>NW_027072036.1:2851999-4051999 GCF_038088225.1 Cyrtonyx montezumae
CAGCTTTGTTTTAAATCAGTTTCTAATCACTTCTGAACAATGCTTAGATTCAAGTACCAGTCTGGACCACTTATTTTAAAATTGTGTTTAACATAAATACCCATTGGTATTTGTGAATGTGTGAATATCACAGTCTTCTTCTAAACCATACCAGAGGGAACGACGTTCCTCACGCCCCCGTACACCGCCCGGCACCTGATTAAGAATGATGCTTGACTCACACATCTTACTTCTCAATCAACTTACCTTCTTTTCTAAGCATTCTGCAAATTTCAACTGCTTCAACAGTTTCTTCTGCTTATTGCTGAAGCGATTGTCCTGCTCTGCACTTGTTCCCTAAAGCACAGGAAACAAACACAGTCAGTGTGCTGCATTCAGCCGTCCCTGAGGAGCAGTTCCTCTGTTTTACTCCACACGTTTGCACTGAGCAGTGCGCAGCCACACCAGGGACACAACTCTGTACACAAACAACTCTTCAGTTTTAACACCTACTGCTGCAGGCTCAGGGGTAGGCAAGCTCCCAAGCTCTCCACCTTAATCTTATAATCTCCCTCAGCATCATACTCACGTATTTAAAACGTACAGCAGCGTCAAGCTGCCATGGAACTGACCTACCCTGCAACTCACCAACTCCTCAGAGGGAATAAGCTTTTCCCTCTGAGAACAAAAACATTATATATAGCTAGAGACATCTGTGAAACTGCTAGGTACATTTCTGAAGCACGTTACCTAACGTGGAGGCAGCGAGAGTACAAAGAATACTATTTTATTGATCATGCTCTGTTAAAGTTCACCAACTTGTTCCACTTCCACAAGCAGAAACTATAGGTTAAGTCATCTGGAACTGAAGGCTTGTGTGGAAAATTTACTTGCAAAAAAGTACAAAGAAGGAAACAGAACAACAGAAGGAAGAACTGTGTGGAGAACTGCATCCAAATGCTGATAACCTGTTAATAATCAAAAACAAACCCACGATTCACAAAGTTTATTTGGGAAACAAACACGAACTACTGAATTCATATGCAGTTTCCTATGGGAGAAGACGTGAGTGCCAGAAAGTATCTAGAACTCGCAACAGAACGTGCTACAAAGTACAAAACACGGATTGAAACTACTAAGGTGGCCATTTGCTCCCCCACAATACAAGAATCCCAAGGGCTCACGGAGGCACTGGCACTTGCCAGGATTTAGTGTGTAATATCTGCGGTCTGTGGGATGCCTTACACATCAGCAAAAGATGCAATTCCTGTTGGATTGTTGTGGGTTTTTTAAAGTAGAAGTGTGTAAAAACAGCACTTCCAGGGCTGCCTCAACACCATGCTGCTTTTTATTTTTACAAACCACCTCAGAACCCAATCTAGAAGAACATTCAGTTTCTGATTTGCTGTTCTCAGTCCCATAATCCCACCATCAGTGACAACCACCTCATCAGGAAACTTGTACAGGGCACCACTGGGGAATACAGATGTAACTCTCCTTAACTCCCAGCACCCAGGTGACTTTTTAAATTTATTTATTTTTTTTTTAACCAAGCTGACACATGGTCACCAAAATCCAGGAATGAAACTCACCAGCCTCACTGAGAGGTCAGAAAGTCAACAGCATTTCCTGCAGCCTGCACGTGTGGGGGACTGCTCTTCCAGTGTGCACCCCCAGGAGCTAAAGCACACAGGCTGAATACACGCTAACACAGCTTCCAGAAAGTGTCTGCCTCCTCCCAGAATCACTACTGGTACTGAAAATCCAATACTACACACGTGCTGTATTATGTGTAGCACTTGCAAAGGGTTTCTGGTGACTGTGGGGCTGTGCTGGGGAATGCTACTCATGCCAGGCCCTGAGTCTGGTCATGCACTTATTTACAAAAACATGGCTGCTGACTAAGTTCCTAATTAGCACTCTGAGCTGGTTATGGTGCCCGAAGTATCAGTCCCAGCAGGGTACAGCTGCCCAGGAAACACAGAGACTCTGTTTTCAGGCTCCAGATGACCTGGGAGAAATGTTTTCCGCCAGCTTGATCCGTTTGTTGGTGACTTGGAGTTACCTGGTGAAGGCCTTGCATTTATTGCCAGGGACCAATACAAAACTGAACTAAATGGATATGTGTTGTCCTCACGTGCTAGAGGCACCTCAGTTGCAGGAAGGGAAAATCATTGAGCTGGATATATCAGCGAGCCTCGGACCACTGAACTGCATGTGAAGCTACATGCTGCCAGGCACATCGATGATCAAAACTTACAAGAAGCACCTTAGCAAACGTTTACTTCCGAGCAGCGGTTGGAAAAAAAAAAAAAGGTTAGAAAAGAAAAACAGCCGAGCAGGGTGCAGCGTGATCTCCCCTCAGCGAACGCCGAGCTGCTGAAAAGGAAAACTCGTTGATCTTAAGCACACCCGTCTAACACATCCTCCTCCAGCACCGGGGCCGCTCAATAACCCCGCGCCCCACACGAGAGCACGGCCCCCCCTAGGCCCAGCCCGGAGCACAACCCGGGGCGGCACAGCCCGGAACTGCACGGCCCCGCCGCGCTGAGGGCCCGCACCGCTCCCCCCACCGCCCGGGCCCGGCGGCCGCGGCCTCCTTCCCTTCCTTTCCCTTCCCGCCGCCATTTTCTTCGCGGCCGTTGCACAGGAGCCTGCGCAGGGCGGGGGCGCGGCGGAGCGCTGCGCCAGGCACAGCGCGGAGGAGGGGCGGCCCGCTTGCACCGCGCGTTCTCCACCGAGACCGTACCCGCCGCTCCGCCCGCCCGCCCAGGCCGGCACTTACGCGGAAGAACCCCGCGTCCATCTTGGCTCCTCCGCCTCCTCCTGCTCGCAGCGCGCTGCCGGCCCGGCGTGCACCGCGCGCCCCTCGCCGCGCTGAGGGGAGGAGGAGAGCGCCGAGCGCATGCGCGCGGAGAGACGCAGAGAGGGACCGAGGGGCGGAGCCGGACGCTCCGCAAATCCTCTCCGGCGCCTCTCGATTGGAGGGCGGATCGGTAGGCGGGCTGGCGCTGGCCAATCGTAAAGCGCTGCGTTTTACCGGGGTGAGGCTGAGCGACGTCCAGGGATTTCTCTTCTCGCGAGACGTGGGAGCTCAGCGGAGAGGCGCGAGGCTCGCGACCTCACGGCGCATGCGCACGGTGGTTGCCCGCCTCCCCCCCCCCCTCAGTGCCCCAGCAGTGGGGGCTGGGCTGGGAGCAGGGCTCGCCCTGCTGCAGCGGTGCGACGTGAGCTCATTGTTTGGACGTTCTGCAAACAGAAAGCAAGAGCTCTGCCAGGAGCTGCTGTAACAGCAGGGCACGGCTTCTTTTTCTAAAGAACTGGGTTTTGGCGCTCGAAATCCAGGTTGCACCCTAACCCTAAGCCTGGCACTTGCAAGCACCTCACGCAGCTGTCCTCACCTTTAGTTTGCTCGTGTTTCGTTGAAGCACTGCAGAGGAACTGAGTAACGGCTCTGGCAGAGCTGTCCTCGCGTCTTGGAATAAAGGATAACACCTCTTCACCGCCCGTTCCCACTTTATTGCTCTGAGAACTATCGGCTGCGGTTTGATGTAAGGATATGATCAGGCAGCAAGGCAACTGCTGCAGGATGAGGAAAGCTGCAGCCTGGCTGGCTGACAGCTTCCCCTACAGCTCCCAAAACGTTTAAATACCGCACAGAGTTGGTTAATTAGGGCTACAGAGACCACAGCCCTCTCATGGTTACAGGACATGCTAACACAGAATCCCCGAGGTTGGAAAAGGCTGCAAGGTCACCCGGCCCAACTGCCCACCTATCACTAAACCATGTTCCTCAATATGATGTCTCGGTGTTCCTTAAAGACCCCCGTGGTCGGTGACTCCACCACCTCCCGTGCAGCCCATCCCCACGCTGACCACCTTTTGGAGCAGCGTTTCCTCACATCCAGTCTGAACTTCCCCTGGTGCAGGTTGAAGCCATTCCCTCTCGTCCTATCACTGTTACACGGGAGAAGAGGCCGACCCCCAGCTCAGCACAACCTCCTTCAGGAGGGAGCAATGAGGTCTCCCCTGGGCCTCCTCTTCTCCACACTGAACAATCCCAGTTTCTTCAGCTGCTCCTCATAGCCCTGTGCCCCAGACCCCTCACAGCTTTGTTGCCCTTCTCTGGATGTGCTCCAGGGCCTCGATGTCTTTCTCATAGTGAAGGGCACAAAACTGAACACAGTACTCGAGGTGCGGCCTCACCAGTGCTGAGTACAGGAGGACAATTATTTCCCTATTTCTGATACAGGCCAGGATGCCATTGGCCTTCTTGGCCACCTGGGCACACTGCTGGCTCATGTTCAAAGCATCAACCAAAACCCCCAGGTCTGTTTCTTCTGCACAGCCTTCCAGCCACTCTGCCCTGAGCCTGTAGCGTTGCCTGTGGACAACATGCAGGACCTGGAACTTGGTCGTGTTGAACCTCATCCCATTGGCTTCAGCAGAGATCCCTCTGCAGGGCCTCACTACCCCCAGGCAGGTCGACACTTCCAGCCAACTTGGTGTCATCTGCAAACTGAGGGTGCACTCAATGCCCTCATCCAGGTCATCAATAAAGATAATGAGGAGGACAGGCCCCAGTACCGACCCCTGGGAAACACCACTGGTGAGCGGTCCCCAGCTGGATGTGACTCCGTTCACCACATCCTGCACTCATGGAGTACAAACCATGCTGCACACAGGCTGTGTCCCTCCAGCCATCCCAGTGAGCCACTCCACACGATATAAAAGCAGAGATGTTTCTCAGAGCTTTGTGTGGTTCTGTTTAAAGCAGAGTTTAACTCATCTCCTTCCTCATCCTCCAGCTGTTAGGGATGCTTTTACATGCACACTTTGGACAATGAGCCACAGAGCGTGCTGACAATGCTGCTGTGTGTGCACACGCAGTGGGCTGTGAAACACCCTTGGGAATTTCTCTGCTGCATTACCCTACACCCACGACCATCGCAGTTGGAAAACACTGACACATTCGGTGACTTTCTACAGCAGAAAAAATAATAAATCAACCTTAGGAATACATCAAACCTCGTCCGGAATGGAGAACAAAGCACTTCAGGAGGCAGGCTGTAGAAAAGCTGTGTGTAATGCCATGCTTGCCTTCTCATGTTTACTTTGTTCGCTTAAAGGACTTCTCAGATTTCAAGATAGAGAAAACACTGCAGTGGCAGTAACGAACCCAGAGCAATCTTGGCATGAGAGGAAAAATCCGTGGCCATTCAGTTCATTGGGAAACAAGCAGGTGATCAGGTTAGTAGAAATATTTCAACGTACACTTGGAAAAAAAGTCATTTTTTTTCTCCCTACGACCATACAAACGTGGTATTAGAAACGTGAAAGATGACCAAAGATAAATGTAGTTTTACAACCTCCCACATTGCCAGTTGTGTATAAAACAGACTACAAACCTGTTTTGCATAAACCTCAACAAACCTCAACCTGAGTTGTGTGTTTCTTGCATGTCCAATTTTTCCTTCTTTTTCTCACCAGTCATTGCAGGATTGGAAAAGCTTAAACTCTGAGGAAGTGAAAGCTCTACAGAATCATTGTGCGTTTTTTTCCAAAGGAATAGCTTGGCTGCTTTGATCTTTCCACACCCAAAGCTCTGACAGAGGGCTCCTTGCATCCCAGATGATCTGTATCCCTTCACCAGTTGATTCTCAGCACACAGAAAGCGTCCAGAGCTTTCTGTTTTCCTCCCAAAGACAGAAAGCAGGAAAAATTACAATACAGAGACAGAATAATGGCTCTCATCATCCCAAATGTGTTACCGCTTTTTGGAGGAGCCCAGGTCTGTGTGAGATGAACTCCAGCACTTCTCTCTCGAAGGGAGGGACACGTTCACAGTCATCTGCTCTGCAGGTGGATGCCCACAGGTACAGAAGTTACCGTGGGATGCTGAGGGATGCTGCTGCTGTTCTGCCCCAAAGGTGGTGGCACTGATGCTTTGCTGCTTTTGGGCTCCAGCTCCCGCTTCCCTCTCATGTGTCTGTAAATGTGAAAATGAAATATTTACCAGTGCTGGCATTTGTGTCTCCTACAATAAGAACTGGGAAGGTTCCCACAGAAACAGGCTGAATCGAGCAGCCGTTGAGAACTTATATCAAGCAGGCCTTCCTTCCAAAGACAGAAAATGGCAAGACAGCACTCCTAAAACATGTTCACAACTCAGTGCCTTCAGATGGAGAAATCAGCTCCACTCTGGCAGCACAATGCTCACAGCAACCCCTCCTTACACCAACAGAAGCCCCCAAAAGAATATCCATCAAGCACTCTCTGCTAAGAGCCATCCTGTTACAGACTGGCTTCCAGGACACTCAATCAAAGCACATTATACTTCGGATCCTGCTTGAAATTCTCATCAGCAAATAATGAGGACGCCCGTGAAGTGGGAGCACACAACTGATTCTGGTTCACCTTGCTTCTCCTCGCTGGAGGACTCAGCCACATACCTGTTATATGCTTTCAGTATCAGCAGAACCGCTGTAAAAATAATAATTACTCCTACTACAATGGCAGCAACTATTGCTCCAGAACCTGGCAGGGAAGCAGAAGAAAAAAAAGAAGGTCTTTATGAAGAAGTAGTCATTGCTCTGTTTGAAATTTGCTGAATTTAAAGGTTAAAAAGCTACAGAGAAGCAAATGAAAAAAAAAATTAAAAAAACACATTTGTTTTCTATTTAAATAATTTCTCTTTTCATTCAGTGGAAGAGTTCAGGATGGGAGCACTGGGGAAGCAAGGAAGGAAGAGAGAAAACTGGAGCAGCTCTGTGCTACGTGGGAACAAAAGCATACAAATAACCCTTCTTTCATTTTGTTGTGTCTGCTTAACGAGGATTCCAGATACGGTCACAGAATCACAGCATCACAACGTTGGAAAGGACCTACATCATCCAGTCCGACTGTCCACCCATCACCATTGCTACCACGAGCTGCTAAAGCATATCTCGTAGTACCCAGACGCCTCTTGAACACTGCCAGGGATGGCAACTCCACCACCTCCCTGGGCAGCTGAACACAGTACTCGAGGTGCAGCATCACCAGTGTTGAGTACAGGGGGATGACCACCTCCCTGCTCCTGCTGGCTGCATTACATCTGATTCAGGCCATCTAGATCCCTCTGAAGGGCCTCGCTACCCTCAGCCAGAGGTACTGGTCATAAACAAACCAAAAAGAAAGCCACAGCCCCACGACTTTCCTTACTTTGATAGAGACTCTGCTCTTGGGACTTGGTCACATTGACTGAGAGCGCAGTGCTGCTGGTCAGCGGCGTGGCTGTCGTCATCGTGACTGGGCTGCGGAAGGAAGAAGAAATAAAAGGATGATTTCATAAAACATCTGCACCCAGCTGTGCCACCAAATGTACCTCTTAACGATTCGTAACGCTTTCTGGGTGGTAAGAATTGGGCCCTTCTGAAGTCAGTGGAAGTTTTGCTACTGTACAGCATCCACAGCGTGGCGTTATGGGGCAGGAGATACAGACACAGCAATGCAATGTTCCCCGAGCATCACTGATGTTACAGATGTTTCCTATATGCGCCTGAAATGCTTTGGGATTTCAGCTTGTCGCTCCGGGTTTTGAGATGAGAAGAGGAGGAGGTGGGGTCTGAACGCCGTCTCCCTGCCCCAGTCCTGCGGCACAACGCAGACACACGGGTCTGTACTCAGTGTTCAATGACAGATCTTTGAAGGAAGGGGGAAAAAAACCGACGACGACGGGTTCCCTGCTGTCACTGCTGACAAGTGACGTGCGGATACGTCTTGGTGGGGATTACAGAGTTAGCAAAGGGAGATTTTATCACCGGGCAGCAACGATAATAGAAGAAACGAGAGGAGGGGTTCATTGGCTGTCGCTGAAGTCCGCACGGGTTCGCTGCTCTTCTATTAAGTTCGCTGAAGTCCGCTCTGCTTCGGTGGTCTCCGCTCGGGCTCTCTGAAGTCCAAAGCTGCCGGAGCGCACTCTGGGGCACCCGACAACACTCCCTGAGCTCCCACGGGTTTCCCGGAGGGTTTGCAGCGCATTTTGCTGCAGTGCCGCCAGCACACCGCGAGCAGCAGCGGGGCACCCAATGGTGCTGAGAGCCCCTGGGCACCCTCAGCCACCCCGACCCGTGCTGTGGGTGCAACGCCCGCACCCCTCCGTGCACGGAGCAGCCCCGTCCGCAACGGCAGGTTGCGGGGCACCGAGGCAATCGGGGCTTTCCGTTGCTGCGCTGCACGCATGGAAGTAGACGCACACAACGCAGCGGTGTTCTTCCCGCGTGGCGGTGCCCCGGGGTGCATTTTGCGGACCGTTTCGTGTCTTTTCAGTGCAGTCCCCGCCGCTCCCACACCGCCCCACGTACCGGCAGCGCGGCTCTGCCGTCCGTGCGCAGCCCGGGAGCCTCCGCACCGCCGCGCGTGCGCAGAGCGGCGCCTGCAGTACCGCACTTTGTCCGGCAGGCGGCAGCGCGCAGTGCCGTGCCTTCGGGCGCATGCGCATAACTCGCTGGTGGACTAATCGCGATAGGGGCGGTAAGAACAGCGAGCTGCCAAGTCTGTGCCTGCGTGCGCATGCGCAATGTTGCTTGGAGGACCAAATAGCATAGAGGTTGGCGGACTGGCGGCGCAGAGCGGTTAGAACTGAGAGCCCACTTCCGCGTTTTGCCTCACAGCGCGCCCGGGAGGTTTCCGTGAAGCGCTGTGGGTGACGCCGCTCCTCTGTGGGCCTGCTGCTCTGCGGACGCTGAAACGGCCTTTGCAGGGCTTGGAGCACCCTGCTGAAGGCGGATTACACGCGATGGTGCCCGCTGCCCCTCATGCAGTGGAAGCAGGTCAGTGAAACGAGGCAGGGGTGTCCTGGATAACCAGGTGCAGCACTTCACAAACAGGGCTTTAGGTTCCAGTGCTCTAGACCACACAGGTGAGCCCAGGGCATAACCTTAGGAGCCAGGTTACATAGGCCTGGGCCCAGGGGAGCTTCCTGAGTGCCCTGGAGTACACATTCGCACCCAGAGCATAGGCCCAGGCACATGAGAACACTGGGATCCAGTGCCTCCAGGTCTTCAAGGCCCCATAATGAGCTCTAGAGACACCAGGCATATCCCAGAGCTATTAAGCATGCCCTGGGGTGCCCTAGGTACATCCCAGAGACCTCACAGCTCCTCAGCACACTCCAGGGATCCTCACTGGTTTCCCAGTCTACCCTACTGGATGTTCAGGTCCCCCCAGTGTAGTTGACTACATCCTGACATGCTTCCAGAGCCCACTAGGGTAACACAAAAGGCTTTGTAGTCCATCCTAGAGACCTCCCTAGGCCATCCAATGTACTCCAGGACACACTAATGGACTCCCAAATCTTGTCTGTGTCTCCCAGTGCATCCTAGGGGGTTCCAAGGATGCCAAAGTGGACTTTGGGGCACACTACTATCCTCCTTTTGCTGCTCAGTGCACTCCAGGATGCTTTAAAGGCTTTCCAGTGTACTCCCTTCTAGTCCATGTGTGCCCCAGTATGCTCTGTTGCACCAGACCGCTCCCAGAACACTCTGGCAACTGTAGGGCACCTTAAGAACCCCTGGAGCACTTCAGGAGACTTATAAGTTTCTGGACACTTATTACATATTACTACTAATTACCTCCCAGAGGCTGACAGACAAGCAGCACAAAACAGTTGCATTTCATAAAATATATTTTACAATTTTAAGAAAATCACTTAAGACACTGCAATGGAAGGACCTTCACAGTAAAGCTGCAAGAAATCATATGCCTGGAGCTACATGTATAAAGGGAAGAACAGGTGAGAATGAACTGCAGGACACTTTGGCATATGTGTCGTGCCCAGACCTCAGCACTGTGTGCCCACAGCTGATGCAGTGAGGGCAGCCATCCCCAGCCCTGCACTCAGCTGCCCCTCCAACTCTGGCAGAGCCACAGGACCCAGGTACAGACATTCCCATGGGCATGAGGGGGATGTGGAGGGGACCTGTCACTGTCCCCACATCCATTGCCAGGCTGGGAAAGGCCAGATCTGTGAGTCCCAGGCTGGTGTAGCACAGCACTACCTTGTGTTACCCAGCCCTTACCCCATGTAAAGGGTACAATGCAGGAGAGGTCACAGCATTGAGCACAGACCAAAATACCCCAAACACAGGAAAACAAGTTCCATAGAATGGTTTGGGTTGGAAAAGAGCTCAAAGACCATCAAGCTCCAACCCCCACCCACACTTCCTGCTGTCCCATCACTAGATAGTGTGCATAAAGTTTGTTTCCCTCCCATTTCTGATATTCCTTTAAAAATTGGAAGGCCACAATGAGGTCTCCCCAGAGTCTTCTCCTGTCTTTGTCAGAGAGCTGCTCCAGCCCCTCTCATCACCTTGTGGCCATCCCTACAGAAGCTCCACATCTTCCCTGTGCTGGAGGCTCCAGACCTGGATACCATACTCGAGTATTTCCTATCCCAACCTTCCTGTAAGCTGTTCTTCTGACATAACTCCATAGCAGGGAATGTCCTTCCTCACTGAGCATTGAATGAGAGCTCTGGCAGTGCCCCCCCGAGGTTCCCCCTGCCCACAGTGCTCAGTGACTGCTGCACCTCTGCAGCTCTCCCACCCGGGGGAGCCCCCACCTCAGAGCAGCCACGGTGAGGTTGTGCAGACTGCTGCTCCTTCAGGACTGAAGGCACTTGGGTCCATCATCCATACAAACCTAACAAAACAAAAAAGAATTCATTTAGGATGAAGTGCAGTTAGACAGTGTGCAGTGACTGCAGCTGACACCAGAGCCTGGCCTCAGCCCCATATCCGCAGGATTCATCCAGCAGTCTCCAAAGAAAGGCATCATCACTGACCAGGCTGCACTCAGAGCATCGTTAGAGAACAGCTCATCCCACAGGAGCTCTGCCCTACCAATGAGGCCACCCAATTACAGACCTTTAATGAAGTTTGTAACTCCCACCTACTAAACCCCCTCCACCGCCCTCTGTTATCAAGCACTGACAAGATCTCACTTCCAACCCCCAGAATGCCAGGCAATTACTCACAAGGGACACTGCGGTGCTCCACTTCAGTTTCTCCACAATTTCAGCCTTAAGCAAAGCAAACCAACCCTCTCCACAGCATCTCACAGCTCTCAGCCTCTTCCACTAAGCATGAAACTCCTGAAAAAGACAGGAGAGCCACGGGTAGCACACAGCAGCTATTAGGGATGCCTAAGTATCAGAGCAGCAGATCCAGCCCAAGGAAGCAGCAGAGCACAAACCCTCAGCCCATGTCTCCATTTTGCTGCCATCCCAGTGCAGCAATGCAAGCACTGATTGTCTTCAAACCGGCCCTGCTCAGAGCAGGGCTGTGCCAGCAAAGAGGCCAAGGCCAGAATGAATGATACTTTTCCTCCTTTTTCGACCACAAGATCAGTATTCAGATCTGATGGGAAAGGGATCAGGAGGGACAGAGCTCTGGCGAAGGCACACTCTCTCACCTTAGGTCTATCAGCACGCAGTGGAGCTCCAGAACAGTGAGGAACCCTGGAACACAATGCAACAACACCCCAAAATCAGCAACGAGTTTCACACACCATCAACACTGACACAGCCAGCCCCCAAACTGCCACAGCCCTCACAGGAGGGGGCAACACCTCAGCTACATGCAAACATATAGGAGGGGCGAGTGACGGCAACAGGCAGAAGAGGCCGAGCAGTCAAAGACCTTCCTGTTGCTCTCGCATGTTGTTGGAGAGCTGCAGCTACTTCAGAGCCACAGCTCTTGGATTAACATGCAGGGTGGCTTCGGCCAAGCCTGTTACAGCTGGAAAAGCTGTAAAAAGCAACAGATGCATCAGAAGTGGAGCAGTCTGCTGGCTCCGGATCACAACTGATTCCTCCAGATCGCAACTGGGATAAGGGATGCCGCAGAAAGCCCTCTCCACCCCAATATGCATAAAGTAAGGGGAAGCCGGCAGCTCAGGAGGAGCTGAGGAAGGTCCCACTCACAGCCATGGGGACCCAGCACGGCTCACCTGCTCAGCAGCGCCTCGAGCAGCAGCTCCGCACCGCTCCTAAGGGAGAAAAACACTTAAAGCAACAGAAACACCGCGCTGTGCCCCCCCCAACCCCAAACCCCGACACCGCAGCCGGGACCCCACCCCGCAGCCCCTGTATTTTCCCCATTTGTTGCCGGGCAGTCACACACACACACACACACACGACTGCGCAGCGACCGTCGGGGAAAACGCGTGGCTCTCGGCTCCTTTTTGACTGCGTCCGCCACCGCGGGGACGGACACAGCTTCGATAGGGCCGGGGGGGGGGGGGGGGAGGGGGACCCGCGGAGCCCGGAACCGCCGCTCCCACCCGCGGGCACGCGCTCACCCGCGGAGGGAACGCCGTTATCCCGCAGCGCCCGGACACCGACAGCCCCGGGGGCACCGACAGCGGCACGGGGCGGATGGCGGCGGATAGGGCGTGCATCACCGCCATGGCGGAAAGAGACAGAGGGCGGCCCGCCGCGGGCTTTTATAGTGAGGCAGCGCGCGCGCTGATTGGCTGCTGCGGACGGGCGCTCCCGCGGTGCATCCTGGGAGTCGTAGTTCCGGGTGCGGAGCCCCCCCCCCCACACACACTTGACAGGGAGCTGTTGGAGAGGGTCCAGAGGAGCGGCACAGAGATGCTCAGAGGGCTGGAGCACCTCCCCTGTGAGCACAGGCTGAGGGAGCTGGGCTTGTGCAGCCTGGAGAAAAGAAGATAATCTGCGCTTTCAGCCTCTGGGATCTCCTGCAGTGTGAAGGATGACCCAGATCAGATTGTTGTGTTTCGGCCCAGAAACGTCAGAATGCTGCAGCTGTGGGTGAGTGCTTAAGGCAGAACGCTTCAGTCCGTCCCAGGCTGAGATGCAGCTTTCAAGGACGGCGCAATCCCAGTGAGCTGTGGTACCACCTGCCTTGCATTTCTTGCCTCCAGCACATAAAGATAAAAGCAGAATTCATCTTGCTGCACGGAGTCCTTGCTTTTCATCTCATGTGGCACTGTGTGGAAGTTAATTAGGGCTTTTCCTTCAGCCATCCATGAGTGTTTCTCCCACGCTCTCTTAAACTGGGATCCCAAAATAAACACCACAAGTGCAGGTGACCGCCTGCTTTGTAGCTCCACATCAAAGTGCCTCCCCTGCTGCAGGTGCTGCAATAGCAGCCAGGAGCTGGAAAGGAGCATGGAGATAAATGACGTGTGGGCAGGAGCACGGTGAGATTACCAGCTCAGCAGTGTTGGCTGAGATTCTCACAAACAACCCCAAGAGGATGGCAGAGATTAAAACCCCACATCTACAATGCTCCTTTTGCTATGGAGGGTGCTTCCTTGTGTCACCAAGCCTGGAACTGCACCCCTCCCACCCACAGTAAGGTACAGAGTACACACTGCCTCCTTCTTCACTCACCCCAGCTCTCCGAGTGGGAGCAGTTTCTCCCTAAGGTAATTCCCAGCTTTGACATGGCTGTAAGACACGGATGTGTTCTCCTAAAGCCCTGGCATCTTCCTGATCCTGTGCACACACAGCTACCCCAGAAGCCTGGGGATGCCACTGATGATGGATCAGATTAATCATGCCCAACATTCTCTCTGCCACGGGACTAAAAGAAGACAGCAAAACGATTTTGCCCGTGGGCAACCGCCTGCGAGGGGTGCTGCTCTGCCCCACCGCCCTTCAGACAGCCTGGCTGCCCTTTGCTCTCCACCAGGAGTCAGCAGTGTGCAACACAGAGCTTCACAGGGTATGGTTGATCTGTGCGTTAGGGAATGTTAAACGGGACAGCAGTGCTGGGCAGCCTTCCGACAGCAGCACACGTTTCTGTTGGTAAAGGAAGCGTGGCTTCAATCAGGAGGAGCTGTATAATGAAAGGTGAAATGGGGGGGGGGGGGCAGGTCAAGAAGAGAATGAGGGGCACACAGAGCAGCACTGTTGTAGAAAATGTGTAAGAGCAGAGCGTCGAAACCTCTACATCACCTCTGAAGTGCCACTGTACTGAACAAGATCTTCTCGAGTAGAGCAACATCACTTTTAGCACCCGGCACCGTCGAGCAGCTTCACTGAAGGGAAGGAGCTCTCAGTGCTGCCCCTGCAGTGTGACCAGCACACGGCAGCATCGGTCATTTCCTTCAGTTCAGAACAACCGAAGGTCAGAACACTGTTTCCAGTCCGCTGTGCTGCCAAAAGCTCAGTGGGAGATAACAGTTCGCAGCTGATGAGGATGCAGAGTCCTCTCAGCACACCAGAAAGATGCTAAACACAGCCCAGGGCAACATTACCCTCACTCACAGCCACGTCCACCACTGCAGGGGATAGAGATGACCACAGACTGACAAATACATCACAAACAGACAGAGGTGTAGCAGAAGTAGGCTTTATGAAAGTATTTCAATTTCGTGGCAAATCTCTGCATCCATATGGGGAGGGAGGGAGGCAACTTAATGCCGTGCATGAGCAATCTCAGCTACCAATTTCTTGGACAGACATTTAATACAGGTAGTTCATCTCTTCCTATTTCTCAAAGAGTTTAAGGCACAAAAGCCTGAGAAGGGCTTATAACATGTACATAAGTGCTATCGTTTTTGCTTTCACCTCCAAAGCAACGTAATATTCACTTCTACATATTGCTTGTCCATCCAGCTTATACAACATTCAGTAGAAAACCACTTTTTTAGCCAGCAACAGTTTGTTGCACAATACACTGATTGCTCTGACCCGTTTTTGCTACAAGATCTTCAGTTTCACCATATTTACTCTGACAATGGAAGACATTGTGAAACCTTAACACGATCAGGGCCTGTCTGCAATGGAAAAGGCATCGTGCATCCAGTGACACGTGAACAAGGTCGCTGGTAGAAGTGCTTAACTCCTTGGCTGGTGGGGAACTCTTTCCTCACACACAGATGGAGAGGCAAGCCAGATGTGCTGGAGACCACCAAGCAGAAGGCAGCAGTCTGTAGCAGTTTTCTCACACTCCTTTCTGCCTTTGCTCTCCAAAATGCTTAGGAACACCAAGCTATAAACGTGCTGGTTCATCACAGCTTAGATTAAGCAGAACACAGGCTTTCATCCACACGATTCCTTCCCATACTCAACTTCCAGCAACTTCACCCAGTCACCAGAAAGCTTTTGAGACGTTTTAGTGTTATCTGACAGTGACTCTTCAAAACCAAACCAACACATTGCCAAGAGTTGGATCGTATGACTAACGACAGTTCAGTGGGCAGCAAAACAGAAGGGGGGGGGGCACGAACCAAAAAGCAATGGGTAATCTGACTTGAAAGACCAACTTTTTTATTGTGTGCTGGAGTAGTCTTTCCCCTGCGGCATCTTGTCGGAGGTGTATAAATTACAAGTCGTTTTAAGAGTTCACTTCAAGACAAAAGGAATAAAACCGCTACAGTTGTAACCTCCACTGTGACCAGAAGTGATGCTCCCACGGGACTCACGCTGTACAGGAAACACCACGCTCCTCCTGTACCTCCAGGAACAGACCTGAGTGGGAAAGGGCCACCCCTCACTCCTGCAGGATCCAGCTGCAGTGTAACACAGCGCACCGGCGGATTCGTCACACAGTGCCTCAGCAACGAGGCTATGACGTGGCTGGGATCTCTGATGAGACAGTGTCCAAGGGCTGCCAGTGACAGTCCATCAAGGCATCATAGAGCTCTTCGCTCTGCTCCATGAACTGTTTATTTGCTTCATGGATGTCCAATTGAGGTGTTGGATCTAAGGGAGAAAACAAACAGGTTCTGCGTTAAAGAAGATGAAGAGGAGGCTGAGGAGAGACATCACTGCCCTCTTCAAATTCCTGAAAGGAGACTGCAGTGAGAGAGGGGTTGGTCTCTTCTCACTGGTGACAGTGACAGGACGAGGGGACACGGCCTCAGGTTGCACCAGGGGAGGTTTACGTTGGATGTAAGGGAAAACTTCCTTACAGAAAGGGCCGCTAAGCACTGGGATAGGCTCCTCATGGAGGTGGCTGGCTCACCATCCCTGGATGTGTTTAAAACCTGTCTGGATGAGGTGCTCAGGGACGTGATTTAGAGGTGTGTTGTAAGAGTTAGGGCACCATGGTTTGGTTGCAGTTGGGCTCGATGATCTCGAAAGTCCTTCCCAATCTGAGTCACTCTATGAAATGGGTTAGAAAAGATCCACACCCCATAAACACGTCAGTTTCATCACAGTAATGCGGAGGAAGCCCCAGATCATCATCATGACCTGACTACCCCAACCCTAGCAGATCTCACAGAGATGGGATATTCTATTTTATTTACTCAGACAAAGGTACACTGTACTCTGATTCTAAAGGCCAGTTTGAGAAAGGCTATCTCCAATCAGTACCAAGGAAACACAAAGAATTCAAGAAACATACCTTCCAATGCATCCTCACCAACTTCTTCATATGTCTGTAAGGACAAAGAAACCTTTAGGGTGGCAGACAATAATATTAAAAAAACAAAAACATCAACTGCTGATTACAACTGTCATACTCTGACTTTTAAATCTGAGTGACTACACACTCAAGCCCTCTGCCCCCCTCCTGCCAGGCTCCATCCTAAGAAGAGGCAGTAGTTCTTGAAATGGCAGTGTGTGGCTGTCTTGATCTGTTTAGCTGCTAAAACAAGCTTACGAAGGATTCTAGAAGCCTTCCACCATGACAACTGTAGTTAGAGCCCCCTTGTACCCACACCTGGTCCTAGCAATAACCCCCTCAAAAGACAACAGTGCAAGCCAGGTGCTGCTGAGCAGTTCTGCCTCCTCACTAAGGAGCTATGCTGAGACAGCAGAGCTTGCAGGTAACATGCACCCATCCCATCTGCCATTTGCTCTGTGTTTTTGTGCTGGCAGTCACTGCAGGGCGAGCTGTGTGT
Organism: Cyrtonyx montezumae; assembly: GCF_038088225.1. Taxonomy (NCBI): domain Eukaryota; kingdom Metazoa; phylum Chordata; class Aves; order Galliformes; family Odontophoridae; genus Cyrtonyx; species Cyrtonyx montezumae. The sequence goes on from NW_027072036.1 coordinate 2,868,845, forward strand.
GCTGTCCTACCTGCATTGTGCTCTGTGTGTAGCCATACTGGGGGTAGCTGTAGCTGTAGCTGCCCGTGTTCTGGTCGTAGCCCCACTGAGCGTAGTAACTGTGGTACTGTTGGTAATATTGGTTATAGTTATAGTTGTACATCTGATTGTACTCCGTTGGTTTCGTACGGTTACTTAAAAAAATAATGCAGGAGTAAGTTACACATAATGCAGAACAGTTATGAAAAAGCAGAAGTGGAATAGTTGAAGGTACAGTATGGTATATAACAGGCTTCCATCTATCATGCACAATTCAGCCTTTAAAATGCTCTCACTATTTAATGAAGAAATCTTTATCATTCACATACATATGCAGAAAGAAATAAGTGGTTTATATTTAAACCTCCTTCCTGTACCATATTCATCTTCATTTACAAGCATTGCTTTGATTCTTTATGAGTGATTTAGGATCACCTCCTAGCTTTGGAAAGGGAACAGTCTGGGACTACAAGCCTCAGTTCAGAATATCCTGAACCACAATCCAGATTTTTGGGGCCCTTTTTCCTTCTGATAAATGAGATGAAGTATTCTGCAGCTTCTGGAGGCAAGATTCTGAGCCTTGATTCTCAGGAAGAGTTAATGCCTCGGAGCCTTGCAGAAGGACTGGGGTTTCTTTTAGTGAGAAAGGCTCAAAACCTCTCCCTTCTGCTGCTGCCATACAGAAGCCTGAACAACTACTGATTGTCCCCCCCTCACTTCACTGGATGACCTTCGATGCAAATAAAGAGTTCTTAAATAAAAGATAATTAAAAATTAACCTTGAACAACCTGTGAGCTAACTGAAATCCTCATTCCTTGCCATAAAGAGACAGCGTTTCCAAGAAATAGGGAATCCCACCACTGAGATTTGAGATGAGATGACAAATGTTGCTTGAAAATGAGAACGCGTTATGCACAAAGCTACACCTAATGATGACATCAGTGAGAAGCAGGCAGAGGGAAACATCCGTCTTCTCACCACAATACATCCCCTTTTCTCTTCCTCATCCCCCCCAAAGCTTCCGAAGTCACTGAAAATCTACATATTATTCAAATAGGGAGCAATAACTATTATTCGTATTACCCTAGTGCTACGAGCCCCAAGTCAGAGCAGGATCTCATTGTATCAGGTTCTGAACAAACACAGAAAAAAAAGTTAATCCCTGCCCCAGGTTTTATATTTAGCAGACATTGTAATAGAATGAACAAGGTAATTGAGCTTTGCTATCCAGGAGTCAATAAGAAGACTCAGACTATTTCAATTGAACGCACAGGAACATATACTTTTAAAACAACCATATTTAAACACAGTGTGTGTGTGTGTGTGTGTGTGCATTTAAGCATTTATATAATTAAAAACAGTGTAAGAAGTTCAGTCTCGAACCAACATCACAAATGCTGATGCCTGTGCACTCATATTCTAGCTGCTTCACTGCATTTGTGTGCATTCCTTTACTTCGTGATGGAAACACCCGGGATAGGCACCCAAAGCACCAGGAGACATTTACAAGCAGTGTGATTCCCCACGGTGCTCCTCCACGGGCAGCTGGGTGCTCTCATACTCACGCTCTCGGTATAGCCACACTCAAGCGCACAGGTTTGGAGCCCAACCCCACTGCTCCTTGGCACTCTGTCAGCGCTCTTTTCTGCTCCAGTTCATCTGTGAACTTCACGAACCCATAACCTCTGTGGAGATACGGCAGAATTGGTATCAGCAGAAGCAAACTAAGACTCGCTGCTTTTTTGTTTTGGGTTTTTTTTTGGTGAAATCTAAACTGGCTTTGCAAAGTACAGTAATGGATCGCTTCCACCCGGGCTTTCAGTTGAGATCCCCTCTTCCAGCTGCTCTGCTTTCTTTGCAGAGAGCTTGAACTCTCAGATCTTGGCTTCAGCAGCACTTCCAAGGGCTGCAGAGAAGTAAGGCATGTCTTCCACCAGCAGATCCCAGGGAGCTCGAAGTGAGCTGACACGAGACATGTCAAAGTGCACCAACAGACAGCAAAGCCTCAAACCTCAGCTCCATACTGGGAGAGTACAGCTAATCTGAACAGATGCAAGTGAGCTCAGGACCGACAAGACAAAGGCATCACCACTGCACCTACAGCTGCCCCAGGTGAAGAACAGTGCTGCTTTTCTGCAGGATCCACTGAGATGTGCTTTTTAATCAAGTCCTTTTCTGGACAGGAAAACACCAATTTGACTTTCTGTCACTCCTAACAACTACCTGCCCCATCAGCATTCTCCACTGAGCTCTTAAAACCCAGTTGCTAAAACTTGTTCTGATAGCACAACTCGAGCAGCAGCGTTCAGCCAGCAAACCCTCCTACAGCACAGCCTATGTCAGCCAGACCGACCCCACTAACTCCCACCCCCCATCCCGATCCCAAAAGTCCTTTGTGTGGGACGTGATGCTGCACTGAGTCAGAAGCAATGCAACAGCAGCCAGAGGGCAGTGCCAGGATCCCAGCTTGGGATGGGCCTCTCACGCAGCACAAAGATCAAAGACTTAGGTTGGGAGGGGAAGAGGAATCCACCTGGGTAAAGGAAACACTATGGGAGGTGCTTGGCTACCCAGGAAAAGAAAGAGCCCTGAGCAAGGGTGTGAATTCACAGCACATTATCCATTCTGTGGGAACAATTAAATGCAAAGTAATGCACACAATGGTTTTGAAAGTGCCATCACGAAGCACTCACACTGTATCCACACTGGAAGTTATTACAGAGCAGTCGGTGCCCCATAAAATGCAATACCATGCACAGCAAGCTATAAATACAAATCTGGATATTTATTTACGTGTACACTCCCCATATAAAGGAGCCCAAATCAAAGCTCAGGCTTGTCTCTGTACCAAGTGGATAATTAAGCAGGAGTAAAACTCTACATGAGTATACACTGTGTTTCAAATTGGTTGCCTTAGTTCAACTTACCCTCTGTGAAAGCACAGTGGCAAATCAAACCAGCATTAAGTCAACATCTAAGGCAGTTCTGGTTGTCCACACATAGCAGTGTGTAAGTTTCTACTCAGTTACAAAGGCTGCAGCAGCTTTCAGCTGGGAACAGGAGTGTGCAAGTGAAACCAGGAATACTGCCAGCTCTGAATGAGAGGTGGACAAAGAGCCAGATACAGGGTGTAGGTATGGATAGCTGGCTGCAGCAAGGCAGAGGAGAACATTTCCATATGCTTAGTTTTGTATCAGCAGGTTTTAATACAGGAAAAAGAAAGAAAGAAAGAAAAAAAAAGAACCACATCTGTAACAAAATACAAAAAATAAAAAAGTACCTCCAAGCAGAACAAAGCAGAAAACCCTAAGGCAAACTAAAACACCCAAGCACACCAAAAATCCCCCCAAAATCCTTCTGCTGGAGTCAGAATCTCCCTGGCGGACATTCTGCCTTGTCCCAGCAGTTAAAAGAAGCCCCCCAGCCTGCACCCATGGCAGAAAGCAAGGAAGCAGGCACAGCACTACAGCATGAGGCTCCAGGCTCCTTTCTTGCTTGGACAGCAGGTGCTGGGTTGCTGAACCCTTGCAAGCTCAGGGCTTCATGGGGCACATCCACAAACACCAACATCCATTCTCCCATCACCCTGGCACTAGTAGTTGCCTCAGCCTTGAGTAGCAATACTGGGTGAGATCAGACTGTTCTCCCAGCGACCAACTGGAGTCACTGCCCTTTCCCCACATCCCAAGGGAACAAAGGCTGCCTTTCCCTGAGGTCTGCACTGAGGAACTGTTCCCAAAGCCCACTTGACGGCCCAGAGTACATCACCCATCACTATACTGCAGAGCAGAGCAGGAATGGAGGAGGGCACAGCCGGCCTCAGGAGAGGAGGCAGAAACAGCACAAGTACTTAACAGCCTGAGAGTGACTGAGCAGCTCTGCAAGAGGTTCAGGTTGGATGTCAGGAAGACTTTTTAAGTTATGTAGCACAACTTCTTCATAGAGAGCTATGCAGCACTGGGACAGGCTGCCCAGACAAGTTACATCATCTCAGCCTGGGAGACTTCCCAGGCTACATAATTCATCTCTGACTTGAGCTAGTGTTGGCAGCAGCTCTGCTCAGAGCGGGAAGTCGGACAAGACACCTTCAGATATTCCTTCAAAGCAACATATCTAAGAGTGAGAAACCCTTACGTGAGAAAGAGGGAGATCTACAGCCACATTCTAGGTCTTGCCACCACATTCTCATAGCTATTGTGTCAGAATATTGTGTTTCATTGAAGCCATGTTCTGTCCTGAAAACAAGGATGCTAGCCAACTGGTCTCTCTCCTAAGAAAATAAAAAAGAATTCATGTTCTCCAATTTAGAAAACGCTTTATTAACATAAAGAACAATTCTGACATCTATTTTTGATGAGACATTTTCAGTAAAGATGAACAAGGTGGATCCTAACTCCTTGCTAATAGATCATAGCTTTGTTTGCCCTACCCAATTTGAAACAAAAACCTGCAAAGCTTCCATAGGAATATATACTCAGTAACCCAAAGACGGTAAAAGCACAGTTCTATCTGAAAGAATTTTAGCAGTGTGTATTCCACTAAAATCTAAACTACTCCTCTTTCCTTGTTGCATATTTCCTATGTTAGAATGTGAAGCTAAAGAAAAGAATGAATAAAAGATGACTTACTTGGATACTCCTGCCTGGTCCAAAACAACTTTTCCACCTCTACACGATGGATAAACTTTAACAAAAAACTCATACAACATGCCATCATCCACGTCAGCAGTCAGGTCTCCCACAAAAAGTGAGTATTCTGGACTAAAGAAATCAGAAGAAAAATTCTTAAGCACAAAAAGTGTGATGAGCCCAAAAACCTGACTTCAGAGAAAACTGATATTAAAGGACCATTTTCATCATCAATGCTTTTTCCAATTATTAAGCAGCACGATGAATCCATGTTATACTGCTCTGCATTCAAAGATGATTTCATTTTTTAGTTTTCAGGCATACTGAGCTGGGTACTGTGTGCGAATTTCTAATGTGTCAAGAAAGCATCAGTGTCTCATTTATGGGTTTGCTATTTCCTAAGTCCTGATCTTACACTGCCGTACATGAATTGGATACACGGATGCTAAAAAGTTTCAGTATCTGAAAGGACACTCCCCACAAACCTGTGCCACACAGAAGGTACAGCACAAAACTGGTCTAAGTGACCCTCCCTCTGCTACTCCTGGGGCAAGCTGCTGCAGTCAGGCAGGCTGTGTTACCATCTGCAGGATGTGACTACTTCCAGAGCAAACAGAACTGCACGGATGATACAAAACGTAAATCTCATTCTTGGCCCCATCTCTCACACCTTGATTCTAATCTGAAGTTGGTTTTTTTTTCTTAATATTCATAAATAATTACCTAAACTAAAAATATAATCGCTGAGATATGACTAACACAACCCTCATAAATTCCAGGACCGTGTTGTTTTCACCCTAGTACACACCTACCTGAACATCTTGTGTTGTTATTACTCCAGCTGTGTAAGCATTTCTGCCCAGGCATTATGAAAGCCACGGGCACTGCCCAACTCCATACAGACACTGTGGGCCTTCCTCTGCCCATGGAGAGGGATGGGCTCCTCCTGAAAGCAACTCAGAGCACCTCTCCCTCCCTTTGCTGACTGCTGTGGTACAACAGCCAGTTAAGCCAGGTGCTGTGAAACCACTGCACCTATCCTTAGGTGCCAAACGTACTCATGGCACTACGTAGTATTATGATGGGATGTATCCTCAGACAAAGTCCTAACATGATAGAGCATCACAAATACTTATAGTGTGTTCCAAGACAGATTAATGCAATCCACACTTCTAATTGTGGGATTTAGTTGTCTGGCACTGCTAGACAAAATGGAAGAAGACTGAGTTGTATGCATCACACAAATTCTCCCTCGTCCAACTTTGCTAGCTGTACCTCTCGTGGGTTTACATACTTTGAATGCTCTTTGCAAGACAATTGATAAAGAGACATTAAACAGGCAAAACTAAGATTTGAATATTGAGCATTTACCTGTTATCAGGCTGTTTTCCATACGTTGCATAATTCAATTTAAATCGCTTTGCCTGAAAAAAGGCAAAAATGAATCCATACATTCAAATGTTCCCATGTAAATCCAAACAGGAAAAATTCAATAAGCTTACTTTATAGATCTACTTTTTTTAAATACTGACACATTCAGAGCTGTCAGGCCATTCAGTTCAGGTATCTAGGACAACATTTTCACTTCACTTCAGTGCAGCTGTAACAATGAAAGCAGCAAAGGACCTGCACCATGGGGTTTGGTCTGCTTTCATTTCAGCACTTCACAAAGCTAGTGAAAGATGGGCAAACCTTACACAGTACCAAAACTGTACCACTTTATGGAAGGTGGGAAGGCTGAGGTGCTGACAGCAAGTATTGAATGACTTCTGATGTTAAGGTCTTATGATGAAGCACACACAGTTGGACATTCGATGTCTCATCTACCAGAATACTGACAAACCAGAATCTGCCACACTGGGAGTTGGGACCAATCCCTGATTCTGGAAGTATGGCTAAATATGTGGCTCTGCACGATGCACTCATTTATTTGGGGGGGGGGGGGGGGAGGGAGGGGGAGTTGGAGCTTTCTCTGAAAGATGTACCCTCTATTTTTTACACAAGTCTCCCAGGAACATACATCTGTGCCACTGGGACACCCCGCCCCCATCCTACCAGAGTTCAGCCTCTTGTGCCCAGCTCACACGTAGGTCTGAATGAGCCCTAAGGAGCTGATGAACTGCTGCCTCATAATCCCATGGGTCTCAATCCCACACTCTTACATGATGCTCAGCCCACAGTGACCTGCAGGCTCACTGCACAGCACAGCAGTGTCTGCTAGTTCCTTCCAAAACAGATCTGACAGAGGAAGAAGCAAGGAGATGCACTCCTTGAAAACAACACTGGTTTCAGAACTCACACAGACAGTGGGAGAACTAAGCTGGATTCCCTTGCTAGTATGAAGGCAAAAATGGCTTCAAAACAATTTTTCTGTCTCCCAACAGACTTCCAAAGCACACATCTCCCTGTGCTATGCAGTGCACCAAAGAATTCGGTTTGGATAAAGAACACAAGTTAGTCCATCACCCAGAGATCAGAACATTTCAGACAGAGGAGAGCCTCGTGTGTTCCCGTGCCTTGCATTATATATTTTCTTCCCTCAAAAATAGCATGAATAATTAAAGGGAAATAGAGCAAAGACTTAACTCTAGGCTATAATCATGTTCCTTGCATGCTTGTGTTCATTGGTGTGCAGCAGAACTCAGCTCTTCCCGTGGACCATTTACAAGCTTAAGTCTCCTAACACAAAATTGAGATTTCACTTTGAAGCACTTTCATCTTTTCCTTTTGGATCTAGTTCTTCACTGCAATACTTTGGGCTTCAAATCACTGAGAAAACTGAAAGTATTTCCACACATGCAGGAACTGTCACTAACTCTGTAAAAGAGAGACAGTAAGAAGCCAGAGCTCTCTGTTACTCATTTGACTGATTCAGTATTTAAGAATAAAAACAAGAGTGAGCCACGTTTTGTTTTCTGCAAACCAGAAACTATCTAAATGGAAGAGAAGAGCTGGACTGCCTGCTGAGTGCACTGAGTTAGGCTGCCCATGCTGGGTCTCTGTCTTACATCCATATTATCTCCACGTGTTACATAAATTGCCCCTCTAAACAACATCATACTTTGAATGAAGCTGTGGATAAAGGCCAGTACTCCCAAAACCAAGCTTCAGTTATTACCTTCTAGCAGAAGCTGCTTTCTTTCTCTCTTTGTGACTACAGAAGGCATCTAGGAAGACTGCCTTCCCTTAGGCATGGCCTCTTATTTGAAAAGTAAGAGCATATTAAATGGGACAAAAAGACCTCCAGACCTCTTATCTACCCCTTTTAATGGGGGATGCCATCCTCTTGGGAACGTTGACCAAACAGTTCACAGAACACCACTCAGACTCCACAGTTTCCAACACAGGGGACTAACTGCACTGAAACAGGCACCAGTTCACCTTAATCTGTTAACAAACAGAGGTGATTCCACAGTTTCATTATGAACCAGTCATCCCAGCTAGTGCAGCCAAATTCTGTGGGTACAATGGGCAGCTGTGTCAGCCATCCCACTTTAACACACAACACATTCAAGTCAACACCCTAAAATTAGTCTCTGTGACTATTCCTTCTCTTCTTGCCATGCACCCAGCTTTGAAGTATTTGATATGTCCTGCAGTTATACAACAGACCAGTTATTTCTCCACTGTAAATGGGTTTGAATAACTTTAGCTTCCTATGGGCTAAGAACAATACAGTGTTAAAAGTCACTTTTGCAAATCAAAGGTACCAAAACTTGTCAACTTGAAAGCTCATCTTGTGTATATCTCACAATGCAGAAACTGTAACAGATTTATATGGAACTACAAATGGAAAGAGACTGAAGGACTGTGGTATGTGTATTCAACCTTTTTTTTTTCTTTGTTCTTCTCTGGTTTCTCATTGCTCCAACTTTGGTAATAGCAGAAAGGCTCAGAAATAGACACACCAGAGCATTTCTATACCTGGGAATTACCCAGACATCCACACCAAAATTAACATCCTCCAACACTTCTCTGAGCAAGAACACAGGCAGCTTTATGGTCATTAATTTAAATCCACAGAAAAGAAAAATCCCAGTTTGCTACTTAATGTATTTGTCATCATTCCTCAAAATACACATTCTACCCTATTTCTTTCTTCAGTTTTGCTTTTCTGCTGATTCACTTTACTCACCGGTGTAGCACCAGGAAGAGGTTTTCCATTGATTTTGTGTAAACACTTCTCTGCAGTAGCTAGATCTGCAAATTCTACAAAGCAATAGCCTGCAGGAATTCTGAACACAGACAAAGGACAGGAGAGAAAAAAGATTTCAGATTGAAAACATCTGAGGAAAGATCATAGATTCTTAGTAACTGGTAGAATGTTTGCCCCAGTAGTAATTCATAGAGCCATTTCTTTTCAAAGTGCCAACGTTAGCTACCAAGCTGAACCCAGCACAGTCATCTTGCATCTCCACTAACTGATAGCTCCTACTTACCAGTAAGTCGGGACAGCACAGGAACACAGAAAATAATTTTGATCACAATTACTCCACTTCCTCCTTTCACTGACCATAAATATTCCCACCCAAATTTGAACAACTGAAAAAATGGAACTGCAACACTTACAAGAACATAAAAGCACTTCATCTCATTTAGTCACTCATTGCAAATGCACAAAGTTAGGCCTCCCACCTCTGCTAGCATCACGTAGTTGTGCTACGACAATGAACAGATTTGTCACTGAAGCCTTCTGCCCAGAACATGCATCCCCAGATGGACTGCATGCCACACGTGTGCTGCTCTGACAGAGTGCTGAAGCACTGCAGGATGGTTCATGGATGGGGAGCTCAAAGAGTCAGCAACTGTCCTCTCCATTGCTGCCACCAACATGCTCATACTGTTGGCAGCAATGGTGAAAAGCTGAAAGGGAAAATCGGTCTCATATGGACAAGCCCGCTGTGATGCCATGTAGAGTGCAAACAGTTCAATCCAAGCATAGAGACGCAGTGGTAGAGTTAATTGAGAACAAGTATGAACAGTTACCCTGTCAACCTGTTTCGAATGATTTTTACGCTCAGTACAAGCTCTCCCATGGTGGCAAAGGCTCTTGAAACAAAGTTTTCATCCATGTATGGCTCCAGCTACAAAAACAAAAAAATCAGTTAGATCAGAGCTTCCACAAAAAGGAGAATATATGTGCCAATGTCCCCCTAAGCAGTTAAAACATTATTGAGAAGTATTTTACTCTTACACTTCAAAAAGTAGACTCATATAAGAGGGTCGATGCCACTCAAAATCAGCAGGCATGCATGAACCAGGCTCAACAGTCTGCAAAGTGGAACCCAAGAGACAGCATGAATTTCAGAGAACAGAGAGCTTCCACAGAAGGTAAAAAGCCACTCAGAGACATACAGCAACAAACTGAGCATTCACCAGTAAGTAGGGGTAAGGTGATGGTAAGCTCCTTCTCTGTATGCAAACAGAGGTTGGGCCAGCATTAACAGTACATGGGCACAGTAGGAGAGGTGCTAGGAGAGATGGATGTTGTGCATCAGGCAGCACAGCCTCCATCAAGCTGGGGTAGGGGGCTGCAGAGCTGTGACAGCCTCATATAGCCATGCAGTTACATGGGGCAGCACTGGAAGGGGAGACCTCTACCCATATCCTGCAGCAAGGTGCACTGACCGTGGTACAGTGTGCATGTGAGAAACAGCACTGTGTGTGTTGGGGTGTACGTGAAGTGCTGTGCATATGGAGACACTGGAGAGCGGCTGTCAGTGTGGTGTGAGCAACTGAAATGCATGAAATGGTGCTGCAGTTTGGGATGAGTACGTGGTGAAGGAGGTGAGAGAGACAGTCCTGTAGTGATAATCTTAGAGTGCTCTTCTACCCGTTGGGAATCAGGTGTATCCTTCAATGATGTGTGTGATAGAACAAGTAGATCTGTGTATCTGTGAGTGTCTGACAACAGGCAACCACACTGTATGTGTGTGTGTGTGAGGTGGATGCACTGCTGAGGAGTGCCAAGCAGAAAGGACTCTGTTACACGAGCAAGCAGCAGGAGGTGGATGTGTGATCCTGTGCTATGTGTGTCCACGAGAGACAGATTCATAAAAGCAAAGTGATGGGTGCTGGGACACGTGCATTTCAAAGAGCAATGACCTGCTGGTGTGACAGGTGAAGTCCTTACAATAGACAAATGGTATATGACCCTCTGTGTGGGTAAGTGTAGAGGCAGTAAGTGCCTCCGTGTGTCCCCTGAAGCATGAGAGCCTGCGAACTCGAGCACACGAGCTTGTGAGGGTGTAAGTGCCCTGAAGAGCCTAGACATGAAAGTGTGAGCACGTGTCGGTGCCTGACACCAGTGAGCACAGGCAGCAAGAGTGGAAGCACCACAAGTGAGCCTGAGCACAGCTGCTGGGGGCTGTGTGCCTGCCTGTGAGTGTGACTGCCACGCGGAGCCCACGGGATGGGGTCTGTGGCAGCAGGGACAGGTGTGTGGCAGCTGCTGCGTGCGCGTCAGCCGCGCTGAGCGTGTGTGTCAATCAGAGTGCCAGAAAGTGTGGCAGCCAGCGTGAGTGTGCAAGTGTTCGCGTGACTGAAAGCGCGAGTGTCAGTGCCAGCATGTCAGCGTTATCAGTGCGTCAGTGCACGAGTGTGAGTACGAGAGTGCGTCAGACCACGAGTGTCGGTCAGCGCGCGCCGTGTCAGTCGGTGTGAGCGCGTCAGTCGGAGCACAGTGTCACTCAGCCCGCGAGTGTCACTCAGTGCCCGCGAGTGCGCGGCGCCGTCAGTCACACAGCGCCCGGAGCCGCGGCCGCCTCCGCCGGCAGCACCCTCAGCCCAGGCCGCCCCGCTGTCCGCCGCACAATACCCCGCGCGGGTCCCGGCCGGACACTCACGTCCCCCATCCACAGGCTGGCGGCCATACTGCTCCCGCAGGCCCCGGGCGGGCTCAGCGGGGCCGCGGCTTCGCCTCCCGCCTCGGCTCCGCCGCCCCGCCGCCGCCGCCGCCTCCTCCGCGGCGCCCGTCGGGCGGAGAGAGCGACTCCCCCGCCGCCACGGGCGCCCAGGGCTGAGGCAGCGCCCCCTGCCGGCAGGAGGAGCGACGGCGGGCGGGCGGGAGGCGGGCTGAGGGCGGGGGCGGGCTGGGGCTGTCTGAGGGAAGCGGGAGGAGGGTTTGGGGCTCCGTGAGGAGAGTTTGGGGCTCCAGAGGGAGCGAGAGGAGGTGTCGTGGTTCTGTGAAGCGCAGTTGGGGTGCGTGGTGTTGGGGCTCTGTGAGGGGTTGCGGCGTCAGGAGGGCGATTTTGGAGCTCCGCGTGGGGGTTTGTGGTGTGTGATGGGGCTCAGCCCTGTGAGGGCTGAGGTGGGGTAGAGGGGATGGGATGGGCACAGGGCTGAGGGGCAGTGGGGTTGGGTGGTGGGGCCCAGGGGTGGTGGAGCTGTGGGATTGCCTTAAAAACTGTGTTTTTGAATTGAGGAAAAGAAATACTTCATGTTCTAGCACACCGGACTGTGCAGTGCGGGAATATCATGGAAACTCAGTGTATATCCCTTAAGTTGATACGGTAAAGAGACAAATAACATTGTGTTGCCTTTGGGGTTCAAACTCAGGGAATTGGGCATAGTGGGATCTTCCCTTCCTCAGTTTGATCCCCTGGAGCAATGAGGAGCGCCTGTTACGATGGAGCAGGGAAGTGCTGAGAGCTGCTTGGTATTTCGGCGTTGCCAAACACAGCACTTCTATTTGCGGGAGCTTTTTGTGAGCTCTGTACCCTCTTATTTAAACACAGGCACGGGGCATAGCTGCTAAAGCACTGCCTGTGGTTAAGCAGTGACCGCAGCATGCCTTAAATCGAGCAGATGACGACACGGGCATCCCAAACCCTCGGTGCTGCTGCGTCTGTGGCTTCTGGGTCCCGGCAGACGTTGCTCTGCTGCTGGCAGCCCGTCAGAGGGCAGCAGAAGGCCGCGGCTCGTTGGCTGGAGCTTTTGCGCTCTCGGGATTGAGCATCCTGAAGTCCGATGTGGGCAGAAGTTATTCCTCGGAAACTCCTCGTGCAGCAACGTGTGAACGTTCACTTAAGCTTTGCCCTGGAGCATCCCCGTGCCAGAATAGTGTGTGAAACCAACCAGGAGTGGGAAGAAAAGGTAATCGTGCTGTTTTTCCCTGCAGATGAATATTGACTCTTAAGACGTTTTTGCAGGACACTGGGAAAGCCCTTTATCTTCATACTGGGTATCACCTGTGTTTTTGTCATCATTCTGCAGTAGTGCAGAATATTACCTCATCAGAAATTGTGAGGTTAAAAGACATGTTTACAGCTCGATTTGCATTCTGATTTGTGATCCATCCTCAGGTCATGTTTTCGAACTCCTTCCTACAATATTGCAAAGCGTGGCATGAAATCAAGACAGCTAGCAAGACCCACCACTGTTAAACCGATGGATAAAGCTGTCAAGTAGCACTTTTTGTGCCTGGATGTCTCTGGCAACCTAATCTTGTACATACTCATCCTCTTTGGAGTCCCTGCTGAGGCTGTCTTCCAAGGTTGGTTTAATTTCCAGCATGGCATTTCATCCCTTGGACAGCACTGAGCTCTGTTTCACTGTGCCCAAGAAGCTGTTGCTCGTTCCGTTCTTAACTTACAGCTACCCAAAGTGAATAGTTTGTTCTTTGTCACTTGATGAAATGTGTCCAGTATCTTTAATAACTCCTTTCCATTTTTCCTTCCAGCTGAGTAATACAGAACTTGCTTTTTTCCCTAAAATTTCCTGGGATAATCCATAGAGATGGATATTGAGCAATAAAACTGCCAAAGGAAGCCAGGATCATAGGACTGTGTTGGACTAGGAGAAGGTAAGAATGTTATATCCTGTCCTATATCTGAAGTGACTGTTCATGCACCTAACCTTGCGACAGAGCAAAAACACTGTAAGGAGAATATTACTTGAAAACCAATTTACTCCCCCTTAAAAACTTGTGAATTGGCAAAGAGTGAGCAGCTTATAACAGAAAGACACGGGGATTCATCTGTCCTGTGTGGATATCAGTAGCTGAAACATCTTGTCACCTCTTCTGGGACAGATATACTGTCATGTCTTGCTCTGAGAACTTGATCCTGAAAATTGCTGAGTAAATTCTGATCGAAGTTTACTGTAATCCACTGGAGGTGTCATCCTGAGCTCCCTGAAAGCCTGGTCAGTGTTGGGCACTCGAGGAGTTCAGCTTTTGAAGGGCCCAATCCCATCAGTTTCAGAGCTCATTCACCTCTCAGGAACTCTGGCTGGAGTTAAGGTCCCCTCAGTGCCTCCACCGAATGGTGTCAGCTTTTAAAGTCAATGAGTTTGAGCCTGAGAATCTGTCCTGAGAGATTTTAATCTGGATCTGCTACTTTTAGCTTGAGTTTGAAACTGACTCAAATAGCTTTTCTGCCTTTGGTGCTGCAAGTTTTTGTGTTAGAGCCTCCCCTGTCGGTCTCACAGGCACCGAGTCCATCCTCTCCTCTAGGCAGCTGCGGCCAATGGGCTGAGAGCACAAATGAACTTGGTCAGGGATAGTTAAGGTAATGAAAGACAATTAAAAAGTAAAGATACATAGAGAAAAAGCTTGAGCTTGGAATGGCTTCTAGGATTCAGAAAGTGATTAAAGTAATTCAGGAGAAAATATACAGTGAAGTGCATGTCTTAGATTTTGATCAAGCACATTTTTTATGTGCAATAAATATAACACAGCTTAAAGTGATACATCTGGGATATTTTTTGTCAATAAAACATTTACAAATTGTTGTAGGCTTATTAATGAAAACTGTAGATCCTATCTTGATCTCACAGCGAGTAAAAACAGTATAAAATAAGATTCAAAGGTGGTTGAGCTGATGCCCCACTTTGATGGTTCAAAGTCCTCTGAACAGTTTTCCAGGTATTCTTTGGCTCTGATGAAAGAGAGCTAATGCTCAAAAGCATCCAAGGAAAAATGATTAGTTTCTTTCTCCTCTCCCCTCCCCTCCTCTTCCTTTTTATTTTCTTTATGGTGAGGAGGCTGATCCTGTGTACCAGATGCAGTGTGGTGACACAGCTCTGATCTCATCACTCTGAACAATTTGCAAACTCTAAAGCTCTTTGCTTCCTTGAATGCAACTGCTTTCAGAAGCTCTGCCTGCTAGCTCAGCACCAGGCTCTAGACCCAAGGAAACATGAAATAAAGGCTCATTAAGGTATGCAGAGTTCAAGTCCTTTGTAAAGAACTGCAAATCTTTGTCAGTTATCTCCAATGCTGTGTGTATCACAGATGTCATTAAAGCTGCATCAAGAAGTCTGACCAGGAACTGCACATATGATTTATCAACAGTGCTTCCACAGGGAAGCAGAGATGGAAGGAGGATGAATTCAGTCATTTTAACCACTCCTTTGCTCTCCTATTTTATCTCTTTGGCCAAGGTGGGAAGAGTCTGGAGGATCTGATTCTTTAACAAAAGCATCCTTTCTCCACAATGTTAATTCTTCACTTGTGCCAAACAAGGAATGAGAAACAGAGTTGAAGGATGTAATTAACATTCACTTTTCCTTTCAACAGATCAGCCTTCACACTCACAAACTCTGTGATAAAACTATCTCACTGTTTCTGTCCATCTGAGGAGCTTCAGCCTCCACAGAATCAGAGTTTCCAGGTTCATGTAACGAAAAAGCAAAGCTAGCAATAATGCCCTGCTGTTTTTCAGAAGAGACAAGTGGAATTCTTTGGTACGTGGATCTGCCTTTCAGCCACACTCACAGCACTGATTACTGGGCATGCCTGGGGAAGTCACTCAGCATTAAAACTCCTTCAGCAGCTCTTCAGAACTCTGGAGAAGCTTCATAAAGCTTCTTCCCAAAAGGTAATGATGTACCTCTGGTGGGCACAGCATAAAAAATGCCTTTTATCCCAATTTGGCTGATTCCCATATTGTAAGAGGTAACATAGGAAACCATTCCAACAGTGTGTCTGTGTCAAAATAAGGCACTCTTATCTTTGCCAACGTTGACTGAACCTAGAGCTGAAAAGACATAGGTTATGGGCATTGCTATGGGCACAAAGCAAGGAATGTTACCATTCTGTTTTAAGGCATTGCTTCTCAGAAATAAGGACTCTGGAATTTGAGTCAAAGCTCTCAATTGTGGAAAGCATTCTGAGGTTTGCTGAAGGTGCCGTGCTCAGTCACAGGAACAGCAAAATGAAAAATACTTAAGTGTATTTATAGTAAGTAGAATGATTTATAGGGTAACGATGGTTGTAGTGCTTCTAGCTTCGGAACTCTATGTGGAACAGAGTAATTAAATGTTTGGCCTTCAAAAAGAGGAAAAAAACAACCCACAAAAAAAACCCCAAAAAAACCCAGATGAATAATGGAAAACAAATCCCCTCTCTGGTGAAAAGCCAAACCTGTGTTTTGAAAATCACATATTTTGGGGGGTTAAGCAGTGAAAAAAACGGGCTTGATCTTTGCAACAGCTTGGATTTATTATTGGAACCAGTTGGCTGTGCCACAGAAGAGAGGAATTTTCTGGTAATTAGAGCAAGAAGCCAGGAGCTGGGAGCAGGAGGGTCTGTTTCTGGCTTAAGCACCAGCACGCTATGTAGCCTTGGGAAACATGCTGCCTCATTTGTACCTCGGCTTTCCCATCCATAAAGTGACGCTAAAGAAGTGATTCCACCTCCCAGATCGTGTGCACTAATTGGAGGCCGCTCCTGCAGCACCTTGCGGTCCGTGCGCTGCAGAACGGATCCGCACAAGCCTGAGCTTCAGATGCCTTTGAAAAATCCTGCCCTAAACATTTACAAACCTGATTGCCCAGATTCCTAAATCCACGTGTGGGCCTCTAATTGAACACGGTATGATTTGCAGAAGTTTGCTGATGAAACAGGACGTGATGGGAACGTGTTCTTGCTGGACGAGCACAGTGCGCCCACGGGACGTCCCCGGCGCGCTCCTGCCACGCAGCTCAGCCTGCTCGGCAGCCCCCAGCCCCCAGCAGCAGCGCGTGATCCCGCAGCCTTCAGACTTGGTGCCCCATTGCAGCCCTCCTGAGGGCCACCACGAACAGGGGAGCGATCAGTGGGGCTGCTGTGCGCCGTCGGGGATCTCCGGGCGGTGCCAAACGCTCCTCGCCGTGCCGTGCTGGAGGCGGTTCCTGCTGGGAAGCAGCAGTCAGAATGATTTTGAGCTGGAGCTCCCAGCAGCATCCCCCAGGCCCCGTATCTGATTTGGCACTGCTCTCCCAATGCTTCAGTTTCTAAACCGCCATCTGTCAGCATCAGGAGCCCTCGCTTTGGCCGATGCTCAGTGAGCAGAAGGATCGCCGCTGCCTTGGCCGTGCCCCTCCCCAGGGCAGAGGAAATGTGCACTGACAAGGCAGGAAACTCTCGCCAACCGCAAGGACCTGGAGCTTGCCTCCCAGCTTCCTGTGGGCCTTCCCCCGGTGTCAGGCTAGATGTTTCCAGATTATTAATAGTGGTAGTTACATTAACAGGTTTGTTTTTCTTCTTCTGTCAACAAAATTATTTCTTCATGCAAGGCGTTCAGCTTGTTTTTATTCAGAGAGGTCGGGAAGGACCCAAGAGTTGCAGCACAGCGATCTGTCCAAGCTAACGAGCAGCCCGGAGGGGATTTTGCTTTGTGGAAGGCTCTTGGTCCACGCAGACAGGCTCTAAAGTTCCTGAGCAAAACAAATAGCTCCAAACTGGGGCAGGCTTAGCACGGTGAAGGATTTTGTTCCACAGGTATTTCCTCACAGCAGCCATGCACTTCCAGAGTGCAGCCACTTTCTCCTTGCTTATAGCTTTAGCCTTTGCAGTGCTCCCCACCTGCATCTGTTGTAAACTCTGCTTGATTCTGGGATGGCCCAGCCA
The DNA here is from genome assembly GCF_038088225.1 of Cyrtonyx montezumae. NCBI lineage: Eukaryota > Metazoa > Chordata > Aves > Galliformes > Odontophoridae > Cyrtonyx > Cyrtonyx montezumae. The sequence continues at coordinate 2,886,324 of NW_027072036.1, forward strand.
GGAAAATGACCCCAGTTTAAAAAGGGAAAGAACAGAAGTGTGAAATCTAATTTTAATATCCATATTTTTATTCGAAGAAACAAGTAGAGACAGTGAGGGGTGACAGTGGGTGGGAATATGGAAGCTGTGTAAGGCATCTCCTGCTGAAACACGTCCTCGTGCATCTGGAGGCTGAGTTGAAGCTCTCTCACTCTGCCTTTGAGTTAAGAGGACCTCAGTGTGAATCTTGGCTGCAGCAGTGATCGAAACATTGTGAGTGGTTGGGTATTTGTGACCAAGGAGTCAGTTTGTGTCTTCAATGCTTGGTCACTGGCAGAAAGCTCTGGTGTTTGTTGGGCACGAGAGCTGTGCCATGTTCAACAAGCTCTGAGGCTGACTCTTAAGTCTGCAGCAAAAAAGGTTATTTGGGGACTGCTAAGGGCCAGGTTCTCTTCTTTCCAGAAGGAAGGTGAATGTTGCAGTTAAGTCTTGCATGTTAAAGCATTCAGTTTTGTTCTTTAGAGCACGTGCTCATAATGTGACAATGTATGCCAAGTGCTTCCTGCAAGCTAATGACTCCTGCTCCTCTTGCCTTCCTTTCCTGGTGCAGATCTGTAGCTGCCTTATAGGAAAGCTGTGCTCTGTTTGGAGAAAAGGTGAATCTCATCTGGGGAAGGAAAGGGAGGAGCACTTGGAAACACAAACTCAACTGTGTCGCACACAGGATGAGGACAGCATCCTGCAATGCCTGTGCTGGGGCACAAGGAGTGCAGCAGGGTGCTGAGGTGGCTCAGTGCTGGGCTGCTTCTCCCCTGAGCAGGCTTTTTTCACATGAGGAAGTGCAGAGATAAACAAGAGGTCAACTTTGTTTATTCCAGATTTATTTTAGAGCATAATATGTATTGTAAACCACTTTCTTTTGAAAAGTATGTGCATGAAGCCTGTTCTGATTTATTATCTCTGTAGTTCAGATTTAGCCCAGAGTGGTGTGAGTTCCTAGTTTTCCCCAAATGTTGGTGCTTTTATAAATGAGCCCGAGATGTAATTTCACTTACTGTATGATTGTGTTTGTCATGCAGAACCACAGCCACAGCAGAACTGCAGCTCCAAACAGCCACCCTGCATCAGAGCTGGCACTGCTTCCAGAGCAAGAGCCACCAACCCTGAGCAACGTGTACAGACCTGGGACTGCTGATTCCCTTTGGTAGGTGCTGGAGCTTACTTAGTTCATCCTTCCTTTCTGTGCTGTGGGCTGTGAGGAGGGGGAGATGTAAAGGTTGGTCTGAATATCTCTTTTTTGTTGGTTTCATAATGCCTGGGGGAGCAACTGTAGCTTCCTCTGGGACCAGACTCAGCCCATAACAAGGCTTCCTTTCTCCTGACATCTCTGCTGATGTTTGTTCCACTCAGCTGCTGTGCCAACTCAACATTCCCAGAGTGTGCAGGGGCCTCACAGCATCGCTCTCTTCCTTGCAATCCTTTTCCCCCTTTCTGCCACACTGTGAGTTCAGCTTTCTGGCTGTGACACTGACGAGTGTTTCAGGCACAGCTCAGGGCAGAAGAGCTGCAGGAGGCAGGGGCTAAAGCAGCGCTGACTGTTCTGTGATAGAATGAACACATTATTCAAAGCCTGCCTGTATTAAAACCTGGGACCTAGTACTCTTTGGGTCTGCATGAAATAACGGTACAGTTCCTGTGACACCCGAACAGCAGCAGCCTGGACAGTGATTAGATTTTCTGAGCACTGTCTGAAATGATGTTTTATGGGTCAGAATCATCTCAGCAACACGGTGAAACCTTTTTTATGAGAGACAAGAGAGAAAGCAGCTGTGGAAATCTACTATGGATGGGCATCTACAAGGAAGGATGCACTGTGGGCAGGTTCTGCTGTAAAAAGATATAGATCCACGTGTGGGCCCCAGAAATACTACAGGCTCAAAACAGGTTTTCCCATTCTGCTTCATTTTTTATTCCTTTCTGAGAATTTTCCAGGATCTCACAGTGTCTTGTGATCTATCTCCTTTATCATTCTCGTGCCTTCTGGTCTCCAGCTCACTGCTGCTCCTGTCGCCCCAAATGGAGTGTTCCTATCTGATCCCAACAAACTAAAAAGCCACATTAATGGTGTGTGGGGCTAAGGTGAAGAGACAGGACTGTGTGTGTGTGCATCACCCAGGGATGCGGTGGTGGTGCAAAGGGAGCTGGGCACTGAGCACAGAAGGTCAAATAGCTGCTGCTTTTCAGCAGGGAAACAAAATGTGTGCTCTTGGGCCCTGGAAAAGCTTCTTAAGAAATCCTGTGATGCTGTGAGACTTGCCAGAGAATCTCCAAATGGATACTTCTCAGTTTATTTGAAATTAGTTCTCCTTTGGAGTTTAAATACCTGAATCCTGAAGAAGACAAAGGGGACACACAGGAAGGTGACCAGTTCCAAAGCAAATCCTTTCCTTCTCTGGCTTGCCCTGTAAGTTTCTGTTGGTCAGACCTGACTGATGTCAGAAGAGTGAACGGGCTCCTGCAGTTCCTTTGGAAGCCTCACTGAACCTTTTTGGAGCCTTTATACATAGAGAAGCTCACTGGCAAGCGGTCCTTTGTGGTTACCCCATGCCACAGACTTCCTTCCCATAAAAGAGGAATGGGGACGGATTCTCAGCTGCGTTGGTCGTGTAACACTGCAATCTATCACCTCAAGGAAGTTCACCTTCATTTAGATTAAAAACAACATTGGTTTACAGAATCTGGAATAGACTTTTCCCGCTGTGTTCCCTGCTGCAGTGTCACCCCAGTCACTAGTTAGAAACCTCTGTGCTGGGGTACAGGAGGAGGAGATTGCTCCATTACAAACCGTGGTTTGAAATATCTTGGCTCTTGTTGCTGAGGGACGTTATAAATACTGTTCCCAGGACAAACATTCTCCATATCTGAGAGCTAATGAGCCAAACAGCTGCTCTGAGGCTATCCACCTCTGACACCAGTAAACATTAAGCCATGTGAAAAAGATTTTAACATGTCCAGACACTCCAATATAGAAGCTGTGCGTGTCTGAAACACGGTGTTCTCACCACTTCCATTTTGCACCTTCAAAAGGAAAAGCCCTTTCCTATCTCTGACACCTGTAACTGTTGGAACAAAACCTGCACAGCCCATCGTCCCTCTGACACTGGTGCAAGTCCAGCTGCTTCCAACAGAGTGTTTAAGGAAAGGAAGAGAGCATCAAGTACCACAAGCATCTACCTTAGGAAAGTATGTGCTTTTTGTAAGGGTCCATCTGCATGGCATCCTCTGAGCAGCTCCAAGTGAAAAGCACCAGTACAATTGGCTGAATAAAGTGAACTTAGTGCTGCTTTGCACAGCCAGGGCAGAGAAAGGTGTGCTGGCTCATGTCGGTGCATCTGAGCTAAAGAATTTGTAAGCAGGACCTGGGAACTGTTTGAAGAATCAGATAACATTGCCTCAGATGTCAGTGCAACACCAATGTCCCAGGAGCACTTCAGAAGTGACGCTGGTGAGAGATTTTGCTGTAGGACAAACTGAAATTGGTCTGAAAAAGGATGCCAGTAATGTGGTGGATCTTGCAGTTGCACGGAGCTGGGTGAGTGTGCAAACTGGAACACTGAGGTTGGAAATGTACTTCCCAGCCACCCTTTGTGAGGCTCATGAGGCCTTGCTCACAAGACTTTTTCCCATCCGGTGCTGTCAGCCCCAAATTCTAACCAGTGTTACAGCTGCCCCACTGAAACCAAGCCAAAAGCACTCACAGCTCATTGTTCTTGGTCAGGTCTAAGAAGAGAAGCAGCTTTGCTGTCTGGTAGATCTCACAGCTACCTCTAATTCATGGAAATGGGCAGGATGTGTTCTCCTTCTGGGCTTTCCTGGCTCTTACCCTTTAAATTCAGTGGAATTACTCCCAATTTACACCCGTGTGAGTGGAGCAGAATCGCTCCCTTTTCTTCAGCAAAACAAACATTTGTTACTTAGAAAGAAAAACAGAGGAATCTTAAAATGTGATCCAAAGCTGAGCGGAAATTCTCAGTAACACAAGAATTTGGGTTTCTCCAGTTTGTAAACACAGAAGGGGGGAGTGTGCTGATGAGTGCTGGGGGGGACTGGGGGGGCTGGGCTGGTGTGGGGTCGTTCTTCCATGGGCACAGCCTCCCTGAAGCTGTCAGTCAGGTATGGAGAACCCAGAGAGAAGAAATGCACATACACATGCACACTCACACTGCTTTCTTAGCATGGCCCATTGAACTCAACATGAACCCCAGACCCAGCAGTAACCCATGACATTTAAGAGTGAATAACTTCCTCCGAAGGAAGTGGAAGAATAGTGTATGGCTGTTGTAGAGCCCCTGCCTTCCCTTGCATTCACTTACATCTCACACGTATGATCCTTGAGCTGTTTCACTTAGCTGGGACTGGAAGAGTGGGGTCATATCCTGGCTGCTTTTCCATTCTCTATAGGAAAGGACAGGAGAAATGTTCTTGCCTTCCTTCCCAAGTTCTGTGGTTCTCTAAGAAAAAGGCAAGTGTGGAGATACAGTTATACAGGGTACATAGGAAGGATTGTTACTACCTTGTAATTGGTCTCTGTTGTCATCTGAAGAGAGAATGTGACAGAGAAGAAACATGGGGACAGATGATTGCCCATTGTAGCTCTCTGATGCTCTCTGAAACCCAGAGGTTCCTGATGAGCTCTTAGGGGCAGAGCAGCCCAGGATAGCCCCAAACTGGGAGCCCCTGGCTTTAAAAGCTGCATAAGGAATGGGTTGTCCAGGAGGCCCAGGATCTTTCTTTGGAAATAGAAATAGTCTGGTTCTCATCTTGTGTTTAGAAAACTGACTCGTGCAGAGCTGGAGAGATGGGAACAGAGCTGTTGTCCTTCTTTGCTCTGCCATGAACTGATGGAGGTGTTCCTGGAAGGTGCAAACATCCACAATCAGAGAGGAATGCAACCACAACCAAACACAGCCATAAACCTTGCAGTGAGATGGGAGTGGCCTCACTTAGCAGCCTCATCTGATTGTCTCCAGCAACAAGATGATCTTGAGGTGCCTTGAGATGCTGTTTTCTGCCTTCCAGCTCTCGGCCAGCTTCCTTGCCAAGCTCAGTGTGATGTTCCTCATCTCTATCTCCATGCAGTGACAGTCACCTTCCCCAGCAGCATCCACACAGTGCGACTCCAGCGGGTGACTGGGTCAGAGAAGACCCCAGGCCCCTTCCCACTGCCTCCTGCTCACTCCTGCAGTGTCCCACATCACTCTGGAGTCCTCAGACCAAGAACTGTCCCTTTTGCCTGGTCGGTCACTGTGTCGACTTGGAACAAGCAACAGTTCCTCTGGAGGGAAGGGGTAAAGCTGAAGGGTCTGCTCTGTCCTTCTGATAGAGACAGAGCTTCAGAGCCATCCAATTAAAACAACTCTGTGTCAAAAATAGGATGAGAGACAGCTACTTTAAAAATGAAACTATCCAGCACAGCCTATCCCTTCTTCCCAGGGGCTCCTATGGAAGTGGCAGCTTTAGAGCTGCATTGGGTATTTCTGTCATAGGAACCCACGGCAGGGAGTGACCTCAGGGTGCTGGCTGGGAGCACGTGGCAGTGAGAGCAGGCTTGCAGGCACCGTCACGTCTCCCCTGAAGGCTGATTTTGCTGCAGCCTGAAGAGCAGAAATAAGATTCTGAGTGTGGGAAAGATCAGAGCAGATGTTGGCACATGCAGCACCAGCAGCAGCCAAGCCCGTGGGAGGCCATGCAGTAAACACCACTTCGGGCCCTGGGACTGCAAAATGGGGGAATGGGTTTGTTCTTGAGCTCACAGGCGTGAGACAAACACCAGGTCCCCACCACCTGGTGCTGACACAGCTCTGTGGTCGTAGGAACCGGAATGCAACCAGAGCAGGCAGGACGTTTCAGTGGTGATTCAGGAACTGAAAAGCCTCAGCTGATCACAGCAGGACTGCTTTAAAGGTTCCCCTCTGTCTCATAACACTGCTGATGTGAAGGACGGAAAGGGGTCTTAGGTCTTCATCACGAGCCTGGTTTGCTGGGATTCCTTCTGACTCAGTGATGCTTTGGCTCTTCCCTGGGCTCTTCAGCTGAGATCTTTTGCTTCTCCATACTCATCCCAGGACAGCAGAACAGCCCAAGCTGACACGTTATTTTGAGCAGAATTTGAGAAGCTGGAAGTAATTGTGTTTGTTTCCTTTGTTCTAGGAAAGGGATCGTTCGGGGCAGGACAGGCAGAGCCAGGGGGAGGAACCTCACTGGTCCAGGGGTCTGCAAAGGGAGAGTGTGTTTCACTGCTTTAGCAGGAAGGCAATGGGATGGACGAGCCTGTGCAGCTGGCTGTTTGTTCCCCTGCATAGCACACCAGGAACACGAGGAGTTCCAACAGTTAATGCCAGAGTTGAGAGCATTTCTGTGGTTTTTGGAGGTGGTGAGCACCAAGTGACCAAGAGCTGCCCTGGCAGGAGAGCTCCTTTTCCTTACCCCCCTGAAACGCAGCCAGGCTCCACAGCTTTCATCCTTCCTATCCCAGTTTTGAGGTTGAGACACCTCAGGCTCAAAGTTGTAGAATCCCCCAAATTGTTTTTTATTAACAAAGCCTTTTGACCTGGCAGATTGGCCTGCCTCTGCCAGGCAGGTCGTTGCTTTCCAGTCCAGTGCACAAGGGAGAACATTGTGAAATGACTGCATAAAGAGGCATGAAAGTAGAGATGATTTGGGGCTATTTGCCTGGTACAGCAATTGAGCCAGCCACAGCTCACTCCTGTACCTCCTCATGACTGTCCTGCAGGGATCAGAATGGAAAAACAAGAGAAGGAAACTCCCTAACCCCAGTGCAGCATCAGAAAGCAGTGTTCCTTTATTCCTCGCGGAATAAAGGCCAATGTGACAACCAAGCAGAGTTCAGGTTCTGCAATTGAACAGTTAAGACATACATATGGAGTGCACTGACATCTACATTCATTCACTTCCAGGAACTCCTGGGTAGGTGCTGTGTCCCCCTATCCATGCATGGTTGCATTTCGGTTGCTCGTACTCCCGCTTGCTTTGTCCCCATTTTCCCACCTTCAGTTGGTTTTTCCCACCTTGGCAGACTTCCACTGCTTGTGAGGCTGTAGCAAATGACTTCCAAAATGATATATGTGAAATGCAAGGAGGATGGGATCGGATAGTTGTCTTTTGGATGGAAGATGCACCTCTCGGGTGCAAAAGATGAAAGCAGTGTGCTATGACACGAAGCAGAACTGCTGAGGAAAACAAGATTTCAAAACAGATTGGGACAAAACAGAGCTGTTCACACACCAAGCGAAGCTGAGATGGAATCGACTTCTGGATCAAGAAGCTTCCTTACACGAGCTCATCCAACTCCACCTTAAATACATCACCACCCCCATCTCCTCACGCACCCCTGAAGGTTTCCTTCAGGGTAATTAAGCATGCAGTGAGTTAAGGAGTGGAACAAATTGGAGGAGGTGCCCATTTCACAGGTGGGTGCAGCTTGCTGCTTCCTCCCAGGGCTTTTTCCTCCTGTGTCTCCATGGCAGAGGTTCAGGATCATACCACGTTTCTCAGGCAGCAGAGATCTTGGGGTTTTAAGGCACAGTCGCCTTTCCCACTCAAACTGAGGCAGATAAAGTGCAGCATTTACCCTTTGCTGAGTGCTGGCGTTGCCTTTATGTGCTGCTTTCTCGTGACCATTACTACAGATGTGTCATGGAGAAGTGTTTGATGCATATGGAGGAAAGGAGATGGGGCTGTCAGGAGGTGGTTTGGGAGCTCTCATCTATCCCCACTGATTATAGGACCTTGAGAAATTAGGCTTCTAAATAGATGTCTTAATTAAGTGCATAAGGATCAGGTGGCACAAATGCAGTCCCAAACATCTCTCGAGGCTGAGTGCACTGAACTTGGGCTGGAACATGGGTCTAAAGAGGGCCATCTCAGCCACGTGGTCACAGGGGGCCACGTTTAAGCCCCAGAGCATTCAGAGACTGCTGGCTCACCCGAGGCAGGGAACCTGCAGGACCCCAAACCTCGCAGCAAAGGCAAGGCCTCGGTTGCTGACTTTTGGTCTCTTATCAGTAAGATGCCACTGAGCAGTGCCACTTCTGTCTTGCAGCTTCGAACCTCAGGAGGTCCTTTACAATCCCAAGCCTGGTGAGCACAGCAGCAGTGGCCGTTTGTGAGCAGGGTGTGTGCAGCAGGCAGCAGTTCACTCGAGGTCGTGCGGCACGTCGGTGGGAAGAGCAGAGTTCAGCAAATCACAGCTCGAGGTGAGATGGCTTCTTGTGAGCAGGGAGCAGTGTGAGGATGGAGATGAGGATGGATGAAGCACTGTCCTTTTAAAAGGACACAAAATCAGCCCCGTTTGGTTCGGGATGCAGCTGTGCTTTGTGCCCTTGCTGTGTGAGCAGAGGTGTGCAGTGCTTTGTCTTATTTATGAGCTGCAAAACGTGAACAGTTAATCTTAGGCAGTGACACAAGGTGCCAAGCCTTCAAAAAAGGGAAGGAGTGTGTATCCAGCCAGGCTGCCCTCAGTTATAACTGCTCCAGGGCAAGGGTCTGTGCACCCCTAGGACATCGAATCTCTGTATGGAGACATAGTCCCCAGCTGTGCCATTAGAGGTGGCTGTTGTGAAGGCTGTGAAATCCCTCATCTTATGGAGGAGGAAAAGAAGGAGGTGCACCTGGAGGGGTCTACACTGTGTCCGTGCTTTCCAGCTCTCAATCCCAAGGAGCTTTCCACGTGCTAATTAATTAAGAGTCTGAGTGGTCTTCAGCCATGGACGAGCAGCAGCACAGGCAGTGTGGGAGCTGAGCTGTGTTGGGGCTTGGCTGCTGGTCGGCATGCCCTGCACATGGAGCGAGGAGGGGGCTGCACTCACAGCACCTACTGCTGCTCGGACCCCGTGTAGAGATCTTCGGGCACTTCTCCAGCCATCCCCGGCCGAGGCACGGCTCTGTGCTGACGCTGCTCCCCGCTGCCCAGCTTGCTCCACCCCAGGCAGCAAGGGCTCACAGTGCCCTCTGCTGCACTCCCCCTCTCCTTTTCCCAGCAGCAAAAAGATCACTCCCTGAGATAACACTGAGTGCAATCCCTCATCAGTCCCAGGGCGCAAATCAAGTGCCAGCAGGAGCTGCTGTCCTTTCCCGTTTTCCACCCCGCAGCTTTTCGTTGCCCCGTAAAACGAACAGCTCCTCGCTGCAGGAGCGCAGACGTCAGGCGTTGTATCTGTGCTTCTTCAAATCCTCAACTCCCGCAGCCAAAAAGGAATGGATGTCAGCGGGGGAAGCCGACCCAGGCTTCGTACTTTTGGTGTTAGAGGGAAGAATGAAAGAATAAAATCCCCGCTTTTACCGGGATTTGGTTTCCCCATGCAGAACACGGCAGACCTGCACGCTCCGCAGCCGCCAGGGATGCGGGGATCTGCTCGGCTGGGCCGGGATTGGGGCACTCCTCTCGCACCCACCTCGGGCTCCTCCGGGGCTGTCACTCAAGGGCAGGCACGCCTCCTCCAAGGCTATTTAAGGAGAAGCTGATGTGCAACTTTCTCCAAAGGGAGACGAGAAATTCCGAAGGAGAAGGCGGCAGTGCGTGAGCTGAGCCCGTGCCTCCCCGCACTCGGGATGCCCGGCAGCGTGGGGACGGCCACCAGCGCTCTGCTGCTGCTGCTCCTCGCCCCCTCCTGGGTACGTGTGTATGGCTGATTGCTCTCTGCGTGCTGCAGCTCCTTGCTTCCACGCGTGCGGTGCTTTGGGGTGGGGGTGTCTGCACTGCGTGTAACATCTGAAGGGATCGGAGCTCCCGGAGGGTGGGGAGGGCGTTTGGCTTTGCTGAGCTCAGAGCCAGCCCTGCTTTGGAAGATGGGAGAGGAGAGGATAGGGCGGTGATGTCGCTGGGTTTGTGGCACTGCAAGGAGCAGATCTCGTGGCCCAGGTTATTACCGTCATCATCCTCCTGCCCCTAAAATCCATCTGCCCTAGGAGGGGATGAATCCACTGCCCCTCCAGGGCTCTGGGGCTGTTCTGTGTCCAAGTGCACACACAGAGCAGCTGGTTCTGCTGGGGGTGTTCGTGACGCCGTGCCAGCATGAGCAGGAATGCCGCTGCTTAATTAACGTGCTCATTAGCGTGAGGTCTAATTGCAGCGTCTTTTGGGTCCGTGAAGAAGTTGGGTTTGCTGCTTTGGAGTCCTGTTGGTGTTTTAAGCTTCTGGTGAGTGCTTCTGCTGCCGGCAGTGCTCTGTCCCCTGAGCTCTGGGGGCAGTGCCTGCGGTTCGGGGCAGTTCTGTTCCTTTCCCCGTCTCAGCACTGGCAGTGTCACAGCCATCCTACAGACGACAGCACGCCCTGTCCCTGTGCCACTCATGGTTGATCAGGGATGTCATCTTTCTCCCAAAGCAAACAGCCATCCCAGCTCCCAGGCACTGCCCTCTGAGTGCAGCCCAAACCTGTTGTGAAGGCACTGCTGTGCTGGCTCCCTGTGCTCATCTGCAAACTGACCAGGAGCTGCAGGGTGAGCCCACATCCCGTGCTCACACCTTCAGAGGGTGCAGAGGGAGAGGTTTTGGGTGCGTGCAAGGCAGGGTGCACATCTCACCTCTTCTCCCCAGGCTCAGTGGGAGCTGCCAGCTGAGAGCAGGGAGCGTCAGCAGTGCCAGGGTTGGGCTCCACTTTCCCTAAGTCTTAACCTTGCTCTGTAATGCTGGTTCTGCTGCTCCTGGAGTTCACAGCAGCACTCTGAGCAGAAAGCAAAGCAAAGCTGTAGTGAATCTGCAGTTGGGATCACAGTCAGTGAAGTTAAAGGGTGGTTTTAGGGGCAGGCTCTTCAATGGAGGGGAACCGAGGTATGTCCTAAAGAGAGACGCCACGGCTGTGGTGGGGAAATGCTGCCTTTGTGATTTTAGTGGTCAGTAGGAAGCTCTTGGTGTGAGTGAGGAGGAACAAGAAGCCCCAGCTAACTTGGCTTGCTCATCAAAGCAGCACACCCTGGACCAGGCAGTGGGAGATGACTCAAACAAATGGAAAAAGCCCTACAAATGTGGAGGAATTGGGGCTTTTTTGGATGGGGAAACGAGTCTGGGGTCTGAGCCCTGGTGTTGTGCTGGAAGCAGCTGTGCTGGGGAAGTGAAGCTGAGTGATTTCTGGGGTGAGTTCTTAAGGAAACAAACAGCACTGACAGTGATTCATGATGGCAAGAAGGAGAACTCAGCTGGGTTTAATTCCCTTGGATTCTCTGTTGTGCAGAAAGAGGTTGTTTTGGTTCGGTTTGCAGTGGGAGAGATATTTTGGGTGTTTCTTTTTAGGGCCCGTGGCTGGAAAAAGCTGCTTGTCATCATTTCTTTCAGTGCACGGATTGCATCTTAATACAGGCCCTGTGCTCGGAGTGCTTTGCCCCTTGTGCTGTCTCCTTCCCCCCTCACAGTTATACAGCACGTCATCTCAGCAGCAGCGTGCATGGGGAGCAGTGCTGCCAGTGCATGTCATGCATCAGCAGCTCCAGAGACAGCCAGCACTCAGTGGGGGTGGGGGTCACCTCCAAAATGCTTTCTTTCTTCATACACAGTTTTCCAGGAGAGTTATGCTGATCACTCCTGAGCGGCGTAAGGTGGGGAGTTTGGAAACGTTCCTCTCCTGCTGCGCTCTGTGCTGTTTGGCACTGGACCCCATTTTTACCTTTCTGCTTTTTCCAAGGAGGTGTGGGAGCGCGTTCAGATGCCCCATGCTGTGCTCTCTGTGGTGTGAGGTCTTGCCCAATTCTGGCTCCAGCCGGGGCTGAGGCTGCTGTGGGACAGGAATGCTGTGCTGGCAGCAGGTTCTGGAAGCATCCTGAGCATTCCAGGGAGCACCACACAGCTGCACCTCTGCTCAGCACCCAGAGTGACTCCACGCTGCTGTTGGTTCTGCCCCTTCGCCCCCCGAGTGCGGATGTTTGGGTGGAGGAGGAGCTGGGTGCTGCTGGGGACGAAGCTGCTGTCCCCTCTGCTGCAGGTGGCTGCGCAGGCAATGGGGGCCCCGAACCAAGTGGATGCTTTTATCTCTCTGGCCAGCTCGTGGCAGACTCGCTCTCTCTGTGGTTTGTGTGCCCTGCAGGTAGGAGCCCAGGGCTGCACGTACCCGTGCCGGTGTCCCTCCCAGCCCCTGCAGTGTCCCGCGGGCACCAGCCTCGTGTTGGACGCCTGTGGCTGCTGCAAGGTGTGTGCCCGGCAGCTGGGCCAGCTCTGCTCACCGCAGAAGCCCTGTGACCACCACAAGGGACTCTACTGCGACTTCTCCCGGATGCACAGAGGCAGTGGGATCTGCTTGGGTGAGAGCTGTGTCATCGTGAGGTCTCCTTCATCCGTGGGATGTGGGTGGGGAATCCTGCAGTCCTGCTGCTTTCAGTCCGGGCTTTCCAATATACACGAGGGCAGTGTGAGCACTTAGAGAAGCACTGGCCTGAGATGGGGGCACTGGGGTCATGCAGGGTTTTCTTCTTTATACCTGAGTTAATGAACTGAATGTGTAGAAGGTGTTTTCTTTGCTCTTTTAGGAAGCTGTGCTAAGTTCCCTACTTGGTTTTCCTTCCCGTGGTCATCTTGAGAAGATGCAGCAGCTTCCCAGTGCTTTCTGTAGGCACTCATCATGAGTGGTGTTCACAGGGTCAGTGTAGGATTGATAATGTCCAGGGCTGTAGAATACATACTGCCCAATTAAGGCTGGAAATGAGGTGTTTTTAGTAGTAAAATCGTTAGGATTGAGAGTAACAGAGTCATTAGGGTAGTTTATATGGGAGCACACAGATGTCTCAGTCTCAAAGACTTTATATGAATGTTGGACGTTCTTAAAGTGCTCCGTGCTCACTGTGAGGTGTCAGGTCTCCTCCATGGAGAGCTCAGACCCGAGGTCTGAACATCACAGCTCTCCTTTCTGCCTTTAAATGAGGAACTGAGGTTGTCATGGTGAAAATGGCAGATGAACACAGCAGGACATCTCCCAGAATGGGACTGAGGACGCGATGCCCTCGGGTGACACGTTTGTCCCATCTGCTCCATTCTGTTGGAGGGTGGAGGCATAACATCAGGGGCCCACCCAGGAAGGATGTGATGGGAGCAGGAAGAGCAGAGAGGGACTAAAACTATTTCAAACAGAAATGCTCTGGTCACTTCTCACTGAAAGCATTCACGAAATGGGGCTTTGTCTGGGGAGCACTTAAAGAAGATATTTTTGCTGGAGAACTACTGGGGTACAAACACAGGAACGTGTGAGTGCTGTTGATGCTGTTGCTACGGGGAAGATATCGCTGCCTTTCCTTTTTTGCTCCTTTGATTTTGATTGGGAAGGAGTGAACAGCTCTGAGGAGGGCTGGAGATGGGAGACACAGATCAGGGGAAGCAGAAAGAAACAGAAACGCTGTGGTGGGAAGGGAGGCAGCCATCAAATGGGATGATCACAGCAGAAAACCAAAGGTCATAAACTCAGTGCGTTGTTCTCCTTTTGTAGTCACCTGTGGGTGTGTGGGGAAGCAGCAGTCCTTTGGAGAACGTTGCCTTTTGGTCTCTTAAGATCAGCCAGGAGCAGAGCTCCGTGCAGGACTGGAGCTCAGAGCATCACTGCTGCCCCCACACCTCCTCCTCCTCTTTCTCTTCCTTCCCCAGCTCGCGAGGGTGCGACGTGTGACCTGCTGGGCAAGGTGTACCACAACGGGGAGAGCTTCCAGCCCACCTGCAAGCTGCAGTGCATCTGCCTGGACGGGGCCATCGGCTGCAGCCCGCTGTGCTCCGCCGACCTGCGCCTGCCGTCGCCCGACTGCCCCCACCCCCGGAGGGTGAAGCTCCACAATAAGTGCTGCGAGGAGTGGGTCTGTGAGGAGGGTGGTGGGGAGGATCACCTCGAAAGTGTCATGGCAGGTGAGAGGTGGATGGATGGAGAGCTTTGCTGGGGGCGGAGGCAGGCCTGACCCTGATGCTGCAGAGGTGCTGGGTGTTTGCTGGGGGTGGGGGCCCCATGCAGCACCCTGCTGGGAATTTCTTGCAGGCATCAGAACAGCAGAAGTAAAGCCATGACTTGGAGCAGACTGTAAGAAGCTGAAATTGTAATTCCACAAAACAATTCTGATGTTTCAAAGATCACAGAACTATGGGATCGCAGAATGGTTGGGTTGGAAGGGGCCTTAAAGAAGCCCATCTTCACCCCCTGCCATAGGCTAGCTGCTCCCTGCCAGGTCAGGCTGTCCAGGAGTGCCACAGCTCTCTGGGCCACGTGCCTCTTCCTTTACCTCACGTGTCCTCACATCTAAACCAGATCTCCCCTCTCTTGATTTAAAGCCATTCTGCCTTGTCCTGTCAGTGTCAGACCATGTAAAAAGCCAGCCCCTCCCACGTCCCTCTGCTCAGCTCCGTGTCCCTGTGTCCCAAGCCCTGACTCTCACGTCTCTCCCTCTTGGTTCAGTTTTCAGGGAGGATCCCGAGCAGAAGCCAGAGCTGAACAGCCTGCAGGAGAACTGCTTGGTGCAGACCACCGAGTGGAGCGCGTGCTCCAAGAGCTGCGGCATGGGCATCTCCACCCGGGTCACCAATGACAATCCCCAGTGCCACCTGGAGAAGGAGACACGGCTCTGCATGGTGCGGCCCTGCGACGTCCCCTGGGAGAAAGCCAAGGTAGGGCTTGGCAGAGAGCTCCTTGTGTTTAAGGGCTTGGGATTTGCTCTGTGCTTCTGCTCCCTCTGTGCCTCCCTGCCCAGTGGTGGTTCAGACTGAATATTAGGACGTATTTGTCCTCTGAAGGAGCAGTGCCATGGCACAGCTGCCCAGGGAGGCGGTGGAGTCCCCGGAGACGTGGCACTGAGGGACAGTGGGATGGGTTGGGTTGGTGATCCTCGAGGTCCCATCCCAACCTCAGTGATTGTACGGGTGGTGCAGAGCCCAGCTGAGCTCCGGTCTGACTGTCGCGTTCTCGCTGACCTGTTTGCTGTTCTCCCCCTAGAGGGGGAAGAAGTGCGTGCGCACCCCGAAGCTCCGCCAGCGTCTTCTCTTCGAGCTCTCCGGCTGCACCAGCACCCGCTCGTACCGGCCCAAGTTCTGCGGCAGCTGCGAGGACGGGCGCTGCTGCACCCCCCACATCACCAGCACCGCCGACGTGGAGTTCCGCTGCCCCGAGGGGGACTTCTTCCAGAGGAAGATGATGTTCATCAAGGCGTGCTCCTGCCACTACGACTGCCCCCGGGACAACGACATCTTCCTGGCCACCTACCACAGGAGGATGATTGGGGACCATGTCGAAACAGACGGGCAGTAGCTCTCTGTGTGCCACACCCACGGGACGGGGTGACACGGGGCTGCGTTCTGGGGCCCTCCCTGCTCTGTGAGGGGCTGTGTTCTTCACTGTGGCACCGCTCTCCAGCCATGGTGACCTCGTTAATATGGTGGATGAGGGATAAGCCCATCTGTCCCGTGGTGCTGAGGACAGCCCAGCTGACATGCTGGGAACAGGCTTGGGCTGCCACCTTGATCCCTTCTCCTGTAGATTGGATGGGAGAGTGGACCAAAGCCATTCGGTTCCAGCCTGGCTCCAGGGAGAGCACAGTGCTCTCAGTGCATTTCAGCTCGGTTGATGGTGGGTTATGAGCTGGAGGAATATAGAGCAACTCGGATCTCCCCAGGAGGTTTAAGGGACGGGCAAGAAAAGCTCCCGCCCCCCCTTGTCAAAGGAGATCTCTGAAGTTGGGTGATGACATCTCATGGCACTGGGGATGCAGGACAGGGCCTGCAGCCAGCAGGGCTGCAGCCTGCCTCGTGCCTTTGCTTTCTGCTGATTCATAGTAGAAACATCCAGGGAAAAGGGCCTGACCTCGTGCCTTCCATCCTCCCCATCTCTCTTTATCCCCTCCGGAAGCCACAGGGACGCCCTGCTCCAGCCCGGCAGGATTGGGGCTGCGCTGCAGTGCTGAGCTCTGCTCCATCACCACTCCCGTTCCAAAGCAGAGCTGGGGGCCGGGGCTAAAACAACTGCACAGTGGCTGTTCTCACTTTGCATCCCCTGTTGGCTGTGAAATGCAGCCCCCATCTCAGCCTGTGAGCGTTCAGCCTCCTGCACGTATCGTCAGTGTGAGCTGGAAATAACTGACCCGATGCTTTCTGATGTTGGTTTGTTTTTTAAAGGTATCTGTACAGGTTTTGTATCCCAATCCGTGCTGCTGGTTCTCCTCTTTGCCCTCCAGCTCCGTTCTGGGCTTTTCTTGGAACGTTTGTGTATTCTGAACGCTGAACTCAGCTGAGGTTGCACTTCATGCCAATACATCTCTTTATTTTATATGTCCCTGCCAGCATCCTCCCGCAGTGGCAGTGGGGCCGGGGGGGGGGATGGGGCTGCTTCCCAGGGCTCCGTCCGTACGGGGATAGTTTTAGTGTCCCGTGGGCACTCGGTCCCGCTCCCCTCCCGGTGGAGGCCCCGCGCTCCTTAATGCCCGCTTAGAAATAAGCTCGGCGGCAGCAGATGGGCGCGGAGCACGCGGGGCTTTGCGGCAGCTTAGCGGCTTAGGGAGCCGTGCCCCGGCCCTCATCGGATCGGGAGGGGTGGGGGAGCCGCCCCCCCCGGCGCTGTCCCTCCCGTATCAGCGGTGGCCGCGTGCACGGCCGCGATAGCCCCGGGCGTGGCGGAGCTGCTGCCGCTTATCGCGGTCGCGGATCCCGGGCGGTGGCGGATGGCTCTGCCGCCCCCCCCCCCTTCGTTGCGCAAATAGAGGTGGAGAAAAGGGGCAATGAATCCAAAGGACCCGTTTGGATACGGATGGAGGGGGAGGGGTCTCCCCGCTCCTTCTATGGCGCGGTGACGTCACGGAGCACAGCGGCGCGACCCCGGACCCTCGCGGGGACATTTCCCGCCCACCGCTCCGTGACGTCACGCCGCACCTGTCCGCCCCGCCCACTGCAGCGCCGCGGTCGTCCCTCCCCCTCCCCTCCGGGGGGCGGGGCCGTCAGAAGTGGGCGTGGCCCGCGACGCGGGGGCGGTGCGCGTGACGTCACGAGGGGGCGGGGCCGGCGGCGCAGGTGGACGCAGCGCGGAGCGGCCCCGGTAACGGTGGGGGTCGTGCGGTGCGTACCGCGGGGTGGGCGCTGCGGGGAGCGGGGGGGGGGGGTCCCGGCTCCCACTTGTTGCTGCTGCGGGGGCGCTGCCCGGGGGTTCTCCGGTGCGGGGCTCGGGGCTGCCCCACTCCGCGGTCCCGTTCTCTGCTCGGTGTCCGGGCTGCAGGGGACGCCGGTCCGGGGTTCCGCGGTCCCCGTGCTACGTCTGATGGGGGTCCTCTCGTTCCCGCGTCCCCATCCCGCCCCGGCAGCCGCTCCGGCGCCGTTGGGCCCCGGCTGTTCCCGTCCCTCGAAGGCGCTCTCCGTGCTCCCCCCCGGCGGTTCCCGAAGGCGGCGGTCGGGCCGCCTCCCCCCGCGGTGCCCGGTGCCGCTCGGCCCTCGCTCCCCTTTCCGCTCCGTGCCCGGCGCGTCGCTCACCGCGCTGCCTTTGGGAGCCGTCTGCTGATGCTGCGACCGGGACCGAACGTCCCCAGCGGTTGTGCGGTCTCTTCTCGGCCCGGATGCCCCCGCCCGTCCCGGGCCGATGTGACCCCATCTGCTCCGCTGCGCCGGGGGCTTCTGGTTGCCCCGTGTCCCCGTGGGCTCTGAGCCAGAGTGGCAGGGACAGTCGCTATCTTTAGGTCCGCGCTGCAGTGGAGGGATGTGCCTTGGCTCGGCGCGGTCGCTGCCTCCTCGCTGGGGATTGATTTACGCGGGGCTCTCGCTTGGGGAAGATGAGCTGAGCGGGCACTGGGCCGTGGGGGTGCAGTGGGGCCGGGTGACGTGGGCAGGGGGTGTTCGCCAGCCCCTCTGAGCTCAGCTTTCCTGCAGGAGGGGCTGCGAGGTCCTTCCGGGCTGTGCCCCGGAGCCCTCCCCGGCCCCAGAGCCGCGTTGGTGCGGTGTGAGGTCCGGGCTGGGGCTGCTGCCCCGCGTGCCCTCTTTCTGCACAGTAATCGGGTTGGCCGTGGGAGTAACCTGCCACTGTGCCAGAGTTTCAGGTGACACGGGATTGAGGTTCCCAGCTCTGCTTAATCCTGCACCTTTGCCCCACGCGTGCTGTGCGTGCCTGGGGGTCTGCAGCCGCTCTGTGCCCGAGCAGAGCTCGTGGGGTTTGGGTTTGGGTTTGGGTGCAGCCGCTCCCCGTGCGCGCTCAGATGCGTCCTTCCCGCTCAGCTCTGCAGTCCTTTGCATTTCACACTCAGATGGGAGCAGAGCGACGGCAAAAAGTTCCTCCGTCCATCGAGCTGTGTCCTCGGGGCTGTGCTTGAGCTGTTCCCTGTGCTCTGCGTTTTGCTTCGCCTCTCGTTTACGAGCAGCTCCGGGCCTTTTTGGGAGGGTTTGACACGCTGCCGAGATGCAAAGTGCCGTCTCATCCGCAGCAGCCGTGGAGCTGTCTGCAGTGCAGCGTCTCGTGGCTCTGTGGCTGGAGGGGTGAGCAGGAGGCAGCTGCCCTCTGGGTGGAGTTGCAGCATCCATCACACGTGTAAGAGCTTCTTTCTGGACGTCTACCTGTGCAACCTGGGCTGGGGAGCTGCTGTGCAGGGGGTTGGACTCGATGATCTCTGGAGGTCCCTTCCAACCCCTCCAGTTCTGTGATTCTGATCTTCACGCGCAGCCGTACCCCGGGGAGGAGGGCAGCGTCGTGCTGGCAGTCCTTCTGTGGGAGTACCGTGTCCGTGCTGTGGTGCAGGGCAGCGTTTTGGCTTCGTTCTCTGGGCAGAGGCTCAGTGCTGCGGTGGCTGAAGGTTTGGGATCGGTTTATGTTTGGCTGCAGCTGGTGAGGCTGAGTCAGGCTGCACACAGCTGCCGCAGCCGCCTGCTGAGCCCGGAGCACTGCGGGGCCGTGGGGATGACCGCTGTCTGGCAGTTGGGTGTCCCACCCGTGGGCTGTCGGGGCTGTCACCCCGGGGGTGGGCTCGGTGGGGTCCACGTGAAGCTGCGTGCTTCTTTCCACTAGAGGCTGCTGATGAACAGGGGATGGGCTTGCCGTGGCCCCGGCTGAGCTGTGGGGTCTGGAGTTCGCAGGGCTGTCCCGGTTTGCGCTGTGGTGGGGCAGCGATGGCAGCTCCCAGCCCTGTTCCCTGGGGCTGCCTGTGGGGGCTTCAGGGCAGGTGCTGAATGTGCCATGTGCCCTGTGCTGTGTCCTGGAGGCGTGTGCGTGCGGCAACAACTGCTCACCCCTCCGGCAGCAAAGCTGGGGATTGGCTTTGGGGCACAGGGAGCAGCTCGCTGTGGGGCGCTGCATGGGAGATGCCCTGCAGGTGGCAGGGGGGCTGTGTTGGGGCAGTGCTTCGGTACCCACTGCTGGGACAGGTTGGAGTCCTGGAAAACCTCGGGAAGATGATTAACTTGTGAACAATTACATGCCAAGTGTGAGGCATTCGCTGCTGAGAGCTGTGCTGGAAGGTGCCTGGGAAGGAATGCTGCACCCAGCGTGGTGTGGCTGCCAGCTGGCTCCGGCCCCGCGCCCCGATGGGCACGGCAGTGGTTTACGTAACACGGGGTGTGCAAAACAAGCTGGAAGGCCTGGAAAATCCTCCTGCTGCTGTCGGGGCTCCAAGTTGCTGAACTTCCTGATTGGATCTGCAGCGCTGATTATTTTATTTAAGGGGGGGGGGGGGGGGAGTGCAGTGAAAAGAAAAGGGCGTTTCGTGGTGGTTGATCCCTGCCTGCTCCTGAGATGAAACTGTTTTTGCTGTCTGCCAGAGGTTCTGAGCAGCTGCACTTTGTAGGGCTGATGAGGACCCTCAGTCTATCCAATTAGCATGGTTGGTCTGCAGCCCCCTCCTGCTGCCCCTGGGGAAAAGCCTGGACATGAGGTGTGTGCACACCTGGGCTCCCTGCGGGGTGGCAGCTAGAAGAGGCTTTGTGTTGCCTGAGCTTCACGTGAGCTGTCCTAAAGGCAGAGCTTTAAAACTCATCTTTCACTCATGGCTTTCAGGAGAAGGAGAGGTTGGAAGGGAGCTTGGATTTGCAGTGCTGGAGTTTTCTGCCTCCTCCTCCTCAGTGGTTTTCCAACACGCCTGGAGGATGCTGAGCCTCGAGCATCACAGGCTCAGAGAGTGGCTGAAGGCGGAGGGGCCTTGGAGGTCGTCCAGTTCCAGCACCTGCCACTGGGGCTCAGCACGCACGTTTTAAGATCAAGCCCAGACTCTCCCCTTCAGAAGCATTTTAGGTAGCAGGGCCTTTAGGTAGCAGTCTCTGCTCTTCCCTTTGCTCATCCTAAAGCCCTCTGCAGGCACAAAGTCACTGACATCCCCTGTATTCAATTAAATTAATGAATCCTGTTCTCTCTGCTCCTGTTTGTCAATAGGTGGCTGAGGAACTTGCATTTTCCTGCAGTTGCTCAGGGAGAAAGGAGTGATGTTGAGTGCTTGGTAGTCCTCTGAGCACGTGGCAAGTTTTGTCATCCTGGTAGGCAGCACAGCAGGGACGGAGTAGTGATGGTTTTACTGCGTGCCAGACAGCATCGGCCTTTCAGGGCGTGGATTTCTCTATCCTCTCTCCAAACATCCTCGCAGTTGGGTTAAGCTGCTTGCTGGCATTTCAAAACTTCAGGACAGCTTTCTCCCTGCAGGGGTTTGTGTGCAGCCTGTCCTGAGTCATCCTGCATGAATCCGCACGAATTCAGATGCTGAACACGTGAGGGGAGGAGGCAGATGCTGGGACTGAGAGCCGTGCTGGGCTTTAATGTGCCTTTGTGCAGCTGATGCTGTGCAGGAGGAGCTCCCGGGCGGCCCCGCAGGTTGGCCCTGGGCACTGTGTGGCTGCTCTGCTGTGCTGCTGGGGGATTTCCTCGATGCAAGGAGTGGGCTGTTAATAGAAAATGGGCCGAGTCTGAAAGCTGTGACCCTTGGAAACACTACTGCAGCTGGGAGAGGCCTGGCAATGGCACTTCACACCTCGCTTCCCCTGCAAATTGCTCCCTAGCCTCGTGTTGCTCGGTGTGGGACTGCCTGTGGCTCAGCAGAGCGTGCTGCTTGCATCCCAGTGCTGCTCCTCGTGCCACCTGGCAGCACTGGGCTGGATGAAGAAGCTCATTTGCACGGGGCGGTTAATTCTCTGTATGTTTTAATCTCCGTGACCATCTGTGTTCTTGCCTGCGCTGGGGAGATGGAAGCTCTTGGGATTTATTCTCGGAGGTGAACACAGAGAGGTCTGTTTATTCTGTGTCTGTTGAAAACTGCCCCGGGTCAAAGCAGGACAGCCTCATTAGCTCTGGGAACGGCTGTTCCTGTGTCTTCAGGCAAGGAGGGCTCCGCGTGGCAGCAGCTGTCCTGAAAACGTCTGCTGGAAGCGGGGGCTTCAGAAATGCTTTTGAGCGAGGCTCTGTGATGGGCTTGGAGGGTTGGTTTGTGGAGAAGGAATGTCCCAAAGCGCCTTCAGCCTTCCTTAGAGCCCAGCCCAGGCTTTGTCAGCCCGTGGGGTGTGACCAGACCCCAGCAACCTCTGCAGGCTCTGCCCTGGTGAGCACCGTGGGTGGAGCTCAGATCCGGGCTTTGGTGAGACTGCTCCTCCGGACGGGGGCGTCCCCGTGGAGCACTGCAGCCAGGGCACCGGTACCCGTGGGGGCTGCAGTAGCATCTCCAAAAAGACTTGGGTGGGCTGCTGCTGTTGCAAGCAGCACCTGAGGTCTTACTCTTCTTGGGTTCTCATGTTTGTGGGCTGGGGCTCTGCAGCTGCTTGCAGGGACCTTGCCCAGGATCAGGGTGCTGTGCAGCTGTGGGGCAGCACTGCACTCATCCAGCACGGTGGAAACTGTCTCTGCTCTGCAGTTAAGTTCTGCTCCTGCTCACCATGCTAAGGAGTGCTCTTGTGGGTGTGCTCTTTGCAGCTGTGGTGCTCTGGGTCCCACGTGTGGCTCCGGAGCTGGAGGTGGCTTTCCACGAGAGCTGTCTGCAGATCTCCATCCGCCTCTGTCCCATTGAAGTGAACCGTTTGGGCTGGGAACCTTTCTTACGCGGGGAAAACCCTCCCTGCTCTTTCAGGCCCCTGCACGGTCCTCAGATGGAGGGGTTGTCCTGGGCTGAAGCTGAAGGTCTTTGAAAGGAGAGCTCCCTTCAGCTGCTCGCTGGGCTCTGGTGCCAGCAGATGGGAACCCCTGATATCAGTGAGCACTCTACGCCCCATGCTCCAGCTGGGAGGGCTCCTGGGCTCGCTGGAGATGACTGTGCAGGGACAGCAGCAGTGCGTGGTGGATGTGATGGATGGGAACAAACTTGTGCCCGTTACTCCGGTGCAGCTCAGTGCCCCACGTGTGCTGCTGTGTGCTTGTGTCAGAGCAGCTCCCGACCATAC
Source organism: Cyrtonyx montezumae (assembly GCF_038088225.1). Lineage (NCBI taxonomy): Eukaryota > Metazoa > Chordata > Aves > Galliformes > Odontophoridae > Cyrtonyx > Cyrtonyx montezumae. Next base: position 2,908,645 of record NW_027072036.1, read on the forward strand.
CTCGGGCTGGGGGGATTGTCTGGGGGCATTTTAGGGCTCTGGTGTGTGCCCACAGGAGCACGCTGGCCGTGGCTGAGAGGCCCATTGCTCTCTTGAATCTCTTCGTTTAGTTAATGATCCTTTTGTTGAGAGGATTAGGGTTTAGAGGCCTCTGGCAGAGTGTTAATTAAATTAGGTCTATGGGTGTTTTGTTGAGTTTTTAAAGCCCACTAGAGGGCTCAGTTGAAGCCCTTTAGAGTTGGGGCTGGAAGCACGCTGTGCCAAGTCCACCCCCTGCTTAATGAAACCTAAAAGAGAAGCTGGAAGTTATGCAAGGCCGTAGGAGCCGGGGTGGAGCTGAGTGCTCCTCCAGCCCAGCTCTGCCAGGGCCACCTGAGGCACCCCGGGCACCCCGCGCTGCCACGGGGCGTTGTGTCACCGCCTTCTGCTTTATCAGCGTTAGGTAACAGGCTGATTTATTTTTTTCCTTCCCTTCCGCACTCGGTGTTTACATTTCTAAGAAGTGGCCCGACGTGATAGTCCGGTTCCTCCTTCTGTTCTGGGAAAAGCCAGATGCTCCGCTTCACTTACACGAACTGCTGCGGGGATCGCGTGAAGCACGAATGTGAGCGCTTGGCTCTGTGGCTGGAGGGGTATTTCTAGCACGTGTAGGGCTTTTCTGTGGCTGGGGCTGCTTACTGACCGGTGTTTCTTGTCCTTTCTTTCCTGTGCACTGCCCCGTGATGGATCCTGGTGCTTCGGCCCTGCTGCTTCGCCTCTGGGTAAGTACTGCTCCAGGGAAACTGTTGTAGTGAACCACGTGGGCTTTCACAGTGAGCTGGCTTCTTCCTTCCATCTTAAACTCGGGAGCGTTGGTTGTTTAAATAAAGTGGGGTTTATCGTGTGCGTGTGTTCACGTTTGAGATACTGAGAGGCATTTCGGACAGCAGTTTCCAGGCCAGGGGTGTAAGATGGAGCTGTTTGCATGAGCCCGGGCTGGTGAGTGCTGACCCTGAGCTGGTAGCACATGGAGCTGTGAAGGCATGGAGGTAGAGGCAAGCAGTGCTCCCTTTTCTCCCCGGATTTCTCCCAGGAGCTGTTGACTGTGCTGCGGTTGTGTAAGAGCCTCCCTGGAGGCTGCAGCTGGGCTGGGCTCCCCGGGGTAGAAATGCAGTTGTGTGCAGCTTTGCAGGGTGCACACAGCAGCCTGAGGCTCTTCTTGTAGGAGAGGAGGGGAAACACACAACAGAGAAGTGCACCGGGCACTGGTGTTTCCAGCTTACGTTCATGGAGATCCTTCTTTGCATGGGGGAAAATCCTCTCGGTTGGGTTGGGTTCCTGTGGTCTCTCAGCAGAGGTTTGGTGGCAGGGGAAGGCACTGGGTGCAGAGGACTTTATTCTCCACTCAGCATTATTACACAGTGCCTCACTGGGGAGGGGAGGAGATGAATCAGATCCAAGAGTGAACCTGTTGTTCTTACACGGAGCTAAGTGAAGTGCTATATTTGGAAGCTGAGTGACTGCTGTTCTGAATGAGCGGCTTTTGCTACTGAGTCTCTAAGAGAAGGAAAATTAATTAACCAGAGAATCTGCCTTGATCAGAGGTGCTGAGCTGCCATCCAAACCCCAAGTAGTCATTTGAATGCAGGATAAAGCCCTTCTGCATGAAAGGTTTAACTGCAAGAGATGCAGGCGGGCAGAGCTGGTGTCTGAAGGAGAATGGGAGCAGAGTGCAGTGCATTTCACTGTTCCTGCTGCTTGTGGGCTGTGGGGGGCTGACCCTGAAGCTAGATGAAACACCGTGTTAATCTCAGTCAGCAAGCAAGAGGCCGAGTGGTACCTTGTTAGAGATGGCAGAGAGAAAGGTTCTGTGGTACGGTTTCAGTGGATCAGGAATAACCCTGACCCTTACTTAGCAAAGGTTTGTGTTGCCTTTCCAACTTTAAGCCTGGCTTGTCTCAGAGCTAAACACACAGTGCATGGGAGCTGTGGTCTCTTCTCCTGGCACAGAGTTGGGCAGCAAGGCTGAGTACCACGAGCAGCTTCTAGGAGGAGGTGCTCTGAAAGGAGCTGGAGAGCAGAAACAGGAAAACACTGAGTTGCACATGCAGCAAGAAGAGTCTGTGACGTCTGGGGTTGTGTTCTGGACCTTCACATACGTTGCCATTGTTTGAAGCCTGTCAGGAAATCTTTAGCGAGGTCAGGGGAGGTGTGTGCTGTGGGAAAATGTTGAGAGCTGTTTGTTGTAGGGGTGTGTCCTTCTGTGTGTTGGCACTGGCGGGGCTGTGAGCTGGATGCTGTGATCTCTAAGCTTACCTGCTCATGAAATTGTTTCTCTCTTGCTTAATTAACAGAGGTATTCTTCTCCTACAAAAGGTGGCTGCTGCATGGAGCTGTTGAACAGCTGTTGCGCTGTAAACTTGGGCCTTTCTGTGTCTTGTATTCCAGGTGTAGCTCAAAGAGGAAGAGCAAATGAGGTCTTTCACTTTTCTACCTTCCAGTGAGATTTTCTGCTCAAAGTCTCTCCTGGAAACGAGGCAGCAGGGTTTCCCTTCTGTTTCTCCCACCCTGTCAGAAGAGGTGGTCAGAATCCAAAGTGGTGTCAAGCTCCGGGGCTGGCTTTGCTAACTGTTTCCACTTGACCGCTTTGCCAGGCAGTGAAACAGTTCTCATTGTGGCGTTTAAAACAGCAGCACTGCCTTCTGAATTACCATCTAATTAAATGAAAGTGGAAAAAACCCCAAACCAACAACAAACAAACAAACAAACAAAGAACCTCAAAGCATGTGAGCTTTCTGTATCCCTTGTTGCATAAGAAAAGCTGTTTTGACCTAAAAATCAACATTGCAAAGCAGCCCCAACAGAGATGCTTTGCTCGCAGCTCTGTGGGCAGTGCAGCAGTTGCTACTGTTCTTGGAGAGCCATTCACACAGTGGCAGCTGCGAGCCCTCTTCAAAACAGTTACTCCCTTGAGACTTGCTTCCCTCCTACTGGATGGTTGGAGGAACCCCGCTGTGGAGGCAAATAATTAGAAATAAAAGATGGCAGCTTAATGATGATGAGCTTCTTTCTGGTGCGGTCCGTGGTGGAAGCGGGACGCAGGGGTGAGATCCGGGCTCTGTGCGTCGCAGAGCCATTGCTGCACCCCTCACTGGAAGGATGTGCACCGTGCTGACCTGCAGCTGTGCCTTTGTGAACCCGCAGAATGTGCCAAACTAACTGAGCTGTGCTGTTAATTTCACTAAGAAACCCTTTTCCTGGGATGACTTTCAGCAGTTAGCTGTGGCCCCTACCCGCAGCTTTCCTCGGGATCTCTCATTTCCCTCCTGACCCCAGTGCTTGGGTTCTGCCTACCAGAACTGCTTCAGCTTTTCTTCCTAAAACAAGCAGGGAAATATACGCCCTTAAACAAAGCCCTGAAATGCCTCGTTTTGTAAAGCTTCAGAAGAAGTGGTGGTGATGTGATGCTACCCTCTGGGACTTTGCCCTATTGATATTAATCTTTTTGAAGCTGGTATCCATGACTGCCGTTTTCAAAGCTTAATATACTGCATTTCAACTGAGCTTAGAAGTCTTTTTTTATTTTATTTTTTTTTTCATTTGTGATATGGAAATGTGCACCAATTAATCAATGTGCACCTGCAGAACTGCCTCTCTCAGCAGGCTCTGGCTATGCTGCATTAGGTTATGGGATCATCTGGAGAGAGGACGCAGGGTGACAGATCTGATCCCGTTAGTAGCTTAAGACAGACCCTGCAAGGTCCAAGGAGATAGGTGGGGGAAGCAGCACTGAGCAGGGTGCTCCAGCTCTTATTTGTGGGAGAAATGAGGTGGCCTGTGCTCTGCTTATGGCCGATACTTGCTTCCCTCTGTCTGCTGAACTGAATTGCTCAGAGCCAAAGGATGCTCTGCCCAGGCTGGGGGAGCAGCAGTGTGGAGTCAAATCTATGCTTGAACAACCTTTTGTGACAGCTTCACCTAACCGTGGGGGGGAGAAGCAAAGCACACCTTCCTGGTGTTACTTAAGCAGCCTCTCCTTGCTGCAGTTTGACTTCTCAGCCATGCGAGGAGTAAATCAGCCACTGACGTTCTTTGTTTGTGGTATGGCTCTTCTGTGTCCCTGCCTTACAGCTGGTCCCTAGGTGGCACTAACTGTTATTTTTAGGTTTGTTTCAACAAAGGCTGCATAGCTGAGCGTGTCCCCTGCTGAAGTGACAGCTGTGTCCCTGGCCAAGCTGGCTGCTCGTGTTTGGTGTAGCGTGCTGGCACGGGGCTCTGGTGTCCTCCTGCTGCCCCAAACCAAGGTTTTTAGCAGCATCTCCTGGAATTCTTAGCGAGGGATAGGGAGCACAGGCACTCTGTGAGCACACTCCTCTATTTTTGGTTGTCTTCTTTCCACTAAGGCTGTTAGGGAAGGCTGTTAGAACTGGGAAATGCTTGAAATGAGGAGTGCTCGTGGCCTGATGGTCGGTGTCTGTTGTTCCTCTTGTGCTGGCTTTTCCCATGGCTCAGTCCACTTCTCAGACAGCTCAGAGCCACACTGACTCTGTCTTTTCCTGAGCATGCACCAGTTGTACTCACAGCATTGCCTGTAATCTATGCCCTGGGGTTTCTAAGCACTTTCTAGCTCCTTTAAGTGCAGCCACTTGTGTGTTTAATACTTCCTACCCAAACTTAAGGGGAAAAGTATTTCCCCCTCAGCGTAGAAACACTTTGCCATATGAAAACTCAGTCCTGCAATCTTAGGCTGACCTCCTCTGATCTTTAAATGGTGCATCTTGGCAGAAGCATGCTTTACATGCTGTCTCTAAGCCCTGGAACAAAGCTGACTTTCCAGGGAGCTGTTCCCTGTGCTGGCACACAGCCTGGAGAGAGCCGGCGCTCCTCTTCATCTGTTTTATTCCTCTTCCTTCTTGGAGCTGGTCTGCTTTGTAGCAAAATGCTGTATCAAATGAACACCAGCTTCGTGCAGATCAGTGATGGGGCTTAAATTCACCAGGTTCTGGGTCAGGAATTCCTGGGTATAGGGGAAGCAGCCTGGTCTTCCCTTCTGCCCTCACCAGAAGGCACCCACATACACCATCCCAGTTCCAAAAATACATGGTGGCTGGATTCTCATACCCAAAGGAAGAACATGTGGTTTTAATTCTGCAACGATGGCCTTTAAATGGCACAGTTCCTGCAGTTGAAAGAGAAATAAAAATAAATAAAAAGAAAAAAGAAAACTCTCCCATAGACAATCACATAGAAAAGACCAGGAGGAGCAGCTTGGATTTAGCACGACTTGGCACTGGCTGCCATGCTGCCAAGTGGATTCACAACAGCAAAGTCTCTAAGCCTGTTTGACTATGGAGCGTGCTGTTTGTCCCTTTAATGAACTGCTCAACAATGAATTGATAGTTGGTTTTGGAGAGGGAGAGCACTGTGGCAGGCAAAGGGAGGCTTGTCTTTGCAGAAATGTGTGATACAGAGCTGGGTGAGCGTGGATGGCCCAGGCTGCTGCCAGTGTGCACACACGTTGTGGAAAAGCGATGCAGCATTTTCTGTTTCTTTGTGATTCTGTGAAAATTTCTTGAGTTTGCAGTTTGGTCTGTTGGAGGTCAGTTACTACAGGCTGTTTCTGGCTGTGTTATCACTTGCATGCTATATCAAGAGGTGAGCACAGGAGAAATTAAGCATTAGCTGAAGCACCCTTCCTTCTAGGTGAATATTTTACCAGGGCTATCTTTGCCCTTCATCACTGTGTTTTACAGTAAAGCAATGCTTGTGGAGCTGAAGGGAGATTTCCTCTACACCTCATCCTGGCCCTCTGCTATCAGCCAGCTCTGCACTGCTGATGGTGACACGAAATCTGGGAAGAGGAGCCAAGGGCAGAGGGCCAGTGCTGGCACAGCAGAGCCACCTGCTCTCCTCCCACCTTGTTTGCTCTGTGAAATGGCTGCTGCCACCTTCGAGATGCTCTCTTTGAGAGAAGAACGTGGCATGTAAACTGAACATGCCTACTGTGGGTGCAGTACGTACAATGTGCACGCCACCAGCTTGCTTATAACAGTGGACTGTAAGTGATTCAGTTGGCCAGCTTCCTTTCTTTGTTTTCTTAGGGCTTGGAGTAATCCTGACTATTTCTCTTCATCCTAAATTCTCCCTGCTTTGGGGGAGGAAGCACCAATACCAGCGCGCTGCATAGTTCCTTTGTTTAGACTGGGAATTCCTCATTTAGAGAAGCTCCTCAGGGTATGGAGAGCTATGTGAAGTTTATTATCTGTGCTGGTAGCGCTCTAAACACATTGTTCTCCAGCGATGGCAAAGCAGGAGCCCCATCTTATAAGTGCGTTAAGGCACGAATCCTAGCAGCGGTGCATCCCGCAGGGCATCGGATCACCTCACAAAGGATATTTTTATGAAGAACTTACCTCAGCTGGAGTTAATCTGATGCCTGGAAGCTCTTAAGATGCTGCAGGCGGACTTAGAGCCTCTTGCCCATCACACAGCCAGAGGTCCTCTGCGCTGGTCCCGGTGTGACCTGGTTGGTTTGCACTGAGCATCCGCACAACGGCTCCGAAGGAACGGCTTCTGCCTTTAGAGATCACAGATGCCTCACATGAGTGCATTTCCTTTCCTTAGCCCTACACGCAGCATCTGAATACCAAGAAATCCTGATTTATTAAAATAATTCCCCATCTCTATGTGACTCCGGCGAGCGACTTAAACCGGTGTGTGTGTGTGGGTCTTTAAATGATTGCAATATCAGCACCGGGCGAACTGTTCTTATAGTGAAGAATGTGAGAAATGTCCATTGCTTCCTATGGGATTTCAGAGGTCAGTTTGTGGGGCTGTGCAGGAAGGGAGAAGCTATAGAGGCTGAGGCTGAAATTTACACGCGTGCATCGCCCACGGTGCTATCTCCGTACACAGAAGAGGATTTTTGTTTGATGTTTTTCTTTTGTGTGTGTGTGTCTGTTTCTTTTTCTGTTCCCTGCAGAAGGATCGCTGGGCCCAGCCTCAGCCACCATCATCCCGGAGGCACTCTCGTGTCCGTGTCCCCTTTGCTTTCTCTTGGCCGTGGGCTCCCAGCCCCGATTTAACACCAGAACACCTCCTCAAGGAGCTGGGATTTGGGGGGGAGGGGGGGGGGAGTCCACCTTTTGCCCCCTCAGACCGGGTCCTTTCTCCATCTCCCTGAGGTAACCCTTCCTGCGCTGTCCCTCGGCTCTCCCCCACCCCCCGACACCGCGCTCCGGAATCTGGGTCACGGAGGACGTGGCCGCTTGGGATATTACGAGGCGAGAACGCCTCTTTCTGCCCCTTTTCCGAGCCCTGAGGGGAGAGCGCGGGATGAGGGGGGGGAGAACTGCTGCTCCCCCCGCCCTCCCCGCCGGCCGCCGTTTCTCTTCCGCCAATAGGAGGGCGGCGCGGCGTCCCGCCCTCTGAGATCGACCAATGGGAACTTACTACAGTGTTGTGGGTGGGGGCGGGACCGGGGGCAGAGCCAGAGTGCGGGCGGGAGGGCGAGAGAAGGGCGGGAGGACGCTGCCGGCGGGCGACGGCGGGGGCTCTGAGCGGCACGGCTCGGATTGCTTCGGCTCGGCTCGGCTCGGCTCAGCTCGACCCCAAGGCAGCGCACTGAGGGCTCTTCGTGGGGCCCCGGTGCGCTGCGTGAGGCGCAGCAGGGGCGGGTGGGTAAGTGCGCGTGCACGCGTGGCCGTGTGCGCGGGCACGGCTCGCCCGGGCGCGCGCCGTTGGTTCTTTTTTTTTGCACGGCGCGGGTGTGTGGGCGCCGCGGTGCATGCGTTGTGCGCGGGGCTGCGTGCGTGCATGCGTGACGCGTAGCCCGCGTGTGCATGCTGTGCAAGCGCTGCGTGTGCGTGGTATTGCTTGCACGGTTGGTTGGTCTCCGCGCGCAGTGCGCGCGCTCTGTGTGCGCAGGTGCGTGTGTCGTGGAGCACTGCACGCTGCGAGGCCCGAGAGCAGTGCTGGGGGGGGGCTGGGGGCTGCCGGGGTGGTTGGCAGTGGGGCCGAGGTCCTGGCAGTGCACCTGCAGCACTCCTGTGCTGCTGGCTTTTATCCCCCGGCACTGCGGGGATTGCGGTGGGAGCAGTCAGAGGGGCTGGGACGGAGCTGACATCGTGCGGTGGGGGGGGGTGCGTTGCGGTGCCCTCGCTGCGGGCTCCGTGGGTTTGGGGTGGGCTGCGTGGACGGCCCCCCCCCCCCAAAGCTTTGGGTGCACGGATGTGGCTGAGCTGCACGCCTGGCAGCTCAGAGCTCAGTTCTTAGAAGCCATCCCGATTCTGGGGCTGATTTTAGCTTTGCTATTCCATAACTGAACATAACATAATCCCCATGAGACCCATGAGGGGAGGAGACCTGCTGGGTGGGACCTGACACCCTACTGCTCCAGGTTCTGCCCTCTGTGGACCTGGAGCTGCTCTCGTGGCTCTTTGTGCTGTGACAGTGTTGGCAGCTCAGTGGAGGTTCTGCAGCGCTGCGATTGTGGCAGTGGGGATGTTCTGCTTGCTGGAGGGCCCAGTGCAAATGGTGCTTTTACTGAACGTGTGTGCAAATAGTGCCAACCTCGAGCACCTCTGGATACATCTCTGCTGTGTGCTGGTGTGAATTAAGGCTGTGGGGTTTGTCAGTCTCTGCTGACATGGCAAAGCTGCCCAATGGGGTCTGTGTTCTGGGGTTCTCTGGCAAACGTCGTCCGCTGCTGAGGTTGAATTGGGATAAACACAGCACCCCTTACTTTTATAGCCAGATCAGACTTATCAAGCAGAGAGGAATTATGGGGTTTTGGCTTTTTCTTTCAATTTTTGTTTTTCTCCTGTGTCAGTCTGGATTAGAAGAACAAGAATTGAGTTTTGAGCTGCTCTCCCAGTCACAATGTGCACCAAATCCCTCTCGGGAGTGCAGCAGTAGTGATGAGGGGCAGTGCTCCTGCCCAGCACCTCTGCCTGGGGTTGGAGATGGGGGTCGGGGGGGCTCTTCACTGCCCCTCTCTGAGCACCATGTGCTGCTCCAGCCCAGAAGTGCTTTAACAGTTACGCTCCAAATTGGCACTTCTGCCTCCAGGAGAGCACCCCCAAACCGCCTGCACCCTTTGCATGAGTGGATGTGATGTCTGCAGTTGACAGCGTTTGGTTTTGGGAAAGCGGCAGAGCATCTCGTGTCTTTTCCGACTCTCCATTTGCTGCTTGTTGAGCAAATATTGAAATGGATGCGAGGTGGGGTGATAGATGCACGGTTTCTCTCGTAAGCAGCCGCGTTTACAAATTCATTCATTAGCGATCAAAGCGTGGCTGTGCTGTGCAGCTCGCGGGCATGGAGCCACGGGACGTCAGCTGCTCTGCTGCTCTGAGTGTGGAGATGTGGCCTGCAGCGTGCAAGGGAAAATGTGTGTGTGTGGGGGGGTTGGATGGGAGCTGTGTGCCTGCTCCGCTCGCTGAGTCCTTGTGGGCTCCTGGCAGCAAAGGGCAGAGGGCTGTGGAGGTGTTACAGACGTTGCTGTAGTACGAGGGGGTGCAGACAGCTCTACATCACACCTTGTGCTTTGATACTCCCCTCTGAACTTACTGCCTTTTCCCTGGCTGCACTTCCTCCCAGTGCAACTTTTTAGAGCATCAAGAGGTGCCAGGCACTCCGACTGCTCTCTGTGCAGTCCCACCCTCCCATCCTGCAGCTCCAGGGGTAGCCCTGTGCCGTGCTTTCTGTCTCAGGTGGAGCTTGCAGCTGGGGCTCGGCGATGCTCTGCAGGGCTTGCTCTGCTCTCCTGGTGCTTGGCTTTTGCTGTAATCCTCTGTAGATTAAGCAGGCGACCGCACGTAAAGATTTCTCTGTATACTTCTCATCTGTTGCGCTGTTCTGATCAGTTCTGTGGTTCCTTAAGTTGCCAAGAGCTGTAGGATGCAGCACGGCAGGGATTTGTCTCTGTCCATCGGGTGGATTAGATAGGAAGGTCCATGGCTTGCAGTTAATCCAGATTAATATTATTAGTTTCCTTACGCTCAGTCGGTTGTTTACGCCTGTTTTCTGTTTATCTGAAATTTTGCTTTTGTAATAGCACTGACGTTATGTATTAACACAAAATGCTTTTAATTCTTCGGTGTAGATGCACTAAATCTTAAATCTTTGTTTTAATGCAGCAGTTCTGCAGAGAGGGAAACTGTGTGGGCTTTGGGTGTGAGCAGTCGTGTGCATTTGGATTCTGCTGCAATTCTGATCCACGCTCTGGTGCAAATGTGCTTTAGGTGTCCACAGCAAGCACATCCAGCAGCATGTCCTGCTGGGCTGCACATCATTTTAACTGGTGCTGCCAGAGGGGACCGAGCACTCCACGCCCCACACCGTGGACTTGCCACCTTGCAGAGTTCTCCCTTGCATCTGTTACTGAGAGCGAGCGCCGTGTGATGTCACTGCATCAGCCCAGCTTCCAGTAGGTGCACGCCACACACTAACCTTCTCCTTCTCCATGCCTGCAGCCTGCTGCACGTGCTTTGGGAGGAACCTTCTCCCTGCCTAAACCCAGGCATCAGCTCGGCATGAGTTTCAGTTGCAGCAGGACGCAGCGTGGATGGAGCGTGCAGCCTGGGGCACGGCTTGGTGGTGGCAGCTTTGGACTGGTTGGCTATTTCTATGAAAAACACAATTCCTTTGAGCACACAGGTCACCCGTTGTAGGCTGATTATTTCCTCCCCTTCCCCGCCCCGCGTAATGCATGTGTGTGAGAGAGATAATTAAAAGCTTTTCGTTAAATGAATGACTAAGCTGCTCACGTGGCTGCGTAGAGGAATTGTGGAGTCGAACCCTGGGAAGCAGAAGATGTCGCAGGGCCGCCCCTCGTGCCTCCATCACCACCTCCTGTGGGTGCATACTCCTTGGTTAGGCCCTCCTTCCCAGGGCCTTCATCCCCTGGGCCTTGAGCATTGCTGGGGGGGTAACACTGCTGGGCCAAGCCCCACTGTCTTAGCTGGGAGCTGTTTCTCCTCCTGCACCTCCTTGCCTTGCTTGTTTCCTCCTAGCTCCCAAACTTGCTGAAGGAAGACCATCTAGCATAGCTTGCAAGAGAGCAGCGAGGATTTTGTTGCAGTTTGGTTTTGAGCAGAGGCAGTGAGCCCCGGCGCTGCCCCAACCCTCAGTTCCCCGCTGCTGTTATCTCCAGCTGCCAACTTGAAAGTGAGCGTGTGCAGCGAGAACCTGGTGAAAGACACAGGGGGTAAACGCACCGAGTGCTGGAGCATAGACTGAAGTGTGGGCTGTCTGCTAGCAGCTGCAGAAATAACTTTCGTCTGTGTACAAATCAGAAACGTGTGGGGCTTGGGGAGGAGTGCAGCTGCACAGAAAATGAGCATTCTCAGCACAGTGACTGTTGGATATTTGGCTTCTATGAATCTGTGGTCCAAAGGCACTTGCACGCTTTCTTGGAGAGGAGGAACAGCTGGGAGGAGAGGCTCATTTGGGAGGGATGAATACAGATTCAGTGTGTGTTGCTTTTCCCTTTTGTTTCCACGTGCAGCCGGGCCCTGCGATGTGTTCACATGTGCTGGGAAGAGCTCTTCCAGGTGCACTGCTTTGCAGAGTTAATGATGAGGATCGGCCGCCTTCAGTCTGCAGGAGTTTCTGACAGATAGTTCAATGTTGCTGAGGGAATGGGTCATCTAACAACGGGGAATAACAGGAGTGATGAGGTCAACATGGGAAGGGTGTGCTGAGCAGCACGGGATGAAGGCTGTGTGCTGGATTTCTCTGCCCACGGCTGCTGCTGATCCCATTTCCAGCATGCATGTGTTGTTAGAGGAGAGCATTTCTCCAGGGCTGTTGTTCTGCGTTTTGTTTCGAGTGTGGCTGCTGTTATTTCCCCCTTGCCTACCTCTGCTCTCTTCAACAAACACTTCCTGTGTTTACGTGCAGCACTATCTGCTCTGTTTGTTCCTGCCTGTGTGCTTCCTTTCCCTCCCTCAAAATGTGGCTGAGAATCATAGAACAGAATCACTGAGGTTGGGAAAGACCCTTGGGATCACCACCCAACCTGTGCCCATAACCACATCTCTCAGTGCCACAGCTCTGGAGCACCTCCAGAGTCAGTGACCCCAAACACCCAACCTGACCGTCCCCCAGTGCAACTCAAGGCCGTTCCCCTCTCGTCCCATCGATCATGGTGCTGCTCTCCCAAATGGAAGCTGTAACACGAACCCCAGTGCCTCAAGCAATGATATTTCCCACCTTCCATCTCATTTTGCTCCTGGAGGGAGGTGGTGTTGCAGGGCGCTGATGCAGAGAACGTTCCCCTCCTGCATCCAGGTACGTGAGCTCTGCCTGCAGCCCCTGCCTTTGCAGCTGCTGCTGCTCCACTGCTTATTGAACAATGATGATTGGCAAGTAGACATCTTCCCCTTGTAAGGGTGTAGTTTACTGGGAAGAGGTCCCACCATATGATGGGTAGAGAGGGAGAGCCTGGGACGTGGGATCTGTTAGCGCTGTATCTGCGTGCCTCCAGAGGCAGAACAGCTGCTGTGTGATGACCACGAGCGATGACTTGAGCAAAGCAAGGAGGCTTGCAGTAAAAGCAACACAACGTGTTGCTGTGATGCCTTTTGTGCAGCTTTCTTTCCTTCCCTAATTATATTAGGCTCTCTGATCGCTGTGCCAGGCAGCTTTTTTGGTCTGGGTTTGGTCCGTGCAGCTCAAATTGCAGGAAAAGGAATAGATGTGCAGTTGGGTATGCTTTTTTTTTCCCCTCCTGTTGTGAGTTGGAGATGCACCTCTGCATCCCTGCAGGCCCCGTGAAACACAGTGGCTCTTGGCACAGAAGCAGATGCAAGAAAAGGCTTAGCCATGATTTATTTTGGAGTAACACCTCTGACTTTGGCCTTTTGCATCGTGAGCAGCATCGTAAGGAGATGGAGCTGTGCCCCTCTGGTGGCTTGTCTGTGAAATGTGCTGAAAAACATGGGTAGATCTCTGCTCATCTTTGGAAATGGTTTCACCTTCTGACTCCGGTGAGCAAACAATGGGCAGGCAGTCATACTGAAACTGAAAGCTCATCATTGAAACTTCTGCAGGGCTTTCAACATCACCACTATAAAATCACCAACGGAAAGGTGGGGAACACTGAATTTTACCCAAAATGCCTATTCTAGTAAACACGTTGAGGTGGGGGTGCTGCAGGCTGCAGTTACAGCAGTGGTGGAATTCCTCCTGTGCTGTCCTGATCCACTGCAGCAGAATCACTCCTTGAGGTCATATTCTGAGATGTGCTTTCATTCATTTCAAGCAGAAAAGCACAAATGTTTTGGTATTCCTTCGGCTGGAAAACACCACCTGAGCCTTTCTACCAAATTTGGGGTCTTGGAAGTGGTGCATCAGTGCAGCCAGCTGCTCCATAGGGCTGGCTCAGCTCACCCATGAGCTTCATCCCAGCCGTGCTGTGTAAGCCACGTCCATCTCTGCTGGAGGAATCACCTGCAGAGTGTGTGGCTTTTGTGTGCATTTCTGGGCTCAGCTTGATGCTTGTTCAGAAAAATCCGTCTTAGCTGCTCCAAGCAATGAATCGTATTTTCTAAGTGCAAACTGAAAGCCAGTTGGACTTGGAGCACTGCAGATATTTAGCTGGTAGGTGGCTGGTTTGTCGTGCAAGCCATGAGCCCATGTGGTTCCTGGCACAGCCCTCATGTGGCTGCAGTGACTGTATTTGCAATCTGCGTTTGCTGTGAGCAGGAACAAGCGTGGCACTTGCTGTCTGCATAGCGGGCTGCCTTTGGTGTTGAATGTTTGTGAACAGGGATGTGTGTCCTTCATGTGACATCTGAGGTACTCCCATCTGATGGGTTGGTCTGCTGGCACCGGAGGGTTATGTTTGGATGGTAGTTTCCTGTTTTTAGGCGTGCTCAAAGTTGTTTGTGGTGCTCATGACGATGTTGTTGTGCAGATGAACTGTAAACAAGCGTTCCCTGGATGACCACTGATGGTTTCATCACTGCTTTTCATATCAAATATCTCATGGACCCGAATGGCACTTTCTACTGCCCCAAAGTGCTCCACTGAAGCAGCGACAGCTGCACATAAACCACCCACGTTCCCCAGTGTCTCTCTTAGGTGTGCAGCCTGCTGTGACCAACTCATGCTCCCATGGGCTCGCTGCTGCTGCTGCAGGTCCCAGCCCTGGTGCCATGCAGCCCTGTGGTGAGATGCACTTCCTTCCCCAAAAGCTCATACTTGAGGTGGGTGAGAAGAGCAGAAATGAGACAGATGATATAGGCTGGTCAGAGAAGAGCTGTTTACCTCTATTTTTTTCCCCTTTCCTCGAAGTCTTGCACTGAGAGACCCTCACGTTGTCTGGAATGAGTTTTGTGTTGAAAGTGCTCCACTCCACCCAAAACAAAAAAGGTACTGAGCAAGAAAATGAGTTAATGGTAGTGGAGTGTAGGATTTGCTTTTGTCTTTCAGCTCTTTCATAAGGGTGACACTGTGGCAGTGCTTTCTGCAATAGCAGTCTGCATGAAGAAAGGCAAAAAAGAGAGCAAAGTTTATGGAGTCTTGGCATGTATGTGCCTTTAAAATGTTTCGCTTTCTCAGGAGCCATCGGAAGAATGCCTTGTGTCTGTCTGGGTATTAAATCTGAGCAATGCAAGTTGCAAAATAGCTCCCTGCCATGGCAATCACAGTGGGCATTGTGCTGGTGGAGGCATTGCTCTCCATCCCAGAGCTGCTCCAGCTCCTTCTGTTGTGGGCACTGCCCATCCCCAACTGAACAGAAGTTGTCTTTGGGCTCTGTGTCCCTCCTGTCCCACAAATGTCTGCCCTTTTGCAGAGGAGAGGCTCATCTCATCCATGGGCTCATTGCAAGTGGAGCTCCCAACCGTGCCGTGCTGCCCACGATCCCGCGTGCAGGGAGCGTGCTCTGTAATTAGTGCAGGCTCTTGAGTGCTGAGTAATTGGGAGCAGTAATTGGATGGGAGCTTAAGAGTAGGAGCACGGTTAAATAAACAGGCTCGGAAGTGCGGTGGCAGCAGGTGAAATGCCTGGGAGTGGTAAATCCCATCTCTGTGCTGGAGCTCACTGTGTGCTTCAGCAAGGAGCCCGGCAGTGCCGAAATGGAGCTGTGCTCAGCCAGGTATGTAAAGCTCCTGCAGTTAGTGATAACGTAGTGCAATATCCTTAAGGTGAAGGTTTCATTCACTTTGGAGCAGTTTCTGCCATCTCTTCAGCACTGAGCGGTGGAAACCAGCTCGGGTTGTACGCACACGTGCTGAAGCAGTGCCCCTCACCAGAGATCAGCGCATGGAGGAAATCTCCATTCTTCATTTGTGCTTCTTTTTCCTCCTAAGGCGACGGGGACATCCTTCTCTCAGCTGCACAGAGCACCTCTCATCCTCCACCCTGCTCAGTTCTGCTCGTTGCTGTGCCCTGGACCTTGTGTGCATGCTCATTATTTTCACCTCGCTGAGCCTCTAACGAGGAGCAAGTGCCCATTTACTTTCAGCAGCAGTTTATAAGGAGAACCTGAAGCCATTGCCAGTGAGGAAGAGCAGGGGGGGGAGGCTGAAGGGTGTGTTTGTTGGAGGAGCAGAGAGGCAGCTTGCGTGGGCCATCTGTCTGATGGAGACGGGTGAGATCACATTCGCTTTTTGCTCTCTTCACCTTTTCGCCGTGGCGTCGCTTGAAGGCTCTTCTCATCGCAGCTCTGTCCCTAACAATGGTACCAACAGAGCTTGCAGAAAAGAGGATTTGTGTGGCATCTCGTTCCCTTGTGCTCCGTGAATGTGGATTTCAGCAATATTGTTGTGTGGGCTCCGCTGTCGGCAGCGTGGGGAGAAGTGCCGGCCGTGTGTCTGGCACAGCTGGGGCACGCAGGGTTCTGTGTCCAGCCCTGCTGTCAGCTGCACAGGACCAGTAGGTTTCTTAGCCAGAATACGGATGGGAGCAGTGTTTATTCTCAATTTTCTGCAGGCTTTGGTGCACGAGATGTACCTGAGCTGCACTGGGTCCCTGTGGATGTGTGGCTCAGCTGGAGGAAGAGGCATCAGCAGGCAGCGAGGCTTCTGTTGGGCAAGAGGCAGTTGCACAACTGGGATTTGAATGTAAAAAATGGGAAAAATAAGCAGAACTTCTCAAACCAAACTCTCAGTGCTGCCTTTGTGCTGTGGGGTGTGTGTGCACGCTTTGGGTAGGGGGAGGATTATTGTGAGAGTTAACTTGTAAAGTATGTGTCAGCAGGATGCTGAATGGTTGAGAGGTGATGGCTTTGAGTTGTGCCAGGGCTGGTTCAGCTTAGGTGTTAGGAACAATATCTTCTCCAGAAGAGTGGTGATGCGTTGGCACAGCCGCCCAGGGAGTGGTGGGGTCACTGTCCCTGGTGACATTGGAGGAGCACGGAGCTGTGGCACTGAGGAACGTGGTTCTGGGCATGGTGGGTTGGGTTGGGGTTGGTCTGGGTGGCCTGAAGTCTTTTCCAACCTCAGTGATTCAGTGAAATGGGCACACAGGACCAGCAGCCATCCAGAAAGCAGCCTTGGTCTCCGCTGCCTGTAACCACCACGATGATTTATTCTGATGGGGCGATGCTGAACCTGCTGCATTCAGTTTGCTTTTGTTTACTTATTTTATTCGTTTAATGTTGAACCATTTAAAGAGCTGTGTGCTATCTGCCGTTGTCTTTCCAGCCTCACACCACGGGAGCAGGGAAAGCTGCTTTCAACTACAAAGCTGTGCCTCAGGTTCCCTGGTGCACGCCTGTGGTCTGCCATTGCACCGAGGTTCTCTTTAATGCACTCAGGGACACCAGGCTTCTCCTGGTGCAGTGCTTAATGTAAAGTGAAATGGAGAAGCTGAGAAGTGCTGGGGGAGCGGGGGGAAGGGAGAGGTGCAGAGGGAATGGGGAAAGCTCAGTGGGGAGACAAAGCTGGGAGCAATTAATTGCCCGGGAGAGAAGCAGAGCAGCTGTGCTGGTGCAGGAGGAGAACAGGATGAGTGCAGCTGAATGTGAGGGTGGGAGAGGAGTGTTTGAAAGCATCTCGCAGAGCAGCCTTTGGACTCCTGCATGGAGGGGCATTGGGATCAGCAGCAGAATTGAGCGTGGCTTGAGACAGTGTGCTGCTCAGTGCCAGCATGTCCTCCTGCTGTGCTGGGTTGCCAAGAGGGGAGTTGAGGAAGCTGCTCGAGAGCTGCTCAGATGCATCAGCACCACTGGTTCAGTGCTTGCCCCAGAATCAAAACACACATGAGGCTCAGTGCTTCCCATACAGTCCCAGCGAGCTCATAAAGCAGGGCAGCAGCTGAAAGTGTCAGCAAACAGCCCTGTCATGTGGGTGCAGAATGTGTCTGTAACTCTGTCCCTGCAAGTACTCAGCGTGAGCACAGCTTCCTTTTCTGTAGTTCCAAGAAACTGATGTTTGTGCACATTTCCTCCATGCAAATGATTGCAACATCTGTGAGCTGGAGGACTGCAGGAGGTGAGCAGAGCAGCGCTGCACGGAGGATGGAGGATGCTTCCAGTGGTCTCCAGCAGTGCAAAACATCTGCAGTGCCACTTCTTTTTTCTAATCCACGCTCTCTCTTCCCCCCAAGATGATATTTAATATCCTGCTTGCTGTTTGCTGTGACCAATGCAGCACGGGCACCCCGTGGACTCAGCTCTAATGGCTCCGTGGGCAGGAGGAAGGTGTCAGCCCCATTAGTTTGGTTCAGCAGCAGCAGAAGTGCTCGTGCCCTCCTGGAGGATCAAAGGGATTCCTGACAGCTGAGCAACTGCAATGAAGTGTGCCATTGTCCAGCTCTACCAGAGCTGCCAAAGTAACAGAGCTGGACGTGGAAATGTTGTCCCTCTATCCCATGTGTCAGCATTGAATATACTGCCTGAAATTCTACCTTCAGCTCTGCTCCGCCGGGCATTTGGTGATGGTGATTTTTCACTGAGTACTTAATACCCTCCAGAAGAGCAGGTGATTATTTAATGAAAACTGCGTGCTGTTTCTTGGAGCTGGGTGCGAGTGTGTCCTAGAAAAGCTGCTTCGCATCTTGTGTTGTCAGCAGCGCAGAGCAGCGCGGGAAACGATGGCAGTTTTGATTCAGAGCCATCTTCAGTGCAAATGGTTGTTTGCAAATGTGTTGCATCAGATGTGTCGATGCATGTAATTAAGGAATGAAAACTGCTGCGTACCCCTAATTAAGGGGATTAAGAAGGAAAGCTGCCTGATTTCACTGCTGGGTGGAAAAACAAACAAACACTCCGGTGAAATGACTGCAAGGCCAAGTGTCTGCTCTGATGGTACTGATGCTGCATCCAGAGCCAGAGCCAAAAAGAGGAGCTCTGGGGGTAATGGTAGGGCCGAGCTGTTCTGTAATTTGTGTTTAATTGGCTATCGAGCTCAGAGAAATATCTTTAATGGCTGCTTTGATTTCTATGCGTGGGGCAGAGGGCCACTGGGGTGCCTGAGCTCTGGTGAAGATCTGTGATGCAAGAGGGGGTTCCTGTGCTTTCCAGTTTGTGAAGGCACCCTATGGCATTCTCCTGGGCAGCCTGAGCTAAATAGAGGCAGGCAACCCTGCCTGGGCGAGGGGTTTGGAAATAGGTGGTCTTTAAGGCCCCCTCCAACCTAACCCATTCACATCTGAGTGCAGGCAGGGAAAAAGCCCTCGTGAATAACGCGTGGCAAACCCTTCTACTCGAGGTCTCCGCTCGTTTCTGTGTAACTGTTGCTTTAGGAAGTGCTGTGCTGCGAGGAGACCGGGACGTTTTTATGTGCAGAGATTTGGGTTCTGGCCCCGCGTGGTGCGTGCTGTGCTCAGCGGGACTGGGTGCTATCTGCAGGCACAGGTGCTGGGACTGCCCTGGGTGGGGGTGGGTGCTCACCCCTCCCTTCCTTGGGCTGATAGGGCTGCATGGTTTCCAGTGCAGCAGCCGCTCCCAAGCGGTGCTGGCTGCTTCCTTTGCAGGGGATCGGGTGCTTCGTGGACCTGCTGCTGCGTGGGGTGAACTGCAGCACTCACCGTGTGCTCAGGGCAGGGTGCTGTTGGTTCTGCTTTGTTGGACCAGGAGGAGGCACTTTTATTAGCCTGACAATTTCTGTCTGTTAGCAAGCTACCGACCTGCTTCTGTCTTGCAGCATTAGGGATAGCATGGAAGTGGTTTGATGGTGCTGGTGGCCTCTGCAAGGAGTCCGTGCGCAGGCTGCTCAGGTTTTGGTCCAACTCTTCCAAGTTCAGGCTTCCCTAACACATCCCAAATAAGTCAGGACCCATTGCTGTTGTTGGGGTTCAAGCAGCACGTGCGTGTTTTCATTTAAATTACAGTGCTTTGCTGATGAGCACAGCCCATGAATTCCTGCCTGACGTCCAGGGCTGCAGCATCTGGGAGGGCTTCTGAGGATATAGGGGAGGGGCTCTGGCTCTGCTCTGTTGTAATGCACTTACTGCTCCATTTAGTCAGGTCATTGTTTAAGCCTGGTCTTCAATTTGACATAAATGATTTGCTTCCAGCAGATGGTAAGCTACTATTTTTTGCCCTCATTTAAATAGGAAAGCTGTACGCTCCCAGAAGATGAAAGAGGGGCACGGTGCTGCTGACATACAGTAGATTACGAGGGCTGGTCTGGTGAGAATTAAATCCGGGCGGTTCTAATGTGCCATCTGTGTTGTGGCTGCTTTCCCTGTGTGCCGAGGCAGATCCCCCTGCATCTCACATTACTGCAGGCATCCCTTTTGTTCAGGACCCAAAGCATCAGCACAAGAAGCTGACAGATAGGAAACGCCCGCGCTGACCGTGCCTCGAATGAAAGATGTTGAAATAAATTTGGCAGAAGCAATTATTTATTGCATGGTTTTGTTGGACCTTTGTGTCCCGTGGCCTCAGTAGTGGCCCTGTAGAGGTTCTGCAGCTTCAAGTTGTTCTCACACACGGCATGGCTGCTGCAGAGCATTCAGCATTGGCAGTGATGTGCTGGGGAGCCGTGTGCTTTCCTTTCTCCACGTGTTGTGGTAATGGGAAAGAGTGCACTTAGACACAAGTGCCTGCTGCTGCAGCAGCTGTTTGCTTTCTATTTTTAGCATCTTGTCAGCATCTCCAACCTTTGGTGGAGCTGCGGTGCTCAGCCAGGCCTTGTGTTTTTGGGGGGGAGGATCAGGCCATGTGTTCTAGCAAAGGGCTGCAGTGCTGTGTTGTGTGGCATCACTGCAGGATGGCTTGCATTCCAAGAAGTGTGTGCCCCTGGGGCTTTCCTTTTCCTTCCTTAGGTTGTTGGCTGCAGTTGCAATCTCACGTTATCTGGCCTCAGCTTCAGTCTCATGGACATCCAGAGGGGTGAGGGTCTGCTTTGCAGCGCTGGCGGGCTCAGAAGAGCTGCTCTAAGTGGGTGTGATTAGGTTTTCTTCAGGTTGCTTCCTGTTGCTGTAGGCTTCTTGTCTGAAGTAGGTTGTTCTGAAACCTTGAAATGCTTAAATACAGATCCATATGTGAATACTTTGCTGATGTGGTATTCACTCAGCCACCTTTAAGGCAGCACCGGACCATATCTGAGCTTTTCTATGCTATCTGTGCCATTAAGTGCCCTCTCCCCACTGGACCAACCTCCCCTCCCTCCCCCCCAGGACACATTAGTGACAAGTATGGCAGTTAGAGCAGCTGAGCAGCACAGTGCTTCTCAGTACAAAACCAGGAGGACCGAGTCCCTCTGCATCCACTGTCACGAGAGCTGAAAAACCTGGTGGAACAGCAATGGAGAAAATGCATTTTAAAGCCCACTTTTAGTCTAAATAATGAGCAAGAGAGCAGCAGAGCAGGAACCAGCCTCTTCATGTCAGATCTGCTGTGGATACCCTGCATGGAAACAAAATTTGTCCAGCAGAGATTGAAGGAATGGGCTCCTGAAGTATTGCAGCCCCTTGGTTGTGTGGCTCACTTGCAAGCTCCATTGCTTTGGGCTGAAAGCTCGAGAGCATTTCTGAGCATAAAACTTGAAAGGCAGAGAGGCAGCTGTCAGCCCAGGTGGGACTCGGCCCTTGCAGCACCACGCTCGGGTGCACTCGGTGGGTTAGCAGTGCTGATGGCTCGCTGCCACCATTCCATGTTTATTGGGAAGGGCAGGGAAGGGAAGTGCTCCTACGTGCCCGTCTCCACGTCCCCTGTGCTGGGAGAGGGGTTTGGCTGAAGGAAGCTGAGCTCTGACGCCGTTCCTGGGGGACAGAGGAAAGATGTGGAGATGTTTATTGGACTCCAGTAGGTCCCACCTTCAGACGCCGGGATGAGAGTTGTCTGCAGTGCACAGTGGTAGCTGCTTTGAAATCCAAGCAAGCAAACAGGCTGCTTCCAGAGATATTAGTGATTAAAAAGAGAAAGCTACATCCAGAGGAAGTGTTTGTTTGGAGGATGTCTTGTTTACCTCCTTGCTGAAGCTTCTCTTCTGCTCTCCCCTTCCTTCGCTCCTGATTTCGAGAGCCGTGATTCTGTCTTTATGTTTCTGAGACAGCTGAGCACTTCAAACGTCTGTTTTGGTAATGGTTTATTGAAAATAAACACAGAGGGATGCATCAAGCAGTCATCCTGCCTGGGCAGCTGGTGCACGGCAGCTCACTGTTCATTGCATGCTCAGGATGGGGCAGTCCTGCAGCATGGCAGGGAGCTGGCTGAGTGCTGCATCAGCCAGCACCTTTCCTTTCATGGGGATTTCACAGCTTTCTTGATTCTGCCTTAATCTAAAGGTGGCCTCACCAGGGCACAGTAGAGGAGGAGGATCACCTCCCTCAACCTGCTGGCCATGCACATTTCAATGCACCCCAGGATCCCATTGGCCTTCTTGGCCAACCTGTTGGCCGCCAGCTCACTGCATGGGCAGCTGTATGGTCTGTTGCTGTGAAAACAGACTAAAATGAGCCCTGTGGTTCATTCCCAGAGTTGGCTGCTGTGGTTGGGTCAGGGGATGGGATTTTGGGGGCTTCAGAGATCCTGTCTCAAATGCAGCTCAGCTCAGGGTCCTGCTGCTGCTGTCTCCAGTGGAAAAGCGGCATCCCTAACACAGGGAACGTGCATTACTGGGGAAGGAAAGCCAGAGCAGGTCCCTAATGCTGCTTTGTTATAAACCACAGCTTTAGGAATAACATTAAGCTTTTGCATTAAATGCACGGGGAGAGAGCCTTGGAAAGCTGGGGAGGCTTTTGTCTTTTAAGCACTCTGGTTATTTTGGCAATGAGTTGGAGCTAAATTAAGATCGTTGGCTGCACCAATGTGTAGGAGGGTGACATCTTAACGTGTTCCTGAAGTTTGTGCTCAGTGGAAATGTTTGCTCTCTGAGGTTTGGGCTGGGGGATTGGGAGGCATATTGGATTATATGCTATTTGCTCTACGTAAGCAGTGGCAATTTATTGCTGCAGATGCATGTGATGCAGCGCACAAAGATTAGTTCTATCCTCTCTAAAGCATGATTATTTTAGGGCCGCTTTATACCTTAAATAGATATTCCCTGCATGTGATTTCCATCTTTTTGTGTCAACAGCCCAGGCTAAAGTTGAAGTAAACATTGCATCAGCTTAATAACACAGCTCTGAAGAAATCTGCTCTCCATTATGGAGATTGTTTGGAAACCTTTTAGTCTTAAATTTTTCAGATGTTGGATGGTGCAACGCAGGGATCTCATGAATCCCAAAGCACACTTGGCCTCCTCGGGGCTGCCTTGTGCCGACCAGGGTGGTGTGTTTCTAAGTACAGTTCTGAGCTGAGCAGTTGGTCCTATTTTTGCATCCCCTTTTTTAGGTCATTACGAGGTTCTGCAGCCTGTTACAGGGACGTGTAGATGTGAGCAACACAGGTGGGGATGCAGCTCCTGACCTAATAAGAGCTCTTGTTGGTGGGTTTTGTCTCGAGCAGGGGCTTTTCCCTGCACATGGCAGCTGGGCAGGAGGATGCTGTAATGCTGCAAACCCCTGTGGGCCGTGTGGGATTTTTACATGGCTTGGTCTGAGGAAGGACGTGTCATCACGTACATATCCTCATCTGCTCTGCATCCAGGTGCTGCTGCAAGAGGGGAAGGGGACTTGTGAAGGAGTGTATCTCAGGATGACCGTGTGGGCTCAGCTTCCCCTTTGCCCAACTGTAGATGTGATGCCAGGGCATTATCCAGCGTTGTCCAAGTGGTGAAGGATGCATGGGTGAGCAGCCATGGAGCTGTGTTCTGTCCAGACAAGCAGGATGAGTTGTTTGTTGCGTGTTGAGTGGCCCGATGCACGCTTGTTTGATGCCTCCCTCTCCTCTCTTACAGCACCACCATGACAACAGAGAAGAGCCCAGTGGCAGACCCCGAGAACTCGGAGCAGCAGCAAGCAAAGGAGGAGGAAGGGGCTGCCAACACACAGAAGCAAGAGGCATCCCCAGAGGAGGGGTCAGGGCCCAAGCAGAAGGCATCCAACGGCAATACACCCACCGCTGAGGAGCAGGGACGGAAGGAACGCCGTGCCTCCGAGGGCCGCGGCCTCTCCCGCCTCTTCTCCTCCTTTCTCAGGAGGCCCAAGTCCCAGGTGTCTGAGGAGGACAAAGACACCAATGCGCCCAGAGAGGGTGGAGGGGACCAGAAGGACTCGGGGGTAGAAGCCAACCCTGATGAGGAGGAGATCCTGGTGAAGGCTCCGATTGCAGCTCCTGAGCCAGAGCTGAAGACTGATCCATCTCTTGACCTCCACTCCTTAAGCAGTGCGGAAACACAGGTAAAGCACCCTGCTCAGCCTGTCTGCTTAGGCAGAATCATAAAACAATTCTTAGCCAATGATAGCAAGCTGGAGTAGAAAAACCTGTGAGATGCTGAAAAGGCTTTTTGTAATCTCCATGTGTTGCATAGCACGCTCCACTATCAAAACTTGCTGCCAAATACCTGTTCCTGAGATCATACTCACACTTCAAAGCATATCTTGAAGCACCCTGCACCAGCTGAGTGCTCTGCTGAGGCATGGAAATTCCCAGAACTTGGGTTTGAATTCATCATTCTCAAGAGAGCAGTTTCTCTCATTTGGATGCCCTTGGTGTGTGCTGAATAAAGGCAGGTTAATGGTATGAGGTGGGAATTGCAGGAGAAAGTGAACCTGGAGAAGGGTTTCTTGAACTTCTAGAGTTGTAAATGTGACACCAACGTGGTGGCCACATCTGGAACTTCCTAAAACCCAACCAACCTGTGTGTCAGTGGAGTCACAGCAAGCTAGTGGTAAAATCTGCACAATACAGGCTGCTGCTGTTGGGTTTTGAATGGTCTCCAGAGATGTGTTACATTTGAACTGCAAGCTCTGGGTTTATAGAGACTTTCTGAGAAATCCTGTCCAAGTTACAGTGTTCCCAGCTGCAAGTAGTAGCTGTAAATCCAACTCCTTAAATTTACAGCGTTGCAAAGAAGGCAGTAGGTAATGTGGTTTTATTTTTCCAAATTCCTGAACCTGTTAAAGGATATGGAATGATCTCTGATAGAGCTTGATACCTGCTAGGGCTGGGGCATGCTGGGCAGCTGGAAAGTTTCATGCAGCTTCAGCCCTGATGTTGCCTCTCCGAGAGGAAATGCGTGATTTCTTTCTCTGTTCAACTTTGCTTTGCACGTGAGCGTGCACAGAGAGAAAACCCAGAGCCTTCCTTCAGCAAGCACCATTTCAGATGAAGCATTCATGGGTTGTTTTTTGTTTCTTAGTTCTTATTTCAGTTTGACGTTGGTGGCTTTTTGAACTGTGACACTCTGCAGATATTTCTGCCGTGAAAGCATTTGCGAGGTGCTGCCTGTTTGATAAATGCTGACCAGTGAGCATTACGAGCTTTGGCTGATTCTCTGCTCCCTATTATCCCAGCCCTGCTGGGACAGAAGTCAGCGGCTCGTGGACATTATTGAGTTTCTGAATACCTCAGCCAGCAGTGCCTGCGTGCAGCTGTGCCTGGCTGTGATTTCATGAGATGTGATGGGCTGAATTAACAGCTCACTGCCGGCTCAACCCGGGGCTTGGCTTTCCCTTCCCCTGCCAGTGCTCTTGCTGCACTGGGGCACTTCCAGCACTTGCCCGAGCCTGCTGTGGACTCATTTAACCTGCTGAAATGGCAGTTTAAGAAAAACAACACTTCCTTCCTTCTTCTGTTCCCAAACTGTGTTGTTTTCTGCTACTTGAGAGAGTTACACTGGCTCCGAAAGTGCTTCAGTGGGCAGAGTGGCCGTCAGGGCTGAAGAGTGACTTCCCTTTTTGGTGACCTGAAAATTTGCATGATTTAACCTGCCCCAATTTTTCTAATCGACCCCTTTTTGTTTTTTGCATCATTTATTGAATGAAGAGAATGACTTGAAGAGCTGTACAAATTCCCATCACTCAGTGTGCTCGTTGTCCTGCTCATACCAGGTCCTGGCTTATGCGTCTAGGCTGGTAACAAATGTTGGGGTGCAGTCTTGTTTCCTGGGATGGGTTTTGCCCCATCTAACTGGATGTGCTGGGGTTTTCAGCCTGCACAGGAGGAAAGGAGGGAAGAGCAGGAACTGGACAGCAAAGACCTCGAGGGCAAGGAAGGAGGTGAAGGGAAGGAGAGTGCTGAGGCAGAGCTGAAGCCAGAGGCTCCAGAGACCAAAGCAGACAAAGATCTGAAAGCTGCCCAGAGATCCATAAAAAGACACAGAAACATGTACTGCAAAGTTGTCCTGCTGGATGACACCATCTTTGAGTGTGCTGTGGATGTAAGTACATGCAGAGTTTGTTTCTTCTCTTTTCCCTCTCACTTCTCTTCCCCTCAAAAACTACCACCACCACTTTTTAACGGACATCTAATTTGCTGCCAGTGAGTTACCTGACAGGCATTACTGCAGAACCATCTTACTGGAAGCTGTGAGAACATAACTCAGTGCATCATGAAAGTCTCTGTGTGCCCAGGGGTTGATTTGGTTTCTTGTTTTGTAAAAGTAGGAGGGAGTTCAGAAAAACGATACCCCTCATCTTCTCTCTCACTTTCATACCAGACAAGAGTTCAGTTTATTGTGCTGTGTTGGGATTGTCTAAATATCTTCTGCCCCTTTCATCTGAATAAAATGTGTTGTCGTGTTAATCTGTGCTTTTCTGTTCACCCACAGTGCCTTTGACTGTCAGGCTGCTGGCTATCTCCTGTAGCTAAGACGTAAAGAAAAACAAGCCGCGTTTAGCTCAGGGTTGAATATGTTTGCAGTAAACAGTTTGAAATTATTACGTTGACTTACAGCACTGCAAAGAGCTTTTATTCTGCTTTATTTTGTACATTCTCTCACAGGGCTGCCTTGCTGTCAGGGCAATAAAGAGCTAGCAGAAATGCCTATTTCAGTATTGAAGTGCTTGCCCAGAATATTAATAATCGGGCACTCACCAGTCGAGCACAGTCCCACCAGCTTGTTTTCCTCATCCCACTGACTAAAAGGTATCCAGGCACAGGGCTCCTTGTGGGAACGTCACCTCGGGTGATCCTGGACAAGTAGGTCAGTGCTGGTGGTTTGTGTAACAGCACAGCCGTTGTTGCTGAGCGGGATCGGCGCTGAGTGTTGCCTCAGCCCTGACTGTTTGTTGGGGATTTCATGTGTAGCCCCCCCAAAAAAGCCAGCTGCTGTCTGCTGGGGTGGTGCTGGCAGCCCCTGTGCAGTGCTGCTCTGCTGCAGCCATCCTGCACGTGCACAGCATGGCAGTAAGCATGGAGGAGCAGACAGGAAGGGGCTGCTGTCGATGAGCAGCTCTTGACTAGACAAGTACTCTTGGCTTTAAAGCCAGTATCATCTTACAGAGGGCTGGAGCATCTCTCCTTCAAAGACAGGCTGAGGGAGCTGGGCTTGTTTGGAGAACATCATTGCAGCTTCCAGGTACTTCAAGGGAGCATATAACAAGGAGAGGGGCCAACACAGTGATGGGAGAAGGGGAAATGGCTTTACACTAAAAGAGAGGAAGTTAATTAGATGTGAGGAGGAATTCCTTACCCAGAATTGGTAATGCTGTGACCCAGGTTTCCCAAGAGCTGTGGGTGCCCCATTCTGGAGCTGCTCAGTGCCAGGCTGGATGGGTTCTGGGCAGCCTGAGCTACTGGGGGGCAGCCAGCACGTGGCAGGGGTTGGGACTTGGGAGGCTGTAAGGTGCCTTCCACCCCAACCGTTCTGTAGTTCTGATCTCAAATTCAAGACTTAATTGAGAAGGAATTGCAAAAGTGTAGGCAAGGATCAGCACAAATGCCTTTATTCAAAAAGAATAAGTGCTTTCAGACATTCCTTCCAGTTGACAGCCATAGAAAGCTTTTAATTCCTACATGTCTTCAAGTGCCAGTTCCTTGAGAAATATCCCAGGCTAACACATGAAGTGCATTAACTGTAGAGCTGCAGCGTGTGTGCTAACAGCCTTACAGGGCTGGGATAAAACACGGCTGTGGTCTTTGATCAATTGCCATGCAAATATGACTAAAAGGGGAGATTCAGGCACAAGTGATGCATTAGTAAAGCTTGTTTGGCGTCACTGGAACTGCACTTTCTTTTACCAAATCCTCCAATAGAATTTGCTGCTTTTGGTTACCATAGTTTTGTGCCTTCAGGGACGTTTTCCTTCATGCTTTGGACTAACAGGGTATCAATTCCTAGGGCCAGCTCGCTCACATCACTTCTGCAGGATTTTGAAAAGAAAAAAAAAAGGAAAAAAGAGTAGATGGAAATACTCAGAGTATTTCTGGAGGCAAGAAGTTGAGTGCTAAGCAGCTTTCAGTGTAGAGGGCAAAAATAGGGAAGCTAGGTTTAATCAGCAGATCGGGTTGGGGAAATGGCTGTGGAAATGATGGGCTTTTGTTCAGAGCCACTGATTCTTCCATGAGCCTGCTGAGCTGCCTCCAAAATGGGGGCTGTCATGGAGGGCTGCAGCAGCTTTGTGTCTCACATTGGCTGTCTCTGGATCAGCACTTGATTGTCTGAGAACCTGATTTCAACCAAGTCGACACTTTTCACCTTTCTTTGTGTGTTTACTGTTTGATTACACTGCCGTTCTGCAGACAAAAAACAGCCTATCCTATGGACTCTCTTCTGTGCATTTGCAGAAACATGCCAAGGGGCAGGATCTACTTAAGAAAGTCTGTGACCACCTTAATCTCCTGGAAGAAGACTATTTTGGTTTGGCCATATGGGACATGCCAACCTCCAGGGTAAGAAGTTGCTCTTTCATGGGTGGATTCAGCACTGTGCAAGGCTGCTCTCCGTGGACGAGGGGATGCATAAGCTGCTGATGCTCT
The DNA here is from genome assembly GCF_038088225.1 of Cyrtonyx montezumae. Lineage (NCBI taxonomy): Eukaryota > Metazoa > Chordata > Aves > Galliformes > Odontophoridae > Cyrtonyx > Cyrtonyx montezumae. The sequence goes on from NW_027072036.1 coordinate 2,936,828, forward strand.
TCTTAAAACTACTTTGGATCTTTCTCCACAAGAAAGGACTAAGAGGACTTTGCTGTAATGAGACTTGAAGAGGAAGTTAGCTCCCCTTAGGTGATGGGAGGTGGATCTAAATGCTGCCACACTGCAGGGGCACTTCAGTCTTGGAGCCTGTGTTTGTGTCAGCATGAAGGAGTCATTGCACAGAGCTTTATTTAAAGTAGGGGCAGACCTGGGCTTTGGTGTTCAGAGAGGCTTTGGGTTTGCTTTCCTGCTCCTTCTCTGGCTTGTGACTCCCCCTCCTCCTGTTTCTGTAACAAATCCTGGGCTGTGAATTCATGCTGGATTTATTTTACCCTTGGTGGCCTCCTCCTCCAGTGCATTGCCAGCAAACGTAGCCATTCTTAATAATGAGCGGTTCAGCGTGTTCTCTGAACGATAGCATTGAGCTGTGCTGGTAGCTTTATCACCTTTGTGATGGGAACACAGGCAGGGAAGTGAGAGTGAATCAAAGCTTAGAATGTGCAGCGGGTGAGCTTGCAGCAGCTGCTGGCTCCCAGCAGAGATTCAGCTTTGCTACCTGCGTGCCAGCCAAAAACACACACTTGGTGGTGCCTGGGAGGGCTCCTGGGCTGAGATCTGAGGCTTGGGATTTTTGTGTTTGTTTCTTTTTTAATTGTTGTGGAGGTATTCCCAGCAGGAAGTCACAAATCCCTGAAGAGCAGTTAGGAATTTCAGCAGCAGAGTCAGTTGTCGTCCCTTTTCCATGGGCGTTTTGCCTTTGAAAAGGGAAAATGTGGCAGGGGTATGGCACACCAGCTGGCTGCCGTGGCACTACTCTTGGCATTTGGTGGGTTTGAATTGAGGCCTTGCCCTGCAAAAGAACACGTGCAACTTTTCATACCAAAACTCTTACTCAGATGGTTATGGTCTAAGAATTTTGTTTGGTTAGACCTTATCTTTTAAACCCTTGGTTACGCTTTAACTTGAGCAATTACTCAAGTTCTGTTTAATGAGGCTAGCCAAAAGTGTGCTAAATTGAAAACAAGGGGCCACTTCTTTGTCCCTTAGACCATTTACATCAGTCCACACTCTGACTGTTCCCTTGCTTCACTTATACCTTCCCTGACGGGTCGGTTTTTAATGACTGCAAGATATATTCATTGTGAAATGACTAAATAATGGAAAGTATGTATTTTTAATACACAGGCAGAACAAAGCTCCGTTTGTCCTGTGTGTGCCACGGGCAGCAAGCTGCACTGCTGGCTCTGGGTGCTGCCTGATGTGAGCTCAGGGCCTGTGCAGCTTTTTAACCATAGAGACAGAAAGCAGATAGCTGTGTCACATCGGTGTGTCAGGGCTGAGAGCGCAGGAAGGTGAAGTTGCTGTATATGGTTTAGCTCCAGTGTGGAGGAAGCTGCTTGCTTGAAGCCTGGTTTGCCCTGCTCGATAGGAAGTTGATAGCTGTGCTTCTTCACCTCCTGACAGCTTGCAGAGCAGCGGGGTGATGCCAGTGTATACATGGGAATGCTCTCCTTAAACTCTCCTTAAAACAGCAGCTGTAAGGAGAGAGCAAGTGCAGGGGCAGCATGCCTATCTCTCAGATGGATTTCCTATCACCAGCTTTACAGGTTAGGGAGGCCAGCATATAAAAAGGTGAGATTACTGCTAAATGTTCTTCAAGTCAAGAGAGATTGGTGTGTGGGATGCAGTGTGTTCAGTTCTTGCACCTCAGGAGACCCAGATGTGCAAATCTTGCTCAGTCCTCAGCCCTGCAAATGAGCAGGCTCAGCCACGGTGTGCTGGGAGCTGCTCACACCATGCTTGGCAAAAGCAGGAGTGGTATTCTGAGGCCTCTGTTGCACCATCATCCCACAAAACCCCAAATTACAGAGGGGGGGAAAAAAAGGGATATATTGCTAAATTTGTAGCTGAGATAATTACCAGAAACTTGAGTCATACTTCAAAGAGACTGAGTTTATGTCACGCTCCCCAGCTGCTGGATGTTTTCACTCCCATTTTAGTGATTAGGTCATTAAAGAACACAGCTAATAATAGAAAGTCTTTGCAATCTTTGTTCTGAGAAGGGTAAGATTGCAGATAAGGGACATAACATGAAGACAGGCTCCCAATATGTTTGTTTTGTTTTCAAAGGTCTTTGAGGAGAAGTGTGTTGCAGAAGTGCTCCCCTTGGCTGGGTTTGGCTGAGACCATACCTGCTGGGATGTGGTTGCATCCTTTCTTAACGTGCTGCTTTCAAGAAAGATAGTGAAAATAGGATCTGACAGTGTACAATGTGCTGTGCAGAGTTCCCTCAGGTGCTATTGCTGTGCTGTTGGGAGCCAGCATAAATTCATTCATTCAGACCCTTTCCTGTGAAGGCTGCCTGCATGGTGTCGGGTGCTCATCAGCTGTATGTGCTGAGCCTCTTGAATTAATGAGGTCATCTCAGAGGAGACAGAGCAGCTTCATATGGGAAGCTGTTCATTCATATTCATTGTTGGATTGGAAATTCTCATGCTGAGGCTGCAGGCTGGAGTAAAACTTCTGAAACGTGCTCTCTGTCTTCAGTTTCCATGGTTGCATTCATGCCCGGTGTTGTCTTCTTGCTGCGTCGGTACTGACTTGCAGTTTGCTGTGGTGTTTCTGTAACGTCTGTTACACTGCAAATGTTTTTATCCTCTTTACAGACGTGGCTGGATCCTACCAAAGAAATAAAAAAGCAAGTTCATGGTAAGTGGATGGAATTTATCAGGTGGGTGTGTGTGTTTCTTCTCCCCTTCCCTGCGCACACGTGGCTCTGGCGTGTGGCCCCAAGTGCTAGGCAGGTGCTTGGGCAGCATCAGCACAACTTCAAGCTGTCTGTGCTTCCTTTCTCTCCTTCTTAAGTATTTAGTTACGCTCTGGATTTAGGAGAAGTGTCATTTCCTTGCAAAAACATACTTTGGATTGCCTTCACCACGTGCAATCCATGCTCTCCTTACTGCTGCTAAATAGGATGGAAAGAGAGACCTCAGCGGTTGCTACGTACAATCTAAGGTGGCTGTTAGGGCTGGGCTGTGTGCTGGAGCCTCGAGGTGTTGTGGGCTCCAAGGTTGTTTTAGAGTCCAAAAAGGGATCCTGGAATGATAAACAAAGAACTGGAGCAGGATCAGCACAAATGCCACATGCTTTCTGAGGTATTTTAAGCTCTCGTAGCACTGAGTTCATTCAAGATGAGGGCAGTGTCAACGTTAAGTAAACTCATGAGGCTTTTGTTTGCTTTCAGGGACAGCCTAAGGTATGGCTGCCTCTCATGTAAATGCTGTTCTGTGGGTGTGCATGGGGGGCACAGAGTGAATTGTATTGCTATGGGGAGGCACAGAGTGAAGTGTATTGCTGCGTTACTCCTCCCTGGCCGAGGTTTTGATCAATCTGAGTGAGTTAACAGCAGGTGCATCTTGTCTTACTAAAATAAAGATTTTTTTGGACCCGCAGTGCTAGAGGGTGAAAGAGAGGGGAGTTCTAACTATGAAAATCTGTTCTGGTGTGCTCAGTGGATCGGTCAGGGCTGTTTTCTGCAGGTGAAAGCCATTGTTCTTAGCAAGAAAAAGAGGGCATCCCCGCTTCATCTCCTCAAGTAGAGCTTAAAAAAGATGAAAAGTTTGGTAGCTTCAAAAGGAGGAAAGGAGGCATTGCCCCCCAAGCCAGGCAGTTCTCATCAGTCTGTTCCCAGCCCAGCATGTCATTTTATGTGCACAGTATTAACAATTAGGATCATTCTGGGGTTGCTCTGTTGTTTCTTAGGAGTTGTGCTGCGTGTAGATTGGGCAGCACACACAAGTAACTGCTCAGTTGTGTCACAGAGCCAGGCAGGCTGATTGTGCCACAAATAATGCCTCCTCTTAACACAATTATGGGAGTCCTCACCGTAATGAGTGCAGCAGTGCTGTGTGAGGTTTGCAGCAAGCTTTATTGCCACAGTTTGCTCTTGAGTTTTGAGGCTCTTCCTGCCTTGGTGCTTGCTGTTCCTTCCAGATTGATGCCTGTGCTGTGCTGAAGTGTGTTCTGGCCACATGACTGCAGCACATTAGGCTGTTGAGTGAATTAGCACATCTGTTCCTTATGAGACATTTGAAAATTGGGTTGAGTGATGAAAGACTAATTCATTAACCTACAGCATGTCTGACCTCTCTTCGTGAGTAGTTTTTTTTATATCAGTGAAGAGATATTTGAGTAATTTAGCCTCTTGGGATTGAATTTATTTTTTTTTCCACCAGTGTGGCATCTTTCACTTGTATTCATCTGCTCTGCTTTGTTTTCTCAGGCATGTATCTTGTAAATGGGATCGTATCTTGTGCCATCTGCCTCAGCAGCAGCGAGCTATGTGAGGAGCAGAACAAGGGCTCGTGCCTGGGTCTGATAGGTGGCTGTTGCAAAGCTCTTCTGGTGGGTTTATTTTTCTAAAGCTTCCCTTTGTATTTTCAGGAGGCCCCTGGGATTTTACTTTCAATGTCAAGTTTTATCCTCCGGATCCTGCTCAGCTGACAGAGGATATAACGAGGTGAGTACCCCATTTATCTTGCTAGCAGATAAAGAGCTGGCTGAGCAGTGCTGGGAGCATCTTCAGGAACCAGAAGATTAACAGGCTGCCCAGAGATGTGTGGATGCCCCATCCCTGGAGATGTTCAGGACCGGGTTGTATGTGGCCCTGGGCAGCCTGGTCCAGTACCAGATCTGGAGGTTGGTGGACTTGCCTGTGGCAGGGGGTTGCAACTTGATGATCCTTGAGGTCTCTTCCAAACCAACCCATTCTATGATTCTAAGACTCTGTGATTCTATGAAACAGAAGTTTTTGGTACCTCGGCGTTGTTCCATCCTTCAGGGCACCTTCAAGAACTGTTTGGAGGTGTTCTTTTTTTGGATGAAATGGTTGTGTGGGGCTGCTCCTTCACCAAAAGTCAATGTGCTGAAAGCAGTGTGTTTGTAGTCTTGGCATGTTTTGGTATGGGAAAGTGCTCTTTTATTTTAAAAGAAACTTTTCTGATGATAAAAAGTGTTCTCTGCTAATTTTCTGAAGCCCTCTTGTCCTCCACACTGTGGAGTACTGTGTGATTATTATCCCCTAATTAAAAATACACACGAGAAAAAAAACATTCTGCTTAATTCATAGTGGTGCAAAATAATGACTTTGCTCAGTGCTTGGGAGCAAGTTTCCTCAGGTCACTGTGTTCCCTGTAAATAGCATTGGTTTTCTTTCTACCCAAGGTATTACTTGTGTCTTCAGCTTCGACAAGACATCATCACAGGGCGGCTGCCTTGCTCCTTTGCAACTTTGGCTCTGCTGGGTTCCTACACAGTGCAGTCTGAGCTGGGGGACTATGATCCCGACCTACACAGCACAGATTACATCAGTGAATTTAAACTGGCTCCAAACCAGACCAAAGAGCTCGAAGAGAAGGTTGTGGAACTTCATAAAACATACAGGTAAGGTGCAGTGGCACCTAAAAATATTCTTCTTTTTTGACAGGTGCCCCACACAGGTGCTCCTTTTCAAGAGTATAGCTGTGGAAGTGCGTTTTATTTCATGTCAAAATGCAGATTTCCTTGCTTTAACCTTGTTGTTTCTCCTTTCATGTGTTTGTTTTTGGATTTACGCAAGTTTCGGGTTGTGATCTGGTTGGAACAGATCCTGTGTGGTTGTATATGTGCTGTAGTCTGCAGCGTGCTTGGGGTTTTCTGCTGCCACACATCACAAGTGACATGTTGGTGTGGAAGTATTCCAGGTAATGCTTGAGGGACAGAACTGTGTTATGCTGTCCTCATGTCCACAAATGCATTAGTGATGTGGGCAGGTGTGTGCTGTCCTGACTGGGGGGCTCTTAGGAGTCCTTCTGCTGTCAGATCTGAGGGGCATGGTGGCAGACCCTCCTCCTCATTTCATCTTGAGCTTATTTTTATAGATGCTTTCAAGTGCTTTGGTTGCAAAAGCTCCATGGAGCAGTGTGTTCCCAGAGGAGGGGGTGACATGGAGAGCATCTGTAGCCAGCAAGCAGCTTCTGCACAGTTCCAGAGATACTTCTGAGTTTTAAGGGAAAATGCCCATAAAAGTGCTCCAGGATACCAAAGTGTTGTGGAGGTGCTGAACTGTTTCCCTTGACCTGCTGGCTATGATATACTGATAATGAGAGCAGAGCACATGGAAACCAATAACCTAAGTGCAGCCGTGGGGGTGCATCCCTGGCTATCACCAACACTACAGTTAATGCCTCTCTCAACCTCAATCAATACTCGATGTTGATTCCCCTCCATTTTCACTGAGAGGAGAGTAAATGAGGGAAAATAAGTACTGGGCCACTGACAGGCTTCATGACTTGGAGTCAAAGGCCATCGGCTGTGCCAGAAGTGGCAGATCCCATTGCTGAATTATTCATGTCTTTGTTACGGGGTTACTTGACAGCACGGGACATAGATTTATTTAAATTCACCCATGTGTGCAGTAGGAGGTATATAATACGTGCACGTCTCATCTCTGGTCTGTGTGCTGTGACCCGTAGGAGGATTTCCAGTGGAAAACTGCTCCTTCTCTTGTTGTGTTGTTTGCAGAACAAAGGGGTGTGTTGGAAGAGTCACTGCTCTCAGGTCCTGTGCAGGACTGTCCCTGCACACTGCTGAGTGCCACCATTTACACTGCACACTGCGTGGCTGTGAGTGCTCAGCAAGGAAGACATCAAAGCAGTGAACAAGATGAACAGAATGGAGCGTGTGCAACTGAATACTCTTCCAGCTGAGCTGCTGGATGTACCTTGCACAACTGAAACTTATTAACGGGGCCACTTCAGTAGTGTTGATAATAGCCTCCATTATCAGGATGTTGCTTTTAAGCAAAGTTCTGTTGTGTTGCCTTTCCTGCAGATGGTGCCATCTGTTCTCAGAAAATGTCTCATTCATCTCGCCTGCCCCAGCAGGAATATCTGCAACGTGGTTTCAGCTGTCCTCAAACAATAGCTGGGTTTGGGAAGGTCTCAGGCCATGCTTGACATGCACAGTACACATCCTTCTTTGCCTTGAGCTGTGTTGGAGGGTGTTCCACCTCAGGTTTTGTACCCTGTGCCACGCTTCTTTCACGTTTCAGTTGCTTTCTAGTCTGGTGTTGGTAGCACTCAATCCAAGTACGATGCTTCAGTTTTAGGAGGGGTGTCTCAAAACACAAGTTTGTGTGTTCAGAGCAACTTCTTTTTCATCATCTGGGCACAGATTTGCTCGTCCTCAGAGCAAAAGATCTAACAAGTGAACGTTTTGTGAAGTCTGCTGTGTCTCCTCATAAAAGCAGCGTTTATGGAAATACCAAGCCCTTTCTTTCTTTCCCCAGGTCCATGACTCCAGCCCAAGCAGACCTGGAATTTCTTGAGAATGCAAAGAAGCTGTCTATGTATGGGGTTGACCTTCACCATGCCAAGGTGAGAACCAGTGAGAGGTGTGGAGATTAATTAAGAGCTTCAGGGAAAGACTAAAGGAGTAATTTGTAGGACAGCCCAGCCTAACTCTGACGCTGGTCTCTGCTTGAATCTTCATGTGCTTTCTCAGGACTTGGAAGGAGTGGATATCACTCTGGGAGTCTGTTCCAGTGGCCTTCTTGTTTACAAAGATAAGTTGAGAATCAACCGCTTCCCTTGGCCCAAAGTCCTGAAGATTTCCTACAAACGCAGCAGCTTCTTTATTAAGATTCGCCCAGGGGAGGTACGTTGTGGCTTCTTTGGGGAGTTTTGTTAAATTGTCTTCTGATTATCAGCGACTAAAAGAGCTGGGGAAGGAAGCAAGCTTCCTAATGAGTGGGCAGTCTACACTCTCTTGTGTTTCTCATATTGGCTTGACCCTAAGCTCTTCAAGTAGAGCCCAGTGCTGAAGGAGACAAGGATAACTTTCATGTGTCATCCAGCACCACCTCCTGGTGCAGTGTGGTATTCCACATTCGGGCTGACAGCAGTTTGCAGCTGAAATTGTTAGAGGACCTCCTCCTTTTCTTGTAATGTGGCAAGATATGGGCCAGATCCTTACTTTTCTAACACCTGAGCTCCTCCTGCGTATCCGTGGAGTTAGGGCAGGGCAGCTTGATGGGCTGGGTGTTGGACTCCTGTAATATTTGCTTCTTGCCAAACCTAAATCAGTTATGTTTCCTACAGCAAGAGCAGTATGAAAGTACAATTGGATTCAAGCTACCAAGTTACCGGGCAGCAAAGAAGCTGTGGAAAGTATGTGTTGAACATCACACATTTTTCAGGTGAGTTCCATAAATGGTAGGCTTCCTTTGACTAATGAATGCTGTCGGTGAGTGGCTGAAAACGAACACACTTTCAGCATTCCTTAGGTCCCAATGGAGATGAGAGTGAAACGATGGCAGGGAAATGAAATGCTTATATTGCAATAAAGTTCCAGGCAGCTTCTGTGTGAGGTTTCCTTTCTCATGCAGATGTGGCACTTGCTGTTATGCTGTGGGTTTTTTTTTTGTTATTGTATGTGTAGTTGAATTTCTCTTCACGTGTCGCTTCCTAGATTCAGAGGCATGCTTTCAACTTGCACGTGTGCTTTTCCAGGCTGACTTCGACCGAGGCCATCCCCAAGAGCAGGTTCCTGGCACTGGGCTCCAAGTTCCGCTACAGTGGGCGGACTCAGGCCCAGACCAGGCAGGCAAGTGCCATGATCGACCGACCTGCACCCCAGTTCGAGCGCACAGCAAGCAAGAGGGCGTCCAGGAGCCTCGATGGAGGTTAGTGGACAGCACTGCTTTGTAAAAAATAAAAATAGTAACTTCTCATTTAACTTCTCGCTTTAATGCAAGAGCTGAGTGTAAAAGGTAAACCCTATAGCAGTACCTCCAAGAGCTGAGTGACAAAAAACAGCCGTGGATGTTGGTGCTGAGGTTGCTCCTTCTGGTGTTCCCACATTCAATCTCAAGACATAGTCCTTTGGGGAAATCAGGAATTAGCCTGTTGTAGGATGTTTATTTAATAGAGCTTCTTAAGTGACATTGCTTTCCTTTGAGGGGGAGAGATTTGCCACTACTAACGACTGCTACGGTCAGTGTCTGTTAAAGGGTTGCCAGTACTGAAGTTTGTTGCACATCCATCAGATGGGCTCTTTCCTGGCGTTTCTAAAAGGTCCAAATAGCAGCAGGCAGAGCACAGGAGGTGAAATGTGAAAGGGGGAGTGGCGAGAGTTTGCTGCCCTGGATCTGAGTCAGGGTAAAATTAGGACTCCCAGCTGCAATCCTACAACCCAGTGTCAGTGCATGGGAAGAGCATCCCGTGAATGTAACGCTTCCGTCCCCGTTGAGCTCTGCTGCCTTTCTCCATCTACTGTGTGGGCAGTTGTTAACATGTGCACCATTTCCTCAGCTAAACGTGCGACTCAAAAAGTTGAGTTCAGAGCCGTAGAGGAAGAGAAGCAGGAGGAGGTGGTGGTGGTTGAGGTTCCTGAACCAAAACCCGTGGATCAGTCCCGAGAGAAGCCAGGTATAGCTGTGGTGGCTACAACTCTCTGCAGCACGTTTGCTATCCTTTCCCTACTGAGATGCCTTTACATGCTTGTTCCTGACAACTCTTGACAAGTTTCACCGACCCTGGCAGCTTTCTTTTTTGCTTCTTTTCAAGAAGAGTTTTACAGGCAGAAAACAGGCAGCCTGGGAGAGCCCCAGATCTCATGCCATTCCTAGGCAGCAGCCTGGGGAGGTGGGGAAGTGGGTAGGATGGATGGCACTTCAGAAACTTCAGAACTCTCTCCTTAATAAATTTGGGTGTTTTTTTTAATACAGATTAGAAAATCTCTCTTAAGATAGGTATACTTCACTCTGAAGTTCTTTTTCTGTGGTCATAATACTTCTTGTAAAACTTCTGGAAGACTTCATTCCTGGAACAGCTTGCAATTTTTTGAGCCTGTTTAGTTGGTGTGAGAAATGCTTTCCATTTTTGTACATGGAGCCTAGATCTCTCTTAAGATAGGTATTTATTGCTAATAAATATTAATGTCCTCTTATGTATATTTAAATAGTAATGATGATTACAGCAGTGGTGATGTCAGATACTGACTTTCTTCCTCGCATAAATAGGGAACAGCTGTGGTACATTAGGACTGGAGATAATTCATGTGCATTGTGTGCTGTTCCATCTCCCTTCTTCTACCTTGAAGTTTCAGCAGTGAGCTTTTGACATCGCACATTTTGAGGTCTGAAATCCAGCCCAAGGTTTCAAGGAGTGAGGTGGCAGATTCTCCCTCTGCTGCCATCTCCCCTCAGTTCCTGCAGTCAGCACAGCCCACTGCTGTAAGAGCAGAAGATGCAGTTAGTGTGCAGGATACCAGGACGGATGGATGGATGTTCTTAATTGTCAGATTGAGAGCTGGGAGTAAGTGAGGTGTTTGAGAATAGTTTTCATGTGTCGTTGTCCCCCCCCCCCCCCCAAAGCTCAGCTGTGCCCTCCCTGGGAAACAAACCCAGAAGCCAATTAGTTTTGGTTTTATCTCCTCCCCAGAATCCTTCTGGGACTGTCAGAGCTAGGAGGACTGGCAGGAAGTTGCACTGAGGAAAATTATTGCTGAGGAGTGTTGGTTTAGAAACTCTTAGCTGTTCTCAGGGGCTGCTTTGGCAAGGCACCTCCGCTCCCTGTCTCTGTGCTGCAGTGACTGCTGTGTGCCCATGGTTCTCCAAACGCTCCATTAATGCATGCAAAACTCTTTCTAGCCAAGCACACGCTTGAAAGTTTTGAAATGAAACCCATTGCAGAGGAGGAAGAGGAGGAGGAGGAGGAGAAGGTAGAGGTGGCTCAGGTTCCTATTGCTGAGCCAAAGCTGCCGGACCTGGTGCAGCAGCAGTCAGGTACTGCCACGGCACCTCAGGTGCCCACTGCAGTCACCCGTGCTGGGACTGCTGGGTTGGAGTGGTGCTGTAGGGCAGGCTGCCTTGTTTGCAGTGGTGTTTGTGCTGTTGAAACTGCCACCAGCTTTGCCAGTGTGCCATGCCAGTCCTTGCCGTTGTGAAGTGCCTTGATGTGGCTTGGCTGTGTGCTGCTGCACTGGAACTAATGCCAGCTGTGTGTGACAGCCTCCTAACACTTGTGTGCCACTGTCCCTTTCTGTAGGGTTAATTTCCACAGGCAGCAGCAACATGCTGTGCCTCAAACCTGGTGGTGTTCTCTGGGCCCATGGAGGTCACCTTTTCCTCCTCTTGACTCTTGTGCTCCCAGAAGATACCATCTTCTTGGCCAAGGTGGTGATGACTGATGTTTTAAACCTAGGATATTAAGGTAGCATTTTTGATTGTGTTTAAATCTAGAATAGAGTATCAGAATAGCTATAGAGGTCATTAATTGAGCAAACCTAAACTATCACAGTTCTGGATGAAGTGCACTCATCACTGAGCGGCAGAGGAAAAGCTCAGTGTCTTTTTGCCGTTTCTGCTGTGTGTCGTGGAGCCCTGAGGCACTGTGAGAGGAGCACCATTCCCTGAGGAGAGGTGGCCTTGTAGCTTTACTAGTGGCACTGCTTCCTGTTCTGTATAATCTTTGAGGTGGCACTTAACACACACGTAACTTTTTTAGCCACACGTGCCCCTGGTACTGTTGTGATAAGCCCAGTAGAAGAAGAGGAGGAGGAGGCGGAAGAAAAATTGGTGGTGATGGGAGAGCTAAAACCAGTCCTGAAGGAGCCAGGTACGACTGTGACAGCTTTCCCCCCCGCCCCGTGGTCAGTGTGCCATCGTTCCCCTGATCCTGACCATGCCTGCCATGTCACAACCCCACCTACAATTCCTCGGGCAGCTGTCACCGCTTCTAAGGCACAAATGCCACCCAGGTCCTGGAGCAGTTGTCTTCCTGGAAGGACAGCAGCACGCCTGACTCACTGCTGTGCTGGAGGGTGGGAGAGGGAGTGGAGGCAGCAGTGGTAACTGGGGGCTCTGGTGTGGTTTCAGCAAGACCTGTGTCAAGGAGTTGGTCTTAAAGATATCACTTCAGTCTTCTCAAAGTCGAGGTCTTGCTTTTTTGCCCATCCATCAGCGCTCTGTGTTGCTGACCCATGGATGCTCTATTCCATACACTTTTCAGACACAGATGAAATGAATGCTGTTAGCTCCTTGGTGAATGGTGTGACCTGAACTCTCACTGAGGAGCCACTTAAAACTCCCATTCCTTCTTTAATTCCAGAAGTGATGGTGTCATGGATTAGCCAGACGGGCTTGGAAGAAATCCACACAATGTGACTCTTCCTGACCATACTTACATGACATTTTTAGTGAAATGGCTGTTAAAAAAAAAGCAACCAAACATTGGGAGAACTAAATCATTTGTAGTGCCTGTAGGTAAACACCATGAATTAACTGGGGCTCGCTTTGTTGCGCAGCATTAGCTTGAATATTTCCAGGTGTTTCAGGCTCTTCTGAGCTCAGGGGCTGTCTGGGAAGCCAGAACTCAAAGGAAAGAAGCAGGCAGTTGATTTTGTGTGCACCCAGTGCTTTTATTTAAGGCTCATCCTCTCAAAAGACAATTTTTTTGAAGCATGTCATTCATTTGTGCACTTGCACGGGTTTGGAGCTGCTGGATACCTCCTTGCAGCCATGCCTGGTGCTGCAGCAGGAGATATCCATCTCGGGCACACTGCGTGGGTCTGCTTTGGAAGCCACCTGAAAGTTGCTGTGAAGTTTTATGGAGAAGTGCTTGTCAGGGTATTTTTTTTCTTTATTCTTCTTTGCATTGCTGGAGAGATCGGGGCTCTGGGGGGGGGGGGGGGAAACCTGTGTTGCTCTTCTAGAAACTGCCCATTTCTGATCGAGGACACGCAAAGGAGATCCAGAATTCAGCGCAGCTCCAAGTGTTGCTGTTTTAAAGGTTGTGTTCTGGTGGAGTTCCGTATGAAGGACCCAGGAATCAATGGCACAGCATCAAAAATAGATTAGCCTTTCTGGTGTGGCTTCTCTGCAGAGTGCAAGCTTGCTGTTTGTAAACCATCTCTTGTGGGGTTTTCTTTTTCTTTTGATTCAACCATCAGGAAAATAATCTCAGCGTCCCCATACTAAATGCAAAAGCTGCTTTGCTCAACATCTTTATTTCTTCTTCCCTTTTTGCCTCCTTCTCCCTCCTTCCTTTCAACTACAGTGCTTTGGTTTGGAAACCCTTTGCGTGGAGCTGCGGAGGCACTGCCCACTCTGACCCTTGTGCTGTCTGTCTGTCCCTCCAGCTGTGGCAGTGATAACACCAGAGAGAAGCCCACGGCCCACCTCTGCCCCTGCCATCGCCCAGAGCCACGTGGCTGAGGCAGCCCCAGCAAAGCCTGATGCCAAGGAAGCCCACGCTGCATCAAAAGTAGAAAAGGAAACAGTGAAAGCTGAAGCGAAGCGTGAGGAGATCCTTCCAGAGAGAGCCAAAGCAGAGCTAGCTGAGGCATCTAAGGTATGTCAGTCTGCATCACTTGGGAAGAGGCTGCTGCCAAGCTGGGGCTGCAGCCCTTGGGCACGTTCCCTTCCTGCTCAGAGGATGGGAGAGAGCAGCAGGAGCTGGATCTCTGGGAAATCCCAGCCCTGAGAGCAGGGTGCAAGGAGGAGGGTGGCCAGGTGAAGGCAGCGTGCCTGGCTGCTGGGAGCTCTGCTGGAACTAAACACAGCTGGCTGACACATTTAAAAAGTGGACAAGAATGGCATACAAATGGATATTTGTGTTCATGTTAACTTGAATCTGGGGCTCACTCTTTGCCAAGCTCATCTGCTGTTTTCCTGATAGGACAGCGTGAGCAATTGCAGTGCAATTAGTGACCCAAATCTGGTCCACAGCCCAGTATCTGAATGCAAATTGATCACTGACCTGCTTTCTCTGGGTATTTCTGAAATTTTGGTAGTGAACGGTGCTGTTCAGACCTTGAGGGCATTTATTATTTAAATGGAGGTTTTCACACTGTCCACAGACGTCTGAGACCTCTGCTGGTGTTGATGTGATAAAGACATTAGTGTGCTGCTATTTTAAGTCGAAATAACGTGTGAAAATATCAATCAGAGTGTCCTTAACATTCTGCAAATCCTATTGACTGAAAGCTCTCCGTGGTGCAGCAGAGCTGCAGCCTTGAGTTACCATTTCCACGTCAGCCTGAATGTTTAGTTGTTTCTAGAGTTCCTGGAGCCAGTTTTTGCTGTGACATGGGGTGCATGTGGGCTGGTATGCACAGCACATGTGAGACATGTGGTCTCATCTGGCACACACCCTGGGAGATGGCTGTCAGTTGCAGCTGGGAGGTGGAGGTGCTGGAAGAATGGTTGCATTGACCTGAGTGACCACTGATTTCTAAATGAAAATACCAAAGGAAACCTTCAGGAGGGTGTATTTGAGAATCACTCTTCCAGTTACACCACTGAGACCCTCTAGTGTTAAAGTGAGGATAAGTAAATTTTATTTATCCCATTTAATTTCTTACAGATTTGTTGTTTTTTTTTTGTTTGTTTGTTTGTTGTGATTCTTTTTTTTTCCCCTAAATGCTTAAATCGTGTGTTCATTTTTTTTTCCCTTTAAACATAGCTGTGGGGGGAAATGGTGGATTTGACCACATCAAATGTACCGTTTCTCACATGTAGAACACCTTCTCACACTTCTTTTAACACCAACTGATGCTTTCACCTTCAGAGTATTTAGCAACCCAGTTTCCATGAAGTGCTTTCCTTAAAACGTTCAACCTGGGCTCTCTGCTCAGTAAATACCCTAATCTGTGACCCCGATTTGCAATATTAGGTTCATTTGGACGGGTAGATCTCTTCTTACTGACTATATGAACACAATACCACAGCATCCCATCTGTGGTCATGTGAACATGTTGCTTTTGGTCATGATTTCATGGGAAGATCCAGTGAAAACATGGGCTGACAAGCATAATGCCAGCAGGAAGGCAGCCTTCAGCAGCACTAGAGAGCACTGTTGCAAATGCACATCACTCTCAAGCTGAAAGAATTGACCTGAAATGAACTAACAGACTGCCAAGAGAGCCGTGGTGTCATTAACTCTCAGTGGAAGGCTGCATCTTGGTTTTTGCATGCGCACCCAGCATTTCAAAACCAACCTCGTGCAGCTGTGGTTTGAAACTAAATTGTCTCTTGAGAAAAAAAGGCTACTAACAAGCAATGTTTTTACCCATTTATTTCTTAAATGTAGGTGAGGAAAACGCACACTGAGGTCACAGTACCCTCTACGGCTGGCGAGCGGCCCCAGGTTTGTGCTCATCATTCAGTTAGGTCGCTCGCTATTTTTTAAGGTTATACAGTGAGGTTTTCGACTCAGTGAAATGAACCAACCATTTTTGTGGTTTTGTTTTTGTTTTTCCCTTCTTATCACTGCCCGAGCAGCAGCAGCCTGCAGAAAAAGAGGAAGAGCTGATAAGAATGAGGAAGGTCAGCCCTTTTACGCTTTCACAAAACGAATTTTGCTATCGTTCATGCATACTTGACCCGTTTAAAAAGACAGTGCTCCAGTTTCTTTGTGTGCTTTGGGTTGGGTTTTTTTCTTTTTTAAACTAGAGCTGCCACGTGCTAGATTTGGAAGTCTGGTGGCTGAAATGAACTCACGTTGGGTGTCAGAGAGCACCACCAGTCAAAGCTAACGCCAGTGAAACCCCGGGAGCTGTCTCTTTAAAGGACTCATTGCACTCATTGCATTTCCCCATCCCCATGAGCCAGACCTTCCATCTAGTGGTGGTGACTGTGCAGGCATCCTTGTGGCTCCGTGGCCCATCCCTCACCAGCACAGTGCTGCGCTCCACTCATTGACTTCACTTTTTAATTTGCCAATTTGTCAATCCTGCAAGAACAACCTTTTAATTTTTTGTGCTTTTCTTTTTTTTGTTCCCCCTTTTCTTTCATTTTCACAGAAAAGATCAAAGAGGCTAGATGGTGAAAACATTTATATCAGGCATAGCAATTTAATGTTGGAGGTTTGTATGAACTCAAAGCTTTTTTCAGTTGCATTTGCCTAGATCTGTGTTCTGTGCTCAACTTTTTCTTCCTCTTCTGCTGCTGCCTTTCTTTTTGCATGCTGCTGCATGAAATACTTATTTTTTTAAGCACGCTTTTGCATGTGGACAGTAAACATGGCGATGTGCAGGCATTCTTCCTTCTGAATTTCATTCTCTCATATTCCCCAAGATATATGATTGGCAGAGCCATGTACTCAGCCTGCTCTGTTCTTGGACCACAGCACACGTTGTGATGGGAGGCTCCTCTACAGGTTTCTGGTAGCTGGAAATTAATTATTTTCTGGTGGGCAAGGGCAGCCCACTGGAAATGTGGGAACGTGTCCTGGGACAGCCTGCATTGCAGTACGTCCCCTCGGGGCTGACGGTGACCTGGTGGCAATGGATGCTCATCCATCCATCCATCCATTCCCGTTGGCTTTGGGAGCCCTTCCCTCGGCTTCACCCAGCACAATCTCAGAACAGAACATGCCAATCATATATTTTTCTCCCCCACACCGTGTTACAGAAGACTTTGTGGCTTCTGATACTGTGTTACGTGTTTCTATTCCGACTTGCAGCACCAGCAGCTGGTAGTAGGGTTTTCCTCTTGGTATCTCTCGAAAGCAAAGTGTACTAACTGCCTTCTCCTAATCTGAATTTTAAAAGTTTTGCAGCTTTTGGGGGGATTTTCTTTTCTTTTGACTGCTAGAATTTAAGCTTTCAGACATGAGAGCCCACTGTGTGGCACGACGGGCAGAATTTGGCCACTGCTGTGAGGACAGTGCCTTGTTGCTTCCTTTAGACCAATTGAGCAGCTCCTCCTCCCCAGCTCCAAGCAGAGCTCTCACCCACACCCTGCTTCCAGATGGCTTTTTCCTGTTAGTGGGAGACCAGGCTCTGCTCCCCCCATCCTCCGGCTGGTTCTGTTCCAGGTGCTCCAGTGGTTTACCCCTTTTGCTCCTCTTTACTCCACGTGTGTGGCAAAGCAGGTGGTTTCCAGCAGACCTCGCAACTGCTTGTGGAGGGATGCTCCAGGAGCTGCTGATTAATTGCACTGAGAGCTGTGTGATGCTCAGTGCTGCTCTCTAAGGACTTAGAAAAAGGCAGAATGTGAGGAAAAGCTTGGTGGTCATAGCGTGTTCCTTCACATGCTTTCAAGGGCAGATGTGGCCTTCTGGGTCACTTTGTGATGTGTCCTCCCTGCAGGCTCATATCAGTCCAGGGATTCAGGTGCTCTTTCTCTCTTCTCTAAGCCAGGGGCAGCTGTAGGGCTCCTGACTCCATGCCCAGATGCAGTTTACGTGGAGTCCTCAGCCCACCGTGGCTCACTGTACCACTTCCCATAAGCAAACCCTGTGCTTTATCTGGGACACAAGGCAGAGCTGTTGGATCTCCAGAGCTGTTACAGAAAGAGCAGATTTACTCCTTGGGTGCTGGGGTCTGTCACCCTGCAGGGATGCAGATACCAGTGGGACGTCTTCCTCTGGGAAGGTGTTGGCTTCAGGAAGCACTTGCTCTCCCATCTTCTAAAGTCTGTGGTCTGGCTACCAACTTAAAGCATAAAAGGAGTGAATTTTGCTGATGATGCTTTTCCTGACTTTACTTTCTCCTTCTTTATAGAGCCAGGCTTGCTGTTTTCTGGCACTATCCAGAAATGTTGTTGTTTGGCTTAAGCCTATTTTATGCCAAAGCTTTGTTTGCTTGCAAGGAAAGGCTGTTTCTAAACACGTTAGTTGAACAGAGCTGACTTGCCTCAAAGTCTGTTCATTTATGCTGTAAACTGGCATTGCAAAGGAGGAATTTGGCCCTTTCCTGATGAGTAATCTTAGCAGGAGTTTCCTGCTTGGTCCAGCATGAAGTAAATGCTCAGCTAAGTTTCAGAGGTCTGTGTCTCCAGCTCTTAAGTCTAAAGCTCCTATGGTAGCTCCTGGAGGGAGGAGATGAAAGAAAAGTAATGGGATATTCTGGAACCAAGGATAACTTCTGATAAGGTGACAGAGAACAGGCATGAAGAGAAGAAATGAAACTGGAGAGAAGTTTCTTAAACATTAACTACGTTCATATCCTTGAACATTCAGGCTAGCAGAGGGAAAAGAAAGCAAATCCAAAAGCATGAGATGAAGGAAGCCAAGCAAACAGTCTTGCAATTCAAAAAGCCCCATGTGCAGAAAGGCCACGAGGTGACACCTCAGCTGTCACACGTTGGGAGGAGCTGGTTTGGCTCCTGGAGGAGACACCGTGTGGTTCTGAGCGTGGTTTGCTCAGTGCAAAACCAGAAAGAAGGGAGAGGGCATTCCCGGGGTGTGTTTGCAGTGTGAGCACAACTGGTGGAAGTTGGCAGCAGCTCCGCTGAGCGCAGCTTTGCTTTGTGGCAGCGTAGGCAGCTGTAGGTGCCACGTCTCCGTGTCTCCTCATTTATTCTGTGTTTCCGCCACTAGGATCTAGATAAGACCCAGGAAGAAATAAAGAAGCATCACGCCAACATCAGCGAGCTGAAGAAGAACTTCATGGAGTCTGTCCCCGAGCCTCGCCCGAGTGAATGGGACAAACGTTTGTCCACTCACTCCCCCTTCCGAACGCTCAATGTCAACGGGCAGATTCCGTCGGGAGCGGATGGAGTGAGTACCCCGGGGTCGGGCGGGTGCCCAGGGACAGCTCTGCCACCTGAGGACAAGCCCCAGCTGCTGCCCCTAGGTTGGGTGTGTTCAGGGTGACTGTTAAATGGGCTCTGAGAGAATCGGTGCTTTCGTTGTAGTGCCCTGAAACTGTGGTTTTTGTTTAGCTGGATGAAGGAACGTGGGGATCGTTCAGCTGGGATCGGTACTGCTTTTCGTGGTGTGGCTGTCATCCGTGCTGACAGCACTCTTCACTCAGCTGCTTTGGGGTTTGGCTTATTCCAGGTGCCAGGGAATGCATCTCCCCAAAATATTAAGCAAAAAAACCCCAACGACCCAACCCTGAATTAAAGGGAATTGGCTCTTTGGAGATAATACTGCAGGCATCCAGTGGACAAGCACTAGCATGGCATCAATTGCAGATGTCACTGCAGCCTCCACTTAATCCAGTCCCTGGGTTCAGTGTTGCAGAGGGCTCTGCTGGTGCATGTAGGTGTGCTGTGGTGAATGCAGGGTTGTCTGCACGTGGTGGCAGTCCTTGTCCTTGCAGAAGCTGTGTCTGCGTGTTGAGGGCCACAGGCATTCCGAATCTCCCTGCTCATTCACTGGAAAAAGTGACTTCAGAGAACTCAAGATGGAGCAGTGATGTCTGCCAGCTTTGATAATGGGCAGCTTCTCCCCTTTATATTAATGCTGGCTCAGATTTGAAGCTTGTGAGTGAAGCTGGTCATCAGTCCCTTCAGTAATGAGCGAGATTTTCATTACAAGTGAAAAAGTTGAGTCCTGGCTGCAGTGAAGGCAGCCACAGAATCTCTCCTGTTTTAACCCCAGCTTCTCCCCTTCCTGCCCACTGCTCTGCAGAGAGACTTCTGTTTGCTCTTCATGCCGTTGCAAGGCTGGTCCTTAAACAGAAGTAATTCTGTAGTGGGTAGAGTGTTATCAAAGCAAGTACAGGCCTTCAGTGGACAAGTTGACTGCAGGCTCCTCGAAGCATGAACTAAGGCCGTTGGAGGGCTTTTTTCCTATTAGAAAAACAAAACAGCCCCACCAAAACGAACCTGTTGTCATGCCTGGAATTACCCCACTTATCACATGGATGAACCCCACACTTTGGTTGCTGTCTCTTAGCATAAATTCTGCAGGAATTTGCAGAGCAGGGCATGGCAGAGCACTGCAGAGCTCAGCCTGCTGCTTTGTGCATGTGCAGGTGGCAGTGAGCAGAGGCCCTCCAGCTCAGCAGTGAAGAAATGCAGTTCTTACTTGTTAAGAAGTTCCTGTGTGGTGGTTGCATGTGAGGTCTTTGTGGGGGGGCTGCTGTGGTCTGCAGTGAGGTGAAGATCAGTGTGAGCTCTTGATCTACACTTCTGGAAATGCATTTAATTCACAGATTCTCTAATAGCTCCTCCCTGAAGTAGCCTCCCCTCCAGAGGTGGAGGTGAGCACATTCTGCTGTGGATTTCCAGAAATGCATCTTTGCCACATACAAAGAAGGCACCTCCTGGGGCTGTGGTTCACTTGGCCATCAGTGTAAAAAGCTCAGGGATGGTGAAATAACACAGATAATTCACAATGCAAAGCACTCCTGTTTCTTCTGTTCATGGTGGTACCTTAACCCTGTGGTAGTGGCAGAAGGGTATTATTCTGCCAGGGGCTGCTTTTTCTGCTCTTCCCATATTGTTGCGAGACAACTGAACCTTAACATGCTTTGTGTGTCCAGGTAAAGAAAGTCACTGTCCTATCTGCTGAGAGACAGGTTGGTTGGTGGGCTTGAGGTAAAGCTGCTGTTCTGATATGTGCTTCTGAAACAGAATTTTGCTATTGCAATGGCACCAAGCAAAAACTCAACAGCAGCTGCTGAACAGCATTTTTCTTTTGGCTACACGGCCTAACACTGAGAGGACTTCTTGCACTGCTGCAGCTTTTGCAGCTTTCAGTTTGCTTCTGTTGGTGCATGGCTGGTTGGAACAAGCTGCATGAACGATGTAACCGTGTATATGGAGAGAAAAGCAATTATGAAAGTTTAACTCTACCCTGTTCTTTTCATGTTGTCTTTCTTTCCGTTTTTCTTTTAATGATCATGTTACTCTTGCATTTTACCTTTTCTTTTGCTGCCCAGTCTCCCAGCTACTTTCTCCCTGATACTCATCACTTAGGGGTGTGCAAAGAGCCGGTCCCCAGGTACCACACTGATCAGAGGAGGCTGGCTCAGCTGAGAGAGCTCAGAGCCAAGTTCTTCCTTTCATAGCCACACCTGGGTCTGACCACAGCTGAGCAGAAGGGATGGAGAGCTGCCTGGATAGGTCACAGCAGCATCCCCACGGTCTTATTTCCTTCAGTGAACACAGCAGAGCCCTTGCATGATCCTGAGTGACGATTGATTGACTCATTTGGATTTTATTTTTTGGTTGTTGGTTTGTTTTTTTTTTACATTCTTGAGAATCCAGGAGCAGAAGTACTAAAATGCAGAGCAAGATGTGAGGAGTCTGGAACGTGAGTGCTGGCATCCTGCCTGCTCCACGCTCAGCACTTCTGAGACGTGAAGATTTTTGCACTTGTTCTGGTAGAGTTTTCAAAGCAGTCGAAATTTTGATACCGTAGTCAGAATTTTCAAAAAAAAAAAAAGAAAAACAAAATAAAAAAAAAGTTTTCTATCTGCACTGAGATCTTAAACGTTCGACGTTGTTTAACGAATGCTATTTTTAAGGGCACTGTAGATTAAGGAATTGTACAAAGTGTGGTCTTTGTCTGCACCATTTCTATTTGTAATGCCACGAAAGCAAACTCCTGTCCTGGACCGTTCCAGTTCCAGGCACATGTTAACAGGTGTTGACCGTGTACTTTCCTGGCAGGGCAGGCACAGAACACGTGTGGATCGTGACTCAGAGACCCACGAGCACTGTCAGATAGAGCTGTGCTTTGTAGCTCGGGGGGGGTGTGATCTGAGCTCCCCAGGGCGCTGCTTTCAGAGCAGTGGATTCCCACGCTGACAGTCGGACCTGCCAAACACTTTGCACACCTCCAAGTATCGTTTTGGGCACTTCCCATCTGTCATTTTTGTTCATCTCTCTCTGTCTTTCTTGATCTTCTACCACGAAAGCAGACACAGGAACGTCCTCTGTTAGTGCAGGATGAAGACAAGCTAAAAAGGCAGCAGATCCCTACTGAGACAACATTGCCCCGGCAAGCAAGTGAAGAAACTCTTCCAAAGGTTTCTATTCCAATTCCTGAAGAGCATAAATCACTCAAAAAATGCCAGCTGTACTCTAGAATTTTTCCATCTCCACGTATCCCCTTTATGATGTCTTTTCTCGTGGTGGTAGCACTGACTGTTTGGTGGCTGCTCTTTCTCTGAGTGGGAACAGGGTGACGTGGAAACCTCAAGACCAAAGCTTCTGAATCTCTTGGCCGTAGCATCAGCTGCATCCTTCTTGTCCTGGGCTCTGATCTCCGCAGCTCGTTGCCCCTGGGGGGACACCCTGTGACATTTGCTTTAATCCTGCTGTTCTCCTCGTGGCTGTGATCTGGGGCCTGGCAGGAGTGGTAATGGATTGCTGTGGCTGCTGGGACAGCTCCCAGTGCACTGTGCACCAAACTGAGTTCTCTAAATGCGTTCCCAATTGTAGATGCTTCAGCTGTAAGCAGGCAGGCTGAGAGCCCTAACGAGAGGCAGGAGATCTCCCTCTGTGCAGCAGTGGCTGTTAGGCTTGTTTCAAACATAAGATGTTCACAAGCAGGATGTCTGGTGGTGGTCCAAAAACCCAAAGATACTTTTCAGCTATCTACTGAATCTAATCCATAACCACTCCTTTCCTAGGAAACCAAAGGTGGGCATTGAAATAAGCAGTGTTGATCATCAGTGCTGCTAGTAGTGTTAACTTAGAGACACAGACAGGAAGCTTCTCATTTTCCCAGCAGGAGCCACCTCGCGCCCGTGTTCAAAGCATATGCATCGTGTTGCAGGAGAAAATGCATTATTGTAAGCATAGATTGATCATTATTCTCACTCTGGTGGTCTTAGTACACATCAGCTGTGTGGATTTTTTTGTGTTGAACTGACTGAAGCATGTTTGCTTGGGTCCCAGGATTGGAATAACCTCAGTTACGTGCGTCGCCTTTAGTGGCATGTTGATGTTACAGCTCTTCCATTTACCAAACTGTAATAAGACCACTGTGCTCAGGCTGCAGCTCCAGTGTTAAAGCTATTGTTTTGACTGAACTAGTCAAACCATCTATTGTTTTGACTTCTCTAACAACAGAAAAAAAACCCAGTTGCATGCTGCTTGTTGTCTATTGCCTACCTGTGTAATTGTCTGGGTGATGCTCTTATTTATCCAAGTTAACTCAATAGTGGAGCAGTCGAGCTGCGTAGGGTGGGCAGAACCAGATCTGTGAGCTGGAATGGGGCTTTGTGTCTGTGGGGTTTCTTTCCTGTATATAATAATTCTGTGAGTGAGCTGAGCCACCTGCTTCTCCTTCAGCAGCAATGTGCTTTCTATTGCTTTCTTGAGGGTATTATTTCTGAGAACAGCCACCAGTGCCATCAGTGTTGGCAGCTGCTCCAACAACATAGAAGAGAAAGGGGTACAACTCTATACCAGGGGCCAAAATATGTGAATATATATATATATAAATACCTGTATTTATAACCCTTCATAGATCTGTATCTGCGTGAACAGTGTCGTTTAAGAAGCTAGCAAATAAACATGCTTACAGGAAAAAGGTGCAAGGCAAACTAGGTATGTGCACAACTTGGCATGTCCTGGCTCACCCGAAGGATCCGTGTGTGCTTAGAGGCTGAGGCTCTCTAAATGCTGTCCCAGAAATGTAGGTTGCGAGTGAAACCCAGTTTGATCTCCAGGAATCCTTCTGATCTGTCTGCTCTCCCCACTTCTTGTATCGTGCTCCAATTAGTTCACCAGTTTGTGCCTTTAGGACTTAAGTTTTCTGCAAATGCTGAATTTCTTGGAAAGTATTCTTCCTGTTACAGTACACTGCCTTTAATACACAGTCTTCCTCTTTCGGCAGTAGGAAATTCAGGTGTACCACAGCCTGAAGGAGAGCTGTCAGCAGCCCCAAGGAGGACAGCTCAGGGTACACATGGCTGAAATTCAGGAATAAGTGGAAATTCAGGGTACGTGGGCTGTGGAGAGCAGAGCTGGGAGAGCCAGGACGTGGAGGTGCTCCTGCAGTGCAGAAGATGATGGAGCTTCCCAAAAAGCTCAATGAAATGGGAGCATGCATAGCGAGATGAGGGAGCCACTCATCCTCCACAGCACGAAGGGACAGGGAATGTTCTGTTCTTCCTCTGTCTGTGTTCTGTCCGTTCTTCATGGAGAGGAACAGCTTAAGCACACACCTCCTGCTTCCTTCCCAAAGCTGTTGCTTGGGGTAGCTGAGCTCTGGTTGGCGTATTGCCCACTGTCTTTCGGAGCTGGTGATAAATACTCTGAAGCCATAGCAGTGGCTTTTGGTTGCTGTCTGTCTGCCATTTCCAAAGGACCTGATGTCTAAAAGCTTCGCCCAGTGCGATGTTTGAACGTAGTGCTCAGGGTGATCTTCCTCCAGAGTGCTGGGAGATGCACTCTGTTGGTCACTCCAACTCAGTTCTTTAATTAAGATGGTCTCTCTCTCTCTCACCTTCTGTTTTTTAACCTTGAGATAAGGCTGGATGTCATCAGCACACACACACACACACAAAAACCCTTAAACTGTACATTCAGAGAATGCTCAGGTATGTTTTTGGAGTTTATAGAACAGTTATCACTAAAGAGTATAAAGAAACTGCACCAGTGCTTTCTGTTTCTAGGGCAGCCTAGGGCCCAGTTGCCTGTTTTCATTCAGGTGGATAAGATCTGTTGTGGCAGGGAAGGATTGGAGCTTATCAGGAGCAGAAACCTGCCCTGGCTGACCCTGAGGTGCATTATAGGAGTGTCTGCAGTTCGTTGTGCTCCAGCCTGCTGTGCCAGCCACCTCTCCCTCTTCTCTATTTGCTCCTGTGGCAAATGGACCTACAGCAGTGCCCCGAGGCAACCTGCTGGGGTCTCGTATTGATGTGTGTGCATCGTGCTGTGCTGGATGATTCCTGCTTGCTGCATTTGCTGGATGTCCATGCGAGGCATGGCACTGCAGGAGGCACTGCAGGGTTCTGGCACCATCTAGCTTAGTTCGAGGGCAGAGGTCTCAGGTCTCACTTCTTCCTCAGGAACCAACATGCTGCCAAATACAGACAGCCCATGTGATTCTTACTTCCAAAGGGAAGCTGAAAATACCTGCAGGTAACCTCATCCCTGTTTGCACGGGAAATCCTGATTCTTCAGCGTGAGGTGCTGCAGAAAATGACATTTCAGTGACTCTGACACGCCAGAAACACGGCTGCTATGGGACTGCCAGCAGCATTGCTGTCCAATAGACATTGGCAGTGCTTTGCAGCCTGCCTTGCTGCAGTGGGACTCATTGGTGCTCACACATGGATCCCAGTGGCTGCACTAAGGGACCAGCTGAGGTTCAGCCCCTTTGGCTTGTTCCATCCTGGAGCTGGTGGTTGGCTCTGCACTGACTTTCTGTTCTGAATCTTCTTACCCTGCTATCAACTTCTCTGATCTCCAGATAAAAGGTAGAATAGTTTCTTGGGCTTTCATGCTTTGAGATAAGAACAGCCATATTTTCTTTCATGTTATTAAAAGGGACAGCTGGTATCTTCTTCACCTCCTGCTGCGTGCTTCTTTGCCCAGTGGGTTAACGGAAGACAAACTGAGGATTCTCTATGGGAAGATCATGTTGGGACTTGAAGGTAAGGATAGGAGCAGTTTTCCTTCCATGCAGTTTGTGCAGCAACTGGTAAGGACCCTACAGAGTAGGTGCTCAGTACTTGCCTCCAGTCCTGGAATAAAGGGGAGAGATGGGTTTCCTTGGCATTCCTCCTTTGCAGGAATGAGGTTGGACTGCCCTTGCCATATCTGTACCTCGGGGTTCCTCAGGAAATTTATAGACTTTTGAGTTTGCATTGGCAGTTTGTCACTCTGAGATGATTCCACTGTTCCATTGGCTTTTCTTTTTTACCAGCCATGAATTGATCGTGCCTGTTCTGATCTGCAGGCTGAGGTAGGATGCTTTCCAGAACAATGTATCTCAAAGCAGGGGGTTACTGATTTGAGTGGAAATGGTAGGTCTCTGCTTACTCATGTTGGTGATGTGGG
Organism: Cyrtonyx montezumae; assembly: GCF_038088225.1. Classification (NCBI taxonomy): domain Eukaryota; kingdom Metazoa; phylum Chordata; class Aves; order Galliformes; family Odontophoridae; genus Cyrtonyx; species Cyrtonyx montezumae. The sequence goes on from NW_027072036.1 coordinate 2,962,566, forward strand.
AGACCCCGATGTGTCCCTCATGCGTCCCTGTTGACATCTCTGTTGGTTCAAACACTGCAGGAAGAGCTGCAGGCTCTGGGTGAAGGCTGTCTGTCCTTGGGGCCGTGGTTTGTGCCCCTTTGTGACCTTCTAGCAGTGGTACATGGTAGTGTAGGATCAGTTTGTGGGGACTGAGATTACTTTCTTTTTAACTATAACACTCTCTTTTGGAACACTTTTTTGGCTTTGTATTTTTTCTCAGATTTTTCTTTGTAAATATGTACATGTATCATCAATAAATGTTATTGCAAATCAGATTCTACTTTCCACTGCTTATTAACACAAAAGCTGCTATTAACAAAAACACTGCTGAGACTCCTGGGGTAACCCTCAGTATTGCTTTCTCAAACCAAGCACCAGCAGCCCCCGAGCACGTGCAGCTGCCCGTGCAGTGGGATCCAGGTGTGGGTCCATGAGCCATGAGCACACACGATGCAGCTTCATGCTGCTGTGTGGAGCTGCTGCTTCTAGCTGTGCATGCTTACAGAGTGGCCAGAGTAATTTTATTTGGGGTTAAATCCAACGTGATGCTGAATAGCATTGTTTGCAGAGGAGCCACAAGCTTCAGCCCTCTAGGAAATACTTAATGTACTGCTAACTTCTCACTTCTGAGTCTGGAAGACAGGTCCAGTCGTTTGCTGGAAGCCTTCGGAGTGCAGAAGCATCACAGATTGTGTTTCACTGCCTCTCCCAGCACCCACACCACTCTGCTCTGATCGTGAGGACCGTGTTGCATGGTTGCTGTGGCCATGGATTCCCTGGGCTGCACGGTGTCAGAACAGGGCACCCCAAACAGAGCAGGCAGAGTGCAGCAGCACAGAGCTGATGTGTGTTGGTTATGAACCCTGACAGTGTCCACATTCTGTCTTCTCTTGCTGCTGCTAAACAGAATCTAATGCAGTGTTCGTAATGCCACGCGTGGCTTTTGTTTTTTGCTGCAGAGGACATCTGAAATAAGAAATGCACTGCACTGAAGAGGAGCTGGAGCCTGAAGGAGATGGGGAAGGAGCAGGGGGTGGGGGGAGGAAATGCTTTTGGAACTGTCTCCCTCTGCAGCCTGATTTTGGTAACGTAGTGCTGATCTTGGGGTTGTTTCATGTTGCAAGGTTGATGCAGTGCACTGGAAGTGGCTGCTGTGTATCTTGTAATACCTCAGGGTTCTGCTTCACGACAGCAATGTGATCTTTTTATTCAGCTTAAAGCATGCTGTGTATTTCCTTGCTTTGCCTTTAACTCGGGTCAAATTCTCTTTCCCCCTTCTCCTGTCTGACCAGGCTGGTCAGGATGTTGTGATCACAGCAATGGCAGTGGAAAAAACAGTGGTCCAAAAGTTGAAATCCATAGGAAATGGCAGTCACTTCAAATGCCAGGTTTTTCTGAACAGCTTCTGAGCATTTTGAGTTCTGTCTTTAAGGCAGAGAAGTTCTCTAAGATGCAGCAGGTACTGTAAAATAAGGATGCCTTGTTTTCTGCTTTATAATACTCTTTACTCAAGTGCTTTGACAGCTCGTGGGATTGAGCATTCTCCATTTGATCTGGGAGCTCTTACTGGTGAGTGTGGTTCTCTGCAAAAGCACCATTATCTGTTTGTGCCTCTGTAGCCATCACCCACACCAGTGGCTTGCCTGCATCTGTTTGGGGATAACCTAATAACACGCACCTGGTAGCTGCTGCAGTGCCAGGGTGAGCAGGAAGGTGATGGGATGTAGACACTAGCTGGGATTTAGAGCATTAAAGGTGGTTGTTACAGGGAGCCAGCAGACACTGCGACTTCATGTTTCAAGTAAATTTTAGTCCATGTCTTTGGTAATTGTCAGGTTGACTTCTTTTTGCCAGTCCTTGAGATAGGAGTCTGTTTTGGGTCGAGGATGATAGGAATTTCAGGGCAGCAGAGCAGCGTGGGCTGCAGCAGCACTCCTGCAGGAGCTTTTCCGTAGGGGAAAGGTGCAGACAGCAAAGAGTGCTCATCCCAGTGCAAGGAGTGTGGCTGGGACAGCTGCTGTACGTGGTTGTATCCCGAGCCAGAACTGCAGGCTCTCTGACAAACGCAGGCAAGCATCACTTTGCACGAGAACACTTCAAAGCTAATCCTTCCCATCTCTGGTGCCAAAGCCTGTTATTAATTTATCCCCAGTCTTGAGTGGTTTCGTGTCACTTCTTACACTGCAGCTTTCAAAATCATCTCTGTCCTCAGTTTCTGCCAGCATCAGGTGCACACAGGGCTGTATTCGGCAGGCTGACGTTTTAGTTGCATTCATGTGTGGCTGAATTTGTTTCTTCTGGGGCACTGCATCCCTCCTTTATTTCCTCCACGCTGTGTATGGCTTCTGCAATCACTCCGTGTGCTGGGGTTGGTTCTGTGCCTCTGGGCTGGAGCAGTCTGTGGTGCTCCCAGCCCAGGTTTTGTGGGCCTGGAGGAGAACATGCAACTGCAAATCCGAGCCCTCGAAGTAGGAATGCTTTTGCCTTTGTAAAGTGAAGCAAAATCTTGATAAGATCAGAATTAGTAACAGATGGCCAAATTCTGAGCGAGGTGCATTGCTGTGTCTGGTTTGGTATGAGAAGGTAATGGTTTCTAGCCTACGTGCAAAATTCATTTGTAAATACAGGAACGAACATAGTTGGATTAAAAAATGAAGTGTGCATCAGTAGATAATTATACATAGAAAGAAATAGCTCTTAATTAGCCTGGCTTCTTAATAGGAAGGCAAGAATGGAAGTACTTCTGGTTAGTTGATCTTATCAGGATTTCATTCTGTCTTTACAGTGTGCATGTTTGTAGCTGGCTGTGCTGGGTTGCAGAGCTGTATGTCCACACCACAGTTCATTCCAGCTTTTCTGCCCTCCTGTGCTTTCACTCTTGGAGATGCTTCTGAAATGCAAATGGTTTTCCTGTATGCGAAAGGGAGCTGCGAAGTTGTTTTTATTGTGTGCAAATGTTTATCTCTTCGGTGGATCTGTGTTTGTGTGGCTGCTTAATCTGCTTTGTTTTAACTGTGGATTACCTTCTTCCACGTGGTTGAATGGGTGCCCTGGCTGGTATGGGAGGAATCTTGCTTCTTAGGCATTTCCCATTAAAATCCAGAAGATACACTGCATCATCTCAAGGTGCCACGATTATTTTGCGAGCTGGGAAATGTAAAATTAAGGAGATATCAACGTATGAATCCAGGTTTTAAAGCAAGAGTAAGTTGCTGGCATTCAAAGCTGCTAACCTAAGATCACATATTGTTATGTGAAATATTGCAGTGTAATATCTCTTGTTATGCAAAATGAGGATGGGATCTTTGAAGGTCCTCCTCAGCCCAAACGATTCTGTGATTCTGTGGTCTGTACGGTCTGGAAGAGCACGTACAGAAGAGGTTTGTGATCAGAAACACCACTTCAACGTTTGTGCAGCCTGCTCTGCTCATCGCAGCACTCATCACTGTCACTTCACTCCTATTAAAGTGGATTTTCCTAAGCAGTAACACAAGAACTTAACAGAAGCCCAAGAAGCTGGAGATGGGGATGGATAGAAATCTTGTCAGAAGGAAGCTGGGCACTGGGAAACACCCGAGAGGAATGGCAGGAGAGTCCTTTGTGGGATTTCTACTAAAACAAGCTCCTATTTGTTCCTAGACAAAGCAATTAATGATTCTTAAAATATTGTTGGACTGTGCCATTAGGTGATGTCAGCCATGCTGAAAGCTTCTGATGGACTGCAGATGCGTTGCACCAAATAACCCATGGGCTTCAGATGGCACTTTTTAAGTGCAGCTTACAGTTTGTGGGCTGCCCAGAGAGTCTTCGTAGCAGAAGGTGATGCAGTGGATTCTGTTCATCTTAATGCCATCACCAAAATTAGATGAAGAGGTGACAGCAGTGGACTTGCCATACTTGAATGGAGATGTCATCACTGTTGTTGGACGTACAGATGTCCCTGTTTTTATACAGGCTTACCAGGAGTCCGTGAGGCTGTCAGTTGTGGGTGAGATTTAGCATTGATTTCAGTGGCATCTCCTTGCTTTTTCCTCCTTGTTGCCTGACGAGGCACACGACTGAAATTGTCCTTGCAGCTTATTCTGCTCTTCCTTAAAGGCAACTTTCCATGTCAACAGGAGAAACACAGTTTCCAGGGCAGTGTTGCAGCCATCGCTCACAGCTGGTGCTGAAAATGCATTTCTAAGCATAAATAAAATCACTTGGACATTTGGTAAGGCAGGCAGTTTTTGCTACAGCTCTGTGTTGCTCATGTTTTAACTCTTTTTCTCACTGTTGCTTTCCTGTTGGCTGGAGGGCTCCACAGCGGAGAGAAAACCTAATTGGGAACTTGCTAATGAACAGAGTGGAAGGCAGAGTAGCACCAGCCTTAGCCAACCCCTCTGGTTTGTGACAGTCTTCTGGAATATCCCAGGTGCTACGGACGTGCTCCCTGACAGGCTGCATTGCTTTATTCTGCTCCTCTCAACTGCACTCTCTCACCGATGCCAACGATGCTGTAGCTGCTGGAGGTTTAGCTGCTGCAAAGGTTTCTGTGTGCCAACTACTTCGCAATGAAGCGTGTTACAAACGTTTTGGTAGTGCAGAAAAAAAAAAAGGAGACGGTGCAGCTGTGAACTAGTTCAGTTTCTTCCAGCTGAGCAGACAGCATCGACTCCAAAGCCTCTGAGTAACTGCATCACTTGGTTTCAGTCCCACTCTGTGGACCTTACAGTAACATTGCCAGTGCCTTCGTGGCCTTTTGCAGGCACGTCAGTGTTATCCCAGAGACCAGCAGCAAACTGGGTGCAGGGAGGTGGCATTCCCAGATGTTTGCAGCACAGCACAGGCTCCGCAGATCAGTCCTACACGGTCATTCTGGGTTTATTCTCCTAAACTCCATGTGCAAACGTAAACCCAGTGTAAAGTATTTCAAGGAGTTAAAAGCATGGTGCGTGGTGGAAGTGTTGCTGGTGGTTTTGTCTGTGTACAGGGGTCTCCTCTTGCTACACAGAAATTATTCCTGTTTCCAAACCGGGCAAAGAGTGCGAAGCGGTTCTTCATTTCGTGTTGTTTTACTGTACGTGAGTTACACCATCACTGCATGGGTTGCTGACCTACCTGTGTCAGTAAATCCATCACATTTCAAAGGTTTCCAAGCTCCTAAATGTTCAGAATCCACTGCTGCTGCACACGTTGACGGAGATGTGCTGTAAGAGACCGATGTTTTGCCTTTTTGCTTCATGCCTTTCTGTCCTCCCTAACCCTCTCTCTCTCTCTCTCTCTCTCTCTCTGGCCTTCTTGTGTATCCCTTTCTTTGTAGAATATGAGTGACTTTCTCTACAGAGAGGATGTGGCTGAAGAGCCAAAGAGGAGCAGTTTTACCCCTGGCTTTGAACAGGAGGGCCCAAAGCAGTCGGTAGCTTTTAGTGAGAGCCCCGTGCCGTGCTCCTCCGAACCTCCTCCACGTGGTGCATCCCCATCCAGCAGCCAGGACCGTGCTGCTGCCACCATCCTCCCCGTGCCCGAGGAGGAGCTGAGCTGTGCCCAGGGCCCCCGTGCAGCTGTGGAAGAGCCAGTGGTCAGCTCTGAGCTGCCCGAGCCCACCACAGTCCCCGCTGCCCTTCTGCTGCTGCCCCAGGGAAGAGCGGAGGTCGGCGAAGACAGATGGGTGGGAGAGCTCGATGGCGAGCTGCCCGTGGTCATTCGCTGCTTCCAGGTAGTGAGCCCTGCTCTCCCTGCACCTCCCTGGTTGGCTTGGGAGTGGAACCCCAAACACTGCAGCAAGCAGGTGCCCCAGACCCACGAGGAGGAGTCGTGCTTCCTCGGCCTGGGCTCTGTCTTGGCGCTGAGGAGCCGGTCCGTGTCCCACAGTAGGTGTGCTCCAGCCCCTCTCAATTGATCTCTGCACTAAACACAAGATGTGCTTCAGCACAGCACCGTTTGCCTTTCATCAATGAAAGTGTCCCCTTACGTCCCCCAAAAGAGGAGCATTGAGGCTTAAGGTTTTTTGCCATCTCCTGTACTGCAAGGCTGAGCCTTGGTGCAGCACAGCAAATTGGATGCATTGTCAAGCGTGCTTCCATGAGACACAGGCTTTGACATCCCTCTCTCCTCCCCACCATGAGAGGTATTTTTGCCTGCTTCAGTGTTCCTGAATGTGAATTGCTTCCCCTGCTAACAATCGTGGTGGCAGCGGTCAGGTTTGGGACAGCAAACAGCAATGGAGTGATCTGGGACAACTCTGTGGGGCTGAACTAACTCTTCTTTTGGATGATTATCAGGTGGTGGACAGCTGATTTCTCTCCTCCCCATTTCTCTTCTGGGATGTCACGTTTGTGTTTTGTCTGACATTGATTTAATAAAAGTTAAAGGCCTAGGATGGGGTGAGGGTTTTTAATAAACTGTTCTACTTGGCATCAGGATGAAACTTCTCAGCTGTGAGCAAGTCTCCATTTGTCCAGGGGTTGTGTTAATCACATCAGTAAATGAGGGTCATCTCTTACTGGCAGCTGGCAGGGAGCTTCTAGTAATTAGGAAGTTTGCAATGAGAGGAGATATTCTTTATGGCATGGTGACACACTGCTTGGAGCCTCGCTGCCTTTGTTGGGCTGACGTGAGGCTGTGGTCTTTAGGGGTGTGTGGAGGATTTCTGTCTGTTAAATCCTCACATGTGGGCTTTGACTTGTCCAGAGGTGAGGCAGTGAAGGTTCCAGGCTGACCTTGGTTCCCACAGAGCTTTTATCAGATCAGTGTCAGAATGTTTGCCAACCACAGCTGCTGTGTGGGAATGCTGAGGGGCGTTGACTGAGCTCTTTCACACCTGTCTCACAGCCACCCCTAGTGAAGACACAGACAGTCACCATCTCGGACGTGTCCAATGCTGTCAAAAGTGAAATTCCAACAAAAGAAGTTCCCATTGTTCACACGGAGACGAAGACCATCACCTACGAAGCTGCACAGGTAAGGTGTGTTCCAATTAATTTTCCAGCAGCTTAATTAAGCCCATCCCAACGTAAGCACGCTGCTTGCAGCTCCTTGGGGTGATCCTGCAGCATCACCTGGTGCCACCTGCCTTCCTCAGAACAGCTGAGCCACAGCACAGAGGTTATGGACAATGCTTCTAGGCACGTGATGATTTTGGAGCAGCAGCATTTTTAGTATCCCTGAAGAATAATTACTTTTTCAAGGTGTGCAATGACTTTTCAAGATGTGCGTGCAAACATTTATCTTCAGCTTTGGGATGCAGATCAGACTGTGCACATTTGGTCAGAGTTGGCAGGTTTTTTTCTGCAGGTTGGCTTGGTTTCCCCAGTTCTCTGTGCTGCTCGTGCCTTTTCAGAACTCTATTTATAAATATTTTTGAAGAAGTTTGAAGATTCTCCTTTAGTCCTCAATGCTGAAATAGGTGTTGAAGAGGTGGGTCTGTGTGTTTCCAGTCCTGGGGCTTTGTGCTGAGCCTGTGGAGACCCCACAGAGTCCTTGTTGTGCAGCTCAGAGTCCTCCAGCCAGCTGCAGGGGGGATCGCTCCATCTCTTAATTCCTTGAGATGAGATTCAGCCTCAGACTGCAGCTTGCTCTGTTGAGGTGGAGCCCTTGTCTCCGTCCTCGCTGCCCACGGAGGCTGATGGTCTGTGTTTCTGTCTCCCACAGACAGATGGTGGCAACGGAGATTTGGACCCTGGCATCCTGCTCACTGCTCAGACCATCACATCAGAGACCACCAGCAGCACCACCACCACGCAGATCACCAAGGTAATGGGATGAAGCAGTGACAACAGAAACAAAGTGAAACAACCACGCGATAAGGAGACGGACAGAATTGAGTAACAGAAAGAAAAAATAAGTTTAAATTCCAGTCCCTTGCAAAAGAAATGTGGCTAACACCCGGAACAAAGTGTGGGGGTCCCAGCACTGCCTGTGTTGTATTAAAACTACAGGTTATGTATTATGTGGAGTCAGGTGTGGACATAAGCTCTGTCTGTCCTGTGAGACAGCAGGAGAGAAATGCAGTGTGAGTCAAAGCTCCTCAGTGGCTCAGTTACAAGGCAAGATCATTGCATGCTTGACAGTTTTTGTCTATGAGCAGTGGCAGTTTTCCTCTGTGATTTTGATACTCTGGTATGACAGCAGTACTTGTAATCCTATTTTTGGATACCATCTTTAGGCAGGCAGCCCCAGTGCAGTCGAATTCCTTTTCACTTCTCAGCTAACAGTAGTCTTCCCTTTGTGCCAGACTGTGAAAGGTGGCATTTCAGAGACACGGATTGAAAAGAGGATTGTCATCACAGGAGATGCAGATGTGGACCATGACCAGGTAGGAATCTGGATGCAGTTCAAAAGAGCTTCTCAGCATTGGCACAGGCTGGAGCTGCACTGCCTTTCTGAAGATAACTTCAACAGAAAACAACCTAGGGATTGTTTTCTGGGGTAAAAATAAAGCTCTAAAGCTGATTTCAATAATAAATTCCTCTTTGACAGTAGGCAGTTTCATAACTGGGACAGCAGAGCTTAATTCTGCTCTGGATCTGGTATTGGCAACGGAGTTTTGATAGAATTACTTTGGAAAACTGTGATTTGAAAAAAAAAATCTGCAAGAATATGGAATAAGTTTTCTGTGGTATCTGGATTACCTGCATTAATTTTCTCAAACCTTAGAAGGCTGCAGCACAGTGCCAGGAGTTGTCTCATAGCACTCAGCACCACTGGAGAAGAGATGCCTGCATTAAATCTCACAGGCTTTATGTGAGAGCCTTTCTGGTGAGTCAGCCTCACTGGCCTCCAGCACGTGTTGGAAGTGATGGTTTTGTCATCAGAGAACTGTACGTTAAATTTAATTTTAGTTGCTGCTATCACGGGCCTGGAAAACACTTGTACAAGAACTAGCTAGTTAATTCTGACAGCAAATGTCTGAGGACGTCTGCAGCGTGCTGGTCATACTTGCTGGAAGAATAAACAGAGTTTGCTTAATTGCTCCCATCCATCTTCTAACAGGGGCAGCTGAGGGATGTGATGTATTCTTAGAAAATCATCTTGCCTTTAACAAATAGCCCAGTGCCACTGAAAGCCGTGCTCTGCCCAGCTCCAAAAACGTGCACGTTTCCTCTGCGTGAAGCTCATGGCCAAGCTTAAACTCACACAGCTTCAGTGAGTGCAGGTACCTCGAGCTGTGCTCTGAGATGTGCTCTCTTGCAGGTCCTAGCTCAGGCCATCAAGGCAGCGAAGGAGCAGCACCCAGACATGTCAGTGACCAAAGTGGTTGTGCACCAGGAGACGGAGATTGCGGAGGAGTAGCGGGGCTGAGTAAGTAGGGGGACGGTGTGCCATGAAGGGCAGAGCTGTTTCCTCTTCAGGGCAGGTGGTGTAATCCCAGTGCAAGTGATGTTTGGTCAAAGTGTAAGGAAAGTGACTGTTGTTCACCAACTGGTCTGGCTCAGGACTGTTCCTGTTGAATCTTTTAGGGCTGACATAGCAGTCACAAACACAGACTAATCCTGCGGTGGAAGTGAGCCAAAAGAAGGTGTCAAAGAAGCTAGATGGGAGATGGGGCTGTTCTGTCTTACCACCCATCTCCAGCGACTTGAGAGCATCCTGAGCTGCAGCTTCCACAGATCCCTGCCTGTGTCAGCTCTGGGTGATGGGCTCCTGCTGCTCCTGACCTGCATGGAGCATCACTTCTTTGGTGGCTCTTAAATTGGCACTTTGGGGACAGGCACAGGGTGTTGTTGGGACAGATGCCCAGCAGCAGCAGAGCCCAGGCTCACACACCGCCCTGCCAGCAGCTCATCTCTTCATCTCTCCACTGACTCGAGGGAAGCACATTGCTTTTTACAGGAAGCTGACTGCTAATAGCTGTAGCTTACCCTGTTTCTCTTTCTAGGAAGCGTTCATTCCGGACGACACCAGGAAGAAAGAAGTGGAGCAAAGCTACAAAACACTTACCTGGAGCACAGAGACCTCAGAGCTACACGACTTTACCCTCAGAGACTGAACATTCGTATCACTTAGTAGGAGTTTCGCTTTGACATTTTACTTGGGGTTTTCCAGAATGCACTGGATCCTATTGGATATAGTTCGTTGGTTGTTTTTATATATATATATATATACATTTATATATATATAGTGACAAACAGGATGCCATATTTCTAACTGTACTAAATATTTTTACAGGTTTTCAATTTTGCATTCCCTCTCACGCGTTGCTTCTTCACATGCAGGCTCAGACACAGCCAGCAGGGCTCATAGGGTTGCTTGGTGGGTTTTTCTTGGTTGTTTTTTCCTTTGATGTTGTTGCTCTTGGGTTTTATTTCAAGTCTTACTCCTTCTGCCTTGTTAGGCAGCGTGGAGATATCAGAGCATGTCCTGAGCACAGGATGTGCACACATGTTCAGAAAGCAATGGGTCCTTCTGCCAGAAGAGCCACTTGGAAAGGTCAGACCTGAGATTGTGCAGCATTTCCCATTCATTACCTCAATCTGTAGCTCTGGGCAGCGTGAGCCTCCGGTGGGACACAGAGCAGGGCTTCTGCCTTCACCATGAGTTTCATAAAACCATTAAGGCTGGAAATCTCAGATCACCATCCCACCCCCACCCCGTGCCCACCCAGCCCTCCTCCTTAGGAGTTTCCTCACCTTTGGGTGTTGGGCCCCCAATGCCAGCACACAGCCCTGCAGCATATGCACACTTCCTTGAAGTTGGCTGGCATAAGGAATACTGCAAATGGCTTCAAGTGTCCCACACTGTGAATTCTAGAGCTATAAGAGGAGTGTGGTAGATTCCTCCCCTTCTCCCCGTGCATCCCTGCCGAGTGCTCCCTGCCTGGTTGTGTTTTCTAGATGTCATTAAATGAAAAAGCCCTTAGAAGTGTGTGCTGAGGATATTTGGACTCTGAATGCTATTAAGGCAGTTTTATGCAGCATTCACAGTAACTGATTTTTTTTCCAGTCTCATACTTTTTCACTTGTTGGTGTTCTTGATTTTCTTTTCCCTGTTATGGGTTGTTGTTCTTCCTCCTCCCCCCCCCTCCTGGTGCTGTTTAAAGCTGAACACATTACCTGTCTGTCAGGGCAAGGTGATGCATCCTGCTTTCATTTAATTTAAACTCCTGTAGGTAATCCTTCCCCAGGCCCAGAGAGGAAACCTTAGGCAGTGTCACATGTTGCTGGTTGCAATAAAGCCAACAGTGGGAAGCAGGAGCACTGCAGGCAGGATCTGTCCCTCGTGGCTGCTGTGCTGGAATGAAGCACCAGAGCTCTATCTGCATCCTTGGGCTTAGCTTACAGCCCACATACAAAGTACCAGAAAATGTATATATAAAAAAATAAATAGAGAGAGAGAAAGAAATGCACATAATGTAAAGTTTGCCTGTGGAATCACACCCATTCCCAAACCCTGGGCCATCCCCAGGTCGCTGGGGTCTGGTTTCTGAAGTCACTGGAGTTAGTGAGGCTGCAGGGACAGCACACAGCCCTCACACTGCTCTGTGGCTCTGGGTAGCTTCTCACATTCAGGTGCACTTGTCATTAAGCTGTCAGTATTGATCGGAGGCCACGCTGGGAGCACTGGGGCTGCTGGATGTGTGCTGTGAGCCTCATGGGTGGCCGAGCTGCCTCCTCCCTGCTGGCTGCTCCAAGGCTTAGTGCCCTCCTGGAGCATCCTGTGCTATATGTCTTCCTGCATACACCTGAGCAGCCCCTTCCTTCCTTTCCCTGCAGCACAGCCTTTCTGTAACGCAGCATCTCTGCTCCCTGTCCCTTTTCCAGGAGCTGAGTTCTGGTCTCCTGCCTCCCCAGCCCACCACATCTTGTTGGCCAGGAGGTGGGCACACGTGAGGAGAAGTTCTGAGCTTTACAGTGGTGAATGAAGCACTTAGAGACACTCACAGCCACAAGGATTTAGGGGAGGGCTGTGCAAGGCTGGTGCTTGGCCAGTGAGGAACCTGCAGTCATCAGAGGCATTTCCTTACCCAGCAGGCTGCACGAGTGTGCACTAACACGGCTGCATATCCTCTTTTTTTTTTTTTAAAGAGGTCACAGTATAGAATAGGTGCTCTTTTTCTCTTTTCCTATTCTTTTTCCTGCATTTCTTTCCAAGTGGTTCACCCTCACGCTTCCCCCCTTTTAACCTCTCGTTCTCCTCCAGTGCTTTGAACAAAGACAGAGCTCCTCCCCACGGCAAGAGCTCTCTCAGGGGCAGCTTCAGGCAGCACAGAGCACCTGGCAGCTCCTGCCCACGGGGCTGAAGGCAGCAGCAGGCAGAGGATGCTCTGTGCAGCACTGCTCCAGGTGAGCTGCTCCAGGTGAACAGCCCCGGTGTGCAGCACCGCTCCCCTTCCTGCACCAGGTTGTTAAAACTCACTGTGTCAGGGACAAAGCAACTAAGGTCTATTTTTATGAATGTTCCCAGCTCTTCCCACTCCACAAATTCACCCAGAGACTGTCTTGATTGTATAATATACATTATATGGAAGCTATTTATATATGAATGAATGTTTTTATAGATGGAGCGGAGCTCGTGACCCGTGCTCATCCATTACATCTGGCTCCAGTCACCAAACAGCAATTTCTGGGGTATTACCCACGGACTGTCTGATTTCTGGTTTAATGAACTGTGGTTTGCTGATTTCCTAATTGTACAATTACCTTAAGAGGTGGTAGTGCCCTGACCTTAGAGATTAAACTTGTAAAAAAAAAAAAAAGGCTAAAAAAAAAAAAGAAGAAATTAGTTGAGATATGAAGGAGCTTTGTAAAGTTTTTAAGGCCGTGGTGAGTTGTCTAGGCTAGCTGTTTTCACTCTTCTTTATAAAAATAGAAACTTATTGGCAGATCTTTATAGACTGAATAGTGATGGAGCTGTTACTTTGGACTTCCATAGTAAATCAAAGGGAAAGTTGCTGTAGCATTTAGACAGATGTAAGTGGACAGTATTGCTTCTTGTATTGCATTTTTCAATAAATTTTCAAACAAAACCACATCCTTGCCTCCCAGGCAGTTGTTTTACCCACGTCTCTTCCCAGCACTGCTCCCTGTGCATCACACCCACTGCTGGGGTAGGACCCCCAAAGCATCCCCACGCCAGCTGGCTCTGGAAGCACTCCACGTTTTCAATTGCAGCAATGCCACGGGTGGAATTGAAGAGGGAACCGTAGAAATCGGCCACAAATAATAGCTGGGACACGGAGCTGCCTCTCCCATCAGTTCTCAGCGCAGTGTGACTGACCCAGCCCAGCAAGGGGAAGCTGAAAAGCGCATCGGGTCGCCGAGCCAGCAGTGCCCTCGGGCTCTGAGCTTTGTCCGACCCCATTAGGATCACGGCGTGCGCCAGCGAGCCCGAAATGCTCCTTAAATAACCCTGCCCTAGGGCTGAAGAGGGCTGCTGGAGTCCCCAGTGCACCACCCAGTCAGAACCCTGTCCCTGCAGGAGCCCTGTGCCATTGAGGGAGATGCAGAGGGGTCAGAAACTGCAAAACTTGGCACAGCATCCAGCTGGTGAGGTTAGCAGTGGGCTCAGGGGCTCAGCATCCCTTTAACCCCTGCCTCGGTTTCCCCCCTCCCCCATACAGAGCCTGCCTGGGAGGAGGGGAAATAAAAACAGGCAAATGAACACCGTGGAGATGTAAAAATATTCCAATAAAAACCAACCAAACCTGTGTCCCAAACCAGACCTCCTGAGGGGCCCCACACCAAGGCTTTGTCTCACAGCTCCCATCCATTTAGAGGAGCCAAAACCACTGCTCCCCCACTCCCACCCCTTTCCTGGTCCCATCGGGAGCAGAACGTTCCCATCCACATCCCCAGATGGGGATATTTTTAGGCTGTTTGTGCCATTTTGGGAGCCAGAACGTGGCTGTTGTGGACAGGGTCAGTGCTGTCACTTGTGACACCCAGGACCCACAGCCCCACTGCCTGCCCAGAAACCACGAGGGGCACTGGGGTCGGCTTACACCCCAATCCCTGCATCCCAGGGATGGGGATGGGGCTGGAAACTCTCCCCTGGTGCATCAGCCCCACCAAGATCTGCAGGCTCCACACAGCACAGCACCAGCACCCATGGGTGCTGCAGCTCCAGTGTCCTCGTGATAGCCTGGTCCCCGTTTCCATCAGCAAGGCTCAGGGCTCAGAGCATCCCTCCTGCTCTGCACAGCACCCAGCCCTTCCCCAGTCCACCTCCAGGAGGCCCAACCCAGGGCACACCACACCAGTACATCCCAGTTGCTGCTCCACACTGCGCTTCTTAGACACCACAGCACTCATGGATGCATCACTTCGGTCCACTCTGTCATCGCATCCCTCCTCCACATCCCACAGAGCAACCAAACCTCTGTGTCCCTTTCCTGGGGACAGGGAGACCTCTCTGCCATAGGATACGTCCAGGGGGGCTCAGAGGGGGTGGAAGGAGAGCACAAAGGAGTGCTTCTACAGCACCCTGAGCTTCTCACCTCCCTGCACACACCCAGCAGCACGGCACGCAGCGTTCCTGCTGCCACATCTGCACAGAGTGGCTTGGAATGAGCTGAGCCCCAGTGCAGGCAGTAGGATCCAGCAGGACTGGGGCAGTGAACACCTCTGCTTTAAGGACAACACCATCCACACTGTCCCTTTGGTATTCCCAATGTGAAACTGAGTCCTCTGGGCACAGAGGCTCGAGGATCGAGGGGTGAGATGGATTTGTGCCCAGATTTGAGGCAGTTCCATGGAAAGCAGGGGCCTGCAAGGGCTGCTGGTTGGCTCCAGAGAAGCAGTGATGTTTTTCCAAGTAAAGCTTTCCCCGTCCACCTTCCTCACACATGTTCCTGCACTGCCTGGAGCCATAGTGGTGGGGATGATGCACTCTCACCCTAAGTACATCAAGGGCTACACGAGGGAGCACAACGTGGCATCAAGGTAACATTTAATGACCCTGTCAGGCTCTGCTCAAGCAGATTTCCCATTGGGTTGAGTGAGGGGACCCTCCTGTGCTTTGCTCACCCCGACCCCATGCCATGGTCCACGTTGGGTCTGCAGGTGAGGGCCCCTCCAGGAAAGCTGTCAGCAGAAGGGCTTTGTAAGGCGGAGAGCATCCCCAGGGAAGGTGGCGAGGAAGAGGAGGCAGGCAGGGAAGAGCAAAGGTCCCAACCCAGAGCCCTCCCCAAGCTCAGGGACCTCTCAGGATCACAACGTCTGCTTCAAACCCTCACCCCCAGGGCTGTCAGACCCGCGAGCCCCCCTCCATGCCCACCACCCAGGAGCTGGGCCGGGGCTCGGCGTGTTGTGGCGTCCCGCCGGACTCCAGAAGCCCGTCCGAGGACTCGCCCCAGTTCTCCAGTTTGGCGTAAGCCACCGCGTTGATGTGGTCAAGCCGGGGCCAGCTCCGGTTTTTACGGTCCTTAATGGGAGCCACCAGCAGCACCCCCGGCCGGCCCAGGTCCAGGGATTTGGAGTGCCCCGGGTTGTGGGGCTGAGCATCGGGGCCCACATCCACCATGGGGCCGCCATCCTCCATGCTGACGATGACATGGCCGCTGCGGTGCTCCAGGCCTCGAGGTGCAACGCTGCTGCTGCTGCTGGGGGACAGCAGGGCCCGGGGGGGCACCAGGCCTTCAGCAGGGGGATGGGGTCCCTCAGTCATCCCTCTGGCCCCCCGAGAGGCAGCGTCCAGCAAGCAGTTGTTGAGCTTGATGATGGGCAGCGCCAAGGCCCCAACAGTGGCAGAGAGCCCGAGGTTGGCCTCCGAGTGGAGGCTGAGGAGGGAGGCAGCTGGGGATGCTCCTGGGCACTGCATGAGCTCGGCCGTGGCCTGCAGCCTGTTGGGGCCGTAGCCATCAGCCCACTTGCTGCCCAAGGTCAGGTCCACCTCATAGCAGCCCTCCAAGCACTCGGGGTTGGCTTTGGGTACCAGTTGGGTGTCCTCATCCTTGGGGCTGGTCCCCATGGGGAGATCCGTGGCCATGCAGTAGAGACCCTTCTGCATCAGCATGCGGGTCTCCATGTCCCTGTTCTCGTAGAGCATGGTGTTGGCGCAGATGAAGATGAACAGCCCGATGCCCATGATGACGGGGCCAATCAGCTTCAGCTTCTCATTGTGGGGCCCGGGGCGCCCAGCAACCACCTCCCTCCTCATGTCCCCCGCCGTGCTGGCGTTCCCCACTCCAGCCCCAGCACCTCCATGCCCCCGGTGGGGCCAGTAGCCCACCACGGCAATGGTCATGCCCACCAAGACCACCGAGATGCCCACCATGACAAAAGCTCCCGACGGTGAGCGCATGCGGAGCTGTCCCTTCACTGCCACCTCTGGCAGTGACTTGCGCCGTAGCCTACGTCCTCGGCGTCGCGGTGGGGCAGGGGGGGCTGAGGGCTTCGTGCCCCCCACTGCTGGCTCCCGCATGGGGCCATTGGGTTCGGTGCTCTCGGCAGTCATCGTCGCCGCCTTGGCTGCTCTTCCTGCAAGGAGAAAAGTGTGTAAGATTCATGTGGTGATCTGGGACTGCGGGGATGCACGGAGATGTGAGGACAGTGGGACCACAAGGACACTGAGAGCACAGGGATGGTGTGAACATGGGGACCACAGGGACACAGAGACAACAAGGATGCTGGGAACGTGGGAGGCAAAGGGACAGTGGGAGCATGGGGACACTGGGAGGAGGGGGACACTCGGCCCACAGGCTGTGCCATGCCAGAGTCCAGCAGTTCTGATCTCCTATCTCGCTGCCCACTTTCCTTTGGCTATTTCTCCCTGCTCAGGAGCTTCGTGGTGGTGGTGAAAAGGCTGAGGGCTCCTTCAGATCCACCAAAGCCCTACGAAGCCCAAGCTGCACAGGGCAGCTGAGATCCTGCCGCACCAGCACAGAGAAAATGACTTGTCCTGGGCCTCCAGTGGCTCCTGCAGCCACCTCTGCCTGGTGGCCACGAGGGAAGGGACCCTTAATTCATGGGGAAACTGAGGCACAGAGTCGGGCAGCTGTAAAATGGCTTTCCAAACGTGCACCAAAGCTATGACACAGCAGCAGAGGGAGGCTGTGCATCTGCTCCAGCACCACCATGCATGCGGCCCAACGGCACCGTGATAAGGAGCCAAAAGTAAAACTGATTGGGAACATAAGGGCACAGGGCAGGGAGGGGAGGGGAGCGGTCTCATTTACTCCCTGAGATGAATGAAGTGGCAAAAGCCAACGAGCAGCATCACACACAGGAGGAGAAAAATGAAACTAGGGTGTTTTTTGTTTTTTTTTTTCCCAGCCTTAATCATCTTAAGGTGTCATTAGCATACCAAGGAAGGAATTAAAGATATGAGTTTCAGGATGACAGCGTGTTCCCAGCACAGGGCTGTCAAGCTGTGACCGTTTCAATGAGGGGGGTTTAAGAAAGAGAGAAAGGAAGAAAGAAAGGAAGAAAGAAAGGAAGAAAGAAAGGAAGAAAGCCCCAAACCAAGCAAAAAATAAACCCAACCCACAGCCGTCAGCTGAGTGAGACCTCAGTGTTTCTTCAGAACCTGCTCTAACCCCACATCATGAGGAGGAATGTACAACAGACACTGCTACAGAGGCAGCCGAGGTGATGCTCACCCTGATGGGAAAGGGAGGTTCTCAGCATCTCGTGCCTGGGGGGGTGAGTGCTCAGACACCTCCAAGTGCTTCCCTGCGTTTCTTCCTGCCCCGGGCACCTCTGCTTTGGTTTCCTCCCGAGTTTTTGCTGGTAACTGCCCTAAATTCAACCTCTCCAATGTTACATTAAACCCTTTAAACGCCTTGCTGGCGACTTAAGGATTAAACAACAGTAAAAAAGCCCTAAAACCCTGAGCCACGCAAAGGCTGCAGGTCCCTGCCCAGGTCCCGCCACGGGCACGCAGCCAGCTCCTATTTTTGGCACCAAACCCTTCACACCGAATTCCTTCGCTATCTCCCTTACCTCCCCCCCCCCATCGAGCATCCCCCGCCGGGTACCACCGCGGGGCCGGGATGCTCTTCCCACGATTTCCCATCGGAAATGGCTCAGAGCCAAAGCACGGGGTGACGGATGCCTGGCGCACACGAGGCACGAGCACGGCGTGCTCCCTCCCCGGGGGTGGGCTCCTCATTGGAGGGCCCCGCTCATCCCTCAGCCCCCTCCCCCTCCCCGGAGGTACCGCCGCCCCTTATCTCCGTGCCTCCCAATAGCTGCCCGCGTTCCGAAGCCGCAGCATTCATCTGCTCATCGCCGGAGATGGTTGTTCCCAGAGTTCAAAACCATTACTTTTATTAATAGAATCCCCAAGGTTATATAAGCTCTTTAGGGGAGGGGGGTGGGGGGGGAGTTGGACCGTAAAAATTCAGCGTTGCCGTCAAATTCAGAATCTGGCAGACACCGACGCGCCCGCAGTTGTGTTAATGCGGCGGTGGCAGCGGGGCCGCGCTGGGTGAAGTTTGGGAGCAGCGGCATCGCAGAGCACCCAAGGGACACGGGGCAGCCCCGCTCCCTTTGGGCCGCATCCTTCCCCTCGGCCAAACCCGTTCCGTCGGGGAGAAGCGGAGGTATAGAAATGTAAATGCCATTAAGCGTCACAGAGCGACCGCTGCGCTGCCCGGTCCGGAGCTGAGCTCCCAATCCCCGCAACAAACCCCGAAATAAACGCCGAAGTAATAATCCACCCCACCGCGAGGGCACAGCGCTGGCTCCACCGCCCCTCCCCCACCCTCTGCTCCCTCCTGGAGCACCAAAACTCAGAGCATCCGACGGCAGCGGTGCTGCACGGAGGCAATAAGGGACGGTCCCTGGGGGGACCCGGGATGCTCTGCCCTGAGACGACGCTGTCCGTGTGAATTTGAAGCGTGCCACGGTCTATCAGAAGTCATAGTTAGTCCTCATACCTCCCTCTGGACGAGGGGTGTGCCAAAGGGGACTCCACATCCCCTCATTGTCCGCACGCAGCTCCTCAGAACGCACCACCGACCCTGGGGGATGGGGAAGGTGAAATCTGTGCCTTCGTGGGGGGGTCTATCATGTCTGCACGGTGCTCTCTGTACGCTGGCATGGTGCAAAACCACAACTCTGGCACAGCCCAGGTGTCCCCCACGGGCACAGAGAGGGACGGAAGGGGCCCAGGTGGGAGCAGGAGCTCAGGAAATCCACAACGGATTGAAAATGCATCGCTTATGTTATGTTGAGGTCTTTCCAGATTTTGCTCTCCCGACTTTTGCGACTTCAAATCCGCTTTCCTGATTTTCAGGAGGAGCCGATCACCCCATCACTCAGCAAAGCCCATTTAAAGGCTGCCGAGATGGGAGAGATCTCCAACACATCCCTCCAACAGCAGCAGGGATCCCGTGCCATCACTCTGAGCCTCCCCAGGACCCCCAGTATCCTCCGTGGGCACAGTGGGGCCCTCCTCCCAGGCAGCAGAGAGCAGCCTGCACCGTGCTGCCGGCCTCGTGCTGCAGTAAGAGCAGCTCACATCACTTCTCAGCTCCTGTGGTCCCCATGGCTGCTGAGGCTGAGCTCCCCTCCAAGACCCTCTGTGCAGCATAGGGGCAGCCGGGCAGCTCAGACCCATGGGTGCAGGGATGTGTGGGGCACCAGCATCCCCCAGCAGCTCCCCATTCTGCTCTGAAAGAAGCGATGGTTAAAAACAACGCGTGTCAGAGTAACCTCCCAGTGCTGGGATCCTGTTGCCAGCCCTCCTCCCGTCCCCACCTCCCTCCCAGGACCCAGGCACAGCCCTCCTCGTGGCTGCTGTGCCTGAGCAGCATCTGCAGGGTCCGACCCCAACCACTGCTGGTTCCTCACCTCCAGTTTTCTCCAGGCAGAGCTGCTCCCCCAGTGAAGCACCCCAGCCCTTCTGCTCCAAATTGCCAGCTGCTTTTTTGGCTCCAGCAGTCCCAGCTTGATGAACTCGCTCCCAACCTGGCTGCACCCCGCAGTCACATCCCTCCCACTTCCCTGTTCTTCTCACTCCAAATCTCTCTCCTTAGCCATGCAGGTGTCCAGACAGCAGCAAAAAGATTAAAAGCAGCCCCGCATCATTCTGGGGCTCTCTGAGCACAAGAAATCCCTCCTCACCCCCCAACCCTGCACACCTCAGCCCTGTACCCCACAGCCTTTCTCACCCCCCACCCCTGCTCACCATCCCACCAGGACAAAGACCCCTCCAGGCTCAGTCCTCGTTGAGTAAATCTCTGCACCGTGCCCACATGTTCCCAGCACGGTGACAAAATCCAGCTCCCCACCTCCAGCAGTTGCCGGGGCCACCCATTAATCAATCATAATTAACTAAGCTTCCCCCGTGGAAGCTTTCTGTGATAATCACTGCTTGGAGTGAAGCTCCCAGCTCCGGTCCCGGGCAGGGGTCCCACCTTTAGCCGAGCTCCTGAGACGCTGCCAGGACCCACAGCCCCCAGGTGTGGCCATTCACCCCCTGCCCACGGCCCAGAGGTGATGGCTCATCGGTCCCCAACGTCCCCGGAGCCACTGCAGTCACCAATGTCACTTGGAAATAGGATGCAGGACAGCGGTGAGCGGACACACAGCTCTGCCCCTTCACCACCACCTCGACTTCTCCCACACCTCCCCGCTCCTAAAACGGGGCCAACAACTTCGTTCCTCTTTACCCTTAAGGCGAAGAAAGCGCATGGAATCATCCCACTGATTACTAATTACCAGGGCTCGCCTTACCCTGATTTGCTCTGCTAATTAGACTAATCTCCACAGCGGGGAAACGAGCGGCAGCGAGGCGATGGTGTGGGGTGGATGGATGGGGAACGGGCTCAGGGCAGCCCTGGGAAGGGATGCAGACCCGGGGCTGTGGTGTAATGAGACCATGGGAGGGCGGATGCTGGGTAACCCCTCCGAGCCGATGCTGAAGTCAGAACATCTGCATTGCTCAACTTTTTGAGACGAACCAGATGCAGATCATTAGGAAATCCAAATTCGAGATCATGCAGGCGTCTAAATTTAAAGGGAGAAAGAGGATTTCTGATGTCAGCTTCTTGATACCTTGGAGGGGGAGGAGGCGTGGGGAGCTCGGAGGGATTTCCTGGGAGAATTCCTCCCTCCACGGAGCAGTGCAGGGCAGCGGGGTGCAGGAAAGGGGACTGCAGCCCAACGCCTTGCACATCGGCCCGGAGAAAAGGAAGGGAATCCCCCTGGCCTGCGACTTCCACGGAGTTGGGATCCAACTCTGAATTTGGCACCTTCCCTTCTGCTCCTCCAAAAATCCCTGCCAGGGTGGAGGTGGGGAGGGAAGCGGGGGCTGCCAGGAGCTTGGTGCTCGCAGGCACAGTGCGAGGGGTCCGGCGGTGCCACGCACACATCCCTCCCACATCCAGGGATCTCTGCCGCACAGAGCAGCGCTGGCAGTCGGCGTTCCCGATGTATTCCCAGCTGGGATCACTCCTGCCTCCAGCATCTGAACACTCACATCTCCGCTCGGTGCCCTGCTTTACTTTGCTCTGCCCCGGGGCCACGAATGCAAAGCTCGTGTGAGCAGGAACTCAAACCTTCGTGGGGAGCGGGAGGAGAGGTGCGGGCCCCCACCGCTGCAGAAAGGCCCCTCCTGATCCCCACCGCCAGGAGCTAACGGGGTAATTTTCACCCACCTCTGCTCTCTGGAGTGCCTACATCGAATCCTGCACGGGGATCCGCTCCGCGCCCGCCCCCCGGGTCAACCCTGAGCACAGAGACTGAAAAGTACCGCAATTCGGCCACAAGAGCCCCACTCCTCCCCGGGCCTTGGGTCCTGGCTGCACACATCTGCACACGGATACGCGCGTGTGTGCATCTGCTGCTGCTCCGAGCACCTGGCTCCGACGGCGGCACCTCCGTGCACATACACCCGCTGCCCTCACGCGTGTGTGTGTGCACGCACACGCGTGTCCGTGGGCTCCAACTCCCGCGTGGCCGGGCTGCGTGCGTGCATCGGGGGTTAGGGACGTGTCCCTGCGTCCGCGCTCACAACCGCTGCCCCATCCCCGCGCTCCCTCCCATCTCCGGATCCGCTCCGGCCGCAGCCCCGCACTCACCGGCGGTCTCCTCCCGCCGGGGCCGCTCTCCCCGGGCCGCCGGGCGCTGGGGGCCGGGGCCATGGAGGGGCTGCGGTGCTCAGCTCGCTTCGCTTCGGCTCGGGGCGGCAGCGCGTCCCGCCCGGCGCCGGGTCCCCTCCCCGCCCTCCGCCCGCGGCCCCGCGGGGAGGCGGAGCGCGGGGCCCGGAGCATCGCCAGGGAGGAGGAGGAGGAGGAGGAGGAGGAGGAGGGAGGAGGGAAAAGCGACCGTGTCCCGGCCCGACCGCGGGGGGAGGAGGAGGACTATAAGTTGTGGTTTGCATCGCGCAGCGCTGCTGCGGCGCCGCGGGGGTTTCGTGTCCCCCGTCCTACAGCACAGAGCCCAGACCCGCAGGACGGGGGAAACAGAGAGGGGCGATCCCCCCCCAGGGAAGGAGCTCCTCGTCGTGCTCTCGTCCCACGAGATGCACAAACTCCCGGCCCGGTCGGGTCAGCCTGAGCTGGGAATGGGTCCATACCCTCGCGACCCTTCGCTTCACGCTTCGCTTTCTCCCTTCCATCCGTACAGTTGCGGAGCGCGTCTGTTGGAATAAAAGCACCTCTCTAAGTTCGCTTTCCAGCCACGCTGACCGAAGGCAGCCTCCTCCTCCTCCTCCTCCTCCTCCTCTTCCCCCTCCCCCCTCAGGCGCTGCTTGAAGCCCCAGATCGGTGTCACCGCAGCTCACACCGACACCGCAGCAGTGCCACAGCTCCGTTCTGCTCCCGTGCCATCTGCGTTTGTCAGGGTTTAATTACAGATGCACCCGAGTCGCACTGCCCTCCTTGACCGTGGCTGGGATAAATCCCAGAGCATCGAAGGAGATCCCTGCACAGAGCACGGCTCTGAGCCACCGGCAGCATCCGTGGCCCGTCAGCAGACTCCACCAGTGCTCGGTTTTATTGCAGGGAGTGCTGCCCAGCAAAGGGTTTTAGGGTTCTTAGCGTGTGCCCCCATCTCCTGCAGGGGAACATCACCCAGGGATGCAGTGACAAGAGAGAGAAAACCCCCACTGTGGGCTGTGCTGCAGAGATGGTCCTCCCCGGCCCCGCTGTGAGGATCAGCTCTGGGAAATGGGAGCAGGGAGGGCTGGGATGGGGCTGCATCCACAAGTTCACAGCTGCCCCACTGAGCTGGGCCTGCACCCCTCTATTGCAGCTTCCCAGGGAGGAGTACAGCCTGTTCTCCCTTTCCTATCACCGGAAAACATCTGGGCTCTCCTTGCTCCAGGAGAAATTAATGCTTTTGAGCAAAACTTGTCTTCCACCCCCAGGCTGTACCTGTGCCAGGTGGAGCCAGCCAAGGAACTGGAGCTGGAAGCAGTGAGAGCTCAGCTCCAGGAGCACGAGCTGGCAGAGAGGCACTCCATCCCTCCCAGCTGGAGCTCCGGGGCTTGCTCCTTTGCAATATTCCCAATTCAGGTCACCCCCTGACACCCTGAAGTGTCATTAACACCACGAATATGACCGAGGATGCGGGAAGCAGGAGCAGAGGGCACAGGGAGGTGGGTGCTCCCGTGGTCCCATCGCCTCCTACTTCTTGTAGGAAGTGCAATGACACCCAGAGGAGTGGAGAGGAGAATGTAATGCAGAGGGGGCAAAGGGGCACCAGGAATAGAAGAGGACCTCGGGGAGGAGCTCACTGTGGGGTGGGAGATGAGCAGGACCAGAGCTTGGAGCACTGCTGCAGTAACGGGGAGGAACAAGGAGACAATAAGTAAATCAGTGTCACTGTTCTGAGAGGGGAAAAAACATAGATCTCGTGGTAATTGGGCACCTCGCCCTTGATTTAGGGGAAGGAAGGGAACTGCATTTCATCTTTCTTTCAGGCACTTGGGGGGGGTGGTCCTGGCACGGCCTCCTGGCTCTGTGCTGCCTCGTTTGGGCACAGGAACCGTGTGGCCAGAGGAAGGAGACAGCGACTGATCACAGCCAGGATCTTAGATCAGAGAGAAGGAATGTTGTTATGGAGAGGCTGAGAGCTCAGGGTGGGATGACTCATGCTGGAGAACATACAGCTGTTGGAGAGGGATCTGGCACCGAGTGCTGAGGCTGCAGAGCCCTCCCTGAGAGCACAGAGGGGAGAGAGGAGCCAGGGCCGTGCATTGCTCCCTGACCCAACGGGTGCTGCAGGGATGGGGACGGCACCTCTGTGCAGCACAGCAGCACCCATCCCACGGCCAAGCATGGCCTTGGAGCCCTGAGGACACACCAAGCACAGTGAGGACATCCTGAGCTATGGGGAAACTGAGGCACAGAGCGGTGCACTCCCTGTGGGTTGGCTGCAGAGAGGAGAACACGGCTGGTGGTGGGCAGTGCTCACTGCTGCAGCCCTGGCTGTGCCTCTGCACGTCACACTTCAGGGGGAGGAAGAGCATTTGGTGGCTGGAAGCCTGGAGGAGAATCCAGACTCCCAGACTGAGATCCTGTGACCGTGGGGAAGGCATTAGGAGCAACTCCAGGGCAGAGGAGGGAACCTGTGCCTTCCCAAAGCCCTTCCAGATGCATTCTGTGGTATACACCTGCAAACAACCAGAGAGCAGAAGTCCCAGTGTAAGAGCTGCACCGTCAGTACAGATGTGGCCCCATTCCAGTGGCTGTAAATGCAAACGTGTGTATGATCAGCCCTGTCTGCCCCGTGTCCTCCCCCTGGTGGCACTGCTCTGTGCTGATTTATGGGCTCCCCACTCCCCACTTCCCTTCACTGCCACGTAAAGCAATGCTGCCCACTGCAGCACTCCACCCCATGCACAGCAGGCAGAGGGGCTGAACAAACTCACCCCAATGCTCTGGTTTGCCATTCAGGTTATGTTCTGAATTCCCCAGCATTAGCGCTCGCTAATGTCGAGGTAACAAAAAAATAAAAGCTGAAAAGTGCTTCAGCTGAAAAGCGGGATGGAATATTTCACAGAAAGGCAATATTCGGAGATTGCCACTTCATTTAGAAACGAGCCATAACTGCTCCAACTCCACGCAGCCCTCGTGGGAAGACAATTGTCATTTCCATTCGTCTCCTCCTCCCTCAGACGCCGCAGGGGCGGCCTCAGCTCTCATGTGTTGGCAGCTGGGATGGGTGCAGCACCGTGGGGGGAGGTGGGGTGATGCCCTGCACCCCAGCGGGCACTGCAGGGACCCCGAAGCTGCACTGCTGCCTCCTTCTGTGCTCTGCAGTTGTTGCAGTGCTGGCCTTGCCTTTGTCCCTTCCTCGACCCCTTGGCCACAAGCATGGAATTGTGGCCCCAGGGTTGGGTAGGAGCGCATGGAAAAGACACAAACCATTCCTGGTGTCCTTCTGTTCCAAAGGGGAACAGGATGGAAATCTAGAAACCTATTTCCAGGGAACATTTGGGCTGTGGCATCTCCCCATGCCTGACCTTGGCAGCAGATGGTGGGCAGGGAGCGGGACGTGCTGCTGCACGAGGATGGAGTCGTCAGAGCTAATGTGTGGGAAGTGGCCATTAATAAATCAGCAGCAACTTGGCAGCCTGAAATCCTCCGGGGTGGAATATGGAGCAGTGGGATTTCAGGCTGATTTATGTTCGGGTTGAGGTGGGGAGCATTTGATGCCACTACCTACAGACCCAGAAACCTCACCCCTGCACGCTCCAGGGACAGCTTTGGGGCAGGAATATGGAGGGGGGGGGGGCATCCTTTCCATGGCACACCCACCAGCCTTGCAGCTCCCAGGAGCAGAGCAGGAAGAGGAGGAGAGGGAAGGAGCAGCCAGCAGAAACCGCCCTTCAAACTGAGACGTCTCTCCCTCGAAGCACCCAGCCCAGCCCCAGTAATCCCAAATCCTTGGTATTAGGCATTTAATCTCACATTTTATCATGCCCCTTCTTGCCAGGGGGGCCGAAATTAAAAGGGAAGCAGGGAAGGGCTGAGCTTCTGCTGCTTTAATCGGTTCTCACCGGCGGATGGCAGGGAAGGAGGGAGGAAGAGGTGGAAGCTCCTCTGCTGCTCTCCTCGTGTTCCTTGCAGGGATGCAGCATCAGAAGGAAGAGGGCAGGGGAGGAGCGGGGCCAGGAGCGGCTGCGCGGGGCTGTGCCAGAGAGCGGGCGGAGGAGAGATTTGTTTCCATGATGCAAGCAGAGGGAGAGCAAGCTAGGCAGGACATGGGGAGAACAGGGCTGGAGGCTGCTTTGGTGCTGGGGGAATCGCTGCTGGGTCCTGAGCCAGCCACATGTGCCCCATCCCAGGATGCAAAACCCCTTCTCCCTCTGTCCCGGCTGCTGCTGCTGTCTCGGGGTGTTCCTTCTCATGAAGAAATGCAGATATCTCATCACTGGGCCACCTCGACGGTCAGCCCTGCCTTCACTGTCCAACAGAGCTGCCCTGGCTGATAAATGCACACATGTAGCTCTTAGGGGCCGAATGAAGAGCTCTTCCCTGCCACAGATGTGAGGAGGGTCTGTACTGCGACCTCAGCAGAACCATCTATTGGCAACAGGCACATACCCTCAGCACACCACTCTCTAGATGGAAGCAGGCAGATGCACAAAGTCAAAGCACAAAACCAGAAGCTGCAATCAGTGCTTTTCCCTCCTGTCAAGCTTCAACCTGAGCCATTCTTATCCAGAACAGGAGCACAGGAGCTGCGCTGCCTGGGGGAGGTCCTGGGATGCTGTGGGATGTCAGCACTGCTGGCTTGCAGGGAGAGCTGCATACACTTAGAGAGCAAATCTGTTTGCCACTTCACACAGCCAGAGCTCGGCCAGGTACAAGCACTGCACTGAGAGACCCCGGGATGGTGACAGTTGGCATAAAGGCACCGACAGCCGTGGGAAACACCATCACTAATCCCTTTGGAGACAATCACACCACGCTGGTTTGGGGGATGGAGATGTTTTTCAGCTGCACGAAGGCTGAGCAGAGGAGGGGCAGCAGCACAGACCTGGTGCTCTGAGCAGGCCATCAAATGAGCATAAATTTGGGGGCTCCTAGAAAAAAAAAAGGGGGTAACTTTCCCGTGATCGACCTGACACTGTTTCCCCCCCCCCCAGTGTAAGTTTCCAGCTGGGGCCTGGCTAATGGAAAATCCTGTAGCAATTACATGGGTGCTGTGGTGTGATGGAAAATACTGTAATGAGATTAGGTACACACCGGGCTGCTCTGCTGAGCCACGAGCACATCTCCCAGCCCCTCCGCAGCACTGAGCAGCACTTTGGGGCTCAGGAGCCCTCCCCATGGTGTGAGCACACCCTGGGCCCTCATCCATGGAAAACCGAGGGAACTAAGCTCAGCTCTCCAGTCACAGTTCTCCACACGGATGGTTTCCAGCTTCACCGTTTCCATCGGTGACTTTTCCTGGAGATACTCATGGCTCTGTCCGTGCTGATTCCTGCTGAATACTGCATGTGCTGCTGTTCCCCAAGAGCTGATAGTCTGAAGACACTGATTCCTCACAGGCTTTGCCGGAGATGCTATGCATCACCTCTCCTCCCCCCCAGCACAACTCTATGTGTGCATTTACCACTGATTATATTTGCAGGGATCTTGGAGTGTGATCATTAGCTGAAAGCTGTCGAGGAGTTGATCTGAGTGGTAGAAGTGTCTCTGGGGGCTGCAGGGAAGGAAGAGCAGCATCGTCCCTGCTGATGGGGCACATCCAGACCAGCACTTCTCCCCGTCCTCCATTCAGGGGGAGACCTCAAGCTTGAGAAGCTGGAAGGGTGGGAAACTGAAAAGAGGGAAGCAAAGCCAAGAAATGGGGAGGAGATGCACAGATCTGAAGGGGAGGTGGGGAATCCATGCAATGGTAAGAAACACTTAAATACCAAGAGGGATCTCCAGCTCTGAGCTGCTTCATTTTACAGAAGTGATATGAAATTTGGAATGATTTTCTACTGAAGAAATAAATGAATAAGCTCAAGACTTCTTCCAAGGCAGCAGTGCAAGCTCTTCTGGCATTAGCTGCTGTAGAATGGGTTTCCTACCATACCTGAGCAGTCCAGGACGAGAGGACCATCTGATGAGCAAAGAGGTCTGACACCATGTTAAGCAGAAAGCTTGGATCAGTGCTTGAAGCAGTGGGGTCTGGATGACAAACAGGAACAAGGAAGGCCATGCAGGAGGGAAACTCGCTACCATCCAGGTCAGATGTTGGGAAAAATCTTGTCTTGGAAGAAGTATCCAAGCACTGGCACTGCTGCCCAAGGGATGTGGTGGAGTCTCTGTCCCTGGAGGTGCTCCAGAGCTGTGGAGATGTGGCACTGAGGGATACAGACAGTGGTGGGCACAGTGGGGTGGCTTGGGCTTGGAGATCCTAGGGGTCTTTTCCAGCTGGGACGCCTCTGAGGAGACATTTTGGCACTGAGGTCTCGCACCAAACCCACCCTTATCTGATTTCTCTTCTGCTGACCAGGGAGAAAGGATGGAAGCAGAAAGCAGTGGCTCAGGATGCAGCTCCTGTCCTCAGCAGCAGCTGCTGCTCCACGTGGCAGCTGATGGCAGATGGCTCTGCCCCCAGACACAAGGGGACGGGATCAGCTCCGAGCACCCTGATGTAGGCTCTGGGTGCATCACCACAGCTCAGCAAGAGGGGAAATAACAAAACAGGAAAACAGGACCTAGTTCTAGAGCCTGAGGAGGAAGAAAGCGTCAGAACGGAAGGTTCTGGAGTCCCACAAGAGCCTTTTGTGAGATGTTTTCTACTCCACCTCCTGAAACTGGCAGGAGCCCCATGGGATGGGGCAGGAGCCTGCAAGGCCAAAGGGATTTGGCTGCAGCCTGGGAGGATGCTGCTGGGAGGCAGCAGGAGGTGAAGATGCCGCTGTCTCTGCCTCTGCAGGGCTGACCCCACAGGATCAACAAAGCTTTGTTTTCTTTATCCCTTCCAGCAATTCATCAATTTTACTGCTAAACAAAGCCACCTCTTTGAAGGGGAGGTCTCCTATTCTAAATCTCTCTCGGGCGGAAGCAGCGGATGATCTTAACCAGACGTGGCTGCTTAAAGGGATGCAGATGCTACTGCCCTGGCGGAGCCCTGACAGCTCCCAGGGCACCCCGAGCACACACAGCAACACCCCCTCCTCTAATTCACCACCACCCCAATATTCTGCCATCTCAAAGGATGCCACCACGCTCCCCCAGCTCCTCCCGGTGCTTCAGCAGATACCATGGTCCCACCCGTGGGATCAGAGCTGCTGGGAGGTGGGGGTAGCACTCACCCAGCTCCAACTGCTCCCATGGGCACTGAGAACCACATCTTCTGGATGAGAGAAAGTGCTCAGGAATGGCTGATGCTGCTCTGAGAGCCTCCAGCCTGCTGGAGATTCAGTTCTTATTTGGTTACGTTATCCTCCTCCTGGTCACCACTACGAGCTCTTTGCACACAACCAGGGCTGCTTTTATCACCTCCTGTGTGGCCAAAACCTCTCATCTTCCTCCTAATTCAAAAGAAAACTCTGCTCCATCACCAGAAGCTCCACATCCGACTTCAGGAGGATTTCCCACGTGTGCTGGACGTGGTGGCATCACACAGCACTCATCGCTCCGGGCGCTTCATGTCGTCTGTCAGTAGATGTAAGCACGCACTGGTTTCAGGGCAGGAGGAAAGCTTCAGCTGCTCTGGCACGGAGATAATTGCACAAGATTAAAACACAGAGCTTGCTTCCTGCCCTGCTTACATAAAGTCCTCATGCACATTTTATAAGGGAAACTGCCTGGATATAAAACATGCCTCGCACCAAAACCGACAGAACAGAGCTCTGCTCTGACCCAAAGCTGTTTTATTAGAGGCACCGTGATCCCTTTCCCCCTCACTCAGATCACTGCAGACCCCTGAGGACGATGTAGAAAGCTCTGACAGTGGCCAACCTATGAGGAGTGGAGTGCCACGTCCTCAGGCACTGTTGGCACATCCTATCATGCAAGGCCAAGGTGTGCTGCCCCAGCAGGAGCAGATGTGCCCCTTCCAGCTGTGCAAGGGGAGCCCCTCCCCCCCCCAAGAGACCCCCTCCTCTGCTGCTGAGCTCAGGCTGCTCATTAGGTGCATTCCTTCTGCACGTGGTGCGCAGTGCGAGCCAGAGGAAAAATAAATCTGTTTCATGGAAGGAGAAAAAGAAAAAAAAAAGTTTCTAATTTTGTGCTGCCTCTTAAACGAAAGTGCTTGGGGCATTCTGAGCTGAGAACAGAGAGCAAGGCCATCCCAGGCATCGGCCAGCAGCAGCAGAGGCATGCCTCCAAGAGGGGGGTTATACCAGAGCCTCTCCCCTGGTCTTTCTCAATCCCACCCATAAGGGAGATGAGCTCGAGGCGGTGTGAAAACCATCCAGGGAGACTCATTGAATAGTTGTGTGGTCCCACTCAGTAACACGGAGACATAGCACAGCTTCCTGAGCTCCTGCCAGAGATAACACAACGCAGAGCACATCCCCGCGTGCCCGAGCTGGTCGGGGCTGCAGGACAGCAGTGCTGCAAAAGGGCACTAAGAGCACCAAGGAACGTCGGCCTGAGCCCCACCGAGGCACGATGCTGGGTCTGGAGACACACACCCAGCACAGGAGCTGCTCGGGTTTGCAGGGGTTCCCAGCAGAACCCAAGGGTGACTAACAGAGCTCGGAGAAGCAAAGCTCAGCGTTACCAAGCATGCAAGAAGCATCCAAGCTAACCAGACTGGGAACCCGATCACGGTAACAAAAGCAAACAAGCTGGGTTTAAATAGAAGCAAAAAAAAAAAATAATAAAATAAAATAAAAAAAAGCTTGGAAAGGAAAACCAGTGAGAGCAAATGTTTACCCCAACGAGGATAGTTTAGAAATTATGGCTGGACGCCAGCTCTCCAATATTTTTAGTTTGGAAAGGTCTGCTAATCTCAAGCTGCAATGCTGGCGGGTCCGTGCCCTCATCCCCTTCTGCACCAGGAACACTGACAGCGTGAGGGCTGCACTGCACCCCTCTGTCAGACCATCAGGGGCTTCCACCACCCCATTTTGGGGGCAGGAAACCAGCCAAGAGCACACAGCAATTTGCAATGAATCAGCTAATTGCAATTAAAACAGAAATCAACAGCCAGGTGAGTTAACTGCCATTGTCATGGGACAGCAGGAAGAGGCACAAAGCCCAAAAAGAGGGGGGGGTTTAACACTGAGGTTTAACATTGGTTCATACTGATAACAACTTGCTAATTTTAGTTAGGCACTCAAGGTTGGAAGCAGCTTCAGGACAGCAGAGGGCTGGGATGGTCTGCAACAGAAAACCGTGAGGGATTAAAATATTGTCAGCACAGGACAGGAAGGAATGTGGGGATTAGGCACAGCCTCAGCTGTGACACTGGCCAAGGAGAGCACTAACACAGGGCTTTGCTCTTCCTGGTTAAAGAGATGAGAGATGGAAATGTCCTCTGCGTTGTGGGAGAAGGGGCAGAACCCAGCCCGGAGCTTGGGAAGAACGAGCCAGGTCTGAACTTATATTCATTTTATTCTCATTTCCAGGAGACAGCACTGGTGGAGTGCAGCATCAGAGCTAGTGGCAGAAAGCTCAGCTGTTTGTTTAAGGCAGGCAAACGTTTCCGAGGCCGAACGGAGACGACGGGCGCGCGCTCCCCTTCCCCCGTGTGTGCTTCCACTTCAAGTAATAGGAATCTCAAAAAATAAGCTGCTCATCACATGACAGAGAGAATGTCAGAAACTTTAAAGCTTTCTGTGGTATAAATCCCCGAGCAGGGCATGAAAGTAGCAGGCAGGAGCTGAGCTAGCTTATCCCCTGGGCTGAGAATTCTTCCTTTGGTTGGAGAACTTCGCCATGAGCGGCGCTGAATGTTTCTCTGCCCGACTTTAATGCTGTGTGTTACCCAGAGCTGAAATCTGCTCCCCCTGGATTACAAGGGGGGATCATTGGTGATGATGGCACACAGTGAACAGCAGAGAAAAAGAGGACAATCTGATCATTTCGGATCTCCGAAACACACGAGGGAAATAAGACCCATTTCCACTGAGAACACAGAGCTCCCGATGGCACCGCTGGGCCTGGGGAGTGCTCACAGCTCTGGGGGGCTTTAAGGAAAGCATTTCCAGGTGACTGCTGGGTTCAGCTGGGACAGCAGCAGGCTTGTGCTCTGCAGACTATGGGAGAGGACTACACCTCCTCAACCAGGTGGCATTCACCATTTCCAGCTTCGTGCAATGCAGAGCTACAGCTTTTGGCTTTCTGCTCCAAAGTGCGTGTTTCAAATTAGACAACAAGGCATTACACAATCAAAGGCAGCTGCAGACCCCTTGCCTCGACACAGAGCGTGATCAGGGCTGAGAAAAGGCAGAGCTGACTCTGCAGAAGCAGAGCCTGGCAGCAGAACCAAGGCTCTGGGCCGCAGGGAAAGCGGAGCTCCCTGACGTATGCAAGATGCCATCAGCAGTCACTGAGTTCCCAAGGCAAGGAGCAAAGCTGGGGCTCAAGGAGGACCTGTTTTGGTTTGCCTTAGTCTTGTAAGAATTAGGGGACTTTCTGTGTGCCCACGAAGACACTGGGAATCTTTCTGTCACTGCAGTACTGTGAAGTTGTCTGATTTTATTAGCATCTAGCTATATTTGGAAAAAGACCCAGCAATAGATGAGTGCACATTCTTGCTTGCTCTGCAAAGACAATTACTGGATTGCAAAAAAAAGGCACAAGAAGCACATTCCTCCTTCTTCTATCCCTAAAAGGTTTCCTCCTCCCTCCTCTCTCAGAGCACTACTACTGCTGTCACTGAACTAACTCCAAGCACACATTTTCATCTTTGATCCAGCTGGCTTGGAAACTGCTAGGATTTAAGATCTCTCTTCTGTTTGAATAATTTCAGTGACTAGAATCTCATTGCTTGCTTCACCAATTCTCTTCATCCTCTGTCTATATATAGTAAAAGAGATGAAATAATATTATATTTAGTTTTATTGCTGGAAGCAATCCACTGTCCCCCAGTGCAGTTTCCCAAAGGAAGGAGGTGAAACAGAAGATTCAGCAGGATGTGCTGACTGGAAACAAGAACAAGTTAGCTGGAGTGTGTGCAGTTCTGGCTGGCTGTTACCAAGGAAAACAGAGCACAGAAGGGCTGGGGTCATTAAACCAGGAACAGAACAGGCCAGGTATCAATCCTCTGCTCCAGTTGTCACAAAACAATTCTGCTTTGCGTGGAAGATGAGTCGTGTCAGAGCGCAGGACATGCCATCAAGGCTTCAGAGATTCAGGATGCCACAGAGTGGGACAAAGGAATGGGACTCTTTGATGAACGTCCTGGTTATCACACCAGAAGTTCATTTTAATACATTAAATTTCTATCTTGTCTCATCCCTGTTGCTGCATTAAAACACAAGACTCTCCTGCAGCTGCATGGCTGATACTCAACGTTTCAGCTACTAAATATCCCAGCACTCCTATGTCTTTGCTGTGGAAGGCTAAAAATCCTGTACGTTTTATACAAAAATAGAAGGTATGGAGAGAAGTTGCTCTCTATATGACTAATCCAGGACCGAATGCATTCAGCAGTGTGGATTCTGCTCTGTTTACAGTTTTAAGGGACTCAGTGCCTCGAGAAGGCCACAAGGACCTTCTCAGATGCTGGGAAGGACATGGAAAGATCAGGGACAGCTGCATGTTCATAGAAGCAGACTGAGAATTCCAGCACAGCAGAAAAACCAGTGCCTCCCTCTGCTTACGTAGCACAGACTGCCACCTGCACACACACACACAGAGCCACGAGCTTTGCTTCCTCCCTGACACAGATCAGCAATCTCCTTTGAAACAATTCTCAGCTTGCTTTGCTGCCTGGTCAGACTGATCCCCCTCCAGGCAAAGCTGCCCATGTGCTCTTCCTGCCTCAGCACCAGAGATGCTGAGGACCAGTGTCCACCTGGAGGCTGAATACACTACTGCAGTAAGTGTTGACAAGTTTCAGCTGTTTGAAAATAAATAGTTTCTAGGAACTTTTTGTGTGCACCTGTATGCATACGTTGTCAGCTGTGGGGTTTTCAGCCCCTACTCCTAGCATTTGGTTGGCTGTGAATGCAGCTTGGACAAACTCATCAAACTTCCAGGTGCTCCTGACTGTGCTATTTTGCCATAAGATGATCACAGTCCAGACAGAAGTTGCCCAAAAGCACTGGTGGGAGAAACACAGCTAGAATATTTGTGTCCTGTGGGAGATAACTACAGGAGAGATCTCTGCCTACCCAAAACCCATCCGAACGGGGCCTTACTCCAACTGCCTGGAAGCACGAATGAGAAAGGTTTGCTTGTCATCAGAAATGATGTAAGCCACCACTGATGGAAACCCTTTGCCCACAGTGTGCTTCAGTTGTGGTGGGAGCAGCCAGGGTTTAGAACTACCAATATCAGCAGGAGAAACTGGAACTTCAAAATCAACTTTGAAAATGTCAGCTCATGAACCACAGTGCTGAAGGATACAGATCAGTTGCTCTGAAGTGCACCCATTTTCTTAGCCTCTTCCACAGAGCTTTTACACATACATCTGTTAAACATGCTGGTGATAACTCAGTGTCTTTCAGGCACTCTCATGGGATGCAGCAGTCATTGTAACTGTCCTCTTGCTATTGCAGCTCCACCACTGTTACCCTGGATTCCCCTTATAACCGGAGGTTTCTTCTAGATCTCAAAGAGATTGATATATCAAAACCAAACTCAATTACAAAATATAATAACCTCTTCTTGGAAGTGAAGCTGCCCCATATTCCAGACTGTGGCAGGATTTTTATGTCCTAAAAATATTTTGTAATAAGTTCTACTTAAAATATATCCGAGTTGCAGCCTGCCTCTTGGGCACGTTGTAATGCTCTCAGAGAAGATCTGCTCCCTGTCAGTTCCTCCTGGGCTTGGCTGAAGAGCTCTTCTCACTCTTGCTCTGCAGACTTGAGCATGAGAATGGCATTGTAGACCTTCAGGGCAGGACCCAGCTTGATATTGAGTATTTTAACCAAGTCATTCTGGTTCAGGAGCAGGAAGGCCTCACCATCTATCTGCTAGAGATGTAAAACACAACAGGAGATAAAAATTACAACCAAGAAATAAGCAGGATTCTCACTCCTGGTTGCTCAGTTAAACAGTGTACTCAGGAATGAAAATACAGACACAGCCCTGAGGATGGAAGGCTTGTCCTTCTCTCTAGTTCTGGCACCCACACCAGCCCGCAGTTCCCAGGCACACTCCCCTTCCCAGGGGTCTTAGGCCTTCCCCAGAAGCCTGAGAAGTCAGAATGTGGGCAAAACTCACAGGGAGATGGTGATGATGAACCTTATCCATTAGACTTCCTATTCACTATAAGGATACTCACCCTAAAAAGCCAACAACTGCCAAAAATCCCACAGCCTAGTCACAATCTGTGGTCAAAAACTCGATCAGGAAATGCAAGCCTTCAGGAGGCAGCTATCCAAGAATTAATACATTACACTCATCTACAGCAATTAGAAGTATCCCATCGCCATTTCCTAGCGTGCTCATTCCACACTGTCATTGCACAGCTTCTCAGACCCCTGTTAAGCAATTCAAGGTGGAGGGCAAAGCTCTGCTGCTTCTTGGGTCAGCTTTGCAGATGGGAAGAAGTGGTCAGATGTGAACGTGTGGCTGCTCTCAGTTGGTCTCCATTAAAAGGAGCAGCAGCAGGCTGTTATGAAATAGTTTCTGACGGCTCTAAATGAGCCTGTTCACAAGGTAAAAAGAGATGGTGTGTTATATAAAACAGGGCACAATAAAGCCATGGAATCTGTCTGGATTTACACATATACTCTCCTAATCCATCAGCAAGGAGACATTCAATCAGATTCAAAGCTAGCAATCTCTAACTGTATTACCTTGTGAAACTAAGCGGAGCTCTGGATACCAGAGAGTAAAAATGTATTATTTTCAGAATAGGTCAAAAATGTATTTTTGTTCACAAGAGCATCCGCAGAGACAACGGAAATAATTAATATAAACCCCAAATGCTGCAGAGAAGGAGCCAAAGATTAATGGACACAGACAAACACTGCATGTCTCTCTAAGTTATTCCATTAAAGTGCATTTACAGAGACTGATGGCCTCTCCTCCTCTCACTTGATGCTCACCAGCACAGCGGACAATGCTAGACACTGCTGATCCAAAACAACTCTTCTGTCCCTGCACTCTTCCTAACTGGAATTCTTCTCAATGTCAACAACTGGTAGAAAAGGATGCACTTAATAAACTTGGACAAACATAGCACTAAAGGCACAGTGCTGGGAGCCAGGAGATTAGGGCTCCCCTCTCTAACCTCAAGGAGACTGCTAAGCAAGTTGATTAATTCCCAGTATGTACACTGGAAATGACAGCAAGGCTTCCAGTGCACAGTCAGCCTGATTTGCAAGCTGCCTACAGTCTATACTGCTGCATGGCCCACAGTAAAAATAGCCTGAAATAAATGGACTGCTGCTTAAATTAAATAAAAAGAGTTAAGAGAAGGAGAAAACTGCTGAAAAACAATCTTCTGTTTCAAAATGCTTCTGAATCCAATATTACCATTACATTTCTCTTTCATTGCATCTCCTCAAAGATGTTTATTTTCAACAGACCTTCCCTGAGCTGGTCCTCGAAATGAGCATGGTATCACTGCCTGTGGTTTGTTATTCATTTCTTTGCTCCGTCTTATTTGGATGGTTTTTAAAATTCTGGGCACAATTTGTTCTCTCCATTTGTAACGTAAGCAGGAACTTATCCTTCTCCCTCCCGCCAACAGGAGTCTGCAAGGGATTTATTTCTCCTGAACACAGAGCACTCAGAGGCCTGATTACAGCTAATGGACAACTCTGGTCAAGTCCAGCAGTGCTGTCGCTCACACCTGAATTTTGGCCAGAGCCAAACTGCTAGAAGAGTTTTCATTTTGTACTGACAGTTCAGCTCGAGCACAAACCTGAAAAACAATCCAAGCCTCTCTTGTTTGGCAGAGGGAACCACACTGTGAGACTGTGGAAGGTATTAAAATAGAACATGGCCATGCTGCTCTCTGAAGTAGAAAACAGCCACCGTGTTCAGGACCTGTTTCAGTTATTACTAGAAGAACCAAAACAAATGGAAAATGGTTGGATCCATTAGTGGGCTTACATCTCAATTACCAAGCCTTCACCTCTGAACTCACCTTCGCTAGAAATTGGGATGTATTTTTTATACCCAGCTATGCTGAAGGACTGGTTTGTTGGGAGAAATTTCCTCATTCCCACTGTATTCAATTAAATGGTATTCCACTCTTATTGCTAACGCTGCGCATCAATTCATTTTGCTTTTTATTTTGTGTGTATGTTTTAAAATAAGGGAAAGCAAAATACAGAGACATAAATCCCATAAAATGCACTCCAGCCTGATTCATCCTGAAAGGAAGCCAGCTCTGGGGAGCAGTCATCTATTACAAACCTGTCCTTTGCAGCCACTCCACTACGCAATGCTTCTCGGCACAGAGGGTGCACTAAGTGCCTTGCAGAATGCAGAGAAGGCCCAGCCCCTTCCCTCAAGCTCTTACAGTCAGAGCAGCAGAAGGGGAGGCATGCCTGTGTAAATTAATCACAGAACCTCCAAACTGTCCCTGCAACATAACTGGAAGCCAAAGTGCTCAAAAGAGCCTAAGTGTCATGGGATCAGTGAAAAGGAGCAGGGCGGCCACATCCTGCACTGCTGTGATTTCTGAGAAGCCACGGGGAACACACCACAAACAGGGAATAGAGCCCAGCACAGGGCACTGACAGGACACGTTGCAGGCAGGAGATGCTCTGACTCCCCAGCAATTGCTTGTACAAGAGAAGGTGCCCCACCTGCTCCCACCATGGTCCACAGCAGAAGCCAGGGATTCCTAAGAAGCCCTCTGACTGCCAGCCTGCCCAAGAGAAGCAGGCATATGTTCTTGTTAGAGGAAGCAGATGAGATCTGTGCTGCACCATTCCAACAGGACATCTTTATAGCGATGCCAAAAACACTAGACAATAGTCCAAGACAGGATGTTAAGCACTAGCTAAGTGATTGGATTGGGAGGGGAAATTTAAGGCAGCAGAATGCCATTAACCACGCTGGGATTCAGCTCAGTGCTGAAGCTGCTTCCTAAATGCCACAGGCTAGTGACAAAGCTGAGCATGTCTGTGCAGTCAGCACTAACTGCAGAGCAACTGGGGTACAAAACCACCCAGCTGCCACAGCCAGGCTCACAGCACAGGATTTGGGGCAGACCTGACTTACCTCTTCCCTGAACACAGCTGCTTGTTCTTTGCAACCAGGTAAACGCTGGACAAAGCTCACCACCTATAATTAGATTTACAAGAAGAGAAACAAGGATAATTAGAATGATGACCGTGTACAAAACATCTGCATGCAAGAATTTTTATAACTTTTATACCTAGAACTCTCCTGTTAATGAAGGTTGTATACAAGAAATATAACGGGTTGTTGTTACAAGCCTGCAAAGCTTATTCTGGTTACAAATAGTACTCTCCATATTGCTCCCTGACCACTTCTCTAAGAGCCCAGTTTATCCACTGCTTAAAATGGTTCTTATAAAACATCACTCTTATTAAAAACTGCATGAGGCCATACATTATTTTAAACCCATCCACAACTTTACTTCCTCTATGGTTTTGTCAGAAAATAAAATTAAAAAGAAGGATTTAGACAATTTCCCCACTATGACATCCCTTTCAGAGATGATATAAATCAACCAAGTGAGTACTCCTGGTTTGTTAACACACGGAAGGCAGAAAAGCAAGAAGAGAAAGAAGTTGTGGTTTTATTTAATCCGTGGCGGATGCAGAGGATCCACAGAACCAACATGATTAGACGAGTTGAAGTTAATTTTACATTTCATATTAGGGAAAACCTTTCTAAGCAGGAAATCTGTTAACATTTGGAATAATCTCCTCTGAGACATGCAAGCAAGCCTTGGATTACATTATATAACACTACATAGTGCAAGCAGCAATCCCGAATGCAGTGGAGGATGACTTAATATGTATTGTCTTCTCCATCTGCAGCTTCACTGGTTCACAGAAGATTTGTATATTGAGGCATAATCAGATCAAACATTTCATGCTAATTGGATGCTCCCTTGCAGGAATAGCTCTGTTTCATGAGGCATATTCACTTGAGTTATTACAGATGTGACATTTCTTCCATGAACACAAACAAGCAAACAGTTTGGGAGGAGGTCACTGTCAAAGATGAGCTTCCCTTTAAATCACAATTGTCAGGCTCCCTCTTAAATCACATCACTGTGTCTCCAGCTGATCTCAATCCTGTCCTGGCTTCTTCCAAGCACAGCAGGGAGCTGTCAGCCTGCCCCCAGCTGTGCTCTGCCCTGGTAGAGCTGCTTTTTGGTGAGCATCACTGACTCCTGTTGCTTCTGTTATGCAATCTGAGAGCAGAGCCTTTCTCTCCTCTCATGCTTCTCCATTACACTGTGCTATGAGGGAAAGCTCCATCTTAAAGAGAACCCCTAAAATTGAGAGCTCCATCACGCAGTGATTCCGAAGTAGAAGTGCAATCTCCTATTGCAAACAAATAAAATAATACTTTTCCTGTATGTCTTTATAATTAAAAGCTAAATGAAATACTTCTGCAAGGCTACTATCTTCCAGAACATAAATGGCAGTTGGACCCTTGAGGGCAAGGCAGTAAACGACCCTGAGGGCCTGTGGGCCGAGGTCTCAGGGGAAAGCTCTGAGCTTGCCTTACTCTTCCATCCTTCCCTGGACAACTGCTGCTGGCCACTGTCACAGATGGTGTGATGGCCTTTGATCTGCTCCAGAAGTCATTTGTATGTACACAGAAAGCACACTGCTCCACAGCAGTAGCCTTTTAAACAAACAGAGTCCTGGGGCTTGCCAGGAACTGAGAAGACAGAGGAAGGAGGAAGATGCAAGACAAGGATGCAGGAGAGATGGATCCTTGGGAAGGAGAGAGACTTGCATCCTGCAGAGCTGAGGGGGTCTGCCTGGCCCACGTTACTGCCCAAGAAATGATCCCAAAAAATGAAGAATTAAAGCAAGACTTTTTCCTTAATGTGGGTTTTATAAAATAAAAACAGTTATTCAGTCTGGAACCAACAGAGAATATACACTCCCCATTGCTCTTGCTTCAGATCAACGGAATGGGCTCCTTTGTGCAACAGAGTTTGAAGTACAACCCATAGGCAAATATTTGCCTTGTAAGAAGATATTAGAAGCCCTAATACCAACAGATCCTATCTAGTTTGGACCCACTAGAACACAGCAAGTCCTACTGCTTTCATCTTCCACAGCTCACAGCTACATTGCCCTGCACATAGTGACCCTGCAAGTGCTCAGAGAGAAGCCAAATTCATTCCCATGGGAATCTGCAAAGAACACCATTTGCAAAAACCAACCCACACTACAGAAATGCAAGGCAGAGTCCGTTGTGACTTTGGCCAGTCCACTGTGGTGCTGCAGCTGATCTTCTGAATGTGCCATTCACACTCCCTCTGGCAACCATCACTCCATTGGTTGTTTCAGGCAGCGTGCTGTATTCTGAGTTTTGAATCACCATATCCAGAGTGCCTCAATGCACTGTGGCTGCTACTTATATTCATCTGTTATCAAACTAATATCCCAGTTAAATTTACCCAGCTTTAAAGGTCAACTGTAAAGGACAAATTTTATTTGGCTTGTATCCTGACTCTGTTCTTCCATGAAATGACCTCCATGTTTTGACCAAAAGAAAGAAATTCTGATTGTTTTCATGTCAGAGGATTAGCTGCTTCTGTCTTTATTGATTTATTAAAAGACCTTTTGAAAAAGAAAACAATGGAAGCTTTTTCTAAAGAGGGATACAAATAGAAAATCTCTGATTTTTTTTCCTCCTCGATAAGCAATTTAATTTAAGCTCATTTTCATTAAAAAAAAAAAGGAATATTAGAAGGACCATTTTTCAAAACAGCCCTACTGTCTGCTCTATCCCCTTCCATTCACTTCCTCCTCCCAGAGAGGTGGTGGAGTCTCTTTCTCTGGAGACATTCAAGACCCACCTGGATGCCTGCCTGTGCAACCTGGACTAGGGGGCTGCTTTGGCAGGGGGTTGGACTCCATGATCTCTAGAGGTCCCCTCCAACCCCTACAGTTCTGTGACTCTGTGATTCCTGTTTGCTATGGCTCCTGCCCCCTGTGATCAGTCCCACCACACTCCAAGCAGTCCTCCAGCATGAAGAGCAAAGTCAAGATTGGTTTCTCTGATAAAGAGGCACTGAGGGAAGATACACTTTCTTTGAAGATCCTCTATGCATCATGAAGAACAGCACCTTTTTCCTGCTTTGCAGATTATCTCCTATCCTGCAAGCACAACATTACAGCACACTCTTCTTGAATTAAATGGCCTGTGATTAAGTGCCAGGATCCAAATTGTCATCACTTCCCAAGTGGAGATGCAAATATTATTTACGCCCAAGGCACCAAGTTTAAAAACAACTACTCAGCACACAGAAGACAGCAGTTTTTTCACATGCCACCTAATTACAGGAGACATCTCAAGAGCTGGGACTGCAGACTTATCCTCAGCCACACAGCTGCCTCTGCCAGAAATCAGGTCAGGCTGTGGGCAGTTTGTTCCAGGGAAACAGGCAGGGAGATGCAGGAGGAGTAGGCAAGCACAGTTCAGTTTGGGATTATCTGCAATATAAAAGTGAATCAGCAGCAAAGTCATGAGAGAAGGGGAGGGAGATCAGAGAGCAACAGAGTCTGATGTAAGAATGGTGCTTCAGGCCTGAGGGCTGAAAGATAAAGGGGTAAGTATACAAACACAGAGAACTGCATTCAGAGAAGTAAGGCATGGACACCAGAGGGTTAACAGAGATCCTTCCCCTTCCTTCATCAAGGGATTTGGGTACAGCTTTTAGCTGAGTCAGCTATGGCATATGCAAAGCAAACAAAAAAGTATTACCGAGGAAGAAAAAAAAAGATCTTTTCCAATTAGACTCCAGAAAAGGAGGGGGGGCTGGTACCCCTGCACCCAGGAAGCAGGGAACTCACCTCTTCCACTGTCCACTTGGTCACATGTTTGGCTGTGAGTCCTGAGACCTCCGGCAAGAGCCTGCAGTGCTGCTCCCAGCAGAGATGGAGGCGGTGGCTGGGGTTAGAGTCCAGGGCAGGCATGAAGATGGACTGATGGAGGGCCTGCTGGAGGTTGAAATTGAGGTCTGGAAAGAAAAGGAGACAAGTCAGAGCAAGCCTTCAAGAAGGAGAAATTACAGAGGAGAAGGAAGGGTCACAGTTTGGAGGGAAAAGCAAAGCAGGGCAAACAGCCAGCCAGCCACTGCTACTGCATGGCACAGTGTGCTCTCAGGGCATGCTCCCCCACCCTCCCAAGAGAGAGCAGCCAAAAAAAAGATAAGATTGCCAGGCTGGAGGTTTTAGTGTTAGCTTCTTCCCAGGAAAATGATGTCACGCTGCTAACACAGAAGATGCTTGCAGCGATTTATTGACAAGGTGGAGGAGTTCTGGTAACAGCATCTTCGGCTGGAAACTAATGGCACCACCCCAGCTGCTGGCAGCCTGTGAGGAGTGAGATGTGTGCAGCTGATGGTCTGGGCTCACTGCCTCCCCAGGAGACTCCCAGACCAGGAGTGCTGCACGTTACCTCCAGACATCAGTTCCCTCATGTGTCCAATGATGGAAGCTTTAAAAATCAAAGAGGGAAAAAAAAAGAAAAAGAGAGAAGAAATCACCCCTCCCTGATGAGATCACTTGAGTAGTGCAGAGTCATGGTCCTACAGGGATTTGCCCAGTTATACAACAGGAAGTGAAGCAGAGGATGGAAACAACATGGAAGGAACATGCACCTCTGGTTCACAACTGGCAACATCACACTAGAGGCAGAGGCAGGCCTGGCACATAGTTACTCCTCTGTCCCCAGCTGTGTCATTTTACCTTCACCTCCACCTCCCTACGTGACGTGGCATGTCACCAAACAGAGGTCTTTATTGCTAATAATGAGACCAACATGGGGGTTAAAAATGCACATACAAAGCCTGAGTAAGAGTGGCTCTTCAGATGGGATGGAAGCTCTGTGCAATCATCAAATTGCAGGTCAGTGGATTACTGCAGAATTTCCCCCTGCTGATTTCCATCACTCTGCTTAAGGTGAATGCGACAGGAAAGCAGACAGCGTTCCCTGCCAACTGCAACTGCAGCTCAGAGCTGGCAGACTTCTCCAGCTCCAACTGCAGAAGTCAGCACCAGGTAAAAATGAATTAAGAAAAAAAGCCAGGCACCTGTCCCAGTTTGTGCCTGCTTAGCTATTTTTGATTGGAGTCTATTACCATGTTAAATCCTCCTAAAAGCCTGGTCAGCTTGGTTCTCTGAAATGGCTTTTTATAGTAAATCTGAAAGTTAAGCATATGGTTTGCTAAAGTGATATCAGAAAGCTTCTCTTCAAACTTAACCTGTCAAGTACCAGAATGAAAAAGACATCATTTTTCCGTTTGGATTTTTATTTTCTTTTTCATTCTCAAGAGAACCTTCCAAAAGTCACCCCAGTGATTCTAATTATATTTCTGGATACCTACAGAAAGAAGTGGATGGAACTTAACAACTACCTGCTAGGTTTTGGTTGTGTCTCCCACGATAGCTATGTTGGCTCTGTCAGCAGAATGGTCATGGAGTGGGGAACAGCCTCCCCTGCCACTTCAGAAGATCAAGCAATGGTACAGGAGATGGTGAAAGCTCATCTTCTCAGTTAATAAATGCAAAACGTAGCAACATATGCAACCCTACACTTCTAAGCCATTTTACCCTTCTTCCTCATTTCAAAGGAAGAAAGACAGCCACCACCATCATCTCCAAGCATGCATTCTCTTGATCGTGGAACAAAAAACCTGTCAAGTTTTAAATGATCTTTGTGGGTCTGGTGTTTTGCACATACACACACACACACACACAAATAAACAAAAACTAACCAACCTTTCCCGTCGTTTTCCTGCTTCACCAGCAACTTTATGTAGGCATGTGAGCATCCAAGCCTGAAAGCATCAATTAAAAACATCTCAAATGATAACACAAACTGGTGCAACTGCTCCTCCATACAGACTGATTAATGGGGTATTTTAGGAACCAGAATATTCCACCTCTTAAAATTAGCAATAGAATTTCATTGTCTCTGGCTTCACTCCTCTTAACTAAGAACTGTGATATTAAATTCACACCTTTAACTCAGAATTAAGTTCACTGAGGGAAAGAAAGCCCCTAAAATTAGTGGGAGGAAAGGAGAAGACTTAACAAGTAATTCTAAAACCCTATGCTGTAAATCTCCAATCAAATCGGGTTGTTTTAAGCTCCTGGTTTACATCTGTATTTCAGATATCGCAGCAGCATCAAGAAACACAACTGTGAATCCACAAAAACACATCATAAAAATCATATTTACTTTTTGGGTTTGGCTTTGATGTTTCCAGAGGGTTTATCTTCTACCCAGTCTTTTGCTTCTTTGCTTTCAGACTGCTCCGACAGACTTTGAACACTGCTCTGACATGACTTTTCACTGTCTTGTGCAGATTTCCTGGAGGGACAGACAAATGACAGGAGCTAAGAGGACATTCTCAATTCGCTTTTCGCAGAAGAGAGCAAAACTGGCAGATTCTTTCAAATGAGAGTAACAACTACCACCTAGTGGTGAAAGCTTTCCTCTCCCCTACCACCGTTACTGGTGCAGCCTAGAGTGCTTTTTTACTCTTCAGCACAGACTGAGAGATGTTATGTGAAATCATCAGTCCCTGTGGACAGAGGCTCTGACCCCAGCAGCTACAAGAACCCCACTGAAACTG
Source organism: Cyrtonyx montezumae (assembly GCF_038088225.1). Lineage (NCBI taxonomy): Eukaryota > Metazoa > Chordata > Aves > Galliformes > Odontophoridae > Cyrtonyx > Cyrtonyx montezumae. The sequence continues at coordinate 3,007,295 of NW_027072036.1, forward strand.
ATTTAGGATTCATACACCCTGGATAACATTTAAGACAATGTACACGACTGAGTTTGTTGCCTTAATACACAAAAAAGGCCAAAAGCATCACTGGAGACTGCCCTGGTGAGACCTAATTCCTACAGCCTAAAAGTGACAATACTGAAAATATTTTGTGTCCAGATTTGTCCCACAACAGACTGACTGCATCCTGCAGTCCAGAAGCCAAAGCATAGTTTGCCTCAATGATACTCAGTTCCAAGATTTTTGTGTAAGAAAATAAAATATGTTTGCCAAGTGACACGGGTAGAGTCATTACACCTTCCAGTGTAACACAATTGGCACTGAAGCGGATTGCAGTTACAGTTTAATAATATGCAAAATAATCTTGCTTGACAGTTTTAGGACAGGAAATGAAGAAAAAGAACATATTTTAAACCGAAACAGCAAGAAAAAAAATTTATGGAGACAGAATGCAATTTCCTTAGTTGGAATGTGACCAGAGCAGCAGGATTAAGGAATCAAGAAACCTATTAAGGCACATGAGGGTATAAAAGTACATTGCTCTGTGTTAAGACTGTCTGGAGCATGGGTCAATATTACAGAAAGATGAACTCAATGCACTACTGATTCTGTGCCAATTCCTGTTTTTTTCAGCCTTGTAAAACATCATTGCCCCACAATACTTGTCCAGGAAATGGGCTCAGCTCACCTGGACTGTGGAGAGTCCTCCTGAGAAGATTTTCCTGCTCTGAGCAGAACCTGGGCAGGGGTCTCCAGCCTCCTGGCTTTCTGAAGGCTGCTGCCAGGGGAAGGCCTTTCCCCACCCAGGCGGTCCTGTAACACGTTTTCTTTGTTGAGGTTCACATCAGAATACGGGCAGCCAACTAACCTGTGTTAAGAAAAAAAAAAGAGAGAGAGGTTATGATGCATGTTTCTATGTTCCTAAGTCATAGTCTTAGCAGCCTCAGGCAGATGCACCCATTAACAAGGCCAGAAAAAGCAAAGCCAAAAACTCATCCAGATGGAGACATCATTACCCAGTTTTAGGTATGGGAAAGCAGAGGATCAGAGGATCTATCAAAGCAGAGGACCAAGAAACCAAATTCACGTTTCTACAGAGTCATCCTAGAGAATAAGAAGAGATCTTCCTGTGTCGCCTGCTTGTCTGAACAACATTTCATGAAGTGATAACAGCCTGCAACTATCATTCTGAACAGTCCAAAGCTCTTGATCACATCACATACCACTAGATCCTCAGACCTTCCATCTAAGGTTGTTTTCTTGCTCTGTGGTTTTATCAAGAAAATCTTTCCTTTTCCAAGAACATATGAAAATCAATGGTAAATCAGTCACCTGAAATCAAGGGACACAACCCTCTAACTCCAGTGTGGTGTTAGAAACCACAAAACACGAGCTCTCTCCTCACTCTTATGCTCTAATCATACACCAGCACTCTTTTCCTCTTTAGCTATTGCCTTGCAATATTCTTGGGCATATTATTTTACATAAGTAATTCCTTCAGCAATGCTGGAATGTAGAAATTGAAGTGAATTAATCTATGCTATGTTGTATTGCAGTTGGAACAAATATACTGCTATAAACTGAATTTATGGCAGAACAGCTCATTTAGACACAAGAGGGAGCTGCAATTACACTAATAGCTGCCTCCAGAACACTCTGTGATAATTTCAGTGCAGTGCAGGTGCTTGATGCTGCATTATTATTACAGACAGCATTCAGATGCTCCCAGACAGAACCCTCATAAGATCTCAGATACATACGTATAATGTGTTCCATATCGTGGCCCCCTGACATGACCAATACCATGACAGCCTGGAGTGGGACATGTCTGTCCCACTGCTCCCACAGGATCAACAGCACCTGGAGAATAATAAAAAGAATAAAAAAGGTAAACAGCTTTGTAAAAAGCTTCCTACCTCTGAAGAGCTGCACTTTGGGAAAATTATTCATGACAACAATATGCTATCATCTTCATTACCTAGAGGGACTTGCAAAGCGTGTCCAGTTTTTGCACACCAGCCTACAGGATGAACATCAGGGCTGTCTGCATCGACCCAAAAATCGTAATTACAGTCCCAGCCATCAAAATGTATCTAAAAGAAGCACAGTCTCAGTGAGAAGTACAGTTAAGGATGTGACTCAGCTTTTACTTCAACTTCCCTCTTTATTTCACCTTGCTCAGTCTGGAGCTGATTCACTCAATCTTCCAAGTCAAGCACAACCACCCTTTGTGCTCACTTTGTTCTCTGACCCCTCCATCTATCTTTTACAGAACCACCACATTCTGCTGACACAGTCAAACCACATGGTCTGCAAGAAAGCACAGACCATGGCGTGCTCCAGGGCGCTCCAAGTCTAAATATATACAAACATAACTGTTTCTTTTTAATTGTCTCGTTTTCTACAAATCCCCAAACACCACAAACTTGGCAAGTTTTGTAGTGAACAAACTAGAATTTTCTGCTGGCTGAAAGGACGAGGAATAGCTGGTTTGGATCCAGGTCAGGCAAACAGAGAATAAAGATCACTGCCATTTAAAGGCAATAAGGCTGTTAATAAGGCAAAGTTTCAAACAGAAGTGTGAACTATGTATCTTGCCTCCAGACACTGTCAAAACTTGAGTTTTGCTTACAACCACAGCCATGAGATTGAGGACCAAATGAGCAAGGGAAAGCAAACACCCCCCCTGCCCATGTAAGCATCCTGTAGGAAGGACATCTGTGGCCAAGAAGCCCACATCAGTGCAGCTTACACCTCAGCCAACTGACACCAAATTTCTCAGAAACAAAAGCATCACTGATTCTCCTGGCAGTATATTAATATGAAAACAACCAATTATAATGCACCTATGGAACAAATTTATATTGGTGAATGAAAGCACCTCCTACACGGGCCAGAATTTAACTTCCTTTTGGTGTTTCCTTAAGTGTGGTCAGGAAAAAAAAAATTTAGGTAGCTTCCCACCAGTAGAACATCACTGCTTCACTCATACAGATCACAGATGGAAAACCATTCTGTCAAATCTTGTTTCAAAACAGTTACAGTAAAACAGTAACTAACAATACCAGGCAATTCCATTAGATTTCAATAGGACAAACAACAGAAATCATTTCCAGCTAGGCACGCCTGTAGCCTAGACTGTCTGTAAAGCATTTGTTTGCTGCTCCTCACAACAAATGTGTTTTCTTTCTGTGCTGACAATCACTGTGTTCCTCAGCACAAGGGCTCTGTACTTCAAAGCAAGGTCATACCTTAATACGATGGTCATCTTTGTCAGTTATGGTTGCCACTCTTATCAAGATGGGATTTCTTTTGTCTACAGCCTCCAACTTCATGTTAACTTGGAATCCATGAGCAGGACGCTGTAAGACAAGATTGTAAGCAGAATGCTAAGAAGTCAAGGCAGCTGCAACTAGAAACCTTCTCTGAATAAAATGTACTTAGTTTTTCATCTACCATTCAAGCACTTTTGCAGCTTCTGACCCCATCTCATCTGGCAGACTATTCCAGAGGATTAAGTCAGAGTTTTCTAAGAAAATGTTGTCCCTTTGTCAGCAGCCCAAAACTACTCCAGGAGAAACAGGAGCATTCCAGCGCAGAGCAGCATCTCAGTCAGTGCAAGAGGACACAAACTCCACTGACAAACAGACTGAACAGTCTGACAGGAAAGCTGCTCAACACAGCAGAGATTCCCTCTCGTCTGCCAAGGACACCAGCCAGCCTGCTGCTGTCCAACACCTGAAGCACACTGCTGTGGGACATCTCCATTACGCAGCCTGACATCCTTACCACCACCACGTTTGGTGCATGTGCTAAGAAACACACTTGGTTTCACCTCACTGCAATGCAGATTTTTTTCCTGTGACACTGAGATTTTGTCCTGCTTGTAGTGCAGCATTTAGGGGCACTCCTTTTTCTTCCCTCTCCAAACCTCGAGGTTCAATTTGGTCTTCTGAACTGGATGCAAGCTTCTATCCACAGTCTTTCAGCCAGGTGGTAGAGCAGAAGGCAGACAGTCTACACTACTTTTAGTTTTAAGAGATTCTTACTGAGACAGCCAACGCTGTCTGAGTTTCTTGAGGACAGAGTTTGAGCTCTAGGGAACAAAATGCTGCCCAGAAGATGGGTGGGGCTATCTGAGCCTTGCTGAAGGGCTGTGACCTTTTTGCATTGGCTTCTGAACGTTAATAAACTGACAGATCAAGACAATGAGTTGAAATAGTGGTGCTGACAATGGTTGTCTCCTCCTGTGTTTTTGGATGGATGAGAAGGCAGAAACCCAGGCACAAATTTGCTGCTTGTGCTATATTAGCTCTTGAAAACTGTTAAAACCTAATTCAGTGAGAAATGCTAGTTCTGGCTCTCAACTCGTATTTTTATATACTGATTTCCTGTAATTGCTAGCTGGAAAAATAGTAATAATAATAATAATAAAATCAATAACTCTGCCATGTATTTGCACTTCAGATCAACCAAGCCAGAAAAATAACAAGATTCAATCTTGGAAGAGTTCTATTAACTGTTGCTACAAGTGTCATCTTTTATTCTTTTTCTGTTTCAATTTCAAAAAACAGACTTGGATGTTAATTTACACTCCTGAGTTTTCATGGGAGTCAGACTACCATTCTCTCACAGCCAGGCATCTGAAGCAATGGCTTCAGAAACAAGGGCTGCAGAAATTGATATAAAACATGAAGAGTCAGACAAGGCAGCTGCATTCCCCCCTTGGGAAGATGCTCCATTTCAGAAGAATCCAGAATAGGAAGTATCCACATGAAAAAGACCCCACATACTGTGCAAAAGCCTTATGATCTTCAGGTGACATTTCTCAACACTCTCTGCATTTTGGGAATCTGAAGAAACAGTGCTGGAATGACAGATTACTGAGGACTTAACACTGGCAGTTCTAAGGAGGTTGCACTTTTTCCATTGCCATAAAGAGTTTTCTTATCTTTCCAAAATATTTGTCTCTACAACACTAGTTGTATTGTTCCTGTTGAGTGCTGGCTGCTGCATTCCTTCTCTCGTATTCTGTAGGCTCCTGTTTTCCAGCACTGCTGTGACTTCACAAACACAACTCAGATAAAGAGTGAGCCTACACTGGGGATAACAGACTACTGACAAGCCTCACTCATCACGCTGCACGCTGCCTCCAAGGTGGTTCACATGCTGTGCTCCATGACTGAGATGCAGTCTGCCCAACTCTGGCAAACCTAAATCCAAGGGATGCTCTGGAGATCAACTACACTGCAGGCAACTCCAGCTGTGGCCCTACAGTTCTCTCAAGAGGCAAAAGAGCCTCTCCACATGACACCCACCTTGCAGCCTACAGTAGCTTCAAATGAATGCCCGCTCAAATGCAGCAATTACTAACTTTCTTTGGCCAGATTTTTACCTCCCTTATCTGGAGCCACCTTGATTGCTTTTTCTTCCTCAGTCTCAAAGAGCTTGCCAACACAATATAAGGGAGGGAAGGAGGTATTAAGCTCCAAGTCTGACTTTATCAAAAGGAATCAAGGGAAATGTCACAATGGCACAGAAACGTTCTTAAACACAGTGCAAGATTTAGTGAGGTGAATCAGCAGCACAGAAGATGCTGCTAAGGAGAAAAAAAAACCAGCACCACCAAAACTCTGGAGTTTACTTAAGAAGTTATTTTAAAACCTTTTGTTTTGCTTCTGCTCACTGTGAGCTTCCAGATAAACGCATTGTAAGAAAACGAAGCTCATATTCCTATGGTTGAGAGAACTATCTTCAGATTTAGCCTGCAGGATGGTCTCCTTCCACCTAGGAGTTTGGCAGAGATGCTCTGTCACCTGGTGGTATGCTTACTCCTGCAGAGGGCACAGATGGCTCCTTCCTAGGAGCACCAAGATTTTGTTTTGTTTTACCAGCACAGACAATTTTAACCTCAGACTCAAAGTAAAAAACACACTTTCATCGTCTTGGTACAGTCATGGTGAACTATCTCAAAAGAAAGCATCTAGAAAGAAAGGGAAGATAGTTTATGTTTCCCCTGCTCTCCTGACCTAGGAAAATCAAAGAGATTCACCAACCAGCTTGAATGCTCTTGCTGGGGCTGCCTGTGAGTTGGTTTCTACCAAATATTTCTCCCACGAGAAGGCTTTGGGGTCCTTGTATCCTGAAAAACATGGAGAATTAACATTTAATAAGAAAACCCCACAGTTATTGTTACAAACAACAGAAAAACCTCTATGTAACATATGGCTATAATGTTAATTGGGCACTTAAAAATGGATGGCAGTGGAAAGTGATCTGTTTATTCATACACGCTACTTAAAGCGCACACAACAGCACTGCAAGTTTCCTGAGCTCCTACACAAAATAACCCCAATCTGAAAAACCTGAAGAGTTTTTTTTTTTTTTCTTCTGTACAGCTCAATCCATTCTTATTCTGCTGAGAAAGCTGGCAATTAAGAGCTAGTCAAAGGATTCTGTGATCTGCAGTGGCATCACTAAATTAATATTCTATTTTATTAACTATTCTATGTGTGAGAGCCTGCCCATTTGTAGAAATCTCATGTCTCCTTCAACCTATTCATCCATACCTGAGTAGAATTAGCAGTCTGGACATAAAAGGCTCCATCACCATTACCAGCCTACCTGGGTACCTACAATGCTGTGCTTCTCCAACACAGCAGGGGTGTCACTCTTCACCAGAAACTCCTACACTACATTTAAGAAAGTGCTTTACTTTTTTTTTTTCTTCCCATTTCAGCATTTTTTTAGCCTCAATATTGTTCCCTTTAGGCAGGAGGGCACAATCACTAATTGCATAGGACAGTCTGCAAATTGCTGCACATAAATCTTTTAGCAAAGAAATGAGAATTGACTGCAGATTCTCTGAGGGGCACAGGCAATTGTGACATGAGTAGTGGAGCTGCATGCCACAGCCCTGTTGCACATTCCAGAAGCAGGAACAGATGTGGTGCTGCTGAAGAGTCTATAACCCCTTTAGCATCTGCAGTAAAAGGCACAAAGGCTAATTCTTCCACAGCAAAGCCAGCTTGAAGTGGTACATACTCCACTAGACTTGATATGCTGTAAGTAATTACAGAATTTCTTGCTCCAAAGCTGTCAATCTAGCTAACAGCAGACATGATTTTTTAATTACTATTATTTTTTTTTAAGACAAATGAGAACTTGCATAGCCCTGAAAACAACACTGATTTTCCTGCAGGTTCAGTCCTTTTTCATTTGCCCACATTCTCTTCATGTACTGAATTTAAACAAAGCAGAAAGAGATGTGGCTTCAGTTGCTCCTTCATTTTCAGAAGTTCCATCTCATCATCTATAAAATCATGATACTGATTCCTCTTTTTTTTTCCTAGCTCACTGTAGAGGAAATTCTGAAAATAGCTCTAATTTCTTTCCCTCTGAAATCAAATTCAATTGCAAATTACCAAACCTTGTTCCTTTGCTTGAAAGAGCTGTAAAACAAACGACAGTGGCAAAAAAGTATGAACAATAACATTGTTCAATCAGTAAAGAAAAGAGTCAATCTGTAACTGCAAACATATAATTATGTGGAAGGTAAAGCCTGCAGGTTTTTTGGCTGAGGGAGGAAATGTCTCACTTTCAACATACCAGGTGGTGTTGTCAGTGGGGTTCCAGTTTCTTGGCAGTAGCCAACAGGACGAATATATGGGCTGCTAGATTCACACCTGAATCAAGGAAGAAAAGTTGGCACAAGTTAATTCTGAAGCAAAAGCAAAAGCAGAATTTCAAACGCTCGTCGATACGCCTTTGCAAGGGTAGCAGATGCTTTCAGTGGGTGTGATCATGGTGTAGAAGACAAGCACTGCCTTGTTAGAATTTACACACCTAAGTTATCAAGCTATTCAAGCTGCTCCAGATGTCCACTGCTTTAAAATACAGCAAACACAATAAAAAAGCCCCAACCCCCACATGGACCATACAAACCACAGTTCAGCCTGGACATAAATCATCCAAGCTGAAATACAAAGGAAGTAAGCAGGAGAAAAATCAAACACTAGTCCCCAACTGAAACACAATTACTGTGCAAGAAGGTGCAGTGACTTCTAATGTCCTGACAAGAACTGCACTGAGCCATTATTTCCAACTGAGACCTACTGGTGGTTTGCCTGCTTCCTAATTTTATTGCAAATATACTCTGAGACCCTGAAGGAGGGGATGGGTCAATTTGAGACAGCCCCTTTAGTCACATAGTGTGTTTTCAGCTAAATGCTGCTTTGAAGCTTTGTTTGCTAGTGTTTCCTATTAAAATCATCAAATTCCAAACAAAACATGGCATGGAAACCAAGTTTCACAGACTGAAATGGTAAATGAACTAAGATCTAATGCTCTGCAAATGGAAACAGCAGTGTTATAATGTTCTGGATGATATCTTTTTGGCAAAGAAAGAAAAAACAACAATTTGGCACCTACTCTGAAGAAGAACAAAAGAAAAACAAATAAAAGGAGATGGGGAAGGAAATACAGAACACCGAGTCAGTGCTATGTAGATAAGCACGTCTTGTGTTGCTTTCACAGGCAAACTGAAATAAAGTTTCTCCATTCATGCAGGCTGGAAATCATAGGCCAAAGAGGGAATGTTTCCTAGATTAATATTTTACCTGGCCTCAGCATTCAGGCCAAGGATCAAGATTCTCACATGAGGAACAACTGTAGAAGAGGTCAGGACTTAAAAGCTTAAATGCTGGCAATCACTTTTATTTTCAAAGTGCCTTATCTAAAACTCTGCTGAAGCAACTGGAAAGGTTTCTACTGATTTCAGTACACCTTCCAAATGTAAGTTTGCAGAGAGAGTTTGTAAGTCTGCCAACATCCATTACTGGTTCTAGAGGATGTCACCAATCAGAAGTGTTCGTTACCAGTGGAGCAGTTTACTCTTTATTTCTCCAGGGGATAACATGAACCTGACTCCCAGTCAACAGCTGCATTACCTTAACACTGCACTGGCAGGTCAAGCTATTCCCACTAACTCTGCACTGAACCAACTAAAGAGCCATCAAACAGCAGGAGAAACTACTATGACATTTTGTAAAAGCCCCAAATGTCATTCAGATATTTGAAAACTGATTCAAGATCATGACTTTAGTGACTTGATTTAAAATATGAGATATCACCCTTAGTGAAAGACTGAAATAAAGTGCAGTAATACTTGCAGACAAATAACAGAAATACAATCTCTGTACCAGTAGTCATAAGTCTCATCCCAGTTATCAAAATGAATTAGCAGGCGGTTATCCACAATGTCACTAATGGTTGCAACACACATCAGTGATGGATGCTTCTTGTCCACTGCCTCTAGTTTCATTCCCAGACGAAAACCAGATGGTGTGACAGGCTAAGGAACAGGACAGCAGGAAAGAGAAATCAGTCATATTCTAGCTTAGGCCATCTGAACTGCTGTTTGTAAACTTGTTAGTTGCAGGTTATAACCCCAAACCCCACAGACCAAAACCCAGGCCACTAGCAAGAGGTCTACAGATAAGACTTCCACGTGCTTTGGCAGTAATTGTTATACTTGTAAAAACGAGTTGTGCAGCCTGAATAACACAATCTGCAGGTACACAACACAAATTCAAAGGCTAAGATGCACAATTTTGTGCTGCTAGGTACTGGCTCAGACTTAGCCCTTAGAGCACTGCATGTCTTCTCTTATTGGTCAAAAAGTTGGAGAGTCTTCACAAGCAGAGCTGTATGGTCAGGCCCAGATGCCACTGCAGTCAGTGCTCCGTCCACCAGGAGTGCTGAATGCACAGGATTGTGGCCGTTGTGTCATTTAAGTAAATGGGAAACCATGTCATACAGAAACTGAGGCTAACAACCAAAAAGAAAACAGCAGTGGATGAAGGATGAAAAATACTCGAGATCCAAAGCCTCATAATGAATCCCAGGGTGCACATGAGCGTGCTGCTGGAAACCAGAAATTATTTTGGAAATGATTAAATTAGACAAAAGTGACACAAATATCTTGACTGTAGGGACACTGCAAAACAGACTGTTGTAATATATTTAACAAATGATAGAGTAAATCTTTTTCACCAGTACTAAGGAAGAAGGGAAATACAAATTCTCTGTCTGGAAAGCCAGTGACTCAGGGAAGGAAGAAAAATTGTACTAGTTTCCCATCTTACAAATAAATCACAGCAGGAAACAGCTTGCATCTGACTGCTCCGCTGTCGTACCTCTGACATGAGCATATTAAAAACATGTAAATATTCTGGTCAAAATTTATTTTCAAACAGATCTGATGCTAAGCATCTTGTATTCAATATAAGCACTTACAGTGCTGAGGGTCTTAAAAAGGCTTTTTGGAGCTGCCTGGGCTTTGCAATTCTTCAAGTAGGAAGTCCAATTAAATTCTCCCTCCTTGAAACCTAGAAAGAAAGATAAAAAGATGGTTTTACACAGCCCCGTTACATTCAGATTGTTTTTTCAGAAATGGAAATTACCTATGAAGAATATGAACTCTGCACGATGACTACTTTTTTACAATCTTCAGGGGTTATGCATTTCAGCTAAAACATCCCTCTCTCTTTCAGTACAATGTCCAATCATTAATCTCAACCTTCAAATGATTCTAGGAAATTGAATGTAGGAAGAATATTCTGAACTCTAAAGAAACTTCTTGCTTTTCATGCTCATCTGAGAGTTTCTAATCTGAGTAACACCATCAATCTTTGGGAACACCAAAACGAAGTTGTTTTGTCCTTTTGTGATTCACTGTCTTAATTGCACTATTTCTGTTTATCTAGTTTGAGCTCCACAATGAAATCATACTAAAATTGAAACATACATAGCCAGGACAGCTAGCTCTCAGTAGAATTTATGCTTCCTTGTACACTGCTGCATTATGTTCATACCTTTTGGAGGGAGTAGTTTGTGACTTGTTTTTTCACACCAGCCAACAGGATGGATGTCTGAGGAATCAGCATTAACCCAGAAGTCATAGCACTCTGGATAGCCATCAAAATGTAATCGCATTCTATATCCCTGTACCTGTGAGCAGGGAGGTTCTGATTATCACACACGGTCACACAGAACTTGAATACTCATAAAATGTTCCTCCCGTATTTGGATTTTTATATAAGAGATCTAGTTTTATTTTTCCTCATCTACATCTCCCACTTTCCATGCTCCTCCTTCCTTGCTTCAAACTGCTGACAATAAAACTGGTCAGTGCAACTGCAGTGCCCTCATATTCCACATGCTGTATATTCCTGTGCTGCAACATCTAGAATTCAAATGCAGCAGGAAAACATTTGAATCCACACCAGTTCAATGCAAACTTCATGGAATTGAAGAAGCATAAAAGCATTTCAGCTTGTTTATGTTTACTAAGTCCTAGGGCCTAAATGCACTGGGTTTTTTTCCACACCGATTCATTTCATGGAATGAAGAGGTGTGTTATCATTGTGAGTTACAGCTGCATAATGGGATAGTAGGATTTTATATATAGATTCTTAATCACTTAACACTCTCCCTTCAGCGTCTCTGAAATCCTTCTAATCGTTAATGAACTAAAATACCATTCCTAACTTTCTGCTTTTTATTTAAAAATAAAATACCATAAACGTAAACAGGATTTTTGGAATCAAAGATAGGAATAGCAAATACCTCTGCCACTGTAAGGACACAAAATCGAGAGGGGTGCTCAGGATCCAGCCCTTCTAATTTCATTCCAACTTTAAATCCATTTCGGCCTTGTGGGAATGACTGACACTGTGAGAGGGAGGAAAAAAAAAGGAAACTTCTTTTTAATTCCTAAAGAGAAAAAGCTATTGCACAGCAGTCATCAGATATATCTCAGGTTGTGAATTATCAGCTCCGAGTGGCAAATTCTATCCCTAAATGATTGCTGCTTTAACAGAGGAGCACAGGTACAGAGATCAATAACGGCATGTTCACCGTGTTTCAGGTTCACTTGTTATTCTAATTAATCTCTGAAAAACACTGAACCATGAGTCTGCTGCAATTAACTGTGAACAAATCTTCCAGCAGATGCAGAAATGAGCTCTATTCAAACACAAAAGATCCCCCTTCATAGCCCAGTGTAGGAGGGCTGGCAGAAACAAATAGATAGGAAAGCTAAAATCATTCTGCCTGTGTCAGCACGAGGTCAGCAGGACAAATTTTCCCAAAAGGTAAAACTTCTCATCTTCAAACAGTAGAAGGGATAAAGCATGTTTAACCTGGAGCCAGTTTACACAGCCATTCCAGAAAACATTTGTGGTTTTCATATACTTGCAAGCTTAATCCAAATTAAACATTCGGTGTGTAGTACCGGCCTCGGAATTTTAACCAGAATTGCAAATAGCTTCCTGCATCCAACAGGGCACCAAACTCCTCACCTCACTCTGCAGGCTGACAGCCCTTCCCTTCAAAGGATTCACTCAGAGTTGAGCATCTAATTTGGGCTGATGCCCTAGAGTGCAGAAACAGCTTCACCACACCTAAATTAATACCTAAATTGACTCAATTTCAGTGGGTCTTCCACCCTCCCTTGTAACAATCCCACTGAGGTAATCTCTAACATTCACAACTTGACTTATTATTCTCTACACAGGAAGGCTGGGAAGGCTGCTGTACAACCACAGATGAAACACTGGACATATGGAAGATATTAAACTGTTCCTCTCCAGGATTACTTAAGAGATTGCCTAACAGCTGATTTATTCAGAGCTACCCAAAGCAGACTGAAACAGCCATTGTTTATTTGTGAGTGGGACTCGATCCCTATTTTTTAAAGTGCTGCTTTTGGATGAGGCTCTCTGGGTGGATGTTTGTTTCCACAGTGCCTCAGGGCTGGAAACAACTGGGTTTTACTGCCTGCTTGCACCAAAACAGCTAATAAACGTAACTGCTGGTTTGAGGGTAGTCTCCAATTCTGCTACTACGGTGACTCTGTGAGATTGCCTGAATAAAACACAGCAAGATCTCAAAAAGCTACCAACCTCTCTGAACAGTTTGAGGGGAGCAGCTGGCATCCGTTCCTCTTCTAAGTAAGAAATCCAGTTCCACACCTTCTTGGCAGGAAGAACTGAATAAGCAAAAACAGAAACAAATGTTTTTCTCAGATGCTTCCCGTTCTGCCCTCTCTTCTCTTTCTCCTCCCATTTCTGCAAGTAATTTTTCAGAGCACCCTGGAGCATCTCTGGACTGCTCCCTGCTCTGGTGCACAATTACTCTTACAGGAGGCAGCTCTGAGTTCAGCTCAGCCACATGCACATCAGTGCTGTGCCCTGAGGAGGCAGTGTGACCCAACTTTTTGAGGAAACAAATCCCAGCAGCAGGACAACCCTGCTCATTTTTCATGAACCAAAATTGATGGCATCACAGCTCAAATAAGTTGTGGCCTCCGGATCGCTGGCAAGCTGCCCGTGGAGAGCTGCCACAGTAATACTCTCATAAAATACAAGAGTGTAAAATTGTGGAAAATAAATTCCTTCTCCTGATATTTTACAGAGAAATAAGGGATTATGTAGGAACTAAAGGACAGCACAAATGGGAATGTGTAACTGCATCTAGTATAAACCTACACCAAACCAAATAAAAATGCAAGTGAATCTGTGTTCACAGGATTTTTCTAATATATAGGTACATGAATATATGTATTGATAACCTGCTAGTACCACAGCACATCTACAAGAGAGGCAGCTGTCAGTACACAGATGATGAAGACAACCTGGTGTGTGCTTGGACTCGTTCTAGCAGGACCATGGTCACACACACAACATTCAGCTTTGAGTGCATACTAAAAATCTACCCCCACTAGCTAGCTCCTTTAAGGTATGTAACAATTTAACCCAAGGTCTATCATCCATCCCACCTTGTTTACAACTCGTGTGCTGTTGGGCATTTGCTGTCTGTGGTTATGAAGCTCTCTAAAGTCAATGGAGAAAAGATTCTTGTTGGCTTCAGCGAGCTTTGCATCCATCTGTCTCCTTCCAGATCCCAGATCCACACAGGTAAACCTCCTATATTCTTGCTAATAAGTTTCAGATGGCTGACTGTGGTAAGGGGGTGACGTACCTCAAAGCCACTCTGAATGTGAAATGAGCTCTACTGTCCTGTTCTCTTCTGTTTACTACTATTCATTTTATAACAGCTAGTAAAAAAATAGTAATAATCTATAAACATTAAAGAAAAGAGACTATGAGCTTAGCTCACCTTGTTTTATTGGTTTAGTGTTTCTGCGGCTTTTCATATTATTTGATTTATTCTTCTCCTAGACACAGATATGTTAAAAAAAAGTTTAGCAATATTGTTGTTTCCTCCCTCTTTGATCATCTCACAATGCATGTACAATAAGGATGTAACATGGATCTAACAGGAGCATTAACTAGCATTATTTCCCTTTGAATAATCCTGCAAGAACATTAGTAGGGTATGTTACAGATTTAACTTTGATCCTGTGGTATCCCAAAATGATTTACAGATTATTTCATACGGTACTGAAGTTCATTTAAATACAGCCACTGAAGAGCAGCAGAGGCCCACAGTCTCCACTAGGAAATAAAGGATCTGCTTTCTGCCATGTAGGATTTACTGCTCACATAAGGAACCTTTCTGCAATGCTCCATTTCCCTTCTGCTTTCTGAGGTTCTTATGTCCATCTGTGCCAGGGAATGGATAGGGGTAAAAACAACAAAGCACTTATGAAGCCCTGAAATTCAGAAGCAGAAGCTTCAAGTGATTACCGTTACAGATGAACACCCCCAAATAGGTTTCCTTGTGACACACTTGGAGCCAAACTGCCATTCATAGCTTTATGAAGTTTTCAAACCTGTGTGAATTCACCCAAGGTTTGTCAATCCTCAGAGAGAACCCCAAAGGGCAAAATGTGAAATGCAAAGCTGCCTCCCAAAATGCACCCCAGACCAAACAGCAGGGCCATTTCAAATGATGAAGAGGAGAAAAGGAAGAGACAGAAGTCAAGTACTTCTGCAAACATATGTACTTAAAAACCTCTCAGGCACATCACAGAGAAAGCTGAGCAATAAGGTAAGTTAAACTGTTCATGAGATCAGAAATTGCAGTTTGCATTACCAACAAGCACCTGCTCCAGTGGCTCTGCATTAGAAAAACAAGTGCAAGACACAAGTACAGATACGATGTTCAAGCCTGAGATCACATGCATGGCAGCAGAGTGCAGACTTGCACAAAGAAAGGCCCCTAAAAGGAGTATGCTGTTTAATGAAAGTTAAGATCAAATCAGAACTGAAGTACTGTTCATATGCCAATAACATCATTTTCTAGTGGTATAGTGAATGCACACACAAACGAACGATAGAAAGAAATCAAATTCTGCTGTTGGACACTAGTCCTCAGCATCATATAGCATTCCTCGACTGTAATTAGGCATAATGTTTCTGGGGGGGCACATATTTTAATTACTGTGAAATATGCTCAGTGCACAGGGCCGTATGGACAGCTACATTCTGTTACTGCCCTGGACTTCACATGAGCTGTTCACCAATAGTGACTCCTCACACTTCAGAGTTCACCCAGCCCGTCCTTGTGGGTATAAAACAACTTCCCGTGGCTCAGCTGTCACCATGCAGTGAGACCTAAGCCACACAATTGTCCATCTCTTCACACTACTTAAAGAAAAGACATGCAGCCTTATTTACCTCATCCTCATACGCATTTTCCTCATCATCCTCAGACTCCAAAAGCAATCTTCTCTTCCTTCTGAGCCGTTTCACACGTCTGTCAGCCTCATTTACCTGACAGCCAATGCTGGCATTAAGATTTCTACCATTCCCCCTGTTTCTGCAACCATCTGGAATTTCTTTGGTATCACTAAACATTCAAAATTGAAAACAAAATCACATTAAAAACTCGGCAGTATCCCAATGCTTCAGTACCTCTTTGGCAGAACAAGGTCCCCTTACCTGTCCCTGTGCTGCTGAGAGCCTGGTTGAGTACAGAACTTCCCATTCTCAAAGCAATCCATTTGCTTGCAAGCAGGGAAATCAGAACAGGGCACGATGTCTTTGGGCACTGTGGGATAAAAGAAAAAGAAAAGTATTAAAGTAAAATGTTAAAACAGTGCCTTCAAAATGCGTCCATGTAAGGAGTTCTGTCAGAGTCCTTTGCAAACTTTCAGTAAGTGAACTTCAGTATGCACTGAGAGGGGAGTAATTATTATCTGGTATACAGATAGTGTACCATCTCATTAAAGAAGAGTTACTTTTAGCTGTAACAGTTTAATTTTGGAGAAGCTTTGCCCAAAACCCAAGGAGTAACTCCAACCAATCACTTCACTTTCTGCTAAGATTTGGCTTCTCCATAATTAATTTATGTGGAATATTTCAACAAAACCCCACCACCAGGCATCTGCACCACCTCGATGCATGCTTTGCTCAAGCAATCCAACGTGCAAACCATACATGGGTGCTCCCATATACATCTCATTACTACTCTGCACTTCACTTGTGGCACCATTTCATCAAACCACTTCTGAATGCATCACTTAATACATCAAAAAATAAAAAGAAAACCCAAACACAACCCAGCACGCAATCCAGTCCAATTTGGTCACAGGAAGCAAGGGATGGACATATGGGAGGCTGCCCAGCTTAAATGAGTGGTCTGAATGAAAAGGCTGAGAGCCTGGCACAAACTATTCTGTTTTGTGCTGCTGGGTTCTGGAAGAACAAAGAAGAGGTCTGCAAAGAAGCATCTCAGATAGCTGTTATTCATTACATTGATGCACGTGTCTAGTTAAAACTCCAATTCTTCTAATTTAGATTGAGGCAGCCTTGGAAATGTCGAAACCATTGCAGATAACACTCTATCCATAAGCAAGAGTCAGGTGAGACTCAAGAACTGAGAAGTTCCTGCAAAGCTAACTGACACAGCAGGGCCTGGTGGCATTCAGGGACACAAACCCCAGTCAGCACAGCACTATGCCACCCACTCATGCTCCACACACGGGTGGAGGGATCACACTGGAAGCTCCCGCTGTCCCCAGGAGCAGACAGTGGAGGCACATCTGTGCTAGTGGATCAAACAGTGGAGTTTAACACAAATGCAGACCTAATTAACTGCAGTCATGACAAAGACATCACCCACATTAAGGACAAACATCGAGGCCAGTGACCATCTGCTGCCCTGGAAAGAAGGGGCTCCACCTTCTCAGCATCACCCAAGGATTTAGGCTTAAACTCCGTGGCAGTGGGATGTTTGACCACACTGATAATTCCAGCCCAGACCATTTCTATAACCACACTTACCTTCCACGCAGGAGAGCACAATGCAGGAGCCAGGTACTGTTATGTCTGTGCAGCAATTACATTCACTTTAAATACTTCTAATATATTCCAAACAGACAGTGACTCACTTCACATGCTGTGTCAGGGAGCACTGCGCTGCTGCAACACATTTCAGTTCAGCTTCTAGAAGCTTTTTCAGAAACTATATATTCTATCTCACAGCCTAAAGCTCACCTTCCAAATCAGTGCTAGAGGCAGCGGGAGCGTTGATAGCAGCAGGAGCAAAGCTGGCTGGACTGGCATTTATTGCTGAGGCTGAAGGAGTTTTTAAGGCTTCTGCTTTTTTTGCTTCTACTCCAGTAATGATTTCTAGCATTCCAAACTCATTTAAAATGTACTGCAGGTAACAGAAGAAAGCAGCAAATGAGCAGTAGAAAATGGGTTCAGAAAGGGAACAGGAATAGGATTCTGTGAGAAGCAACGAGGTCTGAGGCAAAAAGAAATGGCTGTACATACACACAACAGCACTAAAAATAACTAACAATCAACATGAGAAACACCAAATAACTTCCTCAGGATGCCAGCAACAGGCTCCCAAAGATCCCAGCAGGGCCGAAGGAAAGTCACATTAGTTCTACCTGCTTTGGATGTGTTCCCCCCTTTTAAAAGCCAGACTCAGGACAAAAGCACCAGGATAAACACCTGCAGAAAACAAACTGAACGCAAACCTCTGTTCACAGTCAGCAGAGCACAATCACACCGAGAGCAAATTCCCACAGGCAGCTGGTAAAAGAAAAGCCCTCGGAGCAACACAATGCAGTGAGCTGCAGGGGCCCTTCCCAGCCACAGTGGGCACTCCTGGGTGACATGAGCTTCCCACAGGAGCAGAGGGACATGGAGATATGCAGAGGCTTTGCTGCTGGACAACAGCAGGCACAAAGAGACAACGAGCAGCTCTTCTCCCTGCATGCACCCCAGAGAACTGGGATGTGCCCAGTCTAGAACAGGCAAACAGAGATGCAAAGCAAGAAAGCCCTACCAGGCACACTGTAAAGTGCTGAAATCACAGGGTAGCTGTGGAAAAGGAATGGTACGTGGAGGACTTCAGAGATTCCATACCAGTTAAGCTTAAAAAAAAATCCTGGCCTATGAAGGAATACTTAATTGGTCTGGATAAATTTACTGTGTGTGCCAAATAGTGTAAACGTGCATCTTTTATTAGTCCCCCATCTGCAAAGGCAACCAAGCATCAGAAGAAAACATTAAAAAAACTAGAATACCTCCTTTCTGATGAGCAAACAGCTCTAAGGATTAGTCAGTCCTTGACCTTCACTGCCTGCAACACAGAGCTACTGGACTCCAGAATGAAAGAGGCAAGTCAAAGGTGAGCTGCATTTGCAAGCTCTGCTCCAAAGCTTTTTCTCTCAGCCCCTTATTAGTTTGAAATCTTTTCTCAGCCATTCGTTCTTCACTCAAAAGTGACAAAGTTGGTCTGAAAGCATTCTGTCACCTCTGAAGCACAGCTCCTCGTTGCGTTGAGGGGCACCACTCTGCCTCTACCACCGCACGCTTCTTGGTCCCCTGCATCCCGCCTCCAGCACCCTATCAAAGCCTCAACCCAGATGTCCTTCCTCCCCCTGCCTCCTTTCTATTTGAAGTCTCTATTTCTTAGGGCTTCAAAGATGCTGGACTCGCTCCTACGAAGTGCACTTCTTCCTCTGCATTCTCTGAGAGACCGAGCATCGTTTTTATTTCAGCAAGAAATAACTCGTACCAGAGAAATGATCATTCTAAGATAAGAACTCAACGCTTGCTGCAGACTGGTTGGTTTAAGAGAAGAAACCTATCACCTGTCCCCACTGGCAGCACAGCACTGCATCTCAGCAGTTTGCTGCCATCACTGATGAGGACAGCTCAGCACCAGGAGCAGAAGGTGGGCGGAAGGAGCATCTCCAGAGCTCTCTATGTCATTAAGCAGCAGAGCTCCCAACTGGAGGTGGGGAAGGTTGCCAACATCATTTTGTATTAGATCAGTCTCTGGGTAGATACTCCTGCATACAAACCAACAGCTCTGACTCAGCCCAAGCCAGGGAGAACAGGGGGTTGCTATCTCTTCCTTCTCCAGAAGCAAAAGACTGCTACCAAAAAAAAATAAAAATACTGCCATTCTTAAGAGTCCCTGATCTGCTGCTGAAGATGGGCTGTCCCATGGAGCAGACCTCCACTTTGATCCCCAGACTCTTCAAGGCAATACTGTTCAGCCTTCAGGTCTGGAAATGCACAACTGAGCTTCTATCAGGACTGCATCCTCCTGTGCACGTACCATACTAACCTCAGTTAGAAATTGACATGAACCCTCCAGAAATAATCTGTTCTTCCTGAGAACTTTTAGAAAGGGAATTCAGGGAAAAATACTTCATTCTGCATGCCAGAACTGGAATACAGAAGGAAAATAAAGTGTTTCACATTTTTGCAGGGAAAAAAAAAAGTGTTTGGCATCTTAAGAATGAAGTAGCTTCCTGTGCAGGCAGTTATCACACTCTAGCTGAACATTTCTACTGCATTCACTGGCCATGGTGCTCAGTGCTCTCACCCTCATCTAACAAAGTAATACTGGATTACTCGTTTTCTTTAATCCAAGTAAGCAGCACGGTGCTTTGCTGGTCCTCTACTGGCAGCCCATAGATGGACTTCTCTGCATGACTGGAAATGGGAAGGAAGGGAGATGTCAGCCTTATCAGGAGGTGGTGGGCCTGATTCTGAATGCCTGATGACCAACATGATTTTTTCAGAGCTCTCAGGTCACTTCAATTCCAATTTATCACTAGAAATTGACTTTCCCCCCCCACCTCTTCCCCACTCCCCAGATTCAGATCTTGATGCCTTAAGGACACTTTTATGCATTCACTTTCAGGCACCAGAAGTGCAATCAAACTGAAATAACAGCTAAAGGTAATTTGGGAAACAGCCATGCCACCCTCTTCCCCCCTCTGCGACAGTACATCATGTTTGTGACCATCAGATCTTGGTTGTGATTTATACGAGAGCTGCACTAGAGTCACCATCGTGAGTATATCAGATGGAGGCAGCTGTAAAAAGCTGTCAAAAATAACCACTGGTGTGAAAAGAAACTCAAGGCCCAGCCCCATAAATATTCACTCATAAAAAAAAAAAGTCTTTCTCATTTTGGGCTGAATTAATGGGATTTCTTCAAACGAGCTGTATGGACACGACTGAGAATAAGGAAGATCATGCCCAGAATTCCCACAAGCAGAAACAATTATTTAAAATACTTCCTACCTTTAGAAATTAATTGAGCAACAAATTAGAAAAGGAAAGGGAATATGCTCAGGCTTTCAGAAGCATCACTAAAATGCTACCGCTCACCTGTAGTGCTGACTCAGCTGTCTGAAACAGTTCGCTCTGCACAACTTTTATTTGTGAGCTAGAGAATATAAGGTAAATATTGTTGCAGAGCCTAAGGCATGGTGGCCACTCATTTACTGTATCTTTGAATTCTTATAGGTTCATAGGTTCATAAGGTTGGAAAGGACCTACAAGATCATCTAGTCCAACCATCCTCCTATCACTATCCCTACCCAACTACTACTAAATCTTACTTGTATGTTGCTACAGGGTAAGGTACCAACGCCATCTTTCCAGTTTAAGGCACTCAGTAAATCGCAGTCCACTGCTGGGATCGTGACGGTGCCCTTTAGGACATTCTGTTCCATCTTCCTGCTGAGTCTTTGGGCTCTTTATTTCATTTTAAGAAAGAAAACTAGGATTTGGAACAACAAAAAATAATAAGCAAGGAATAAATCCTGCATTCTCCGGATTTAAAATGGCAGAATCATAAATACACAGGAGCAGGCATAACCTCATACACCACATCCACTGCGACACGTCTGTATGCCTGCGAAGCAGCAGCACCTGTTGCCAGGTTTCCTTGTGCTGCAACAAAACTTCGGATCTATGCTGCAAGTTCTATAACTGCCCAGCAAACAGTCCCAGCAAACCAACTCATGGGCTCTACCAGAACTAAAAGGCACAGTGCTGCATGAGCCCTCAGACCCCCATTACTCAACCATTACTGCAGCAGGCACCCAGCGAGCACTGACCACGCATTAACACCACGTCACTGCCCCTTCAACATACCCCGGGTACTTTCAATCTGCAAACGTCTCACCTAAAAACAACAGGAAACGTTCACAGCTTTCCCCTGAGCTGGCAGTGCTACCAACTTCTGCAGTGAGCAAAGCCACTGATGTCAATACAAAGCTGAGGGCACGAGCTCCTGTGGAAATGGGTCAAAACGAAGCATGGATGGGGCTCTCTGCTCTGCCTTTTGGATTCCAACATGTGAGCTGGACAGGTCTGTCCTCAGCTCTTAGATGAGTAATAAGGTCAGGCATCATCCAGGAATGATTTGCTCCATCTGCCTTTGGCAAATTCCTTCTCTCCTTAAGCACTGGAGTGCAGTGACAAGGCTGGGGCACTGGTGAACTGCTGTGTGCTTGCACTGGGGCAGGTGAACTTCACTCTTGACATGATGTCTTCCACATGCTAAACCATCTATCTACAGGCTGAGTGTGAATTTACTGCAGCCAAAGGCAAAACCTCAGACCTGACATGGGTAACTGATGATGTCTGAGCATTCCTGCAGCTCTAATTCAAACACAACAGCTCAGCATGACGATCTTATTTAGGTTGGAATCAGTACACATTCACACAGATTGCACATCTAGGAATCTCTGGACAGCACAGATTATTCCCTGTGGTAGCACTGTGTAGCACCCACAGGTGCTGTCCTTGGCAATGCAAACAGAGCCCAAAGCTCAGGCTGGGTGCTACCCAACCACTGCAGCCAGAGGCTCCCCAGGCACTGATATCTGATGTGGCCTTGTCCATCTAGAAACACTTATGACTCAGGCTTTGATGCCCATTTCAGCAAGGACAAAACCATCACTTCGTGCTGTGGTTCGTGCTCAGGCTCTAAAAATAAAGGAGCTGCAACACTAAGGCTGTCTGCAGGGCTCCCTCTGGGAAAGGGGGTTTGGAAAGCACTTGGACAGAGCGTGGGCAAACGTAATTAAAGCGCAGAAGTAATTAAACTCCTGTCAAGAAGTATAACACACGAAACAATCTTGTGCTATCTGGAGAAGACCCAGTAAGATAATGGGACTTTTCCATCTCCTGTGCTTTGTAAATCTATTAAAAGCCCTAAACAAAATGCAATGAAGAAATGACTGTTCTTATAGGACTCCCTACCAGTACAATCTACAATAAAACCAAGATAGCCCAATAAAAGGAAGCAAACTGTGCAATTAGAAAGACAGCAGAAACTAACTTGAAACATTCTGAAGAGCCACAGACGAGCACGAATGCTTCCGATTTGTCCCTATTTGTGATTGCTTTTCATTTTAAACATGATAAGACTCTGAAATTATATTAGAAGATATGGCAAAGCTAAGATGAGTCATTCAGTTCCAAGCTGGAGGTTCAGATGTATGAGATGAGAAATGACCGGCACAGAAAACGGATCGTAATTAATACACTGCCACCCAGACCTCTGTGCTGCATCTTCAGATCTGAAATCTGCAGGAAGAGGAAGCTTGAAATACTCCACTTTTGATCTCGTTTCTGCCCCTGAACCTCAGCACAGCCTTGGGAAACTGCTTCATCATTACTGGAGAAAACCAGCTTTAGCTTATAACATCCATCTTGCCTTCATTGGGAGGGAAAAGAAAGAAAAGAATACATGAAAAAAAGGCACAAACTCATACAAACAAATAAAAGCATGGAGGCTGAATGAGTGGATTGGGGTCCATTATATTTCCCTATACACCATCAGATTGAATGGGAAGAGAAATATTTCAACAAAAATTCCATTTCACATGCTGCCCAGCTCGACTGCCGATGACACGAGGGTTTCAGTGCCTTTATACAGGGCAAAATGTGAGGAACACAACGATGTAATAAACCCAAAGGCTGTAAATCAAGTGAAAAACAATCTCAGGTTCACAGCTCTTCTGGCTAAGCCTCCGTGTAGCAGGAGGTGAAATTCCATTCAAGGAGCAGCTGGTATCAGGGAAAGTATTTAAAACTGTGCTGTTCTGGGAATAACCAACGTACAAATCACCCTTCCTCCCTGAAACAGAATGGGAAGCCCAGCAAAGCTGGGCATTTCATCCAGTGTAATATATATGCACTCAAGCAAGCCAGGATTCAGAGCCCCATGCATCCCTCATCTCCTGTACAACAGCACAGTTATGTAACAGGCAGTACATTCTGACTGTCACTCATTCTTATGATATTAGTGCAGAACTGAATCGTAATTTAAACGGGAAAAAAAAAAACCTTAATGAGTTCTCACAAGGCACAGCTAATCCCGTTTCTGGAACAGCTTTCAAAACTTCTTGTTTCAGATAAAAATTGGTTGCCTGTCCCGGGCTATGACGGTGACTGATGATCTTTTACTTACCCATCAAAAAATATTACTCACCTCAGGCAAGTAATACTTTGCAAGGCTGAACTAAAACAATTACCAGAAGCCCAGCTTCACCTCCAGGAACCTCATCAGCGCAGGCACAGATTGAAATGAACTTTCAGAGCTTGCCACAGAACTGCACCAACGCATTTCCAAAGAGTTTGCAGCCACCAGCAAGCATTAAATGGCGTGAGTAAGACACAGCTGCTTTCAGTACCTGCTGTGTCAATGAAGAATCAAACCCAGGCTCACAGCATAGGTCTCAAACAAGGAGACTTCGTCTCAGCTCTGCCACAGGACTGCTAAGATAAACCACTTTGGTTTTGGGGGTTTCGCAGCCTTCATTTGCACAATACACTTCTTGCAAGGTCACTGCAACACATATTAATGTATGGATTATATCTACCTGCTATTGTGCTGGAAGACTAATAAACAGGCAGCAGGGCTCCATGACTTTAATCCATTTATAAGATCAGACTCCAATATCATGAGCTCACTCTAAACCAGGCAGCTGATCCTGGTATTAAGTCCAAAGCAGCATTGTCATTCATAAGCTGTTCTCTCTTGGTTTCTTGACACAGTTGTGTCAAAACAAATCCCAACACATACACACATGTATTTATTTCAGCTGACAAAAGAAAGCTGCTGCATGGACTGTGTGCTCACGGTGTGATGCACTCTGCACAGACCTTGCCCTGCACAGAAACCCATCCTGCACTCTCTTTCCATCCACGTGCCACCTCTCAGGCAGCACAGGAGCCCTTCTGCTGTCTTTCTTCTTGCAGAAGGTGAACACAGCACTCTGCTGTGCTGGAGAACCTATTCCCATGGAAGGACAAGGACACAAGGAAGGCCCCAAACCTCCTCTGTACCCAGGGAGCGGAGCAGGATATAAAATGCTTTCACCCATGGGCTCTGTTGGGAGATGGTGCCATGCTGGTCCCAAACTCCACACTGAAGAGAACCCACTGGAATGTGTGAAACCCATAATGAACTTAAGTGCCATACAGAAAACACACCATGGAAAAACTGCCATGAAACAGTGGCACAGGATATTCCCCATAAAATGTCCCAGTTTTTCCCATTTCTAAACCTGTGCTCATCTCTACACAAACAGATGCAAGACACAAACACTTCCCATTGCTCTTGACCAGAGATGCTCTCACTCAGAACGTAATGACCTGCAACGAAGTTGTAAGATTTGTGACTCAAGAGAAAGTCAATTTTGTGGTAACATAAAAAGTATAGTGCTGGGGGAAGAAATAAAGTGGTTCTTCTAATGGAAAACTGAAAGTTCAGTCGACACTTAAATGCTTAAGTAAAACACAAAGAATTAATTTTGCAATAAAACATGCTCTTAAAGTGGATGTAGTTAAACAAAACAAGGGGAGCACGCCATTACATTTTGTTGTCTTCCAACATTTTGATATCCACAATGATTGCACAGACCTCCAAACAGAAATCTTAAAGGGATGTCAAAGTTCTGCACTACTTGTTTTATCTGCTTCTGTTCTGAAGCCCCCACTATGACGTTATGCCTTACTTAATATCCACCTTATCCTTTCTGGAGGAAAAATTAAGGTTGATTATCTATAACTGGTGTTAATGCAACTAATATCAACCTCCAGTTACCTGTATCTCCTCCAAAGCAGTTTTTGATGTGTCATACTGACACAGGCAGCAGGGAAAGAATCAGGAGAACAATTCAGCATCACATGCCTTCTCTGCACTGAACAAATGGAGAACTTTGATACTGCGCTGCCTCTGCAGGAGGAAAGGCTGAGACAGAACAGAATCTTCTCAGGAAATCACCTGAATCTGAACACAAATACGTTTAGAGAACGAAATAATGAAACAAGAACCTAGAATTACTGCGTCAGAAAAAAGAAAAGCCACAGCTTGCAATCAGACATAGGTCATTTTGCACCCTCCCTTTTCCATGAGCAGCTTCAACAAGGATTCTGTTGACACTGGAACACACCAGTGTGCCCATCACGTTCCCAGTAAGTCGCTGTACCAAGAGAAGCATGCCTGCAGACCACACTAAACAGCTTCTGCATGGTGTCCCCACAGCAGTGGTTTCTCCTGGGCTGGAGATGACCTCCCACGGGCAGGCTTTTGCACTTCTCACCTCCAAAAACAACACAGTTCCTATGAATCATAGAGTCATTCAGGTTGAAAAAGACCTCTAGGATCACCACAGGGCAGAAAAGGGTAAAACCTAAGCTCTGGGGCTCATGGAGCCTCTGTAGTCTTCCATGGGGCCTCCATGGAGCCATCACTTTGTCATCACTGTATGGAAAAGGACAAGGGGCTCACACTGAGGCTGTGCCCCCAAATCCACAATCCCACAATGCAATGTATATATAAAGAAATGTAGAATTAGAAGCTCTGCAGGATGGCAGAAGAGAAATAAGGGCAAGCCAGACCTTCTCCTATAGATGAGAGGACAGAAATCCAAGTCAACCACTACAAAATGAAATTTGCAGGTGTTTTTTAGAACAAATCCTAGATGTTACTTCGAATACCACCAGCCTGAAGACTGATGCTTACTGCTGCCTTAAAATTCATACAAATAAAGGCGCAGAAGGCATGCCTGAGGCAAAAAAACACCCTCAGGCCTTCATGGCAAGAAAAGGTGCAGTCAACTTGAGACACCGCAGCGCTTCCCTCTGTTCAATGCCTCTTCTGATGCAGTACGGTGTGTACCAGAGGCAGCTCGTGCAATCCTGCATCAGAATCAGCATCAGAGCCCTTTATCCCTTAATCCCAATGGCAGACAAATGCAAGGTGGTGGGTTGTTTTTGGTTGTTGGTGTGTTTTTTACGCTTCTAAGCAGAATTTGATTGCATTACAGTAAACATGTTCTTATTAAAACCTAATCCAATCCCCTGCGGCGTTGAGCATCAATAAAACCCTTCTAATCTCAATCATCTGAGCACCAAACTTCACTCAGGTCGCGCCGTGCCAATCTTCACGCCTGGTTTCCAAAGTCCTGAGTTTATTGAGTTTATTTATCTATTTATCCAGCAGCAGCCTTCCCTCATCCCAATAATCCTCA
Organism: Cyrtonyx montezumae; assembly: GCF_038088225.1. NCBI lineage: Eukaryota > Metazoa > Chordata > Aves > Galliformes > Odontophoridae > Cyrtonyx > Cyrtonyx montezumae. The sequence goes on from NW_027072036.1 coordinate 3,034,080, forward strand.
GCATCACCGCTTCCCTTCGGGAGAACCCCGTTCCACAAAGCTCGGCGGCGTTACCTCGTCGCGCACAACCTCCGCCTCCATCCGCGCTCGCTGAAATCCCAAATCAGAGCGGGCTCGGAGCTGCGCACGCGCGCTCCCAGAGCTCCATGTGGCGCCGAGCAGCGGGCGTCGAGCAGCCGAGGGCCGCGCGTTGCGCTCCGCCGGGACCGCGGCGCCCACGGCCGCGGGAGGCGCCATGTTCCCGCACCCCCCGCCGCCCCGCACCGCCCGCGGCCCTCAGCACCACCACCACCACCACGGCCCGGCCCCCGCCGCAAGATGGCGGCCCCGCGGCCCAGCCGCCACTCACCGCCGCGCGGCCCGGCCCGAGCCGCCCTCCCCGCGCTTTTCTTTGCTCCGCAACTCGGGCCGCGATTAGCGAACCGGCGGCGGGTAGCGCGCATGCGTGGCGGCTCCGGGGCCCGCTCCGCTGGGGGCAGGGCGGCGGCGGAGCGGGCGGGGACGGGGCGGCTCCGGACGTCCGAAACGGGGATCTGTGGAGAGCCGCGGTGAGCGGTGCTGCCCGTGGGGGTTCGCGTCGCTCTGGTAAAGTCGTGTCTTGAATCCAGAAGTGGAGCGGTGTCCCCACGCGTCCCGTTGTACACGCGGGGCTCTGCGGCTCGCTGCGTGCTGCGGGAGTCGGTTATTTAACCAGATCGCGGTGGTGCGCGCCAAGAACTGCATGGGATTTCTCACTACGAAAAGGTGACACTTGGAAAGGTTAGGACACGAGTTAAATCGGCTGTTCGTAGGGGAAAGAAAGCACGAGAGCGTTTAATACGCGAGGAAGCAGAGAGCCATGGCATGCCTTCATCTGTGGGTTAAAACTGAGGAAATCATCCCTGGCTGAGCCTTCCCTGCTTCTCCTTACACCACAGCATTCCTGGGCTGCCCGACTCTCAAACAATTAATCAAAACCTGCTTCCTCTGCCTCTTAACTCACCTTCGACAATAAACACCTGCTTCAGAAACGTCAGGAACAAAAGCAGGGGATTCACAGCGATGATTACAACCAAAACCTGCACTAATACCCCACTGCAAGTACAGACATTCCCATGCAGAGCAGTCTTTACCTCCTGCATGGCCCAAACTACTCGCATACGCATCCTCAAACTAATTTCTGCCCTTTGTGGTTTGTAGGACGTCCTCTACTGGGCACAGTGTGGGTTAGAAGCGTTTCCACGCATTTCTACCCTCAAAACACCCACTCTCAGGTATCTGGGGAAGAAAGTGCTAAGCAGCCTTACTAAAAGCACCCAGCAGCATTGGCTGTCAGACAGCGAAAGCCAGAGTAACTTTCTACAACAATTGCCTCCGCTTAATAATTAGATTTTGTTAAGATTTCAGCTAATTATCCCCTATTATCATCACAGAATGGTTTGGGTGGGAAGGGACCTCAAGGACCATCATCATCGTGTTCATTTGCCAGCACTTGTTTTGTTCATATATATATATATATTTATAAGCAGCAGAAGAACTGCAAACATTACAAGTGCCTAAGATGTTCAAGCACTAACTGTAGGACTGAACATCTCCTACTTCAAAGGAAATTAAATATCACTTTCCGCAGAGCTTCCTCATGCTCCTGCTGTAATGTGACATTTGATATATCCTGAGCTGCTCACCGAGCCCTGAGCCCTCTCTCACATGCTACAGAAATATTGTCTTGAAAGCTGTTCTTGTGATCTATCACCCTTTCATCTTCTTAATGTGGTAGAGCACGTTTCAAATGATCAAATTATACCAAAAAAAAATCACTTGTTCCTATGAAGTTAACATTTAGTTGCAAGAACTGCCATCAGAAGCACGGTTAGCGGATTGAGATTAGTGACAGAGAAGTTTTTAATAAAGCTGTAACTAACCTTCCTTACAAGACTAAGGAAGGATTAATAAATTTTGCCTGTTCTTTTCCAGTGGCATTGCTTGCTGGCTCCAAAAGGCAGAGCAGAGTGCCAGGGATATCTGTTCTTAATTCAAAGCCAATGTAGGAGCTTGTAGGAAGTTCAGTTTTAATAATTTGCTAATGGTACGACTGTAAAATTGGAGCATTATTCAGGACCAGTTAGAGTGCTCTTGCTGGAAGCTGCAATCCTTCCTTCCCAAGTCCAGAGGGATGCTGAGGACACACCAGGGGAACAGCCCAACTATCAGTCCTCTCTCATCCTCTAGAGCTCCTCAACTATGTGGAAGAGGAAACAATTGAACTGATGATCCACAAAATAAAGCAAAAAGCAGAAAAGCACTTTTTCCACATCAACCATACTTATCTTCGGTGTTAGCTGTATAAAGAGCAAAATGTTTTGGTACAAACAATGATTTTGGTTGACTTGAGTCTAGCAAGTTAAGTGGCTGAAAAAATATCTTCTTTGTGTTGTGGAAGCTGAAGCACACTACATTTCATTTGTACAGACAATGGAAAACGGGCTTGTCATCTTCATTATTTTTTCTGGTTCATTTTCTTGTATTCTTCTTCTTACTGCAACATTACAGCTCTAAACAACACCATAAGTGCTTCTAGAGAAACAAGTTAAAATAACCTGATTGTATTCAAGTGCCATGACTACATATGAAGTGACTTTCCACGCTGGCACCAATTGATTTAAAACAGTGACAATCACAACACAACTTCAGGTAATCACCATCAAATGTCATCAAGCAAAAATAGTCTTTATTCAAATCTCATGGAAACAGGGATCACTGTACTTTGCAAGACGGGGAAAAAATAAATAAAAAAATTAATATAAAACAAGGATATTGTCACAATACCAGAATATGGAACTCTATTTTCCCACAGATTACTGCAAGTACCTCTTTATCCCCTGTTGACTGTGCTATTCACAACTTTGTAAGTCCAAAAATATGAAACAAAAGTAGTATGAAACTTAAGACTTAGCACTTCCACTAAATGGCATACATCAAAGGGCATCAATTCAAGGGCAAAGATGGTTGAAGCCATCATACCTACCTATCAGTCATCACTGCAATCTCATAAACCCACTAAGGAGCAGTGCTCACTCTCTGCAAGGCCCTTCCTGGAAAGCAGGGCCACTGACCTAGGAAGAACTGTATTCTAAGAGAACCTTTCCACAGAACAGTGAAGGAACTGAACAGCCTCGCACCAGAGAGCATTACAGGGAGTGAGTACTGCCATTAACAACGACAGACACACCATCAGGGCATTTAAAAATATACAGCATTGACATGTTTTCTACTTTAATCACTTGTGCTACAACTACCAAACACGTACAAAAGACTTCTCTGACCGTTCTGGGTATGGTTGCAGCAAGGTTAGGATCTGGAGCGAGACCTTGACCGCGATCGGGAGTGTGACCTAGAGGCAGACCTGGACCTAGACTTGGAGCGGGACCCAGGTTTTGAAACAGACTTTGACCTGGAACGGGAATCTGATTTGATGTTTGGTTTTGACTTGGAAATTGACCTAGACCTAGAGCGAGATGCCGCATGGGCAGCTGCATCCTCACCCTCACCTTTCGCCTCCTTTTTGTCAGACTCTGATTTTTGATGTTCTTTCTCTTTGGAGACTGACCTGGACTGCTCACGGCTGTCCTTCCTTTTCTTCTTGCTACTGGGCTTGCTGTCTCGCTTGCTACGCCTCTTGCTTTTCTCACTCTTGCTGCAGCTCCTGCTTCTACTTCTGCTGTCATCCCTGCTTCTCTTCCTACTTTTCCTTTTCTCCTTACTGTGGCTCCTGCTCCTACTCTCATTCCTGCTCTTGCTCCTACTTCTAGCTTTGCTAATGCTCTTTTCCCTGTCTTTGCTTCTACTCCTCAAGCTCTCCCTCGTCTCTCCCCTGTCCTTGCTTCCACTCCTGCTCCTGCTCTTTTCCTTGCTGCAGCTCCTGCTCTTTTCTTTCTCATCACTGTTATGGAGAGTGCCCTCGGATTTATCTTTACTTTTGTTCCGGGATTTCTCTGCACTCCTGCTGCGGCTCCTACTTTTATCCTCTTTACTTGGAGTCCTGCTTTTCTCTTTTTGGCCTCTGCTACGGCTCTTGCTTCGACTACGGCTCTTGCTTCTGGAACGGGACACAGACCTGAAAATGCAAAGGCAACAGACAATTCCACTTCAGTGCAGCTTGGATTCAGCCAGTGCTTAAATACCGGGCATAAGTTAGGAAGAACACTTTTCCCCACTTAAATGAGAAGCATTTAAGTGGGTGACCCCCATTTCTTCCACCACAAAGACATACCTGGATCTTGATCTGCTCTTGGAGCGACTGCTGCTGGCACTGCGGCTCCGGCTCTTATGAGAATGCCTGCTTCGAGAGCGAGACCTAGAACGAAATCAATCAGCTCAACATTAGCACGTGCCCATGGAGAGCTTCTGGACTCCTGCAGGTAAAAGCCCACAGCATTAAAGCACCTTTCAAGGTCCCCTGAACTTCTGAGAAACCTTGGAATCCTTATGCAGGAAGCACAACACACCAGTGTGTACTCAGCTAAAGGCTGCAACAGGTCCACTTCATTTTGCAGCTTATTGCCTGAATTTTATTACAGAATTTCCTATCCAGAAATGGAACGTGGCAATGTGTGCTGAAGCATTTCTTGTGATCATACAAAGCAGGCAGTACATCTCTACAAACAGGGAATGGGTGGGGGTTGCCAAATTGAGGGAGAACTGTTAGCCCTGGTGCCTACAGGAGAACACAGTGTTCAGAACTGACGTGTTAGAAGTACCTTCTGCTTCATTCTCTATGCCCAGCTCCACCTGCCACACAGCATTCCTCTGCAAGAAAGCAAGGACTACAGACTTCATGGAGTTGGGAAGAACAGAAGCATACTGCTGTGTGTATAGATAACTGATACACACATTCACTAAAGAAAATACTTCTGATATGAGATTTCCCTTGGTGAATTCCTGGTAACTAATACATTCTCAAAAACTTGATTTATTGCCAAATTGAAACACTTGCAAGGTGTTTTAGAACCTGCTGCATGTTCATATAATTGCAGTTAGATTCAGTCTAAGTGATGTCACCAGGAGACATACCTCGAATGGCTTCGGCTCCTGGAGTAAGAGCGGCGCCGTCTTGATCCAGGTCTGTCTTCCACTAATCTAATCTTTCTGCCATTTACTTCTGTCCCGTCCAGCTTTTCAAGGGCTCTTTTCATGTCAGAATAGGATTTGAACTCAATCACACCTTCATTTTTCCTTCCTTTGTGTGCATCTGCATATGTCACTTCCCCTGCCTGACGCATATAATCCTAGAGGAAGAGGACAGAATAACCATTGCCTCAAATCCAGAGTCGGGCTTCCAGGCTCTGCTCATCTCTCAGTGATGTTTGCACAGCCTCTTCTAGTCACACTGACATCAGCGAGGGTTTTAAACAAAGAGCATTTGCAGTACTAAAGCCAAAAGTTCCTGAGCAAGCCAAGAAGTAACACGCTACAGTCTCACAGAGTTTGTGTGATTAGAACTAAGGCAGCGTTGATAATTTGAGCCAAATAATTTAAGGTCTCCCATCTAGAGTCTAATGTCACTATGGTTGGGACTATGATAAATCACAGAAGTGTTTCAAGAAATAGATGCTTGTTCTCTAAATCCTGTTTTCAATGGGCAAAGGAATACCCTTAAAGGCTGAGTATGAGAAGGCCTCACACAGGCAAGAAGGCTATAAAGCAAGCAGACTTCCCTTTGTCCTCCACCTAGGTAGTACATCTCATTCTGCTGGAAGAAACCCCCACACAAATAAGAGCTCAAATCATTTTCCCACTTCATGCTACCTGGCTTCTCTGTTTCAATTCCTAAGATGGTCAGCCCTGCTCAGAGCAAGCTGTCACAGGGCCATCTCAGCCACTAGCTACTTCAGCTGCAATGGAAACAGCACACAGAAATTTGGTTCAGTCTGTTTTTGACCCAGCTACTCCCACCTTAATTACACTGAAATGAAAGCTATTCAGAGAAGCAATGCATCCAGTAGAGAATTAATCATGCCATGCTCTACTTACAAGTTTTAATACCAGAAGCAAAGACAAGCTATTGATGGTGTGAAGCATTAACAAAAGACATTTGAAGAATCTCAGTACGTACCTGAACTAGTGTTACACATTCAATTACAGACCAGTCTGTACTACGTCAAAGTTTGTTTAGAACAAATTTTACACATCCTTAAAAGAGAACCATAAAGAAAGCGTTCCTGTAAGAACAAGTGTTTTCAACCATTGCTGCTAAGTTCAATAAGGAAACACTGCCTTTCTGCACCTACTATTGGAATGCTGCTCCCTGTCCTGCCCCTCTAGTCCACTGTGCAGATAATCACCACACTCCACCTCCAGGGGACTCAGATGTTCTGCTGTCTACGAAGCGTTACCCAACATTTCCACTGCTGAGAATCACTTTCCATTCCTTCAGACTTTAAGAGAATGTTCACTTTTGGCAGAGATGACTTCTCACTCGGGAGCATCCACTCCCTGAAATGGCCTTTAAAACAGTTTTTCATGCTGTGGAAATTTTTAATAGGGATTGTGCAAGAACGATGGTATCTTTTCCAAGCAGCTCTCAGAAGCTGATGGTTAAAATCCAAACGGACAAGGGCAAACTCCTTTCTCTCTAGCAGCTCCTACCATGGGCCTGACTGAAGTGCTTCCACATGGCTTAATGATAAAAGTCATCTGTAAGTGATGGTTGTTCAGGGAAATGTTTTTCTCCCACCATCCGAGGACACAAAGCCTGCAAGTGCAACTCCCTATGTTGCATGCAACACTAATGACTTCGTATACACAAATACACATCAAGACTGACTTAATGTGTGTATTACTTCCATAATCTACTTGTATGCATATGAGCACACAGACTTATTAACAAGTAGGAGTTAAAAAAGACAGGTGTATGCGTTCTCTTCGATGAAACAGAAGCTAACTGTTTTACCCTTTGTGCTCTTTAATAGAGAAAGGGTAAAGAAAGGGTCCCCATACCTTAAGATCTTGCCAACTGCAGCGGCTTGACAAATTTTCCACAATCAATCTGTATTCTGTACGGGTAGGAGGACCGTACTTATCTCTTCCGCTTCTTCTATAACCATATCCACCTTTAGGAGGTGACAAGCAGACAGCAGTACTTCAACCAGGGAAATGGAGCACTCAGTCTACACCCCCCCAACAAAAACGCTCTGCCCCATCTGTTTTCAAATGCATTAAAAACTCACACACCCACAAGTCTAAAAATAATAAAACAAAAACCAATCCCCCTCGTATAAAACGTTACAAAGATAGAAAGCATTAAAAATTATTACAAGCACATAATTAAAGCTGTGCACAGAATTATAATTAAGTTAAAATTAACATGCAATTAAGTTATCTTTAAAACAGATTGAAAGAAGAAACCAAATTAAACCAGTTTACTAATGTTACTTACATTGCTTACAAGTTTTCTGAGTATTTGATATGAATAAAGATTTTCAGGCACCTATTTCAGATTAATCTCATCTGTCTCTAACCCTTGGGATCCTCACCACCCAGGTCTAATGGGAAAAGGTTGCAGTTGTCACATGGCTTCCTTTTTTGGTCAGCCAAGGGCCACAAGTTCAAAGAGCCACTCATGGAAAGGTAACCCAAGGTCAGCAAATGGAACAGGCAGTCATCTTAGCCTCAAAGGACTCTTAATTAAAACATTGAGGTCTTTGTTAAAGCTATGTCAAACATCACATTACAAATAAACCATTAAAATAGTTAAACAAAATGATAATAAAAAATAGTACAAGAAAGCATGTTTATTAATTTATCAATTAAAATAGTTTAATACAACAAGTTAAATATTCAGATCAACAGTTACATTTGCAGTTACAAAACACTATTCACAACTTCATATCATTTTCTTTTAAAGTTACTTAAAAAAAATAAAAAAAAACAAGCAAAAATATTTTATTTTAAATAAGTCACTGATACAAATGCATTGTAGTGCTTACTGCGTCCAGAACCATAACTGCTGTCACGACGTGGGCCTCTGGCATGCTCAACGATCACTCTTTCCCCACAAAGATCTTTACCATTTAGCTCATAAACAGCATCATCTGCATCTCGCAGGTCATCAAACTCAACAAAGCCATACCTAGAGAGACAAGGGGAGAAAATAAAGAGGAAAGAATCACTTAGAAATGAGCCCGAGGTCTCTGTACTTGAAATGGCTGAGTCCCAGAGCTGGTCTCTGCAAACCACACGAGGTACCTCTGCGTGCTGTCCTCCAGGTGAACACTGGCTGCATTTCTGCTGAGAAACCATGTTAATCTCCACACCTCACGTGGAAACCTATGCAAATGCACGTGGCCTGTACACTGTGCTTAAAAGGCCAAACAAAAAAGAAAACATGCAGTCAAGAAAGGAAAAGGGATTTTCTTTTGCTCTTAAATAGATTCATTTTACTCTTGGCTGTGGGCAGCAGTGGCCCATAAGGTGCTTTATGTCCACCAGATTTCTAACAGCCCAACACTTCAGAGAGCACCGTGAGACCAAACCTTGCTATGAGACTTGAGAAAATCCAGCAACAGAGAACAGAAATGAGCTCCTGGGGCAAACAGAGGCTGCCTGCAGCCAAGACAGTGCAAAGAGCAATAATAACAATAATTATTGTTATAATAATTATAGTGCAAAGCACTCAGGTGCAGGACCAAAGAATCACAGAATGAAGGTTGGAAAACATCTCTGAAATCATCTGTCCAACCATCCACCTACCACCAACACTGTCCCTATGTGCCACATCTACACAGTTCTTCAGCACCTCCACAGACAGCCACACCAGGCAGCTTGCTCCAGTGTCTGATCATTCAGAGACCACTCCTCTTGCCCTATCATCCTTGAGAATGGCACGACACATGTAGTTGTGTGGAGTAATTAAGTGAGTTGCATTAACCAGAATAGTGGAAGAGTAAAGCTCTCAGGCCCATGTAGCAGGCTGCAGGTCCCCAGCTCACCCTGCCAGCAGCGGGAGGTGGCAGGGCCCTCCCCAGGGATGTGGCCCTGCAGGAGGGTGACACTTGTTCACCTACAGCAGAAAGCTTCCAACAAAGCCTTCGTGTATGAAAGCATCCGTCGTGCTGGCCGTGCTTCTGGATCGGACCAAGTGTGCTTAGTTTCAACATGAACATTTTGGAATCAGTTTCCCACTACTGAAAAAATGCAGAGATGAGCTCACAAATCGCTGCTTGCCTGGAAAATTAAGGACAACATTTTCAGTTTAATCTTCAAAGGCACTGCAGACATGAGTGTGAACGTCAGGCTGCTGCAAGCACCCGATCCCCGCTGGTCAGGATCCCAGAGGACTGGTTTTAAAATCATTCCTTACAGCTGCTGCTCAGGGCACACTAAGGATTTGCTTCTGGTGGTAGAGCTAATTCATGGAAGCACTGAAAAAACTCAAGCCTGACAGTTCCTAAACACATGTTTAGGGAAAATAACATCGTGTAAAGTGCCCATTATACAAATGGGTCTGAGGACAGAAAGCATCACAGTGCTGCTGTCCAGAGATCAGAGCCTAGCTCTCCTTCACTGACTTCAGACCCAAACTCAGGCTGTTTCAAGAACCAGTAATAAAACCACTCAGGTAGGACCTTTCTTTTCCCTTCATCACCAAAAACAGAGCAATGAAGCTGATGTATTTAAGCACGGTGTCACCTGAGAAGCAATTACCCACAAGGTGAAGCACCTGCTCTGCACCAGCCACACACTTCCTAGACAATAAACTTGCAGACACAGATGAAGTTGGCAGACTGGAGGAACATCTGAGCTTGATGGGAGCACAGCACTGAGCTTGCTCCTGCTCACCTGCAGCACACCCAGGGCAGAACCTGGTACCATCACCATGCATTTGTGGTTTTTTTGTTGTCCATCCACCAAAACACCTCCAAGAAGGTCCCACAGAGAGGACTGGGACTGGCCAGACCTTGACTGGAAGCACTGCACTTCCTTCTCCTCACTTGCTCCAAAAGGAAAGACTTTGTACTCACCCTATGCTGTTCATCCTATCGCCAAGGAGTGCATAACACACAAGTAGTCCCTGAGTAAGATGGGTCAACAAAAAAGTAATAAAGTGACACTCCATACCACTCATAAATGAAAGTAATGCTGATCTACCCTTTAAATATGTATAATATTGCACTGTATGATCCAAACCCATGAATCAAACCTCTTCAGAAGCGTAGTTTTACACCACAGAAAGCCACGACTGCTGACACAGCCCTAACTACAGCAATCTGAACCTGCTGTTACACGACAGCAGTGAGAGTAAATCTTCTTTTATATGTCTACTATTACTTCATATGTGGCATAAAACTACTTATTAAAAATGCAATTTACTCCAGATAACGTGAAGCTACACTATTTTCTGCTCTACGATCTTAAAAATAGGAAAAAAAAAAGTGTCTTGAGAGGGAATTTAACAGCTTACAGTCAGTTCATGTGAAGTCCATGAGTCCTCCTGCTCAGGTGAAGCTACAGCCAGGAAAGGGAATATCAGGGTATTAGCAAAGAGAAACATCTTCAGTCTGCTTGAAACATAACACACATTTAAATGTGTTACTGAAATTAGAGTCTCAGAAAACATTTAAATTTCAATCTTTAACTATTTAAGCATCCCTTAAGATTTGGTCGTCGTTCTTTCAAATTGCTTCAGTAATGATGAACATCACCACCAACGGTCTCCTAACAAAACTGAAGATCTTTAAGCAACAGAAAATTAAAGTCTCATCTTATTCACCTCTATTAATATTAAGGAAGAGAAAAGAACAGTTCAGTGGCACTGTCACTCCTGTCACCCTGCTGTGCTGGGTACCACCACTTTGTGGCACCAACTTGATTCTCTAATACTGGCTGCTCTCACTGCAGCCAAATATTTTGCAGGGAATCCAAACCACTTATCTTTAGGCAACGAATGCTGTTTTTGAACTTGCAAGATGAAAGAATTGAAGCTTGAAGCTTTCAGCTTTGATCTCTGCTCCTCCATGTGTTGCAATTTACGTCCCTCCTCTCGCAGGGATTTCTCCAAGGCGAAGCCATGAACACCAGAAAGCTGCTCAGGGTGACACAGGGCAGGTAAGTACACAGACAGAATTATTTGTTAAAGCTAGCAAGATTGCAAATTGGTTTCACCACCAGCAAAAGCTTCCAGCTCTCAAGTTATTACTGCTAGCTTTTCTCATGTTTTCAGAAGATAAAAAAGCAGGCTGAAAAGTCCAATTTTCTGGTCACTTAATACACACATTACTGCCGTGCACAGCTCCAGAACAGCCCATGCAGTTCTGAGTAGGAAAAAATGTGACAACTATGAGCACACGACCAGAAACTTCAAACTGAAATGGAAGGACTGACGAGGAATAGATGTTTAATCTGTGGTCCTGCCCTCAGGTAAACACTGCTCAAAGACTTTGAATTGCAAGCTTATGTTACAGCCAGCAGCAACCGAGACCCAGCGAAGCCTTGAGGACTCTGCTGCATCACATTCCAGTCTCATCTTATTGCTGAAGCACTTCAGCTTAGCTGCTAAAATACTGACAAGCTGATCTCCTGCAGGCTGAGCACTGCCAACAGCCCACCAGTTTCCAGAAGAAACTGAAAGACTCTACAATAAAGTGAAACGCTGCGCAGTCATCTTTAATCATTTGCTAAGCACTACTAAAAATAAGTTGAAGAAAGGATCACTGGGCAAACAAAGCAAATGACAGAGTGCTCCAGCATGCTGAGCACGAGGCAAACCCAAGCAGAATGGCATCAAATCTGATAGCCTGAGTCAACAGTTGTCCAACTGGAATTCAAATGCAAGCCACCAGTAACCTGCAGAGAGCTTTAGGATAACGCCCTAAAAAAAGTTCATCCTAGAAACATATGCAGAGCTCAATCTAACTCACAGCTGAAGCAACCTACCACTGAATCAGCAGGCAGCATGGCTGGTGATCACTCAGTCACAGGATGCTTCCTGTATCCGTCCAGTTATCTGCAACTTCTGAACTCTGTCTCCCCCAAGTGAACTTTGGTGTCACGTTCAGGATCCTCACACTGCAGGTACAGGCTGTGCCTTCCCTGTCCCTCTGCAACCTGCTGCATGTGACACTCAGCTTGTCCCAAGCGATGCTTCCAGCTTTGGCCACCTGAGCTCAATGTAGCTCCCCACCGGAGCACTTCTGGATGCTCAGCTGGCACTGTAGAGCCACTCCTTGGAAGATAATTCTCAGTAAAGCAAGAGGACAGGCCCATTAGCTGCATCAGGCACATAATTTGTTAGATCTGTTAGTGAAGGATTTTTTTCTCCCCCACTGACATCTGCCTATAAAGTAGAAACATTTCCTTCAGAGGTTTCACAGAAGGACACGAAAACAAAATACCCCACGAGCTTCAACAATGCACAGCTGAACATCTGAGCAGACTTCAACACTACCTGGCTAAAACACCAACATGTGCACACCTGCTGGTTTTAATAATGGCTTTTATTTGTCTGTTTTATGTCTACCTCCCAGTCAAGCCAGTATAAAAACTTAGCAATCCTTTTGTGATGCTCTGGAACTAACTGCTACAAGAGATCCTTCTGCTCCATTTACAAATGGAAGTGACAATTGGCTCTCTTGGCTAATAGCAACAAATTCAATATTCCACTCAGTATTCCTGAACAAGACTTCAAGTTGGGCTCCTTGTAAAGATGCCAGCACTCGTGAGGCCGGCAGCGTCAAGAGAAAGGAAAAGTAGAGAGCAGCAATCCGTTTTCTCTTGGGAATCCACACTTGAACGTCTCAGATGGAGCAGGATCCACCCCTCCAGATGCAGCAAGGCATCGTTACTAGAGCAGCACACGCAAGGCACGTGACTGCAGAGGAGGTCGCCCACGGGCATCCCACCCGCGGGTGCCGGGGGGGGGTGGGGGTGCGGGCGCTCACCGCAGCCCTCAGCACCCACAAATGGAGAGCTGCCGCCGCCCCAGCTCAGCCCAGGGGAGCAGTTATACTCACCCCTCCTATAACGGGACTTCCCAGATCAGACTCGGCCGCTCAACCCTCCCTCCCCCTTAACCCACGGACAGCCGGGCATCCTCTCCCCCACGCACCCCCACCCTAACGCCCCACGGCCATACAGACCCTGACGCCAACCGCCCCATCCCCCCCCCCCCCCCCCCCCCGCCCTCAACGCATCCCAACGGCACCGGCCGTCCTGCCCCCATCCCGTTACCATGGAAACCCACGCACCTCAAACCCCCCACGGTGCCCCAGTCCCCCTAACTCCCCCCCAACCCCCACAGCAGCCGTCCGCCGTCACAGCGGGGCCCGGCCCCTCCTCTCAGGGCCGCCGCTCGCACAGAGGCCGGGCCGCGCTTCACCGACGGCCCGTACCGGGCCGGGCCTGGCCGAGCCTGAGCTCACCCGTTCTTGAGGTCCACCTCGAGGATCTTGCCGTAGCCCTTAAAGAAGCGCTCCACATCCCGCTCCCGCGCCTGATAGCTCAGGCGCCCGATGTACACCCGCGGCATCGCGCCCGGGGGAGGGGGGGCGGTGCTGCGTCGGTGTTGCGTCGGGGGCGGAGCCAAACGGCGGCACTACAACGTCACTACGCCGCGCGGCGATACGTTGCGTAGGCCACGCCCACCTCGGGGCTCTTAAAGGGGTCACGGCGCTGGTGGGCCCACTTGCCTTAAATCACGGGGTGGGGATGATAACCCCAATATCGGGGTCCCCCCTCCTCACTGCGGGGTTACACGTGCACCGCGGCGCAGCGTTCTAGCATTAATTAAATGTCACCGACCTCATTGCCGCATTTCTCTCTCTCCCTGCCAGAAGACCCCAAAAGCTGGATTTTTGCCCCCCAAAAATGTGAGTGGGACTGCAACTGTTATATGAGCTGTTGCTCAAAACGAAAAACCGGCTGCAAGGGCGGAGCTGCCCCCCCAGCACTCCCCATGAGCCCTCGCCCCAGGCTCCTGCTGAGCAGCCCCCCACCCTGAGCGCTCCATGCAGCTCATTTCAGGACCTTACAATGACATGGAAACGGCTCATGCCATGTCTGTGGGCTTGTCTCCTCCACTCCCATGGGCTCCCACCCACCCCTGGCTGTACCAGTGCTCCCACAGGGATTCTCTGCTGTCTTGTTGGGGTTGAACCCCACTGGAGCATGAGTTTCTGCCCCTTGGTCTGCTCTCGCTTTTCATGACATCTTATGTATGGCATAGGTGTGGGATTTGGGCTCTTGTGACTTCCCATTGCAACCATAGTGCATTCCTCTGTATCCTCAGTATCCCATAGGCGTGGAGCCTATCCCTGTCTCCCCTCTAGGAGCTGTGGGACTTCCCAGCTCTGAGCTGGAACTTTCCTTCCTGTAGGGAGGGTTTACAGGGGCTGCTGGAGCAACAGAATGCTTTGAGCACATAAACTTTTATTGGCAGCATCTTACAAAAATATATATATTAGACATTGATTTCCAAGAGATTTCCCTGCACGTTCCACAGTCAGAAGTTGTGGTGGTTCAGTAACAGCAGCAAAACTGAATTCAAGTCCAGGCATTGGAAAAATGACAGTGGTGGTGGTGAGCTGCTCAGGTGAGCTGAGAGGGCAGAACATGAGTGCTATACCCACGTTGTCCCTTGTGACTCCAGCCTGCGCGGGTGCCCCCCAATGACATCAGCACTGCATGTGCTAGATAGGGAAAAATTAACAACAACAACAAAAAAAGGAAAAAGTTATAATAATACTAATATTTTAAAAAGTGGTTTTGCAATTCAATCTGCTCCCTTCCCTTGAGATGGACAAGGGAAGAGCCCAGGCTTTCTGCTGCAACAAAGCTGAAAAGAGGCTGAGGTCTCCCTCCAGAAGCAAGCCCAGGCTCTGTTCAGTGCAGCCTCTGCAATCTTCCAGAGGCTTTTAATACCTGAAATTAAAAAAAAAGGAAAAAAAAAAAAGAAAAAAAAATTTGCAAGAAGTCAGAGCAGGAGGATCTGCTTGGAGGAGGTGAAGGGCTGCATAGAGGCTGCCAGGGCCTTCCTGAAGTCCTCCAGTGGGACTTCAGTGCAGGCAGGAGCACTGAGCTGTCCCCTCCGCACCATGCGGCACAGGGTGTCCACCATGTTGGCCATGCTCTGCTTGTCTGTGAGGGAAGAAAGCAGCCACTGTCACCAGACCTTCCTGCCACCCTGAACACTAACCTGACCTTAACCCAACTCTAATCCAACCTTAGCCCCAAGCCTGCAGCTCACCATGGTCCTTCTTCCACTGGGTCATCCAGAAGCCACGCAGCCTCACATCCCTGAAGATGAAGGCACTCTGCAGAAAGAGATTAGATCTGTGCCCTTCAACCCATTCCCAATTTCTTGCTAGTGTGAGGAGCTCTAATTTGGGACAAATCTGCTTTGACAGGTTCACTTTAATGAAACACCTTATGCTGCAGCACCGAGCTGCATCTCACTGCAATAAAACCCAGTTTTACCTCAAGGAGACACACACAGCCCCAACATGCAAGAACAGCTTGCACCAGGACAAGTTGGACACACAGCATTGGCGGGGTTGTTTTGACACAGGGATTTCAGTGCAGCCCAAATCCTTCATGAGCGCAACCGAGAGACCCACAGCAGAATGCAAAGCAGCTCATCCCATAACAAACCCAATCAGTTAAAAATAAAGAAATTTGGAGGCTCTGAATGTGACACCCAGACAGCAGAGTAGCAAAGGATGAGCCAGACTCCTGCAGATGTACTCAAGAGCATCCCTATACTCACCACTGGCACTGTCACAGGCTGCTTTGCCATTCCTCCATAGGTCACCATGGTCCCTTTGGGTCTGCAGGATGAACGGGGCCTTGGGTTGCTGATGGTCCCCAAGGGGCAGATCTCCCCTGTCACACCCCGACCCGCATGTCCTGAGCCTGGAACAGGCTCCCAGCCCACCCCTCAGCCCAGCTCACTGCAGGTGCCGCAGCATCTCCGTCGTGCTCCTCCCTCCGACACAGTTCAGGGCAAGCCGGGGCTTCGGGATGCTCTGCAGGAACAAGGAAGGGAGCCCTTCATCAGTCCTGTGCAGAGAGCTCCATTAAACCCATTGGTATTAATGCCTGGGTAAACATAGGAGGTGATTAGCGAGTGGCTTAGAGAACTGTATCTGCTCCTAAGGACTTACAGCCCGGATGTCATGCTGCCTGCCCAGTCTCACAATTGCTTATTGCCCATTTTCCTTTCTGCGACCCCTGCAGCTCCCCTCGAGGTACTGAGCTGTGGAGCAGACTCTGGATGGCTCCACACTGAGGTACCTTAAATATCTCCTTCATCTCCGGCTTCCTCAGTGCATCCTCTGTCACGACGTGATCAGCTCCTAAAGCCAGCAGCCGTTCCACCAGCTGCGGGAGGTCGGGTCTGGAGGGAGAGAGTCCTGGTGATGCAGAGAGCAGGGCATGCCCCTCTCCTCCTGCTGGGTAGGGACTGAGGGACAAGGCCAAGACCCACAGGGATCACCGATGCCAACCAGCACCATCCCAAACCCAAGCCCTGTGTCTCAGAGCCGTGTCCAAACACTCTGTGAGCTCTGGCAGCTCAGGGCTGTGCCCACTGCCCTTGGCAGTCTGTTCCATGCCCACCACCCTCTGGGGCAGAACTTTTCTCTGTTCCCTACCTGTCCCTCCACTGACAGAGCTCTGTGCTGTTCCGTGGGTCAACAAGGTGTATGACCTTGCCATAGAAAAAGATCAAGTTCAAGAAAAAAACCTTCCCCTTGTGAACCCATCCTGGCTGCGAACGATGCTGCACTACCTTCCAGATGTTTCTCAATAACTCTCAGAATAATCTCCATAATTTTGCCAGGCACCAAAGTGAGACTGACAGGCCTGTAATTACCTACAACAGCCCCAGTGATGCACAGACTACGCAAACGAACCACAAAAGACCGAAATAAAACAGAATCAGAAGCCCTAAAATTGAGCCTTCCCCATCTTCTCTGGGCTGAACATGCTCAGAGGAAACCTCCTGTCCCCACGCCGTGCCCAGTGCCTCCTTCCCCTTCTCCCACCCCCCAGCACTCACCTGCTCCTCACCACATTGATGGTCCTGATGCCCATGGCCTTGGCAATCTGGATGACAGCCTGCCCCACGCCGCTGTTGGCTGCATTCTGGATGACAGAGTCCCCTGGGGGAAAGCACAAGTTTGGCACAGCCACGGGGGCTGACCCCCCTTCCCTCCCCCTGACCACAGTCATACCTGGAGCCAGGCTCTCGAAGTCGGTCAGCATGCGCAGTGCTGTGCAGGGATTGATGCTGAGCGTGGCAGCACACAGCAGTGGGACATCACTGGGCACCCGCAGCAAGCTGTCCTCAGGGAGCACCACGTGTGTCCTCCACGTCCCTGGGCAGCAGGGAAAGGACAGTGCTGGGAGACCTTGCACTGCACCCTAACTCACGTTGCTGCAGCATCGCCTTGCAGCACGTGGGGTAGACATGGTACTGCAATAGTTTAATCCTTTTCCTGAATGGGTAGAGCCAGGATGTTTATGTAGGTAAAGAAAGAGAAAGCCAGTGGTGCCTGAAACAATCTGCAGGCTGGATGTATTTATATCTCATTTAACCTCTATCATCCATTTACATTTTTTTTTTCCTTTATGTTTAAAGAGATCACATTTGGATCTTAACTAGATGGCTTTCGGTCTCCCATTAAGTGAAAAAGCCTTTTAAGAAGAAATAGAGAAGGAACAAGCTGTTACACTAAACAGGAACTGACAGTTTTTCTGGCCATTGGCGTGTTGGAGTAGCACAAGAGGCATTTGTTGGAAAATAAATTCCCAAGCTTTCCCATCAGAGCACTATTAGGGAGGAAACTGTAATGAGACAGAACTGCCCTTGCACAGGTTAAACACTTTATCCTGTATCTTTACAGAGGCCATCACAGCTGTGACAAAACATGCTTGTTTCCTGAGAACAGATTGCTGCGATGCTCTGTAATAGTGCAGAAGGCCCATAAAGGGTTTGCACTACAGAAAAGTAAATTGTTTCTGAATTAAAGCTGAGCTCACGCTCACGGGCGAGCGCTCACAGCACTCAGCAGTGGGTGCTGGGTGTATGGGGGCTCTCCATCCCCAACCCGCCCAGACAGAGCACACCCAGGGTCCACACTCACCAAGCCCAGCATCAGCAGGGATGATGCAGTCACCAGGACTCAGTGCCACCACCCCAGGGCCGACCTCCAGCACGCGCCCAACACCTTCATTGCCTGCCACAGCTGGCAGTGGGGCCAGGAGAGCGTAGGTGCCTGCAGGGAGCAGGGTGAGAGCCATGCACAGAGCCAGGGTGGGCAATGAAGTACAGGCAGAAAGAAATTACCTTGGATCATGTTGATGTCAGCTGGGTTGATGGGCGCTGCCAGCATCTTAATGAGGACATCTGAGTGTCCCAGTGCAGGCAGCTCCAGCTCCTTCAGCCTGATGGGGACACAGTAATTGAGGAGAAATTCATTCCTGTCTTACCTCTGCAGCACATCAATTGTAAGCAAAGCAGCACTATTTGCCCATCTACATTGCTGTAGCCTGGTCACTTCCAGCAAGAAAAAAATCTCAATATCTAATAGGGCACCTGCACTGCTCCTCCAGCCTGCCCTCACCCCTGCTCACAGCATTGCCTCACATCACAGAAACACAGAATCATTAACACTGGAAAAGACCTCTAAGACCACCTAGCCCATCCCAATCATGCCCACTAACCAGGTTCCTCAGTGCCACACCTCCAAGTCTCTTTGACCACTTCCAGGGTCAGTGACTGTCACTTTCCTAAACAGCCCATTCCTATGTGTTCTCTCTCTTTCTGAGAAGAATTTTTCTTCATCAGCCACATGGACCCAAAAGCACATCCTGCCCAGAGGAGGCCTCTCAGCCACTTTGCCACCAAACTGCTTTTTAAATCCACCGAAAATTCCCTTACACCATGGCTGGGTGAGGCAGCATCCAAAATCATCCAAACAGAGCAAGACCATCTGGACCATCAAGTCAACCCAACCCACTGGGTGCCACCACCAAGCCATGCCCCTGCTTGCTAACATCCTCCCATCACCAAACCACTCAGCCCACTCCTGAGGAACTGCCATTCACTTTTTGGCTGCTTTGGGCCACGCACCTTCCATCAAAGAGGACACAGAGAGTGCAGGGCCGTGTCCCACTGCCTGCAGATGCACCAAGCAGTGGTCACACCACAACACACAGCATGGGGACAAGGGAGTGGCTTCCTGACCCACTGCAGGCCAGGGCAAAGCCATCTTGAGGGACCCACTTGCAAGATGAGGGCAATTTGAGCCACATTTAAGAAGTGAAGGAGGTGGCTGGACCCAGTGCTGCCAATTTTCAGAGCGGTTATTTGCCGCAATTATATGCTACTAAGAGTGTGTCATTAGGAACAAGGCAGAGAGTTTCCCCCTTCTCCCCTTTGAAACAGCCTGAGTGATGTGGAGACAACTCAAAAATCTGCCCCTGTCAAGGCTTTTACCACGCAGGGATCTACATTTTGCTTTGCAATTTTTGGCCAAGGCTACCAAAATCTGAGCACTCAAAGTTGTGCAAGAAGGCATTGTGCAAGGACGCTGCTGTGTCATTTGGGATGGGTTTGAGGGCTCATCCCACCCTGCCTGAGCTTTAGGGGAAGTTGGATCCATTTCCAAAGACCTGCAACAAGACACAGAGAGCTTCACCCATCACGAGGTGCTTGAGCAGCAGAGTGAGGTTGGCTGCTCCTGCCCCGTGTCCCCACTCTGTCCCAGCAAATCTCACTGCTGATAAGCAGTGTGGCACAATTAAATGGTCCAAAGAGAAATAATCATCTACCTTCCTGCCCCAAAGAAGGGTTTGGGATCTGAATGCACCCAGATCATGCTTTAGCACCTCCCATCTTTCTGTGCAACTTGAAACAGCTCAGTTGCATCTGCACATCCCCCCAGCATTTCCTCCTTTGAAAAAGAAAGCAGAAAAACTTCCCTATTAGGAGGCTTTTTGGCCATAATTTTAAGATAAATAAACCCGTATCGCTGTAGTGCTTTGGATGGATGCTGGAGGACACAATACTGCAGGAACCCCTAGCTGCAACCCCAGGAAAAATTCTCACTCCTGACCCTGCACACCCCTCAATCAAGGACAAAGTTGGGCACAGCAATGCAGGCTCCCCAGGAAACACTGAGCATCTGTGGAGCTGCTGCCCAGGGGGGTGAGCTACCCTGGGACCCCCACACTGTGCATCCCCAAAAAGCTCCACTACACCCCCCCCCACGCTTACCCCCACCCTATACCCATGGTCCTATACCCTATATCGATGCAGTGCCCCACCTTGTCCCTACACCTGCCCCTCCAATGCAATGCATCCCTTACACCTGCAGCCCCACAGAGCTGCATCCTCTTCAATGCATCCCCTGCCATACATCCCAGAACATCTGATACCCACTGCAGTGTACCCCCTATACCTGCACCCCTTGCAACACACCCCCTTGCAACGCACCTTCCCATTCCTGCACCCCCTTAATGCACCCCCTATATCTGCACCCCAAGCAGAGCCCCCTCGCTCTCCTTACTGCAGGACATCCGCCGGCTCCCCGTGTCGCTCATAGAGCAGCCCACGCGGGGGGGGCCCGGCCGCTGCAGAGAGCGCCCGCACGTGGGGACCCCGCGCCCCGCACAGCACCCGCGCTACCGCTCGGTGCATCCCGGCTCGGCTCGGCTCGGCTCGGCTCGGCTCGGCCCGGCTCAGCGCGGCCAACAGCAGCGTCACGAGAGCAGTCCCACCCCCACCGGATCGTCCCCGCCCTCGCGTGTCCTTAAGGCGGCCCCGCGCTGAGCCGTGCCGTGCCGTGCCGTGCCGTGCCGTGCCGTGCCAGGCCATGCCATGCCATGCCAGGCCATTCCCGACCCTGGCGACGTTCCAGGTCAGGCTGGACCAGGCACCGTGGTGGAGTTCACTGAAGGGAATTGGACCAGATTGCTTCAAACTGAAACGCTTCTATCACACTGATTCTATGCCATACCATGCTATGCCATGCCATGCTAGAACATCCCATGCCATGCCATGTCATACCATACTAGAACAAACCATACCATGCCATACTATGCCATACCATTCCATATCATAGCATAGCATACCATACCATACTGGAACATACCTTACCACACCGTGCCATACTATGCTATACCATGCCATGCCGTGCCATGCCATGCCATGCCATGCCATGCCAAGCCATTCCTTGACATGCTAAGTCACACCTTACAATGCCATGCCATACCATGGTGGAACATACCATACCTTACCATACCATGCCATACCGTTCCATATCAAAGCATACAATGCCATGCCATACCACACTGGAACATACCAGACCATGCCATGCCATGCCATGCCATAGCACCCTTTGACCCAAGCTGTCCACACACTAATGCATTTTGGCCCCATCAGCCCTTCCCCTTTTGCCTGCCCCTTCCCTGGCCCAGAACATGGTGCTCCTCCCATGCACGAGGAGCAGCAGAACACTCATTGCATGGTTACTTAAACAACAGACAACGCCTGAACCAGTGCTAAGAAATAAAAAAATCCTAATAGTAATTTAATCCAATGTTCGGTATAATTGTCTTGAAGGAGAGGTCTCATTTATTTTTCCAATTAAAGCTGATTACATTGCGGGGAAAAAAAAAAGGGAAGTGAAGATGCTTGTCACTGCAGAACTAACAGTGGCTTTTAAAAATAAATCCTTCTTGTAAAAATAATTTCCTCTTATAAAAAAAAAAAAAGAGACAAAAATCAAGGGCAGCTCAGCAGGAAAGCTGAAGTGAAAGGCCAGTGTCAACTGGCATCATGTTTCAAGGTTGTTTTAATAATGATAAAAAAGAAAAACAACATTTTGGTGTGTGAATTCCACAATAGGAGGAGGGTTTGAGAGGATGGGAAAGCCCTGGTGTTGAAAAAGAGCCACTCTGAAGCAGCTGACGGGGACATTTCTGCCTTGCTGCTACTCTGCGTGAGGTTTGGAGGGGAGAAGAGGGGTTCAGCTCTGCTGACTGCTGCTCAAGCACTGCAAAGCACTGACAGCACTTATGACACTGGTGCTTGTCATGGTGGCTGCAGAGACACGGAGTGGCCTGAGAGGGGCAAGGTGGCATCCAGGAGCCAAACCACAGCTACTGCATCCCATGGCCTCTCCATCATGGGAGCATGGGGTTGATGGGTCTTGTCCACCTGTGCATTTCCCACATCTGGTGGGACCCCGAGAACAGCTGTGCCCCAGAATTATGGATACAGTTAGGTTTAGGATGTGGGTGGGCCTGCACACCACAAGGCTTGGGTGCCCACGCTACATGGCAAAGGGTTAATAACTAATTACTGGAGCAAAATGAGACGCCTTTCCATAAGGTTCAAAACATATGCGTTTGCAAATCAGGGCTGGCAGACTATTTATGATTATTTTGTTAATGTTTCTCCTGTAACAAGCACCATTTCCTGGTGATTAATGGCTGCTTCATCTCCTGGAATTGCATTTTTATTTTTTTTCAGGGGAGGTGCTCAGAAATTTGCACGAGAAGGGTTTGGGAGTGGTGGAATGAGGATGGAGCTGAGGTGGTGGCACAGACAGAGCTCTGCCAGCAGCTGGAGTGATGCTCCCAGCTCCCCTTCACCTTTTCCTGCTTAAAACCAATGACCAAGGGTTTGTCTCATCCATCCATCAGGTGATCTGGGTCGGTCGCAGGTGTTCGTGGCTGGAAAGCAAAATGCAGGCTGGGTTTGGCTGTGCACACCTGGGGAGCACCTGGCCCGCAGCCCTGGGGCTGCTCATGAGAGCTCAGTGGCACCCGGGTGACATTTGCTGTGATTTTATGCCTGAAACATAAAGGGACACAGCCCCAGGGAACCATCTGCTAAGTAATTCCAGGCAGAGGAAGGCAAATGAGTTGATTGCCTTTTGATTAGACATACCTGAACCTGAAAACACAAAATACATTGAGCTTAAAGGCCCACTTTTATAACCCCTAGCTCAGCCCCGAATCCCTCATTTAACACCTCTGGCAGTGCTGGACCATCCCATAACCCCTGCTGAAATGCCCAATGCTCCACACAGCAGCAGCATCTGCCAGCACATGTCTGCCTAGGATTAATTTCTGTCCTCGTGCCAGTGGCTGAGTCTTGTGCCTCCAAAACAGCCCGCATTATTTTATTTTTTTTTCTATTCCCTTTGAATTGTTCCATTGTGAGACAATAATAATAAGAAAACAATAAGTAAAGGAACACAGAGCTCAGCAGCTGACTGAGGATTGATGGGTTCTGATCCTCTGCCAATGAGATGAAAAAGGAGGCTTCGTTGGAGCCATCAATATGGGAAGGAGCAGATGAAGGATCCGGCTGTGCTGTGGGCACTGTGGACCCAGAAAGTCACATGCAAACACTTTGCACGCACTCGTGCATGGGCGTGCACAGGTATCCCACGTTTCCACTCTGCCCCAAACCACAGCAGAGCCGGCACTTTCCCGATGCTGCATCAGTGTGAGCACGAGCAGTGATGTCTGGGGCGGGGATCGGTTGTTCCCGGGGCTCTGCCGGTGCCTCAGCTCAGCCCAGCTCAGCCCAAACGCTGCTGATGAGCTCTTTGTGTTGCAAACTGCCGAGCGCATCATCCTTTCTCTGTCCGACTTTGGAAGAGCACCAAAGCAGAGCAGCGAGGAGGACCAACACCGGGGGTGAAGCTGGAGCTCCCTGAAATCAAATCTAACGAGAGGAAACAAAGTGGAAAAGCAGTATCTTCCCCAAAGGAAGAGGAAATAAGGAATGCTGGACCCAGTGCTGCTCCCTCCTCTCCTCAGACCAGGCCTGGCAGCGCCCAGAGGTGGCAATGGGAAAGCTGAGCATGCAGAATCGCTCTTGTCACTCTGGATGCCATCAAGGTCCCAGAGCACACAGGCTGGTTCACTTTCCACCTTACTTTTTTTTAAGGAAAAAAGTCAGTGTTGGAGGAGACAGCGCTGAGTTTTGGGGCAGATCTGCTGGGTTATAGTGCCTTGATTCTTTCCTTATAAGATCCATTTTACTTCTGAAATTAGGGAGGGGCAAATCCATGCGCTTGGGATTGCAGCTGTGGCCCTATGTTAAGCCCCACCACCTGATGGGTGATGCTCTGCAATATTTTTTGAGCTCTTCCCAGTTCCCCACTGGGAAACCCCAGGGCAGAGGAGCTGAGCCTGAAGCAGCATGGAATAACTTGGTCTAACAGCACGTCACGCCGTGTAACAGCACGTAACATCCTGCAGCATCTTCACAGCTCTCTCCTCCAGGAGTTCTCACTCCTTCTTCGCCCCGCACAGGACCACGAGTGGCTCTGCTGGTGGCTCTGCTGGTTTATTTGGGCGAAGGCACGGAGTTATTTCATCCTTTCAGGCGATGATAACTCATCTAATAGCCCCATTACATCCGGCCCTGACCGCTGGGCGCGATGAGATCAGCTGTTTTGTCTGCTGAGAAAAGAGAAGGATTTGGGGCATTAGGAAGAGGCGGTGATTTGAGAAAATAGCGGGGACTTATTAGAGGTAAAGGGCTGGATGGTGGTGTAATAGGTAGAGATATAGAGAAAGAGAGAGGGAAGCAAAGGAGAGGGGGGTGAGGGAGAGTGGCGAGGAGGCGATAGATGGAAAAAAGCAGAAGGTAAAAATGTGGGGTGTGGGATGGCTGAGATCCCTCTGGGGCAGTGCAGTGCTGGGTCGTGTCCTCGCAGAAAAAAGGGGTAATGATTCTACAGCAAGAAGGGGCATTCTGAAATCAGCCAAAAAGGAGAGATTTGGGCATGGGAACACCACTCAGTGCAAGGCAGCTCCTGTAGACCACCCGGACCATGAGTGCTGGGGGGTGCCAACTCCCAGGAGGCTCAAAGGCCCCAAACCCCATCTTTTTGTCCCCAATCTGGAGGAACCCAGAGCTGCAGAGAGGACAGAGGCTGCTGTCGCTGAACACCCTGGAGCTGCAAACATTTATCCTTGGAATGGGAATGAGGGTTTCGGCAGAGACCATTTGCAATCACAGAGAGGCCTGCGTTTTTTCTGCAAATGACTGCACTTGAAGAGTGATTACTTCATTTTAGCTCGATTGCTCCTGCAGGCGCTGGGGGTTGATGGCAGTGGGAAATGGGGTGGGGATGGAAAGGGGCTGCGGTCCCAGGGACCAACCCCATGGCTTTGGGTGCAGCACACACTGCCATGCCTCCCTGGCCATGTGCTGCTCCGTGGCAGGAAAGCTCACCCACTACAGACAGCACCCAGTTTCTGCTCCTTCTCTTCCTCCACCCCACAGGGATGGAGGCCCCCGAATAGACCTGGATGAAGCTCGGTGATGAAGATTGGTGCATCCTGCTGTGGGCACAATCCTGCAGCTGGCACCAGGCTGGTGCCATGGTGAACCCACGGATGCACAGAGCCACGTGCCAGCTGCAGAGCTCAGCGGTGCAGGATGGGGTGAATGACAATAAAGCCGTGCTGGGGAGGGTGCAGTGCTCCCACCTGGATGGATTTCGCCCCCTAGGGATAAAACAAAGGGGCTCTTGGTGTAGCAGCAGCGCAGAGCATGCAGCAGGAGGGGCTGAGCTGGATAGCAAAACCAACCCCCTCTCGGCCTTTGAGAAAACATTTTCCTGCTGCGGAGGGTGCGAGCGAACAAGAGCCCTTTCATCCCCTGGTATTGCCATGTCCCTGTCGGCCTTGTGCAGATTTTTCCTCCTTTTGTGCCCTTCGGATGTTTTTTTTTCCCTTCCCTTGCTGCACCTCTCCATCCATCACTCATCCAGGGGGTGCCCTGTCTGACCCCAGGGATTGTCCCCCTCTGCTGTGCTCTTGTGAGCCCCCAGTCCAAGAAAGACAGGGAGCTGTTGGAGAGGGTCCAGAGGAGCAGCACGGAGATGCTCAGAGGGCTGGAGCATCTCCCCTATGAAGACAGGCTGAGGGAGCTGGGCTTGTGCAGCCTGGCTGTGGGGTGACCTCACTGCAGACTTCCAGGACCTAAAGGAGCCCATAAACGAGGGGAATCAGCTCTTGGAAAGGGCAGAGCACAGCAGGACGAGGGGAAATGGTTTGAAGTTGAGGGAGGGAAGATTCAGGTTGGATGTCAGGGGGAAATTCTTTACTATGACAGCAGTGAGGTGCTGAAACGGGCTGTGGGTGCCCCATCCCTGGAAGTGTTCACGGCCAAATCGGGGCCGTGGGAGACCTGATCTGGTATGCGATGGGGAAGGGGTTAGAGACTCATGATCCCCGAGGTCCCTTCCAACCCGCGCCGCTTTGTGCTCTCCCCTCGCTACACCCCCCCCCCCCAAACCCCGGCGCCCCAAACCGGAGGCGGGCCCGGCTTGCCTTCTCCCGCTACGGCCGCCAGGGGGCGCCCTTCCCCCGCCCTCTCCCCGCCCTCTCGCGGTGCCCGCGGCGGTGGAGGCGGCGGGGCCGGCGGCGGTGACGTCACGGCGGTGCGGGGCCGCCGCTATTTGAGGCGCGGGGCGGGCACGCGGGCCCCGCTGCGCCGGATCTGTGGGGCCCGCAGGAGGCGGCGGTGGCGGTGGTGTCGGTGGCCGCCTCCGGCCCCTCCGCCCCGCCGCCGCCTTCGCACCATGCGCAGCGCCCGGGCGCTGCTGCTCGCCCTCGCCCTGCGGGTGTACGCGTTGGACACCGAGACGTCCTCCGGTGAGCGGTGTGGGGGGGTCCGGTGCGTGGTTGCTCCTCGTCGGAGTTTGGGGTGCCGGGGAGGGCGGGGACGATGGGTTTGGGGTGGGGTATGGGGAAACTGAGGCATGGGGCGGTGGGGTGTGCGGGGTGGGGGGGGGGGTTCTCTCTCCGTTCCGGTGTTGTTTCGCTGCGGTGCGGGGCTGAGCCGCTCTGCGGGGAAACTGAGGCACGGGGCCGTGCACCCGGGATGGGGGCGGTTGCGGGAGCGGTGCCGGGGCTGTGCCCGCAGCTCCGGTGGGGTCCGTGCCCCCGCGGCATCGGGAGATGGGGGGGGGGACCCGCGTGGGAAGCGCTACGCTTCGGGTGAATTGGGGGGAGTTGTGTTATCCCCCCCATGCGGGGCCGGAGGTGCCGCCCCAACCAACTGCGGGGTCAGCCCCCGCTGCCCCTCCCGCCGGACCAGGGATGCCGCGGTCCCGCAACGCGCGGGGCTCTGTATACCTCCCACCCTCCGGGGCCGTTACTCCATCCATCCCAGCGTCTGCTCGGCTCTGGTTCACCCACCCGATGCCCGTGGGATGCTCCGCGATCCTCTCCGGAGCGCACGAACTTCGGGCGGATCGTTGGGACCTCACCGTGGCTGTGCTGTGGGGGGCTCCGGTTGGGGCATCGCCTCGGGGCGCTACCTGCTGCTCGGCTCCGTGGGATGTGGGGCTGCAGAGGGTGCCGAGCTGCTCCTCCCCGTCGCATCGCTGCATCCCCGAAGCTTTGGTGTGGAGGTGCTCCCCGGTGTGCACTGCTCGTGCCCCCCAGCCCTATTTGGGGGGGCTGTTCTGGTAGCACCCTGCGCATCCAGCAGCAGTAAAATATTTAGCTTTGAAGCATTCCTTTAGTAGAGGTTTCCACGCTCCCGGGGCTTCATGCTGGCCCCAGGACGGCGGCACTGGGGGGGGGGGAGGGAGGTTGGCCTCTCCACCGACCCCGCATTGTCTGTGCCGAGTGAATGGGAGCGGCCGCGTTCCCTTTGTCGGGTATTGGGGTCGGGGAGCGGAACAAATGCGACAGCGTCGCTCTGTAACGGCCGCATCCTCATCACGGGATGCTGGAGGAGCCCCGCGGGGCGATGGAGCTTTGCATCCCTGCTCTGGGTCGGGACCCCGGGGGCTGGCCTGGATTTGGGGCTGTGCTGCTGGCATCCCTGTCACTGGTGCTGAGCATGGGATGGGTTTATTTGTTGCCCCCCCCTCTGCGTTTTCTGCTGCGCTGAGAGGCATCTTTTCCTTGCTTGCTGTTCCATCTGCGTTTCTTTGCTTTTTGTGCCACCCTCTGTGCTGCTGAGCACCAGGATCGGCACCGGGGTGCTGGATCCTACAGCACCAGGACCCCTCTTAGGGTCCCTGCGTCCCAGGATGCTCCAGAAGCTTGTGTCCCAGTCCCTGGGATGCAGTACCCTCTTTTCATGCCCCGTTTTCGTCTCTCAGTTATTCCCCTCTCCCCAGCAGCACCGGGTCATGGAGGGCTTTGCTGCCCGTGGGGGTGAAGCAGAGCTGGGGGATGTCAGAGCTCCCGGCTGGATGCAGAGCTGTGCTCTGTGTCTGGTGGAGGCTGCGGTGCTGTTTTTCTCCCCCTCAATGCGTGTGCTTTGCTTTTGCTCCCTGTTCCGACGGCGGTGCTGCTCTCCCCACTTGTTTTCCTGGGCTGCGGGTTGTGCTGGACCTGCCCCGCCGTCCTGGTGAGTCACCTCCTGGCCCGTGCTGAGCATTTTTTCCCTTATCCAAACTAAGGCAAACCTTCCAGATCTCAGCTTCCTGGGGAGCATTGCCTACTCGCAGCCGGCAGGATCCAAGCCCTGGAAATCAGAGGCTCTGTCCCCTGCCTGGGCAGCAGCAGACCCTTCACTGTCAGCCAGTGAGGACAGCTTTTTTCCTCCGAATTGGGTGTTTTCCCCTGCTCAGCTCCAGGAGGGAGCTTGCTTTGCTCACAACCATTTTTCAGCACAGCTTGCGGAGCCCTGAGAACCACTCCCCCTGGGCTCTGCTCCCCCCGTCCTGCTGATGGCACCCCTTCAAGGTCCCCCCATCGTGTCTATTGGCAGTGAAGCTGCAAACACCAAGGGGTTAAGTGGCAGGAGCAGGTAAATCCCTTCCGCGTGCTTGGAGCAGGGCTGGGGAGCGCCTTATCGACACAGCCCTGCCATCTGCCTGCTTAAACCTCCATAAATAAGCTTTTTAATAATCTATTATTAACATGCACTATAATTGTCTTATTAGACGTGTCTGGGAACCTTTCGGTGCTGGCTGATTAAATGTCACATTCCCAACCCTCCTCCTCTCCTGAAGGCAGCCGGGGGCTTTGCTCTGCAGCTGTCCCTGAGCTCTGCTCCTGTCCCCATGGCATCGTCCCCTGGAGCATTTGCCCCACGCCGTGGCACTCGCCCGGTCCCAAAGCCGTAACACTGGGGAACCCGAGGCTTTTCCCTGCAGGATGAGAAGGATTCCCATCGCTTCCCCCACCCCGGGCTGATTGCCTCCTCCTTGGCAGCCTTCAAATAAACCCGTCCTGGAGACAGAGCGCTCTCTTTCCGCTGCAGATGGCCTCTTGGAGCTCTTCTCTGCTGCCGCCTGGCAGAGCTGCTGTCGGTTTCAGCTCTGGGATGCATCCGGGTGGGGGCCAGCGAGGTGCTGGGCCCTGGCACAGCTGCAGGGCGTGCTGGGGACAGGGCAGGAGGAGGAGGAGGAGGAGGGTGGGGGCTGGCAAGCACCGCAGGCCGTTCCCCACTGCTGCTCCCAGGGCAGCGGTGTTTGTGGAGCAGTTTCCTGGTGCACCCTCTGCGTGGATTCAAAGTCCGACGCTGCTGCGAAGCTCGGGGTTGGCCCCGTTCCCACGCACCGGGCTGAGGCTGGAGGCACTGCGCGTGGCTGCGTGTCCCTGAGCCGTGTCCCTGAGCCGTCCCCACCATCTGCCCGACCCCAAACCCGGGGAGCAGACGTCCCCTGCGCTTCGGGAGCTGTGCCATACGCGGCCACCGCCGCCAGAGGGAGCGGGGACACAGCGGCCGCCGCTGCAGCGATGTCCCCGTGCGTGGGGACCCGGAGCCCCGTGGGATGCGCGGTGCTGTGGATGGAGAGTGGAAATATTGCGGCCGGAGCCGCCGTTTTTTTTGTGATGTAGCTGAAAAGTGGCAGGGAATCGCCTGTCACTGCGTGGCTGCGGCAGTGTGCACATCACCCTTCAGTTTGGGAGACCCCCGTGTGTGCCAGCGAGCTCATCTGGTTGCCTGGACCCCTCCGAGTGCGTGAGCTCTGGTGTGCCATCATTATCTTAATGAGGGCTGTGGCTTGAGCTGCTGTTTGAACCCCTCGACAGCACGAGGGGACAGCAGTGACCTGATCGTGGTAACGAGGCTGCTGTCCCCACGGTGCTGCCTGTTTGACCGAGGCAGTGGCACAGAGCCCCTGGGCTGTCTGAGCCTCGTGTGCATCCCTGTGCCAGAGCCATTCACTGCAGTGATCCCAATTAGTACAGATGGGAGCACGCACTGCTCCAGCCCAGTACTCGGCCTGTCTGCATCCCATCGTTGCAGCTTGGGCGCTGTGGGGGTGATGGCAGCACAGAGATGAAGTGCCGTGACTCAGCTGCTTCCTGGTGAGGGGCCTTTGGGGGCTGCCTGGGGTCTTCCCATCGTGGCTGGATCCTGATGTGCTGAAGGAGATAGATCATGGCATGGTGGATGGATGGATTGCAGACAAACAGCATTTCCTTGTTTGGATGAACCTGGAAGTGCCCATGGGGCTGCACGGTTGGGGATGCTCTGTGGGGTACAGCTGCCAGTCTGGGGCTGGTGCCTCTGCTTGGACATAGGGTATCCCATATTCCTCACGGCCCTTTATGTGGCACTGGCAGAGCCTGGGGGAGTTTCTAGCCTGCTGGGAACCTCCAAAGACTTAGCTTGTCACAACGTGGGAAGCCTGAGTGCTGGTGCCTGGGGGACTCAGCACCAAATAGGAAACGTTGGCCACGTGCTGGGCTGATCAGCATCACTCACTGGGTGCGTCCCCATGACCCAGCCTTGATGAGCTCCCTTCGTGGCCCATCCTCTGCGTGGGAGAAGCTGCTGAGATGCAACAGATGGAGGAGAAAGGAGAAGAGTGAAGCCGTGCGATGGCCGGCATGCACCCGGCGCTGCTGTGGCTCATTTCTCCCTCTCATCTGCCTGTTTGCAGCAGGATTCTGTGTTCACACAGCAAAGGGTTTGGAGCAGAGCTGGGGCTCGGTGCGAGGCCTGCTTTCAGCAGAGGTGTTGTGATGTCCCTGCTGTGTCTGAGCAACTGGCTGCTGTGTATGTGGGAGCAGGGCAGTGCTGTGCACGCTGCCTGGCACAGCCCTCCCCTGCTCTGCGTGGCTCTCCCTGCACAGAGCAGGGAGCCATCCCCGTGGGCCCCCACTGGTGACAAGGGGCAGGAAAGGCTGCACCACCTTTTATTTTTTTTTGCCATTTTTGCCCCTAAAGAGCAGAAGGAGCCTGACTGTCAGCCCTGAGGCTTAATTGCACTGTGAGCAATCGATAACTGCACGACAGAGGGGGGTTTCCAAAAGCCCGCCTTTGTTTTTCTACCTGTGGTGCAGAAGAGGCAGCCCTGACTTTGTTAATTAAGTGATAGTTAATTATGCAAGTGCTCCTATCGCAGCTCAGCGGCCCACGACCTTCCACGTTATGTTTTCACTGCATTGCATTTCCCCTCCATCCCAATTTCCCACGGGACCTGGGTGTGCTGCAGCATCTCAGCTCCCCGGGGATGCTTTGGGTCCCAGCAGTGGGGGCTTTGCAGGTAGGAGCCACCAGGAGGGTTGATAGCAGCCCAGATGGATGACGTCTGCAGTTGCTGGTGGATGGATGTTGTTCTCCCAGCCCTGTGCCAGGCGCTGGGGTTATCAGGCGTAAGTGACTTATTATGCAAATCCTCTGTCTTAATATCTGGCTATTCTCTCCCTGGAATTGCATTGGCTAAACCCCATGCGTTATTGGAGCTGCTAATGTTTACGCATTAGCTTCTTTGGCTGATCTACAA
This sequence comes from Cyrtonyx montezumae, assembly GCF_038088225.1. Lineage (NCBI taxonomy): Eukaryota > Metazoa > Chordata > Aves > Galliformes > Odontophoridae > Cyrtonyx > Cyrtonyx montezumae. The sequence goes on from NW_027072036.1 coordinate 3,065,795, forward strand.
GGCTTCGAGTTGCAAATTGACGTTCCTTACAGCTGAGCAAATTATTTTTCTATTAAACGCAATATTTCAAATGATTTGGGGAAGCAAAACAAACTACTGGCAGGAATCTTAATGTCGCTGCTTCCCATATCCTTCTGATCAGCTTTTATCAGGTCCAGGAGATGGGTACATTCTTTTTCTTTTTTTTTTTTAACATACCTTTCCGTTTTGCCAAAGTGGTTGATGAGGAGAAGCAGGGGTTGGGGTTATGGCAAGGTGTGATGTGTGTGGGGACCCCGTTGCCAGCGCTCCCATGGGGGGGAGGGTGGTTCCAGACCCACTTGCCTTGCAGTTAAGGGCAGAACTGAGAGCATCTCACCCACATGTATGTGGGAGAGGGGTCGGCTGATGTGTTGATCACAGCTTGGGGCAGCCTGCCTTTGGGGCATGGCCCTGTTTTTAAAGCCTGTCTTTGATTGGGGTGGATTCAGCGTTGCTGTGGGACACCGTGTCGGGTCCCTGTCCTGCGTGTCTGTGCTGCACATCCCTGGGATGCTCCATAACAACGAGGAGAAGCTCTCGGATCATGTCCCATGGTATTAAACAGCAGAAGGCATAATTAACTTCAAGGTGAGAGGAGCACCGCCTCGGTGCATGGAAGAGGTGGGCTGGCATGCCCGCTGCTCTGTGTTCTCTTTTTCTCCCTCCTCTGCGTGCATCCGTCGTCTCTTCCCTCTCCATCCCCTGGGTTTCGGGGGCTGCTGGCTAATTTAGGCTGCTCCAGCATCATCTGGGATGCTCGGAGCTGTTGGCACCAGGCAGTCGTGCCCACGCTGATATTTTAATCTGCTCTTGCTGCTTGCTTCTCACCTCCTCCTTCCCTGGCACTGAACCAAGGCAGGGTCTGATGTGGGGGCTCTGCGTTTCCGCTTTTAGGGAGCATCTGGACCTGGAGCAGCTCCTGCTGCTGCCAACGTCCTTTGGGTGGATAAAACCAACCCGGTGATGACAGGTGGGGATTTCAGGTTGCGGGGAAGCCTTATCAGCATATCAATACCCCCTGGTATTGGGGGCTGGCTCTGTAGCTTGCTGGTCCCTCCCATCTTGAGGTGCTCTGTGGTTCTCTTACAGCTGCTGGAGGATGTGGGGCTCTGGGGGCTCAAGTGCTGCTGAGCAATGTGGAGAAGGGGCTGCACGAGGACGGCAGTGAGGATGCTCTGTGGGAGCAGGGATGGGGGATCCTTCATTGGGACACAGGGCCCTGCTGGCCCCACATGCCTCACAGGGCCGTGCTGCTCTCTGGGTTGGGATATATCATCCCCACAAACGGATTTCTCCCTCTTCCAATACCCACTCAACACATTTCAGAAGTGAAAACACATGCACTTCTTTTTGTTTTTCTTTCCCCCGGATCACTGTGCACTTAAAAATTTCCAACACTTTTGTGTTTGGGTTTGTTTTTTTTTTTCCCTTTCCTTTTGGGGGAAAAAAGATTTTCACGTTTTTGCTTCTCCTTCCTGCTGGGAAGCTGAGCCAGGTGGTGGGCACTGTCAGATCCGGAGATGCTGTGATGGGAAGGAGCTGGGAGCACATCCATGTGTGGTGTGGCCGTGCAGGGTTGGCACAGCTGAGCAACACAAATGCTCCTTTTAGACAGGGGCTCTGAGAAAGCAAGCAGGCTCTGCTCCTTGGTTCTGTGAGTGGGGGAAGATTTGCTTTTAGTCCTTTTAAGTTTCCCCATTCTTGTGGTTCTAGGGAGGAAACGGAGCTCTGTGCTGGAGCTGGAGTGCTCCCTGGTGCTTTAAACACTGAGTGTAAAGGGAGAGAAAAGCTCACTTCTGTTCTCGTGTATGTTAAGTGTTGGGAAGAACAGTTCTGTGTGCATCTTGCAGTGGTGGGCTTGGTAACCTGGCTGTTTTGGGGGCTCTGCAGCAGAAGGGGAGCTGTGAGGTCCCTGCCCTCCCAGCCCATGTACCCTGGCAGTGGGGAGGTTTAACAGTGTAATTTGGGGATAAAATACAAAAAAAAACACAAGTATCACCCTGACTTGGTCTCTGCTTTCCCCCTGTCCCATTCAGGAGATGTTTGCCTTTTTCTTCCTGTTTGCTCAGGGCTTTCCTAATGTGCTTGCCCTCACCAGCCCGGGGGCTTAATTATCCCTGGAGCCCCATGCTTGTAATCAGTGATTTTAGCAAAACAATAGGGCAGTGTTAATGAGGCAGCCTGCAGTGGCTCTCCGGAGCTCATTTTCCTGCGGGGCAGATGGATGCAGAAGACATGGAGGAGATGGATGTGGAGCCCTACAGACCACGAATGTGCATCCCTTGGCTTTGGTGCTCCAACTTCATTTAAGTTGAAAAGACCTCTGAGGTCATCGAGTCCAAAGTGAGCTGTGAGCTCCCTGGGGCCGAGGCCTGGCAGCTCCTCTCACTGCGTGGAAGGGGAGTAGAGGCAGCTGATGCTGTCCATTGGCAGTGGCTGTAGATGCACAGGGCATCTTTGCTCATGTTTGCAGGAGTGGGAGTGTGGTAGGATGCCCTGTTGCACCCCAGTATTTTGTAGGGTGCAACAGCATCCATCCCAGCTAGGCTTCTGAGGAGAGAGCAGCTGCTTTCTGGGGTTGATGTGTGTGTCTGTGTGTCCACAGCGGGCTGCACCTTCGAGGAGGACGACGACCTGAACCAGTGTGAGTACAGCCAGGGTGAGGATGATGACTTTGGATGGGAGCTGGTCCGCAGCTACATGATGCCACACCTGACAGCTGACCTGCCCCACGGTGAGTCCCGACCCCAAACCCAGTGCCAGACGTATGCCTGGGATTGGAGTTCCCTCTGGGTTGACTTGGACTTGATTTATCCTTCATCCTGTGGTTGGGATGCTGCTGTGCCCCGTGGCAAGGTGTGATGAGCTGTGTTGGTCCTTAACGTGGCCCTGGGGGTGTCAAAGCCTGGGGACACAGGACTCTAGGTCCTGCTGCTGGAAGCTGTCCCCAGTGATAGGATAGCACCCAAAGTCCCTCCTTAAAGGCACTGCTAGCTGCTCACTGCTGGGCAACCACCCCTTGCTCTTTCCTTTCTGCTCCATTTGGTGGCTTGTGAGAAATTCCCATATCTGGGAGTGATGGAAAAAGGAGAAGTGTGCTTCTGGCTCTTGTGATACAGGCAGAGGCTGTGGCTGTGAGCTGCAGGCAGCCCTGACATCCTGGGAGCTGTGAGGGGAAAAATGCAGATGGAGATTTTTCTCTTCTCTTTTAAAGTCCCATCACTTTGAAGCCACTTGATGTTACTTTGTGGGTCTGGCTCCTTGCTCTGATGGCTGGGATGGGGGGGACTGCTGTGAGCCCCCTCCCTGGGCAGTGCCCTGTGTGACCCTTGGGGGTTAGGGGGGTTCCCACATCCTGAGTACCCAGAGCTGCCCTCTGCTGCAGGAATAATTACAGATAATGGAAATAATTGCTTTAAACTGAGCTAACCTAATTTGTCCTTTGATGGGGCTTTCACCTGGGGGCAGCAAGATGGGAAGCGGAGCTGGGGAGGGGATGCTGGGGGTGGATGTCAGACTCTCAAACCTGTAATTGGGGTTTCTGCTCAGTTTTCAGCTGCAATTTAAAAGCAGCAACGAAGTGTACTAGTTTAAAGCCAGGGGACTTGCAGGTGGCTGAAGGGAGGGAGTGGGGAATGTGCTTGGTCCCAAAGCTGGGGCTGCTTGCTTTGCTTGAGGACGTAACTGCCAGACAGTGAAAAGCACTGCATGCAGGGAGTTCATTTACTTATCCAGCTGAACCTCAGCATTGGAGGGGATGGGGATGCAGCAGGATGCTGGGGCTGGAGCCTGCATGGCATGGTGCAGCCCATGGGTATGCAGGGAGGGATGTGGGGTCAGCAAGTGATGGGTGGCACTTGTGGGGTGCTTGGCCCCTTCCAGGGCTCCCTGTGATGGCCCCCAGCAGAAACACAGTTTCACAGCAGCAGGATCTCTCCAGGGAACACTTCACAAGGGAGTCTCGTGGTCTTGGATTAAAATGAGTTTTTCTTGGAGATCATCCAGCTTCAAGGAGTGCAGGATTTATTTGAGCGGATGCTGGCTGCTGGCCACCCACCTCTACCTTTTCTTCCCTCTTTCTTGTTGTTTTCTCGTTGTGTTTGCTTTTCCCTCTTTTTCCATCTCGTCTCCCCCTTTCTCATAAAGAAGACGGATGGGTCTCTCCCACGTTGCAGTTTTGCTTTTTCAGCTTGATTCTGGGCTGCAGCCCTGTGGCTGCGGTGCTGCTGTGCCCACGCTCGGGATGAGGGCGGTCTGGGATTGCTGGAGTAATGTTGGGATAAAGAGAGTGGATGGAGCAGGTGCAGGATGGAGCAGGGCTTTTTGAACAGTTTCTTTTGCTAGGTTTGCATCTGGTTGCAATCTGAGAGAGGGGCTGATGTCCTCAAATGGGGAAGTGAGCCTGGGGACCTTGCACAGGGATGCTGCAGGTCCAGGGCTTGCCATGCACAGACTCTGGAGGCAGAGGGGGTTTTTGCAGCTTGGACCTCAGATGCTCCTTGCTGACAACTTTAACCTAACAATGTGCTGTTTTTCCCTTTGGGAACGCAGACAGAAACTTGTTTCTCTTTTCATTTGAAACGTTATTTTGCTCTTCTGAGACTCTTCTGTGTCTCTGAAGAGCAGTTGGACTTTTCCCTGGAAGCCCACCTGAAAACTAAATTAAATCCAATAGCCAGTGTCATCCCAGGCAGAGAGGCAGCCTGTCCAGGGGGGGCTGGCTCATTATTCCTGGTGATGAGGTGAGGTGACAGCCTGCAGGGCTGGCATGTCAATTAAAGCCAACCTTAGATTGGATTGAACAGCAGAGAAAGGATTTAACGAACAAAGCACGGCATCGATCAGACCACCTGCACTGATGGACTCGATGCTCCTGGGGAGGGAGATGTGGAGGGAAGGCTTCCTGGGGTGCTGCAGCCACTCTGGTGGGTCGTGTCTCCTTCCCATGGCTGCTGAAGATGCCCATTTCACATGGAGCTTGGAAATAATTCCCCTGTCGTGCTTTTTGGAGTGGGTTTCTGCTGTATTGTCAGCGTATGGACAGGGCTCAAAAAACGCAGCTGTGATACAGCACTGTGCTCTGGCTGCCCAGCCCTGTGGCTCTGGGATGCTGCAGGGCAGGGATGCAGCCTCTCTGCCTCCTGGGCTCTGGCTCTGCTGAAGCAATTAGGATAATTATTAATTGCAGGCCCTGTGGGGCTGCACGGTGTGCTGGGACCGGGTGCTGCTGTCCCCACGCGCTGGCACTGCCCCACTGCTGCTCCTGGGGGCACTCAGCTGGGGCTGTGCTGCCTTAGGAATTGGGCTGCATTGAAAAACAACCAGAAACACGCTGAAATTTGGGGGAAATAGCTGCAAAAAAGCCCAGGGGCTGCTGAGGGATGTTGCACTCATACAGCCTGTTGCCAGAGCAAGGAGGGGCTGCCAGCCAAGGCTCTGCATTTGGTGGTGATGCTTCAGCAGCAATCCCATCTTGAAAATAACTCCTCTGGGGTCTAATTTTAGTCTCAGCCTCTTTATTCATCACATCCTCTGGTTTTATTTGTGGGCAGGAGGGAGGGCAGCGTGTCCTGATGGGAGCCTGGAAGGTCAGGTGGGCTGAGGTTGCTTTTGGAGTTGTCCTGCGGGCTGGCATTGGCTTTTGGTGCAGCAATAATTTTGCTGGGGAAAGAAAGGATTAAAAAAAACCCAAAAAACAGCCATGACAACTACAGAAGGAATAGCCACATGCTGGCTTCTTCTCTGTCTGTGAAATGCAGCTGTGTTATCTGGGGAAAATAAGTTTATTTCACCCTGAACATCTGCCTAGAAGGGCACGGATGCTGAGTGGCAATGCAGATCTATGGCTACGGCTCAAATTTTGGGTTGTTATTTTTTGTTTCGGCGATTCCTTTCTCCTTTTCCCACTGGTCCCCCATCTCCAAGGATGTGATGGAGGAGGTGTTGTGCTGCAGCACTGTCTTTCCCAGGTGCAGATGGGGCCACCCATGGGTGCAGCTTCCAAGCACGTGGGTGTCCCCACGCCTTTGCTGGGCTCACTGGGTGCCCATGGAGCTGCTTGATGGGATGACAGTGCGTGGATTCATGTAAATTAAACAGCGGTGAGAGCTATTAATTATTAAGGGGCTGCTGTCAGGAGAACAATGGTTGACGCAGATAAATGGCCTGGCTTTGTTAGTTACAGCGTGTGCCGTTATTAAAATGGATGGAATATTAATGATCTTGTCTTTGCTGGGGTGGGGGGTGAAGGTCAGGACTGGCCATGGGACCCTGGTGGCTTTAGGCCTCCTTTTCCCCCCCCGTGGCAGGGTTTTGCAGTGCTGCCTGCGGGGTGGGTGCTGCATTTCGGGTCCCATTTGGGTCTTTGCTCCTTAAGGCTGAGCATCGGTACCACTGCGTCACAGCAGTGCCTGAGTTTGGGGGACCAAAGGCTCTGGGGATGGGGTCAGCAGGGTGCAGGCATCATGGTGGCCTCATTAATGCTGATGAGCACTTTCATCCCTATGAACTCCTGTCGAGCAGTTTAAAATCAGCAGCAACTGCGTGCTCAATGATACGAGGGAAATGGGAATTAAATGGGTCGGGGTGGGGGCTCACTGCCAGAGCTGTGGGCATTAATGTGGAGCTGCAGAGTCTGCGGTGGCATCGAAGCCATTAAGGGCTTGGTGGCACGTGCAGTGGGGGGACCGTCTCCCTCAACCTTTCCTCATCCTTAGGGTCCCCCAGGCTGAGGTCAGGCGTGGTTTCATGCTCTCCCTCCTGTCCCCTTCCCTCAGGCTCCTACCTGATGGTGAACGCCTCGCAGCACGCCGCGGGCCAGCGTGCCCACCTGCTCTTCCAGGCTCTGAGCGAGAACGACACCCACTGCCTGCAGTTCAGCTACTTCATGTACAGCCGTGATGGCCACAGCCCCGGCACCCTCAGTGCCTACGTGCGGGTGATGGGGGGCCCGGTGGGCAGCGCGGTCTGGAACACCTCCGGGTCCCACGGCCGCCAGTGGCACCAAGCTGAGCTGGCTGTCAGCTTGTTCTGGCCCAGTGAGTACCAGGTGAGTCCCCCATGGACCCCCCCCCTTCCCCCAGTCCCTTTCAGACCCCATGTCTCTTGCTATAAACGTGCCTGAAAATCCCTTTGCTTAGGAGATGGGGCCAGCTCCAAAGGCTCGGTCCCTGGTTAGGGGACCGCTCCGCCGCGCCTGACCCCTCTGTTCGGTGCCACAGGTCCTCTTTGAGGCGGTGATCTCCAGCGAGCGCCGGGGCTACCTTGGCTTGGATGACATCTTGCTCTTGAATTATCCATGCTGTGAGTGCAAGTGGAAGCTGGGGGTGCTGCTGGGCTGGGATGCTCCTGGGGATGGTGGGTACTGAGGTGCTGCCTGGTGGCACCTGAGTGTCCTGTTGTCGTGAAGGTGGTGGAGGTCCCATCTCCTTGGGCAGCCCTACCTCCATCACTGTCAGCTCCTGCATTGCTTCAGTTGTCCCAGGGCTTGGGGAAGTTCAGGCTCCTGCAGGGATGGAGGTCCTACCCTAGGAGCATCTCTGTGAACTTCTTGGGAGGGACCCAGGGCTGGGCTGCGTAGGTGGGACTCGAACCCTTCCTTCACTTGCAGGAAGCTACCAGCTGTGAGCTTGACTCCAACAGGGCTATTTTGGGGGCAGCAGTGGAGATTGGGGGCAGACAGGAGCCTCCTTAATTCTTTTTTTTGTTCCACGGCAGCGAAAGCCCCCCACTTCTCCCGCCTGGGTGACGTGGAGGTGAACGCAGGGCAGAATGCCACCTTCCAGTGTGTGGCTGCTGGCAAGGCCGCCGAGGCAGAGCGCTTCCTCATGCAGGTGAGATCTGTGCACGGCGAGGACTCTGTCCTCGTTTGGTGGCTCTTGAGTGCCACGCTGAGCCTTCCTCACACCTCCCTCTCCCCTCTGGGCAGAGGCAGAGCGGCGAAGTGGTCCCCGCTGCCTCTGTGAAGCACATCAGCCACCGGCGCTTCCTGGCCACCTTCCAGCTGGACGAGGTGTCCAAGGGCGAGCAGGATCTGTACCGCTGTGTCACCCAGTCCGGCCGCGGCTCGGGGGTCTCCAACTTTGCTGAGCTCATTGTGAAAGGTGGGTGCCCACTGTCATCCCTGTGCACCTTCTTGCTCCTAATTCCAAGGGCTGTCAGGGCACTGAGGTTGCATTAACTCTCTGCAAACAAGTCAGTAAACAATGGTCCAACATAAAACCTTTCCCGCTGGCCTTAGTTCATTGATTCTTGATTGCAGTTGGAGGGAAATGATTCATTCCTATGAAACTTTGTGACACCGTAGTGGATGCTGGGCAGTGCATCTTCTAAAAGTAATACGATTTGGTCATGTGAATCCCCAATGCTTGCAGGGCTGTTAGAGACATGCAGGGCATGTGGCACAGGCTGAAATTTAAAGACTGGCTTGTGTTCTCCAATACGTTGTTGTCAGTCCTCTATTGTAGTTTTGCTTGTCCTCTGGCCACGCATGCTTTGGGATGCGGAGAGATGCTCCAGCTGCTTCTCCTCTCTCTTCCAGAGCCCCCAACGCCCATTGCACCCCCCCAGCTGCTGCGGGCTGGCTCCACCTACCTCATCATCCAGCTCAACACCAACTCCATCATCGGCGACGGCCCCATCGTGCGCAAGGAGATAGAGTACCGCATGACGTCGGGGCCCTGGTCAGAGGTGCACGCTGTCAACATGCAGACCTACAAGCTCTGGCACCTGGATCCTGACACAGAGTACGAGATCAGTGTCCTGCTGACACGCCCTGGTGAGGGGGGCACAGGGAAGCCGGGACCCCCACTCATCAGCCGCACCAAGTGTGCAGGTGAGTTGGCTTTCATGCAGCATCCACAGACAGGAGGAGCCGGCGTGGTGCTGGTGCTGCAGTGAAGCTTTGTAGCATTGCTCCTCTAGATGTGTGAGCACGGTGATGAGTGAAGGGGGCCAGGGATAGCTGCTGCCTCACTGGGGCTGTATGCAGCTCAGGAAGGCAGAGCTGGCCATGGTTAGCTCCATTCTGGGAGCTTTTTATTGTTTTTAACCAGCCAAGCCTTACTGCTGTTGGTGGAGGGGATGTGGTTGCTGTCCTTGTGGGCACTCCTTTGAGAGCACTGTGCCAGCAGCATCCTTCCTTCTGAGCCTGAAAGCAGCCACCAGGCCAGAGGGATGGATTTGTCTCTGCACTGTCATCGTGCTGGTGATGTGGTAGTGAGCTGGGAACTGCCACCCCTGTGCACATTGTCCCTGTGCTGTCACATCAGTGCATGGCAGGAGTGGGGCAGGACATGGCCACAGGGCTGGGACATCCTGGGGCTGGAGCACTGTGGCTCTGGCCATGTCTATGACCCTGAGGGGCTGGCTTCTGCCATCTGAAGAGGAGCAGATTGGGGCAGGAGCATTTTTCCCAGTTAATCCTACAAGTGCAGCAAGTAAGCCTGGGTTTCATGATTACCTCCAAGCTGATGACAGATGCTCTGTGGTCACTTTCCAATGGTCTCCTCTTCCAGTCCAGGCTCCCAGTGCTCTTCCTGTGTGATACAAGCATGGATTTCACTCCCAACCTAGCAGATGGTGGGATTAGGCAGCTGCTGTTCTACCTGAGAAGCAGCTGTGTTTCAGTCACCAGCCCTGCATCCTCCAGGATGTGCCAGCCTGCATTCTGCAGCATCTCTGGACCAGCCCATGGTGTCAGTGGGCTTTGCAGAATCTGATCTGAAAGGACCCTGGAAGAATCCACTTAAAGGATAAATGCATCCTGCCCTGGGGCAACAGGAGGTGTCGTGTTTGACACTGTGCCTGTGTCTGTGCAGCTGTGTTAGAAACTGTGAGCACCGGTGGCTTGGTGCTGGCACTAATTGCATGGATGTATTCAGTGGTGTTGGTGCCTGCAGACATCCTCGTTAGCTCAGCTCTTGCTGAATTGCTATTCATATCTGTGTGTGTTGGCCCGAGGATGCTGGGCTGTCTGTTCCCTACTGATCATTTAAATGCACTGGAATAAGGAGATGGGTTCTTGATGGGTGAAGATGATGATGGGTTGGTTTCTGACAGAGATGGGGGTGAAAATTTTCATTCTGCTAACAGAGGTACTGGAGCTGAGTCCCTGAACCAGGAATAGAGGAAGCTTGGGCTGGGAGTGCAGGTCAATCCTGCGAGGAGGACATCTGGAGCATCCTGTGAGGTTGCACAAACCTTCTGCAGCCCTCTGCTGCCCAAAGTCCTCCTTGGCACAAATCCCATGGGAGTTTGCAGAGTGGATACTCCCTGAGGATCTGCCCTAGGATGGGCTGGGACCTCAAAGGTTAACTCTCATCATCCTTTCCTCACCCTTTAGGTACTGGGCTAGCACAGACACCTGCATTCGTACTCTTGGCAAGGGAGCTTGGCTCCTCCTGTTTATGCAAGTTGTAATTAATTTTTTTTTACTCACTCTGTCCTATTGAGAACTTGGCACCAGCTCAGTGGACAGCTGAGTGCTGCCACCTCAGCCGTGCTGCTGGGAGCCACGCTGAACACCGCTGCACATTGCTGATGCTCACATTGATGGGTGAGGAGGAGTGGATGCACTACTGTTGCCCCTGAGGAAAACAGGATGGTGTGGTGGGAAGGGTCCATCTGTTTCACCTTGCTCCGGCAGGGCTGCCCAGGACCACATCCAGCTCCACAATCTGGGCAATCTGAGGCAGGCTGCGGGGCAGCAAACCCCTTTTGAGCTCAGGATTTCTGGCTGTGCACTCCTGCTGTCCTTCCCCTGTGTGCGATTGAAGCGAGGTGAGCGTGGCTTTAGCTGCGACGTTTTGAGCGCTGCGTTCTGATTCCGCTCTCTCCCCGGCAGAGCCCATGCGAGCCCCCAAGGGCCTGGCTTTCTCCGAGATCCAGTCCAGGCAGCTGACCCTGCAGTGGGAGCCTCTGGGCTACAACCTGACCCGCTGCCACACCTACAGCGTCTCGCTGTGCTACCGCTACCTGGTGGGCAGCGGCCTCAACCAGACCTTCCGCGAGTGCGCCAAGATGGAGCGCAACGCCAACCGCTACACCATCAAAAACCTGCTGCCCTACAGGAACATCCACGTCAAGCTCATCCTCTCCAACCCCGAGGGCCGCAAGGAGGGCAAGGAGGTGACGTTCCAGACGGATGAGGATGGTAGGGTCACGCGGTGGGTTCGGGGTTAGTGCTGTGGGTTGTGATGGGGCAGCACTGAGCCCTGTGACATGTCCCATGTCCACCCAGAGATGTCTGTCCTGTAGCTGTGCCCTCTTCAACGATGCCCAGCTCAGCTCGTGCCCAGCTGAGCAGCCCTCATCCATCCCATACTGTGGAATGAAAGCCTAGCAGCGATAGCAACAATGATTAAAGCAATTAATGCTTTGCACTTAGGTAACTCCTTTCATCTGCAGAGCTCGGGCTGATTAATTTGGCTTTGCTGGGTTTCTTGGTGAGCACTGTGAAGCGGAGGTCAGCGCGTTCCCAGCGCGGCTTTGCTCAGCTTCCCCACGCTGTTCTCTGATTAACTTTGCATTTGAGGGATGTGAGTTGCACGTGTGCAGCACAACTGTTTGTCGTCTTCTGCCTTCTGGGGCCCAGCCTGGGTCTTTGGACCCACTTCAGTCTCTAAACACTGAAATCAAAGTGACTTCTCCGTGTGTCCCGTCAGCATGCTGTGTCCTTAGACCTGAGCCTGCTCAGCCATGGGCACCCAGCTCTGTGCTCCTGATGCTTTTTCCATCTCTAATTGCTTCAGCTGTTTTCACTGTGCTGTGACTGCAGCAGCTGCTTTCTTATTGTATATTAATACAGTAACTCCAGATGTTTTTTTGCTATACTGTAATCACTCCAGATGCTTCTCACTATACATTGATTACCCAGGGTTGGCTGCCTCCAATTGCACTGAACTTGGTGCAGTGATCCCTTTCTGTCCCAAGAGGAATCAACAACACATCTTTGGGTGCACAGATAGATTGCAAATGTTGCATGTGGGTTTGGCCCAGCTAACCCTATTCAATTTATCTATATTAGATACTCAGTTTATCTAAATTAGCTAATGACAGGGTGTGAAGCTCAGCTGCTGCAGCTTCTGCATTTCCATGGCCAGAGCAGCAGTGTCTTTGAGAGCTTGCAGAGGAGCAACAGTGGGTGCCATGGCTGAGCTGAGGGCTCTGCAGCCACCCCACTGTGTGATGGGAACATTCCCACCTCATGCTCCCCATCTCCATGAGGCCTGGGGTGTTCCTGCTGCTGTTTAAGCAAGCAGACCCAATAGGAATGGGCTGAATCTTTTCCCCATCTGTGCTCTGTGGCTTGGTGATGATGATCTGAGTTGCCAGGAGTGGGTGATGAGCAGCCCCAAGTGCAATTAAGAGAAGATAGTGAGGGCTCAATAATAGAACCTTTGATTGTGTTTTATTTGAATCTTTTGTGCTTTGTTTGCATAGTCTGTTTGTGAATCGCTGGGGCTTCTTTTGGTAATTACAGACCTGTCATGCTCACTTCAGTGCCTGGCAAAATTATGGAGAAGATTATTGGGAGATTTTCTAGAGAAACACCTGGAAGGCAGTTCAGCATCGGTCACAGCCAGCACAGGTTGAGGTCCTGGTTAATGAACTTAATCTCCTTTTATGACAAGGTCATGCACCTTGTTGTCCAAGGAAGCAAATTGATGTAATCCTTTTGGATTTTAGCAAAGCTTTCAATGCTGTTTCTCACAGTATCCTTCCAGCATAGACCTAGGCAAAAATGTGTTGGGGTGGCTGAGCAATCAGCTGGCAGGTTGAGCATGAAGTGTTCAAGTAAATGGGGTTCTGTCAGGCTGGCAGCAGGCCCTGGTAGGGTGTTCTGCAGGACTCCATTTTAGGGCTGGTGCTTTCCTTCCTTCCCTCACCTCTGCACCAGCAAAGCAATGTGGTGGTGCTGCAGGGAGCCAGCTCTGTCCCCTGCTGGCTTCAAGCCAGAATAAATACAGCTGTATGTGCGTGGCAGAGAGGTTTGCACGCTGCTGGGAGCTGTTGTGACCAACACCGGTGCGTGCACCAGCATGTGGTTCCTGTTGGCATGCCCACATCCCCGGGCAGTTGGAGCATTTCCCAAATCAGCAGAGAATGGTGGTGCAATTAGTGCTTACAATCACTGCAGAGCATGCTGCCCTGTGCTGGAGACCAGAAGCAGGCACGTTGCTTCATTCCCAATGAGATCCAGGGCACTATTGGGAGGGATGCTCACAGCCCCTGGCAGTGTGACCACAGAGGGGCTTGTCCCACAGCCCTGGGCCACGTGGGGTGGTGGCTGTGCATCCCCCGGTGAGGACTCTGCCTTTGTTTTGCAGGAGCAATATGTATTTATAAGGTACACACATTCCTGCCTGAAAGATTTCCAGGGATTTAATAAGTGCCTGGTGTACACGTGTAGGACATGGTGCTTCTGATGAAATTAACTTGTGAATCAAGTGGAAATTGTGTATTCGCACGGTGGGAAGTGAGCGCAAGGTGATCCCTCTCCCTTGGCCGTATAATTAGATCTGAACAAAAGCTGCAAAGAAAAAAAAAGATAATAATAAAGGGAAGATGGGAAGAGCTGGCATTGGGGTGGAACAGGCACGTGTGAGGTTGCCTGGCTCCACCTGTCTGGACCTGAATAGCAGAGCTCAGCAAAGCTGTGCTGAATGTTATGCTATAGGTGATATCTTGCCTGGATTGTGTCCCACCCAGGGCTGTTCTCAAGGTAACAGCTGCTAATGATGGTCCCCACTTGTGCCTTCAGCATCCTGGTCCCACATGAACTATGGTGGTTCTCTGGTTTAAGTGGGTTTAATTGCTCCTGAAACGAGGGGTGTGATTTTTTTTCTGGGCACTAAAGCTTGCAGCAGATGCTGCTGCTTGGGAATAATAACTTCAGCTGAGCAATTGCCTATCTTGCCCTCCTTAACAACCCCCTTGGGTCTGGGGGTGCAGGGGGAAGAATGATAAAAGAAAGCCATGTTAGATAAGCGAATATCAATCCTGATGCCTTCAAGTGCTGTTATTATTTGTAGTTACTGGTGGTGGTGTTAGTAAGTGGGGAAAGCTGGGGCATGGTGAGGGGGGAGGAAGGCTACATGGTGGGAGTGGTACCAGCACCCAGAGTGAAGCCCAGTGGGACTTATCCTTACTCTTTTCCTTTCCCAGTGCCTGGTGGCATCGCCTCTGAGTCGCTCACCTTCACCCCGCTGGAGGACATGATCTTTCTGAAGTGGGAGGAACCGGTGGAGCCCAATGGCCTCATCACTCAGTACGAGGTACGTGCCGAGCCCTGGCACCTCTGGTACCTGCAGAGTGCTGCAGGGAGGAAGGGAGCATGGATCCAGCATACTGAAATCCTCCTGAGCATGGAGTTTCTCTGCTGGGTTGCCCTGTGTTCAGCAGCAGCTTTTCTAAACACACTTCACTTTACCCCAAAACACAAGCACGGGTGTGGATAACCTTCCAACCTGGGACCCTGTACTGCTGCTCGCTCATGATGCTCTACCCCATCCCTCCAGATCAGCTACCAGAGCATTGAGTCCTCTGACCCAGCAGTCAACGTGCCCGGCCCGCGACGCACCGTCTCCAAACTGCGCAATGAGACCTACCACGTCTTCTCCAACCTGCACCCTGGCACCACGTACCTCTTCTCAGTGCGTGCCCGCACTGGCAAGGGCTTTGGGCAGACAGCACTCACTGAGATCACCACCAACATATCCGGTAGGTGCTGTGGAATGTGGCTCTGAGTGCTGGGGTGTTGAGATCGCTCCTCTGTGTGGGTGTCAGAGGTTCCCCTCTTTGCTTTGGGGGTGGTTCTGTCCTCAGGGTGATGTTTGTGCCATGCCAGGGGGTGGGTGAGGTGCTATTTCCAGGCACATAGAGCTCATCCCAAGGCTGGAGTGTTTGGGTCCTGCTGAGGTTGCATCCTGTGCTTTCTGCTGGGCCTGTAGCATTAACACCCTCACTGTGCAAGCCCTAGGTCCTCTCCAGAACTCAGTGCTTGCTCAAGTTCTGGGGGATTTTTATATGTGCCTCAGTTTCCCCCATGCAGGCAGCCCTCTGTGCACAGCACTGCTGCTCAGTTCCACCTGCTCTCTTTGCAGCTCCCACCTTTGACTATGGGGACATGCCATCACCACTGGGCGAGTCGGAGAGCACAATCACAGTGCTGCTGCGGCCAGCGCAGGGCAGGGGGGCTCCTATCAGGTAAATGGGGGCTGCAAGGGGTCGAGGGCATGGAGGGAAGGGCAAGGCCATCCTTGCAAAGCTAACCTGTGTCCTGCGCCCTCCACCCACTCAGTACCTACCAGGTCATCGTGGAGGAAGACCGGCCCAAGAGGATCAGGCGGGAGCTGGGTGGGCAGGAGTGCTTCCCGGTGCCACTGACGTTTGATGATGCCATGTCTCGTGGCTCTGTGCACTACTTTGGGGCTGAGCTGCCTGCCAGCAGCCTCACCGAAGCCAAGCCCTTCACTGTAGGGGACAACCAGACCTACAGTGGCTACTGGAACCCACCACTGGAGCCCAAGAAAGCTTATCTCATCTACTTCCAGGCCATGAGCAACCTCAAGGGGGTGAGTAGCTGTGCAGCTTTCCGGGTCTCCTTGGTGATGCTGGTATGTCTAGTTTTCCACCAGCTGCATGGGATCCCAGGGGTGCTGGGAAGCAGGATTTGCTTTGGGTCCTTCTGCTGGCTGCTGCTCACTCTTGGAACCTGCAGTGTCCTGCCTGGGGGCTGTCACCCAGCACCATGGTGGCACGTTGGGAGCACAGCTGGGTGCTCTCCATCCTTCCCATGGGCTGGGTACCCCCTGTGGGACATTCTCCCCTACCTGGGCCAGGCTGCTGATGCTGAGGCTGGAGGGGTCCAACCTCAGCTCCCACTGCTGTGGAACGGACCCACTTTCCCCGAGGCTAATCCTGGGTACAGAAGGACAAATTGGGAATGAAGAGCTGTCCACACATTAATGGGCCACCAGTTCCTTGGCTTTCCGACACCATCACCTGGATCCATCTGTCCTGAGCTCCACCCTCTGTCCAGACTGATTTCTTCCAAGGATCTACAGGAGATCCTTACCAGCTGGGTCAGGAGCTGCCGAACACGAAGCAGTGGGACTGTGACAGCATCCCCATCTCAGCTCCTGCATGGCTCCACGCACTGGCTGGCAGCTCGCTTTTTCAGGGAGGGAGATGAATTTTGAATCCTTCTCCACCGGGATCTTTCACACCTCGCTGGGTTGTAATTAGAGCTGAGACAGCCTGCTGCATCTTGGTTCTGGCTCGCCTGGGCACTGCTGGATGATAACTGGTGCTTTACAGCCTTCCTGCTGGGAGCCAATGGGTTTGCCCTGGCTGTTATCAGACAATGAGAGAAAGCTGCAGCCCAGCTTGGGTTTGCCATGGCTCTCGGGCCAGCTGGACCACAAAGCAGGAGAAGCTGGATCTGGAGCTCTCTGGGATTGCAGTGCTGTGCCAGCTGCCCCAGGCACTTTGCATGGGCAGATTTTGGTGTTGAGCTGTGCGTATGGAGCAGGTTTGCCAGTGCTGGTGTCCTGAGGTGCTGGAGGAAGCTCAGAGAGGAGATCTGCAAAAACAGTGGATTTTTTTTTCCAACAGAAATCGGACGCATCAAAAGATGGAATATTTTAGCTGAATTCACAGTGCAAATGCTAAGATTATTGGACAGCTGAGCTTGAAGCCATCATGGCAGTATTAGCAGCACATGCAGAGCACTGAGAATGGAGTGTGAAGACTTTGCTCAATGACCTGGGATGCTTTGGCTATGATCTTTAGCTTACTGGTGACCTGCAGATCCTCCAGGAGCTCTCTGGGGACCTTCTCTTTGCACGCTGCTGAGCTTTGTTGCCCCACTGTGCTGAGAGCGATGGCCTTCATTAATCTAAAGGACATTGGTATGGGAGATGCTGGGGACAGATAATTCAGCAGCGGGTGCTTCTACACAAATCAATTGGAAACTCCTTCAATTTGAGGGCAAAAGCATCAGCAAGTCAGGCTTGCATCCTGCCAGCTTCTGACTTCCCATCTCTTTCCTCTGCAGGAAACCCGGCTCAACTGTATCCGAATTGCCCGCAAAGGTAAGCTCCCTGCTCCTGGTAAGCTCCCTGCCCTCAGCAGCTATCCCAGCCAGATTTCTTCTGCTGAGGCTGTGGATACAGAGTGCTGCCCTGAGATTAGGGACTGGACAATGGCTTATTGCAGCTCAGGCCCATCCTGCTGGGAGGGAGTGTGGTTGGTGCTTGCTTTCTTATCTATTTAGTTTTTCTCTTGCTAGAACTTTGCTGTGGTGCTGTTACTGTAGTGGCTGTTGTAGGGTGGGACTGGTTGTGCTAGATGCTGAATGTGGGGAGCTTTTAAATGAGGTAACATAAGGTGGTCCAAAGGGACCACATCATCCCCCAGGGATTGAGAGGAGAGGGATGTGCTCGAGGCACTGCACATCTCCAGGCTGTGTACCTCATGCAGAATAAAATCCCTTAGTGTCTCAGCTGGGATAAAACACGCCGAGAGCTGAGAGCATCTCATGGGGGAAAATTACAGGCAAGAGACCTGGGTAATGTTGGGCTCTACTGTTACAGCATCCATTGCATCCTCTGCATGTGACGGAAACATGGCACAGCACATTGCATAGAATTCACATAACTGGATGCAGTGATGCTTGTGGGTCCTTTCCAGCTCAGGACATTCTGTGTTTCATAATTACATGTGCAGGTTACAGCAAGGCATGTCTGCCCACGGTCTGAACATTGGCACAGAACACACACATCCATCCTGGTGCCCAAAGGAGCACTTCTTTCTTTTCCCTGCCTGTGTTCTCCCACCTGACATTGCCACTTGGTCTTACATCCATTGCCATCTGGGAGGCAGAGGAAGGTGTCCAGCCCTGGCTGGGGGTTACAGGAGGGAGCTGAGCACTGAGCCCCTCGTGCTTTTCCCTGACAGCTGCCTGCAAAGAGAGCAAGCGGCCACTGGAGGTGTCACAGCACTCGGAGGAGATGGGGCTGATCCTGGGAATCTGTGCTGGCGGGCTGGTCGTCCTCATTATCCTGCTGGGAGCCATCATTGTTGTCATTCGGAAAGGGTAAGGAGACCTGAGCTTCCATCTGCCCATCCTCCCTGCTCTATGTAGTGGGTTGCAGTGCTAACTGGAGCTGACTGGGAGCCCCACTGCTGTGCTGGGTGGGCTCCAGATCCTCTTTCCAGCCAAAGTGATATCAGTAGTTGGGATTTGTGAGATTTCCTCGCTGTCTTCCCCTGCCACATCCAACCAATACCTGTCAGGTAGTGTGGGGAGGGGCTGGTGTTCAGCCTGGCTGGGTAGCAGGGAGATGCTGAGCACCTGGGGCATTGCACAGCTTGAAGGCATGGAATAAACCCATGCAGCTGCAGTGTCCTGTGGGCACTGCAGGAGGTGACCCTGGGGACCAAGCAGCAAAGTCCTGGGACACTCCTTCACCCTCAAGACTCTACCACTTTGGTCCACTATCACTCTCTCCATGTTTTCTTGTCTTCTACTGCTTTGTGCAGCTCTGCTAGCTCTGTGCAGACTGAAATGCTGCTGTATGACAGTGCTGGGGCAGCATTGAGCCTCACTGTCCCCATCCTCTGCTTGATAACAGGAGCTGCAGGGCTCTCCATCCCCTGGGCAGGGAGACGCAGTTGCCTGCATGAAGTGTGGATGCTCAACCATTCCCATTCTGCCTGGGCTTGTTTTAATGCAGAAATACTCATTTTTAGTAAAACATGAGCGGTTACATGCTGAGACCATCTGACTTTTCTGGCTCTAAATTCATTTGTGTGCTGGAGGGGAGCTTTCCCAACACTCACCCTTTGGAGACCCCAAACTTCTCTCCCCTCTCACAGGGGTCCCTGTGATCTGGGACAGGGCTGTGGCTGTGCAGCTGTTGCTGGGGAAGCTCAGTGGGATGGGAGGGAGGAGGATGAGGGCTTTCTGGGACACTCATCCCCAGGAGCACTGGGAACGTGGCCACTGCTTTTTGCTGAAGTGCAGCACCCTGGAAAGTGGCTTTTTTACTGCAGGGGGCCCAAGGCAGCACTGAGCCGTGGGGGGCATTAAGAGCAGGGCTGGCATGGCAGGGAAAAAAGGGAAGCAATTAAATGCTGTCCTCGTGCAGGGCTTGGGTGCAATGGGAGGAAAGTATGCTGATGGCCAGGGGGAGTGAAACAACCACAGCCCGTGCAAATCTGCAGATCTCTTTATGACTTTGTTTGCCTTGAAGGATTCTCACTGGTTTGTGCCAGCTTGAAAGCAAGGCTGTGGTGTCCCATCACCACTGCAGCGTTGCAAAGTGTGCAGGATTGGCTCGTGGATCCTCAGCTCCCTGTGCACGTAGTACTGGGCGTATTCTGGATGGAGTAAATGGTGTTCTGGTGGTGCTGATGCCTTTGAAACCCTTTGGTTCTCATGAGTGGTGCTGTTGGGCCAGCTGAGAGGGAGTATTTGTGTTTCCATTGCACTTTGCTTCAGCATCCCAGTGTGAACTGGTAGAAGGGGCCACAAATTGGACCCAGCATTGAGGACATGAATGTGGAGCTGCTGGAAGCTCATCGATCTTCTCCCAAGCATTTTGCTGTTGGAAAATGCTGATGTGGTGGAATGGAAATGTGCCCCCAGAATCCACTTGTCTGTAATGAATGGTGACAGCTATCGTAGGCGACACCAACCCCAAATCCACTGATGGGGAGGGAGGCAGGACCAGCTCCCTGGGGACAGCCCAAATTCTCAGCATGTTTGCTGTTCAGTGTTCTGAAACATGAAATACCCCCTGGGCACCTCTTTGACCATGGAGCCACAAGAGTTGGTGCTTGGACTCTGCTGCCAGGATGCCCAGGCTGCTGTAGATGCAGAAGGGCAGTCAGAATTCTGCCTCATGTGCTTGATTTTTCTGAGCACGGAGTTGGGATGAAATCCCTGGAGCTTTGTACGACAGCTCAGGGCTCCCTAGCAATAACTCATTGGTGTTAGGGCACGTGTGGCCCATTACCTGCTCTCCAGGGCTCGCTGCCAGAGGCAGGGAGGAGCTGCCTTCAGCTTTCATCCCACAGTTTGATGCTGTGCAGAAGGAGGTTGACCCCGGGGGGGAAAGGAGGGCTGAGAGGAAGGGGATCCTTCTGAGATGCTCGTGGTGTGTGGGTGCCTGCCTATTCTGTGCTCTCCTTCTTTGCATGCTGCCCTAGAGGCCCACTTACCCCGTTAGAGAAAAGCTGCTTGTGCAATTTGTGCCATTTTCTTTGTTTGCACGCTTGCCAGGAGGAGCTACTATTCTTACTCCTATTACCCGTAAGTAATTGTCATTCTCTCTCTCTCCTCCTTCCCTCCTGCCCCCCTTGCTCTGCTGCTCTCCACTCCAACAAGTCCTTTTCTCTGTCAAGTGCATCTTAAGGGCCTCTTTGGCTTGGGAAAATAATGCTTCTGAGCTCATTAGGACAGAAGGCAGCATAAGCAGAAAGGGTCAGATACTCAGCACAGCTGCACTGCTGCCGAGGTGGCAGATCACTGCTTGAGTTCAGGGTTTTGGCAGCATCCTGCAGTGTCCTTTCCCTACCAGTGTGATGTTCCTCAGCTGGTGTGGGCTCGAGTCTCCTGCTGGTCCTACCCCAGTGACAGAAGGAGACACTGAGGATACACAGCTGGGACTGCTGCAGTCTGCAGGAGATGCTCCATGCAGAGCTGCAGCTGGACTGGGGCACCAGAACACCAAGGCACTGGGGGAAATAAGCTGCCCTGCAGCCCCAGATAAGCTGGGTAATAGGTTTGAGGTCTGGCAGTGATGCTGGTTCAGCCCCACTCTTTTCCCCTTTGCATTTCCCTGCAGGAAACCTGTCAGCATGACCAAAGCAACGATTAATTACCGCCATGAGAAGACACACATGATGAGTGCCATCGACCGGAGCTTCACGGACCAGAGCACGCTGCAGGAGGATGAGAGGCTGGGGCTCTCCTTCATGGACACCCACAACTACAGCAACCGTGGTAAGGATGGGGTGCTGCAGCTTTCCTATTGCTGTAAACATCAGAGCAGCAGTGCTCCCAGCTCAACTCTTCAGCTCTGACAGGACTGCTGTGCATAGCTATGGGGTTGGAGGGTTAAAGAGCCACAGCCTTTCTGTCAGAGGGAGAGAGATAACTGAACACCCACTGGAGTGCACGACTCAGCACTGATTTAGTTGTAAAATAACTCGTTCAGTGCCTCAGTTTCAAACATATGCTAATAACATCTGTTACAGTAACTCCAAGATGCTGCTTACATGCAGCACTTCTCCACCGTTGCTGGATTAATATGATTCCTGGCATTGTCTAGCAGACAGTAGAAGCCCAGAGGGCAAACTTTTCCTCCTTTTAATACATCTGTATAAGTGTATTATTTTTCAGTTACTGTCCTACTGGGGCTCCTCTGAACAGTCATAGCCAGACTGGTTTGTACTGAGATTTTTCTCCATTTTGGAGCCAGAATAGCCAGCCATGCAGTGTTTCTTTTGGGTGTGGGGCTGTAGAGCTGGATCCTGCTCCCACCTGGGCTGGGGCTGCTGTCCTGCTCTGCTTTGTGCTGCTCCCTGTCCTTCTGCTGATCCTTGCCTCAGTTTTCTTGCATTTAAGCCAAGCCAGGAATACCTTAACTTAAAAGGTCCTCAGCGTGTGACCATGCAGATCCCATCCTGCACTGAGCTGCTGGCACACTGCAACACCTGCAGTTCTTTTCCTATTAAAACTGATGGAGAATTACACTGTGTAGGCTGCACGAGGAGCTGAAGGTGCCAGCACAAGTGAGGCATTTGAGCAGACTCCCTCCCCTTCCCCCCTCCCCCCCCCCAAAAAAAAAAAAAAAAGCCTGGCAGCTCTGAGTGAGCCAGCATGGGTCGTTTTTAGTAGTGTTGTTAGGGAAACCACATCCAGGGCTCCACTGTCACAGCAGAGCTGCTCGCTGGCACTGTGAGATCTGCAGTGGCCACCTCTCTTGGCAGCAGTGAGGAGCATCAGCTCTTGTGCAAACCCAAATTTCAGGATTGTGTGTGCTGGCTGGGCAGCAGCCCTGTGGGGTGAATCCATGTGAGCTGTGCCAGTAATTATATGACACTGGCATAAACTGGGTAAAACAGTGCATAAGCTCATGCATTAACCCACAGCAAAGTCCATAAGAAGTAAGGGAATGTTATCCAGCAGTGAGGAAAATGAACCATTAGCCTGGGCTGGGGACTTTGGCAATGCAATTCAAGTCAGGACTTCAAGTGAATATTTATGCATGTAGCTTGTACTGGTCTGGATGGGAGGTAAGTGCTCGAATCAATGAGAAGTAAGCAGTGAGCCCTCTTAAGATCTTGCCCACTGGTTTCTAAGAGGTGTGCTGTGGTCCTAAGAGGCTTTAATGGCCCTTGCCAGCTTTGGGCTGCAGGAAGAGCTGCAAGAGAGTGTGATGGGGTCTGGACCGCCTGTGTCACCTGAGAGAGTGCAGTGGTGGGGCAGCATCTTGCACTGAATTTCATTGTCCTTGCTCTGTGGCTGTGAGGAGCTGACAGGAGCACTGTCCTAGGCACTGCTTTCCCTGATAATCCCCTTTCTCTCTCCTTGTTTGCAGGTGACCAGCGCAGCAGTGTGGTCAATGAGTCCAGCAGCCTGCTGGGGGGCTCCCCCCGCCGCCAGTGCGGCCGCAAAGGGTCCCCATATCACACTGGGCAGCTGCACCCTGCCGTGCGTGTGGCTGACCTCCTCCAGCACATCAACCAGATGAAGACAGCAGAAGGCTATGGCTTTAAGCAGGAGTATGAGGTGAGAGCATCGAGTGCTGTGTTTTGGAGGAGGGTGGGTGGCAGGATGGATGAGCACGCCAGGATGTGGCAGGGTGGTGTGCAGGACCCTCGTGCAGGAGGATGCTCCAGACCTGCAGCTTCAGTGCTCTGGAGAGAAAAAGCTGGAGATGGCAGCTCTCTGAGCTCCCCAAGTCCTTAGGTATCGATGTAGGAGGTGTTCCTGCTTTTTTCTGGCTGAGTCTTGATTAGGTTTCCAGCCACTCTCTATTTAACCAGCAGTTTAAAAGCA
The DNA here is from genome assembly GCF_038088225.1 of Cyrtonyx montezumae. NCBI lineage: Eukaryota > Metazoa > Chordata > Aves > Galliformes > Odontophoridae > Cyrtonyx > Cyrtonyx montezumae. Next base: position 3,088,890 of record NW_027072036.1, read on the forward strand.
AGATGAGCTGAAGCAGCTCTTCCAGCCCTGCAGCAGGTCACCCAGCATCTTCTGCTGTGGGTGGAGGTGCTTCTCCTTGCTCAGATCCTCCTGGGCAAATGCTCAGCAGTGTCACATCTCTACCTCTTCCTCACTCTCCAATGCACTCTCCCTATGGCAAGAATGGACACAGCCTGAGAAGGAGCAATTTCTGTGCAAGCTTGGCAGCTCCCAAAGCCTTGGAGAGGCTGTAGGGAGGGGCCATCCCTGCTCTTCCAGGGGAGGGACATCACCCTGAGGGGTCACTGCTTGCATTGTGCCCATTCCATCCCGTTGGGCTGCAGCCCATGTAATGGAATGCCGAATTCTGCACAGCTCTGCATCGACCCGGCCGTGTTGATTTCCTGGCTTCTTGGTGTCCCACAGTTCTAGTGATTGAAATTTCCCAGTGAAATTACTGTTTAATGTTCAGTTGTTTCAAGTGCAGGAGCTTTTTTCCCCCCTTTTTCATGTATTGGACAAACCAGGGCTGGCTATAATCATCAGTGCTCCTTTAAAAGCTGCTGTATGTTCTTGGAACCTAGTCATTTGAAAGCACTCAGATATTATGGGAGGGGAGAAAACATGTAATTTCCTTCCACTTTCCTCCTCTTACACCAATCTATGAATGTTACTGTTATTACATGCAAACCTGTTCTGTGCTCGGGAGAGAAGGGTCTGGGGAGATTTAAAAAAAAAAAAAAGGAAAATAAAAGAAAAAACAAACTAGAAAAAACAAGCAGTATGTAATTTGGTGGAAAATAGGGCATTTTGTGGATGCAACACAAGCGTAGAGCTGGCAGAGCTGCTATGAAATCAAGACCTCTGCCCTGATCCCTGGGAGGGTTTTGGGGCAGGGGTGTCCCCAGAGCCCAGTCCTCAGGCTGTGACAGCTGTCTTTCCTTGCAGAGTTTCTTTGAAGGTTGGGATGCTTCAAAGAAGAAAGACAAGACCAAAGGGAGACAGGATCACGTGTCGACATGTAAGTGCACGTAGCAAAGGGTTTGGACACCCTGAGCAGTGTGAAAAGCTTTTTAAGGGGCTGGGTTTTGCTTTGTTTTATTGTGTTTGTTCCATGGCAAGCGATAAACTGATGAGGTTTGGTTGGTCCGGGGCAGAAGAAAGCTCCTTGCTCTGCAGGGGTTGGTGTCTGGGAGCTCCCACTGAGCTACAGCACTGGAGGAAACAGCAGCTTCTCTTCTTGCTTTCCAGATGACCGCCACCGTGTGAAGCTCCATCCGCTGCTGGGCGATCCCAACTCAGATTACATCAACGCCAACTACATTGATGTAAGCAGGGGCAGTGCTGTGGGGCTGAGCTTCTTGAGGGCCATCAGGGTCTGTTCCCTGCGGGGAGCTCAGGCAGACCACACCACGTGTGCCTGAAGAGCCCTCCTGCTTTATGTCTGTCAGCAATCTGTGCTCGTTTCTGTTGCTGTCCCCTGCAGTTGTGTCTGTCTTTCATCCTCAGCTCCTGTCTGTCTCTGCTTTCTCGTTCCCTTTTCCACGCTTTCTGCATGGCTCCAGGATTGCTGTCTGTAATCAGAGGATGCTGAGGTGGAGGAGGAACGTGGGGATGAACTGGGGGTTTGTGCTGTGCTGAGGGGGCAGCCCTGGTCCCAGCAGTGCATGAATCTGAGCAGAGCTTGGCTCTTGGAGTGGTGTCTCCTGTCACCTTCAGTGATGCCAAGCCCAGGGGAGGCTTGAGACTCTGGGCTCTGGCAGAGGTGAAATGAGAGAGAGGACAGGGGCTCTGCAGGCTCTTTGGAAGTGGCAGTTGCTGCTTCCAGATCTGGGCCAGAATGGTGACCCTTCTGCTCAGAGGACACTGTCCAACAAGAGGGATCTGATGCCACTGTGATGGGCTCCCTGTGCCCGAGCAGTGTCCCTGTGCCTGTCCCTGTGTGTCCTTCCTGCCCTGTGGCTCTGTCCTGCCTCTCGAGCTCTGCCTCACTAATGTCTCTGTCTCTGATCTTTCTCTCTCAAACCTGTGTCCGAATGGGATCGTTCAGATTCGGATTAATCGAGAAGTAAGTAGATGGTTCCCTGCTCCTCTGCTCCTGGGCATGGGGCCATTGCTCCACGTAAAGGTGTAAAATTGCACCTATGAGAGGCAGGCTTGGTAAATCACATGGAAAGATTGGGGACAGGGAGAGAGGTGAGGTCTCCAGCTTCTGCCACGTTCACTTCCATGTGTGTGATGTACGGGAACACTGGCCAAGGCTGCTGGCAGGAATGGGACAACTGGTGCCCATGGGTCCCTGTGGCACAGGCCTCACTGGGAGATGCTCTGCTGCTTGGGCTGACGTGTCTGTGTTGGGAGCCAGTGATGCACGCAGTGCAGTGGGATGCAGGAGGGAGTGGGGCCATCACCCCGTGCCACGTGGCTTCTGCAAGCTGGGATGTGTATGATTCATTGGCTCTTGTGGCAGTGTGGTCACAACTCCTGGGCGTTTTGGAGGTGCTGGTCCACAAAGTGGGTGCAGGCTTGGGGAGGGGGTGGTCACTCTGTTTGCTGAGACATGGGATGTGATCCAGGCTAGGAAGGAGTGCTGCAGCAGCATTGTGCTGGTGGCATGGCCAACCTGGGCACCTGCTGCTGGTGACCAGAAAGGGTTTTGTCGGGCAGTGCTTTAGTGTCCCACATCCTCTCCGTTGGGTCTTATGCCTCTGCTTCTCTTGCAGGGTTACCACAGGTCCAACCACTTCATTGCCACCCAAGGTGAGTTGTCCCCTCTCTGCAAGCAGTGATTGAGCAACCAGATTTTGTCCCTGGGGTATTTGGTTTTGTCTGTACAAGAAAGGGAGGAAACAGTCCAATTTTGGGACAAATGGGGCAATAACAGAGCAGACTTGGTCAGCAGTCCCAGTGCAGGCACCATAAGCCTGAGGACCACCTTTTCCCTGTGTCCCCAGGTCCCAAGCAGGAGATGGTATATGACTTCTGGCGTATGGTGTGGCAGGAGCACTGTTCCAGCATTGTGATGATAACCAAGCTGGTGGAAGTGGGCCGGGTAAGGGTCTCCTTTGCTCTTTTTGTCTCCAGGCTCTGCAGTGCGCTCTGCAAAAGCCAAAACCCCACCCCGTCCCCTTCTTGCAGGTGAAATGCTCCAAATATTGGCCAGATGACTCTGAGATGTATGGGGACATCAAGATCACCCTGGTGAAGTCAGAGATGCTGGCAGAGTACGCTGTGCGGACTTTTGCTCTCGAGAGGGTATGTTCTCTGCCCAGCCAAAGAGCAATGAACATCTTTAGCCATTCCTTGTTGGCATTTTACTGCTACCCTGCTTATTTACCCCAGTGTGGGGCTTTCTCCATCCTTTGGAGGTGCCACCCTCAAGTACCTCCTCCCTTTGCACTTTCTGTTGCAAGCCTGGTCCTGGCTCTGCCCTCAGCCCAAGCATGTGGCTCAGGGTGAGCATTGTGTAATTGCAAAGGAGGATAAGTGTGCTTTTCCCCCTTCAGGCTGCAATGAGGGTAATGTGGCAGTTAGTTTCCAGCCTGGTACTTGGGGATGGAGCCAATGCAATTCACCTCTTAATCTACAGGAATGTGAAATCACTGTCTGGTTAGGAGGCAGGTAGCAAAGATGATTGTGGAACAGATCCAGGGTGCCCTGGGGCTGCTGCCTTCTCTGCTTGTTTTTAACCCTCTTGCAGCTGAGGAGGAGAGAGCAGTAGGGCTCCCAGAGTGACTGACCACAGTGAGGCTGGGAAAAATAATTGACTCCTGAGGAAATATGATGTTTAGGTACCAGGGGCAGGATTTTGCCTTCCCTACTGTAAAGACCCTTCTGTTTTTGGTAGCATCCCTTCTGCAGGGAGGCTTTCACAAGGCAGCTGAGCAGCTCAGGGGCTCTTCATGATGCAGCCTCCCCATTGCATTGCCTCAGCTACATGCACATCCACCTGTGTGTCCATCTGCCCCATGCTCACACGCTGTGTTGCCCTCTCTTGCAGCGAGGTTACTCAGCCCGGCACGAGGTGAAGCAGTTCCACTTCACGTCCTGGCCTGAGCACGGTGTCCCCTACCATGCCACGGGGCTGCTGGCCTTCATCCGCCGTGTGAAGGCATCCACACCACCCGATGCTGGCCCCATTGTCATCCACTGCAGGTGGGTATGGGGACCGTCCCCATCCCAGGTGGGTTTTGGGATTGCTGGGCTGTGCATGCAACAGCAGAGTGTGTTACAGGTGGGTGCTCAGCCTTTGAAAAGCTTGGAGTTCCCCTGAAATATTTAGCAGGGATAAATGGAAATGGGTCATGGAGAGGAAGAGCTGAGGCAGGGAAGGAGCTGGGGTTTGTGTTTGGTGTTGATCTGTGAAGCAGTGAGCTGTAAGAAGTCATCCCCAGGGCTGTGGGTTGGTGGTGGCACGTGAGGTTGGCTGGCTTGGCCACTGGTGATGGCTGTATGGAAACTGTGTTTGCCCAAAGGGGGAGGAGCAGGGCTGGATGTTGGGCAGCACTGTTTCCCATCCCTGCAGGGTGTCCCTGGTTCAGCTGAGGGAAAGCAGAGCAGAGCTGTGATTTTTCCATCCTTGCACAGGCATCCCTGTGTGACAGGTTAATGGCTCTTCCTCTGCTGGGCAAACAAGGAAGATCTGATGAATGGGAAGGATTTTTTTATTTGATTTCTCTCTGTCAATTGCCTCATCAGTATTCATTCACTGGCAACAGCGAGTGTGATTAGCTCCTGTAGTCTGTAATCACTGATAATCACGACGAATGATTCATCAGCCCCAGAAATTAGGATTTCACTGCAGAAGACTTCTTGTGAAAGGAGCAGGGGGGCAGCAGCTCTGTGGTGGGGGGCTTGAAGGGCTCAACCTCCATTGCATTTTGACTGTGTGTGTGAAAGTAACAAGATTTGGGCTGCTACCTTGGTCTGGCTGCAGATATCGTGTTCTGCTCAGCTGAGCATCCTGCAGCATCCTTTGGGAGGGGACTGTTGGCACTTCAGGTGTTTCTTGCAAAAAGCATCGATTGCAGCTGTGCTCAAGCACTCATTACCCTTAGCTGTGAGCTCCTCCCTTCCCTTGCAGCGGCACCTGGATGCAGATGGATGGGGTGGATGCAGGGAAAGCCAGGCTGAGGGCTGTGCTGTGGAGGAGTGTGCCATTCCCCAGCCTTGTGCAGACCTTGTTGGTGCCTGGGGCTTTGTCTGGTGCCATATGGCCTGGGTATATTGGCTTTGTTTTCCCCTTCTGCAGCGCTGGCACGGGGAGAACCGGCTGCTACATCGTTCTGGATGTCATGCTGGACATGGCTGAGTGTGAGGGTGTTGTGGACATCTACAACTGTGTGAAGACACTGTGCTCACGGAGGATTAACATGATACAGACAGAGGTGAGCAGGGTTGCTGCGTCATACTGCTGATGGCAGCACCAAGGAGGGCTGTAAATTACTTCCAGCCCAGCGCGTGATTGTGTCTCATAGAAAGCCAGCACCCATCCTGTTGCTTTTCAGCCTTTGGAGGATGAATTGCTTAGGGCTGGCAGAGCTGCAGCAGTAGAACCTGAGGGTGTTTTGCTCCCTGCAAGCAGAAGCTGCCCTGGCCTTGCACAAATTCATCTTGCAGAGAAGGGGCTGGGTGATAGGAGAAGAGGTGCTTCCTGTGCCTGATGCCCAGCTCAGCCTCTTCCTTTCCCCACAGGAGCAGTATGTCTTCATCCACGATGCCATCCTGGAAGCCTGCCTGTGTGGTGAAACCAGCATCCCTGCCAGTGAGTTCAAGCCCACCTACAAGGAGATGGTGAGGATAGAGCCACAGAGCAATTCATCACAGCTGCGGGAGGAGTTCCAGGTGAGTGACCCTGGAACCAACGCATCCCCTCCTGAACCCCCAGCTGAGCCAAGAGGGGATTTGGGGAACAGCCCCAGAGAGGAGGGGGCTAAGAGGAGAGTGTGTGCCCACAGACCTTGAACTCAGTGACTCCCCACCTGGATGTGGAAGAGTGCAGCATTGCCCTCCTGCCCCGCAACCGGGAGAGGAACCGCAGCATGGATGTCCTGCCGCCCGACCGATGCCTTCCCTTCCTCATCTCCGTGGATGGAGACAGCAACAACTACATCAACGCGGCCTTAACTGATGTACGTGTGCTCTGCAGAGAAGGAAGGGGATGGCTTGAGTTTAGGGGCCCTGCTGTGGACCTCCTTGGGTGGTGTGTGGGCTTGGAGGTGGGATGGGGTGAGCTTTAGTGACCTTCTAGGTGGAAATACTGCATTGCTTGGTCTGCTGGCTCTTGGGTACGAGGGATCTGGGCTTGCAGAGGGGATGTAAGGGGGCCTGGTGCAGTTTTGGTGCTTGCTGCTTATCCTGTAGAGCAGCCTGCCAAACACAGCCTGAGTCCCATTTCAGTGCAGGAGTGGGGACACTGTGGGTGGTGGGGTGTTTGTAAGCTGTGGGGTGGCTTTTCATGCCAAACGTTGCTCAGTGTGAATTCACAGCCTCGTTTTGTACAAAAGCACAAAGATGTGGGTGCATGTTGGCCTCAGCCTGCAGAGGAAGGGCAGGGACCTTCATACTGGGGTCCCTCACTCCGTCTTTGTGCAGTGACATCTTGCTCAACTCAGAAGAACTTTTCACCTCCCCCGAAGGAAGGGCAGGGCATCATCTTCATTTATTTTGTAGTGAAGCTGAGCCATAGAAGAGGGAGGGAGTTGTGAGCGCTGCCAGCATCCCATGGTGCATGCTTCCTGTCTGTTCTTTTGTGATCTTGAAGGCCTTTCAGGTGGTCCCAAAGCCACTGTGCATCCCCTTGTGCAATCAGAGAGGCCGCCCATCATGGAAAAGCAATTTGCTGCCTGCTGATGACTGCAAAGCAGAGCAGAGAGGCTTAGTGTGAGTGACGGGTCATTTGTCACCAAAACCACTTTCCTTCAGGCGAGCTGGGTGCTTTGGCTGAGCCCTACAGCACCGTGTCCCCAGGCAGCCTGTCCCCTTTTCCCTGCCTTCTCCCAGCACCTGAGCACCAGCACCTTCTGGTTTTGCCCTGCGTTATTCCCCGATGGGTGATATATCTCCCTGAGTCTTTGCACAGACCTTATACCTGCATTTACTAGCAGCAGAAGCAGTTTCTACACTGGAGGTGGCTGCTGATGGCTCGGGAGCAGCAGATGGATGCTGTGACTATAGCACAGTGGCAGCTTTGTTTTCATATTGCTTGGGGTCTGCATATCCATTTTGAGTTTATACATCACTGAGCCTCCTTTCCTTAATCTCTGCCATGGGGACAGCCGGGGTCAGAGAATAGACGTTTCTATACAGACACAGAAAGCCCTTGGGATGAAATTCTCGCTGAAGGGATAAAACCCATTTGCCTCTTTTTCTTTAAGTCTCATTTTCTTTAAGTGCCAAAGTGGTTTGCTCAGTAAGTCTGTCCGTGTGTCAGATCACATTGGTCCACGCTGGCAGAGCCATGGCACTGTCATTGACGCTGGCACAGAAGTGCTGCGGGTGCTGGAGATGTGTGTGGTGAGGATGAAATCCACTCACTCTGGAGCTCGAAGGGCAGAGAGAGAGAGACTGGATGTGATGCACAGTGAAGGCATTTCCATGAGCTGAGTTAGAAAGCTTTGCAGCAGCTGGAGGACTCGCTGTTAGCTGAGCTGCACTAATTCACCAGCACAGGGTGTGCGTGGCTCTGTTTGTGCTTCCGAGGAGGCTTGAGCTGCAGTGTGCTGATAGGAAAGTGATTGATGCCCAACCATGGGCTCACAGTCCTTTGGTGAGCTGGTGTTGGGATGGCTGAGGGGACAAAGCTCAGCTTTGCTGCTTCTGTTTTGCAGGGGGAGCTTCTCTGGGTCGCTGGTGGGTATGAAGGAGAGGCAGGGACCACAGCTTCCTTCCTGGACACCTCTGCTTTCTCTTTTCTCCTCTTTCCCTACCTCCCTCCTTAATTAGAGGGGGTTATGTTTTAGGCAGGGAACTGAAGCAGTCTCATTCTTTAGAGGGCTTTCATTCTGATGTCTTTTTCTCCCCACAGAAGGAAGCTACCTACCTTTCCTGCTGTGTCCCTAACCACGCTGCTCTTCCTTCTTGCAGAGCTACACTAAGAGTGCTGCCTTCATCGTCACCCTCCACCCACTGCAGAACACCACCACTGACTTCTGGCGGTTGGTGTACGACTATGGCTGCACTTCCATTGTCATGCTCAACCAGCTGAACCAGTCCAACTCTGCCTGGGTGAGTGCTGCCAGCAGCCCTGCATGGTGCTCTGCACTGCCTTGTTGTTGGGTTGGCACTGCGTCAGAGCAAATGCCCCAGGGAGATGTAAAGTTAACAGGACAAAGGGAAGAGTGGGAGATAAAAAGCTGATTTTATTTTCCTTTTACAAAGGGGAAACTGAGGCACGGTGGATTTTGCTGCTTCACACAGAGTTTTTGGTTAAGCTTGGCACAAAATGGGTCTCCCCTGTCACCAGGAACACATTTTGCGGGTGGAGTGCATCCTTCCCTCCCTTACTTGCTGTGAGCAAGCTTATGGAGTTGCTGTGCACAGTCAACCCCTCCAGTGTTGTGCCCTTGCAGAGGCAATGTTTCAGTGCCAAGCTGTCAAGTGCTTGCCATCCCAAAGACTGGTGGCTTATGGATGCTGCTTTATTAATCAGCCTGCTCCAGAGTGGGTGTCCTGCGGGTTTGTGGTGTGATGGGGTGTGCAGATCTGAGCTGGAGGAGAGATGTCCGCTGTCACCTGGTCCCTGTAGAGAAGGGACAGAAGCCCTCTCCCAGGGTGGCTGGGGAGCTGGAGCTGTGCCACAGCTAGAGCAGATGTATAAGTCCACTCCAGGTCTGTAATGTTAATTCAGTGAGGAAACTTAGTGGATTTTTACATAACATTAGCATTAGAAACACATAATGGATGTCGGAGAAGACTTCATTAGCTGGCTAATTTTACACGGTGAGACCAGATACACGGTGTAAATGACCCAAAATGGCAGTTAGACCATTTGTCACAAGGATGCCATGAATGCAGCACCAGTCCTGTGTTGTGTGAATCCAAGTGCTGGACACACACAGCTCTGTGTGCTCACATAACCGTCTCTGCACCATGACCATGCAACAGAATCATCAGCTGTCAGCTGAACCCAGCTGTAAGGGACCACAGCAGCAGTGGGAAAAAATATCCAACGTTTCTTTAACTTTCTCCCCACCTGTTCTTTCATTTCCAGTTCAGAAGTGCCCAGCAGGAGCTGTCTGTCCCTGTCCCCTGCAGCATGGCAGGACAGCAGCTATACTGCAGCACCATCCTAGCTGGGGCTGTGCCATATTTCTTCATTATTCAGCCCTGTCTCTCTCTCTAGATGTCTATTCTTCAGGGATGTCTCTGTGTTACAATATTTAGCTGGATCTTAAATGTTTACCAGTTTAGGACCAACAGCTAATAAATCAGCCTTTACAGCAGGCAGCTTTGAAAGGTGACTTAGAGGGTATATCCCTCACTTGAACTGTGTCTTGCCGAAGGAAGTTTTAATATCCAAATTATAGCTCTGAGTCTAGAAGGCTTAGAGATCTTGGAGATTTATAGCCCCTATTAATAACCAATTATTTCTCAAACACATTTGCCATGCAGTTAGGCCCAAGCCGTTAGATGGCCTGAAATGCTAAATGTTCTGTTAAAGTGCAGTGACAAACATCATATATTTTGTATCGCTGCTGGTTTCCCAGCTGTCATGGTGTGAAAACAATTGCATCCGTGACCCTTGGCCAGAGCCATCCATCAGTGCCCTGTGGGATGTGGGGGGGGGAGCAGGAAGCTGCTTTCCAGCCCTTCCTTGTTGCCAGCTGACGTTGTTGGTGTGACTTTGGGATGGTCCTGGCTGTGGGCTGAGGGGCACCTTTGTGCCATTTGATGACTGTGCTGCCTCTTCTCCCTGCAGCCTTGCCTTCAATACTGGCCTGAGCCTGGGCTCCAGCACTATGGCCCCATGGAGGTGGAGTACGTGTCGGGAGCAGCGGATGAGGACGTTGTGTCCCGTCTCTTCCGAGTGCAGAACATAACACGGGTGAGACTTTCTCTGGTTTTGGGGCTCAGTGCGTGTTAATGTGTGCCCACATTCCCCCAGTGCACAAATTCAGGCTGCAGGAGCAGGTGGGCACAAGCCCTTCTGGGGAAGGGCTGAAGTATTTCTAAGGTCTTCTTTACGTGAATGAAAACCTTCGGAGAGCAGAAGGATGCACCTAGTGAGGCCATGCAGTCCTGGGGCAGGCTGGGTAATTCTCCATACAAATGAACTGAATAGAAGGTGCTGTTGTGCTCCTCAACCCATCAGCCTCAGCTGCCCTTCTGGCCCAGCCCATTGGATCTGTTGGCTCCATCCAACCATCCTTCAGTTCCCAGCTCCTTGAAAGATTTTAGACAACTCAGCAGATTTGAAGTCCATCTGTTCCCTGCTCTGTGTGTATCTCAGGGTGGAATTGCCCCCTGTGGGTGCTGTGTCCTATCTAGAGCTGGCAGAGCAATTCTGTGGGGTGAGAAGAACTGAAAAGCATTTTGTGGCCTTGCTACAGCACGCCTGGCTTTCACACACAGCCTGTTTGACTTGCTTTGAAATGAAATTGGAAAGGGACTCCTTGTGCTCCTTGCAAACTTAGAATGCAGCGTGGCTGAGGGGTTTGGATCCAAGAAGAGGTTTCACCAGGGAGCAGAGCACTGGAGGAGTGCTGGTGAATGTGAGGAGCTGCTTCTCACTGAGCTGTGCTCAGTGGCCTTGGCTGGAGGACAGCCAGCCCCACCTGAGCTTCAAAATGTATCCTGTAGCTCTTCCCCCTGGATGCTGGAGGAGTTTTCTCTTGTTCTACCTCCTGATGCCTTTCATATTTCAGAGTAAGAACCCCCCCACATCTGCCGGGCTGGAGCCTGGCCCCGTTCAGCTCCGTGGATGTAATCCTCTTGCAGCCTGATAACCAGATTTGGGTTTCCCCACTAACCAGCTTACTGGAGTATTAAGGCACGATGCCAGTGCTCCCTGTCTCCGTGGACAGCAGCTCCTTGTGAGCCTCCTGGCTTCCAGCAAACACAACAAACACACCCCTGGGGTGTGTATACAGGTGAAGGATGTGGTGGAGGAACACTGGGGAAGCTGAGGGCTCTGCTGCCAGGTTTTGTGAGATGCGGGCAGCTCGAGGTGCTGCTGGTTAGGATAAAGCACACTGATGGAGCTGCCTGGGTTGGTGTGTCTGTTGGGTTGGTGTGAGCTGTCTGGGAGAGGGCTCAGCCATCCATCTCATTGCATCAGGAAAAGTTTTTCCCCTTTTGCTCTACAGTTAATGCATGCCAAACACATCTTACCCTCCAGGAAACCTCCAGCAGAGGCAAAAAAGGGTTCCTACAACTTAATGCTGATGATGTTTGCTTTTTTAGCTGCAGGAGGGGCACCTGATGGTCCGGCACTTCCAGTACCTGCGGTGGTCGGCTTACCGAGACACCCCAGACTCCAAGAAGTCCTTCCTGCACCTCCTGGCCCAAGTGGAGAGGTGGCAGAAGGAGAGTGGTGATGGCAGGACCGTGGTGCACTGCTTGTGAGTGTCAGCTGGAGGGCTGTGGGCTCTGGTGTTGGGGGAGATGCCACCAGCAAATTTATCCACAGCAATTCTTCTGAAAATCCCATTCCACGTTGTTTTTGTGCCCAGATAGTGCTGCCTTTTCTAAAACATGAATTTGGGGTGAAACACCTTGTTCTTACCATGTCACAGCTCCTCCGTGAGGTGTATTCCACCACCAACAGCATCCCTGTTGCTCATTCTGTTCCCAGCCATGTCCTGTGATGTCACGGGGTGCAGAGGGGTGCATCAGGAGCTGTGCATCTCCCACTGCTTGGCTGCACATCAGGCACGTGCACTCTTCATCCCCTCCTCACACGCACGTGCTCCCCTCAGATGGGACCCAGCACGTTCACAGATTGGTAGAGACAGCAGGAGAGCCTTTAATCAGAAATTAATTATGGCTTTGCCCATCTTCATTAGCTGGAGGATAATTTGAGAACATGCTTTATAAAACACCGGTGTCTTGTTCGCTCATCCTCTTCCCCAGTCCCCATCACTGTCAGGGATCAGACGTGGCTGTGACGGATGGTTTAACTCCAGGATGAATGGTTTTGCTGCTTTGCTGAGCAAAATGGGGCCAGCACCTCCAGCCAGTGCTACCCACAGTGCTCAGCCTGTGGTCACACAGGGACTCAGTGGCCTCTCCAGGGTCACTCAGGAAATGAGTCCATGCTGATCTCCCCCAATTTATTGAGGTTCTGGGACATCTACTGGGAAGGAGGAGATGGAGGGAGATGGGGGGGGGGAAACTGAATGGTGCTGGAAGATGCTTGAGAGCCATCTTCAGCCCCCACCCTGTGTGCTTCTCCCACCAGGAACGGGGGTGGTCGGAGTGGCACCTACTGTGCCTCCACCATGATCCTGGAGATGATCAAGTGTCACAACATGGCAGATATCTTCTATGCTGCAAAGACCCTCCGCAACTACAAGCCAAATATGGTGGAGACCTTGGTAAGCATCAGGCACTACCAGCATCCACATCAACTGCTTCTCCCTGTGCATCCTCCAGCAGGGAAGGGATGCTGGGGGATGTGTGCACCCCACAGCACTATGTTCTTCAGGGGCAGCTGGAAAAAAAACATCTTGGGCCCTATTCTGGGTCCTTGATGGCAGGGTTGGGGCAGGAGCAGCGTGTGTCTGTCCCCACGTCTCGAGTGCTGGGCTGGTGCCTGGCAGTGGTTCAGAAGTAAGCCAGCTGGAGATATTTACCCCGCTTGGATTATGAAATCTCTAAGTTGACAAACGCAAATCACATCCCCCTCAAAACCATTTCATTAGGAATTAAATTGGAGGAGAAGGTGAGGGAGGGTACCGGGGAGCGGAGGGAGGGCTGCAGATAATGGAAAGATGATGTGACAAGCATGAAGCCACCAGGCCCATTGGGCTAAATTACCAAGGTATTAAAAAGGCAACATTTCACATCAGGACACCAGCATTCTCCAGGCTCAAATGAACCTGAAACAGCTATTCTGGGAATCCCAATCTCCTGGAGCTACTGGAGGCCTGATCCTCCCCCGGTGTATGAGTGCAGGCCTGCAGAGAGCAGCCAGAGCAGAACGTTTCCCTCCGGATCCAGCTTGTACATCTTCCCCCTCTGTGTGCCCATGGGGTTTATTTTTATATTATAATAAATGGAAACAATCTCTTAATCCTAAAGCATTATGTGCTTTTAATCTAAGCTGCCCCAGCCTCCCAACTTTGAAGCCCCTCTTCCCACTCCCACCTGGGGATAATGGGATTTTTGTGCTGGTGCTCAATCTGCCATCTCTGTGCTGCTGCTGTGGATTTTGGGAGGTGAGCTCCCCCCCTTTCCTCCAGGCTCTGTCCTCCCTTGCACCCAGGATGCTCCCACCCAAGAGCATCTGATGAAACCTGGCTTGTGGTGGTTCTCCCCCTAATGACTGTTTTGCTCATTGGATGCTTGAAAGAGCAGCATCTCACAGGGAGGGGCACTTCTGATGTCTGTGCTCCCCCATAGTTTTGTGTGCTATAAATTGTACAAGAAAGGGAAGGCACAAGAACAGGTCAGGTAAATGAGAACAAGGATGGACAAAACAGCCTTCCAAGCTCAAACACAGTCATCTTTTTGCTATAAATATAGAGCTGGCCATGCTGGGATCTTAACTCTCTCCTCTTTCCCCAAACAGGAGCAGTATCACTTCTGCTACGACATAGCACTGGAATACTTGGAGTCCCTGGAGACCAGATAGCACCTCGCCTGGAGGGCGAAGGCAGAGGTTTGCTTAGGGTTTGTGCCAAACCTGCATTTTTGCACTTGGACGTTGTGTTAGTGCTGAAGGTGAGAAGGGGGAAACAGCAAAGGACCGTACGTGGACACAAAGCAAGAGCAACAAAAGGACCCGGGGAGGTGTTGTTGCCTGTTCTCCATCCTCTGCTCTCCGCCTTCCCTCCCCTTGCTCCAAGTGCATGGCCGGGGGTCGATGCTGCATCTCACCTCGTCCCATCCTTGATGTGGTGTGGAGTTGGTGAGCACAGGAGGTGGCCCTGCAGCACTGCCTGGGCCTGCTCAGACACAGCTGGAACAGCTGGAGAAGACCCCAAGGATGGGGGGGAGAGGACAGAAGGATGTGAGCCTGTTTTGGCTGGATGAATATTTGGAGAAAAGACTTTTTTTTTTTGTAAGTCATACATGGAGTTGAAGCTGCTCTTCAAGAAGCCCTGATGATTCTGGTATGTTCTGTGGGGACACCGTTTGCCCTGGAGCAAAGCTCCTCAAGAAAGCTCATGGATTTGTTTGCTTGACACAAGCTTGGTTTTCACTGTTATGTTTCTATGAATTGTGTCCTTTGTGCATTCAGCCCTGGACAAAGTGGGACCGTGGGATGGGAGGCAGGGGCTGTGTGTTGTCCCTCAAGGGGACCAGCACAGAGCCCTCTCTGTGTCCTTGCAGAGCTGTAGAAGTGATGTATCTCCTATGGCTTGTCTGTCTCCATGCAGTCATCTCCATCCATAGCAACTATTCATTCCTGGGGGGGGTCTCGAAGAGCTGGTCACTTTCCTGGTGCCACCCAGCAGCCTAAAGGCTAAATCAGGGGGTTGGTGATTGAAGGCATCTGATGTGTTCTGGCTTCAGCTTGCTGCAGGCAGAGGTCAGGTGTCACTTCTGTTGTCTGATGTTGTAGTAATTGCAGTGTTTGCTGTTTTAGCTGGAAAAGCCAGGTTGTCATCCAGCCACAGGAACAGGCTGGTGTCAGGGCTTTCTCTCTGCAAGCAGCTCCATGGAGGCACAGAGAAGGGATGCAGGTCTGGGGTTTGTCTTGTGGAAGAGGGGGGATGCTGCTTATCTTGGGGGCTGGGCACAACCCTTTGTCAGTCATTTTTGGGGAAGTGGAGAAAACCAGAGGAGAAACCAGCATCCAGGTGCTGGAAATTGCACGTGGGCATCCACATCCTTCATCCCCATCTCCCCCAGGCAGCAGAACCTTTCCAGCCCTGCTCAATTCACACCTGGATCCTGATCCAAAGCCCAGCAGATGCTGTTTGCTGCACCAGCCTTCAGGATGAAGGTCATGGAGCCAAGGTGGCTTCTCCCAGAATGAGCAAAACCCTGAGAAACTTCCACCTGTTCTCTGAGGGTGGAAGGCCACGAGATAAATCTCTCCCCCTTGGAGGACTTGCCTGGATACTTGGCTCACCCACGTCTTTGCTGAGTAATTTGCACAGCTTGACAACACTTTATCCAAGGGCTATGCAACACATTCCCCTCTGTTTCCATCCCTGCTGTGTGCCAGTGTTGCCTTGTGACCAAAACAGTCTCATTGCTCTGTTTGGGGTTGGTAACACAAGTGCTTCAGGTGATGTTGGTGCTTGCATTGCAGCTGTTGTGTGGGGTTGGTCCTTGCATCATCCCCTTCTCTCCAGGACATCTGTGCTGCCCAAGGACTGCAGGTCCTGCATGGGATTGCTGCTTGGAGATGAAGTGTGGCCAGAAAAAAAAAATAGGGAAAAAAGAGAAAGAAAAGAGCTTAAAATCCCATTTAGTTCAAAGGAGATAGCAGAGAGTGGAGGAATTGCATATATGTTTTAAAAGTGAGGGTTTTTTCTTTTCTTTTCATTTTTTGATATCTCCTTGCTGGATGTCTCTGGGTTTTTAGGGCTGACTTTGGAATCAAAGTGCTGTAAAAACCAACGCATCTCCAGCTCCTACTGAGATGCTCGTGTGACAAGAGGTGAGGGCAGCCTGTACATAGGAATATATATAGAGAAATATATATATGAAAATATAAATACTGTTCTTAAGATGGATAATGTTTATTGGTATTGCAGGTTTGAGTGGTGCTTTTTTTTTCCCCCTTTATACTGTCCCCATGGAGGGGACATGAGGGACCTGGGGTGGGGGCACAGGAGGGACACATCTGATGTGGGTTGTACCACACACATCCAGCTCTTGTTGATTGTTTCTTTGTTTTTGTTTTTTTTTTTTAATTATTATATTTTGCTTTCTTTCCTTTTAAGAAAATGAGTTGCATAAATAAATGTTTCAAATTTGTGATGGCTTCTGGCTTTCTTGGGCTGGGAGCAACCTGGTCTAGGGGGTGGTATCCCTGCCCTACAGCTGGGGGGGGGCTTGGTTGGAACTAGAGATCTTAAAGGTCCCTTTCAACCCAAACCATCATATGACTCAGGAAGGAGGTGGGATTAAAAAAGAGGAAAAAAAAAGAGGTGTGGACATATCTTGCTTTGTTCAAGTATGTTTTTGGGAACACATTTGTGAGGACATATGCTGGGACTGTAGAGCCCCAGGTGGAATGGAGTCAGCACTGGGAAAGGGGCACAAATGCAAGGAGGGACTTCCAGGGCCTTTCCCAGTTGGAAAAATGAACACCTGTTGTAAGGAAACCTGCTCCTGCATTGTCTCCAGTGATTTATTTATTACAGAGCAGCCTTTGGTTTAATGTGTTGTGATATTAAACACTTCCAGTAATGCTCGAGTCTTAATTTAATGGAGACCAAGGGGGAAAAAAAAATCTAATTGACTTGTCAGGACTGTTTTTCATCTTTAATTAAGGTTCATGAGGGATGTGGTAATTACATTTGATCAATAAATAATAAAAAGGGGGCTGAGGCAAAGTGAAACCTGGAAGGGCTGAGGGTGTACGTCCCCCCCACCAGCCCCAGGGTCCATCAGCAGCCAGGAACAGTGCTCTGTGTCCCATATTGCAGCTCCATGGGCAGCAGCTGTAAGAGACAGAGCCTGGAAGAGGAGGAGGAAGATGCTTTGCTCACCTGGGGCAGCTTGAGCTTCAAGCAGTGCAGGAGCACTTTGCCATCACGTTTGCTTGCTGCTGCAGCATGAGCAGCTTATGGTAAAGGTTCAGTGAGTTCTGTTGAAGTTCCCCCAAGTTCCCTCTTCAGAGAAAATAAACCAATACCATCTGCAAACAGAGCTAGCTCCATTAAAAATCCTCACGTCCCATAGGGGAGAGGATGGAAGTTAGCAGCGAAGCTGATGTTCCCTTTTTCAGAAAGAAGCTGCAGAGGAATGGGGTCCAGCATCTCCCCAGTACGAGTTGATTCAAGTTGGGTACTGGAATCTATATACCAATGGTGTCACCTCTAAGTGTGCCATCAGAAGGCTCAATGGGAAGAATTTGTATTTTGAAATAAGTATTTCCTTGCAGTGTGCAAAATATCTAATCATGTATTTATCCTTAAGTAGTTCCAAAAGTCAACATAATTATTCTAGTCCCATTAAGTTTAATTTGCAGTAAATTATGCATTTAGCTTTAAGTTGAGGTTGCTGGTTAGAGTCAAGATAAAGCTCTTGCTATTTATAAAGCAGTAATTCAGCACAGCTATCAAATACAAACGGCCAGGCACAAAAATCCTGCTTGGGAAGTTTGCCTCCATGTGAAACTCTCTCCAAACACACTGCACTGCAGAGGAAGGGCTCAGGGTGTGCTCTGCAGCCTGCCTCGGGATGGCATCCCTGCTGTCCTGCCTTCCACTGCTCTGCACAGTGCTTAGCAAAGCAGGGCTTGCTCAGTGCACCCAGGTGCTGCTGCTGCCCATCAGGAAGGGCTCAGCTGTCTGGGGATGCTGCCAGGTTTGCAAGAGGTGCACTCAGCCATGTCAGAACTCCAGGCCTCCTAAGGGACACCCAGAGGTGAATGCACCTTAAATTAGCAGGGACTTAGGAAGACGAGGGTCTGAAGCAGCCCCACAGCAGAGCACGGTGCTGGAGTGAGGTCAGCAGCACAGGACGATCATCCTGGCAATTTAGGTTGCTGTACTCTACTGCAAGTCTGCTGCTACAAAACAAATCTGTTCCTCCTGTTCCAATCCCCTCCAATCCCATTTTTGGCCTTTGTGAGTCCGTACAGCAGCTGCATTAGGTGGGGTATAAAGGGACACCAGTATCCCAGTATACCCAAAAATTCCTGCAGCTGCCTTGGCACAGCAGGGACTGGGAACACCTGGACTTTGTCTATTAATGCACTGGGTTGTACTTTGGTCTTTCCTGACCAAACTACACCTAGGAATCTCACCAACCAGCCTGGTCCTTGCAGTTCTTGTGGGTTTACAGCCTACCCTTTCTCCTGTAAAGGAGCAGTTAATGAGTCTGCTACTCTTCCTAATGCTGCCTGTGAGTCAGTTTGTCACACAAGTAACTGAGCAATTGCCAGTTCTTTCTCCTCACGTGGCTCAGGTCACTTGAGGAGGATTTTCCCTTTTTTTGCTAGCTAGTAAATCTTCCAGGTACTATGTTCCCATTGGTATTTTTTCCAATAGCTCCCACCTCTGCTTTTTTGGGTTGATTTTAAAACTCTTGCTTGTCCTCCAACTGTCTCCATAGCTGGAGGAGGACATGATTGGACTGGCAATCTACTTTAGCAAATTGAACCCCAGCCTGGATTAAGTCATTAAACACCTGCTTTTTGAAATACCCATATGGGGCCTGATTGAGGAGTTTGTGATATCAGTTAATAGTTTATTGCAGTGGCCATTCCACAGCAGACACTGCTACGCTACTCTTTCCTCAGTAGTCAAAAAATTTGCATGCTAATTTATTCAAGAAGTTGACCGTTTTTGAAGGTAATTTAATAATGGGATCACTGTCCTTTATAAATTGCCATTCTTCAGTAATCCAAGCAGCACGTAGCCACGAGGAATGCAGGAATCCCAGGGTTTCCCTGCCACCTCCTCCTTCAGTGTATTTGAGGCCCCAGTGATCATCCAATGCATATAAATATATTTTTTAAGATAATTCATCATAAATAATTATCTGGCTAGCTCACCAAGTGCAATACTATAAAAGGATAGAAAGTACCACAATAGCAGCAGGGCAGCACAACCCCAGACTGCCACAAACAAAAACTCAAATACAGCAGTTGCAAATGCAGAAACAAAGGAAGAAACCTGCTTACCTTTGAAAGATCTCCAGTAGGCAGAGATCTCCAGCAGGATCCTCTCACCTCCACTGCCAACCCTTAAATGAGGTAGCTTCACCCCTTTGGTCACTCAGGTGCATTGCTTGCACCTGATCTCCCCTGGGTTGGCCCTGCCTTCCTACCAGGTGTTCAGTCACTGGTTCAGGCCATGACTTAGCATTTCTGCTACACCTGAATAGCACTTCTATTTATTTATTCATTTCTCTATCTACCTACCTATTTATTTATTTATCCGTTCATCCACCCATCCACACCACCACTGGGTACTTTGCCATTCACTGTTTTGGAGCTCCATGGGCGATCTCAGCGCTCTGTATCTGTTGTGGTTTTCTTCCACTCAGATCTCAGAAAAGCTTATTAATGCCTGGGCCACCAAAGCCAATGGGGAAGTGCTGCTTTTGGGGGCAACCACGTGCTTGAGAGCAGCAGTACAGGTCCCTGCAGCCCTGTTTGCATCCTCAGCCCCATGAGCCTGCGAGTCAGGGCGGGCAGAGGAAGGCTGGGCTGAAGCAGGAGTGGGTTGCTGCATCCAAGGTCATATGGCTGCTGAATGCAAAAGCCAACAGCCACACACCCAGCCCATGGTGACCTTCAGGCCGGGCCATGACAACGTCATACACACCTACTATCAAATCACGTTCCTCTTTTTTTGCTTTTTCGTTCCCAAGAGTTTTTGGAGACCGTCAAGGAAAACAAGAATTGTTTTGCAAGGTTAAGACAGTCAGTGTCTAAGTGTACTGTAAAGGTTTGCAGTAATTTACAGCTGTAGGCAGCGAGCACTCTTTGTGGGGGGAAGGGAAATGCAATTTAAGAGAACAGAAATAAATAAGGAGCCTCAGCAGCTAACACTCTCTGATTTAATCCCCAGCCCATGAGAAAGATTTATTCTGTTATCTGACAGTTTGATCACTCCATGAATCCCATAGGTCAGCCCATATCTGCTGCTGTTATCTCTGGGCTGCTCCCAGTGAGGTACATGGGGAAGATTTGTTAAAGAAATGAGCCAAAGAGTGCTCTGATAAGTGTTACAGATGGGACACCTTGGAGACCTTTGGAAAGAGGAAACCTATGGGATGCAACCACAAAACCATCTACTTAAGGGAGGAAGGTCCCAGGTCTTTCAGGAGGAAGGAATCTGCTCCCTTCTATAGGGCTGGGAGTGCTGGTGCCTCCTATGGCTTCGGTCTGGGGGAGCAGGAAATAGTGGGCTGTGGGTTGCACACTCATATGCAAAGAGTCCAGGAAAGGGAAAGAGGGTTGAGTGTTGAGTGCAGGTTTGCTGCCTGTATTGCAGTGCTAATATCTGTTCCTACAACAAATCCTCTCTCCTGAACACAGACACATGCCCTTGCATGCCTCAGCATTACAGAAAGGCAGGCAGTGTTGGCATGGTTCAGATCTGAGAGGTTGTTGCCTTCCACTCATTTAACTGGCCTTAAGCTACTGGAGAGATCCCAGTTTCTGGGATGTTCTGTGGCCACCCCCTTGCCTCTCATCCCTTGCTGGCACAACTCTTCCAAGCTGTTAGCAGGGTCAAAAAGGATCCCCGTTTATTTTTTTCCCTCAAAACCAGCTTGTACAGGTGCTGGGCTGGGGAACTGGTAGGAGGCATTGGGTGTAATGGAGAGCCGGGCACAAACAACTTTCTTACACCCTGCTTCTGAGTTCCTGAGTGAGGAAAGTGTTGCTTCAGCACATCTTGGCTTCGAGGCCAGAAAACCGGGTGGGAAACACCCCGTCATTAAAGCCCAAAGCAATGAGATTGAAAAGCAACCATTTCCCTCCTCTTTCCATTGCTGTTTAATAACTTCCCGGTGCAATGCGTGCATTTTGCTGTCAGAGCTGTCTGGGAATGGCACCAAAAAACCACAGGAGCTTTCCTATGCGATCAGGCACGTCGCCACAGAGACATATGCAGAGGGAAAGGCAGCCTGCACCAACAGAGTGCAGGCACACAAACAGACACAAATCAACAGGCTCACACCTCCCAGCCTGCCTGAAGTGCAGGCACACATAGAGGTGTTAGCAGAGGGTGCAGAAGCACGCACATGCATGCATGCATGGGTTCTCCCTTTCCATGCACAGAAGTGGGGCACAGATGCCTTAAACACGCACAGTCCTGTAGATGCATTGCTTGGCATCACCTTGGGTTGGGTTTCTCCAGCCAGAATTCAAACTATACTGTCTAGATGCAAAGCTGCAGTTGGTAACGAGTCAGTCCTTGCCCACTTTTGTGCCTTTCATGGACTTTTTTGTTCTGTGCAATGCCAACTAGTGACAGAGCAAAGGGGGTGGGAGAAAGCTGCCAGCCAAGGAAAAGCTTCAAGGCAGGTTTGGGGATCCCTAACACTGCTGCAGGAGGAGGAGTTTCACAGGGAAACGTGCTGAGGTCTTCTCCTGGGGTGCAGTCCTGGAGCAGAGTGGGTCTGGGCTCAAATCTGTCCCTGTCACCTGCGCTCAAATCCGAGACCTGAAGTGTGGCTTTGTTTCATAAGGGAAGGAGCACAAAAATGCTGAAGGTTGCCAGGAGGGAAAAAGAAAAGAGAAGGCAGCTTCTTGTTGTTTACCTTTTTCATTATGTACTTTTAAATGTTTCCCTTCGAGGTATTTGCAGCACTTGGTGTTGACATTGGCTTTTCAGGCAGGAGCAAGCTTTGCGTCAGACCACAAAATATTTTTCAATAAAAAAATAGAATGTAACATCAAAAGGAAAAGTACATAACACTGCAGGAGCATCGAAACCTGATATTTTCCAACGCTTTTCCTTGGCCTTTCTCCACCCCCCCCCAAAAAAAATATACCCTTAAAAGCTCCACCTCCATCTGGCTGAGCTCGAGGTGCATTTCCAGGTTTTGCAATCTGTGCTGATCCCACACGGCCACGTTTCACCACCAACGTGTCCTCAGCTGCTCAGTTTCGCCCTGACTTGTGCTGCCTCGGATCCTGCTGTACTGCTGGGAGGAGGGCAGGTGCAGCATGCTGTGCATGGGCTGTGTGCATTGAGGGGCAGTGAGCAGTGGGAAGAAGGCAGGAGCAGCCCAACAAAGCTGCAGCTCTTCTTTGCAGCTCTTCTTGCTGTTTTGACTGCCCACTAACTCCAAGTGATGGAGTGACCCAATGCAGAGCTTGAACCATGTCCAGACACAGGGCACAGTGATCTCCTCCAGGAGGAGGACTGTTTTTCTGCATGCATTACAGGATGTTGGCTGGCCAGCTTGGGCTCAGACCTGGGTTGTCAGCACATGGGGAGCTTCAGGAGAAGCCCCTGATCTGGGAGGCAGCAGTGCCTGAGCACGGTGGCATCTCTCAGCCCCGTGTGGGACCACGAGCTGCCAGGGCTGACAGAAGGGTTTAATGAGGGTTTGAAAGAAACATCTTGTAAACTTTGGAGCGAGGAAGCTCCAGTTTGATTTGAACATATTTGCTTGGCAGGGGCTGCCTGGGCCCCTGCTGCTGCTGCTTTTCCTGGCACTAATTAGGCAGCTCTCCATCCTGCCAGGCGCGGGCGCTGCTCCCAGCGGCTCAGGGACAGCTGGGGATGCTGCAGTGCTGGGCTGTACCAACATCCTGGGTGGGGACAGGGCACACAGAGCTGGGTCCCAGCTGGGTGCGTGCCCTGAAGTGAAGCACTGGTGATGTGTGGTCAGGTGGGGACACTTGGTGACCCCCAGGACCCTGGGACACTCGGCTTTGCACAGAGCACCATGGGGATTCAGCAGTGTGGAAACCTGAAATCCTTTGCTGGTTCAGGGCTAATCCCACTCCTGCCCCATGTGCACTCTCCCTTCCATTGCAGCCATCTGCTTCTTTTGAAGCTTGATAAATATTTCCTTTCCCCTGCTGTTTCTCCCTTTTGCTCCTCCTGGCTAACATCTTGCAACAAGCAGAACATCTGTAATAACTGAAGCACCACCACCACCATCACCACCCCCACACCAAAAGTCCTTTTCTTGACACAGCTCTGCTTCCCTGGCAACTGTCTGAGGGTGAGGACAAAGCAGTGGCTGCTGCTTTCCCATTGCTTCCGTGCCCATCCGAGTGCTGGAGATGGGTTTGGAGCTGTCGAGGGAATCCATCTCCTTTGTTTAATGTTTGCTGCGAGACAGGTCCCTCTTAATCTCTTACGATGTCATTAAAAGGGAAAACGTTTGCTCTGTGAGGCCTCAAATGGCCTTTTAAACTACAGTAAAAATGTAATTACTGGCTCACTTAGGAACTCAGCAGTGTCTCGGTGCTAACATGCCCAGGTTTGTTTCCATGTGGGGCTGCAGGGATGGCCTGATGCAGCAGCTGGGTAGGAAGAGCCTGCCTGCTGGGAAGGTCCTGTCATGCCCCTGTGCTGGAGATATGTTATTGTGCAGTGGGACAGGTGTTAGTGTTTTACAGAACGCTTTGAGGTGAAAACCTTGGTGTTGAAGGCATCTTGCCCAAAGCTTGGAGATGTGGCCTTCCCCATTGAGATGCCTGGGCTTCATCCAGGCTGCAAAGAACAAAGTGGCTCAGCCTCTGCGGGCAAAGGGGTTTGGGACAGATTCAGCCCCAGCAGCTCTCACACCCCATGGGTGCCATCAGCACGCCATATGGGGCTCTGGGAGCTGTATGGCTGCATGGAGATGGGCCCAAGGATGCGTCTGTCCTGCACAGCCCTGCATCCTTAGGGCACTGCCATCGTTGCTGCAGTGCAGGCAGCAGCAGGGCTGGCACACGGGGGGCTTGGTTCCCACAGGCACATCAAATATGTTGCAGGAAAGGAGGTAGCATAAGGACACTGTCCCAGCCGTTCTGTCATGCTCCTGAAGGCAGATTGCTGTGCTGTGGTTGCCTGCCTTGTGTTCGGGGTGGCACGATGAGGTGTGCGTGTTTGTGTGCATCCCTTGGGTGCTGCAAAGGGCTCCTGCCATGGGAAGGACGGCCCCAGCTCTGCCACACCGAGGGCTGAGCTCACCGTGCTGGAAAGGGGAGAAACTCCTTCACTGGCTAAAAGCCAATTATGTTTATTAGGGAAAAGAAAGAAGACACCTTTATTCATTCTGTGTGTCTGCGTGCACGTGCTTTAAATTGTAGCAGTCGCATTGTGGAGTGGAACTTCATTATCTTCCTGGGAAGCTGGGATTACTGAGTGCATCTCACAAGGAGAAGTGCTTCCCCCGTGCACTGCACAGCCCCGGCTGTGCCCACAGCATCCCTGGAGCAGCCGGGTCCCTGGAAACACAGTTTTGCATGTGCAACTTAGAAAAAAACACAAAACTGCTATGCAAATAAGAGCTCGTTGTAGTTCTGTCGGCTTTGCTGCCTTTTTTTTTAACTGCACCGGAGTCATTTCACGGCAGCAGTTCAGGCTGCTCCATGGGTGAGAGTCTATTTTGCAAACAAAGCAATGACCACAGGGAGTGAATCCTGCAGGGCTGGTGGGTGCTCACTGCAGAGCCCAGGCTGCATTTCCCCCATCCTGGGCTCAGTTGTATCCTTCCCTCAGGCAGGCAGCTCTGCTGCAGCATCCCCTGAGTATCTCCTCCCTGTTGAGAGCTCTTAATTACCTCTAATTACTCTTGACTTGTCCTTAATTGTTCCCCAATAACACCCTGATTAGGGGAAGAGGAGTGTATAGCTGCACGTGCTGAACTTTTCCCCCTCGAGTTCATAACAGATTCATATGTCACATGAAATGTTTGTCTTTCCTATCCAGCTGTTAATGGCCCAGTCTGCCAGACTACAGAATAATCTTCTTGGAGAGAAGCAGCGGGAGCTGCACTGCTCCAGCCACTTATATCTAGGCTGGACAGAAGCCCTAGGTAAAAAGATACTGGGGGGAAAGTGCTGCAAATAGGTGGGTACCTGATGGAAGACAAGGGTCTTTGGCACTGCTCTGATGTGGGGCTGTTGGCCTTGACCCCGTGGGAAAGTCACTTCTAGCAAGGGGCTCCTCTGCAATGAGATCTTGTCTCCTAGATGCTCAGGTACTGCAGTGTTTAAAGGAACCAAACTGATTAGGTCTGTCAGCTTTCCTGTGAGTTAACTAGGCTTGGTAGGATTCAGCCTTTATGTTTATGGAAAATCAGCAGTTAGAAATGGAAGGCTGTTTTTAGTGGCTGATGTTTATTGCTGCTCTAATGTGTAGTCACTCTCAGCTTCTGTTGTTCTCAAGCCATGCAAGCACGGTTCTTGCATTGCACTGCAGAGCCCATCCTTGGGATGGCAGAGAGGGGCTGGGGGAGCCTGACCTGATATGATGGGCATCCAGACTCCTCTGGTGTTTCTCCCCAACGTGCTTTTCCCTGGATGTCATCTCTGCCCGTGGTGCTACCAGTGAGACCAGCTCAGCTCCTCTTCCCATCCAGGCTGGGCATGCTTCAGCAAACACAGCTGCAGAGCAGAGCAACAGATTTTGCTGCTGTTAAATCTCCTACCACACTGCTAATCCTATCAGTTTCTCAGAGTTAGTGTTCTTCATTTGGGTGTTTATCGGGATTTAATGGCAATTGAGTCTTTAATATTTAAACGCCAGCACGTGCTTCCGTTCCAGCAGCCTGCTCTCTGGAGCAGAAATGCTTTGGGAAACCACTGGGACTCATTTCAGTGTGAGCACCCAGACCTGTGCAGAGCTGCTGGGTTGGATCCCAGCTCTGACCCCGGGGCTGTGGGGCTCATTGTGTGCCTATGAGCACATAGGCTGTCCTCTGCCCAGGCCGTGGCACCTGGGAGAAGCTCTGCTTCCATCTCCAAGTTTCCTATTGCTCTCCCTCTGTCCTCCAAACTCATCTCCCTTTTGCTTTAGAGAGAAGGACTTCAGGCGTCAGTGCCTGCCATGCTGGGATGCTCTGGGGTCAACGACGCAGAAAGAAGTCCCTTCTGGCAAGATTTCCCACCCAAGAAAGCATAGAGGAAATTAAAAGAATGTTTATCTCAGGTGTTGGTCTCATTCTCCTCTCCTACATCTCCTGCTTCTCAGATGCCTATGGTGACACTCACACCAGCCCATGCTCAGCCCCACTGCATCACTCAGAGCAAAACCCAACTTCTGCAGCACACACACAGTGCAGGGAGAGCCCCTGTGCCAGCCCAGCGGATGCTGGGATTCAGCAGCAGCAGTGTGAAACCCAGTTCCAGGAAAAGTAAGGAGTGTTAATAGCACCTGAAATCGATAGAAGCACCACCAGATCCATTTTTAACCAGCTGCCTGCAGAAGGTAAATGCAGCACTCGGAGATTAATAGAGCAGGTAAGTGTGTTATTCAGAGAAGTGGCGGTGGTAGCTGCATTAACAAGAAAGCTGATACAAGGCCAATTTGGGTAGGAGAAAGAGTGCTTTGAGCTGAAAAAAGGTGGTGAAACAGAGCTTGGGGAACTTTCCAGAGATGCCTAGGCTTAGGATTGGAAAAATCCCATCAGTATTCTTAGGGGAAATCTTGTGAGCGCTTGAGAGCAATGAAGAGTGGACATTTTAAAGTGCAATCAAGCTCCTGCTCTTCGTGACCAACACAAGACTGAAGAACCTCAGTGTTCAGGAAGGAGATGATGGAAGTGAGAGCAGAACGCAGAGGTGAAAGCCAGGAGGCACCAAACTCTCTGAAGAAATAGTGGCCACTTGCTGTGCTCTCAAGGCAGCAGGGAAATTCTGCCCTCATCTCTGCACCCTCAGGAGCCCTCTGTTATCTCCACAATCCTCCTGTCCCAGTGTCATCAGGCTTGGAGGAGAGCCAGCTGATTTGATTAAGAGGCAGCTCATCTCGTTGCCTCCTCTTGTAAGGCTCTGAACAAATTAGGAGATCGAATCAAGTTTATCTGGCAGCAAGGACACAGAAAATGTTCTCCATCACCATACAGATTTGCTTTGCTCTTTCAGCCTTTCCTCTTCTTTTTCCAATTCCTTTTGCTTTCTTGGTACTGAGTCTCTTGCTTTCCACGGGACCAATGTTTCATGCCATCCCAACCTAGGGAGAGCTGATTTTCCTACCAACTCCATTAAAAAAGCTCGTAATGCTAACTGAGAGGTCCGGACCATAGGGCTAGTTAGCAGCACTTAATTAATTAGATGTAGGAAGATGAGTCTAGGGGCTTTCTTAGTGCAGTTTAGTTTTATGGATTGCTATTGCAGGGCTTTTCTCATTGATCAGGAGAGATGCTCTGCTCCATGCACTCCGGAGGGACTTGCACACCAGGCACTGCAATGCCAGGATGCTCTGCAATGAGTTTCCTGGCTTCTGGATCTCTGAATGCATGACGTCTTCTGTTGTGTCTGAAGATAAGTGATAAAAGTGGAATTTCTGGTGACAGAAACCAAAATAATCTACTTGTGGGTGTGAGAGAACCAGGCTTGGGAGAAAGCAAGAAGCGGAAGAAAGGAGGTGACAAATCCTAATGTCTTAAATGATCCTTAAACCCATGACTAAGATGATAATTTGTCCTGGAAAGCTACCAGAAATGAGTTAAGCAAAAGAACAGCCGTAAAGACACGGGAGCTTAGTGGGAGCTTTGCCAGATCCTTCCCAAGCTGAGAGTGGGATCCAGTGGACCTGACAGTGCTACAACCATGGACGTGGGGCATTGGGAGAACCTGGCCCACGGACACAGGCTGCATAGGCTGGGGGCTCTGATGGCTGCTTGAGCAAACAGCCAAGCTGCTGCATTGCCTATCACCACAAATCTGTGGATAAGAAGGGTCGAATTGCTTCTTGCTCCTCCAGCAGCTCCCCTGCTCCGAGGCAGCCCATTCCCCCACGACCCCCAGCTCATCCCTGAGCCTGCTCCACAGACCTGCTGCAGGGAACGAGGCAGAGCAGCGTGTCCCAGGTCGGCACAAACTGGGGCACCTTCCTTCTGCGCGGAGACAAAACCTTTTGTTCTGCACCGTTGTCACGGGAGATCACAGCAAAGCTCTTGTGCTGATTCCTGCTCTCAGAATAACTCCGGTGCTGGCTGCTCAAGGCTCAGGGCTCCTCCCATCCTCCTCTGCAAGCACAGTTTGCCAGAAGGGCTCCTCGTTTTACTGTAATTATTACCGTGTGCATGCACAGAGAGGCCCCATCTCCAGCACACTGAACCCTTCCCTGTGTTCTGTTGACTGAAGGCGGTCGCAGGTTGGGCTCAGGCTGCTTTAGGAGCTTTAGGCTTGCTCTGCTGGGGATTGTGTTGCACTGCACCATCCTGCTTGGGAGGCCTTTCTCTGCAGCAAAGGGAGGACAAACTCTGCCTCCAGCCTTTCCAGTGGCCCCTTTTTGAGTTCAGAGCTCTTGTCATCCCCGTGCCTGGCTGGTGCTCTATTACAGAAGTCTCAAGCTTTCTCGTTCAGCAGCTTTCACCAAATTTGCTCAGAAAATTAGAAAATCGCTACGTATATTATCCAACCCACTTCTCTTGTCACTTCTGATTCAGTGCCAGAGATCAGAGGGATGCTACGAGCATCTGGTGATTACCCTCAAACATACCTGGGTCCCGAAGGCAGCCTTGAGAGGAATGGGCACTGTGAGCAGGGGTTGGCATGGACGCTGCTGCGTGGAGCTCAGAGCACAAAGGCACAGCAGAGGGGATCCAGCATCACCTCACTGTGAGCTGTGACCAGAGGCAGTGCTGCACACCATAAGCTCCCTGCCCCTTTCCCCCAGGTAGCTGCAAAATGTTTGGGGACGACACTTTTTGGGGGGGGGGGTTGACACAGTCCTGGGCCCCAAAACTGTGTAGCCTCATTAGGCCCCAGCCTTCCCAGCCTGAGATGGCTGCACTGTGGCTGGGTTTGGGGGCTGGCTCTTCTCAGCCAGCTGCCATCAAGGCAATTGCTGCTCTTGGGAAGAAGAGTCTTGAGGAAATCATTTGAAATATCCTTGTGCCACATGTGCTTTATTTTGAGAAGCAGACAATAACCCTGCATCCCCGGATGAAATATTGAATTTTAAGGGAGATGCAAACAAGTACAAATGAGTAATGTCTCTGATCATAAAGAAAGCATTTGCTAAAATTAAAATGGAATGCATTACTGTCTGGGCTGTAAACGGAAATGTCAGTATCTCTATGAAAGGGGAGGCTGACTGCTTGGTGACCAGATACATTCATTGTTTTCTTTCCATTAATGCCAGTGGCAGTATTAGAGAAAGAAGCTCCAATTGCCTGATAACACTTCAGAAGTGAATTAAGTCCAGTCCTTGCAGAGGTCTCCTCAGCTTCTGTTCAGAATGGAGACTTGAATGGCCTCGCATCCAGAGTGACTGGGGTGGGGAAAAGGGAATTAATCTTTCTGAGCAGAAATAATATAGATAATGTCACAATAATCATTAAAAGGACAAGTGAAATCGGTCTGGTGCTTGAAGCAATCAATATGGCCCATTATCCAGTTGAATTGGCATTTGATGGGAATGGCTTATTATTGTACTGGAAGTGCCCGTGTTTCACATCATCACCTAATTCAGAGCCAGAGGTGTATTTGTATGAAGCCACGTGCATTTGGAAGGACTTTGTGTCAGGTTTGTGTTTGGGAAAGCAGCTTTGTGGCCAACCTGGAGGCACACACGCTTGAGCATCCTGCAAGATTCATTTGAGTACCTCTGTTTGCACCAGTGGAGACTGACCAAACCACCATCCACAGCCTGTTGAAGTTAATGAAAAGCATCTGATGACTCCAGTGGGCTTTGGGCTAGGGTCAACGTGTGGACAAACACACTGCTCGGTGATATGAGCACCATCTGTAGGCACGTAACTGCTTGCTGGCTGGGGCAGATGCTCTTGTGAAAGTTCAGGCCCAGCCAGATGGCAGAAAACTTGTTCTAGGGGATCTGCGTGCCTCGTTCTGTATCTGCAAGGGGCTTGGATAGTGGGGGAAGGGTGTGACGTCAGCTCTGAAAGTAGGGTATTTCCTGCACGGATCATTAGAGCTCTGGTTTCTGATAGGGGCACTGGGAGGCTGGCAACAAGACATCCAAAGGAGCTTGTTTTTGTAAAAGCACCATGGCAGATTACAACCATCTGAAGTTGGGTCTGTTAGCCCTGAAACACCCACAGGTCTGGATTCCAAGTGTTACCTTCGGGCTTTGGGAGCACACTTGGCCATGCCCTGTCCTTTCTGCTTCTCGGGTGTCCTGGCAGGAAGGCTGGTGGTTTTGTTTGAGCTGGTAATGAATCAGGTGGAGGAGTGCTCATGCAATTGGTTGTAGCAGCAAAGCTGGCAACAAGGCACTGCTTGGAAGGGCAGGAACCAGCAGTCCTTCCAGCCTCTCCAACTGGGTGTGCAACAGAGCCCTGACCGCTGCCGCAGCGTGGCAGTCCTTTGTTGGCTACAAGACAGTTAATTCTCGTCTCTCACCAAGCAGAGGTAAAAATAAATAAATTATCCACAAATTCAGTCAATTAAACTGAAGCCTACTGGGCCTGCCGCTTTTAGATTTTTGTTATTTATTTATTTTACATTTTTGTAAATGAGTCTTCTAGGGTCTTCGAGCACTTAGGTGGGGAGTGACAATCACAATCCGCTGCCTCGCCTCTCCCCATGCTGCCTCTCCACGGGAGCTCAAGAAATCTTAACATCCCATCAAAAGCTAATTACATTCTGACACACCAATTGGAGACATTGAGAGGTGGGGAGGGGAGAGCAGCTTACATAATGGCTTTAAAATTACATGGCGCATGCTGAACGCTTGGTGCTCTGAAGCTCCGATAGTTTGGAGCAGCAGATGGAGAAGGATAATGGAAAGAGTTATGTTGCAGTTTGTACCTGAATCCCACTCCAAGTTGCAGATGTAAGACCTCTTCCTGATGCTTGTCTTTGCTTTCAACCACTGCAGCCTATTTGGAAGTGGAGGGGTTACCCCAGACCTCCCCTTCTTAGGTCTCTTTCTACCCACGGGATCAAGGCCTTGTTTGAACAAAGGGGGTGATTGCCCAGGAGCTCTTTCCTTGTTCTCTGGTTGCTCCTCTGGGTCCTGGTAAGCAGAGATCAACCCAGGAGAGAGCAGGGAATTGTAGGCAAGGTGAGATGCCCGTGAGCAACTGGGCAAAAAGATCCCATCGAGGGATCCTGGTAGCAAAGCTGCTAACAGATACGGGCTGCAAGAACCTTTTGGGAACATGCCCCTATGTAGTCAGTGTGGAGGGCCATGGGGCTGCAGCATCCATCCCCCTTGTCCTGGAGAAGGTGCTGTTTTCTGAATCAAGTAGTCAGGATGTGGTTTTCGACCAGCTGCCCTAGTAGCAAGGTAATTCTTTCTTAATGTTATTGGCTGGGCTCAGGAGCATGGCAGGAGGGCTGTGGCTGACCAGGCAGCAAATTAACTGGAATTTCATTATCTGATAATTTATATGATGCCTGTGTTTTTGGTGAGGCACTTCATTAATAGAAGATGCCCTCTGTCTGCTGACTACATACACTACTGGCTTTTCAGGGACCCCATGTAGAGCTTCCTTTTTTAAGTGACCTTCATAAAAGAGAACAAATGTTCCTTGTTTCCCTTGATTTTGATAATGAATTTTGTTCCCTTCTGCTTTACAAGGATTTGTTCTTCAGAAAACACCACAGGCTCACATTTCAATCTATACTGCTGTGAATCAGGATTCGCATCCCCGATGTGACTCGCGTTACAAAAGCTGCTGGGTGGCCTAAGACAGATGTTTGTGGGGATGGGTCCAGCATTTGAGTCTGGGAATGGGA
Organism: Cyrtonyx montezumae; assembly: GCF_038088225.1. Classification (NCBI taxonomy): domain Eukaryota; kingdom Metazoa; phylum Chordata; class Aves; order Galliformes; family Odontophoridae; genus Cyrtonyx; species Cyrtonyx montezumae. The sequence goes on from NW_027072036.1 coordinate 3,120,496, forward strand.
GAACATGAGGAGCTACAGCAAGCCCCTCAGCTTCTCGTGTGGAAGCCCCCAGAGATGCTGTGGGGTCCTTTGAGTGTGGACACAGTGCCACCGCTGCGGTGTCCCCTCTCTTTGGTTCTGTATGTGGTCTCACCAGGGCACCGTGAAGCATTGCAGGATGTCACCTGCCACGTCCCATGAGGAGGGTGGTACGTGGAAAGGCATAGTGTGGGCAGACATCCTCACATCCCTGCGATGCGTTGTCCCTCGGATGCCTGGCGCTCAGTTTTTGATGTTGGCCAGCCTGCTCTGGAGCACTGTGCAGATATCTGTCCTCCTGCAGGGACTGCGGCAGCTGCAGAGAGCCCCGCTGGCTCCTCAGGGTGCTCGAGCATAAGCCTCTTTGAGGTTTTTCTTAGCTGAAGAAAACACAGGCTCATTAAATCCATTTCCAAGCTCCAGTGACGTGGAGAAGTGACATCAGCAACGTGACTCAGAGCACAGCAGCAGGAGAGCAACCCCCAGGAGGGCAGCTGGTAGCTTGTGCTGCGGGAGGAGGCACCTTGCAGCCTGGCTTGCCCAGGGGACAGGTGGTCAGTTCCCCCTTTCCCTGAGACTCTCACCTGAGCAGCCTGGGGAAAGCTTTCCTGTGGGTACAGGAGCTGCCACAGGGCTGGGGGGGGGGGAAAGGGGAAGGTCCCTAATGCCACTGTGCTATCATTGCACTGTGTGAGCATCTCCAGATGCCCAAACTTCCCAGACCTGTTGCACTGTGGGGATGGCACTACTGGCTTCCTGGCAAAGTCTGCTGTTTTCGGCCCTTACAGCATCACTTATACTGAGGTCCCAGTGGACAGTGTTGTCCAAGCACTCCTGTGCTGCCTACTCCTGTGCTCCCCCCACTTCAGGGCACTCGTAGGTGGGGGGCTTCACTTTGTGAAGGTTTCCCCTCTCTGTTAGAAGGGTGCTCTGCCTTGGCTGGGAATTAATCTGCTGTCAGCAGTGAAGGGCAGAGCCTCCGTGGAGCGACAGCCAGGGACACGCTGTTCCCCTTCCCATCCTCCCCCTGTGATTGATGCACAGAGCAGTTGAGTATCTCCACTTCCTAGTGCTCAAGGGCTGTGGTGAAAGCCTCTCCTTGAGAGATAAGGGTGCTCCAGAGCACGACAGAATCAGCAGTGCCAACTGGCGTGTGCAACATGGGAAAGAGGGCTGGAGTGTGAGCAGTGGTACTTTGCCACGCTGTGGATGCTGTGCCACACTGCTGATGCTCCTCTGGGACTTCCTGTAGTCTTCAGAGGACTGCATCCACTGGGGAAGGTGCTGCACAGTGCTTCAGCTGCAGGATGCAGCATGCAGCATGTGTTTTATTTCCTTTTAATTCAAGGAGTGAGGGTGTAAGTGGAGGAGGAGGAAGAGGCAAAGCTCAGTTTGTGGTCCTGCTTTCAGAGGATGGGGGAGTGGGGGGAGTTGAGGTTTTGAGGATCACGATCCTGCCTGATCCCCTTTGCTGTTTTGGCCTCTTTAAATGACACATTACTCTGAATTCAAAGCTGCTGTGTTGCATTATCTGCATACCAACCGTGGCACATCCCTACATCAGTGGGGCTGGGGAGATGTGTGGACAGACTGAGCCCTTCTGCCCTGAGTCATGGGGGTGCCCAGCACAGGGCTTGAGCTGGGAAATTCAGTGTCAAATTTTTGACAACACAGAAGCCTACATTTCTCCTCTGAACATCTGGAGGAACTGGTATGAACCTGACCAGGGCCCCTTTGGTGCCTTCGGGAAGATCAAGGGGTGTCCAGCTGCCCCAGCTCCTACCCTAGTTCCCCTCCATCAAAGCCTTTTCTGCCCTCACAGCTCCATGTGTGCAGTGGGAGTTGGTGGATGATTCAGGGCACAGAATGAGTTGGTTCTGGCAGCTCCAGAAGCTCTGCTGCAGCACCGTGCTGCTGGTGGCTGCCATCTCTGTGCAGAGGCACAGCAGGAGTCCTGCTGTTTCAAAAGGGCTTTACCCATTCTTTGTATCAGTAGGGGTTAGTTATAATGAAATCTGGACTTCATCCCTCTGTTCCTGAGGTCTTCTGGCTGTAAAATAGTTGTTTGGGATCCTGTGCTCTGAGCTCTTGGAAGGAGACAGTGGTATGAGGCCAGAGCATAGCAGGAGCTCCTCGCACTTGTTGGGTGCTCAGCCCATGGGGAAATGGAGGCATCAGGGCAGAGCCATTGTTCTCATGGTTAAAAATTCCCAAATGAATGAATCACCTTCACTTTTCCAGGCAGAAACTGGCTCCCAGATTATGTCCCAGCTCTGTGTGAATGCACGCAGCAGGCTGTGCTGGCTGGGACTACCATTTACTGATGGCAAATAGCACAGCTGGAGGACATCACTGGATTTAGGATTTTCCAGGACACAGTGAAGTGCAGTAACAGCCTCAAGCTCTGCAATAAGAAAAATTTCTTCTCCAAAAGAGTGGTGATGCATTGGCACAGGCTGCCCTGGGAATGGGGGGACACTGTCCACGGGGGTGGTCAGAAGCCACAGAGGTGTGGCACAGAGGGACATGGTTAGTGGGCATGGTGGGATGGGGTTAGACCTGGTGACCTGAGGGGTCTTTTCCAGCCTTTATGATTCTATGAAAGCTGCACCATCCCAGAGGTGGTGTTATCCTGCAGATCAGGGATGCATCTCTTAAGAAGAACGAGTTTGTAACCACAGACCCACGGATATGTCCTGATCCTTTGCTGTGCAGGCTGTGGGGTCTGAACACACCGTATCTCTCTGCTTCCTTTTGCTAAGGAAGCAGATGAGGAACCTTACATGCAAGGGGAAGATGCTGCAGGCTGCCAGCAGTGCTGCAAGGTGAGTGGGTGTGAGCAGGGCACCACAGGAGCAATGTAAGGGGGGAAACATCTGAAGATTTCTCTGCACAGGAGCTCTTTATAGAAATGAAGCTTGTCTGCGTGCAATTGTTTCCTCGGTGTGAAATTTGCATCTGTGCACATTTAAATAGAGGACTTGGCACCATTCTGATTTTTGCAGAAACCAGGTCGTGTTTGTGAAGCATCGTCACTTGTGGCAAATTAGTTTGTCAGCTCTGTTAACGTGCACGTCTGGGATGGGGACAGGAATTAATCTACATCCAAACATGGGGATGTGATGCAGGGAAAGCAGATGCTGAATCAGAGAAACGACCTACGTTAATAACATCCTGACCACACAGGACTGGAACTACACTGTCACTTTGCCACTGGCCTAAAACTTCTCAATAAATGGAGAGGCAGAGCACTTGCTTCGTGGATTTTACAGCCTGGTTGGCCTGCACAGCACACACTGATTTCCCTGAGAAGGCGAAGGGGAGAAGCAGTTCTCTCTGTCTGAGTTACAAGTGGCAAATTACCGACAATCAGCGCAGAAAGTTTTCCAGCACAACGGATGATGTTGTTGGCTTTGGGGCTGGGAGGGTCCGGGTGATTTGGAGAGAGCTGGAAATTGCTCATGACCTCATGGTGTCAGGTGTCTCATCTACAATAAAATATCCAGAAAATACACCTCAGACGATTCCTGTCGGGTAGCGGGAGTCATCAGCTGGCGAGCTTCCTCCAAATTCACTATTTTGGGTCAGCCAGGTTTAAGGTGTTGGAAACCACAGGCAGATAAATATCAAGGACTTTGAGTCAGAGCGGTGTGTGCTGAAGACATTCAGTTGCTCATAAGGGGTTTGGATCAATCTGTAAATGAGTAAATGAAGTGCAGAACGGTGCTGAAACCTCCTCCAAAATTTCCCATGAAATTAAAAAGCAAACCATCGGGTGTTTCCTTTTGCCTCCCATGAATATCAAAGGCAGCACACGGTGCCGGGAGCCCAGCAGTGGGTTCTGAGCTCTGCAAAGGGCAGGGCTCGTTTGCAGCAGATGAAATGGAAACGGAGGGACTGCACTTTGTGCCGCTCATCCTGCGGGACCCGAGATGGAGTGTGTTGGCAGAAGTGCCATCCAGTGCTGCATCTCAGCAATTTCAGCTCCTGCTAATTTGTAAACATGAGTATTTGCGGTGGAAACCTGATTTGCAGAACTCTGATCGTGTAATGGGGGAGAAAACTGAGCTGTGCAGCTCAGTGCTCTGCCCCAGCTGGGCAGACCCTGGTGCTGGAAGGCTCATTGGCTTTGCAGGCACCGCTGCCCCCAGCAGGGGCACTGCTTCCTAGAACGATGCCAAGCAATTGTTTAGTGAATAATTCTGGATAATGAAAACGCAGAGGGGAGGAACTGGAAAGTTGTTCGTGGCCAATTCGCTAAAGGAAAGGAACGAAGGAATTTATCATGTCAATGGCTTGCCTATGAATTATTCACTCGCTTCGCAAAAAGAAAAATAAATAAATAATAATAATAATAATCTCCTCCCCAACCCCTGCCCAGTCCGAGATGAGGTTGGCTGCCTTTGCTGCAGAGTATTTCTGCCGTGCTGGTTGCTGGAGGTGCCCCCTGCCATGTGCTGAGCTGCACATCACACGCGTGCCACGTGAGCCCGCGGCTGGGGGGGCTCTGCCCACAGTGTGAGGGGAGGAAAGCAGCGATGCTCCATCCAGGAATGGTGCCAGCTAAGGCTATAAACAAGAGGGAAGGCTATTAATGGTGTATAACCTGATGCTGCTATACCAATAATGGGAGGAGTCTGTGCATCAGCAAGGGACATTAGTGCAATGTTTTACTGTCTCCGTGCTCCTAAGCATCCATTTGGCAGCAGGAAGGGAAATAGGGTTGAAGGAAGGAGGTAGAAAGAAATATGTTGCTGGGACAGAAAGGAAGGTGGATGAGAAAGGACAAAGAGTTGTTTCTTTGCTGATGTAGGGAAGGGCTGAGCCTGGGGAGCGGCCCTTTGGGGATGGAGAAGGGGCAACTCCAACCAGGGATGTGCGGCAGGTTGAACATCCGTGTGCTTTCACTCCTGGAGATGGGTGAGCTGAGAGCCCAGAGAGTACTACTCCAACCTGAGGCTGCAGAAGTCACCAGGGGAGAGGATAAACAGCGGGGAGTGAATCTGTCTCTTTCCTGTACTACTTTAATTCACACTGATTTAGCTGACGATGGTGTTTAATACCCCTGCTAGGTTATCACAGTGAGAACTGTCCACACAAGGGCTTTCAACGTATTTGCTAAATTGTTCTCAAACCTTGACTAGAAAGTGGTATAATTCACTGGAAGAGGCAAAATCTGACTCTCATTTTCATAAAATAACAGTGATAAAATCAAGCCAATTTCTTAAGAAGCTAAGCTTATAAAGCTAAGCTGAGCTCTTGCTAAAGACACATTTTAGTCGAAGAAATGAGAGTAGAAAAAAACAAACAACAAAAGTGGATTGTCACCTATCCCCTGCAATTTGTTTACACCTGCATGCCTTTCTTTAAGACCTTCCCCAAGCTGCTCTTTGTACTAGCATGGGGTGAGCTCTGTGCTTCTCCCCAGGCCCAGGTTGTGAAGGAGATGCATGGAGCACAGGGCTGGCTCGGTTGCTGGTTTTCCTCCTGCTGGATGAAGAAACACAATCACACCCATCATTAATTCAGAGCAGAGGAGGGCCATGTGTTGTTGTTATGAGTACAGTAGACTCTCCTAAGTGGTGACAAATGAGGGGAGTGGTATTGGATTACTCCTCCATGGCTGGGGCTGGCTGGATCAGACAGTTCATAGTAGGAGAAGATGTTCCCAGGGAAGTGCTGCTAGTAAGCAGCTATTGATCTGCAGAAAACATGTGTCTGAGGTATCACAGTCATTTCTGCTTTCTCTTTCTTACGTTGTTTTGAATGCCCTGTGGTTCAGCAGAAGGATTTTATGCGCACAGAGAAAGTGGGAAATAAGGCAATGCTGAGATTCTCATTCTTGCGGAGGCAATTGAGGAGGCTCAACTTGTCAGCCCTCAGGGTGGAAAAGTTCATCCTTTCTAGTTAAGACCTCAGGTGAATGGATTTATGCGAGGTGAGCGTGTGGGAGCAGGGCCAGGGTGAGAGGCAGGTCCGTGGAGGCAACCTGCAGTCACAGCCTGAGGTTTACGTGGGCTCAAATCAGCTTTGCAGGCTCTGCCCAGGGGAGAGCAGAGGCTGTGTGTTGATGCCCTCATCTTCTCTGTCCACTTTAGCAGTGCTCAGGTGTGAATATTTAGGATTACCTATGTGAGAACAAAGCCACACGATGCTTGGTATCCAGAAATATTTTGCTGTATTTACCCCAAGGAGTTGGCCGTGGGCTTGGGCAAGTTGATGGCTGGACTTAGTGATCTTGAAGGTCTTTTCCAAATCCAAATGATTGTAAGATGTTGGCTCAAGCCTGGGAGGGCTTTCCTGTCAGTTGAGGCCGTGGGCAAGAAAGGCAGAAATGTGTTCCCATCCACGAAGCAAGCAAATGGGTCCTGAAGGTGAAGGCTGCCCCTGGGGACAAAGCACAGCATGAGAGCTGAGCTGCTGCTCCAGATGGTGGTGGATGATGGTAAATCTGGGTTTGTATGGGAGGAAGGCTATAGCTCTCTCTGCCTGGAGACTGTGTGCTTCAATTTCCTGCACTGGAGGACCCTGGGCTTTGTGCTGGCAGAGGTGTCAGAAGGAAAATGAATTCTGTAGCATAAAGACTGAAATAATCAATGGTGTGGAGGGCTGGTGCGTATGCACACATGTACACGCATGGGGAGATCTTGTGAGGTGAGAAGTAACACCATATGTTTTTAATTTGGGATTAAGTTGGGCATCCGGGGTGAATGTGTGTGACGGATTAGAGTGTTCGGTTCATGCAGGGAGAGTGCTGGGTGCAGGGCTATGTGCACAGCCAGGGGTGGATGCCTGAAGGATGAGCTGGCTTTCCTGGGAGCCCCATTTGCCCCCAGTGTTTGGCCATGGCAGCCTTTTATCAGACCTGCTACAGCCAGCTGTCTGTGAAGTGGCTGTTTCTAGAAGGGCACAACAGTAACTCCTTCCCCAAACTGTGTGTGCATAAAGCAGCCCCATCCAGATAGGTGAGCCTGAGCATTTCATGCCACTTTATCACAGATCTGGAAACCCTCACAGAGATGACGGCGGGGATGGAGACTAAATTTTGCCTCCATGTAGATTCAAGGATAAAACGACAGATGTCTTTCATTAAACATCTCCGGAACGAGCTGTTCAGGAGGTAATATGTATTCAGACGCTATCAATATTTCATAAAGCTGTAAGAGATGTTATCATAGATCCTCCATCCAATATTTATTGCACCATAATCACTGATACATTGCACAGAGCTCCATCCGTCCCTCTCCTGCCTGTCCCCCACAGGGCATGCACCCAGGTACATAGCATCTAAATGAAGCACAAACCCGGTGCCAGGATAAATTTGAAGGAGTTTGAAGTTGTTTTTTACTTCAGGCACTTTCGGGCCCAACGATAATGAAACAAATCTGTTTGCAGAAGGCATTTTTATGGAAGGGTTTCAAAGTGAGTTGGCTTAGTGTAAATCTCTGGGTTGGGGCCATTAGAAAACATGTAAGCTGCAGCGAGGCAGCAGGCTGTGCCTCCAAGTCCGTGGGTGCTCGAAAGCAAAGCCCTAAAATTAGCAGCGTGGAAACTAAGAATGCTTTTGAGAGTTTGCTGCACCAGTAGGAGAGATCTGAATGCAGCCTGAGCCAGCCCATGCCCACCAGCATCCTATTACTGAGCATCCTGAGCAACTTCACTTCTTCCAGGGGAGCCGTGGAGGGAAAGGATTGGACCAGAAAGATTTATCATTGGGATTTTCAGAGGAGTCAAATGGATGACATTTTATAGCCCGTGTCACTCAGGAGGTCGGACTCCTGGTGGCAATAATCCCTCCTGCCCTCAGAGCCCATCTGTCTCCCGGAGGCCAGCTGTCACTGGCCTTACACTCACTCCTAAATTGGTCAAACTTGGCTTTGCATCACAGGCTGTTGTGATGGATAAAGAGGAGCCATCCAAAATCAACGTGGTGTGCATTAGATGGCTGGGGTTTTTAATCAGCTTTCTAAAGTGAGTCCTAAAAGGAGGATTCATATCAAACAGCTTTGTTTCTTGAGGACATCCTAAATGGCTGGTCCTGACCCTGTCCCATTTAATGTCTCCAGCAATGATTCAGGGAAGAAAAGGAGAAGAATCCATTAAATCTTCATTGAAAATTCTTCCAAGGGACACAAAGAAAGGGGAAGAAAAGCAACTGTTGCAGAGCTCCATTTAATGATGTGGAGCCTCAGGCTTGCTTGGCAGCCCTGGGTCAAGTAAACATGGTATTTTTATATGGTTCAATGTCAGCCCATTCATCACATTTAACACAGGCCAACCAAAAGTTGGGTGAGGGATCCCCATCTAGACCTAAGAAAGCTGAAGAATGTGTAAGTGATGATTCAGGAGAGCTCTGTGGGGATGGAGATCGTCAAGCAAAGCCTGTGGCCAGTGTTGCATAGGAAGGTTGCGATGCCGCGGTGCTTCAAAAGGGACGTGGAAATACTGGGGGTGAGTGGTTCAAGGAAGAGCCAGAAAAGGACTAATAAATGGGAAATCAAGGAGTGTGATCTGAATTTGGTTAAGAGTTGGTAATAGCTGGCTGATGCCTGCTATTCTATGATTCTCATGCCTTCAGGGAAGGGACATGGTCCTACCAAGCACTTTATGGCATGGCAGGAGCAGTGTGAGCAGCAGTGCCTGGATCCTGAGCCACGACAGCTCAGCCCAGAGCAGGGTGTTGTATTTAAACAGCAAAGAAAATGAGTTGGATTTCTCATCACTTGGATGTTTTGGAAGCAATCAACTCCAAACCATCCTTATTCAGAGTTATGTGAAGCATCCTACTGAGTTTCCTCATAGGGGTTTAAGTAGGGTCATGAACTGTCAGAGAATGCCTCAAACACCTACTTTACAGAAATTTTATAATCTCTTCAGGCCTGTGGGGCCCTGAGGGGAAGCAGACCATACGGAATGTGTGCACGTGTGTGCCAGGGGATGGACCATGTTTTAGGATGTGTGAAGAATATGAGCCTAAGGCTCATAGTGGCCTTGAAATTTGAAGCACGGGTGAGATAAGAACCTCCTTCCCTTCAAAATAAGGTGCTGAATGGGACCTGCAGAGGATGGAGGTACTGGAGGAGAGGGCAGAGCTGCTGCTGCCAGGGGCCGGGCTGGGCCTTGTCTTTAGGTTTTGATCCATCACTTTTTTTTTTTTTTTGAAACAACACCTCGAATCCAAACATCACATCTGCAAACAAGTGGGGCTTTAGCTTTGATTCTCCATAAATCACTGGAGCAGTTTTCATGCTGGAGAACAGTGGGAGGGCTGGAGTTTAACAAGCTGGTTCATGGGGCAGGCAGGGAACGTTTTCCTTCGATTCTTTTGGGGTCTGGAGCCCCTAGGTTTGACTTTGAGTTTGTGTGGAACAGAGAAACATTTGCTGATGTAAGGGAGCCTGAAATAACTAAGCTTGGGGGCTGCTGACACTTGAATAAATCCAAATGTCCTGGTGTTCGGTTAAACTTGAATCTGAATGTTTGTGTATGTTTTTTTACAACATTTACTCGCCTCGGGGAGCAATTTGTGGAGCTGGAATAATCCAAGAGCTTTTCTTATTTTTTTTTCTTCTTTTTTTCTTTCTTTCCCTGCCTGGTATTTCCACCCTTCAGGAAGTGCAAAGCCTTGAGAAGACGGGATCATGCATTATTTTTACCCTTGCAAATGGTTCCCAGGCACACGGAGATCAAGCTGTGAAAAATACAGAGTGAAACACTGGCTCCTGAGGCACTGACCTTGGGGTTCAGACTGACAAAACCTCTGTGGGGTCTCAGCTGAGACCACATCACCTCGTGGGACCTTGGCAGCAATGCAAGCCTGTTGTGCCCGAAGCTTGGGTGGGAAGAGATGCACACACCTTGGTTCCTCCAAGATGAATTTCAGATTTCTGAGGCAACCTGGCTTGCTGACAACTTGGCTTCGTCTGCTTATTACATGTAACACATAACCTCCTTAATTTTACACATGGCATGTTTAACTGCTTAATTTACTTTGGGAAATATTGCCAAGTGCAGCTATTCTGTTGACATATCATTTGCATGACAAACTTGTATACTTTAAGCCACGAATAGGATGCATCTGTGAGCTATCCATCCACAGTTTTACAAGCTCCCAGCAGCACAGGATCTTCACACCTACACTTGGAGCCCCACATCATGCCTGGGGAGGGAAGGATCCCTTCTCTGGGAAAGCAGACTCGTGCCTTGTCTGCATCAAGGAATCAGATGGGGTAGTTCTGAAATATCTTCCTATGCAGACGTTCTCTTTGGACTGGAAATGGCTTATATTTTTAATCACTCGGAACAGCTATTTTTGTTTGGATACGACTGGAAATGACATTTCTTGCTTAGACAAAGAGCTATTCCTGTGTGTCCCCTGCTGCCTGCTCACTGTGAGGAGCCTGCACAAGTGCATCGATGGGTGGGAGCAGCCCAAACCATCCCACCATGGACCCCACATCCACCCTGGATCACACATCCACCCCTTGGCCCCTCTCCAGGTTCCTTTTCCTGGCATCATGCATGCCTATCTGCACCTTTTTGACATAGTAGACATTGCTCCAGTGCCTACCAGCACTAACAAGCACTGATCCCTCCGTGCCCTGCTCTATGGGGCAGTGTCACCTCCTTGCTCTCCTTCGTATTAGGCTTGCAGTCATGCAGTGCCCTGTAAAGCTTCAAGGCCTTTGAAAACCAAGGGCTGACATCTTGAAGTCTAATTTGACACGTTTCCAACAGGGGAAGCATTTATTATATTAGACAAGTTGATGCAGCTCTCAGGTTGGGAATTGCACTTATTTGCCATAATAATGGTGTAAAGTCCTCTTCCTTTTATTGTGTTATCTCTTTTTAATCATGCAGAGACTCTCCCCAGTAATTTTAATCAAAGGCTCAAGCATCACTTATCTGAAAACTAATGACTCAACTCAACGAGGGGAGAAACTTTGAAGAGCTTGCAATTGAGCTGGGAGGAGTGAAAAAGGAGACTTTATTCGAAACTTTGTTCTCTCGTTAAGGTGTGTCATTATTCCACTTGATTTTAGCTGGGAGCCTTTGTGTGTGCTGGGAGTGGGACAGAGCTGTGGCTTGCTGCTTTTCCTGAGCATGCCACATTTAGCAACACAGCTGATGAAAGGAGATGTACTTTCACAAGAAAGACATTTCCATTGGAAAAAGATGGTTTGGTCAAAACTGTTCTTTCCTTGAGAGAAAAATGACACATTTTCTGGTTCTTTTTCCTTCTTTGATGAGAATATTTGAAAGATATTTGTCTTGGAATTAACACTTTCATCTTGAAATAGCATTCCTAACAAGAAAAGGAAGGATCTTTTGTTTGTCTTTGACTCAAAACAGAAATCCCTGTGGAAGCCTCAAAAATTTGCCATCAAAAACCGAAAAGGATTTGGCCATGTGAGGTTTGTAAACAGAAACCTTCTATTCAGCACTCATTCCTGCTATTTTCACTGAGGAAGCTCACTGTCTGTGTCGGGCTTAAATTGTTCTGCTTTAGATTTCTTCATGGGCAAATCCCATAGAGCTCCTGATGCAGAGACAAACTCGTTTGGTGCCACACAAAAGGGATCTGCTTGGGATTTGTTGTGGTGTTGCTCTTTATGGGTCAAGATTATAAGAAATGGTGCTCAGCTCGTGCTGAAGCATGCCTGCAGCTGCCAGGGGCTGGCACCTTTCCCAGCAATAAGGCTTTTTTAGGTTTAGATTTAGGAATCTTCTCTGCAAGTCCCTCCTCAATTTCCTGCAGCTCTGCACAACTGTGGCATGAGCAGAAGTGTGAATGAGAACCTCCTTCAGCACTGTGAGGTGGGAGGAAGAGATGCAGGAGTGAGCATTCATCTTCTGACGCACCACTCCCCAAAGAGCCGTGTATTTCAGACTTGCTGTAGTAGGAGATCCAAGAAAGGCCTTAGATGAAATCCTGCTCGTGACATGGCACTGGAGACCAGAAGTCTGTAGTCATAATGTTGCTGCTGCAGTTTGAGCATCATCCAGCACTTTTTTCCTGTGGGACAAAGAAAGATTTTCCTTTGATGGGAGACCACGGACTAAGAGCTCTCTCTTTTGTGTTCAGCATCTTGTTTTGGTTCTAGGGATGAAGGGAAACACTCAACAAGATCCAGAGTCTGGGTGGTTTAGCTGCTTCCAGCAGGCACCACATAGGGAGCCACACTGCTGCCAATTCAGCACTTCTCCATTTTGAGTACATTTGCAAAGGTGCAGAGTCTACAGCCAACACTTTACCCCTCTCCTCCTGCCCTCTTTGCAGAGACCTCAGTCAAAAGATGTGTGCTGCACAGTGGAGGTGATGTCTGCCTCACAGGGTGTTTTCAAGGCATTAAATACAGCCTTGGTGATAGCATCCAGTGGGATGCTGTTTGCTTTGCAAGGATCTCATTAGCACGCAGACCCAGGGAAAGAGGGATCCCTCCCCAGGCAAACACCATGAAAATGCTCCTGTTAAAAGTGACCGAAACTAAAATGATAGCTGCTCTGAAGGAGCTGCACTTTTGCAGTGATGTCTCTCTTCTCTTTCAGTGTGGTTTGGCAGACTCCCCTCCATGGGCCTCTTTGCACTCTGAAGTGAAGGAGCTGCCTTGCTTTCTATTTTGGTGCTCCCAGCTGTTGCCTGCGGGTTCCCATCCTCCTCTCCAGGAGCTGTTTAGAGGTGATTTATGGCTGCTTGGCAAGCCAGAACCAGTGAGAGCTCCTGGGATGGAGATGGCTGCCTGCTTTGCCATGCTGATCAGTGTGAGCCACATGCAGGCAGCGTTGCCAGATGGCAGTGCCATTATCCATCACAGTGCATCTCCAAGCAGACGGATGCTGCATACACACGTCGCGACTGTGGTGGTATTATTGTTGCAATTACTATTAATGCTGTTTATAAGCATCATATTAACATAAACACAGCGCTGTGATCATGAGCACAAGCTGTATGTAGCGTGATTGCTGATGTAATAATTAATGACCTCTATCAGTAATGGTATCTGCTCTTATAACTGATGATGCAGCAGTAGATTGCCTTCATTAGTAAAGGAAGTAGGGTTTGGGGAAAGGTCAGTGTGAGTCAGAGCCCAAAGAAAGCAGTGGGACTTGGAGATCACGCCAAGCTTCGGAGAAAATTGTCATGGGAGAGTGAAAACTGAGGACACCAAAGAGTTGGATCCAGGGAGAAGCAGGCAGCAGTTTGGGCTTGTAGCTCCTCTCGGGTGTGATGGCTCTGTACCAGCTATTTCTGAGACAGGGCTCGCAGCTTTCTGGGCTTGGATTTCAAGGTGGCCAGAACAGCTGAACAAGTGATTAGAGGTGTATGGTTGGTATCTTAGTGCCAAAGCAAAAACATTAATTTGAGGATCTTAGGCCTGCTACTCGCCCGCGCTCTCATTTCGATTCTGCTTCTGACCTGCTGAGTGACTTTCCATAAATCTGTGCCTCCATCTGTCTTTTCTTTTTTTAAGGCAGCCTTTTTTGGGCCAGGACTTTGCTGTGTGTCTGTATGCAGCTCCTAGCACAGCGGGACATGGAGCCTGATAGGGCCTCTAGATCCCATAACGATGCTGGTACTGGGAGATGGCTGGAGGAGATGGCTGGAGCTCTGGGCCTGACAGCAGCCCAGGAGCAGGACTGGTCTAGCAACCTTGAAACACTGAGATGCGATTGAGCCTGAGTGGGTTATCATGCTCCAGTCCTCACTGGAGGGCTGACTGCAGCATGAGGTTATTTGTGTTTGGATTTTTTCCCCCTATCAGTATTATGAGTGGTATCATATATACATGGTAAGTACAGTAAGTAGTGCTATTAAGACAGTGGAAGGTGTCTGACTTGAAGTGCATAGCTTTCTTGTGCCACAGCCAGAGCAAATGAAACTCATTCTAGCTTTGAGAGAAGGATCTATTTTCCACTTGAGGTGTAAAGCTCATGCATTATGTTTAGAAGTGACTAATTTTGCTGACAGACAGAGAAAGCAACAAGCAGGTCTCAAGCATCCTCCTGCACAGCCTGTCATGCAGGAGCATGTCCTGTGGTGTGCTGAGCCCCAGGAAATGGAAAGGGTCAAGCATAAGCTCTTGGTGGGGGAATGGGCATCTTCTAGGTTCCTCTGAGAGAAGATGAGACCTCCTGAGGTCCCTTTAACCGCAAATGATGCTGTGTCATTTGTAAAAATCCCTTCTGATATGCATTTAAGGCATTTAGATACCTTGGAAAAATCAGGGCTAGTTGGAACCTTTCTTCTCAAATAAGCTGCTTTGGGAAACCCAGAGTAAGATATAAATGGCTCTGGAAAATATTTCCCATTTATATATATCAAATGTAATAAGGGAGCTGGAGGTTCCTGCCCTATAAAACAACATGAGAAAGATTCATGGCATGGGTTTTATCCTCCCTCCCCCAAGAACCTCTTGGTTTCCCACTGTTTTGTTAATGTGCATTGATTATGTTGTGAGGAGTTTACTGCACCCTTAGAAAGTCATTTAGAGTTTTATTGGGCTGGCTTTAAATACTGAAAGTAAGTCATTACCCTGACCCACTGGGGATGAGCCTGAGCCTCATGTTCAGAAGGGGGAGACGACAGCTCGGTGGTGGGGGCTGGTGGTGAATACCCTCCCAGGAAGCTTTATTGTGAAGAAAACAAATGGGTTAAGCAGGGCTCATTAAAGCAGATCGCTGTGAGTACCCAGGACTCGCCTAATTTCCTCTTCACCCCACTTAATCAGAGATAATAATAGGATAGCAATAGGAATTCAGACCCAGTGATGATGCGTGTCTTCAAACAAAACCGGCTCTGTAGGCAAAGCCCCTCTCTTCGTGCTGTGACAGGGGATGAGTGATTTTTCACTGACGGATTTTCACTGAAGATCAATGGGACTTGGCTGTCTGCCTCCCGTCATAAAATAGAACATCTCCCCCTCGATTCAGATAAGTACTGATGAGACATGCCGGCAGTTCCCTATCAGACAGAAGTGGGAATGCCTTTTCTTAGAGTGTAGGATTTGGCTGAACCCAAATCTTGGGATGGGCCATTAGCCAAGTAAGCAGAAAACCCTTTCTGGAAGGACCATTCATGGTTTTGTTACTTCTCAACGCGTTGCTGCATTCACAGTAATGATGATAATGATAACGATCTTTATGTTAGTAAGACACAGAGCTCCACAGCTCCACTTCAGTCCCTCCCAGCACACATTCTGAGCAATGAAGTTGGGTTCCCCATCCAATGTCTCCCAGACATTCATGGATCAGAACTCCAAGCCTTGTTCTGTTGGGTCTGTATAGAGATGGAGACTTCTAGAAAACATCTCCCCTCACCCTATAAGTACCTATTTTGTTGCCGAGTGTGCATTTATTTTCTTCAGGAAAGCATGAATGAAACGCTTCTCTTCAGGCTGATGTTAAACATTTTTTTTTATTTTCTGAGCAGAGCTTTCTGAGTATGAATTGTCACCTGGAACACTTCTGACAGAAGAGTCAGAATGGATTTAGTCAAAGTATTTTGCAAATTCATGTTGAATTGTGACAGCGAACAAAGAAAACTCTGTGCAACACCTGGCATTCTGCCTCTCAACGTTTCCTAAATGAAATAAGCTTTAATTCTGAAGGACTCCTCTTTTTTTTTTTTGATGCTTAATTCCTTTTCACTAAGACACACACACATGCGTATATAAAATGTATAAACACAAATGAATCCGTTCAGTCCGAAGAATAGACTTTATTCTTATCAAAATGGTTTTCTCCTCAGTATTTGTACTGCAGCCAGGTATTCACATCCACTCAGATGCTCGTGACCTTCTTTCTGGCTGCGGGACCCCTGTGATCTGTGATGGGCTGGTGATTGGACTCGATGATTCAAATGGACTAGTCCAGCTGTAACGATTCTGTAGTGAGGAGCATGGTTTGGTGGGCATGGGTTGATTGCTGGACTTTGATGATCTTAGGGCTCTTTGCCAACTTTGCTCTCTGTGGCTCAGGGGTGCCAGCCAAGCCTTGGTGTCCATCTCACAGCTTGAGCACTGTAGGCATTGGTTGATGTCTTTCTGTACCAAAATAAGCTGTTTTGTTATTTTTGAGTGCTAATTCTTCGGGATTCTAGGTCTATTTCCCTCCATGCACTTTGAGTTTTCTGTTCTTATTCTGGACAAGTAAATGTCAAAACATCACTTCTGCCTTTTAATCATTTCCCGTCTCCCCATCGTGCTAGCTCAATGAGAATGAGCATGGCCATCATCAAGGCTCAGCAGAACGGACACCTGGCACTGCAGCAAGGCAGGACTCATGCTCCAGGCTGCCAGTGGCTCCTCCAAGAGCCTTTTTCCACACCAGCCTCCAATTACCTGCTCTACTATGTTTTTGAAGGCAGGAACTATGCAGTTTCATTCAGTTATGCTGAATCTACCCCTGGCAGGATGGATGTGAAAGCCCCCAGCTCCCCACCGATGGCAGCCAATTCATTTCATCCAAAGAACCTCTGCCTCTATCCCCTTTGAGGAGGACTGAAAAGCCCTACAGAATCCCCAGATTCATTTATGTTCAGACTGGTTGGAGGTGGCTGTGGGCAGTGAACGACCTGACCTGGATTTCCTCTCCCCTGGCTGAGGAGCTGAGCTTGGCTGCTGCCTAATTACATCCAGGCATGTGCTCTGTGCAGAGCAGGGCTTCAATCTCAGCTTCTAAATAAAGCTGTTTGCAGGGTGTGGAGCAAGAGGAATGAGCAGCCACAGAACCATTAGTGCTGGTGTGGGAGTTAATGGGTCTTAAAGAAATCCTGTTTGCGCTGGACCTGCACGTAGCAGTGGTCTATTGAACTGCGGCCTCTCCCTCCTCTGTTTAAAGTCACTTAATATTTTATGAACATCTGTAAGGCAAGACACTAGCTTCCATCTCCTCACCAGATCTTGCCATTTTTATCGTGCATTAAATGCTTTATGGCAGTGACTGTGAAACCTTTAGCAGTGCTTCTTGTGCAGCCTTCCTTGCTGTCCTCTTGAAAAGGGGATGGCCAACATCTGGTCCTCAGTGCTTCTTATGTTGCAGGTGGTATTTGAAATGTTTCTGATAGTGGCCCCATTCAGGCATTAGAACAAGTTGACCATGGAAAAGGTGAGTCTATATGCCTGGAGGTATTGAAGATATTCATGGATGTGACATCGAGGGACATGGATTAGAGATGGAACTTGGTAAATCAAGCTGATGGTTGAACTTGGTGGTCATTTCCAACCTAGAAGATTTTGTGATTCTGTGATTCAAGTCCGTGCTCAAAGGTCTTTCCTTGGTTTGATCCAGCCCTGCCTGCAGCGAGGCAGCGATAGCTGGTGTTGCTGGGGAGGATGCAGTGTTGCGTGACGGGAGCTGTGTTTGCTCAGCAAAGGTTTGGGGCGGCATTAATGGGGATGACGGATGCACACAGATGTACATCCTGACAGATCTGAAACTGCAATAGCCAGGGGAGCACCATGCTGGGGTACCCATGGTGTCTCTTGCCTCCTAAATGAATCCTAAATTGGCAGTGATGTAAGACAGAGGGAGGCAGGGATTTCTAGTTATGATTCCCACGTCAGTGAGCTTATTTTGACTTTCTGTGAAGAGTTTTGTTACCATTTTATCTCTGGGGTGTTTATGACCCATAAGGTTCAGCTCTGAAATTACAGATGTGGGACTGGACCTGCAGTGGTGGGATGGACTTGAGTAAGTGTGATGGTTCCAGAGGATGGGCAGCTCCTAGCCTGGAACTTACAGCAATGCCATGCTGGCACTGGGCACAGAGGGGATGGTCTGGGGTTGGATTTGGTGACCTGAGAGCTCATTTCCAACCTTAATGATTCTATGAACTATCATCCTAAGAATTTCTGTGCTTCTGTTTAATCACAGGGCTGGTGTCTGGGGAGTGGCACGTCCTAACCACAGGACCTTGTTTGGACATGAGAATTACAGAAGGACCTGAGCTGCCAGGGTAGGCCCCAGCACCTGACTTCTGGGCCTTCCCTTTTTCTGGGTGCTGTACCCCAAATTCGGCATGGCAAATTAGGCACTGAAGGGTTTGCGAGCAGGGCTAGGATCCTATGAAAATCCAATTTGCTGAGAGGGACCCCGGCTGCTTATTGTATCTGGCAAAACGTCTCACAGCACCTCAGGGGAGACACAAGCTTGAAATCTTAATTAAAAAGCAGAAACCAGGGTTTCATGCTAGGCTGATATTGTGACTCTCTTCTCTTTATGGACAATTCTCATGCAAGCTCCTACTGTGCCTGTGGAATTGCTAATTTAAAGGAAGCTACAGATTTGTGCAGAGCAGGGCCTGTGTCAGCAATGTTTAACGTCAGGAGAACAGAGGTGTGTGCTGAGTGCTTGGGCTGATAGGAACTTTCTTCTTGTTTTTCTCCCAGTCTGACATCTACTTCAGAAGCCACCTGAAGGAACCTTGTCATGATCTAGGGCATGTGAAGAGAGCACTGATAAATCACACCATCACCATTCAGTACTAAAGCTCTGTTAGTGCCCAAATAGTGATAAGCTCTGTTTAAGAAATGTGTGATTTATTTTTTTTTGCTTTCATACAAGCCTTGATGGAACTTTGGGAAGCCAGACTGATGCTGTCAGATTTGGGCCAGACTGTCCAGGCTGAGGTGTCAGAAGCTGTCCCAGCTCCAGATGAAAATGGACCAAGTGGAGCGGTCTCCCCAAAGGGCTGGCTCTCTTTTAATCTCGAATTAGGGATGTGGAAGCTTCTCTTCAATGTGTGACTTTGAAAAATTGAACTTCTTTGCTTTAGTTTCTTAGTCCCTGGAAGAACATAAATTCTTCTGTCCCGTTGGATCAGTGGGTGGAAAGAGACTGAGGAGGAACCTTGTTGTGATGGGAAAGCTTATCAAGCCTGAAAGTGCAGTGATGGTCCTGAAGGAACCAAGTCAGTCAGAAGTAGGGAGTCTTCAGGGACCCATGGGGACCCAATAGCTCCTTCATGGATCCCACCTCACCATGACCGTCCCAGCCATGGGTCTTTGGCCAGGAATGACTTGCACTTCCCTGCAGACATTCAAGGAAGATTTGAATTCAGACCGATGCCAAAAGCAGATTAAATTCAAGATAACACTCTCTCTCTCCCCCCTCATGGAGGAAGAGCTTTCAGACAATGCCTAATTCAATCGTGCAGCTCACTCTGGGATGTGTTGTGGAGATCAAAAGCAGAAAAGGGTTCAAAAAGTCATTAGATAAATATGTACAGAGAAGAGCCATCAAGGGCTGTTAAATACGAGTGCTGTCCAGGTGCATCTGGCTCAGGAAGGCCCCGAGCTGCAGGCTGTCAGGATCAGGAAGGGTTTATGGCCATGTGCGTGCCCTGTTGCTGTGCACGAGGCACTTCTGATCTGATCCAGGAAGCTCTTCTCATCCCTTATCACAAATGGTCTCCGCTACGAGATTAGAGATCGATCAAATTGGGAGTTGGAAGGAAATTCAGCCTGGATCTGATTTTGTTGCTGATTCCTCCCAGGAAGACAAGCCCCAGGCCCAGGTTTAGGCACAGCTGGGATTTTTTGGGTCCCAGCAATGCTCAAGCTCCATTCCCAAATAATCAAATTTGCAGAACCAGCGCACGGAGAAGGACCCCTTTTAGTACAGTGATGGGGCACGTGGGCATGGAGCTGTGCACCTTCTCTCTGGGGCCCAGGAGTGCTCGAGTATCTTCAGGCTGCACAGTGAGCAGACAGGCACAGGCTGTTGTGAGGTGTTTGTGCGCAGTAATGTCGTTTCCAGACAGAACAGGCCAGCGGTGAAGTAGGTTGATGGATTAGTCTATCATCTCAGTGAAGCGAGGTTTGCGTCTGCCTAAGGGCATGGCTGCAAATGAGCCCCTAATGGATTCTTCTCCTAAAACTTCTCTGTAATACAGAAATAGCTGCATCCCTTAGAAGTGGAAAAGGGAGAGAGACGCTTTGAGTCACTCCGGTGGAGAAGGATGGCAGAGCCCCGAAGTGGGGAGGATGGTGAGGAAACCTCTCCTGCTGCGTCCTGATGCTGAGGCAGGATGGGGGCTGCAAACAGGGAGACATGCTCATCCCCACCTCACCCCCGAAATGCTCCTCTAATTCTTGCTGGCATTTCTGCTGCCATATTATAACATATCAAAGTTATTAATACCTCCCAAATCCCACCTCTAAGGAATACTACAAAAGCAAGAGGAATGCACATTCCTCTACCCCTTTCTCCTTCCCTTCACAACATCTCTGTACCTGGGACTGCCAGTTTGGCTCAGATCTGGGACAAGAACAACTGGTGGCCTTGGCAGGAGACTTGTCAAGTTGCCTCATGTGCAGCCACCTCTGTGTCACCTCCCTGTGAAGCAACCCTTCTTGTCCTGGTGGGTTAGCAGGAGATGCAGCACTGCTGTTTCCATGCATGCTCAGCAGACCGAGGACTGGGAGATGCTCATAGTGTTGTTTCTTGGTGTCTGCAAACAAACAAAATGGTTGTGATTTGGCTTTTTCCCCACAGTCCTCTTCGACCTACCCATTTTTTTGCAGACCACGAACACACTGCATTCTCCTTGGTGGGATGTGGCTATTGACTCCCACGTCCCCCACTCCCTGCTCAAAGCATAGCACTGTGCTTCCTGCATGGAGATGAGCAGACATGGGCTAAAGGAACTGCATTTCTATTGCTCAGCTGGAAATCAGTCCTGGAGCTCACACCACCCTGTTTTGAGCCAAAAATGTGATTCAACGAGGGAAGAACACATCTAATTGTTTGTAGGTCACAGCGACAAGCTCGGGTCTTGTACGATGTCTGGCAGAGTCTTACTTTGCAAGGAATCTTTCTCATCTGCCAAATGATTTCCTTCCCACTTTCCTCCATCATTTTTATGGACTTGCAGCCGTGTGCAGGTATCGCCGTGTCTCAGTGGGAGGTGGGAAATCCAGCTCACTTTTCTCAGTAAGCACCTGATTCATCACCTTTAATTCCTTTTGCCATTTGCCATAATAACAATAATCAAAATGAATTAATTTGGTGTTAGCAGAGAAAGAACATTGAAATTGCACAGGGATGGTGTTGCAATCAAATAAGATACGTGTCTGTTTAAAGTGAGATCTCTCTCTTCCCCTTTTCAATACCTATCTACCAACAGCTACAGTTTATTCCCAAGGACAGACTATGGTATTAATACAACTTATAGATGTTCTAAAATGTTTTCCATCTTTCACTGCTTGTTCTAAATATTTTAGTAAACATAAAGTGGATTTCTTCCCTTCATCCTCCCTTGGAACGAGGCAGAAGATGATAAAAAACACAGTTTCCCCACAACAAACATACCTTTTTATAGCTTATTGGGAATCAAGCAAAATACATCAATTAGATGATCATGTGGAGCTGCTTCTTGTTTATGGGGTAATAACTCTAGGCAGACAGAAACAAACTCTCTGGGTGTACGGCTGGAGTGTTTATTAGCTAAAGATGTGTTTATATGAGGCTTAACAGGAAGCATCATCAATTTATTATTAACACTAGATAAAGGTCAGCTCTAATAAATGATGTATACATCTAAAATGGGTCCCAGATTTAGGGATCTATCTAAATAAATTCCAAGATGCTCAACCAACAGTTGCTGTTAGAACTCAATGGCCTGGCCACACACCTGCCTTGGGCCCATTCAAGCTCTGGTGGCTTTTTTGTGCCTTTTGGGGGGATTTGTATATTTCTGTCTAAGCTAGCTGCTGGCAGTGCCTGTGCAGAACACTCCAATCCTCTTCCTACTGTGTCTCCCCTTCCATGAAGTCTCCACAGCCAGGACAATGAAGCAGGAGGCAGAAAATTGGCCGCTAGCGCAGTGCATTGCCCCGAGCCACTCCTGGCTCTCATCTCTATTTTCTTCCCATCATTCAGAGAGCAACTTCATGGGGGAAATATGAAAGAAACAAATTAGAATTGCCTCGCTGGTGTGACAGAGAGGAGAGCTCCGAGCTGGAGAAGCTGAATGGAATGATAAATCCCATCACTTAAACCGCGTAATGAATTTTCGTGGAGATTTGTCTCAGTTTAAAGAGAGGGGGGGAAAAGTATGAAATTCTCCTCTGGTTTTGCAGAAGGGATGTAGGCTGCTCTGACTGAAATGTGTAAATCTGGAGACTTTGTGCTTGGAGTGCATCCAGATAGGTTCCTCATCGTTAACAGTCCTGGGTGCAATTTTCAAGGCAATGACAAATCATCTTTGCCTCTCCTGGAGTTCTGTCTAATGACATTATTTTGTTCAAGAAGCCTGTGAGAACTAACATGTTTCAGGAGTAATTCTGCAGCTAAATATAGAAAAGAGGATTTTTTTTTTTGCATTACAACAAAACACTTTTGTGCTGTGAGGACTTCGGTGGAAGGGTTGGAAAATCCTTTGCCACTGATTTGTTGAGTGACCTTGGATGAACTTCTGTCCTTATATCTCCTTCCCTCTCTGATCTTCTGATGTATTTGGGTTTCAAGACCTTCAGGGCAGGAGTCAGCTTTTGCTGTGTCCTCTGTTACACGCAACACCTCATGGACTGGATGATCTTGCAGGTCCTTTCCAACCTTGTGACTCTATGATTCTATGATACTACGTGCCAGGCTTACCCGGGCCAATAACAAACCAAAGGTGGATTCAGAAATACCTCATTTTTATGACACGTAACAAAGATAGAGATGTTCAATTTCAACAGAGGTACCATGAATTAGACCCCAACCGCTGCTGTAGTGTTGGATTTTCCTCGACAGTCCAACCCCTGGCAGAATGACAAACTCAGTAATGTGCAATCTGGGCTTCCAGCAGCTCTCACCTTCATTTCCACATCAGAATAATAAGTTGCACTATTATTATTATTATTATTATTATTTTGTGAGAATCCCAAAGAAAAAGCCCCACAAGTTACCTCTTGTTGGAATGGAACTCGGTACATGAGCAAGCCTACAAATATGTGCTAGGAAAAATCTGTAATAACTGATATTCCCTCAGGTAACAGACGAATACTCCTCTGTGTTCAGACAGTGTTTTTCTTGCTTTACTGCTGTTTTTACCCAGAGCTGGGAGTTGGCTGTCCTGGCCAAACCAGTGAATTTTAAAGGAATCCTGAGGATTATCTTCAAAAAAAAAAAAAACCAAAACATTTTCATTAAAAAAAGAAAAGAAAAAAAGTAAAAGGACAGACTCATTCAAATTTCTGCACTACCCTTCAGGCCGCTGATAGGACAGCAAGGGGCCAAGTCTCACCAAGGGGAGTTCTGAGAAATACTCAGGAGAGCATCGCTTCCAGCTCCGGGATGCACTGGAAGTCGCAGTGGGTCAGCCCTAAGGACACACTCCCATCCCCTCTCCTGGTCTCAGGAACACCGTGTGTTCCCCAGAGGCTCCAGAGCAGCTCCCAGCAGCAGCCATCTCCCTCCCTGTCCCCATTCACAGTGGGGATTCAAACATTCCAAGCCCATCCATCCAGTCCAACGGTGGACAATTAGGGATGTGTGGCACGAGTTACATTAGTTACATTGATTTCGCTCTGCAGCTCCAGCCGAGCTACCTTTAGCTTCACGCAGTACATTAATGGGAGCAATGGGCATGACAACTCCTACACACAAAGGCACCAGGCCACTTACAGCTGGTAAATGAACCTTGGAACTTACATAAAGCAGAAGGTAATGAAGAGTAATAGAAGTTCTAAGCAATTCATTTTTCTCTCTCCTTCTCTTTCCCACCTTCTCCTTTTCCCATTTTCCTTCACCCCTTTCTTTCAAGGGCTAAGGCAAGCAGCTGGGTCTCACTCAGTGCATGTCCCAAGGGGACAATGTCCTGGTTGTCATTGCTGCTGTGACAGGCAGGGTTTGGGGATCAGGGCCACGTGAAGGGGGTGGATCTGAATATCTGCACCACTTCTCCCATCTCCGCCGGATAAAAGTTCACAGCCTCAAAGTGCTGCAAAATATCGGAGGAAAAAAAAATAAAGTGGGAAGCGGTTATTTTAATTCAAACAATATTCAGAATATTCTGAAATTCGTGAATTTGAGAATTAGAACAACAAAGTCAATTGTCTTATTTTTCTTTCTCTTTTTTTTCCCCTGGTAGGGCAATGTAAATGGGACTTTGCCCCATCTCCACCTCCTAATTTGAGGCCATGGCTTGAGAACAGCAGGAACTGCTCATGGACTGGGTATGTATGCAAGTATGTGTCTGTTCATCCATACTCCACTTCTGTTGATTGGTTTGGACTGGTGAATGTGGGCATAAGGTTTCAAGGATGAAGCTCAGCAGCTCCGTGGAAATCTTGCCTAAGAAGCTGTGATTTTGGGTACTGAAAGTCCCTGGAGAGACAGCTGAGTTACACGGGGTGTATCCAGGCAGTGGGATGGAGCAGAAGGATCTGCTGCAAGGTTCTGGGGGGGGTGAGGTCTCCAAAGGACAAATGACTTCAGCTGCCAGGAATGGCTTACAACTGTGTGACATTAGGGCAGCTATTCTGCTCCTCAGCCTCAGCGAGGTCTCATGCTGTGAATACAACAATTTCTGCCTCGGCTTTGCCCAGTGCACTGATGAGGTGAGAGTGGGGGGTGTAGCTGCCTCCCATCCAAAAACCTAAAAACCAGAGAGAAGTGTCTGCAGTGCAAAGTCTCAGCTGAGTGGAAATGGGAAGATCGAAAGCCAAAGATATAATTCAGCAAATCCCCCCCCGCTTCCTCTTAAAGAGACAATGTAGAAAGCAAAACCATTCCAGGAACATCTTCCCTGCTGCAGGATTGTTCTCTTGCCCAACTGCTGTGGCACCACTGAGGGTTGGCAGCAGCATCAGCTGGCAGCTCCTCTGGGCCACGCTCTGATGGGACCCCGAGCAGAGCATCATCCCATTTCCTTCTGGAAAATGGAAACTGCTCTACTGTTTCTACGAGGATTGAGCTGTGAAGCACGAGGGAGGTTTGTTGTGAATACAGCTGAAATTTGCTCTCCTACCCAGGACACAGGCGGGCACAGCACAAAGTAGTGCACTCCAATAATTACACTTTCCTTTATTTGAGCTTTAGATTATGGAACTGAAATTAAATTTAAACTCTTTGCAGAAAGGTAATTTTTCCTAATCACTCACACTGCTGCACAGATCTCTACAACTTGATTACATTCTAATTAGATTAATTGGATGGAGAATAATTTCTTTCTCGGAGAAGATCAACTACAATAGACAAGCAGTTCTATAGATTCTGCAGGGGGAAAAGAAAGAGAGACAAAAAAAACCCCAACCCTCATTCAAAGCTTTAAAACCAAAGCTTTGTAAAATACTCAGTAATTGTTAAAGAGTTTATGAGCGTATATGGATGAGCTTGGGTGTTTTTCCCCCTTTTCTCCTCTTCCATCATTTTCCCTCACGCTCTCCCTCTTTTTCTCCTGGCTATAAAATGAGACGCGGAATTCCAATTCCTTCATCGATTTCTGAGATAAAAATTTAAGAAACTCACGTAACAAAAGGTTGCACTCCTGCATTCTGCATACAAAACGGATTGCCTTTGTTACAGGGGCAGAAAATATTGAACTGTATGATGCTGTGAGGTCTCTGGCCTGAATACTAATAGTTGTTACTTACCAGAAATGAACACAATCCAAGGAGGTTCAGCATCTTAGCTTGGCTTTGGCATCTTAATTAAAACAGTGAGTGATAGGCTTGGGGCTCCAAAAGGGTTCTGGGGCTCCATTTCCCTGCCTGTCTCAGTATCTCTAGATGCATCTGGTTGGGTAGCACATATAAGGCAGAAATGTTGTACTATGGGGCAAGTGAGGCCCTGGCGTAGCTGCCCATGGAAGTGTGGGTACCCCATCCCTGGCGATGCTCAAGGCTGGGTTGGATGGGACTCTGGGAATGTGGTCTATGGTCGATGTCTGCAAACAGCAAGGGAACTAAGTGATATTTAGAGGCCTCTTCTAACTCAAACCATCCTTTCCTGTGAACTTTGTAGCTATGAATTCATCCTTGCATGGAAAGCATGGTCATTAAGCAACGCAGCTAGAAATACGCTCAGCATGGATGGGAAATCCTGGGCTGAAATGTGAATGTCAGTAGCTGGGGACCCACGGGGCTGCAAGCAAACTCACCACTGAAGCTCCTGATGCCTCTCAGCATTGGGTAGAGCAGTGTCAGGGCCCGTTAACTTCTGGCAAGGATGCAGCAGCACCTCAGTTGCTCTCTGTTGCCTCTTTGAAATCCATCTGTGATTAGAACAGAAAAGAAACTTTGCCACTTGACCTTCAGTATGCCCAAGCAGGTTAATTATGAGGAGCAAAAGGGACTAGATATGTTCTGGTGACTCTCAGGTCAACGCTGCACTTTCCCAACTGGCCTACAAGAACGCTGAGGAAATGCCCCTTCCCCCTGCTCAAGGAAGGAGCAAATTGTACCTGTCTGAAGCTGCATTTAGGATCATCACTGCTAAATGATACAGCGTGGATCCTTCTTCCTTTTAACGTGCAGCCATTTGTTTTGCCGTGAGACAGGCAACAGATTTATGCTTCAGTAGTTCAGCGGCTCAGCAAGGTGTTGGGCTGCTTTGTGCTGAATGCTAAGTGAGCTCTGGAGTTTGAAATATGAAAAGTATTTGGATAAGGCAGATAGGCCACCTTGAAGACATAATCCACAGGAATAATGACAGGGCCAAGCAAAGCCAAAGCAAGTACTTAAATTAATAGCAAGAGATCTATTAAAGGGATTAGCCACACGTTGTAACACTTACAATGCTTTATCTCATGGTGGTTATGGCAGGAACTATATATTACCCCAAAACAAATGGCTAGGGGATGATTTATAGGTTAGAGAGGGTGGAAAGAAGCTTCACAGCCTTGAATTCACAAGCACTGAACTTTGGTTGGGGGTGAACACAGTGGCTTGGCCCCCAGGGGACATCTCCGTTTGGGATCAAGGTATGTTGGAGGTTGATATACTGGAGCCATCCTGCAGCTCCTCCCCTGTGTGCCTACTTCAGTGTGGCACAGGGCTGGGGCTGCTCCAAAGCACCCCCAAACTCATACAGTATTGTCAATACTACACCATAGCCAAGGACACAAGAGTTGCCTTTATTTTCAAAGGGGAGCTGTGGTTTTGAGGACCCCCCTCCTTTCCAGGGAGCCACCTCTGGAGGAAGCTCACAGCCCTCTGTGCCTACAGAGCTACATCTCCACAGCTCACCCGCGTGGATTGTTGAAACACTGTCAGTCACTCCTGGAAGGGTAAAGCCCTGACATTTTGTCTGCACTGTGTGGACAGCTGGAGTGCATATAAGAGCATATATCTCTATATCTACTAACGTTAAAATGGCAGATTTGAGCTGTCAGAGGTCTGAGCACTGGGCTTTACAGCATCACCTGCTTTTGACAGAGCTCTGTGCATGCCATTTGTAAGATAAAAAAAAAATAATAACGCAGAAGATGTAAAACCTATTGCCAGAACCACAGGGAAGGGATGGAGCTTGCTCCTGCATCCCCAGGCCTGCAATATTTAACTGGATTCCTCTCCAAACCTGGTTCAGGGTGATAACAGCAAAGCTCCCCTGGATTGCTGTGAGTAGAAAAGCCACCTTCTAATCCTCAGGGTCTCACTGGCACGTAGCAAATCCTGGGATGCTCACAGACCCCTGAGCCTCTGGATTCATGGTGCAGCCTGAGCAGGTCTTTTACGTTTCCTGACTCTTGTTAACAAGTTTTAAGAGAGTGTAAAGGAAAGTAGAATCAGATTTAGTCATTTCTTTTACAATATGCCCCTAAAAGGGGCCTCATAAAATATGAATTCCACCGAATGTGCTTGTTTCTAAATTCGGAACATGTGTCCAAATGAATTTGTAGCTCAAGAGATGAAGGACAAGCTGCCTGGGATGAGAGCCCTACAGCGAAGCATCCCCTTCTCCACTCTGCTGTGCCCCCAGCATGGGTTGCACTGCTCCAGCATCTCCCAACATCTGCTGCAGCCAACAGACGCAGTCAGTAGATGTGTACATGGGAAGGCACTGATGCTCCAGTCCTCGTGTTTCCACAGGACCCAGCTCCCAGCCTTGCCATGCCCCCCTCCAGCTGCAAGAAATGAGCTCCCAACAGAGGACAAACCATTTTCCTGCCCTGCCAAAACGTTCAACAGAGCTCCTTCCCCAGCCACGCCGGGGTGGGACGAGGGGCTCCCAGACACCGCTGCAATAGGAGAGAGCTGGAGGGGAAACTGCTGATGTTCTTAGCAAATCATTTTCCTGGCAATCCTGGGGAGGTTTCTTTTCCATTTCTGCCGTGTTAACTTTATGTTTTGTAATAATTAATTTCACTTTAATCAGCTCAACGTTGTGAAATGCGGAATCGTTTTAAACCAGAAATGTCTCCCGTTTTGCAGATATCGAGGCTGGAACACAAAGATGAAAGCATCCTGGGGGAAGGCAGAAGAGTGGGGCTGGAATTCAGTCTCCTCAGTGCAAAATTTCACTTTTACCAAATTGATATTTGGTAAAATATCTCTTCCTCCTCGTGCCGAGGATGTTATTGGCCTCCAGGTCAATATTTTCATATTCTCCCCTCCTTCTCCTTTGATTTCATTGGTGATTTAGTATTGCTGGAGCCCTTTCCAGGGCAGCAGCAACCATCACTTGGTGAGCTGGCTTCTCTTCAGGAGAGGAAGAGTGTAGCAGGGAGGGGAATGCAAGGGAGAATGCTTGCAGCAATGCATTGTGTGCCACCAGAAATGAACTGGTACAGTGGCAGAGAGCTGGGACCAGGGTGTTTAATCAGAGCCACGCCAAGGTGCTGCACAACCAAACCTTCAATCTTTCATGGAAAAATGGCCCAGTGGGGGCTGTGTGTAACCAGCAATGTGTACACCGATGCCATCCAAAGGGATGTGACCCAATGGTGCTGGAGGAGATATGGGTTTTTACTTTGAGCAGCTCTTTTGGGCTGGGGTCCCTCGTGCAACCTGGCTGCAGGCACGCTGCTCTCAGCAAACTGGTGATGATCAATGTGGTGTTTAACTGGGGAGACTGCCTGAGTGTTTGCTAGCTTTCAGGCTCTGCTTCTCTCTACAGGAGAAAACAAAGAGCAACACAAGTAATTTTATGGGTAATGAAAAGGGTCAAACACATTTGCACTCTGATGAGAGAAGCCGTAGTAAATCCTTAACTGGGAGCCGGGTGGATCAGTGCTTCCGAGCACAGACAGGCAGAGAAAAAATTAGGAGGGGAGATGGGCTGCTCGGTCAGTCTGGGAGGATAGATGGAAGGATAGATTAAATAAAGATCTACTTAGCCATCCATCTATCTATCCTCAGTCTTCATCTAGGACGAGAGCTTGCTCCCAATGATGGGAAATGTATCAGGGCTTAAGAAGAGAGACAGATAGGTGGAAGAACAGATGGATGGCTGGAGAGCTTCCCTGTGATCCATCTCCATCTACCCTTACACCTAAATCTTTATCTAATCTAGTCTGTAAAAGCAGATAAATAGCTGGAATCCTAAGTGCAGAGACAGAGAAAAGATTTAAGATAGTGTGGAGAGAAATGTAATGTTTACCCCAAAAATGAACATGTGGAGGATGAAAAGGAGAGAGGACATGGTGGTTCTGGAGCTCTGCGTCCAGCAGTGCCATGAGCACCAACCCTGAGTGCTCTGATCCCACTGCAGAGGAGGAAAAACAAAAGTAAAAACACTTCTTTTTCTATCTTTTTTTTTTTCTTCTTATTTTGCTTTGTGAGCTGCTAACTTCCCCTCCACTTTCCTAAGGCCTGAGCACAGGATCATTCAACAGAAAGACATTGAAAAAGCCAGTGTTGGCTTTTTCTCTCTACAAATAACACCGTGTTTCAGAGCAGCTGTAATTGCAGCATGAATCAAAGCAGACAGCTGGAGCCTATGCATGCAGCCTGCAGCCCTCATGCACTGGAAGGCCTGCCCTGTCCCCAGGATGCCTGTGGACACTCCAAGGTGACGGCCCTGGAAGCAGTGCCTGGTGAGGAGCAGTGTCCCCCAGGTGGCACCCCAAAGGCACGTACTCATCCCGTGGCCATCTATGAGAAGTGCAGCTGGTGGACCAGCTCCTGGGAGGTGAGAAACCTCATTTCATCTCAGGAGCAGTAACGCAGGATCATTTCAGATGTAGGTTTATAATTTTTTTAGGGAAAAAGATGCAAAAATGAGGTATTCAGGAGCAGAGTGTGGTGCCAACATGCTGTTACAACCAGGACATCCCTCCTGCTCTTGGTCCTCCCATCTCCCAACCCCCTTCCCAAAGGGATGCAATGAAGCCTTGGCCAAAATTGATGACAACTCCCCATTTGCAGCACATGGTGAGTCCACAGCATCCTGAGCCTTCCATACAGGAGTGCTGTTGCTCCCTTTTTGCCAGCACAGAGGCTGCAGCAGAGGTGATGTTTTAGCACAGCACTGCATCCTGGCTCCGTGTGCCAAAATCAATAAAGGGATCATGAATGATATTTCAATAATAACGATCATGAGAACAAATATAGCCATGTGCTGGGTGCTGTGCTTAAATGCAAGAGCACAGTCCCTCTGTTGTATTTAAAGATCCTGACCATGACTGGTTAGATAGCAGGAAATCTGCTTATTGATTTAATGACCTTCGGCTGAAGTCGTGTGCGAAGAGGAGGCAGAGAGAGAGGTGGATGGGATAGAATTGGAGAATCATCAGATCACTGAGGTTGGAAAAGACCTCTAGGACCACCAAGTCTGACCCCAACCCATCCCACTGTGCCCAATGCCCACGTCCCTCAGTGCCACATCTCCATGGCTCCAGAACACCTCCAGGGATGATGACTCCACCACTTCTCTGTTTCAGTGCATTACCTAGAGGTCTTTTCCAACCTTAATGACTCCACGACTATGACTGTGACCACTTCTTCTGAGAAGAAACCCTTCCCACTATCCAAACTGGAGAGTAGGGATGCAGCTTGCTTGGCTGGGTTTGTTTTGTTCTTCCTTTTTAGCCTCTTTCTTTTTGTGTCTCAGTGCCAAGCTTGTCCATCCCTAGGGATAAGGAGTCCTTACAGCCCTACTCTGCTCCCATGGGTGGGTACATCAGCACAGCCCCACAGGAGAGTCCTCGGGTGTCCTCCTTCACCCACACCGATTTCCACCTGTGGATTTCTCACCCCCACATCTGACGCCTCACGTGGGGCTGGCGAGCTGCAGCCCTGGCCGTGCCTTTCCAAAAGCATTCCCTGGTGAGATGCAGCCCTGTGGTGAACCAGCTGCTGGCATGGCTGAAAATCAACAGGTGGAAGATTTTAATACCTATTGCTCTCTAACCGCTACGGAAAGGGAAAGTTCATTGGCTGTCGATATTATCCTGCTGTGATAAAAGCTTAAGAAGCTGCTTTGCAGATGCCCACTGCGAGGAGCATGCTATAAATGTTTCCAGCGTGAAGTGATACATCACAGCTCATGGATGTTCCCACTGAGAAAGACCCCAGCTCCAGCTTCTTCCAGGGACGCACTCAGGAAATGCAATCTACTGCTGCCAGCATAATCAAACACATATTGTTCCCAGGTACAAAACTGGCCACCGGTGAATTAATACTTGAAAGCACTTTGCTCTCACTCAGCTCTTCCATCTGTTACTCTCAAAATGAGTCGTTTTTCTTCTTTTATTTTTTACACAGGGTTACTATTACCATCTCCACCCTGCCAGGAGGGAAACTGAGGCTGAGCACGTTGCCCATGGCTGCTGTGACTGTGGGCTGCAGCTGTGGACATCCCGGTGCCATCCTACACACAGTTGGCACCTGTACATGGTAAGACTTTCTGCAGATGTTTGGTTCCTTTTCTGAAGGAAATGACACTTGGAAGTGCACACACTCTTCTACCACTTCTGTATCTTTTGGATGCATTAAGCAAATGTGTCAGAGGGACAGAGCTCATTGAGCAAAATGCCCAAATTTACACGAGGACAGCTGAAATGAGAGAGGAGCCCCTTCTCCCACTGCAGCACACCACTGTGCCCTGTCTGCTCTGATGTGAGTCTCCTTGGAGTCGCATCAGTTTGTTACAGGCACAGCTTTCCTTTGGCCATTGGACTGTCCATCTGCTCACACGTTCCAGAGCTGCATCATGAAAGCTTGGGAAATGTATTTATTTCAACCCATTTAAAGTGATTTTGCTAATGTATTCCTCAGAGTGGGTTTAGCATGTGAGCTCTGTACTAAAATCATTACTGTATTAATGAGACCTAACCTAAAGCCACTGAACATGACTTTAAAGGGATATCTCAAAGCGGCGGCTGAGATGGATGGGAGCAGACAGAATGTGTTTGTAAAGTTATATTTAGTCAAATCAAACAGGAACTCATTAAATACAGCAAAATAATTCACTGAATAATTCACTCCAGTTGAATACGAAGGATTTGGAGAACCTTAGGTTGTTTGATTGAAAAATGGGTTATTGATGCTCCTTATGGATGTGACAGAGCAGAAATAGGACTGGGAGGTGGAGAGCTGTCACCTTGGTGTCAAGGGCCTTCCGTGGAGGAAGGTTCATCAGAACCAGAGGTTGGCAAAGTATGGCTTGAATTATGGCTTACACTTTCATTAGGGATGGAAATGAACAGCAACCCCTGACTGGGGAGCATGGGGATGTGTGAGAGCACTTGAGGAGCAGCTGAGGATCAGAGGAGGAATGGCTCCAGCAGCGCCTTGCCTTTGCTCTTTAGTCCCTAGCAGGGCATGCACTTGCTCTTAAAGTAAGCAAAACCTCATTGCCCCTCTGTACCAACTTCGGCCTGCATCTCAGGCCTGGTTCCAACTACTCAGCCATCCTTACAGCATTGGAGAGGATTAACTTTGCTTTCCAAATGAGAAAACCCTGGCACAGACACCTTGGCAGCTCAGCCATGTGCCCCCTCTGCACCCCCTCTTCCTTTAACCCCCTTTATGCCAGCATGCTCCACTCAGGAATCTCCCAGCAAAAGGAAAAGCTTTAAACAAAATACAATTTTACAGTTCATTTCAGTTAATCACAGAGTCTATGTTCTGAAATGATCTTCTCGGCATTGCCTATGGAGAGAAGCAATGGCTGATTGGCATTCCATTACTAAACAGCTAAGCCATTCATAATGCAAAAAAACAGACTTGATGGAAAGATTTGATTCAGTTTTCAAGCTAGACTAATTCAAAACCCAGTGCTCTATAAATCAGAGCAAATGTTCTTTATAAAAAAAATATAGCCGAGCCTGTGTGCAGTATCAGATCTATGATTTATGCCTGTATCCCATTAAACTGAAGGACAAGCGAGGGGAGCACAGGGCTGCCACTGCATGCCAGCTCCCTGCCTGCCCCGCAATAAACACGTCCTGTGACTGCAGAAACAGCTGTGATGTGTGAGGGACGTTTGGGGGCTGAGGGGATGTCCTGTTTTCCAGGGGCACAGCGAAGCCCCCTGGGGGCTGTAGAGCCTGCAGGGATGGTGCAGAGCAGCACGGTGCCTTGGAGCAGCAGGGCTGTGCTGAAGCCCTCAGTTTTTCCATCTTTGCTGCACCTCCTGATGTCCTGCAGAGTCCTTCTTGCAGAGAGAGCACTGTTTCTCAGCTGATACCACGGGTGGGATGCCTCCCACGGGTATCACAGGATACAACAACGGCTCCCCAGCACAGCTTCCAGGCTGCAGCAGAAGGAAGTGGTCTGGGAAACACCCTACAAGTGTTTCCTTCCCATTAAACCTCTCCACCCAACGGCAGCTACAGCACTGTGCATCATTTTGGTGCTGCATTCCACACCAAGCCCTGGCTGTGGGTGCCCTTCCACCCCTCCACGCATCTCCTGCTGCTGTTTGCTTTCCCTACAGTTCACATGGCACCGAGTGGGGGCTGTTAACATCTGTTGGCACTCCAGAGCTCATGGGGAAAAGGATTCCATCTTTCAGGGACTGCCGTTGACATTTTAAAAGCCGTGCCTGAAATCCCTGAACAATTAAGAGCAAGGTTTTCACATTCCTCCCTATCTGCGGCATTACGCAGGCAAGGCACCAGCTGAGAAGTACATGTTGGTAGGAAAAGCTGTGATTAATGAATAATGGAGTGCTGGCAATATGTAACTTCCAGGCGGAGCCCTCATAATTCAATCCAAGCTGTAATATCGGGGCCTTTTCTTGGAGGAGTCTAAGCAGTGGTTAAATATTAAATAAAAAACACGGCATTTTATTTTCCTTGGGCCATTCTG
The DNA here is from genome assembly GCF_038088225.1 of Cyrtonyx montezumae. NCBI lineage: Eukaryota > Metazoa > Chordata > Aves > Galliformes > Odontophoridae > Cyrtonyx > Cyrtonyx montezumae. The sequence continues at coordinate 3,154,698 of NW_027072036.1, forward strand.
CATCTCCTGATGCAAACCAGCATGGGTAGGACGTGCTACCTTGAGGGGTGAGGGGAGTTCAAATGCAAATCCATCTGCCCCCAGCCTGGGCTATAAAACTGCTCAATGGGGGAAGGAGAAAACCAGATTTGTGATGTTTGGGTGGAAAGAAGAGGCGTGCAGTGCCTTCTGCAGTGATTTTTTCCACCTGGATTTATGCCCTTTGTCTTTACATCATCATTCAGATTTGCTGGGGTTGCTCTGGGGAAAAGCTTCAAACTTTTCTGGCTGGATTTGTGTGTGCGTGTGGGGGTGCATTCTTTCAAGCATCCCTGTAAGTCACAGTCTGCTCAGGCATCTCGAGCTGAAGCAGATGGGATAACTGAGTGCAGCAGGTCCTCTTGCGCCCTTGTGCTGCTATTCCCTACACTCAGCCCCGTGCAATGCCATCTCCCCCCCACACACTGGGTCCAGGTCTGCTCCATTCCCATATCTTTGCCCTTTGAACACAAACCTCACAGCAGCCTCTGTGCATCTCCACCTCATTGACTCCTCATTTCTCTGCAGATCTCCTGCCATTCCTTCCTCTTCCTCTCCTTTTGCTGTTAGGGCTGAATGCTTCCATTAATTCCCCCAAGTTCTCTCCACATCACTGCTTTTCCTAATGACTCCATCCAGAATCTACTGACATCTGGTATTTAGCTTTCCTGATTCCTTCTAGGCACATTTTGCATGTGAGCATCCCTAGCCCAGCCACACCAGTGCTGCCCAGGTCAGCTCTCAAGGTGAAATCTCAGCTCATCTGCTGCCCTCCTTGCATTAATATTTATTAAATACACTGTGGTGACTCCTCCATCACTGACCACTCTTCACCTCTGTGGTAAGTGCTGTACAAAAAGGTACAGAAATGGTGGTCTCTGCAAGGAGTTATGTGGAAAGGGAGCAAATGGGGAGGATGAATCATAGTCACAGAATCACTGAGGTTGGAGAATACCTCTAGGATCACCAAGCCCAACCCAACCCATTCCACTGTGCCCGCTGACCCTCACTGCCACACCTCCAAGGTCCTCAAAAACCTCCAGGGATGGTGACTCCATCACTCCCTGGGCAGCCTGTGTCAATGCATCACCACTCTTTCTGAGAAGAAATGTTTCCTTATATCCAGCCTGCAACGTGAGGCCATCAGCTCTCACCCTAAAGAGGACATAGGCTGAAGCAGTGGCAACCCAGCGGGCTGTGGGTGCAGGATACTTAAATCCAGCCCCTATTTATCAGCCTTACCCTGGAAAAGTTTGGCAGATGCAAATGGATGGGATTAATTCTTGGCTGCATTTATTAATTTGTTTGTTTGTTTTTCATCTGGAAGAGCAAATCTTCCATGTCTCGTCCTGATGGGACCAGAAGGGGCTTTCCTAAAAGAAGTGCATGAGCAGCTGAGTGCATTCCCAGCAGGGAAACAAAGGTTCAGTTCATGCTTAATCTGTTCTACTGTGAGCCGTGCTGGGGATGCCCAGTGACCCTGGGGCTTTGGGGCAGGCTCCCAGTGGTCCCCATGCATGTCCCCATCACTGCATCCTTGTGACAGTTGTCATAAGATGATGCATGGAGTGGAGGGGTTGCTGTGATCCAGACCACACTGCAGGCCAGGGCTGGAGCAGAGCAAAGACAGTTTCCTTTGATTCCTGCACAGCAAATGCTTTCACACAGTCACCATCCCCATGGTGAGAACGGCTGAGCAGTGCCTGCCAAAATCTCCGCTGCTCTCTTCAGCACCAGAGGGTCGCGTTTCAGCGCTGAAGTCCCTTATAATAGTGGAACTGATCCGTCAGATAAGGGAGATGAACAGGAAAGGGAACAGATCTGTATCTTAAACTCTGCTTGGCCGCGGTGCTTTATTCATGAGACAACACTGCCTCCGCAAACGGCCTCAGCAGCCAGAGCTGCTCCGTGAAAAGTCACAAACCGAAGGCACTGCAGTGGAAGGACTTCGAGAAACAACAGCACAGCCAAGCAAACAGCTCCGTGCATCCTGCAAAGGCCTCATCAACCCCCACGGCAAGCAGCCGAGACAACGCTGCGCTCAAAACAAACGCAGCTAATCTGCAGCTCAGGCTATTTTTCAAAGACTTTCCAGCAGACTTGCCCCATGAGCTGCTTTTGTTTCCCTGCACAGTTCTTTGCCAGCACCAATGGAAGGCTCATTAGCTAACCAGCCCCCCTCCACCAAAGGATAAACTGATTTTATCAATCAGTTTTTCCGGGCAGTAACTTTTGCTTTCAAAATGAAAGTGTTTTTTTTTTTTCTCTCTCTCTCTTTTTTTTTTTTTCCCTAATAATTTAAAGTCTGGGGGTAGGGAGTAGGGAACAGAGGTGGAAAAACAGATTGTGAGGCCTTTAATGCTGCACAGATAGGAGAACTACTCTAAATCATTTCCAAAAAGAGAGCAAAGGTTAAGATAAGGCTCTGTGCTGTTCAAAAATATCTCAGTAATTCCATTAAAGAGAGAACTGCTAAAAAGCAAGCAGTTGAAGATAAAGCATTTTTTTTTTCTGGATGTTTAACATAATTTTTGTCTCAATTGAATTAGAAAGAGCTCTCTTAACAAACAGGCTTTTCCTTCCCAAGGGGAAAAAAAAGACTCAAGCAGTCGGCCTGAAGGGGTACAACTTACAGCTCCGTACCACTTCTGCCTACAAACCCTTGCCCCCCACAGAACAGCCCTGGGGGCTGCTGTGCTTTGCTGCTGCAGAGGCTCATGCCCTCAGATGTGGCCCTGAGCATCCTCCTCCTTTAGGCTGTGCCTCTGCCACCTTCACAGTGCTGCTGCTTGGGGAGGGGGCTGCAGCACTAAGGTTTCCCTGCTGTGCTGGGATTTGTTAAGCTTTTGACAATGGTATATATTTTTCTTTTTTCCTTGTTTTTTTTTTCCCCCGTGAGATCCCCCCGTTTCCTGCAGGAAATTTCAATATTTCATTGGGAAAACACAATCCTTGGCTTTTGGTTGACATTTGATTTGTTTTCAAGCAGGATGCTGTGCCAAAATGTTGACATTTTTCCAATGAAAACGAAAGCTCGCTTAATCTGTCTGCGAATCATTTTTCCCTTCCCTTTTCTACCAGTTCATGCAAGCTCCATCCTGAACCTGATTTCCTGAGACCAACAAAGGAAATAACCACTGTGCCCAAGGCTATTTAAACCTCCCTCTGTGATGCACAAGTCACACACACTCACAAAATCACTGCAGACATCACACGCGAGGTCATCACAGCACCCTCAGAAGGATGTGGGAACTCTCCTTGTTGCCTCCCCCCCCGGGCCAACTTCCCACCCACCTGTCCCACTAGAATGCTGCCTTCCAGAAGTGGTAGGACAGCCAAGGAGCCCAAGTCCTGTTCACCTGCAAGTGGCTTAAATCAATACCTCCTGTGAGTCACATGCCAACAAAGCAATTCTCTCCCTTCTTCCTTCCCTCCCTTCCCTTCCCTTCCCTTCCCTTCCCTTCCCTTCCCTTCCCTTCCCTTCCCTTCCCTTCCCTTCCCTTCCCTTCCCTTCCCTTCCCTTCCCTTCCCTTCCCTTCCCTTCCCTTCCCTTCCCTTCCCTTCCCTTCCCTTCCCTTCCCTTCCCTTCCCTTCCCTTCCCTTCCCTTCCCTTCCCTTCCCTTCCCTTCCCTTCCCTTCCCTTCCCTTCCCTTCCCTTCCCTTCCCTTCCCTTCCCTCCCCTCCCCTCCCCTCCCCTCCCCTCCCCTCCCCTCCCCTCCCCTCCCCTCCCCTCCCCTCCCCTCCCCTCCCCTCCCCTCCCCTCCCCTCCCCTCCCCTCCCCTCCCCTCCCCTCCCAATGGAGCATCACTGTGAGGATGAGCACATCCCAGGTAGGAGGGGGTGCTGCAGCTAGGAGCCTGCCCTGTGCTTTTGGGGCATGAGAACAGGACCCCTAAATTGTCTAAGATAGATTCCAAGCAGTAAGAGAGGTACCTCAGCACAGTGCAACTGCAGAGAGTCTCTGTGTTATGACAATCCTTACGTGGTACTGAGAATCTCATTTCCAACCACACTCTGTTAGGGTCTGGCTGCAGGAATCATAACACATTAAATTGAGTTTTTAAAACGTGTTTAAAGCAAGCATCTGCAAGCACTTTGCAAACAAACATGAAGGTGTTAAGCTGCACAGCAACCAGGTGAAGCAGAGGTATATTTGTCTTCTAATTAGAGATTCAGAGAAGTGGGAGCATAGGAAATAGGACTGCTTCAGCATGACATTAAGTGAATGTTTAAACCCAAACCTAATTTTTTGAGTCAGTTGGCTTTGGTGAGGAATAAGAACATGCTTAAATATGCTGAGTTATGGACTTAGGGATTTTCAGAAATGGCTAAGGGAATTAGGTACCCACTGACATACAGGGATTTAGAAAAATAATCCCTGCAGATTGACCTGAGGTCCATCTCAGTCCAACATTCCTGTGAACAGGATGGCATTTGTAGGATGGTTTGGGGATTGTACTTGAAGCCCAGCACATCCCAAGAACCTGTTACTAATGGCTGTCTCCAGGGCTGTCAGGATCCTGGTAGGATGTCTGTGAAGGGGTCCCATGGCCTAACTCCAGGCAGGATCTGCTCCAGAAGCTCAGATGCTCCCACTCTGCTCTAGGCCTGGAGCCCCTCCATTTCCCATGCACATTTGGCTGCACCATCCATCTCAAGTGATGTGATGCTCACATGTGATGATATTCACTTGTGACACGATGCTCACTTGGGCTCTGGGCTTCCCTGCTTGTTCACGATGGCAATGGAAAAACAAATCAATCTGTGCTGGTGTAAAGGTTCAAAAAATGTCCTTGTGTTCCCTTCTGCTTCTTCCCTTTGTGATATGTCCTCAGGCACTGGGCTGACATTATGAGCCACTGCAGTGTCCCAAGGCAGAAAGCCTTGGAGGGGGACCAGTCTGAGCACACTCAGAATTGCTCTCCTTCTGTACAGGGGCTGAGAAGCACTATTCCCTCTCCTGCTGGGTGCTGGCCTCAGGGACTTGAGCCAAATTCAGCAAGGGCCCCACCACCACCACCCAATTCCTCCCTACAGCATTCAGTGTTCATGGGTGCCCAGTCTGCCCAGCTGACAGCTGGCATCACCGATAAGAGTTAATCAGCTATAAATAAATAAATAATGATGATAAAACCCCACCAGTATCTATTAACAAAGCCATTTGGACTTCTTTTTTTTTTTATTTTTATTTTTTTCTCTAGTGTTCTACTTATCTTACAAAGAAGAAGGGGAAAAAACAGCAAGGAAGATAAAAATGTTGGGCAAATCTAGCATGGCTGAGTTATGTTGTTGGACCTGAGCATTTCAGTGCTATGGAGCAGACATCTGCTTCATGCTCCGGGCTGATAGCAAGCCCAGGCAGCTTTATCACTAGTTTGGTTTCCAGGTAAATATTTTTCAAGTGTAGGAAAGGTCCTTCAAAGCCTTGCACGTGCAAATGCACACATGCCATGCACAAATAATCTGTTCCTGCAAGATTTATGTCAGGCTGGACAGAAATGGGGGGTACCTAAGAATAAGCAAGCTGCAGGATAAGCAATAGTTTAAAGATACTGAGTTTCTGCAGTCTGGAGTTTATAATTTTGTCATAAATAGAAATAATCGATCATCCATTAGCTAACATCATAAGGGCATTGTAGGCTCTCTGTTTTGATCGGCTTATCCTATCAAGTTGGAGCTGCACAGGAGAGCTGACACACTGCTGTGATCAAACAAGAAGGTGATGCTGCCAGAGGTGGGGTCAGCCCCATGCAACCACCTCCTGCTCTGTGCAGCAGAGCTTGGGCTGGGATTTACAGTCATGCGATTGCACACAGCATCCAAAGGCTTTCTTTCTTTTCCCTGGTTCTCATCTGGCAGGCATGTTTTTGCAGTTTCATCCTTTCTTTGGGGGTGACAATTTCCCTTGCACAACGGAGGAAAGAGGGTTTCTACGAGAAGGCATGGCAGTGAAAAGGATCCTAGATAAACCAAAACTACGGCAAGACCTTGGCCAGGGTGTTGAAGCCATAGGCCATGTCTTGGGACCTTTGTATGACAGCGCATGTGACTGACATCTAGAGCTGATGGCTCTCCTGTCTGTGACTGCAAGTCCCACATCCTCTGACTCTGACCCACCAAAACTCCCTGGACTCCAACTGCTTTGGCAACCCTCCCTGGTCCTGGGTTGCCCCGTGAAGATGGGGCTTGTGGTAGGATCCTGTGGCCATCTTCAGCTTTAGCCCTTTTCCTACACAAAGCACTGCTTTTAAAGGTTGAGTGCAGCTTACTGTGCTTTCACATAAATATCAATGGGATCTTGTCTGTTAAAATCCCATCTATTTGAGTATATAATTTTCCCCGAGTCAGAATCTATTAGTAAAATCTCAGCCCGTGTGACAAGATAACAGAATCCTCAAATTAAATAGGGTTTCCACAATTACAGCTTCCCCTTTTCTTTCCCAGTATTAACACCATAAACGCTTCTGTCAGATGAGATAAGATCTGAATGCTACCCTGACAAGGCAAATGTTATCAGAGATCAGTTAATTACACACTGGATTTCAACAGAGGCAAATAAACCCCCTGTGGGTTTGTGTGAAAACTGCCATCCCACCAGCTTCTCCCTGTGCCACCAGGCATGCTTCACTCATCGGTCCCTCCTTTCCCAACATGCCAGGACATGGGATTCATGCTTTCTGCCTGCTTTTAGACCTTTCCTGGAGCAGAAGGGCTGCCCCACAGCAGGTCATGGGCCCTGAAGGTGGGGCAGATGGTTCGAGAGTTGCCAGGAGGAAAGATTATAGTACCATGGAATGCTTGGATTGGAAGGGACATTCAACATCACCATTCCAACATCCCCTGCTGTGGGCAGAAGACAAAACAGGTTGGCTCTGTTGGAAAGGAGGCCCTGTGGCTCTGCAGAGAAGAAGGAGAGCTCAGAGAGCAGAAAGGAACCTGGTGATGGTCTAATCCCAAGGTGGGACATGGCACACTGTCTGAGCCAGGTGCCGTGATGCCCTGAGACCTGAAGCACACACTCATTTTCTGCTTTCTAAATTGCACGTGCCCAGCCTAAGATTGCCATCCTGTGGCAGGATGATTAGAGAGAGGCTTCTCTAGGGGCTGATTCACCCCATCCCACACTGGTGATGTGCTCTTGAAGGTGCCTCTCCCTTTGGCACTGGTGCAATGGGTCCTGCTGTTTTGGGGCTGTGTTTGGGTGAAAATCCATCTGATCCAACCACAGCACTAAGTGAAGAAGTTGCCAGGGCAAAGACACCTCGAGGCCAGCTCTGCTGTGAAGCTTGGGTTTGCCAAGGGACTCAGCAATGCTTAATTCAGCCTCATATACAAATGCAGTGTCTTCTCAGCACACTGAATTTCACTCTGAGTTTACTTCGGTGTACTCCAGTTACTTTATAAACTTTATATATCCTTTATAAACTTTATAGATGGCATAAACTTCAGGCACAGTCACCGCCTTCTCCTAAACTGCAGGATCTGCACCACTTTGAGTTGAATTTCTTCCTCCTCACAATGTCTCACTCCACATTTTCCTCCAGCTCGGGATATGCCCCTCGGCCTGCCTTCAGGGAGGAAGGCCAATTATTCCCATTTTTAAGAACTGCTTCCAAACGAACTCATACGTTCTTCAGTTCTGCAGCAGGCTCCCGGATTGTGTGAGATGGTTTTCTTCTCCTCCTTGGTATTTGTAAATATGGTATTTGCACTCGAATTTGGGTGGCAGCCTGTGTTGCGTGGGGGGTGATTGTGAGCACAGTCCCTTATCTGCCGCAGTGCTGCAGGAAGATGGGACATGGCAGCCCCAGAAACAAGAGGGGGTCACTGCAAAGCTGTCAGCCACAGCTTGTTACCTGAGTGATGGGCAGGAATGAGAACCAAAATCAGAGCTACACAGAAAATCTCACTGCGTTAAGAGCTGTGGGCTGTCCTGCATGCTAACTGCTGTCAACTACTTATTTTTCACACCCTGAGCATTAACATCAGCTGACGGTATGGCCCAAAATCTTGTCGTGCTTTGTTGTTTCTCTCCTTGTTGTTCAAGTCACGCCTGCCTCTATCAGTGCTGTCCTTTTTCCTCTTCTGTTCCTTTCTGTCCTGCAAACGTATGCAGGGTGTTCCTGAGAATGGCAGGGTTTACTCAACCGCTGATAACTCCAATCTAGTCTAACAAAGAAGTAAATGCACAATGACATCTCTTGTGCAAAGAGCTGTCATAAAGTGCGGCTGGCAATCCAAGTGGTATAAATGCTCTTTCGATTAAGTGCCTCATTGAGGTGAGCTGATGATGCTCCATTAGGCTGAGGTGATAGACTTCTAGTTCTTGACACAATTGATGGGGAGAGGGATTCAGCCCTGTGGCAGGCAGTGTGACTCTCGCTGTTCCGTTTGCTCCAGGTTGATCCGATCTATTGCAGCTTTTCCTGTCCCTTTTCCTCTCAGCGTGTTCCCCCTTGGACCAGGTTTGCTGAAGGGCAGTGGTCCTGGTGCAGCTTTTGGAGCACTGAGGATATGCACCGAGTCTGTTGATGAGTTTTTTTTGCATGGCAATAAACTAAGTCCTACCCCCCACCTAGGTATAATAAATAATTCCCACATTTTCAGCTTGTTGCTGCAACACTTATATAATTCAGGAAAAAATAAAAAGGGATACAGCTAATCTATGGATGCAGGATGCAGGAACAGCTTAGGAGAAGCCTCCAGCTTCCCCTTGAGGATTTGGTGCCCCCATGGTTAAGCTTTGGCCCGAGGAGGTCCTCCAGATCTACCCTAGGTTTATCTTACGTATATCCAAGCTTGGTCCAAGTCAAGCAAGAAATTAAAATCCTTACTGTTTACAGGGAAGCCAACCGCATGAGAGTGAGTGAAGGATGGCTGTGCCCTCACTATTAATTGCTTCAGTTTTACTTGCAGTTGGTGACAGTTATTGTCACGCCTGCTGGGACACGGGAGGAGCTCCATCCATCACAGCCCCGATCGCGGTGCTCTGGGAGAGGCACTGCTGCTGATAGCTCTCTTCCACTCCCTGCACAGAACACTTTCTCTCCCTTATTAAACAGAGGGAAATGGAAGAACAAAATTGGAATATGTAAAATGCTTGTTACTTGCATTTTCCAGCTGGCTGACGTTTCCTGATAGGCTGCTTATGGGGCACCCGTTATTGTTATTCACCACAGTACTTCAAATCGCTATTATTATTTTTGTTACTTCCCTGTCGAACACAAAGGCATCAACTTTCCTCTCACCTTGATAAAACAGGACACAATTGCTTTCATGGTTAACAAGTCCCAAGCAAGTGCCACGGGCTCACCCCACGTGACAGTTTCTTGGCTAGTGGCTCCGAGGGATATGTGCAAAACCATCGCTTCTGCTTCAGAGTGATGAAATTTACGCCGAGGCATTAGAGGTGGCCATAAAAAAGCAGCACTTAATTGCAAAGAGAAACATGGGGATGAGAACATAAAACAGATTTAGGTTTTATTTGCTTGCTGAAAGCAGGAGAGGTGGGTGACCATCGTTATTTGGCTGTGGAGTAACTTGAAGATCCATTCCCTGAGAACCCTGCCCAGAATTTGCACCAAGCCCTCTAAGCACGCGCTCAAACAGGACTTCCATCATGTCAAACTTGTCAAAAGCGGGTAATGCAGATGAAACACTTAAAAAGAATCTCATTTTCAGGACAAGCTGATCACTCTTTCCTTGCAAATAAAGCCCTTGTAAAAGATCTTAATTTAAGCAGCCAAAGATTAAGCTGCCCAGAATGATTGCCTGCACTTGCCGTGAATTCACTGGCATTTAGCACGAGGCACAAGGCTGCTAATGCAGTGTCACCATGTTCCTAGGATAAATCGGGCTGAAAAATAGCGAGAGGGGGTGACAGAAATGAGACCACAGGGAAGACTGACACGTGGTGAGGGCTGAATCCCAAAGCTGGACCCTTATAGAAAAAGAGGCACGTCCTGATGCTTCTGGGTTCAGTCATGGGGTGAGCGTCGCCCAGAAGAAATCAGTTTGGAGAAGATCACCATATGATTTAATGAAGCAGGATGGATTTAATTGTAGAACCACAGGATCATTAAGAATGGAAAAGACCACTAAGATCAACAAGTCCAACCATTGATCCATCCCCACCATACTCACAGCAGCCTCACGGGTTGCCTTTCACCTGTAGAGAAGGACTTTGGTCTGCTCTCAGGGGTACTGGGCTCCCTTGTGACCCAGCTTAGGAGAAAAACCGAGGCTGAACTGTTCTGGGGAAAAGTGAGCAATAGCTGAGATGGAGCTGGCCCAGCTGGAAGGGGACATCAGTTCTCAGGGTACAGTGCCACTGCAGCTGAGCTGGGGGCAAGCTTGTATAAAAGCAGCAAACAAAGAGATAAAAGGAGTAATCAGAGGAAGAAATCAAGCAAACAGAGCCCATTTCCTTGAGATATTTGAGGTCAACTCCAGTATCAGCATGCAGCAAGAAGCTTTATTTTATATATATATGTGTGTGTGCTTGTGTGTGTGTGTAAAATTCTGTTCTTTGACAGCTTCTGCCTGGATTTTTATGCCATTTTTTTTCTCTTTGCACCATAGTTATTTAATCATTTTTGTATCTTAACAAATACCATTTGCTTCTGAAATTGGAGCCTCGAGGTGCAACCTGGGCACTGAAACCCTTGTCAGCATGGAGTAGGGCTGGCCCCAGGCTGGACCCTCCCTGCTTTGATCCACCTGGCACATCCCCAGCTCTGCAGCATGTCCTCGCCAGCGAGGGATGCTTTGTGCCACTCATGTGTAAGAGGTAGCACTGAGCATGTTGCTAGCTGTCCCCGGAGGATAACTTTTCATTATTGATGTGGAAAGTGGAAAATAAAATAGACTATTACACATTTTATCTTCAGGGAACGTTGTTTTTTTTTTTTTTTCCCTTCTCCTTTCTCCTCCCCTTCAGATATGAAGGCATTTCAATTCAGGGAATCATTCTGAGTACAAAGAAGTCGATTCTGAGAGCAGCAGGCGCAGGTGACTTGCAACATGTCTCTGCCATGCATGCCTTTATTATTCCCTGCCAATCCTGGAGACAGGACGTCTCGTACCTGGAGTGCCACAGCTGTGCTGCTCTTTCCAGTCATTAAACTCGACTTTGAAGTTGTAAGAAATATCTGATTCCCCTAGTTCAAACAGGCCTGGCGAAACGGCACGTAAAGGGAGTTAAACAGCACTCCTTGGGTCGAACCACGAGCCGGAGGAAGATGAAAGGGCAGTGGGGAAGAAAGTGCAGAACCTCTGCTTGTCGGTGTGTGCCAGCAGTGTTCCAGCTGCTGTGTCATGCGAGGAGAGCGCATCCTCCAACGCTTGCAGATGGCACAGCCCGTGGGCAGCTGGGCACAGCTGGTTGGCAGCAGTGTGAGTGTTTGCCAGCTCGCTGGCCAAGTGGAAAATGGGCATTTGTAGGTACAAGCCCTTCGATTTTCCACTGGGAGAAGAACACGGGCAGACAGGGATGGGGGAGTAAATCAGAGCTCACTGATACGAAGAAAAGAAAGCTTCCGGATCAATATTTAAGAGTAAGCTAGCAAAGGAAAACTGCATTCTGCCTCCATCCATCAGCCCTGCACGTGGCTGCTTATCTCATGCATCTGCTGTCTCCTCCCAGGCTTCTCACTTTCCAAATCTACAGCACCATCTATAGCCCTCTCACCATGTCTGTGTGGTTGAATCTCTCTTCTTCAAGGAAGGAATCAGGGATTTGGGCATCCAGCAGTGAGACCACTTCTCATTACAGATGCAATTAGGATAACCGTATTACCCTAATGATGATGAAATCATCTCCCTAGCTAGTAGAGCTGCAATCCACTACAAAAAAATGGGCCATGGGTTATGGCTGAGATGGTTCAAGAGGTTCCCTCAGTTTCGCCTCAATGTTCCTACACCTGAGGCAGGCAGCTGGGATTTCCTCCAGGCACAGGGTATGTGAACATAGCAGACAGCTCTCGCTTTCCACAATTTGCCCACGGGGCCAGAGATCTGTAGCTGAGACACCATCAGTACTTGCAAGGCTCTTATCTCTCTGGTGTGCTGAGATAGTACCTGATTGCTCAGTATCAGAGCATCTAACTGACTGTGCTGCATTCATCCCCACGGGCTGTGGACAGGCAAGTGGTCCAACTTCCTTGTACACATTGGGACCCTCACTTTGAGGTACAGCAACACTGAGAACAATACTTACGTATTAAAAACACATTCATTTGTGGTTGGATGGGTGCGAAACTCATCTAATGAGCTTCAGAAGTTCACCACACAGCTGTCCCCAGAGGTGCTGGCTGTCAGGAGTCCCCTCGTGCTTGCAGAGGCAGCAGCACTTCTGCAGGGTGGATCACCTCAGCAGCTGTGAGTGTCCAAAACAGACCAGATGGCATCGGGTTTGGTGGGTTCACATGTGACCACTGACATCTACCTTAAAAATACCTGAAGACGAACAACTTTGACATTAATTCAAATAAGGATTAGAGGTACTCCTTGGATATTTTAGGCCTGAATGACTCAAGTGAAGTGACAGCAGGTCGCTCCATCCCTGGTAGCACTCAAGGCCAGGCTGGATGGGGATCTAAAGTTCTTCTAACCCAACCATTCTGTAATCCTATGATGTTTGGGCAGCTGTGGGCTCCTTGCAGACAGTATGTCTCTCCCTGCTCCTGTGGAATGAGCTGCTCTTTGGAAGTATGCCCTCAGAGTATTGTCTATTAGGCCATGGCTTAGTTTAGAGACCTGACTTTGAGGTGGGAAGTCTTAGATAAGAAGTTCAACATATGCACGCTCTATTTCCAGAGGTCACTCCTCATGCTGTCATGCTCTCAGTGGCCCCTTTCTGCAAGAACTTTTGAGTGCTGTTCTGAAGCAGCAGCAAAGGACACATATGTGATGATGGTGGAGGGTTCATTTGTGCAGAAGCATGTGTTGTGTATTGGTATGGAACTGGGATGTCACTCAGGCAAGCTTTCCCAGGCAGCAAACTTCCACATTTATGTGCAAATGAGGAGACAGTCACACCAAACCAGAGGGAGAGGACGTTAATGAATCTTCTTCTAGGCTTTAAGGAAAACATATTGCCCAATGCTGTGGAAAATTAAAATTTGTTTCTAATATGTATGGTAAATTTAATGCTAAAGACCAAAGATAAATGGGAAGAAAGTTTAATCCGAGCTGACCCCATTTCTGCTGGAATGTCATTTGCTATGGTTTTTGCTCCCTCTTAGAAAGCAAGAAACACACTAATTAGTTCTCGCACTCTGCATATAAATTACTGCTCCCAAACATTTAAAGTAGAATGTAGAGGAAGGTAGGGAAGGCACAGAGGGAACTGTCCTGTATCCACTGTGGGTTTGCACGTAATCATAAACTGAAGGGCTGGTGCTGGATGGAAACCTCATGGCTTGTTGAAGTCACTGCTGACAGATGTAGTAGAGGTAGAGTAAATGAAATCAAATTTACTTCAGGATGGAAAGATCTCCCTAACTGAAGGGAATCTGAACTGCACAGGGCTTGGCTGGTCTTCAGGTTCCTGGAGTTGGACTCTCAGCTTTCTAAAGCTTCTCAGAAACAAAGCTCTCTTCTGCACTACGTTACATGATCACCAAAACTGGTGCAGCTATCCGAAAAGATGACTTGCAACATCTCCCTTGCAGAGCTGAAGATGAACCCAACCCGTTCTGCTGGCAGGTGGCAGTGAGCCTGCCTTCAGCTGAGGAGCTCGCCACAGCCTCAGCAGCAGCAGCTGATGGAGGTTCAGAGTTCAGGTGAAAGGTGTGACAGCTTGGTGTGGGACCCTCGGTGCCCTGCTGTTAGAATTTGCTGAGCGCGCACCGTGACGGGTTATAATCAACCTGTCCAATTTTAAACTCATCAGAAGCTAAGCTACAGGTTTTTATAATTTATTTATTTTTAATCATTTACTTTATTTGAGTAGTGAATGTGCCTGGCTAGAAACAGCCTCCAGGCAGCCAGGAAAGTTCCTCGTGCAGACAGCCTGCCTGTGATGGGTGGGAATGCCAGTGCAGAAGAGAGAATGTTAAAGTGGTTCATCAGCAACCCCAGGAGGTGCAGGCAGAGGAAAGCCTGCTTTCTGAGCCGTGTGAACTCAGGGTGCCACCTGGCTTGGCAGCGACTCTTCAGCCCCAATTACATGGCAAAAGGGACAGGAAGCTTTGAGCACCTCAAATCTGTAAGTGAGGCATCTCAGTTTAAATAAGTTTTAGGACCTATTGCAACTGCTTTCTCTCCTCCATACAACTTTGGGAAGACTTTTCAGGCCATGCTGAAGGGCGTTTCTCCATCCTACACACTTCTTCAGTAGCTGTGCGTGCTTGCATGACTCTTCCTCCCTGGAAAGAAGCCCAGGTGCAGTGCAGCAGTGCAGTGGTGCAATCTGTCCCCACAGGGATGCAGACCCTTTACCCTCTGGAGTGTGAGCAGAGCAGAGGGGTCGGGGGATGAGGGAAGCAGCCAAGCCCACGACTGCATCACTCAGAGCCCCTCGGTGGCATGGTGGGCAGTGGCATCTCCCCAGGACACAGATGTGCAAGCCTTGATCTGGAACTGTCCCACATCATTAGAGTCCTTTGCATTCCAAACCCAACCTGACAGAAACGTTTTGTTGCGGGGGGTGAGGAGATGATGGGAGAGGACATCTCGGGGCTCTGCGCGTCCGTCCCCATCCCTGGCACGGATTGCACTGTGTGCAAATGGAAGTGAATAATTCAGCATCTCCTCCTTTTTGGAAGATGGTCTCAGGCTGCGGGAGGCGGAGGCACACGGGATGTGTCAGGACATGGCTTCAAACCACGCAGAGCGCGGAGGAAACCAGCACAACCCCATGGTTTTATACCAGTATAATTACCTCTTCTGGGCACGGAGGGTATTTTTAGCCTGCTTGCCTGAGGAAATTAAGCTCCTATGATCACGTAATGAACGTGTGCGCGTTTCTGCATGTTTATTCTGACCTTAATAATTTTTGAACCCATTGGCACTTTCAAGCAGGTTTGATGGGGGGAGGAAAGCGGTCTCGGATACAATTAAGTTTTTATACATACTGTGAAAACAGTGGAGAAAGAGGCTGTAAATGTTCCCCATCAGCATTTCTTGCTGAACGACAGGCCGCAGCCCGGGCTTCTGCCTTATCAGCCATCAAAGACTCCTCATAGGGGCAGAGGATTTAGAAAACCCCATTTGAGCTGCAGGAAAAGATGTGATTGGAGCTTGCAACCAAGCATGAAATGCAGATCTTAAAAGAAAGCAGGCTTTGTTATTTCATGTTCTGATGGGACTGCTTATTAACTGCTTATTAGTTGTACCAGCACAAAGGCAGGAGTGGATTACATTAGGAGGTATAAAGTCGTCGCTGGTAATGCAGTGCGCTCCTCTTCCCCATATAAGTGCATTTCTGTCATTTCTGCACTCAGGGAGTTAATGCTGCTTCCACTTTGGGGCATAAATAGGGCTTAAAAGCCCTGAGTATCTCACACAGAGACTTCAGCTGGGGTGAACCACAACAGCTGTCAGATTTGGTTCTCTGCAGTACTCACAGTGACACAGATTAGGACTGGGGAAGAGTTCTCGTGGCAGAACACTGTAAATCCTCTGCACTGCTCTACTGGGGGACCATGGGAGCCAGGCTGCTGCCTGCAGCTGGGATGGGGCTCCTCCTGCTCAGCCCAGGACCAAGCCCACTGCCCCTGCTTCCCCAAGCCCAGAGAGATAGCTGTGATACAGAACGTGTTGTTCAGAGGTGCATGGTGCACTCACACAATGCAGTCTCCATCTGAACAGCGCAATTCACATCAGGGTTTAAGGCTGTTTTGTAAATTCTTTGGAAATTCCAGCCTTTGGTTAATTTAGATTCATTTTCCAGAGACTCCCTGGGTAGACAAGCCTGCAGAAAAGCCTGGCAGCAGCCACAGTTTGACAAGTGGGACTCACGGGGACAAATTGCTTCATTGGCCAACGGAGGTTTTGTTCATCCTCCTTTGTGTCACAGAGCGCGCTGCCAGCTCCGGGCTGGGCAAGGGCCCATGCAGCTGCACACCATCCCTTCCAGCCACCCCCCTCACATCCAGCCCTAATTAAAGCATCAGCCCCAGTGTGAGATATGGACTGTATGGCTGCCCACCTCCCAGAGCAGCTGGGCTATGGGAAATGATGCTGCATTCTCAACAAGGCAAAGCCAATCTGCTCAGCAAAGCCACCAGTGCCCCGAGGGGACAAAGCTGCCATCAAACCCACTGCCTGTGTCCTGCCAGAGGGATGTCACAGAGAGATGCTGCATTCTCCAGCCCTGAAACAACAGCAGCTCCAAGGAAAGGAGCCCCTCCACAGGGTTTCTGATCCCCAGGCTCACCTCTCCCAGGTCTGCAAGTCAATTGGTGATTGCTTTCCAGCTCTGCTGTTAATTAATGGCCCTGCAAAGCTCTGTAAGTCTGTGTTAGGACTACATACCCTAGCAAAAAAAGCCACAGAGTCCACAGATGCATCTCTTCCTATTAGCTTGCCAGCTTAGAGCAGCTGGAATTAAACTGATGCCAACACAACAACTCTGAGATCATTAAAGCTTTTCTGGACAAAAGGACCATACCTCAAGGGCCTACTTGCCATAAACGAGCTGGGTGAAAACAGCAGAAAATACTGAGGTATAATATCCTTGTGAAGAAAGCCCTGCTCCTCTGAAATGTGCCACAGGGAACAGGGAAAGATGGCTGAGTTCATCCTCTGTGGGGCTTTGAGCTAACACAGTTGGGCTTTGAGGCTGCCATGTGCAGAGATGGGCTCCATGCCTATGGCTTTCATTGACTTCTAGAGAAAAAAACAGCTTCTGTAGGTGCAAAGGACTCTGAAAACACTACAACATCCTGAGTTAGCTGGGGCTTGTACTGAGATGGTCCCACAGCAAGAGAGAAGTGAGCAGGAGAAGGGAGCAGAAGCCAGGGATGGTGGCTGTCTCCCACCAGAGCACCTGGGTTCTCAGTTGGACATCAGCACCATGGCTTTCCAAGGTGACATTTAGAATGTATTTCAGCCTGCTGGGACGCTGGGTGGGTGAGGACAGGCCCGAGGTGCTTAAAGATTAAGTTGCTCTGAATGAACGTAGAAGAAATACATCCAAAAGAATGGAGAGGAACTCCCAGATATTGACGTCATAGCCAACACGCAGTTTATTTTCCCCTCCAGGTGAAATGGCCTGCTCCCACTGGGGTTATTCATTCTCTTTGAAATGCTGTTCGTTTTCTTCAAGAAGGTCAACATCTAAACGACAAATTCCATTGTGAAATACGATGCGAAAAACCCATCTTGAAAATTCAAAACAAATGTGATTTTTGGACCTCGTCCAGTATTTTCATCTGCCAACACGGTCAAATCCATCCTGATGTGAATGCAACGAAGAGTTCCCATCTCGAATGCCAGCTTTTGGGAGAGGATTCCTCTAAGCAAATTACAGATTGCTGTCTGCTGCACTGACAAAGCCCTCCATGCAAAACCTCCTGGAATCGGGAAAAAATCTCATTCAAAACCCAACGAACGATGGTCTCAGTCAGCTACAATGCTGTCTGTAAGTTGGATGTGCAACTCCCACTGGCGATTTAAGCTCACCTACGCTGTCCTTCCCAACTCATCAGCTTAGAAATCTCTTTTAAGATGGAAAAAATCCCCTCTCAGGAGGTGCTGATCCCTGTTGTATCGCAGCGTTTTATTAGCTATCTGTATGGCAGACTGCCCTGAGCCACTGGGTTATATGGCAGCTCCATACAAGTGCCATCATAGAGTGTCACCATGACCAAGCTGTGGAGCACTGGGGCAGTTCCTAATGGCTCAGCCAGATCCCTGGTGCCCAGTGCATGGAGGACCTGCCTGCTTCCTCCACAGCTCCAAAGAGTAAATTAAACGATATGATGAAATGTATTACGTTTGCATCTGGCTCAAAGGGAACATAACAGCGTTAGGCAGCCCTGGTGCTCATTAAACGCCTCGGACTGGAAGGATGTAATGAACCAGTTTTATTACAATAGTAATTTCTTCCTATCACATTTGGTAGTTATATATTCACGGGGGGTGTGGGGAAAGGAGGAGGATCAGCACAGACCAGTGCATTAAGATATATTACTGTGGAGAAGCTGACACCAGCGTGTGTGGCTGACGGACAGGGGGCAGAGAGCAGAATATCCCCAAGTCCATTATAACGCCGTCAAACTGACCTTAAAGAAAATATGTAAGAACAATAAAAAAGGACCTTTGTGGCTCTGGGTGCAGCTCGGAGGTGGTTTTGCAGCACATCTCCCAGCAGCTGCTCCGTGCCCTGGGGTGGCTGAGATGCTGTGGGTGAGGAGGAGGAGCTCACAGCTCCCCGAGTCCCGCTCATAACCACGGCCAGTTTTCTAAATTTGTACAAAGAGATAATCTGTGATTCACAGCCGTTTAAATAAATGGCTAATCAATTTCTATGGGTTGCTATAGAGTCCAATAAATCAAACCCAGGCTGATTATAGCCATGGCTTATAGCCATCTTATAATACCTTCCACTGATGTGCTTATAATAATCTGTAACATCCGCCGCTGCTGTCGGTAACTCATTTAAAACACCAGTTACTACTTTTTTAACTTACTAAAAGCACACAGAGTGTAAATATTCCTCAGTACCTGTAAACCACGTGACCTTTCCTGGTCGCAAACCTGGGGCTGAATCGATGCCCATCAGAGGCAAGGAAGGATTCCTGTGGCCCGCAAAAGAAGCTGCAAAGTGTGCTGTGAGGGTGAGGAAGGTGATGGTGAGGAAGATGATGTTTTGCAGCTGGTGCAGCTGCCCCAGAAGCCTGGGGCTGGGCTGGGTGAGGACAGTCCTTTTCCAAGGGAGACATAGTTTAGAGTCAGATCCATCCCTCAGAAGACCCACACCTGAATTTCTGCTTTCGAAGCCTACGTGACAGCGGAGAAAAACGAGGAATTAAAAACTCACGAGCCTGGATGCTTTCAGATCCCACAGTCCCCAGGTTTTGCTTTTATGCTCTGCCAACACATTTATTTGTTTATTTTTCTCTTTCCTCTTTGACTCACACAACTCTTTGGAAGAAGCCCCACCAGCTAAACATAGCCCGGCACCTGTAGCTGTCTGGGAAGAGAGGTGCAGTGATTTCTGACAAACTCAAACCTATAAAGGCTGACACGCAGCCCCTCACACTCACTAAAACCCATCTCCTGGTGGATTTATTAGTCTTAAGCAACAGCAGTTGGTCTGGAAAGAAAATGTATTTAACCTTTCTTTTTAATTGTCGCACTGTTAACCTGTCAGTTCTACACGGGGCTGTTAATAATTCCGCTTTAAACATCTCAAAAGGAACTTTCATGTTTAAATATTAAACATTAAAACTTGGGCACGGTTAGGAAAGAACTGGTGCAGCACTTTTGGCAGTGATGTGGCTCAGCCCAAATCCTGCCCGTGTGCCTGGGAATCGTCATGCTGTGTTAAACAGAGCCAGAGCTGGGGCAGGCTCAGAGCCAGACCCCAGGGTCAAACCCTGGGAGTGTTCTGCAGGGTGAGGAACAGGGACTGAGCTTTGGGAAGGAGTGGGTCTGACTGTTCGAGCTGGCTTTTATGTGCGCCTTAAGGTAAGAGGCACACAGAGGGGGAGAATTAATTAGTTTGGCTTGGCTAACTACATTTTAACTAGCTGCAGCAAAAGAGAAGTGAAAAGTTGGTTCTAGAGGAGGTTTTAGCTTGGAATCAGCTGCAAGCACTTCTTTGCAGACACGTGTCCTGCATTAAAAACCATATTGCTTTTGTTTTCACTGCAACTTTAAGCACAATATGGCTTTTTTTTCTTTTTCTTCCTTTTTTTCCCAAGCATGCTTTGAGATCTAACTGGATCCATCCCAATGTGTTCCCACGCCACCTGCCTGGAGGGCAGGCAGCATTGGGGGTATTCAAGAAATGTAGAGATGTGACACTTGAGGGCATGTGTCAGTGAGCACCAGCACCTCCCTGGGTAACCTGTTTCAATTCCTGACTGCTCTTTCGGAGAATAAACTTTTCCTAATAGCCAATCTGAGCCTGAGCATCCATGGACCACAGTATCAGAAGCTTTCCCTTCTAGCAGACACATGTCCCTGCCTGGCTCACACACCTGGCAGTTTTCCATCTGTCTCCTTCAGTAAAGGTATTTGAGTCACTCACGGTGGCACAGCCTCGGTGACATTGCTGCCAGCCCAGTAACAAGAAGATAGCACTTCAGTGGGCTCCACCACATCATCCCTATGGAGCTCAGGGACAGCAGGAGACAGCTGATAACCCCATCCCTTCCACATCTCCAGCCTTTCAATCAATGCTTTCAGCAACCTGGGATGCCACGGGGCAAATTCCACGGTGCTGCTTAAGGTGCCATAATTTAGAGCCTCTCAGCTTTGCTAAGGTGCCCTGAGCATCACGTGCACTCTGTCTGCTGATGCATAAAGTAACCTGAATAAGTGTAATTTATGCACCAATGAAAGGTGCAAGTTAAAATACCTCCCAGCCTAAAATAGCCTCTAAGTGAGAAGAGGAAGAGTAAGGGGCGTCTTAGCTTTCATGCCCCGTAGAACACCAGCTCTGAATTTGGCCCAGGGCCTCAAAGCTTTTAAAAACAGAGTAATTGTAATTTGGAGGAGGTCACATGTGCTCTTGTGCACATCTCCCCTGCTTTATTTGAGTCCTGGCCCACACGAGGAGAACAAGATCAAGCTGAGGGTTGGCAGTGCTGCGTGGACAAGCTGATTTTCCACCTCTTGTTGCTACCCTGCCTGTCTGCATCTCTGCAAAGCAGAGATAAAACAGGGCCATTCCCCTTGGTAGCAACAAAGCAGCAGCCCCTCCACATGTCAGCAGCTCAGCACGTTCCAGATGACCGTCTTTTATCACATTGATGCTCCCTTTAAGCACAGGGCAAGTTGTTTTCCAGCCGTGCAACTGTATCAGGACCACGTGGATTTACTGCTATCAATGCTTTGCACTGACCTGAATAGTCCCAAAATTTGTGTCACCCTGCCCAGCTCACATTTAGTGCTTAATTGCTGCTGCAGGCACTGCTAATATCCATTCCCTGCGACCTGTCTGCAACCCAGACCAGTCAGTGCTGCTATGACGTGTGCTGGCATGGTGAGCATCACTGCTGATGCCTGGCTGTGACATGTGCCTGTGACATGTGCATCAACCTCAGGGTAAGTGAGTTGATGTAGAATGTAATGAATAAATATCCTCAGGTCTCACTGTCAAAGGCTTTCTAAAAATAGTTGGTAACTGGCTTTGTATTAGGCTTATTCTTGCCTGGGATGGGCTCTCTAAAGTGTCAAACCTGCACATTCCTCCCTGGCTTCATCCAGGTGCAGCACCGTGTCCCTGGGCTGTGTGTGCCCAGCAGAGCATCACTGTCAGCCAATTCCATGCTGAACGCAGGGAGAAAACAAATACTTTTCTGGAGGCACCATCCCCTGGTGTCTGAGCACTCACTGGTAGGAGACAGCTCACAGCTCCAGGACAGGAACACAAACCCGAGGTGGGTGCTATGCCCTGGCTGGCTGTATCACAAGCACAAATCCATCTCAGGTCCTCTGGGTGCCCCAGGTAACCCCATCCCCTCCTCTCCAACCTCGGGCTGTAGGTGAGGGGTTTCCCCTTCAGCCTCCTGTGTGAGAGCTTGCACGGATCTGTGAGCACATGGGGAAGAAAGCCTTGAGAGCTACAACTCACCCAAATCGTCATGATTCCATTTATTTTTACATTAAATGTTTTTGCTTTATGAAAGGAATAAAAGAACTGTAACAACCGCAATGAAATAAGAAAGCGAATGCCCAGAGGTAGCTACAATATAAAATCATATTCATCATATCATAATATTTTACATTTGCTTGTTGTTCTACGTGGATTACAGCCCCCTCAACACACAATCCAACAGCAGCAGGAGAGGAAGGGCAGCAAGAATGAGTCCCTGGCTCACAGGGAATGAGGGCACTTTCCCTTCAGTGCCTGCCAGTGCCATCCTGGATGGACTTCGAGCAACCTGGTCTAGGGGAGGAGTCCCTGCATATAGCAGGGAGGTTGGAAACAGATGATCTTAAGGGTCTCTTCCAACCTGAACCATTCTAACATTCTATGAGCAAGGGAGAGAGTCTCCAAGCTATGTGTGATGGGAGCATTTGTCATCTCCTGAAAGGCTTCGGACCAAGATGAAATGCCTTCCTGGAGCTGCTTTCTAGTTTCCTTCATGAGGCAGCAGAGGAGAGTCTGGATTGCATACACCAACCTCTCACTCTGGGGCTGCAGCTGATGCTCAGATACCCTAAGCCACTCTGGATGCAGAGCACTCACCTGGCACTGCTGTGGGGAGAGACAAGCTCTGTGCACTCTGCATTGCCCGAATGGGAAGTTCAGGTGCTCTGAGCAACAGCTGAAAAATATTCTCTAAATTCCCTGTTACCTACTAAGCTGGTAGAAGTCTGGTGGTTTTCAGGGTGGTAATATTCCCATGTGCTAGCACAGCCAAACGGAGAGCACTGGGGCTCAGCAGCTGCTGACTTCCAAGCAGCTCCCAGGGTGTCTTCTTCTGAAAGAACTAACATCCTAACGTGGGTTTGGGCATTAGATTTGTTTGTGAGCAACAGGGCTTTTGTTGGTTTTTTTGTTTGTTTGTTTGCTTCTGGTAAAAAAGGGAATAACTGAAGCAGATCTTGGTCCTCAATCCTGAGCTGTGACAGTGCCTGCAGAGGCAGGTTGGTGTTTGCAGGACACTGCACTCATCTGAAGTTCACAACAGCAACTTCCACTGATGGCAGGCTGCGTGTCTTTTCCTGCATAAAATCCAACATGACATTTACTGCTCTTCTTACAATGCTTTTAAATATCCTTCCAGATGCTTCCAAAGAACACTTTAAATTATCCAGATGCCATTTGTCACATGTGACATATGGACAGTGCACCATTTCTGTGTTCAGTAGGGCAGGGCAGAACAATGCTCTGTGGGTTTTGTTTGCTTCAAATGAGTCTGCGTGGCAAAAAATCTGCTGCACGTGGCTACCACCGTGCAATTTCTATAGTGAGAGCTTTCACCACGGCAGTTTGCAAACATGGTGTGGGAATTAATTAATCAACAGAGCCTTCCTGCTGTGCAAGCATGCACGTAAAACTGCAACACGAACTGCAGCCCAGAAGGGGAGAAGTAAACTTCCAGTCTCATCCAGTGAGGTCTCAACAGAATTAAACATGGATATGTTGCTGCTCCTCCCCACCCCACAAACTCACACATCACACAGAATGACAACACTTCTCTCCCTTTCTCCTTTCCCTTTCCCATTGTCTTTCTCTTCCTTCCATTTTCCTTCTCTCAATTCCCATCTCTACCCGTTTGCTTTGTGTAGCTCTGCACCACCCTACCATGTGAGCCCAGTACTTTCCCAAGCCCTCACACTCCCAATCGAATTACAGCAGCCCCACACCTCCTGTTGAGTGCTCATTGCTCAGGAGTTTGACTGTGGTAGCTCTGCTTCTTTTCTCTTTTCTTTTTTATCACCAAACTACGAAGACAAGGTTTTATTACCCACATGTTCACAGCCTAAAAGGAGCAGGGTGCTCAGAGGGAATGGTGCTGACACGGAGCACAAATGAGCTCTGCTCGCTTTGCTGCCTCCTTTAACTCCCCAATACCTGGCAGCAGAGCTGCCCTACCCCCATGCTTTCCTAGGAGAACTAATCCAGCAATTAGCTCTTTCTTAAGGACAGAAAGGAAATGACATGTCATGGAAGAGAAGAGGCGTGTTTGGATTTGATACCTGGCTTTGTGCTCAGGGCTGATGGAGGCATCTCCACGTGCTCCTCTGCGGACACACTGATGGACTGCATTCTGCCATGGGTTTCAGCTCCTCCCTGGCCTTCCAGGCTTGCAGAGGGGCTTTGCAGAGCTATTTTAAATGCGCTAATTGCTTCTGGTACTCTCTGTGAAAACAAATGTGCTTCAGCTGCCAAGCCTCCTGGGTCACGTCCCTGTCTGCAGACCATCAGGGAATGCAGCTTTTCACCCATGGTGCCCCAGAATCACCCCCGCCGTGCCCAGCAGGGACCCATGGATGCACCTCTGCACATCATCAAGGTGACTTAGCAGAAGGACTCTGTGCCCTTGTTCAGGGGACACTAGGTCTGTGTCCCCATCTGCTCTGTGTGTGATGGGAACAGCGGGGCTGAGCTTTGTAGGCATTTCTCAGTTTGCAGAGCCTCAAGTGATGCTTTATCCAGAGCCAACCTTGTCCTGGAGACATCTTTTTGACAGATTTTGTACCTTGTCCATCAGGAAGGGGCTCCAATGGGACTGCCAAGTACTAGCTCGAGAGGAAAGCCCGTACTGAGCAATCCCAATTCCCCTATTTGTGGTGGAGTTGGGGAGAAAAAATGGCATTTCCCGACTTCAAGCTGCTTCTTTCCATCCAAATTGAACTCAGTGCCCACGCCTTTCCCAAAGCAGACTGACCAAGATGGATGGACATACAAAAACCCTTACCTCCAGCAGCAGCCAGCCCACTGCTGGCCAATTGCTTTGTGACCAGACTGCTGCTCTGCAAAGCCCACAGTCACTGGAAGGGATTGCAGCCCTTCATCTTTCGAGGTGCAGCCCATATTTCATCGGCCCTCTCTCACCATTTGGCCATGGAAGTGCAACGTGGGGCAGGAGCTGGCTGCCCACTGGTGTTTTAATTGTGTGTCAGAGTGGGCACAGGCATCGGAGGGAAGCAAATAAAGGAGACGAAATGAGATGCGGTAATTAAGTTATTCTTCATCTTGGAGATTGCTGTGGAGGACAAGATTGGTACAATGAGCCCGAGGCACTTCTCCTTTCACTACTCTCCATCTCAATGCCTGTGACACGGAAGATGAATATGCAGCATTTTCTATTTGTGCTACTAAAACGCCCATTAAATGCCAGCAGGGAAAAATGATCCATAAACACCAGAATTCTGCTACGCTGTGTGCCTGAGAGAGGCTGAGGAAGCATCCCTCCTTTGTCTGGAGAGAGGGAGATGCTTTGGGCTGGGGGAGGGGCTGATGGGGGCAGGTGATGGGCACAAGCTCCTGGTGCCTGGCACCCCATGCTCTACCAAAGGAGGTGCTAATGTGTTTTGTTTTTTTTTTTTCATAGCAAAATAATATAGCTGAGTGCCATTTTCCTATCGGGAGATGCTGTTAAAGGATTTACCTTTATTTTTAATTCCCTGTTGCAAGACCAGAAGCAAGTGCTACAGGTCCCCATGGCCAGAGCTCAGGCAGTATTTAGCTGGCGAGCTGCAAACCATGCCCTCTGGTCCACAGGTCTGTTTACACCCCAGCAGAAGGCTCCCTGTGATGGGGTGGGATCCTGGCAGGGCCATCGGGCCCAGCAGATGTGTCCTCTGTTGGCCCACAGCGTGGTGCTCCCATGCCAGAATCCCAGGTGACAGTTGGAGAAACGAATAAATGAACGAACGAATACACACAACCAGTGGTTTCCCAGTGCTTTGAAGTGGGTCCAGGACAAGCAGTTCTCACCTGGAGAACACAGGACAGATCCCTTAGCAGGGTCAGCCAGAAGTGGGATGCAGCATCCACCAGACCCCCCCCAGAACCACTGCCCTCTCCATGCACAGCTCCCTACCCCCTGCTCCCTTCCATTCCCATTCATCCCATTTGCATTTTGCAGCAGGAAGGAGCACCGGGGCAGTATCTGCAGCCTCACACCTTGCAGGCTGCCCTGGCTGCCAGCAGACACTCATTTCCATCCGCAGCAATCTTGGCAATATCTAAATAAAGAGAGCCACTGGTGAGAGCTCCTGAGGAAGCCATCAGAGAGCAGATAAGCAGGGACTCTGTTCCTGACGCGTGACGCCAGGTTTCAAGCAACGGGGGGAGATTAGGATCGTTGTGTTATCGACTGTTATCTAATTCGAGCAAATAACCATGTGCATGGCACATATTATCACACGCACAGAACTCCTCCGAAAATGATATTAAGCTGGGGAACTTTGCTGTTCCAGCTGCCACTTCATCTTTAATTCACCTCCCTGCCCCCAGGTGCTCCTGGGCTGCTGCAGTCTCTGAGCAGTGGGTGGCCGGGCTGCCATATGCACTCCACACATCCAGGTGAGCACAGGGGGATGAAAGCTTTGCATTCTGCAGTGCTATGCTTCCTCTGAATAAACAGTAAGCAATGCTATTTTTTAAGAACTGTTTTTTTTTTCCCCCCCAGTTATTACTGTGCTGCCCACAGACACAGAGCAGAAGGAGGCCTGGTGATGGTGGCAGTGCTCTGGTGTTACTGGTGTCACACTGGGCATGATGTCAAGTGGGAGACGGTCTCTGCTCTGGCACTTAAATAAATAAAGGAGAAAAATGGGCCATGACAAGCGAGGTGGGGTGGCTGTGTGGCTGACAGCACCCTGTTCTGCACCCCAGCACTTCCCTGGGTGATGCATCACAAGCACTGATGTTAATCTCCTGCCCATGAGCTGGCAGGAAAGGCTTTCTCTAATGGCATGGGAATGGATGTGGTGTTCCAGCACCATCTCCAGCAGCTGTCCTGCATGATGCGGTGAAGATTTAACACTGCAGCTCAACCACCTCTGTGAGAACCTATAAAAATGACTGCACAGCAGAGCTGCTCGTCAGAAAAACACAAAAAAAAGGAAAAAAAAAAAAAGATGAAATTTTTAATGGGGGAGATGTTTCTATTCATTGTCACCAGAGACTGAAGCTTTAGTCTTGGAAGCTGCTATTTAACTAGAAATGTAAATGTAAGGTTTATATCCAGCATGCTGGGGAAGAGATGCCTCCTTCTGGGAATTGACTGCTAAAGGCATGGCATCGCACCACTGAACAATGGAGTTTACTATTATGTTTATTCAAGGCTCATTTTGCCTAGATCAAGGTGCTGGGAAAGCATTACCTTGAAATTACACATAACAGAGCTGATGCCACTTGGGAGCATCCTATTGCCAGCCTAACCCTGGTCATTATAATGGTCCTTGCTCATTAAAGTGGCAGGGACAGGCTGCAGTCAGGATCAACATCACTGAAAAACACACTGTCCCCGTCCCACAGCACTCGTAACCTGAACAACAACCTGCTTCCCTGGTTGTGGGAAAGCTGTTTCCTTCGTGGTGAAGGCTGGATCCCAGTTGAATGGGTGTGATGGTGTGTCCTGGCCCTTTCCCACTGAGGGCATGGACATGGAAATGACCCAGCAGGCTGGAAACAGGGCAACAGCAGACCCATACCACTGAGAGATCTGTGAAGGGAGCTGGGGCTTTGGGCTGCTGCAAGGACACCAGATTTGGGCTCAGGTTCCAGCAACATGCCCTGGGTAGTTTGCTGTGCTGGTTCCAGGCTGTGGCCCTCATCGTCAATGCAGCTCATGGCTCAGCCTCCAGCTTACATCAAAGAGTGGATTTTGATCTGCTCATGGTGCTCATGGCAGCTGCACTCCTGCAGGGGCAGGCAGTGCACAGCCAAGGGAAACAGAGCTGGGGACAGGGAGCAATCTGCTGAGGGGACCTGGAAACCTTCACAAAACACAGGGAGAGCCCAATGGCTGCCTGCAAGGAGGAAAACTGCAAAGCATTTCTCTTGGAAAACCTGAGTCTGATACCCAGGACTGTGTCCAATGCATCTAAAGTGTTCAACCCCCCCCCAAGCATCCACAACCATGGACTTGTGGGAGGGAACAAGTCCCCAGTTGCTGCAGGGAGAGCCCTAGAGAAGGGGATGCTGGCACCATCTCTGCTAACACAGACTCTGCCAGCTGGATCAGCTCTCCTGGATCTGCGGAGGAGAGGCCCCACCAACAGAAAAAGAGATTAAACCATCAGCACACCCCCCTTCCCAGCTGGGTCAGTGCAGAGCATATCCCTGCTTTAGAGAGGTTCTTTTGATGTCAGCCTTTCTGTTTTCTTTCTCTTTTTTAGCTAAACATCTAAATGGAAATTAATGTTGACCCTCAGAGAGAATATTTTCACTTCAAAAAAGGTCCAAAAGGGTTATTTCAAACATTTTGCATTTTCTCTTATTTTTGGAGGGGAAGATAAGCGGAGATCAACTGAATGCACTGATTTTGGAAGCCCAGCACCTTCTGTGGGGAAGGAAGCCAACATCAGTCCCCCAGCAACACCTCTGGGTGCTCCCAGAGCCCCCCATGCTCTGCTCCAGCCTGGGGCAAGGCAGCACGCCCAGAACCTGACAGCAGAGGAGGAGCAGGGCTGCTGTACAGCAGCAAAGGGTGAGTAATGAGATGCATGTTTCTTGTACAGAAGATGGAGAAGCTAAAGAGGAGGATGGATCTGGCACACCTGGGACACAGAGAAGCAATGAAACCAGGGAGCATAATTAAAGTGAAATTACCCAAGGCTTTATTTATTATTTGTGGACTGCATGGACACAAATAATAAAAAATGCAGCCTTTCAGCCAGAGTGCTTTCTGGCCAGAATAAAGGCTTTTATTCTTGGACTGTTTACAAGCGATGAATAAAACCCAGGAAACCCAGCTTGCAGCATGAAGCAGAGCAGCTCAGGAGAGAGGAACCACTGAGGGCCACAGTAAGATCTTACAGCAATAAAAGAAAGAAAGAATAATAATCCATGTTGCTTCCCCTCTTGTGCCTTCTTGCTCCTTCACCAAACACACAGAGGTCCCAAATATCCACTATGGGTCTTCTGGTTTTGATCCACGTACATAACCACTCAGTGGCACTATTAAATGTCCAGAGTTTGCATCTGATGTTCAGGTCAGGAGCATTCAAATCTCCTTCCAACAACCTGTTTTGCTTTTCAAATACGGACGGAGCAAGTGATGTGAAAACAACCATTAATGCTCGAAACCCACTGGGACGTGCAATAATTGAGAACAGAACAGCTCTTCTCTTTTTCTTTTTTAATAAGAAAAATAAAAAAGGAAGTTGGAGCTATTGAAAGCTAGGTTTTACCTATTAACTCTTGAAAATTGTCCAAGTTATGACAGAAAGAAGACAGAACAGAGTGGGTGTTCATTCTTGCTAAATAATCATTGCTACATTATGCTAGTTTATGCTAGTTTTTATGATTAACTGCAAGATGGTATTTCTGTATCTGAATTTCTCCCAGACTTTGTTAGAAGACGGATTTTTGGGTATAGGGAGAAGAATTAAGCTTAGCTTCCCTTCCCTTCCTCGAAGAAGCCACGGTCATGATGGTTTTGCTGCCTGGAAGAGGAAACTTGGAACACAATGGCACTGGGAGAGCCTGGGTTGTGACTGGTGTGCCAGGCAGATGCTGCTGAATGTTGGATTCATAGGTTCATAGGTTCATAAGGTTGGAAAGGACCTACAAGATCACCTAGTCCAACCATCCTCCTATCACTATCCCTACCCAACTACTAAATCAAATCCCTTAGCACCTCATCTAAATGCTCAATTCCACTGCTTTGTCTTGTGATGCTGTTTTGGACACATCCCTGTGTCACCCTGTCCTAACTGGGATGAGCCTGGAGCTGGAGAGCTCCTCTTCCTCACCTAAAACACCAGCAGCTCAATGCTCTGGGTCCAGCTTTGGCCCTTGGCCAGCTGCTGTGGAAGAATAAGGGAGCACATCACCCAGTGAAGGACAGGGCACTCTTGGCAGAAATTGCCTTTCAGTTGTCCTCTTGCCCTGCTGTGCCCCTGATATTTGCAGATGGGAAATTATTCCACGCGGAGTGAAAGCATTAGGTTTAAAGCTGCCAAATTAGAGACGTAGCAGTGTCATTACATGCTCAGCATGGCCTGGAGCTGATGGCAGACCCCTAGGGGTCCCATCCTGCAGAGCATCTGCAGGGAAATACGTAAACTCAGGGCTAGGATCTTCCAGGGCTGCTTTCTCTTTGCTGGTTTTCAAAGCCCAGACCCTCTGGGGTTGGATCTCAGTGATCATTCCTCATTCTGCTGCAAAACCATCGCTGCAATTTTTCCATGAGGTTTCCATAATTCAAGGCTGATTCTACAGTTGTGACAATCTCAGCACTCTTTTCTTTCCTTGCTGATTTCGAGCTTTCTTTATTGAAGACAAAAGATGGAAAAAAAAAAGCAATCTATTCAATCTATTTGCTGTTGGGTTTCTGAGGCATATACACCTCCACCTCAATGCATAATCATACATTCAGTCTCCTGATTTGGACTGGAAAACCACAGGCTGCTGGGTTTGTTATGTTTTCAGTTATTAACACGCTGTCTTGCACTTTAACATCTCAAATCACACCTTTCCTTGGAGGAAAAAACCAACCAGCCACACACATGGTAAAGTCAGCAGCAGGATGGGGGTATGACCTGTCGTGCTGGGGTTAGAAGGTGAGAAGAGGAAACAAAAGAAACAAAAGGAAGCATAAAAGGGAAAGGATCAACACTGCATCCAGAATGGATACGACCTTGTTAACCCCTTTCAATAATTGGTGCCTCCAAACATGGATTTCCCATTATCCTGATGAGACCAGCAGTGTTACAAACATGTGGTTTGGCACCTCAAATTAACTGAGATTAAAAATGTATTATCTCCTTTTAGAGACAATTCTTCTTCCCCTCCTCTCACACTACTGAAGCATCTTAGAGCAGGCTTAATTGTCAGATACCTGAACATGGGACACAACAGGGAGAAAGCTGAATGCTCCCAATATGCCAAAGGCTCCTCATCCAAACACGCTCTCAGTGTGCAATGAGCACAAGGATTGGGTGAGCACCTGCACTGGACTCCTCTCCTCCAGGAGCTCACAGGCTTTACCTCATCTTGTCCAGCAAATCAGTTTTTTTCCTTCTTTCCATCTCCGGGAGATCATAAAATATCCCCAGTTGGAAGAGATCCAGGAGGATTACCAAGTCCAGCTCCAGGCTCCACACAGGACCACCCAAAATCCAAACTCTACCTCTCAGAGCATTGCCCAAACCTCCTCCATCCTTCCTATTCTCAATTCCTACAGCTGGAAAAGGAAATGTACAAAAACAAAGGATGAATCCTGCCGAGAAAGGGAACTCAAAGGGCTCAAAAAGTTCTCAACATGATTTCCAGCATGGCATCAATGCAGGAAGATGCTAAGTGTAGCTCAATCCAGAGAATGGGATCAGATGCAATGACCCAGGTTATCTCCTAACCCACAGCACATATATCCCAGGCAAAAGAAAGCTTGAAAATAGGCAAACTCTACATTGTCCCACATTCTGAAGAGGTTGTTTGATGTAAATTTACACAGATAGTTTGGCAAACCATGTTTTCCTGGGAAACTGCAGGTTGCCTGTGCTGGAGGGAGAAGGAAATGGTACAATCCTAATAGGAGAAAACATGAGTGTGATGAGTGTGTCCTTTTGCACGGCATCTTCTACACCACTTGGCTGAGCCAACCACAGCCTGCAAACCAACGACATCAGCTGGGAATGGCCAGCCCTAAAAGACTTGAGGGAGAAGAGCACCATAACTCCTTACTGGGAGCACAATGAGTCAGGGTGGGACTGACAGTGCTTGGCTGCTGACTTCCACCAGGACAACCTGGGGGAGCTCATCCATCCAGAGAGAACACAGCTCGCAGTCCCAACACTCTGCATGGAAATAACTCACTGCTGACGTCCCATTGCCTGCTTCAGAGGTCTGCATTTGGTTTGGTTTCCTGTCAAGAGTGTAACCACTTGAATTTATGCAGATTATATGCTCCTGCCAGGTGTTTATTTTATATGCTTTTCTTCCTCCCTGCTACACTAAGGAAGAAAAATTGGGTAATATTTGCTAATGAGGCAAGTGGGAGATCCCTGGGCCCCTTTAACTTCCTAGGAATAAAACACATCTTAAAAAAATTGCTGACCCTTTACACCACAAAAGTTATTTTATCTCAGAGACATGTTTCTTAGTCAGCAAAGGGTCTTTTCCAGAGGAGTTATTTGTAATTCATTAGTAACGGGGTAATAGCCACGCTCCTAAATAATTCCAGTGCTTATAAAATACCATCTGGTACCAAGTGCCAAGGGCTGTACGCTGTGATGGTGTAAAATCAGAGAGCCCCATTGGCTTGAATGCATTCTGGTGGTGTTATGCTCCCTGCCAGGCCAGCCTGCGAGCTCCTGTCCCAGGGCTCATGTGCTCAGCTCTGCAGGAGCGATCGCATCGCTTTGCATCCCTGAGTGCTGCTGGGGGAGGGTGCGAGCCCAGCTCCTGCAGCTGGGTGGATGGGATTGGTGTCAGAGCTGGAGGTGGGTCCTCTGCATCCGTGAATAAAACCTGCCAAGAAAATGAGTGCGAGAGGAGGAAGAGGTCTGACTTCGGGACCTAATTTGAGCTTAAGTTTTATTCTGAGCTAGATGGCAGAGATGGATTTGCACGTGTTCGAGTAGATGTGCTGGGGTTATGTTCCGCTTCCTTTTCCCCCCATTTAAAAAAACAAAGCAAGAGGCAAGAGGCAAGGCTAACCCAAACCCAGGCACATCTAACGAGCAAACACACAGCTCGTGCTTATCTATCCAAATTAAAAGCACTTCCCACTCACAAATCCCACTTGCAGGATCGGAAACTGCTTTAGAGCCTCAGGAATTTTTAGAAGACGTGGAGCAGTCACCAACAGATGCAGACCTGGGCCGGGTCACTGCAGGCAATGCCAAGTAAGCCCCCAAGGCTTCTCGGGAGCCAAACCCCCAAAGCTCCTCACCACGCTGGATGCCAGCTGCTTTCAGGAAGGGAAAAAACATCCTTCTGCTTTGGGGTTTTTCTCCATTTCCTTTTGGACAAGGATTGCATTTGAACAAACTAGAGCAAGATGTCATCAGGGCTTTTGTCTGTAACATAAGCCATAATGGCAGTAAGAGCTGCCCTGGGAACGCGGCAAAGAACAGAGGAGGCACTCAGCATTTTGCAGAATTGAGTCCTTTTCACTTTCCTGCTTTTCCCTGTAGGTATCAGATACCAAGCCCTGATCTCCCACAACTGCAGCAGCCCTCTGCCAGTAAAAAAGCAACACAAAAGCTTCGACCTGCAGGCTGCAGTGAAGGAGCCCATGTGACCCTCTGCCAACACAGCACCGTACATCACACGAAGGCAAAACAAAAGCTTTAAACCAAATCATTTCGTTTAGGATTTCTAGCCCACATCCAGCCCTAAAAAAAGTTACAGCTTATGGGCTTACATCCAGCCCCAGAGGTATTAACCAGCTGAGAGCTCTGCAAAGCAGCACAGCTTCACAGGCTTCGGCAGCAGCGAGATGTCAGCTCCAGGGCTCCTGTTCCTATCAGGGCTCTGCAAGGTGCTCTCCTCCGCTCTGCAGTGCTGGGAAGGACAGCCTGCTTCTCTGCCAGCACTCGTGGTACTCCTGCCCCAGCTCACAGCAGCACTGCCAGCCCCCCTGCCATCTCAGCTTTTCTTCATATTTTTGTTAAAGCCTTTTGTCCTGCAGTCCTGTGACTGCTGGAACATTTTTAAGACACAAAAACACACGTAGGATGGACCCAAGCCCATGCAAGCTATTTTCCACGTACTGAGCTGCTCTGATTTGTGACTTGCAAAAGCTCCTTGCTGCCTCGTGCTGCTCAACCCCAGGTTTGGGCAGCCTTAATCCCACACTGTGCCCACCCCTGAGCCACAGCATCACTGGGTATGGGGAAGGCACCCAGAGCTGTGCCACATCCCGAGCTCTGCTATGGGGAAGGCAGGTGATGATACAGGGGCAGAAGGGAGGAGGAAATGCACATACGGAATTATCTCAGTGTTGTGAATTTTGACCCATTATGAAGTTTCTTCATTAATGGTTTTTAATGGTAACAGTGAACAAGTGGGAACGGGCCAGAAGGAAGGTGAGGAGATTCTCTGGTTGCACTTTCAAGTAGAGGGAGAAGAATAAAGGCTGTCCACATGCTGCTGTCATTTGCACAAAGCCATGCAAACGCTGTGATTTATCTGGGGCTCGCTTCTCTCCTCTGTCTCCAAAGCCTTTCAAGGTGCTGATATTTGCAGAAGGTGCAGTGTAGCCCCGGATAAGGCACAAGAATGAATCCATCACAACTTTCCCCCTCGCCCCCCTTTCCCTTGACAGCTTCAAGTCATAAAACTTGGGGAAGGCACAGCTTTCCCTTTGAGACAGGCAGCCTGGAGACGCGGTCAATATAGTTTTGTATCCCACTGCCATTAAGACAAGCTTATCAGCAGGGAGCCAGGAGTGCAGAGCACGCCAGCTGACAGGAAAATCAAAGTTTCATTCTCTTTACAATTCATATCTGGGCTACCGTTGCCTCCTGGCTGGAGTGGGCTCCCATCCTGATCTGACACAATGAGGTACATACTCTGCCTAGCTGGACACTCTGATTTTTCACAGTTATATTTTTCTAGAGATTGGGAATTGGACTGGCTGACCTTTAATGGTCCCTTTCGACTCAAAGGGATCTGTGCTAGCCCTGCCCCACACAACCACAGCCCTCCACACAGAAATCACTGCATCCAGAAGCAAAAGGATGAAAGCAAAAGCTCCCTCTGCAAACATACAATGCAGCTATGTGCTGTTCCACCAAAAGGCACGAGTTCCCCCCCAGTAATTAAGAGGCTTTTCCAGTAATACTGTGAATAGAAATAGGTATGAGCAAAAGCACTGTTTTTATGCCCAGCCTGGACTCATTTTTTTGGCACGATGTAAACTTCTGCCATTTGTTTGACCCATTTCTTTGTCACCCTATGAGATCTCATGCTGGGCCATAAGGACACACTGTGTTGTCTCACCCAGATCCATGCAACTCAGATGTCCTCACTGGAACCAGTGGAGCTGCAAAGGAATAAAAAGGGCCCCAGTAGGAGGTGTATAGATTTGTTGGTTTTTTTTTTTTCCCTAGCTCTCCCGTTTCTTGCTTTTCTCTATCATACAAATGTCTCAGAATGACAGACAGTTAAAAATGGAAACTGCAAATGGAAGCGTGAAGTTTTGCACACAGCTTTTGGGCCATAACAAATCTCACCCGGCCTCGTAGTCTTTGCAGTATCATTGCTGGAAAGTGCAAAGATCGCAGCTCTCCTTGTACACAACTGAAAATGTCTCAGGTCTTGGCTGAAATGTCAGGGCTCTGTTCTGTCCACATTTCAATATAAAATCTGGGGGCATTCACACGTCTCCTGCTTGCCTCGTCCTAGGGAGATGTGCTGCAAAGGAACCTCTGTGGGCTGAATGCATTGAAATCAGAGAATCTCAGAATGGTTTGGGTTGGTGGATCTTTAAAAATCATCTAGTCCAACCCCCTCCCTGGGCAGGGACACGTCCCACCAGACCAGGCTGCCCAAAGCCCCATCCAGGCTGGTCTTGAGCACTTCCAAGGATGGAGCACCCATAGCTTCCCTGGGCAACTTGTGCCAATGTAAAATACTGAGGCAGAGGAGTCCACAATGGTTTCAGCAAGAGGTGGAAGGGAAAGCAAATAAGCACAGAGCCTTGATAAAGACTCTGAGAAGACCTGAGAGATCTGGGATCAACCTCCAGCAGTCAAAACCTCTGCTCTGCGCATGCATGACTGCTAACTGGAACAGTCAGCATCCTAGACTAGCTCAATTTCTTAAGAGCAAAAAGATGGGAGAAACGCTCATCACTTGGAAGGGAAAAACATCAAAGCAGAAATGAACGTTTTGTTTCCTACACTTTGTATTGCATACATATATATGCAAACACTCCTGCACATCAGAGCGTTGCCCCTGGTCTTTTATGGCATTTCCTTTCTGTTTGGCAACGTGCTGAATCGACAGGGCCATTCCCCTTTCGTATTTCTGTAATTAGCTGGCTTTAAATCCTTCAGCAGCTCTTCAGAAATATGTTGATTATTTACAGTACATGCAATTCAGATGTCACTGGATTATTAACCTTGGCTGTGTAGTCTTAAATGCCTGGATACGTGTTGGTTTCCTCCACTTCAGGCAGAAACCAGCAGGATAACAGGTTGGGACAGACAGCTCCCTGCCACCACCCTGCACCTGAAGCACAAAGAGAAGGGCTGGCTGCAGGAGCTCTGCTAGTGCCAGGAACCCAGAGCTCCAGGTCCAAAGCTACCATGGGGAAAGGCTCTTAGGAAGATCAGCACAAAATGGCACAAGTCTCTGTTCTCGTTGGGGAATGGGCTTATGGGGAAAACAGAGATGAAAGTGGAGGGCAAGACCTTGTGGGGGCCTTGCAAGTCCCCAGGCACAGCATGCAGCTGTTTCTCCTGTGCCCACCCACAGCACCAGGAGCCTTCTTCTGCTACACTACAGAATTTTGGGAATCCTATTCTTAATCCCTTTGCAAGCAGGAGATGGGAACTTGCTTTGACACGTAGATGTGATGCTGCCGAGATGACAAATCTCCACTGCTCAGCAGACAGCTCAGCTCCAAAACAGAGCACAAGGATGCAGAACAGAACATCCCCAGCTGATCCCTCTGCATCGAGCTCTGGAGCACGTCCTCCATCCTCCAAACAGCATGGAAGCAGCCGAAGGCTGCCCCTTCCAGCACACCTGCATGGAGCAGGGCTTGGCTGGCCCTCCGTAGGATTTCTCATTCCTTCTGCAGCCACTGGAGCCATTTGTTCTTCCTGAAAAGATGCAAGAGGTTCCCCAGCCTTATGGCAGAGAGGACCACTGCTTCCATCAAAGGAACCACAGACCTGTGGGCTGGGGTGGGCAGAGGCAAATGGAGGGACAGCAGGAAGCGTGCATTTCTAAGTGTTAATATCAGCATTAGACTGACTTGAAAGCAAGCAGTTCCCAATGCACTGGAAATGTCAAAAAAAAAAAAAAAGCTCTGTGCTGTCTCAAAAATATTTCATTTTGATCCTTTTTAGACAGCTGTTTTTGCAATAAAATTGAAGGGAATGTGGAAGTGGAAAGCTCTTTTGCATGAAGCCTCCCCAAGGTTTTCAGCTCTGCAAGGGCATTTCTGCTTATTTTTGGGATACTTTGCAGAAATAATTTTGCAAAATAAACCAAAATATGCAAACATGTTCTACCATTGCTATTGTGGGATGTTTAACGTTAATCCAGCTTATCCCAGTGAGGAGCTCTTCCTGCTCCTTTCATTGCAGACATCAGCAGACAATTCCTGTGCAAGTCTCAGGAAATACCCCTCAGTTCCAACCACGGAGGAATGAAATGCCATTGGTGATTTTTCCCTTGTAATTAGGCTTGCAAAGGTTGACTTGCACAGAGTTAAAACATGGAAACATTTAAAATATCAGCGAGTTCTGGCAACCTAACTAGCGCGACATTTATATGATAATTTGGCAATTAAATATGCGAGCATGGATGCTTTCCCTTTTCAAACATGCAGGTATGGTGCTTTCACAAAACAGCTCTCAGCATTTTACACGTTCACCTTCTGACTCGAGTGGATAAATATTATCTGCAATATGTGGATGGGGGCTGCTTATACCTGCCCTGATTCGTACCCATTCAGCAGCATCTCACTGCACAGCACTGTTCTGCCACACAAATACCACTCAGGGGAGCACCAGCTGGAAACCTCATTTCTTGCTCTTTCAGCACCAGGATGCACATGGGTAAAAACTGAGAAAAAGAGCGTGGGCTCAGGGTGCAAAACAGCACAGGCACCTCAGCAGAACATGCTTCCAATAGTACCCCTAGGCAAACAAGGCAAAGCTCCACGTGAGGCACTGACAGCCTGGATATGGGTTTCGTGTGCCTGCAGCAAGAGCCCCAGACCCCAGCCTGGCACTGCCCTTCAACGGGGTCAGCTTTAGTGATAACTAACCCAGAAGGCACACCAGCTCGAAACCAAGATAACTGCAGACACAAAGCCTGCACCCCAGAGAGGGACCACTGAAACAAAGTTCTCCCTTCAGCACAGCTCTGAGCACATCACCCCCCGTCACCAAACACATCCCTTCTGTGCACCTCAGCAACTCACTTCCTCTGCTGATGAATAATTTGGAGTGCCTCGGCCATTATTAAATAACGGATCTTTTCCTTGCAGAAATAATTGAATACTGGAACTGAGAAATTGAGGTCACTCTCAGCAATGCCCCCTCTGACAATGCTGCTCCCACCATGGCTGCAATCCTGGTGGGGCAGGGGAGTGGGCACTTAGGGCTGCAGGATGCACTGACGCTCATCTGCTCACCTTGGACTTCTGAGGGGAGCAGAGAGGTTTCAAAGCTGGCATTAAGACTATGGATTCACTTGAGAGAAGTTTAGGGTGGATTTGGCTGCAACACCCAACAAGGAACCCACTGCTGCGTGGGACCATCATTTCTTCCTTACTGGACGGGAAATAGAAGATGTTTTGGGCACAGTGACACACATGCCCTGTGTGCCACTGACAGAACCACTAAAATCATTACCTGCTATGGGAGCTCTTCCTCATTACTGGAAACTTTACTCCTTTCCAAGTGCACAGCTCCCTCCTGCCTGGCACGAAGCCTGCTGTTATCCCCCAGCTTGATTTTGTAAACCACTGAGATTGAGACTGGAGAAGCCCAAGCAGCAGTGCAGCTAGGAGAAGCCCAGCTGCTCCGAGCCCTGTGCCCTCCTGCTGGCTGCTCCTCATTGCTGGGCCCTCCACTCGTTGCTGATGGGCACACTACAGAAATATTTGCTCCAGGTTGATTCCAAGTGGACACAATGATCCTGGCTGAATTGTGCCCTCCTGTCTGTGGGTTTGTTATGCAGTGGGGAAGAAAAAGTCAGCAAGAAAAGCCACTGGCAGATATCCCCACGCTGCTGCTCTGAGCAGTGCTGGATCTGGCTTCCATCGAGCAGTGCTTTTCCCTTTCTGCTCTCCCTCAGTCTCACAGCTTTTCTCAAAGCCAGGATGGAAACAATGAGAGTATCACCATTTTCTTTGTCTTCACGTTCCTGTGCATGCGCTGATAAATGAGATTCTCATACATAAAAAGCTGCTTATCCCAGGAGCAGGCAGCCTGCTCTTACAGAATCCAGCCGCAGTGGAACTGATGTCGTTTTAGAGCAGTTACACCAATAACCCACTCCATTCAATACTGAATGAGAACTCTTCCGTGGGGATTTCTCTGAGGTGGATAAGGACTGGAGAAGGGATGTTAAGTGTATGATGTACCAGCATATGAAGTACGAAGCTGATAGTGCAAATGTTTACTGGGGGGCAAAGGATGAACTCACTGGGTCATGAGAGAAATATAAGGGCATGCACCCGCAGCAAAAGAGCTTCAAGTGGAGTCACAGCTTCCCCAGATCCCAGAGTCAAATGCTCTCACAACAATGAAGACATTTGGATAGACTTCCAGAGCCAAACTTTCTGCCCGGGGACTCTCTGTACTAATTAGGTACAATTACAACAGCTTAAAGAGCGGGAATGCATTTGCCATGCACTGAGAATTCTCATCTGCTCATAAATACATCATGTTGGGCCCAGCGTTGATGGCAGTGTGATGACAAACCTCATCAAGCTGAAGCAAGAGCATCCCAGCAGATGCAGGCTGGGCATCCTGCAGGACACAGAGCTCTGTTCTCCCACCCCTTCTGAACTGCTAAAGCAGATGGATGGGATCTCTGCAGTGCCATCTCTCTTCCCAGGAGCGTCACTGAGCTTGATCAATTGGATGCCTACTGGTTTGTGCACATCACGATTCAATCTTCGAAAAAATAAAGGTGAACCATCCAATATATTTCTATATGAAAAAAAAAACAACCAACAGACTTTCAAATCTTGCTGTCTGTTACCTTTGAAAAGCATATGCATGGAAGCCTGAGATGTCCCTGGGCAAAAGAGTTCTTTCATCAGATATGTACTTGGATTTCTAACACTGCGCATTAACCGGTGCAACA
Source organism: Cyrtonyx montezumae (assembly GCF_038088225.1). Lineage (NCBI taxonomy): Eukaryota > Metazoa > Chordata > Aves > Galliformes > Odontophoridae > Cyrtonyx > Cyrtonyx montezumae. The sequence goes on from NW_027072036.1 coordinate 3,194,527, forward strand.
GGGATGGCAGAAGGAAGCGCGCTCAGCACAAAGAGCTTTGAGAGTCATCCCTGGCAAATTTCCCCAAAGCAGAGCACATATATTAAATAAAATAATCCAAAATTAGAAGCAAAGCCAAAACTGGGAAGGCCCAATACAGTTCTGAACTTGCCCAACACTGCACCCCTATAGGAAAGCAGCTCTGCTCAAGTGAAGTTTCATTCTTTGTTCCATCCGACGCAGCCTCGCGGATAAAGGAGACAAGACAAAACAAAACAAAAGAAACAACAAAAGAAGGATACACGGATATGCATGGGGAAATTCTCCTCCTTTACCAGGAGGAAAAAAAAGCACAACGGAGCTGCAGTTGTTCTGGGGCTCGTTTGAACTTCTGGAAATTGATTTCAGCACCGAGGAGCCTGTGCTTGCCTTGTTCATCATCCCTGCTGCCAATGTGCAGCGTTTTTGTCTCCGTTGATAAGGGGATTTTTAATTATTGTAATTATCATTTGAAAATTGGGTTTCTGCCACAGACAACTGGAATTAGATTCTGTTACTTTTTATCTTCATTAATGTCTTTTAATCTGAGGTTTCATTTCCTATCAGCAATAAAATGTGTGCATGTATATGTGTGCACGGTTTAAGCACACACAAAAAGAGCCATGAACTCCTAAAACATGTGAGTGTATTACACATACTAGAGAGATTTTACAGCCAGAGAGGACAGCTGCAATCAGCTATAGTTCAACCCGTGATGAAACAAGGGCTGTGCCACTTCACCCTGCCATTTCTGCACCAAGTCCTCACTCCCAGCCCCGGCAGAAGGGATATGTGCAATGGAGTATAATCTCCCTTGCACCATTTTCACAGAGATCCCCTACTTCAGGATTTCAAGTCTGCATTATGCAACCTGGGGCGTGCACACAGCCACAGGTGAAGGAGTGGCGGAGGTCTGTTATGGTCAGACCATGCTTTGGTCTTCCCCTACCAGCACTGCTCACAAAGCTTTGGTTTCCTCCCCCATTGACTGCATCTCTCAGTCTTTCAGCCCGCTCAGAACTGTATGGGAACTGCTGAATCACGGCCTGAACCACTGATCGGTCACCTGAGGTGAGCACCGAGTCAGCCATGGGGCCACAGGTGAAGGTGATATACCTGTGTGAGTGGAGGGGGTGGAGCCTGGCTCCACCTCTCCCAAACCCCATTTAAGGGCTGACCACCACCAGGGAAGGATCTCTTCTTGGAGATCCCTCCCATGTGGAGTCCCCTGTGAGCCTTGTCATCATAAAGGTGAGCCATCTTCTCTTTTGTATTATTTGTATCCCATCTATATAGAACTACCCAAAGTATACTATCATCTATACTGTTTTGTTGTGAAGTACCATCCTTGGGAGTTATTTACCCCACACAGAACCCCGTTTCATTCACCACCATCTCTTCCTCCTCCAGCCAAGGGAAATCCTTTGGGTTTCAGCAGGGCTTCAGATGGAGGAGCCGTGAGAACAGCATCAACTCAGCCCAGGTAATAAAGACATCTTTTCTCCCCTTTTTCTTGGTAGATTTATCAGTTGCTCCCCCAGTTTCTTCTTCCTCAGAGCTCCATAAAGGTCAGCTCCTTGATATGTGGAACATGCAGAGACAAAGGCCAGGAGTAGTGTAGAGCTGGTATCCCATGGGCAATGCCACAACCTCACTGAGGCTATAGAGACCTGGTTATAAAGTTTCTTGATTACCTTTAACATAGTTTTTCATTTATTTATTTTTTAATTAAAAAGTGATAGGGAGACTTTGCAACTATTTCACAACCCCTTTACCCACCCACTGTTGCTTTTCTGTCTCAGGTAGAATGAAGTCCTGCTACAGAAAAGCCTTCTAAGAGAAGAGTAAGTAGGTGTAAAATCTGTCAGCTAAGAAATGAGCTTTGCAGCATCAGTACTCCATGGGTGCACATGTGCCCCACTGCTTAAATCCAAGGAATAAGATGGCAAAAAGGAAAAAAGAAAAAAAAGTTACTTTTGAGTTTTATTTATTATATGCCATATTATAAACTTCATACAAAGCAACTCTGCTCTCTTAGAAGTGGTGAAAAACTTCCCTGGTTTAATCTGCCTGCTTTGGAAAGGAAATAATCAGATCCTGCCTTTTGCATAGGCAGAGTTTTAATTACCTCTGAAACTCGCCTGGTCCCATATGAGCAGCTCCTCAAAAGCAATCTATTAACAAACAATAACCCTGCTGCCTGCCTCCTGCTACAAAGCAGATGCTATCGCTGCTTCCACACACACCCGCTCAAAATCCACAGCTCATGAGGACGTGGGGACACGAGGACGGGGCCACCTGGGTGGTTGGGGACAGCGCTGGGAGCAGGACAGGGCTGTCACATCATATGCATGTCAGGGCTGTGGATGCAGCTCCCAGCTTTGATTCCAGGATAAGTCTGAGCAGGAGAAGAACCCGAAGTGACAGGGGAGGAGGATGGCACACGCAGCCCTGCGAGCTGCTTGGCTTTGTGCTGGGAGCACGGAGCCAGGAGCTGGTGTCCTGTGTTGCTGAGGCTGTTGATTGAGTCAGGGGTCCAAGACCCTCTGCCCACCTGCAGCAAAAGAAAACCCACATATAAATCTTCTTGACCTGCAGCGAATGGGAGATCACGAGTGGCCAAACCTGTGCACAATGAGTGAGGTACACCAAGCAGTGAAAGGACACCTTCATTCTGCAGCAGCACCAGGAGCCCCAGCAAACACCAAAGTGCTGTGCAAGCACTGCAAGAGAGAAAGCCACCAAGCATCTGCTGGCACTTGGAGACACCCACTGCACTGCTTCTGAGGGCAGACAGATCCTTATACCACACATGCAGGTGTACACCTCCAGTCACTGTGCCCTGTTTCAATTGCATGCATAAAGCCCTTACAGCACTGAGAAAGAGTGCAAGGCTCCACCGCTGGAGAGCTCCTATAAGCCTGGGAGTGAGTGGCATCAGTGACCCAAACACGTGGGGCAGCTCTGCTGGAGGCCCATCCCCGGGCTGGCAGGTGACACAGCACCTTCAGATCCCCTCTACAACATCTTCCCTGAGCTCTTGCTCTGGAAACAATCAGGAACAGCTTTCTTTTTGCAAAAGCATTTCAGCCATCAGTCTTTTGCACCAAATGTGCTCCTGCCTCAAACCCACTGCTGTCACATCAATCATTTAAATTTGAGAGGCTAAAGAACCTAAAATGAAGTTCCCTCGATGCACCATTAACCTTCTTATGCATCTACTGCTTTCAACCAAGCTGCAGCAAACCCTTCTCAGACCACTCTTCCTAAACACCAAGCACCCAGATCCCTCCAAGCAAACAAGGTCAAACAGCCAAGAACATTCATTCTGCAAAGCAAAACCACATCACGCTCCTGACACAACATTCCCAGTGCCCCATCCTTCTTAGCAAAGAACATAAAACCCACAGCCCGTCCTACAGAGCCCAGACACTCTTCTACCCCATCACCAGCAACTGTCAGCTCTGTCCACCCTTATTGCAGCTACCAGCAACCCTCATTAACAAAGATTATCAGGACACAGATGGAGTGGGTTTGCAGGGCTGGGTGCTCTCTGTCCACCTCTAGAGCAGGGGCAATGATAGAGGACAGCCAGGACATCCTGACTGCTCTGGGAACAGGAGCAAAGCTCAGGGTTTCAGCCTGTGGGGTATCCCTTGCCCGAGGACTGCTACAATGAGCATGAGAAACTAGGTCTATGGTTTTAAAAAGCAACTTTTAGCACCTATTGCCTCCAGACTCCAAAACTCCTGCAGAAAAAACAAGCCTACAGCTGATAGAGACCTGCCCCTCAGCACCTGTACTGATGGCCTATGTGTTTCTCATTAGTAATTAAGCATAGAAGGTCAGGGACCCAGTTTGGTTCCAAACTGCTTCTTCAATATTGGAGAACTGACAGGTCACAGCAGAGAACAAAAGGCAGAGAGCAGCTGGATGCTGTGGCATTGCTGGGATCCTGCTGACAAGAGGACTGATGGTTTTGGTGCACTGTCTGAGCCTGGGATTTCTTTTTGAGCTGCTTCCCTCTTGTTTTTTTATTTTTTATTTTTTCCAGAAGCTCCTCCCAGTATAAAACTGCCCTAAGGAGGTATGAAAAGAGTCAGCAGCATTTGGGAGTGCCTGGAAAAGCATCATCCCTCCCATCAGCTTTGGGGCTGTGCCCATTGCTCCCATACCCAAGGGTTCCATCTCCGAACTGGTGCAGCCTAGCTTTTCTCTGTGGCACCAGTAAGAGTCCATGCTGCATTCCCAGCAGCTCAGGCATGATGCCCAGCTCCTCTCAGGCAACACTGTGGTCCTGGAGGATCAGAGCCAGAACCGAGAAACAGGAAAGGAGAGTGGTGGCCTGGAGAGGTGTTAATGAGAAAGCAATTTGCCTCTCCAGGATGCCCTTGTGCTGCCTGGGAAAGTCACAGAGCAGAATTTCTGAATATTTAATACAGCTTCTTAATTAAAAAAAGGGTAAAAATCTGAGAGACACCATCTCCTACCGCAAGTTCAAGGCCAAAGCTTTACATACTGATAATCACTCATCTGAAGGAAGCAGGACACAGCTGATGGGAAGGGTGGCCTCCTGGTTACACCCACTTGGATGTGATTCCAGACATCGCTCACTACCAATGCAGCACTCTAAAGTTTCCAAGATTTGAAGTCTTTTTTTTTTTTTTTTTAGTTCTGGTTTTCCCCATATTCTGTTCTGAAAAAGCTGAGAATCTAAAGCAAGGCTCAACAAAATCGGGCTAACAAAGTAATTAAAAACGAAGCCCAGTCTGGTTTCACAGAAACGTTTCAGTTCAGTAATTTCCAAAGGTTTAATTTCCATTTCAATCTTTCCTTTCGTCCTGGAGCTGAACTTACGTTTCAAAGTGAAAAGCAGATTTGAAGCAAAACGTAATAGTTCCATTTCTCAGAGTCACGGTGACCTACTGATAATTTTAAAAACATTTCTCTTTTTTTTTTTTTTCCCCCAAGAGTAAAACCTACTGGAATTGGTCCTTCCCTCTGAAATACTCTGGCTTTGATGAATCATCATGCTATGATGACATTTTTTTGGGGGGAATGACTTCCAAGCATACTCGTTTCTGCTACTGACATCCCGTTCTGCAGCAGGAGGCCAGGCAGGCTATGGACCTGCTCACGTGTATGGCACGTGGTGGCTGTTCCTGTTTTCTGCAATCTCTTTGATAGCTCTGGGTCTGTTCCCCTGGACAGAAGTGACCGAGAATGGGAATGATGAGTTCTCAGCTGCCACCGGCCACGTGCACGCACCACTCTGCACTTCTTTACAGCAGATATTGGGTCTCTTTGATTAACATCTGAGTTGGCACCACCATCCGTACAGGAGCACGTGTGAGTTGTTGCAGTTCAGCTGCCAGGTGGCAACTTCCTACGCAACAGTACAGTCATTCCTGTGACTGCCTTAACTTTGTTCTCTCTTTTTTCTCCACGTGTGCTGCGAGCTCTTTGGGCCAGTGATTTTATAGATGCAAAACTTGTCCTCCGAGGGCCACCAGATCCAACAGAGGCACGCATAAATAACCTCTGCCCACCTGAACGGTTTGCATTGCCATCAGGGCTGAGAAGAAGACATAAAATCAAGTTTTTGATCAATCTGTGTGAGGAGCAGTGGGAAGCAAACGTGTTGTACCATTCAGGGAAGGATCGGACGCCAAACTGAGCTGTGTGGTTGCCTTCCTCCAGCAGCTGGCACAGCACGGGGATTGAGAACGTCCTTGAACTTGGACTAACAGGAGGAAGAAGGAAAAAAAAATATAACAGTGCAATCTGTAGCTGCAAGAACATCGTCAGGTGATTAAAAAAGTTGGAGGGAGCCTCAGTGCACCTTTTCCTTATAAGCAGCAGTGCCTGGTCGACCTTGTCTGATTCAAGCAAGGCAGGAAAGCAGAGACTGAAAGATATGCAGCCTCGCACGCCAGCCCTCCCCGCCTGGAATTTAAATGACAGCATTAGCATTCAGGATCTTTGCATGTGTTTAAATGTGGATTAAAAATGCATTAATTGGTCTCGTTTTAACAAGCTCTTCTCTTTGTATATCAAATATTTGAAAGATTCAGTATTATCACCTCTTGTCTGTGCTGGAATTGAAGAGGAGAAAAGAAACGTAATTGAGGACTTAAGGAGTGTCTCCTCCTGTTTGCTCAGCTCAGGGCTATCTGATTGAAAGCTCGGGGGAGAATGACTTTGATAAGTATATGAACAACATCTAAAGGCACCACTACTTGGCAAATGAGCGCTGACATCCAAGCAGAGGCAATTTTGGCAAGAAAAGTGGCTTTTCAGTAAGTGCAGCATCAGATGAACTGCTGGAGCAGTTTGTGCCACTGTCCCTAGCAAGTGCCAGCAGGTGGAAAGATGCTCTGTTTGTGGTGAAGGTTTGTTTAGGACTTGGGAAACACAGCTCAGCTGTTTCCCTGGCTGCAGCTCCAGTCTGACCTTGGGCAGCTCACTCTGACCGGGACCTGGCTCTCCTCAGGCCAAGCTCCTCCAGCTCTCGATGTTTTCTCCTCTCTCCCATTGGAGCCTGGGAGATGCTCAGACCTCCTGAGGAGCCACGTGGTGCCCAGCAGCCATCACTCAGCTGCAGTACCCTCATGGGGTCCAGCAAGCCTTGGAGAACCAGAGGGTCCCCAACTGACTGAAGATGTCACTGGTTGCAGTCTTCAGCAGAGATGTGAGCTCAGACATGAGCTCACCTAATGAGGACGACTAAATGCCCAGGGCCCTCATCTCAATTACACTGGGCAGGACTGGCACAAGTGCTGTGATCTGCAGCCCAGGGCTATCCCCACGGACACCACAGCTGTGACTACTGTGGCTGTTCTCACTATCCAGATATATGTCTCGTTGCTTTTTCCTTCAATATATATCATATCCATACTTTCATTTGAGAAAATTGGGGAGTTAATCCCAAGGAGGCCTGAACCAGATTTAAGGACTGACCGGAGCCTTCAAGTGCCTCTTGGGTGCTGAGCACTGATGAGTTTGAAAACCTTTAGTGATCTCTGCTCACAGGCATACTGGCTGCTATCTCCTTATTTTGCATTTTCATCTATAAGGGAAAATCTGCCAGCCATCACACTGAGCTGTGTGCTGCACCCGGGCACTGGGGGATGTGGCTGAGGCTCTGCTCAGTCCCCAGCTGCAGCCTTACGACAGCCTGAGGTCAGTGCAAAAATAAAGCCAAAAAAGCCCACAGTTCTTGCAGTATTCCATTAGGAAATCTCACAGTGAGATGACTGTGGCATCTCAGAACATGGGGTTCTTACAGAAGCGTTGCTCTCATCGATGTTTTAATTGCTGGCACAAGTCTGAGTTAAAAGGCTGAATTCAGAAACAAGCTGAAGCTCTAAACCCGAGTTTCATCCACTGATAACAGAGCACCTCTCAGCATTGCTACAAACACTGTGCTGAAGCTTGCTCATTAAGGAATTCCTAAGCATCAAGCTATATGCTGCTAGAAAAAGAGGTCTAGCAATCAGCATAAAAACTTACTGAAGTGGAATTTGCATGTTTATAGCCTTCACTTCGCCATCCGAACACACTTTGTAGATAATTCCTGCTCTCTGATAGGCAGAAAAACACCTCGAAACGTGCAGGCTCAGAAATGCTCCCACGACACCTGTACAGCTGCAGGGATGCTGCGGTGTGTGGGGCGGATTTAGAGCTGTCAGAGCGCGGCAGAAGCGCGGTGCTGCTTGGCTGGGGCTTGTACAGCTTTCGAGGCTGATAGCCTCTGCCATCACTTACAGCACCCGAATGCCTGATTCTTATGGAAATTAATGTGAACTCTGCTGTCCAGCTCCCCTCTGCAGCTTTGAAAACCCGGGGTTTGAGTCACCGACGTTGGTACCTTTGCACATTTTCATTTTCTCCTGCAGACTGGAATCTTTCCAGACAAACTTGATGCAAAATTCACTCCAACCCCCCTCCCTCCGGGAATCCAGGCTCACAGAAAACACTACCAACTTTCACTTGTTCCTAAGCTGGAGACGTTCTTTTCTTTCAACCCCCCCCAAAAAACCCAGCTGGGGCTTGCATTTTCTCCCCGTGTTATCTGTTTGCATACCCCCATTTGATGCCAACATCCGAGCCCCGCTGAAATCCCTGCTGAGCTTCAGGGGTCAACAATGCCCATCTTGCACGCAGCCATCGTGGCACAAACTCGTTTATTTAAGCCCATAAACAAAGAACAGACATTTGAGGTTTGGATTCCCACACCAAAGCTTCCTTCTGCTCCCTGGAACCTCTCTCTCACAAAACACTGATTTTGCTGCAGCCTGGAGACCCACGAGGACATCGCCCATCTCCCGGCCCACACTGCTGCCCACTTGGGAAGAAGAGCAAGGGGAACTTTTTCATTGCTCTTATTTTTGGCGTGTGACAGACGAACGGTGAAAGTACACTGTGTTTTAGGGTTTGAGTATTAATCCTCAGTGTGCTGTGAGATGGAGAAGATGCAACGAAAACAAAGACGTATCCGTGAGGGGTATAAACACGGCAGCTCTCCGGAGCAATGCGCACAGAAGATGAAATCATAATAGCACACACTAACTTACTCATAAAAACCCATCAATAACAAGAGAAGTAGAGCTGAACTCTGGGCTCTTCTCCCATGCACTTAAAAACGAAATGAATCTTAAGAAGAAACAGAAACACATATCGATGTACATATAAGCAGCGTGAGTAAGCTGCCGTGCAAAACAAACCAAATTATTTATGGTTTTTTTTTTTGTTTTTTTTTTTTAAACTACCTTCAGTAATGTTTGCCATTAGGAGTCATTTGTATCCACAGTTGATCACAGAAACAGATCTGTATCATTGTGGCTGTTTCACAGATTGGATGTCTAAAGGAGGGGAGATGCTGACCCAAGCTGGTACATGCAGCAGAGCTGCTGTGCTGGGCATCCCTGCACAGCATCACTGCATCCTGCTGGGCATCACCCTGCTCTGAGCACCATGACTATGGTGAGGGCATTCATGGGGCAGGATGGACAGTGGGATGGACAGTGGGATGGACAGCAGGATGGACAGTGGGATGGCCACTCCTCCATTCTGCTCTGATTTGAGACATCCTCTGCATCCTGGCAGACCTCGTTGGGGGGCTGTTATTTCCCGGAGACTCTTCTGCTGTAAAAGGGCGTGTGAATGTGAATTCAAATCAGCCATCAGCTTCCCACTGAGTTCAAAACACCTCTTTCACCATTTTAAATGATTTTTAAATGAATGCAATGCACTCGATCTTCCAGCTGAAATAACTTCTGTATTATCCTCCGAGCCTGAATTCCTTTCCCTCCTTGCTCTCTGTTCACTTCAGATAACTCAATGGGAATTTATTTGAGAAGAGGTGGTGGGTCACAAATGAACCAAACCGACGACAGCAGGAGCTCCCACCTGGTCGTGTGCACGTGAGAGGCAGGGAGCCAGACACGGGGGGAGTGGGGCTGCTATCATCATGCTCATTGCAAATATTCTGTTTCAACTGAGTTTTTTTTTCCCTTTCTCTTTTTTTCCTTTCTTTCTCTTTTCCCATGAGAATCAATTTCCTTTTGATTAAATGGAACTTTTAACAGATTGTGCCTTTTTCCATCATCTTGCTGGAAAATGGCAAATACCTGAAGAGCAGAACGCTACCTATCCCAGCCAGGGGCTGCCTGCAGGTGCTGGGAAGGAGCCTTCTGGGAAGTGTAGTTTGATTTAGGAAACCAAATGTGCTGCAGGGAAGGGTGGAGGCAGCCGGGAGCCAAGTGCACCTCCCAGGAAGGATTTCTCAATTAAACCACTCTGGCTTGTGGCTGAGAAGACAGACTGCTTCTGGCTTCAAACCCTTAAAAGCTCTGATTGTGATGGCAAACAGCTTAGCTGCTGGCTGTGTTCCTGCTGAAGTCTCCTCCTGAACTTCACTCCTGACATTGAGAAACACGATGCTGTGATGTGCTGCTCGCTCATTCCCTCGTTGCCACCACAGTGTGTGAATCCTTGCAATGCTTTTGGCAGGTCCTAAACGAGTGGGTTATGGGGACACATCACAATGGAAGCATGGATCGAGCAGACCCTGGGGGACTGGGCAAGCTGTCTGACTCCCTGAGTCTTGATTTGTCTTCTTTTTTCAAAGCCTGTATGAACAGACAACGCCCAATGCATGCTGCAGTAATAGCAGTTATCACGGCTGCTATCACTGACGGGAGCACAGCCCTTCTCTGTGGGAAACCCGAGATGTTGGGGGTTTAGGTGCTCCTAAGGGTTACCTACACCCTAAGGAGCCTTGGGATGGACAGAACTTCACTTGGTTCAGCTCAGAGGCAGCACGATTTGGGTGTCTGCCATCTGCATCAGTTGTGCTGACCTTCTCTCTCCACTACAAACACTTCCTCTCTCCCTTTGCTTGAAGTATCTTCCATCCCTTGTTTGTTTGCTGGTTGTCCTATTAATGGCTTGTTGGTGTCAGAAACTCCAAAGAAATTCTTTGCTTTAACTACCCTGGGGAAGCACCATCCTCTCACATTGCTGCTGCAGCTCAGGGCACCCACACTGACCCCTGCAGCTTTGTAAATGGCATTAATCACACACAGCTCACTGGCTGGAGCCTTTCCAGCCCCACCATGCTGAGCACAGCATATCTCCCAAGCCTTGCCAAAGCTCATTGCGATCTGCCCTGCTTCCCTTTGCCAGTGTGGATCTGTCCCCTCAAGCCAGGCTGCCTTCCCAGGACCTGCTGCCAAATCTTATTTACCCCATCAGTAACCTTATCTCAGAGGTGGGCCTGAAACTCCTGCAGGGGGGACTCACTCCTTGCAGCTGGAGACTTCTCCCATGCCCTGGGTAAGGCTCACCCCAAGCATGGCAAAAAGGGCTTCAACTGCACAAAAAGGGGTTCAGCTGCACAGAGCTGAGGGTTGCTTTCTTCCTTTTCTTTTGAGAAAGAAGTTCTGTGGCTCCCTCTCTAGATGGAAAAAGGAAAACAAAGTTCTACTCTTGCGGCCTGTTGAGGAGCTTGCTTACAAGGGGAAATTAATCCAAAATTAACTAGTGGTGTGAATTGCAAGTGGATTAGTTAAATTACATTAAATGCAGGTCTGGATACTTTCATTTAAAATTAAAGTGGCCTTAATTCAATTTGGCTCAAGTCACTTCAAAAGTGAATTAAGCAAAACTTAATTACAGACCCTTTAATTCCAAATAGTGTGTCTATATAGGTTGTTTAATATGCTTTCATTTATCCATTTTTAGAATTAGTCTTGATGAGCTTCTCTGAATCTCCCCTCATTAGGCAGACCCTCATTTATTCAGTAGAAAGACTCCAATTTCCTCTAAAATGAAAAAAAAAAAAAGGAAAGAGGGAAGAGGAAGGGAAAGGGAAATGGGGACGGGAAAAGGGAAAGGAAGGGGAAGGAGAAGAGAGAATAGAAAAATGCTAATGATATCTGTCTCTAGGCAGACAAAATAGTGCTGCTGAGTTTGCATCATCCTGCAGTCCAACATGGGGGACCACTGTGCCTGGAGAACTCTCTCTCTGAAGTCATTTTCTGGCAAAAATTCTTTCTCACCAGCTCCCAACAGCATTTCCAGTAACACTCTCTTTGCAGCACTCTTTAATTCCTGTGATCCCTCCCGTCCTCCAGTCCCAGCAGCATCACCCATTTCAGGGACGGAGCCCCAAACCTCCTCTCAGCTCCACCACATCCTGGGGCCGTGTCTCCCCCAACCTGACAGCAAACTGGTTTTGCTCCAGAAGCCACCAAGGAACCAGCAGCGATGAGCCACATCTCCACAGGCGATGGATCTGGCATCAGATACAGCAATGAATCCTAACGCCAAAACTCCCTGACACGAGGTGACAAAGGCAGTACTGAACTTCAGATCTTCGCCCACATAAATTGGCACTGAAATCTCCCCAGCCAAGTGCTTGTGATTGAACACAACTGTATTTTATTTTTTTTTTTTTTGCCCCAAAATCACAGCTTGGAAATGTTCTGGCTCTGATCACATTGCTGCTGCTGGCTGTGCCGTGTTAGCTCACTCCCAGCTCCAATGTGTCCACCTTCAAGTGCCACCAGGATCCAGGCTGCAGGCAAACCACAAGGGAGGGCAGATGCATCCTCAGCAGCACGTCCTGCCCCATCTCATCCTGCATCCAGGATGGGAGGGCTGTCTCTGAGCTGCTCATCTATTGTTTCAACAAGATTAATGGCAGTGTTTCTGAAGTGCACTTGAAGCTGCTGAGATTCTGTGCCTTCTCTAAGACTGGTGGCTAGCTCTCCCAGCTCCTAGCTGCAAAGCATGCAGGGCTGCTGCCTTTCACACTGACTGCTTGTGCTGCTGGAGCTCTCTTCTTCTCTGCCCTCCCAGTCTGGAATCATTTCTTCCTGTTTTCAGGAAGCTGATTCATGGAGGATCCCCATTTTGAGGTGTTTCCTCGTCTCTTCAGCCCCCTGACCACATTCAGAGAAATGTGACAGAACTCAGGGATAGTTCAAGAGATGTGCAGAGCACGGAGGGGAGGGGGGGGAAGGTGAGGAAATGAAGAGGAGGTGTTTATTGCACACTGTTGCTCCAATTCTGTCTGTACTCAGGTGCTGGAGAGCAGGATGTTTCTAAAGGTGAAGGCAGTTTAAAACAAAGGAGGCAAGCTCTAAGTTCTGAATTCCCTTCCAACAAACAAAACAAGGGGAGGAGTGCCTGCCCTACCTCAGAACTGCCCCCGTGAGCACTGCATGAACACCACAGCAGCAGAGATGCAGGAGTGACAGGCAGAGCTTATTCCATCCCGGAGTTGTGTTAGATATTAATCACTTTGCATCCTAAAAAGGCATCTGAGGAACTTAATTTGTAGTGGAAATGTCAGATAAGAGAGATGCTGCAATTCCAACTGAGAATAAACAGTGAATACTGCAGAATGTTACTCTAAAATGACCTTTTACTTTATATTAAAGCAAACAGGTAGAAATCAAAGTCAAATCCCCAGCAGAGATGATGCTGTGTGCATATGTGTGCGTGTGTGCATGTGTTGGTGTGTATTCCTTCCAATGAGGTGGGGGGAATCAGAGCCAAGCCAGCACAGCTCAGCTGATGTGGTCTGGACATCAGCCCTGGGAGGGCAAGGAGTGTCGGAGGAATCTGGGCTGCCTACTGTATATGTGGTCATTTATATAAATATATGGGTATTATGACATGCAGGATATCAACTACACAAGCCAAGGCTAACTATTCTGAGTAGTATTTGTACTCCTGGCAAGAATGAATGGAGATTCCTGCTGAAATAGTAATATTTTCTCCTAGAGGTGGTTGGCCATGAAAAACCCACTTCAGTTGGAAACAGGAGTTTTTCTTCAAAATGTAGTTTTGACTGGCCCTGTGTCCTATTAAGGGTGAAGTCCAATTTTGGGATGAATGGCAGCACAATTGCTCTACCTAATTATATCCTATTTAAGCCTGAACTGCTCTAGAAGGGGTAGATTTCACCAGCAGGATTTTTCTTTGCTCGAATGCCTATAGGAATGTTATTACATCCACTCCCGAATTTTATTTCTTCATACTTGTATTACTACCTTTTCTTTAAGAATTGAAAGCTTTTCAATTTCTTAAATGGTTTCACAGACTGAAATTGAGCTAGATACCTGGAAGGATAGAGCCGACAGAATTAGCTGGCCTGAAAAAAAGCCCTCCTGGCACAACTTGCTGCTGCAACTTTGAATGAAAACAGTGACAAGTGCTTCTCAGAATAGCCTCTCTTAGTTGCTATTTGTGCTTCTGTAAGGAAATGGCTTCTCAAACCATACAGACTTTGGACTCCATTCCTTGATTCTATGCAGAAGTCAATGAAAGCACTTAGCAAACTCCTCTGGAGTAGTCCCTGTCTGCTTTTATTCCATTCTCTTTTATTTTACTTTCTTCTAACTTTATTTTCACCGATGCCTCCCTGCCTTGGGTTTGACTGACGTTTCTAATCCTTTGAGATATTGCAAATGCTCTGATTGCTATCAAACCTTGTTCCCCTGTACGACTCAAAAGAGAATCTGACTATTCTGTGTCCTATCAGATTCCCTTGATGGATTTTGCCCTTCCTCACCCTTCGAAGGGTCTCTTTTTAAAACCAGCCCCCCGGGGGCATTTTAACAACCACAGCCATGACACAGAGGTTCTCTACCTATTGCACATCCATCTGTAGGCTCATCCTCCTTGTGGTTCAATTACATGTCCTTCCCAGCTGGTCCCTACAAACACAAACGTGATGGGGGCTGTAAGACCCCTAACCACGAGGTGTTGGTTTTGTTCTGGTTGGGAAGAAGAAGCAAGAAACTGTGGGCATGGGATACATTCAGATTCAAGGAGCTACTGGGTGAATTCATGGAATATAAAACGTGATTGAGGTTTACAGCTGTCTCAGGACATCCCCATGGTCTGAGTTACAGACACCAGAACAGCATTCTGGGGAAGCAGCACCACATCACACATGCTCTGATCTCATACCCTCTATTGTTGACTCTGGGCAGACCTGGGCACACCTTTACTCTGACCTGACACAGCAGGTTTCCAGCTCTCCTCATGGCAGTCCATCCCAGCACTCAGCACCACTTGTGCTGCTGTCAGCATGGGGAGCACCTCACTGCTGAAGACATCTGCTCCATTCTGTGCATGGAAAAACACAGCACTCTCCAACTGCTTGGGAGCCTCTTGGTAACACTTCCCAAACACTAGCAATTTGGCCTGCTTCCATGCTGCTGTGATGGGCAGCGTAACAGCTGAGCTTACTGTAGCTGTGCATTAAGGTTGGGGTGTTGAGAAGACTATTTTGAACCCTATTACTTGTAATGCTACGACATGTTGTTGTACCGCCATATATTGACCACGCTCCTGCTGAAATTGCAGTGTAATGAAACGTTTGCTCAGAATAACAGATGCCTAAACAATACTGAATTGCAGCTTCCTTGGAGGACTGGAATTACCAGATTCCTTCTACACAATCCTTTAGTGCTGGTGAAGCATGGGGGCAAACTGTGCAACACACCGTACAGTAGTTTCTATGCTCTTTGCACTGGAAAAGCCTGAAACTAAGAAATCTGTAGGCACAGGGAGTAAAATCACAAACCACCTGGGGTTGCTCTGTGCACTGTGGAGTTGATATGGTCCTCAGCCTAAGCCAGACCCAGGGGAACACTGAGTCACGCAGCCCCTCCCAGCACTGGAGCCCCAAACCCAGAGCACGTTGGTGGGACGTCTGTCCTCATCAAAGCTCCCTCCCAGTGTTTCACTGCAGCCTGACACAAGGGCAGGAGAACGTGATCTCCCTGGGTTTGCCACCCCCTTCCCACCTGACCACACCACACTGCTGCAGAATACAGTACCGTTTGACATTTCTTCCATCCTAACAGAAGAGACAAGTACAGCTTTTCATTCACGTACTGTCATCAGCAAATGAGGTCTTGGGGACGAGGAAGATGGGAGATAACAGTTTTAGATAATGTGCTGTACCTCAGCTGGCAATGCATCTGCACAGCTCAGTGAACAGCACGAGGTGCTGGGAGGGGAGCTGCAGTGAGTGCAGAGTGAGATGCAGGGTGTAGGGCGCAGGTGAGATGCAGGGTGCAGGTAAAAGGCAGGATTTGCTTAAAAAAAGAAACGTCTTATGTTGCAAATAAAAATGAAGAATTTAAAGAAAAGGGATAAGTAAGCTGCCAACACAGCAGAACATAACATTTTGGGTCAAACAGCACGTTTATCTTGATGCAAAATAAGTGTATATTGCTAAAAACCCTAGAAAATATATTTAATTTCCTCGAAGTGCATTTATTTTTCTGCATACTTCGCTTGTCTGCTGAACCAAAGAACTCACCATTCCTAAAGGAGCAGTAGATGACAGTTTAGGGAGAGTCTGGGGGAAAAGCCAGTGTTGGGATCTGGAAAACAGCCCCAGATGGATCAAAATTCAGCAGTCCTGAAAGCTGAGCTCCTCAAATGAACATTTCCCCTCCGTGAGCACCCGCAGTGCACTGCTGCTCCCCAAACACTGCTGAGCTGTGGGTCTGCCCCAGCAGCACCTGCACCTTCCAGAGACAGCCCATAACATACAATGCCGTGGTGTGACAGAAAAGGAGATGGGAGAAAAATTAATTTATCTGTAGAAGTTGTGCTGTAAGGGATGAAACCTTAATGGAACAGTGAGGCTAACAAGCGAGGTCAGTGGGAACTAGGGCTGATACTGGCGGGAGCTGGAACAGCAGAAGAACTGACTCAGCTTGGGAATAAAGGAATAAAACAAGAACATTTTTTGGTTTTAGTTTATAATATTCAAGAGCAGCTATTACAGGTCATAACAGAAGTATAGGAAACCCACGTTTCTTTCTTCAAAGTGGATAATGAGGACACCAAGAGAAGGGTATGGTAACGGTGAGCACTTTGATTTGCTATTGTTCCAAGCATTTTCAGCTTGGAGTTGCCTCTTGGTGTCTTTGTACTTAATAGCCCTTATGATTCATTCCCCATTTCTCTGCCCATTTGCTTTTGAAACCCGCAATATTCTGTGGCAAAATTTCAGGAGGCAAAAATAGTTAATTCTGGGTCTTGTTACAACTGGATATTTGCTGGCTACGGATCCACACCTCTTCCAGGCCTCAGCCATTCTCTAAACCTCACAAAGGTTCAAGCTGACTACGGGTGTTTCCCTGGCCCAAAACAAAACCTCTTCATTTCAGTGTGAATAGTGTTATTATTATTATTATTATTGTTATTCTTCAAACATCTAAGTCCATTTTGAACTGAAAATGGTGTTTCGAAACAGTCAAAATGTTCCAGTTAGAAAAAGGTAGGCAGGCTGGAGAGGCTTGCCACCCCCACCCCCACCCCCACCCCCACCCCCACCCCCACCCCCACCCCCACCCCCACCCCCATCCCCATCCCCATCCCCATCCCCATCCCCATCCCCATCCCCATCCCCTTCCAAAATCATTTGCAAACATTGACCAGAAGGTTTCACCTTCCCTGAATCTGTGCAATTCCATGGGTTTGTTCTGAGCAGATCCTCTCCCTACTATTGGGGCATGTGTTTGGAGAACACCTCCCAATATCCCATGCGTGGCAGCCCTCCTGCCAAGTGCTTGCTTTCACATATTTACTTTGCTCATCAAATCTCGTCAAGCCTTGTTCTTCCCTCTCTCCATCACTCCCACCAGACAGCCCATTGCTAAGCATGTGCTCAGCTGTGACCGTGTCTCTCACAGAAAACAGAGGGCTTAGTTTTTATTTCGCTAACTGCCGTGGTTGCTGTTTTCTCTCAGCCTCTCCAAAGCAAACCCTTTCTCTCAAATATGGTTTGCTTCACTAACCTGCTGCAGCTACTGCCTCTCCACCAGCCCTGCTGCCAGCACCCTCTGCATGGCGAGTGCTCTCCTTTGTATTTCTGAGTCAGCTGGGTTTCTGGGTTTTGTGAGCACCGTTGCTCCCTGGGGCTGAGTCCCACCTGCAGGCACTGCCAGCACTGGGTTGGAGACCACTTCAGGACCCATTTGTGGCTGGTGCAGTGTTCCAGTGAGTGGGGAAGGGGGTCACACCCTGGTTGCTGCCTCCACTTTCTTTTCTGTTTGCACGAACAATAAGCTTTTACATGGCTCTCAACCTTCCTTCCTTCCTTCCCCCATCACCTTTTGAAAGCCTCCAGCAGTTCCATCATGCTTCTGCTCTTGGACAAAAGCAGCGGCTCGCAGCACTGCCAGGACGTTTATCTTTTTGGCAGACTGGCCCCCGGAGATAAGAGACAATAGCAGGAGGGCTCGGCTATTTGATAAATAAAATGCTAGAGGCAGTGGTGGGAAGGGATATCGGGAGGTCTCCTGTCCAGCCTATGGGACTGCTGCCAACTTGAGAAGGACTCAGAAACCTCTGCGGGCTCCCAAGCCCCACTCCCTCTGATTCAAGCCTGGCTCTTCCACATCACTGCAGCAGATAGAGGCTGCTGCAGATCCATCCTGCACAATGGCCATGAGAACTGGGATTTCTTTCTGACTTACGGCTCAGTGGAAGCCTAACAAATGGCAAAGTCACATCTTTAGAACGGAGGAGATTCCGCCTCCAAATTGCAGGTTCCTTTTCCAAATTGCAAGAGCTACTCCATGAATCATGGCAGATATTTCTACAAAGCAGCAAACCAATTTATTTTCCTCTTACTCCTTCTCAGAGGTAGCCAACTGCACTTTGTACTTTCACTCCAATTTGTTTCCCGTTGCAAACAAATATCATGGAAACAGTGAGCCCAAACACTGTCGGATTTTCTGGGGCTCTGATGAGTAATGCAAAGCAGGATCCTGTAATGAGAAGAGTGCAGCAACCAAAGGGAAAGCAGTGTTAGCAGCTCCCACTGCCTTGTATGCTCACACAGCAGCTTGGTGTGAGAAATGGAGCTGCTAATGACTGAAAGTGAGCAAGCAATTCCTGTTGTTTTAGGGAAGATTTCCATATTGGATAAACATTGTCCCTGTGGGTAAAACCTAGAGGGAAAACGTGGCTGCTGGTAAGGAGGAAAGTTGCTAATAATTCTTGCTGCTTGCAGGTGGTCTCTGTCTCTGCTGGTTCTCTGGCCTCTCTTTAAAGCTCTGTCTTTCTCCTTGCCTTGCATTTTCTGCCTTTGAGTGTCTGTGTGTTTGTGACACTGTTTCTCTGGCCAGCTCCCCTTGCCCGCTTTAATTAGCTCCCTGGTATTTCTGAAGGTATCCCCAGCGCTCTCTAATCCCCTCAATGTGCTGACTAGCTGAACCCCAGGAGATCCTTACAAGAGAAAAACTGCAGGATAAAAGCAAGCGATTTCAGGCCTCTGGTTTCTTAATTAGCAGCCTGCACACCACCAGTCCACAGGAGTGGATGTCTGACACAGAGACTTTGCGCTCGTGCTCAGAAATGAGCTCTCTGTGCCTTTCTGTATCCCTTGGAAACTCTGCTGGTCCCTTCCTCGCTCTTCATTACTCGTGGTGCGACCTCTTTGGCACCAGTGGGGTGCGAGGATGGTGAAGGTACCCCGGTGCCCCCCACACTTCCCATCTCAACCACCTCGGCCTCAGGATGCTCTCCCTCTCCTTTGAAGCACCATCTGAACAAATAACGTTCTGCATTCAACGTGCTGACACTTGGGAGAGCTCAGGCCATTCTTCACTTGCATATTACCAGAGATTTATGGTGGAGAATGGGTCAGATCGTGCTTCAGTGGCAGTGCAGGTGGACATTAAGCATTGCTGGAAGAGAGCAAGGCTGCAAGCTTGAACACTAGGCGCTGCATCCCCCATATTAAATGCCCAGCAGAGCTAGTGGGCAAGGTGCAACTCAGCTCTAACAGCACTTCATGCAGATATTCACATTAACACATCCAGTTTCCCAATAGTTCAGCTGTTCCTTCCCAGCTGCCTTCTCTGATGCAAATAATCCCTAAATGCCTCCTTAGCCCCACTTTGCCTTATCTGCCGTGTGCCTTCGGTGTGCTGTAAATGACACAACCCGCCTGCTCATGAAAGCTGACATTTTCAAACCTGATTTTTAAATTGTAAAATACATGGCACGTGCCTTGCCAAAATCAGATGAAATCAAGTTAGTATCTAAAATGTTAAAATTACCATTTACATTTATATCAGAAATTAAAGCAAGAGGCTGCAGACTACGTACTTTGCAAGGATGCCAGTAGGAAACCCACAACCACCCGCACCCAAACATTCCTGCACACATCAGTCTTGTGAAGATATTATTTAAATGCCATTCGCTTGGCATCTTAGCGAATTTGCAATATTAAAAGTGACATTAACATCACAGGAGCGAAAGGTTTCAAATCACTTCCAACAGAAAAGAAGAGAATACATCTCCATGCAAGAAGAGAATACATCTCCATGCAAGTACTTCATCTTCCTTTTTTCCGTTAAGCAAGTAAGGATATCCATAAAACAAAAAGACATGCCAGTAACTCAGCGGAACACTGATGCTTCAACTGGAAATTCAGCATCTCTGTGCTGGGGAGATGTTAATTCTTAGGTTTCATGTTAGAGCTTTGCTCTCAAGTTAAGCTTTGCTTTAGTTTGTCCCACTCAGAAAATACATACATGAGGTTTAGGCTGTACAGATGCCTATGTCCTATTTCCAGAAGAGATGTAAACCTTCAGGGACACACAAGCAAAGGTACTGAGGCACTTAACTCCTACAAGGTATGGAGGATAACGTATGTAACTGTACAGCATAATAACTACAAACTTCTTCGGTCACTGTAAAGGGACTCTTCAGAAAGAGCCAAGAGAGGACATTTAGACTTCAGATGATTGAAGAAATGTAAAACCAACAGCCCAAATTGCCCTTAAAATCATTTTGTGTTACGGTGCCTACGGAAGGTCAGCTGCCTGCATACCCCTGCACCTGCAAGCCACATCTGGAAAGGAAATTGGGTATCTAGGATGCAAATTAGCACTTCAGACTTTGAAATGCTGACTAGTGCCTATCTGCTTCTTTTGGCATCAAAAAACCTTGAAATATCTGCAGTGTATTTGGTTACTTCTAGAGCAAGATTTTTAACAGGCAATTTAAGTCAATCTGTCATACTTTGCACCAAAATGGATGTCAGAGGCAATGTCCCAGCTAAGGCAGCTGCAATTTGGAGCGGAGAGCAGATGACTTAAATGGCTCAAAATATATTGCAAGCACTCAACTGACAATGCCCCACTCTTACAGCAACCTTAGGTGAAGTCCACCAGATTATTTGGATCACTAAGTGGTGTGCCCAGAACTGGGCACAGAATAACCAGTGTGGCAGCAGACAGCCTTATTTTTACTTTAGAGAGACTTTACACTGAAGTAGGCATCCTGATTGCTGCTTTCATGAATATGGATTCAAACCTGAGTAGTGCTTTATGGCCTGAATGAAGGTCTGTGTTGTCCTGACAATGTGCTTCAGCACTGACTCAATCTGCTACAGACACAGGCAGAACTTTTTTCTTTTCTTTCAGTAAGGCCATAAGATGAAGCAGCAGTTTAAATAGATGGAAAAAAAAAAACCAACACCAAAAACAGATACCCTCTCTGCTGTCTTTAAGTCTGGTCTGAGCCAAAGACAGCTTCTGAGGGTGACTGATGATGGTCCAACCAGCTCACGAAACATGAGCATGAACTGAGCACCATGAGAGCCCTGCTGGTGTAACAGGCTGCCTGAGATGGAACCTCTGGGATCCATCAGATGCTCTGGAAAGCTCATAAAGTGGAATTTTCTGAGCCATTTGTTCTCCTATCCAGAGTGAACATGCCGTAAGAAGAACTCTGCTCAGCAGGCCCGAGCCAAAAGGGAAAGCAAGGATGTACAGAAGAACGCGAATCACTGAGGCAGAAAGCCAGACAAGCTATTTCACACTACTGAAAGTTTCTGGGCTGAGAGCTGGTCTGAGTTTGGGGCCAAGAGGTTCAGGTTACTGTATGCTTTGTCCCTTTTCAATGCAAGGTGCTCAAGAAGTATTATAAAGGCTTGACAGAACTCAAAAGCTGTTGACCCTCTGCGATAACATAATCTATCGGCTTTCCATCGGAGATCTGCTCTTGGATTGAGGTTTTCAATTTTATTGTGATGATGATTATTATTATTTTACAGACATCAGATCAGCTGCCCTGCTTTGTGGCTCCAGAGAATAAAAGAGGACAGTCGATCCTGCACTTCCCAGCTAAGTGCTTTTGATCAGTGGTCAACACAGTGATGAATGCTTTGCCATCACACCCTTCATCCCGTGCATTTTCAAGGCTGCTTAGAGGTGGGAAGGCAAGAAGAAAGAACGCTGCGATCCGACAGAATTCAATTTCCTGAAAAAAATAAATCATATTTTTTTTCCCTGTGACCTAAATGGAAAACATATTGTTCTGAAAGTGCTGTTCAAACTGAATTACCGAAACCTTTTATCAACAAAGAGACCGTCATATATCAGACATCTGGTGTGGATGTCAATTATAATAATTAATTAGACATCTCCCCAGATGCCTGACACTACATTCTGTCAGCAGATTTTTTGACTTCAATCAAAACTGCTGCTGCATTATGCATGAAACTCGTGGAGTAGTTGGGAGTTGAGGAGATCAACTACAAATCACAGCCAAGCACACGAAAGTCCTCCTGGTTCTGATGGCTTTTACCACTTTTGAAGGCTGCCAAGTGAAGGTCACGTGCATTGATTTCTTTTCTTCCCTTAACGTTTCCAAATGTTTTACATTTTTTCACGCAGACACTGAAGTGAAAAAGAGGAGCAGTGAGGAATATCATTCATAAACCAAAGGTAAGGGCTGCCACTGTGTCCCTGTGGTGGGAAAGAAGGAAATCCCACATGCAGTCACCAATCTGAAGAGCAACCACAATGGAGCATCTCCATTCATTCCTCCTGTGTCTGTACTGGCAACTATCTGCTACAGTACCACTGAAGGAGACAGGAAAAGATGGCCCTGCATCATTTTCCTCCATAAATATATATATTTTTTCATAATTAAATTGAAAATAAATTAATTCCTGCACTGTTTAATTATTCAAAACACAACTTTTTTTTTACTTTTTTTTTTCTTCTTTTTTTTTCCAAAAATGCTTTCAGATTTCCCAGGTCAAATGTTAGTCCCACTTGATTTAGGAAATCACTCCAGTCAACTCCACTATCCATACACATACAGCTGTACATAGACAAACACATCACCAGTTCTAGGACTTTACATTTCAGATCAAGAGCAAACACCTTTCCAGTACAGGGCCCTTTGCCCTGCAATTTGGTCCCCTCTCTTTGATGGGAATTTGCCTTCATTCAATGCTGCACACTGACAGAAGCCTTCGTTTGGAAATATTTTGAAGCAAGGAAGAATTAAATTCTGCTGTAAGTCCCTGGGTTATTCCTGTTTTCACTGGGGCAAAGATTTTTGCCCATCTCGTATTTGTTCTATAAAGTATTTAGCACATGTTTGAACAGCATGAAATGATAAATGAATATGTAACTACCATGCACTTGCCTCTCCGGAGCTAGCAAGTTTCTTTTATTTGAAGGATTTGCCAATGAAAAATAGAATTACAAACAGCGTGTGCGTTTTCAGAAGAAAAAATATTTATAATAATCCATGTGCTTCAATATTTCATAGAAGTGTCGGGGTTAGTCTCGGTTTCAATTCAAAGGAGGAATAGATTTAGATTGGCATGGATTTGCTTTGAAATAAAGAACAGACAGAGAAGCAACGTCTCAAGAAGTAGAATAGGAACAAGTTGCAGGAGCACGGCATGGGATGCAGCCCAGACCCCACTACCAACAGCTGCAGTAGACTTTGGGATGGCTTCTTTTGGTCAACCCTCTCTTCCCCCCTTCCAAAAATTCCTCTTTGTCATTTGTGGAACAAACCCGACACTGCTGAAGGATGTTTCACTTCAGGCTCATCTCCGCAGGGGGTGCTCCCAAATTTAATCTGCCGGTTAATAATTGCAATTAATTAAGGTTGGGGATTTAAAGTGGATTAGTTCAACTGCATTAAACCACTGTGTAAACACTTGTATTTAGGAGGAGCTGCCCAAATGTTGCTGGTTTGTCCTTGGGCTTGCTGGTAAGCAGAGAACGGGAAGAGGAGACTTTGTGCTGCACTTCCTTTCCATGTGGCTGTTTTTTAATGTGTTTCAGAGTAACTTTCTGCTGCTTACTCTGCTTTGAAAGCACAAAACTTGGTGTTACTCTGGAGAGTCCCTACAGAGCAGCTAATGCCCCAGAAATCCCTGCCATTTGCTGCAATTGCAATGTAAAAAGAAAATCTTTGCAACCTAAATAGACTGCGCTGATTTACACCACTTCAGCTCTGAATAAAAGGGTTGAGCCAGAAGAGTTTAAAACAATTTAAGGAATGTATTTGGCAGGTAATGTTGTGTCATTTTCTTCCCAAGCCTTTTTCATCTAAAGACCTGCAGTTCCCAGTGCTGCTGGCTGTGTGGCTCAAGGCACTCAATGCGATGCGTAGTGCTGCTGGTCTGATATTTCCATTTCCTTCTGAAAAACACAGCCCACAGTGGACAGCAGAGTGGAATTTCTTACGAAGTCATCCCAAGGATCATCTCTATTTAGGCAAATGATACAGAGAAATATGTCACAAAAGCAAGGTAGGGATCAATCTGGAGAAGACCTTCCAAGAGTTTCCAGGTCCCTGGAGAATGCAGATGTTTTGCTCATTGATATAACACAGATGTATGCCAGAATGCCATGGACAGAAGCAAAGCAAAGCTCTGCCAGGTCCCCAGATTTTGTCCCTCATTTCTTATCCATGCACCCACCTCATCTGATGAACACATACAAGCAGCCTGTGAGAGTAAATATGCATCATTTATCTCCCAGAGTTCTTAATTGCTGCGCATTTTTAATCTTGCTTCATGTTTGGATAGAGAGCAGGAACACTCCCGAAATGCCAAATACATAAATAAACTAAAACAGAGAAGTGCAAGGAAGAATGATCACTTTGGACCCTCTGGAGTAGTGAATTAATACTGAGCCTAGAAACATTCAACAATAACAATCACCCTCCACCAGCACCACCACTGAGAATAGAAACATCTATTTTTTTCCCTTGCTAAAGGAAGACAGACAATTCTCCAGTAACTTGTATCCAAAATCTCACCAGTCAATTAATGACCTTTGCCTCTGACATCCCTTCCTTCAAGGTTTGCATGGCTATTATTTTCAGTACTTAATCTTTCAGAGCGATTTGTGTCTCCTAATAACGGACTTGTTTTGCTATCAGTCAGCTCCAGGACTGCTCCTGCAGCTCTTCATTGAAAGCCTGCCTCGCTCGCCATGCCACTTCAAATACCATTCTGTCTCAAGCGGAAAAAAAAAAAGCCCCCCAAATCCCATATTGCTCCTTACAGTTTTATTACTTAGGAAACTGAAGAGAGAAAATAAAGGTCAGAAGAACTTTAAAACAACAGTAAAGTCAAGAGGACAGGAGAGTCTTAAAGGAAGTTACAAGCTTGAAATTACAGACATTTTTTTTAGGGTGTACCAAGACATTTCCAAAGAAGCACAAACCCCCGTGCTTCCCGGCTCGACCCTCACTTCCCAAGGGAAATTACTCAGAATTATCTCTCTCAGCTTGTCAAGAGAAAGCAGCTTATGAAATGTCAGACATCCACATGGTGCGGACGAGACCGTAACCGAGAACCCCACAAGTGCTTGAAAGGACATGGAAGGAGCTTCATAACCCCACTGCCTTGAGACCACCTTCCTAATCTCTTCATTTATATACAGCAGCACTCTCCGCTGAGTGTCCTCAGAGAACCAAAGCATCTCAACTGTGCCATCATGAACTGTGTGTCCCAGCACTCAGGAACAGCCCTGCAGTGCCTTGCTGGTCCCAGAGCCCAGGTCCCACAGGTCAGCCCCTCACCAGCTGTGGGGTTTGGTTCCCCACCCCAGCTGGACCCATCACAACCCAGCACACAGAGGGAGGGATGTTCCCAGGCCCCGTTTAGTGGGCTGTCTTCAGAGGAGAACAAGAATAAGCACGAGGAGTCCAGAGGAATGATGCATGCTTTTGGAATCTGTCGTGGGTTGTTTTGTTGGTGGTGGTTTTTGTTTTGTTTCGTTTTTCCCAACACAGAAAGAAAAGTAAAACCCAGCAGCTGGCCTTCAGGTGGCCCATTCATCATGTCCTTACAGGTTCCTTCTTCCCTTCTGCCCTTTTACAGTGGGTCCTAGCACAGTGGTGATGAGATCTTTTGATCCCACTGCTCTCAAAGTCCAACTGAGCCACCAAAATAACTCCTCTGTGCTACTGCTAATACACCATCCAGCCTTCAGTGTGAAAGTGCTGACAGAATGCCAGCCACAGCCAGTGAAATGTTTCATTAATTATCGTAACTGATATCAATAGCAGCTGTCAGCCTTAATGAATGAGAGAAGTCATTGCCAATAAGAGATGCAAGGAGGAGCCCTCCAGTCCCTGAGT
Source organism: Cyrtonyx montezumae (assembly GCF_038088225.1). Classification (NCBI taxonomy): domain Eukaryota; kingdom Metazoa; phylum Chordata; class Aves; order Galliformes; family Odontophoridae; genus Cyrtonyx; species Cyrtonyx montezumae. The sequence continues at coordinate 3,220,507 of NW_027072036.1, forward strand.
TTTGACTTCCCAGAGGCATTTTTCTATGGGTGGGAATGTCTGCCCACCCCTCAGTCACCAGGTGAAGGCTGATGTTCTGCAGAGATGACAGCAATGCCCATCCTACAGCAGCAGAACTGTGTGGTGGATGGGAGGTCAACACCTTGGGGGTTTACCTGCTCAACTTTTCATCCCCGGGGGAATACAACTGCTTTTAGGAGTGAGAAAGGAGCACCATCACGAGACCACTGCACCAGAGACAACACTGTCATCATGCTCATGAACCGCTGAGCAGTAACAAATTAGCAGCTGAATCCTCTCAACAGCAACACAGATCTGCTCTTCACAAGGAGATATCTGTTCCTAAAATCGTGAGGGGAAATTATTTCATAAAAGGATTTCAGCCTCTTGAGTGTCTTGGCAGACACCTTTTCAACTTTCCTAAGCAGAAAATCATGTGATAAAAATAGGGCTGGAAGTGTTTGGGGTAAGTTTTGCACAACTCTGTATTTGTCTTTGGGCCAAATGATTTGATACCAAATACTTTCCTGCTTTGTTCAGTTATTCTGTTTTTACTCATGGGATAAAAGTCTCTCTTGCACATCCCTCAAGGTTTGCACTTCTGCAGTAAGCATACAAATAACTCCCAAATGAGAAGGAGAGGTACGCACTGAAAATGTCATTAACAAAATTAATCCTCATCTAAAATCTTATCAGAGCTAGAATAACCAGGGCACTTGATCTTATGTCTTGGGCAGCTCTAAAGTCTTTCATTACTGGGCTCATTGGACCAGAGAGGCTACAAGCCCGTACATCTGAATACAGATGATGTACAATTTATGGGTTCGTGGCCTTCTCACTTAACCCAAGTTACTGGTCCATGATAGGGTTTGCCAACCTTGCTGTTTCAGGCAGGAACAAACATTTTATATGCCGTCAGTTTAGCAAACCTATTCTCCCGATTCCTTCCTCCCCCCCTTTCCCTGGTTGTGTTCATTAATCATTCCCTACTGTCTCTCTGGCAAGACGTGTTAATTTTTATAGGGCTTGCTCAGCAAGTCTTCAGCAGCAGCTTGTTCCCAGGGCAGTGGAGCATGGATACCTTGTTGAACTGCCAGGTCAAGTGGGGTTTTGTCCAAGGGCATGCTCCTTCAGGGGGTTAGGGACCATACGGACCATTGCTGCTTCTATACAGCACTATGGAAGACTTTTGCTAGGTGGAAGGCAATGGAGCATCCTATGGGTAGCAGCACTCTGGGACTCTCTTAGCCCAGACACTGTCATTTGGTGGAGTCTGCAGGTCTCTGGCAGTGAAAGTGTCGCATAGCTCGACTAAATAAGGTGGCCTTTGGGTTTGGCTGATGTCAAACCTACTGCTTGGCTGGGTGACTTTGGGCAGTCTACTAGGTATCCCTCTGCTCCTGCTCCCATGACTTTATTTCAAAGAGGTATTTTATGAGGACAATATCACTTCAATAATCCTCTAGGAATTGTATTTGTGCTTATAACAGAGGAAAAGAAACCCAAGTGCTTCAGTTGCACTTACTGCCCTGAATACCCCAGGCTTGAAGCAGGGACAGTGGTGCAGGTACCTGGACACTGCTGTCCTTGGACAGTGTACAGTGACCTTCTACAAAAATCCCAGATCCTATCAAAGCAAAGCTGCTCCATCCAAAACAGCAGAAAAGAGCCTATAACTTTACAGCTACTTGAGCAAGCTTTACATTAATGTCATCTAAATGGAGGAAACTAAAAAAAGAATGGCAGAAAAGGAACATCAATTACACTGTACTACGGCAGGGTTTGGAAACACAGAGGGGAGGAAGACAATGGAGGGCACACCGAGGGAAGCTGTGGGTTCTGAGACAGCCAGTGCAGCAGCCCTGAAACATTTATCTGCCCTGCAGCTACACTAAAACACAAATAAAGAAAAAGAACTTTCCTTGACTGAAGTCTACTGCTGGCCCTCGGAGAGGAAGATCAACTTCTGTAATGCAAACCTGTGTTTAAGCTTGCCAGCCAAGGGCAGTTCAGCCACAACAACCTCAATACCTTTGTTAGGAAAGGATCAGTCACCCTCTGGTAAACTCATCTCCTGCTGCAATGACCACAGAGGGAACACAGAAAACTGTTCTTAGCGTTGCATGAACAGAAAGGTTTGGTTGGATTTTCTGGGACAAGCTGGTGGATGCACTGACAGCCCTTACTTAGAAATGATCGAGGAGTTGGATTATGAGTCAGGGGAAGACTGGAGCCAAACTGGCAAAGCAATTGCAAGACTCTCTGTAAGTGTTTGAGTGAGAGTGCGTGCAAGACAGCAACTTGCCTTCCCTCCGTGACGTGGATTGATGGTCCTCTGCTGTTCCTGTCTTTGAAGAACCCACCAGTCGATACTTCACTACTCTGTGCCCAGTCATCCCATCATCTGTGTGCTTGGCACTAGTTCCCATAGGTGTAAATAAGTATTATTTCTCAGGCTGCCAGCCCTTCTGCCTGGAAGACACGAGGTTCATCCAGCCTCCAGCATTCAGCTGGATCCTGTCTCCTTTTTCTCGCAGCCCTTTGGTACGTACTCCTTTTTCTGACCTTTTCCATGGCACATTCACATCTAACAGCAGGTCACTGACCTGGAGGATGGATGCAGGATAGATGCATCCTGACAATGCCTGGCTAATAGCAGAGAAGTCAGCCCCCTTGTTGACAGCTGACCATGGTCTCTCCATGGGTCAGCCCCATCTCCCTTTTCAGCATGAAGCCTCACGTGCTTTTTCTTGTCTGCTGACGAGTTGTGTTGTTTTGCCTTACCTCAGCTCCCAGCACCAGCAATGCAAAGACATTTCTGCAGCTGCACATCCACGATTCAACCCTTCCTTTGCTGTTCCCCCTCCAGCAGGGGAAGGCAGAAGAACTGGACCTGCATTGCAGAGGTCTGACAAGCCAGGGCTGCAGGAGACACCAAGGCTGCCCCATCCTCCCCACAGCAGAACCACTACAGTCTCTGCACCTTTGTCTGCTCACACTTCTATTTACATCTTGTAGTTTTGTTGTTTATTGCTTTGCCAGAACACCTGGGAACTAGTGGAAGTGTCAGAACAGCAGTATTTTGTCCCGCTCTCCATGCATTTTTCATAAATTTAAGAGGCAAAGGATGGGTGGGTGCAAAGGAAGAGGGAGGTACATTTTGGCCACTGAACAGAATTCCAGTAGATTTGAGAGAGTTGTGGAGGAGGATGCAGAAGGAGCAGGCTACTTCACCCACAGCTGGGGGGGAAACAGCCCTGCAGGGCAGGGAGCTGAGCTTCACACAGGCTGGGAAATAAAGTCCCTGGAAAGCTGCTCATGGCAAGAAAGCACAGCTCAGAGTAGAGAAGTCAGATTAATTGGGCTGGATGGTGATGGGCAATGAACATGACAATAGTTAGCACTTCCAGAGCACTGTCCATACCTCCCTGAGGGCCACGCGCAGCACATCACCATTAATGTCTCAGAAAAAAAAAAGGCATTTCATGAGCAGCAAGGCGTGCTTCTCATGCACGTGTGCCCTATGAGTGCAGTGTCTTAATGTAGGCACTTAACTCCATAATAATATTACTGTTATTATTATGCTACTACTGTGCCTGTTACAGCACTGTAGCATTTGATTCCAATTGCTGCTGACATTTTGAAATGTGCTGATACGATGAAACCACATCTCCCACGGCTCCTTAGGACTGCTGTTAAGGGCTGCCTCTCTCCCAGGGAGCCTGGAGACGTGCCAGTGAGCTCCTGTGCCCCCAGCTCATCCCGCAGGGCAGCCTCTGCTGCTCATGCCTGTTTATCCAGGGCACAGTTGATCAAATCCCTCATTCTCATGGTTTCCAGCATTCTCCCCTATGTCTCACAAAAACACGGACCTGATGCAATTGCTCGCTGTCTGCTCTCTGATCCTGACTTTGAACCCATGTAGAGGCTCCACTGCTTAATCAAGGCACTGTGGGACTGATGGCCCAAGCCTAAACCTTCAGCATTTGGGCAGTGTGTTGGACAGGAAGGATATCTTGCTGCCCACATTCAGGTTCTGAACATTCAGCACTGAAAACTCTTTGCTGCCTTCAGCTGTGATTTCATGCCAAAACCCCAGGCATGAAAATCCTGGCAGAGCCAGGCACACCGTACATCAAGCAGACACCGGCTGCTCCCTTCCCAGGTATGGTCCAGTTTGTCTCTGCAAAGACAAAGCCATCATCCGAAGTTCCAGAGACAGTGAAGAGGGGGCACAAGGACTACATTGGTTCACTGTTCCAGGAACACACAAGAGACCATGATCAGTAACAAGCAAACTTGTCATTTTGATTCTCTAGGACACTCGTGGTGCTTGGTGCCGTACAGACGCAAGGTGAAGAACTATCACTATGAACAAGCTGGGAAAGAATCTTTCTCAAGGCTATCCAGAACAGATTTGTTTTGTTCGAGTGAAGGAGCCAAGTTTGATGATACTTTGTCTCCTAGACAACATCAGACAATTCTGTAGTGCTGACTTGCCTGGAAGAAAGCTCCCAGGAGACCCTGAGCAGCAAACCCTTCTCATCCTCACTCACACAACAAGTCTCCAAAGATGGATTTGTTTGCTTGGTTGTCTTTCTGGGGCTCTCCTTCTTGTGGCCAGACCTCTAGGTGGGCATCTCCACTCCTGCTGGCAACATCTCACCCAAGTATGGGGAGCCAAAGAGCCAGAAAAGCAGGGCTGTGGTCAGCATCTAAGAAACAGAACTCCCTCCAGACCCCAAACATTCCCACTGGAAAGAGGCAGGGAGGGCAATTCTCTGAGAGCTTACCCTGGAAAGACAACTCCAACCATGGAGCACATTGCTCTGTGTCCACCTATTTATTTCCCAACTTCTTGTGCAGTATCTTTGCTTTTTCTTATACTGCCATTACTTGGCCTGCCTAACCATTCATCTAATGAAACACCTCTCATGTCTGGTCTGCATTTCTCTTCATTACTCCTTTCGCCACCTTTTATATTTCTTACAGACAACATGCACACTCTCCTCGTTAGCTGTGATACATACATGCACTTATTTTTACACCTTTCTTTTATTATTCGTGTCTCTCTCTATCTTGAGACCAGCACCAGACTCTGCTATCTTGTCTCCAGAAAAAGGGACTCCGACGAATCAATCCTCCAACAAACACAGTCTAAAGCCCAGCCCCCTACACCCTGCGTCTCTGCAGAATTTTCTGCCTTTCACTTGATTGTTTTATGCATCTCAAACATCGCTGCTTTCTTCTCTTAAACATGTGGGGAAGAAAGTTGTGCGAAAATCACTTGAAAATGAAAGCCACAAGCTATATTGTGGTAATAGCCCATTACATCTCTCCTCATATTTACTTCATTCAGCAACTTTTGACTTGATTTGACAATCAAAGTTAATGCTCTGATATACATATACACATCTACATGTATTTTCCCTTTTATGCCTTGATTAGAACTGCGAAAATCTTCAAAGATTTAAATTGAGGGAAGTGAGTGACGCGGATCCTTCTGCCGGCGGCTGTTTAATAGCTCCAAACATTTAGCTCTTCCAACGCACAGACAAAAAATGCCTTCCTGGGAGGTGTCTGAACAGCAGTGGGCTCCATACATATGTGTTGGTGGCATGGGGTGTGTTAGCAGCACAGGATGTGTTATGGCACTGTGTGTGTTTGGCGGCGTGGGATGTGCTGGAACAGCCTTAACCAGAAAGCAGAGTTATGCCACAACCTAAACATATCACGGGGACACATCTCTGCAGTTGTATTTCTGATATGCAACATTTTGAAACCACTTGTTTCCATTTTCTCATTTTGTTTCAAAGATGTCAAAGCCCTTTGATAAGGGAAGAATGGCTCATCAGTCCTTTCTCGTTTTGTTTTGGTTTCCTTTGTAACTTTCGTTCTTTCGAATCCCTTCATTGTTGGAAACGTAGAATTTCAGATATGAAGTTTTCTGTTATGGTCTCAACAAGAAGGGGTCTGACTTCATCAAAACAAAATGACTCGACGGGAGTGGAGAGAGCAGCTTCAATAGCTGCAGAAGAATAGGGACAGAATTTTCATTACTTTTGAAATCTTCCAGTTTGAGCTTTTTATTATTTTTGTAATCATATTTCTATAGTATCTGTATTATTTCTGGGCTATTTTGATGGCCAGGAAACAAATTAATACAGAAATGTCAGAATTTCCCACTGATCTCAAATCTTAGATTCCAAGTATTTCTGCAGAGTTCATCCAGTGCTCCTGGGATGAATTTTATCAACAGTTTTAACATAAAAAAACTGACAGCCACATCACCCAGGTTAAAAATAGGCATTCATATCATTTATTTCAGAAGCCAAGGGCCTAATAAGCAAGATCTGGAGAAGATGTGAATCACCTGAACAGCTCTTAGCTGTCTGATCTTTAACTACGACAGGGGAAAGGACAACTGGGAGAGAGCCCTATCCCACCTGGAGTTTTCCTGATCAAACTGGGAATAGTTTTGAAGCTGTGAGAGCTCCTAACATTGGCCACATATTTGTCAGTGATTCGTATCTGACTCAGGAATTGGAAACAAGGAAAGATGTTTGTTGTGCATTGAGTGGAGAGGCAGAGCAATGTCAAAATCCAAACAAAAACCTCCTGATATCTGCGAGGAGCTTAGTGCAGCAGTGAGGTACAGCCACGCTCTTTGCTCAGATTTGAGGTGGGTAACCTCTGTTTCCATGTGTTTAACCTGAACTGCACTGTGTAGTGTGAGCCATGCACCACCACACCCGAATTAACCAAAGCTTGTCACTCGCTTCTGGGCAGTCTACGTCACGTGGACATCTGCATTTATGGCAATTTTGAAAACCACACTGAGTTTGAGCCCACATTTGTGCCTCAGATGTTCGGGCATTGACTGCTGAGTAAAACTGCATTTCAAATTCTGATAGCGCAGTGGTTTTTCTCTCCCTATGATAACCAGAGGAGAAGAACTCGTTTTCCAACAGCAGTGCTTTGTCTGGGAGTCCCACCGAGCTGGGAGACACCACAAGCTTAAATCCCCAAGGAAGCTGAGGAATAGGGCAGGGGCTGTGGGGTTGGTAGGTCTCCAGCTGCCCCAGGCTGCCCACATCCCCCATCATCTGTCCTTCTTAAAGTGTGAAATCAAAAACCAGCAGCACCCGTGGCCTTACTGCTGCAGGGCTTACCCGTGTGCTGTGAGGCTCATCGTGTTATTTACACTTCCCCAGACATTTTCCTCTTTCTCTGCATCTGATTCATGTGTGGCTTCGAAACAGCTACAAGTCCCCATCCCTTCCTGTGCAGCATCTGCTGTGCCAGCTGTTCCCCATCCCGTGGTTTGGAGCACCCTGCCTTGGTGCACGCTGGCACTTGTCCGTATTCAATCACGTCTTCATTTCTTCAGCTCCGTTCTCCGATTTGTCATGTTTGCCTTGCACGCAGTCTATGTTCTCCAGCACATCTGGCTCTCTTCCCATCATCACACAGCTCCCAAACTCTGTACATCTGATCTCTATCCGTGGCATCAACAAACACATTGTCCAGCAGCACGAACAGAAGGGGTCCCAAGGCGTGGGCATTTTCATTTCTGACATCTCTCTCTTTAGCCAAGATGGCAAACGCCTGGCACCCCTCTCCTTCTCTGCAAATCCATCACCTTGGTCAAAATTAATTAATTTGGTGGAGCTGTGAGCCCTCATCTCTGCCCCCCATCCTCATTTCAGTGCCTTCTGCTGCTCTGAGCTCTCCTGCTGGGCAATGACTTGCTTCCTCCTGCCTCGTCCTGTCTCTGTGGGTCTCAGCAAAAGTGCTGAAGCTCCTGAGAAACATGTTCTGCACAGCAAAGGGACTCAGAAGTTTCGTGCTGTCTCTTTATCCAGCGCTGCTTGCTAATAGCTGCCCACAAAGCAATGATTTGTTTCAGGCGTCTGGCTTGTGAGATACCAACACGCTGCTGTTTCTCCCCCATCCACTTTCCATTTCAATGCCAACTCCTGTAAAGAGAAAGCCTCTCCGAAAACAAGCCAGAAGCAGTCTGCAGAGCAGCAAGCTCAAACACTCCCAACCGTCAGCTGTGGCTGAAGAAACCACTTTGGGATTAAGTGCAAAACTGGGCTGCAAAGCCTGAAAGCTGGTGTACTATTTGAAAATATATAAAAAAGAATCCTACACCCTTTGGAGTACCTGACACATTGACACACTCAGCTTCAGAGCTCAGGCTGTGGCTCTGGAAGATGTGCTGGATCTCAACTCCTAATTACACACCAGCCAAGATCAAGTTTTATTAGAGCAGATGTCAAGAAATGAGCCTGACATCGCTCGCCCCAGAGCCCAGCCCCCACCCAGCCCTGATCCTGAAGCACATTCACCCCTCGTTCCAGGGGAGAGCTGAGTCCTGGACTGGGCTCCTCCATCTCAGACTCCTTAGAAAGCACTTTCTGCATCTATTATTACTATTACTATTATTATTATTATTATTATTAGTTTAGTTTACTTCACTGATCTTTTATAATCCAGCTGCTTCTTCCCATTAGAGACATGGGCAAAGCTAAGGTCAGACTGCTTTGCAAACAATGCAGATCTTCTTAAACTCCAAGAGTGGTGGGAGCTTTACCTCGTGGGGAGTTCGATTTCCCTTGGAAATGTCAGGGCCCATCCAAGCACAGAATCAGAAAGTTTCTGTTTAAATTATGCTTCCTGGAAATTATGTGCTCTAAAGTGTGTAATCCTGAAGATGAAGGCTTGCAGGATGTGGGGAGGGAGGGTGCTGGGAAGGAGTCTGGGGAGGTAACAGCTTGATTTACTCCATCACAGGCAGTTCAAGAGTTGTTTCAGCCTGCTGTTATGTTCCCTGCTGCACAGAGCCTTTAATACAGAGCTCTGCCATAAGTTGTCTGAATTACCACAGCGAAAGAGACATCTCCTGGGGAAGCAGGCACTGCTCTGGGGGGAGAGGAGATCAGGGGAAGACCTGAGCAAGTGCCATTCCTCGGATGTGTTGGAGAACCACGCTGCAATGTGAAGATCAGCACTGCTCAGCCTCCCAGCAGCACTGGGCATGGTAACAAGAGTCAGCATTTCTTCAGACAGCACGCAAATCCATTCTGCTGACACCTCCATGCCCAAACTGTGGCAGTGCTGGAAGACCCCACGGCCGCAGTGCGTCTCAGAGGACACGAGCTCGTTCCCTGTGCTTCCCCTCGTGCTCGAGCTGCAGGTGAGATGAATCGACCCTTGTTTTCAAACACAGCTCACGCAGTTCCCATCTCTGGAAGTTCTAACCTCATATCCCTCACCCCACTTGGGAGCAGACAAAATACAAGCAGTCAAAACTGGTTTTTTTTTCTCCTCCACACCTGTAGATTGGGATTGATTAAAGAGACTTTGAGATGTCCCGTGGATGAAAAAGAAACAGATTTTTTTTTTTCTCTTAAAAAGGCTTTTAGAAAAAAAGCTCTCTTATTTATTTATTTTTTTCCCCAACTTTTTGCTTCGCTGGAAAAATTGAAATAATTTCAGTCCGGGTTAACTCAAATGTATTTTTGTCTTCCATTTGGCCACTGAACCACGAACATGTAGCCTCTTAGCTCTTATTGGCACCTATTTTTGTTCAGTTGTTTTGGTTCATTGCCTCTCTTTTCAAGAGAGAACTATAGCTTTCTAATTGCGTCTGACATGCTCACGCAGCTATTGAGCGGACGTCTGGGGCTGCTCGGGCTGATTATGGGCTGTTTTGGTTTAGTGCAGGAAAACAGAATTGTCATCGGTCCCTATGAGCTATAATTTGTGTCTCCTCTCTCTGTACGGGTCCACCCAGTTTGCACACCCATGGCATCACGTAGGAATCCCAGTGCGAGGGCTCATTTTGTGAACAAAACATGGTTCTGTCAGAAATGGCACTTCACGATGAGTGAGACATTGCTCGGGAACGCGTCAGCTCCGACCACGCGTGGCTGGGAAAAAAAATAACCACGGAGTGGAACTGTTTTGATTCTCCATTTCGGATTTCTTCGTTTTACCTTTTGATTTCTTTTCATTCTTGATCCCGTCGGTATTAAAACGATAGTGGGCACCAGAAGTGAAATGGGAAGGAGACATTTCAGGCGCCAAAACAAAAAGGTTTGAGCGGTCCCCGGAGATATTGCATTTCCTCAGAATTTTACAGGAAGTTTTTTGGGGGAAAATAAAATTTCGTTCCCAGGATTTAAAAGAAAAATTGTGATGTCACTCAAAATAATTAGCACGCAGGTTTAGAAATCCCTCCTAAAACCTCTTTTCGGTACCTAAGGGGGCTGTGAGAAAGAAAGGGACAGGCTCTTTAGTGGGATCTGCTGCGACAAGGACACAGGGAAATGGTTTCAAAGAAAAGGAGGAAAGATTTAGACTTTAGATATAAGGAGGAAGATGTTTACAATGAGGGCAGTGAGGTACTGGCACAGGTTGCCCAGAGAGGTGGTGAGGACAACCAAAGTCAGGCTGGGTCAGGCTCCGAGCACCTGATGGAGCTGTGGGTGTTCCTGTTCATTGCAGGGCACTTGGACCAGATGGTTTTTAAGGTTCCCTTTCAATCCTTATGATTCTATGATTCTAAAACAGCATGAGCAAGGCACCTGCCAAGCTCACAGCTCCGCTCATCACATCTGCACAAGGATGCATCATTCCCAGGGATAACAAATACCCCGCTCCTCCCTCCACCTCTTGGCTCTCTGCCTTTCTCTCTCGCCTTCGGAGCTTTGACAGCCATGCTTTTGTCAAAACATCAGCTTTGATTTGAGCTGAGGCAAATAAGAATTGACGTGTGATTGACAGCAGCCCAAAGAGATGCACGGCTGGGCAGGCAGGGGTTACAGAGAGGGAGCAAATAAATAGTCACCAGAGCAGTCACACGTGCAATAACTACCTGCAAGTGTCCCTTTATACGGGCTGGGGATTCGAGGTTCCCATTTGTACCATCTGCCCATCAGCCAAGTGGTTGTAGTCACTGTGCCTTGCAGCACAGATGTGAAATCCCCCATTTAGAACAGATTTGGGGCAGTGCCCCTGGTTGATCTTAAGGGAATGTGGAGAAGTCAGCAGAGCACCGTGTGTTAGCACTTGAGGGGAGCTGAGGACTCCTTGCTCCAGGTCCCACCAAATCCCCAAAGATCCCAACTGTGCCTGGAGGTGTTGACATCCATCCATCCAACCGTGGAGATGTGGCATGGGGGGACATGGTTAACGGGCATGGTGGGTATGGTGTGGGGTTGCTCTTGAGTTGGAGGTCTTCTCCAACCTCAGTGCTTCTGTGACTGTGTGTGTGCAGCTCAGCCCCAGCCCTGCTCTCAGGCAGCTCAGCCTTCAGAGGGACTCAGTGGCAAATAACACGTGCAGACATCGGTGGGTGCAAATGAGGACTTCTGCACTGCAACAAATCAGAGTGTTTGAAAGCTCAGTCTCCTCCTTCCTTCTTTAGAAAGCAAACTTCCAGACAGAGAAAAATAATTAGCTGTTCCATCTTAATTACCAAGAGTAGAATTTCTGCTTTTGATTCACAGCATATGAAGCCATTCAAACAGTCCTCTGCAAATTACATGGTTGAACTCAACCTGAGCAGCTCGTCAAACGGAGATCACCCACTAAACCCAGGTAGAAAAACGTCCTCGAAGATGTCACTGCCCACTGACCTGCTTCAGACAGGTCCATCTTGAGAAAGATATGACATTTCTCAATCCAAAAATAGCTATAATTTAGTGATATGTTAGGTTAAGACTTCCTTCAGTCAAAGTATAACCTTTTCAAAAGCTGTTACTTAAAGCCTCCCTTTGTCAGGAAGTTGTGGAGTTCACTCCAGTGGCACAGTTTGATGGTTGCAAGCCTGTTGGGTATGTGCTGCTCGCTCAGGATGTGCCTGGGATAAACCTAACTGGGAATGACGTAGTTATACCCACTTAACCACTTACACCGAGCTAGTGTTTGTGTTTTAATTGTCTGCAAATTAAGTGATGCACTAACCTGCAGTTTTCTCAGGTATAGGGTGTAAGAAGTGATACACTGCTGTGCTGGGAGCACCAGCAGATTACAGGACTCCTACAGGCAGAGGCAGATGCTCTGTGCACCAAACCAAGGTCAGGATCTCACCCGGTCACCTCTTACAAACTGGATCTGCAGCAGTGATCCACCAGATTGACTCCAACCCTCGATGTCACACAAAGGCAGGGTGCCCCGGAGGGCACATTCAGCTCCTCTCCCAAGTTTCTGCCTTGAAATAAGTCATCAGATCGCTTTTGCAAAAAGATTGTACAGGAATTGATTTCCCACCCCCAGACGCAGGGTTTTTTTTTTTTATTGTTGTTGTTGTCACGGCAGTTTTTGTTTTTTAACAAGTCTATGGAAGCAATTCAAGCTGTGCTGCTTCGTTTCAGAGACATGTAGGGCAAGCCAGTCCTCTGATTTCAGTGACTCCAACCCCACTTACTGTGAGTGCTTTTTGCAGAGATGCTTTAAAGCCAGAAATCAATGTGTAGTTACTGTTTACCATGAAAATGAACATTTCAGCCTCTTACACTGAAAGGGAAAGAAATTTTTGAGTCACCTGCCATTTAAATAGCATCTCTCATGCAGTCACTAATTTAATGCAAATCTCATATGGCTTCCTTGTATTTGTCATTTCAGTGTATTTTTGTGCTTGTAGTTTTTATGGTAATGAGCCTGCTCCATTGCTAACTAGGTCTTTATATCTATCATTTCAATGATACCAGTAATTACACAGTTATATATGGGTGCCTGTTCCGTGCACTCAGCTCTCTGTCACTTCTTCTTTATTGCTGCCTGGGAGAAGTGAGTTCTCACTGTCAGCATGGCAGTGCTGTTGTTTTCTGTGGTTCACTGTAACTCTGAGGCTGATCAATATCAGAATTTCAGCCAGAGTTCCAGGTGACAATAAGCAGAACCTTGTGGATCTGGGTAAGACCTGGTTGACGTAGAATCATTTATCTTGGAAAAGTCTTGTAAGACCACCAAGTCCACATGAAAATGGGCAACAAAGACATGAAGCCTCACTCTGTGCACGAGAGAAATGGCTCTTCTGTAACCCAGCAGTGTTGGACACAAATCTCTTCCACCACCAGACCCCATCCAGGCTGTGCCCAGGATTTATTGTTCAGGATCTGTTTGGTCAAGGACAGAATGGATGAATGTGCATGTATGGAAGGGGAAGAGAAGAAGGCCCTAATCTCCACATACAACTGGAGAGAATAAAAGAACATGGCAGACAACATATATAATCCTTTATGGAGAGAGGACAGCCCTGGATATCCCATGCTCAGCCTGCAGCTTGGTCTCCCCATCAGTAAGAGTTTCTCCCAAGTCCCCATCACACTGGGTGCTGGGGTTGGCTGGGACAAGGAGCAGGCTGGGGAACTCCCTAATGCCCCCAAGCTTCCCAGAAAGACCTGAGGAGCCCAATTTTTCCAGAAATCCCAATTTCCTTGCTTCCTTTGGTCCTTCCCCATCCCTCAGCTAACACAATCTGCTCTGCTTCTCTTCCAATACAGCACCAAAACTGGGGGCAAAGGCACTTCTCCCCGTGGTAGCAGTGTGAATCCCACCCCCAGGTGACACAGTTGCAGATGGAATTCAGCCCAAGTGCTTCAGCTACAGGAGGACTCTTTGCAAGGGGACCAAGCAAACTGCCTGAAAGCTTGCAAAGAAACATGACACGCAATCATTTCTAGGCACGTTGAGAAGAGATTAACGTGCAGCCCTGAAAAAAAGGAAGTTTCATTTTGTCCTTGGTGCTCTTGACAGAAGAATCGTCTGTAACTTACTGAAATGCCAGGGAAAGCCAAGATGAGCAGCTGATGGCTTCAGCATCCTTATGGATCTGGAATGAGGATGACTCCCCTACCCTGCTGCTTTGATAGAGATAAGGCTGAAATACACTTCAGATTAGGAGGCATTCAGGCTGCTGGAAGGTGACTGGAAATGCTGCAAAGGATGTGAGTACAAAATGTAAACAGCAACATGGGGAGAAAATAATTGAAAAGACGCTGGCAGGCCGAGTGAGAGAGCCAGAGAGGTCAGCCCTGTGTGCTGGCTTCTGCTAGGGATATGCAGAGAAACCCCAGGGATCTGGCAATTAAACACCGGCACAGAAGAGTTACTGTGTGCCTTATGGAAGCATTTCAAAACTCAAAGCAAAACCGGGAACCTTCTGTACTTGGCACTATGCAAACATGCAAGGAGAGAGACAAAACAAAGAGCTTAAGCAGGCAAAAACTGGGAAAACTGAGGCACGGAGCAGCAGGTGATCTGCTGAATCAATTAGGAACAGCACACCTTTTTTTTTTTCTCCCTTCTTAACTCCTTTATGCAAAATGTCAAAAAGCATTTGCTTGCACTGCTCCTGGGAGCAGATGACACATGCACCATCACCCTGCACACACAGCAAGCCCTTGGGGAGAACACGGGGCCCTGTGGGGCACCCACGGGGTTTAACTGGTGAATGTGATTTGCAGCAGATGCTGCCACAGGGATGGACCTCCCCTACACCTACAGAGGGCACCGAGGAAGGCACAGGACCACGTGCATTTGGGTTTCCTCCTGTCACTTCAGAAAGCAGGCCAGATGTGGAGCTGAGACCCCCGTGCCACCCTAACTTGGACAGCTTTAGTGACACGTGTGATGCACACACGGCCGCTGCAGTGAACCTTTTGATTCCTGTTACTGATGTCTTCTCGTATCACAAAATTCTGATTTAAAAAACCAGAAAACCCGTGTCATGGTTAAAAATGTCCGTGGAAAAAGTCGGTTTCTGCTTAAATATCATATTTTGGAAACCAAAAACCATCACTAAGCCCACTGGCAATAACAACAGCAAGCTACTGAAAGGTTTCACAATACACTATTGAGAGACATTTCAATTTCTAGTTCAACATTTGCAAGGCATATCCCCATAACAAAAACCAAACCCAGACACACTATGGAAAATCAATGTCTGTTTCGTGCTGCAGACTTTCATGAGCCCCACTGAAGTCAAATGTAAACTTGCCACTGGTGAACTGTGCCCTGTAAAAGCAAAATCCTTTATCAGCCAAGCTGGAGGGAGCTTGTTTGAATGGCACAGAGGCAGATGTAGGTACAGCTGCTATGCAGTGGTGACAGTAAGGACAGGGAAGCACCAAAGTGCCCATGGAGAACACACCACCTCCATTTTAAGGTCTGTAAGAGCAGATGAGGAGCAGTATCTGCTGGGGACAATATATGGACCCGTCTGTGGGAAGGGAGGAGGGCTGTGCTGCCTTTTCAAAGGTGTTCCCAGATTCATTTTCAGAGCGTTTTATGATCTCTTGAATATCAGTAAGTAAATATTTGATTGCATGTAGCAGCAAAGGAGGTGGAATTAAGGAATAAATCCCACAGAGGTTCATGTGTAGCTTCGTTTCATGCTGCGCAGTGTGAATGGAAAAGGGTTCCAAGTGTCGGTCAGATCTCATCCATCACTGAAATGACAACAGCTGACACTGCTGTGACCTTAAAGGAGGAGGGTGAGGGGGGGAGGGGGCTGTGGGGGACTGCAGGAATGAGCACAGGATATTAAGTGATGCTTTCCCTCTGAGGTGCCCCGTGTTTGTCCCCACATCAAATTAAAGATGGAAGAAGGGCTGTGCCACCCCCCCACACGCACTTCTCTATGACTTAATCTTGTAAAGTCCCATTTGAACTAATTGAGACCCATGAAGCTTAAATCTTCTTTAACTTCATTAGGAGCTGAGGGCTTTGGGGATCTTTGCCATGGCCTCTCACTGAGGGACCTGTCTGCTGTTTTAGGTTGGAAAAATGAGAGACTTAGGAGACAGTGAGATCCTCGACATATCACTCATCTGTGGGGCTCCCAAAGGTGAGAGCCTTTGGTCTGCAGTGCTCACTCCAAGATAAGTCTCTGATTTCCCCTTAATTCTGGGGACGAAACAGAGCAGCACTCCCCCATCGAGCAAATTCAGCTCTAAAAACCTCACAAAACTCCCTGTCTACCTGGAGGCTAAATTATATCCACAAGAAACAAACTCAGCTCTGCCAACATAAATGATCAGAGCTCCATAAAGGCTGAGTCTAATTGTACAAAGCAGTGATTAGCCACTTCCCTCCGGGGATGCGCGGCTTCCCTCCCAGAACGTGACACTGGGGCAACCTCTAGCGGAGGCTGGAAGCTGCCTGGTGCCTGTGCTGCACTCTCTTCATCCCCAAAAAGTCCTTTTGGGGGCTCTGGTTTCTGACCATGTCTGCCCCAGCTCCCCTGTTTCAAGAGGTGTACTGAAGGACTGAGGTCCTACAGGAACGGCACCTGGCTGCTGCCTATGATGGGCAATGACAGCACCCAAATTATTGCTCACATGAGAATTTCTTCCTCTGGGCTAGCCACTCCCCAGGCTTGCTTCTATTTCTCTGATCCTGTTTTCAGGGTCCAAAGGAAAACTCAGTTTGTTTTTAAGTGAAGACCACCTGCCGTGCTTGTTTGGGAAGAAGCTCCAGGACCAATTACGGCCGTAACATGGGGTGCTGCGAGCACACCAGAGCGTGGACAAGAAGCAGGGCAAAAAATTATTACTTCTATTCCATTATGCCTGTTTCTCTATGCTAAAAGACTTAAATGATCAACGCTCTGTTAATAAATTTCATTTGGCTCATTTAATAGATGACTTAGTAGAGGAGTGAGTTTGGCCATGACCAATAATGAATTAATAACTATGCGAGGAGCACATTCCCTCACAGAAATACTTTATACTAGCATAATTCTTTATTCCAGGGGAAAAGAGGTGCTCTGCAAGACCGCACCGCTTCATCTCTACGAGCATAGGTGTAGCTTTGCCTTGGAGACAGGTGTCCCTTCAGGACACAGGTTGAATGGGGCTGTGCCCCTGGCCACCACCAGGGAGCTGAACCTGGTGCCAGGAGCCTCCAGCCCAGCTGGCCAGAGCATTTCTTCTGCTTCTCCTCGCTAATGACACTAATTTCCCTGTGCTTTGCAGCATGCAGTCCTCAGATCTGGGCTAAAAATGAAGTTTGTCAGCTTTGTTCAACTGGATCAAGGGAGATGCTGGCTGAATGGAGTTTGCATTGCAGCCTTTTCAGCTGTCAGCCACAAACTCCTCTACTAAAGACCCATAGCTGGTGCTGCTCATCAGCTCAGTTGGAGTGGACGTGCCCAACAGCTGGATCCCAGCCCCAGCTAGTCCAGCAGTGCCTGAAGGCTGTGCACGGAGGAAGGTACTGCTAACCAGGGAGGGGTCACAATGTCCACAGTGGTGCTTTCTCCTTCCAGCACCTCGTGCTGGCACTCCAGCAGCAGGGTTTGCTTCCAAATGAGGTTTGCACTGTAGTAAAAAAAAAAAACCAGGCAGCGTGCCACAAGCAGCAAAGCAACATGGGTGGAATTCAGCAGAAGGAATCTGTGCTGCAAAGCCTGAGAGGCACCCTGCTCAGAGAAGGACTCACGGTGGTCCCACCTGGAGTGGGCTGTGCTGGTGGCAGCAGGTGGGGACTGGCACTGAGGACACCACTCCATCAGTGAAGAGAGCTTTGCTTGAGGTCTCCTTCTCTCCCAGAGCTCTGCCCAGTGTTACGTGTCCCTGGAAGCTGAGATCCGTGGGCTTTCTTCACCCATTTGAAATGCATCAATTTTGCTTTGAGATATAATGTTTCTCCTAGCACTTAAGTGGCTGCTCCCCTGTTGCAGCCCAGCCTGACAGTCTCATGCTAATGACTAATGATGATTATTCCTCCCCACTTGCACCATAACATCCCCCTCTCTGGTTGCAAACAGCACTCCTGCCTCCATACAGTCATCTTTCCTGAGCCTGCCTGTCTCTCATAGGCCCAATTCTCAAAGCCTTTTCATCATTTCTGTGGCTCCCCTATCAATACGTGTTGCTCCAGGCTCATGACACACATCACGCTGTTGTAGTTCGGAGAGGACCAGCTCAGCCAGCAGCTGAAAATGGGGATTGCAATGATTTCCATGGTGGAACTTGCACACCCTGAGCATCGATCTGTGCCTCCATCTAGTGGTTAGAGTTATACACAAGAGGGTAAGAGCAGGCTACAGTGCCCAGCAGACCTGTTGCTCTCCACTGGTAGCAGTTCCCACCACTCACCCATCCTACTGTTGGTCAGCTAGACACAGAAAGCTGCGTTTTACCAAGTCCCATCCAGCACTCACTCCATAAACTGGTGGAAATGTGGGGGAATTGGGGACACATGCACTGCCCAAGCCTGCAGTCTGCTCCACCAGCAGCAAACACTGAGATCACTAAATGATGGTGAGAGCAGAAATCCAGGCCAGACCTGGTAACACCCAGCCACAGTCTGCCTGGATTCGCTGTTGTTATACAAAATGAGGTCATTTGCCATCAAACAGGACTAAAATTGCCCCCGGTGAACAACAGGGCTCCCTCTAGCTTAAAACACATGCTTGAGACCTCCAGCAGAGGTTCAACAAAGCCATGACTTTTGGACTGGAAGCAATTGGGGTATCCCCTGGAAGCCCTTCCTTGTCCCCAGCTCCGCTCTCCTCTGTTGGCAGAAATAAAGGGGAGCCAGTTTCTGATTAAGATGCACAAACAGTTCTATTCAACAACTGATGCAATAAAAGCACTGAGTAAAATTACTGCCAAAGCTCATTGCAGTGCTCAATGGGGCTGCTCTAAGAGTGTGAAAAACCGTTTGCTGCATATTATTAAATGATGAAAAATGCCAAGCTCACAAACAAACTGTGCAATGAATATGGCTTGACTGCCTCTAGTGAGAAGATGATGGAGCCTGTGTAAGCAGGGTGGCAGGGAGAGGAGGAGGGATTGTTCCCTGTGCTGCACTGTGCTGTAGTGATTACAGGGCAAAGCAACCCGAAGGAACAGCACAGCTCCTCACAGCTCGACTCCCAATCTCAATATTGATTTAGAGCACAACAAGTACAAAAAGCACTCTGCCACTCACAGCCACAGCCACGCTGCCCAGATGCTAACTGATGTTCTTCTGCACTTTTTGGCAGCTTCTGTACCCAAGGCACATGTGCAGGCTGCACGATTCAGTCACACTACCCACATGATTTTATGGGTCAGGGCACCAGCAGCTCTGGTACTGCATCTAGGAACATCAACAGCCTCTTTGGTGGCTCCAAATGGACAGCTGGAAATTGTGTATCAGTATTCCAACGAGGCAGGATTGCTTTCAGCTCTGATCTGTACTCACCCTGGTCTTGGATTCCTCAGCTGTTCACCTCAGGTGTACAGATGGAAGATGCAAGGGCATTCTGCTCCTTATCTTCTGCTCAAGACTGAGGCTTGCTTTCTCTATGCTGGCTAGGAAAAAAAAAGAAAAAAATTAAAACAAAAATTACTCTGTGCACAGACTCAAATCCGCCTGAAGTTTTATATGAAACAAGGAGTGTGTGGGTCCTTCAATGGCTTTTCAGATAAGGAAGAAATTTCACCCATGGTGCCCTGAGATAAGCCACCATGCACCAGAGATCAATGATTTTCCCCTCTCTGTGATGTAGGCTGGACTCAGAGATGCAATGTCCTTCTGGAAACAGTGTGGGATCGTGAGCAGTGAGCTGCTCGGTGAGCAGGCGTGCTGATAACACAGAGCACTCCCCACCACTCACCTACAGGACCAGAGAGCACACAGTAGTCCTTGTGCTGGGAACGGATCTCTCTCTTTGAAAATAATATTCAGAATCACCCCAGGGGCAATGGGTGTACACGAAACCCAGGACTTTTATTCCCAGAGAGCATCTGCTGATTGGGAAATGCAGCTTTGGCTCTCCTTGTACACTCAGCTGTCCCAAAATGAAGTGACTTGTGTATTTCAGAGCTTCAAAGTTCTCTTCATTTTAACACAAAGGCAGAAAACTGCAACATCCTCCTTCCCTGCTCCCAAACATACACACTCTGGGCTTGGATTTGAGCTGCCATTGTAGCTGCCACACCAAAAAGAGTTGCTTTACTCCCTGTGCTACAGCTAATCTCAAAATGCTGCATAAATTGTCACTTACTTCTCTGCCTAATATCATGTCACAGCTAAGCACATATTTAAAATGGTGCTAAATGCAGCTTTAATGTTTGCATTTAAATGGTGAGCCCCTTCTCACTTCTCCTCCAATCCCATCTCTCTGCTGTGCTGCAGGGCCTGGATCCCACTGGATGGGCTGAAAACCCATGTTTTGCTCCCTGCCCAGACATGTGGGCCTGCTGGTGGGGTGGTGAGGACACAGGGAGCATCCCATGTGTCTGGGCTAGACCCACACTTAGATAACCATGGGTCAATGCCTTCCTCTTAGAGGACATCACTGTGTCCTGCAAGCTGCAGGCAGCTCCTGCTCTGCCCCTCCTGTGTCCTCAAGGTTTGCTGTCATACCCAATCCCAACAGCCTGAGCTCTGGCTGTCACTGCCACCTCCCCCCTCATCCCACCACGCACAGGACAGGACAGTCTCTCTAAGGCGAAGCCACAAGTTTTATACCAACTCAAATCCACCAAAAGCCGTAAAAAACCCCGCGCCCCAGCCTGACTTCCAGAAGCCATATGAAGCCCTTGCTGCAGATAATCACTATAAAGATTAATGCTTTGGAAACTGCTTATTCTTGGAGCTGAGCCCAATGCCCCAAGCCAGCTGCCAGCATGGGGCCGGCGGCTGCGGGGCCACGATGCTCTGCGCACTGCGGAGGAGCAGTGAATGAATCTGAAACTGCCTTAGGGCCAGAGAGGGCTTCTGTGACCAAAGACCCATCTGGGGAGCAGAACCAGAGAGGAAATCAGTTGCTGGGAAATGAATGGAAGGAGCACGATTCTTTTTGTATTTGTAGGGGTTTCTTTCTGTCCACTTAGCGTCCCAAAGCTTTTAGCGAATTGGATTATTCCAGGCATTTTGGGAATGGAAACATAGCAGCTTGTGGAGTCCTGCAACAAAGGCTTCGTTTGCCATCAGGAGCTGTAGTTGGCTTTACAAATTCCACAGCAAGGCTCTCATTCAATTCTATTGCTCTCCAGAGAACAACGATTTCATGAAGCATTTTTCATCCAGAGATCTCGGGGCACTCCAGTGGGAAGGAGGGGGCCTGGAGATGCTGGCCTGCTTCATGCAGGTGTGTGCACCACCAGACGTGGGACCCCTGGAGATGCTCTGAAGGTGCCATGCAGGCTCAACCTTCTGTTCTTCAGCAGACCAAGGTCCAGCAAAGTGCTAAAACCAAAGGCACAGCAGAACACTGTGAGCCCACGCTGAGTGCGCGGAGCAAAGGAGCAGAAACGTGCAATTATTATCTTCCCCGAGAACCCAAACCAGGGCGATCTGCCTGAAAAGCTCTGGATTTGAAAAGCATTAGGAAAGAAGATGTGGACCCCAGCCAAAGCAAAGCACCCTGCGTGTGGAGGACTGTGGGACAGACGGCATTGCTGGAGATGCTGAACATAACCTTAATTAGCTGCAAGCTTCCAGACATGAATTGCAATGAGGGGATGGCTCACGGTGAAAGAGAAGGCAAATGGGTATTTAGAGGTTCCCAAACACAACGATGGGCCACTTTTTCCATCCCTGCCTTGGAATTTTTCCCAAAGAAATAAATGATTTTGTTTCAGTGAGAGCTTTTTTTTCCCCAAGAAAATTATGAAGGCTCTGTGGGCTTTCAGGAGAAAAACCCTAAAGTGTGACACTGACAGAGCAGTGTTTTTACCATCTTTTAATCCATTACTTTTCACTTACAAAGAATCTTAACATTATTTCTATTAAGAGTTAAAACTGAAGCACTTCTAAAAGCTCACCTCGCTGGATTCGTTGTGATTTTTACTTTGTTTTGCAGGAAGTTAAGGTGTGGGTTTGTTGTTTTGTTTTGATTTTTTTTTTCCTTTTTTCGTGCATAAGCAGTTCTTAAAATGTGAAATTTCCCTAAGAATCAGAGACTGCTCCAAGGGCGTCTGGGGAATTGCTGATGGCAGAAGCAGAGAGATGAATGCACTTCGGATGGCACGAATGCCACATCTGCTCCCACCTCTCAGTGCTCCCACTCCCCCAGTCTGGGACCTTCAAGGGGTTCTGGAGCAGAAAGTTGAGCATTTCTCTTCTCCTCCCTTACCCTGAACCCATGGTTGTCTGTTTTATTGCTTAACCACCAACTGTGGCACGCAGCCATGCTGGGGAGCTGCAGAACAGAGGTGTGAGCTTTTAGGATGTGCTGGGAAGTGCACTGAATTGCTGCCCACTGACAACAGTGGCAACAATCTCACTTCAAGCCCAGGCCGTTGGTTTCTGAACCCCTTTAAGATAATCCCAACAAAACTGTTGATATTTTATTTTTAGCTGTCCTTTCAGATGGGGAGGAAGGGTTTAGAAACAAGTTATTGCGAGCCTAAAAATTATCCTTCCTTTTAAGATGGCTCAAAGTGCTTGCAACTTTCTGCAAAAGGAGGAGAGAAACCATCTATTTTCCAACCATAGCACCAGCATGAGAAACCCAGCAGTAAGTGACTCTGAAATACAACGGAGCTGTTCCACTCAGACCACCTCAGAAGGGCACTTAAAGCATGAGTCTGTGGGTGGCTGAAAGCTCACGGAATAACCGAAGCATAATGCACAGCTTAACCTCCCCAACCTCTGCACCCAGCACAGAACATGCTGCCAATATCCTAATCCCATCCAGCCCTGTCCGCTTCTCCCCTTACCTCGAGAAGCCCCATGACTTTATCCCCAGCCTCTGCTCCATAGCACCCAACTGTGGGCAGTCTGGCTTTGAATTTTCCACTCCAATCCCACCAACAGGGGGGGAAATGTGTGCACCTGCCCCCAAAACCCTGAGTCCGTGTGGCTCCTGAAGCCCATTATGAAAGCCTGAGCCTCTCTCCCTGCTGATGGACGGATCCCACACTCCCCTTGCTTCCCTGCATTGTCCCTGCAAAGCACTGATGACAGGCTGCTGTCACAATGAAATTCACACATGGAGCCGCATTAAATCACCGCTCAGGTTTTCTCCCAGCACAAAAGAAAAATGAAGTTTATGCATGAAATGGCCCCAACAAAATTTAATATAGGAAAAATACAAAGGAGGAACGGAGGAAACAAAACCCCAAAGTCGGTTTCTTTTATGGCTGTTTTGTCTTCCAGAGTTAAGAAGAGCTGATCAGCCAGCGAGATGCTGGCAGTGCTGTGGGAAGGAGGGAACGGGGTGGGGGCACGTTGCTCCCAACCCTCCACACCCACAGCACAGCTCTTGGGTTCTGTAAGAGCGCAGTGGTCGGCTGCACGGTGATCTTTTACACCTAATTGCACGTGCTCACAAACAGGCAGAGTGCCAGGACTTCTGTCTTTGCAGGAAATGTCCTGGGAGGTCCCTGTGTGCTTTTTACCCATCACCTGCCACGGAGTCACTGTGCTGTTTTCCATCTTCCATAATAGGTTCATAGGTTCGTAAGGTTGGAAAGGACCTACAAGATCATCTAGTCCAACCATCAAATGTGGGGGGAGGCAGCAGACTGGAGAGGCTGAGCACTGAAGGCAGCTTTTGCTCCTGGACAATGAAATATTTTTCTCTTGAGCACAATCCCAGCACGACAGGTAGAAGAAGAAAGGACAGGAACTTACTGCTTCCATATGCTGCATCGTGGTGACCAGCTGCACTGCTGGCAGGAGCTCGCTCTGGTGCTTCTGGGCTATGAAGCAGTGCATGCTTCCCACCCTTGCTTTTGCTCTGCGTAGTTTGCAGAGCTAGCCTGGAAATAACCTGAAGTATGGGATGGGAAGGTTGGGGGCCACCATTCTGGCTCACTGCAGAACAATCCCACGATGTGGGACAGCCACAGCCCCACACAGAGGGCAAGGGGCAGCTCACACACCTGGAGGGGTGCTCAGTCCCTGCTCCTGAGCACCTACAGCCCAGCCCCACAGCCATCAGGACTAAGCAGTAACAGCATTTTCTTTGGTTTTCTGGTTTTGTCTTTGGTAGTGTATTTCTCCTGTAGCTTTCTCTCATAGAACCACATTCCTTTTATTCCTTACAGCCAGCTGTTGAAATTTTGGACTTGGTGACCTAACACGATTCTGCAACCTCAGTGCCACAAACATAAGACACTTTGGTTCAGTCCTTGTGTAGAAAGAATTAACACCCTTTTACCAAGAAAGTAACACATGCAAGTCTAAAATGGAGCAAAATTCCCCCAAAGAGTTCGGGACAGAGGTGGAACCGGGAAAGGCAAGCCCTGGGTGTACTCCTACATTCACAGATGTTTCTTTGTTTTTCACTCAAGTATTTCCTCCTCCTGAAAGGCACTTACTCTGGGATGGTTAACGAGGCAGATTAATTCATGCGGATCCTTGCAGCAGAGTGGGGCTGTCACTGGTGGGGAGAGAGGTTTGATTGTATTATTCCCCATTGCCAACACTGGCACTATATAGCAGATTGATGGCTAATAAAATCTTTCAGTAATAGAGGGTCCTCGAGTTGCAGTTTTGAACCTCTGGCCCTTGCTCAAATCACCGGCAGATGCAAGCATTAATAAAACCAAATAGCACGTGGCTACCAAGGAGGCATATGGCTGGATGCTCAATAAAGGCAGTAAAACACAGGAGAGGGATCTTTACAGTCTGCTTTGACCTAATGAAATCGTTCTTTCAATAATGAAATGAGTCTTCACATGACACAGCACACCTCGCATGAGTGAAGCAGTTCCCAGAAACCTCTGAAGTTTCGGGCTGGTGCTGCTCAGTAGCACACTTCCATCTGAAAACCTTAAGTGAAATCACAAACATGAACCAGTGAGGTGAAAACTGAGCTACAGCCAAAAAAGGGAAACAAGCACAGAGTAACTGGGATTGGGGGGAAGGCTGTGTGGAAGGGCTCCTCCCCAAAAGCATCTCCCTTCAGCTGGCAACTCTGTCCCCCATGCAGCCCTGGGGATCCTGCCAAAATGCACAAGATTTGGTCATTTCAGGCTGGAGATGCTTCATACTATGGACACTGGTTGCAATTTAACCTCTCTGGGGTTCCCTACACCAGCTGAAGTCAGTCCAGGGGAAAAGCTGCCATAGGCACCAGCATGCTGCAAGGGAGTTTGCTGCTAATTAAATCCTCTCCTGATTATTTATAGCTCTCTATATACTGGCTCATTGATTTTAGAGGCCATGTTAGTTTTGTTTTCTACACGTCTGTCTGAGTGGCTGCATTATAACGAGGTACACAAAGAACAAGTGAGTTGGTGTCAGGGTGATCTACTACACAGATGCTCTGTGGGCAAAGGGCTGCCCTTGGCACAGTGAGGCAGAGGGGGGGATGCTGAGCCCAGTTTACTCAGTGCAAAGCCACGAGGTCAGCCCCACCAGTGGCTGCTTTGGGGAGCTCCAGATATGGGCTCTGTCCTGGAAGAAGGCTTTAGAGGAGACAACTGGGGACGTGGAAACAGGTCAGCTATGGAAACACAACAGGCACAGACGGTAAAGACAAGGGGTCATTTGTAATAAGAGAATGATGGGATATTAATTGAAGTTAGCAGGCAGCAGGTTTGAAAACAAGTGGATGCTGCTCTCATGAACAGACTGCAGGAGATGAGATCCGCACAAGTGGAGAAGCTGTGCAGGGGAAGAAGGTTGGCTTTGTAGCCTCTAAACCCTCGCATTTAAGGGATTCAGACTCATTTCCCAGGGTGATTGACCTTCTTGTGGTGTATTTATGGCCTTCCAGCATCGGTATCTCAGGGTAAGTGCTCCCTGCTGTCAGGCTTTGTGCTGCTCCTGGAGCCTGCCCGCAGCCCAGTGTGCACCAAAGCAGCCAGATTCCTGCAAAGCCCATCCCAGACCTCGTGAGCTCTCGATGGCCCTGGAAACAGCCAGACAAATCCTTGTGCTGCCGCTCAGCTCAGGAATCGTTTTCATTGCAGTTTTGGGCAATTCTCCTGAGTGTTGCATTGCCCACTGTTAGGTCAGTCATACCTAACCTCTGCATTTACAACATATGCAAGAAATCAAATAGGTTCTTCCCCTCTACTCCCCAGTTGTTTTGTGCTTAAAGGGAATACACTTTTACCTCAATAATCATAAACACAAAAGGTTCCCCTGAGGATCATCTAAGATTCCAAGATAGTTAAAAAGAACATTTACATGAATTAAGGAACAAGAAGTCACCACTGATCTAAGCCTCTTTCTAGTGCTTAAGCAGAGTCTGTAGGTGGGGAAAAGCAAGACAGGTTGGTAGGAGGTACAGAAGAAAATTAGGATGTTTCTGCCTCTTTACAACGTGTTTCCTAAGCAGCAGCCGGGGGAACAAAATCTGTCCTTCAGCAGCCACATGGTTGCTTCATATCTCCATCTGTAATGAGGCACAGAGGACAACAACTCTCCCTACAATGGCTTACACTTTGTCTGCTGCATGGTTCCTCCTTTGCACTGCAAGTATAAAGCCCCCAAAGTGTGGGAATGCACAGCTCCTAAATACATAGATGTACGCAGTGATGCACACAAAATGCAGTTTGTTCATGCCAGTTTTCAGGTTCAAGGTTTGGGTGCACCGTCACCAGGATACACATGAGCTCCAACTATGCTTAAGAGCAGTGATAGATGAAATGTGTGCTCTGAAAAACATTCATGCACCTGAGTTGTTTGCTGGAGGATGGCAGCATTTGGGCAAGGGAGGGTGGGGAGCAAGGGAGAAGGGCCCCATGTTTGAGTTGCAGTTGTTAATTAACCTGAAAAATGCCACAAATTATTTCTCTTTGAGGCAAGCACCTGAACACCAGGGACTACAAGCTCTTACCTACAAGAAAATTAACCATGCTGACGGTTCTTGCATTTCCAGACTCTTGTTTGATCCTTTACAAGATGCAGGAAGGCAGGAAGCCCCAGCACCCTGGGTGTCTGATCGATGCACCCAAACCCCACTTCCACTTTGATCTCGCACCAGGTCCTGATTCATTTTTGAAATGTAAATAGTGCTTTTGAACACTTAATCTGCCCTTAAATCCAGGTCGCAGGGGGAGACTAAGCTGCTCAAAGAGCAAAAAGCAGCTGAGCTCATCCCAAGCATTTGGCAAGGTCTGCACCCAGGTATTAACCTGCCCACCAATGACTGCTGCCAGCCCCTGGAAGAGAAGGAGTCCACCTATGTCCTGCTGGTTTCCAACTGACACCAATCAATCCCAGTTTCAGGTGGTACCTCTGACCCAGGCATCTGCAGAGGTTGACAGAGAGGAACACACAATAGGTGAAAGCAGAGTTTGTCTCGAAGGCCATCAACCTCAGGGAAAAACCTTAAGACCAACTCCTCATCATAAAGAACAGCTGAATCAACTCACATGTTGACAAAGGCAACCATGCATGGTATGAGAGGAAAACAGTGCCTGCGTTAGCACATCAGTCTTGCTAGAGCTTCCCAAGCTCTGCCACTTCCAGGTTCACCCCACTCCTTAGACAGGAGGATGCTCTATCTTCATCCCCAGACGGTCCTATCAGGACAATGAAATATCAGTGCTACTTCCACTACTAGGAGGAAAAATTCATTAGGAAACAGGAGGCTCCCACTTCCTGTGAGAAAAGCCTACATTAAATGAGCTCCTTCAGTAAGATAGGCAAGCTATAACAAGCCCCACTAATCTTCTCTGGAATCTGAGCTACACACACTGAGAACTGCTGCAAGGTTCCCTTACCCACACTGCTGAAGCAATGTGCAGAAGTGCTCCCAACACCACTCCCCACTCACAGCAGCAGCCAGCCCCACAAGCCAGCAGGCAATAACCCTTGCGAAGGGTTTAAGTACCCTTTGGGACCACCTCTGAGAGCTGATGGAGTGCAGCAGTGGCTGCTGCCCACCTGGACAGGGCATCTATCACCAGGTGGCCCTGGCAGCTTCTGGTTCCGAATTTCATGTGTTGCTGTCAGGTAAAGACTGAAAGAATAATAAATGGAGATCAGATAAAGGGGAGAAAGAAACTCACCGAAGATCATAACAGCTCCTGATGACATTTTAAGCTATTTTTTTTTCTATTCCATCCATGGACTCTCTGCCCTTTTATGAGCATTCAGCATGTCTGGACTGTATTTTCAAAATGGTGAGGTTTAGTTTGTTTTCCTTACTGGAAACGAAGGACATGTCAGGTCAGGATGAAATCATCACTCCTCACTTAAAGGACTGAAGTCCTTTATCCAGTACAATCAAAAAGCAAGGCACAGCCTGCCCCGACCTCTGCTTCCACGGATCTCCAAGAAACATCAGCATTTCGGGCTGTCTGTACTGCTTACCATAGCAGGAAGGAATGTACTCCTAGCAACAATATCTATTTATCGGCCCACCTGTCAGACAAACAAAGCAGCTGTATTAATCATCATCATCCAAACTCTTATCTGAAGCACAGTCTTGGACGGAGCAATCTCCCCAGCACAATGCACGGCTGCTCGTGGCTGCCCTGGTGTCAGAACAGCAGAAGGAAATGAAAACTTCGTCAGGTTGGAGGCTTGCTCCATCTCTTGGTGTGGCTGATAGTGATGTACAGACCAGAGAAACAGCTCAGGAGGAGGAAACAGTGTCCTGGATTTATTCACAATGAGATCTGGAGAAGAATGCTGCAATGTCTCCATAACTTCCATCACTAGCACAGCACTGCCCGTGGCTCGTCTTTTTGGTACCACCCACCCAGGGGTGGTCCCTTCCTGGTGGTCTGAACAACCTCTTCCACCACGAGTGCTCCGTGGGGATGGCAGTGCACAAGAGGCTCCAGTCTGGGATACTGCACCGAAGGCAGAGCAAAGAGCAAAGGGATTGGGGGCACCTCAGTGAGGAGATGACACTGTGCAACCCTCTGTGCAGGGGATGGTGGTGGAGCCCCCGAACACCAGGTCTTCCCCCTGAGATGGAAGTGACTGACAGCACTGTGAGAGCTCTTAATATGTTTACAGTCAATGTTGCAGGAGATGCTACAGCTCATTTCTGTTCAGGCACCTTGTGCAGATGATGAATGTTCTTTAATAGCTGCAATATTTAGTGTTTAATGTAAAATCACTTACTGCTAATGCTTTGCACTTGCAAAGTTATGAAGCTCCATTTATGCCTGACTGCAGAGTTGACAAATCCACTCTAGTCCTCAGCTCAGATATCTGCATGGTGAAGACAGAAGTGGGGAAAACCGTTCCCACTTCCTCCTGCCTTTCACATTTTCCTCTAAGATGTTTCCTTCAAGCAGCCCCTGGCACAGCTGGGGTTTGATCAGCAGCACTCTCTTCCTCCTTCCCATCCACATCTCCCCACGTGTGCTACAGCATCAGCTGAGAACCACCTCCCACCCACAGGAACCCTCCTGTGCTGCTGAAACCCCTGCTTCTCAATTCCCACCCTTCCCATTAGGTGCTCTTCCCATCAGCACCTGAAAGCAGCCAACAGAGGGGCACGGACACAAAGGGAGGAAAGGGACACAGTTTGCTTTTGGGGAGGCTGAAGAGGAAAGGGCTGTGGGGCCCCGTGCTGACAGCGTGAGCTCCGTGCCGGTGCGTGGAGCTCTGTGATTGTAACAGGCACTCTGTAATGCAGCTCAGCTCCTGGAGTGAGAACAAATATCATTTGTTGGAGGGATGCTTGCTTAAAGCCCAGGGACTAGCGTCGAGAGTGCAGCAATCCACTCCCGTTACTGTCATTTATTTTGTGCTGCTGGTGGTTGCCTAGGGGGGAAAAATAGACGGAGATTTGAAAGACAGCGCTAATTTAATTTGCCAGTATGAATAAAGATAAGACTGTAAAGCATGTTAATGAAGCTACAGTATCACATAATTCACATGCGAGGGAAACACTGCCTTCCTCAGATCGTGATTGTCTTTTCCACATTCGAAACTGATTAAAACAGGATGAGGGCATTTCATTACACGCCCTCCCATGAAAGGCAATGTTCTTCCAGGGACACTGGGGCACATTTAGAAAAAAGCTGTAGGAGGAAAGATAGATGCCTATTGCCACGCTCGGTTAAATGTACAGATTCAAGTGCATTCACTGTATCCGCATACATTACCTGCTCACACCTGTTTATCTTAGTTTTATGCCTCTGCGGGGTTCTTTCTCACTCCCTGTCTCCTTAGCTTGTCAATCGAGAGAAGAAAATAGCCCAAAATGATGTTAGAAGAACTACTACCAACCCCGGGGTGTGAACGATGCCCCCTGAAAGGAGGTGAGCAAATTAGGATGTAGAAAAATCAAAATTCTCCGTGGCAGATGAAAGGCCCCACTGGCTCCCTGAGCACCCCAAGGGCTCCAGGCACACATCTCCCCTGGGCTCTGGCTTCAGGAAGCACGTCTGGGTCGAGCTGTATCTGAAAAGAGTATTCTGTTCCTCCCAGATATGGAGGCTTGTGTTTCTCGCTGAGATAAGCAGGAAAGCAGCTCCCAACCCTGCGTGGGAATAGCAAGCCAATGTCTGTAACTCAGAAAGAAAAAAGCATATTGTAATTAAAAATAATTACCTATCAAGCCCCCTTAATCTTGATTTAGCTTCGTGAGAGAGAGATGGATTGGCTGATCTAGCCAATGGGGTGGAAGAGAATGTAAGGGAATCGTAGAGAAGAAGTAAAAGCGCTTTCATTGATATTTAGCACACAGGATGCTCCGTTTTAAGGCACTTTGCTGTGCTGTGCAGGATTGCCAACACAATGACTCAACTCCAGAGGGATGGCTCTACATGAGTCACACACCCTAAGCTGCCTCGGGTACTGGGACGTCTGCTTCGTCTTCTCTTTAATCGCCAAAATTGCCCAATTATCCTTGCTATTCCCCTTCAAAAACACACCAGTGATAGTTGCTTACATCCTCCATCTGGTCAGAAGGGAAGTGTTGGCCCACTGCTCAACAGCTCTGACATGAGGATGCAGGGACATGGAGACCTGAGAACACAGGGACATGGGGACAAGGAGTGCTGCACAGCCTGTGAGCGGGTCTGGGTCAGAGGGAGGCAGAAAGTGACCCTGATTTAACTCAGCCATCACTGCTGTGGTTCCCAGGTCATTACAAATAACACGTTTGTAAGGTCCACTGCATCATCACAGCTCATCCATGGTCCCTATGGGACAGGGTCCTTGAAGGTGTGGGCACAGCTCCCAGCTGCTCACGTCCCAGGTGAGGGCTCCAGCACCAGCCCAGGACACAGCTGCAAGCTCTTGGCCATTGAAGCCTTCACGGTTCAAATCAGGCTCTCAAAATCTTTGGGCAGGGCCAGGCAAGAGGAGGGCTGATAAAGCAAAGTGGTATTTACAGTGTATGTCATACATTTATCCCAGCTTTTTTTTTTTTTTTTCAAGCAGCTTTCGGAAATCTCATCTCTGAGGATTTATTCTTTTCTCTGCTTCAGCTCCCTGTGCCATGCTCCCTCCTTTTTCTCTCTGCACCACAGTATCTCCTGTGCCTTCCTCCGTCCAGGAGAGGGCTATGAATCCAGGAAATTCATGAACTCCCAGAAAGTTATAGCTCTTAAAAATATTCATTTGCAATGTGAAAAATGGTTTGACGTATATCTAAACCTAGGTGACTTTATGGAGCCATTACGGTGCAGGTTTGAATTGTAATGCCGTATATCTGTTCGTAATTACTTGGTCTTAACTGTTGCTCAAATCTCCTGTTTTATACAGAAAAGTTAAAAGCAACAAAACCACTTTTGCTTTGGCAGACCTATGCTGGGCAGCCAGGCTGAGTGTGGGGGGGGGGGAAGGTGTGTGGGGGGGTTAATTGGCTGAAATCAAGCAAAATGGGCTCAGTTTTGCAGCACAGAGAACTGCACAAAAGAAAGAATTGGACTTCAGAAAATCATTAAGTATTTGAAACAATATCTATTGTCTGCTCTTTGTGTTTCCTTTGGTTTCCAAACCCTTGTAAGTCCACTTGAATGAAGCCAGGCTTTTTCCTACATCCATACGTGAAAGCTTTGAGTTAGCAGCTTTTTGTCTGTTAAATGAGAGAAGAAATCCTCCTGTAATCATACACCTGCAGGAGTGAGGGCTTTCTGAAACAAGACTTAAAAACCAAGTGTGTTTTTTAGCAGAAGGTCACTGCCAGCAGTCAGGTCCTCCACTCTGAGCCCTTCTAAAGCAGTGTCTGCCATAAACCCACACCAGAACCACATGGGATATCAGGTCAAGGTCAGTGGGCATAGTGGGGATGGGGTGGGGTTGGATTTGGTGATCTCAGAACACTTTTCCAATCGCAGTGATTCTGTGATTCTATGGTTCCTTCAGAATTTGGCTTGCCATTCCCAACTTTTCTATTTTTAAAGAATGAAATGGGTCCTTTCCCCATCGATCCGTGCATCCTCCCATCCCCAGCATGGGAAGAGCACCTGCTGCCATGGTGTTTCCATTCCCATCTGGAGGTTTCAGCCAGCTCCCTGTATCCGCTGCTGGGGGATGGATACTTTGGCCACTGCTTTGCTGTACCACCCTGCAAACCTTTCCCTTGATTTTTGCCAGTGTAAAGAAAAGCATCAGGCCTGAGAAAATATACCCCAGCACCATTTTTCTTTTCCTTTTTGATCATTTAGTTTGTGACACAGGCTGTTGGTCCAGTTAAAACACACCTGGAATCCTGGTCACACAGAATACCATCATATGGGACAAGTGGTTCAGCAGCATTAGAGTTTCTGGATAGAAACCGTACCAGAAGAGGCAGCCAGTGGTCAGAGCCAGCTCCGACCTGATGCTCCTCCACTAACTACACCAGGAGGAAGCTTGAGACAAGATAGCTTCAGGATAAGTGGCTCAATTCATGCTGTAATGGAGAGAGTCTGAAGCTTCGTGTTTGTAACGTATAACATGTAAAAGGAGAAAATATATTTATTACTCTTTTTCCAGCTGCTGGCTCTGAGTGTGGCTGGGGCTTATCAGAGAGATCTCCCTTCCCAGCCCCAGCCTCCATCAGCTGCCCAATCTCAACCTGTCAGGCCAACATTATCTTTGTTCATTTGCAGAACAATTCTGCAGAGTTATTAAGAAGGAGTCTTGCCGTGATAATGCTTTTGTGCTTTGAGGCAGTAATCTGGAGTCGCTGCAAAGAACAGCAGATAGACAAAGCCCTCAGTGCATGAACACAAACACGAGCTGCAAAGGAGCCGATACTAATTCTTCAGCTCCTTCTTTTTGTTTTAAATGTGCAAATTCTTTTTCTCCAGGAAATAATTTATAAGCCATGTTTCACTGAGAAGGTTCATAAAAAATACCATCCAGCCTCTCATCTGTCTACAGAAAAACCCAGCTACTTTACCATTGTAAAATTAAACTCAGGATAAATGAACCGAAGTTAATTATGTAAGGAATGAGAAATAATGAAATGCCACAAACTTCCCATTGGTAATGTTTTACTGCACTTTGCATATATTTGGTCAGACAGTCTCTGTTACAGCAACGGGGAATGATCAGGAGAAAATCAGCTCTGGATCAAACACTGCTGTCCCAAAAGCGGATGGGTTCCTTACAGAGCAGGCAAGCACCCCAACCCAGCTCTGCAGAGCAAACCGACCCAACGGGGCAACTGAAGCCACTTCTCTCCCCTTCCTCAGCCAAGGCAGATGCTGAATCCCTGTGTTCCTGCACCAGTGTTGGTAGTTGTTCCTTAGGGCAGACTGCACTGTGCTGGGTGGCTCAGCAGCTCAGCCAGCACACGATCCAGTGCTGAAAGCTTCAGATGGGTGACTGCAGCCAGAACCTCAGGACACCATCTGTGTGGGAGCCCAGTGCACAGCACCAGCTGCCTCTGCTGAAGGGAACGACTGTGACATGAGCAGGGTGGGAGCAGCCCAACAGGACAACACCTGAGCCTCATCCTCTTAATGTGAAATGAGGAGGTGATGCTTCTGGTTTTTAGCTCTCTCAGTTGTTTAATTGCATGATAAGCAACTGGATGAAGCTGTGCTGAGCAAATGAAGGTTGCCAGACACTGGTGACCCTAAGCAGCTCCCAACACCATCACTGACACCAGGTCACCACCCTCCCCAGAGTTCACTGATTGCCCTATCCTCAGCTTCGGGTATCTCACTGCCTTCAGTAGGCTAAGTACCAAGGGTGGTGGTGAAGGAGTGTGTAAGACCCCATTAAATTAAACACTCAGCTATAACCAATGCCAAACAGTAGTCAGCTATATTCTGATCTTAGGCACCCCTGAAAAATCCCACTTTAATGGCACTGAAAGGCTTTTCAGGACAGCGCACAATGGGCTGTGATGCTGCAGCATTTCCACTCCCTCCCTGCTGTAGCAGCAGCACCATGCTTGCTTGGAAGCGTTGCCTCCCTTGCAGAGATCACTGCATCTATCTCAGGATAAGCACTCACTTAGAAGACACGTATAGGAAAGCTGTCCCCATATATCAGTCTTTCTGTAGATTTCACAGCATATAAAAGCCTCTTATTCCTTGTATTCATCACCAAGAACAGAAGCTTTGAATTCTTTGATTCCAGTAAACTACCATTTATTAGAGACATTAAATGAAAGACAGTCAAAAGGAGAATGCAACAGAAAACTCCAGTGCTGGGAAGCCTGCTTCTACCTTGCTTTTCTCATTACTAGCACAAACAGCCTTTGAGAACTTCAAAGGTAAGCACTGCTATATAATAAGGCACATTGCAGGCAGAGAGATACGGGTGGATGTAAACGCAGCTAAATGGGAAGATATGTATTTGGAGATAAGTTACATCTCTGAATTCAAATCCCTATTTATCACCTCTGATAAGTTACTCATGCATTTAAAGTCAGGACATGGTGCGTGTTTGCCTCTCTCCCCCAAGAGATGTGTACACTGCACATAACTGAATCAATTCTAGCCCTACTCCAAGCCCATCTCCAAAGCCCTCAGGGCAGGGCTGGCTGGCTCTGTGGGGCTGGGAAGACCCCCTGTGGTGTGATATTTCATGTTAGGGCCTAGAGCTTGGACAGTGAAAAGATGATGGCATGCAAGAAGGCCCACAGAGACTGATGAGTAAAGCAGTGTAATGAAAGTGTCAGTTCTCTTGTGCTGGAAGGTGAAAAGCAGGTGAGAAGGATGGCCCTGGAGCTAAGAGTATGGTGCACAGGAAGGAGATCACCTCTGCACCCTGCAGCGAACAGCAGAGAATCACCAAATTCCTTGGAAAAAGAAGTACCAACCAATTGGCAATGGTGAACCGTGGACAGGAGCAATGACCACGAGGTGCTCAGAGCCAGGCTGAGGATCCTGGATGGTCTCACTGCTCTGACAGGAGATTAATCTGTGATGGTCCTCATTACTGCCTCTGGCAAACAGTAATAGCAGGTTGTCATCAGTCAGACTACGTGTCTGCTGTTGATTGTGGAGCTTAATTTGCTCACTTCTGGCTTCTGCAATTCAGATCACACTTATTCATTTCCCTTTTACCCCATTGGATGGGGCAAGGATTTTAAATAGCCCAAATGTAAAGGTCAGAACTCACTGCCAGGGTCCTTTGCTGAGAGTGGGGTTGGAGAGTGGGTAAGGAAATCCACACTGCCCCAGAAGAATCCAGGACTCATAGAGATATGGCTCACTCCTTATCATAGCAAAGTCAGCCTTTAAGAGAACCGTGTCCCTGGGTGCATCAGCAGTGCAGTAGCTCAGCTGGAGTGGTGATTCCTGTGGTGATGGCCATGGTCAGGCTTTTAATGCAAGCCCATCACTCCTGGCTGATTTACAAGAGCCATCTGACAAAGCTCTATCTCCAGAGAGGCGTCCTCTAATCCTCCCCAGCTCCAAAGGGGTTGTCTTTGATAAGCAACAGCTGTGCAATGCTTCCCTCCTAAATGGGCTTCTGTGATAAGAGGACCCAGCCCCGCTCTGATCCCCAGCATTAGGGAACCTGCTCACCCAGCTTGCTAAGGGCTGGGATTTGCTATTTCAGCACACTGGAGTTCACACCTAAAGGTATCCCTCTGTAATTACAGCCTGCTCTGATCCCCCAGGCTTCAGGTCTATTAGGGTTGTGTTTACAGAATAAATTTACATTTAATTGTCCACTTGACTCAATGAGAAAAAGTGAGGATGTGAATAGAAATGAAAAAACACTGCAAGAATCCATTCACAAAAGTTGAGCACGAAGATAAACTCGAACGACGCCAGGTTACACTCCAATGGATCATTTCTTGGATTTGGGGCATCAGAAGTTCCAAATGACCAATGACCCAAAGTCCTCTTTCTGAATTCATCTCAAGGCTGATAACTGCGGGGTCTCAGGCACTTCAGCCTTTGACTTCTACAGAAGAGGGGCCCTTATGCTACTTCAGAAAAAAAGATGTAATCTTAAGTGAATTGGGAGCAAAGGAAAACCAAAACATTAAATTCTAAAATGTGCTCTATATTCATGTCACTTTTTGGGGGGGAAAACAAGGACGTGCTGGCATGGAGCCCCTCTGACCACCTCTGCTCGGACCCTCTCAGACCTGTGCTCTGCAGCAGGAACTGGGATGTGTTTGTGGGACCTTTGCCACTGCCACACTACACACATTTATCATTTTTCCAGGTGTCACTGCAGACACCTCCTGCGTCTTGGCAACTTTTTGCACTGAAACACAACAACCAGCATTCAGCAACCACAGCAGACCTGTGCTTGTCCATGCAGGAAATGAGAGGGAAAGCACTCTGCACCTGCTGCAGAGCTGTCTTCACTCTACGATCCAGGGAGCAGCTCCAGCCTCTGCTTTCAAGACCAATGTCAGTGTAGGCATCCCTGAGTCCTCCTCCATCTATTTTTGTTGACATCTATCAAGCTGGAAGACATTAGTCATGTCATTGGACTGGCAGGTCCAGAAGCAAGAACAAAACAGCCAAAACAATGAAAGTTCTCTCCCAATAAAAGTGTCTGACCTGGAGAGTTCTCCTGTAATAAGGCAAGAGCAAAAGCTTTCCTGAGCAATTCTGGCTTTGAAGTTGGCTCGTACATCTTTCCAGCTGATCTCTGCCATGTGCAGTGAAAGCTGTCAGAGGTTCAGAGGCAGTTCCTGCTAAAGCATGTGGCTCTTCACTGTGCACCAATGGATGCTCCTTTGAAGGTGAAACCTCGTTAAAATTAGAGTGGTTCCTTTGTTTTGTTTTGTTTTGTTTGTTTCATCTGCGGAGAGCAGGGAAGGAAAGCAAGCCAGCGTGTGAGCTTTGGGATTTTCCCACTCTTTCCCATGAAAGCCCCATCTGTGCAAAGCAGCAACATGGCACATTCAAAGGGGCCAGGGCCAAGGAGGCAGCAGCAACAGTCGTTAAAGAATTAAGCATCACTGAATGCCTCTGTCAAACATCACCCATCCCTCCTGCTCCCAGAAGCTGTGGGTTTCCTTGGAAACCACTGGTCCGTCAGGCGCATGTTTGACCACCCCAGATCTGTTGGTGTCCAGTAGGATCCCTTAGATAACCACATTGCAAGGGCTGTGCAGGCTTGTAGGGAATGCTGAGAGCTTCAGGATTCCCCTCTGTTACAAATCCAGCTCTCCAACAACCTGAGTGATGGGGCAGGGAGCTGTGCAGGTGAGCACATTGCATCTGAGGGCACAGCTGCAATGCTGGGGTGGGATGAAGGGTCAGGAGGATCCTCTGCTAATGTCCTTTGCTGACAAGCCAGACTGGCACATTGTCATGACACACATGGAGCTCAGGGCTTGTTTTCTGCTCTCTGGTGCAGGTAAAGGTTTCAGGGGTTGAGTTTTAATCCAGGGCACTACACTTGAAAGCACTTAGGATCTGCTGCAGGGAATTCTGCATTTTCCATCCTATCAGTGATTTGGACAGTCTGAACCCCAGCTCCTTTGTACGGCCTGGGAGCACAGAGGTGACCACACTTTGGAGTGACCTGATGTGCTCAGGGAGGCAGTGAGTGCTGGGACCTGCTGTGCAGACAGTCCCCATCTCACAGGCTTTTACCCCCACCAATGAGTGCAATCTGAGATGTCCCATGCCCACCCCCACTGTGGCCCCGTGCAGAGTGGTGATGGCAATCTGGATGTCTCTGATTCCTATGCTTCAGCATCTTTCTCTTGCAAAGACGGTGATAATAATAATTCTTGCTGATACTACTGCTG
The DNA here is from genome assembly GCF_038088225.1 of Cyrtonyx montezumae. Classification (NCBI taxonomy): domain Eukaryota; kingdom Metazoa; phylum Chordata; class Aves; order Galliformes; family Odontophoridae; genus Cyrtonyx; species Cyrtonyx montezumae. The sequence goes on from NW_027072036.1 coordinate 3,258,509, forward strand.
CCACTGTTACTACACTGCCTTAACCCCTCTGTTGCTTGTACCTAGTCCAGCTGCACACAGTGGGGAGCAGAATCTGTTGCTGTGTGGGGCACTGGAAGGGCTGCACCCCCTGCGTACATCACAGGCTGTGGATGGGGATCTCACATCAACTCTGGGCACAGCAGCAAAGCGAGTAATAACAATAACTTCTAGTCAGGGTTTTAATGGTAAAGCAAGCCTCTCTCTCTCTGAAGAATCCTTTAAATGTTCCCTTGCTCTTTATCTTTCGCTTCCTTTAAACTATGATGGAATTTAGGACTAATGAAAATGTGAGGCTGAGAGCATTTACTGGAAGCCAGCTGCTCTTGCTTTTTCATCTCCCTCTCCGGCCTGTCTCGTGATCTGCCTTTTCTGTGTCCACCCAGTGAAAGTGAACACATTTTTCTAGTGGAAGCTTGGTCCCTAATCAGGGTTTGAGCAGCTTTGGGCCATCCATCTTCATATGGACAACAAGGTCACAAAGTGGACACTGCTTGCTTATTTTCCTTCCCAATATCTTTCCTCAACAGCAAATGGTATCTTAATAAAACAGAGTGTGTTTTGTTTTTTGTTGTTGTTGTTGGGTTTTTTTGAGTGTTTTTTGGTCATTTTTAGAGAGAGAAATAAAGTATTGGTAGAAAATAAAAGGCTTAACGTGCTTTGCTTTTTCTGCATCAGACAATCAGCATTCAGCTTTGCTATGACCCTAAAGAGCTGGTGAGATACAAGGAAAATACTGACACAATTTTCACAATGGAGAACCTCTTCCACGGTACCCTGTCAGAAACTCAGTGTTAGAAAAGATCCTTTGTAATGGCATCAGCTGGCAAACCCACACTAGGTGATCATCTGTTCTAAGATCTCTTCCAAATCCAAACCACACTATGATGCTGTGATGTGATGATGGTATGATTCGATGACCCTGTTTTTCTGCCCTCTTGCCCTCCTTCCTTAGGTAGCCTGGTTCAAAAGTGCAGAATCTCTGCAGAGTGCTGTGAGATGATCTGATCACACATCCCAGGAGCACAAGGCATCCCAGCTAGTGCAGGCAACAGAAACCTTTCTCCTTCCCCTCCCAGTGCCCTGGTTAAGTCCCAGTACACATTTCCTGTATTTCCTCAAGACATTTCCTATAGTGAAGCTTTCCATGCCCACACTAGAGCTAACAAGGTTGGCAGTGGGGATCTGAATCAAGCTCTATAGCAGGGTGCATCTTCCTGGCCTGGTCTGTGCAGCACCAGACATGGCAGAGCAGAAATCCTGCCCTCCAGCTGAGGACCTCTGGATCTCTCATGCCACTGTTTCCCTTTTGTGCCAAATGGAGAGGAGAAGGAACACCACCAAAGTGACTTTGCTGTAGGTGCAAGAAATGAGGGGCAGGAAAGCACTATCCCTTGGGCAGGGAGCAGCAGGCAGCACTTACAGCACCGAGTCTGTTTTGGGAAGAGGACAAAACTACTTAGGGATGCACTTACCTGAGCAAAATTTATCATTTTTTGCCTTTCTTTCAAGAACATCGGTGGGGGGGAGGGAGTGAGAAATTAAGAGTTTTCAAGAAAAGAAATGTCAGATCCTGATAAACTTGAAACAAAATTAGAGCACAGGTTATAGGAAAGGCGAGTTCCCCATTTAGTGACACCAACAAACCCTATATTGTGAATCTACGTGAAGAAGAGCCAGAGCAATTAGGATTTCAGGCTGCCACATAACAGGCTCATGAGAAATAGCAGTGCAGTGTGCCTGGTCTTTCATTAAAGACAAACTGTCAAAATAGCTTCTGATGGAAACCTGCCCTGTCTGAGCGTGATCAGAGAGGAGCAGGAGAAGCACCCGCTGTTGGCTGAGCCACAGACATTAAAGCAGATGGAACGGGAATAGTTTGTGGCTTTTTTAGCAAAGAGCTCCTCGAGGTTGCCCTTTTTCCTCCTGTCTCTGAGTTTGGTAAATGAAGGGATCTATTTCAAGGCAGACACAGAAGCTGAGGTCCCGGTCTTGACACTAGGGCTCACTATCCCTGTGTTTCTGGGAGTGGCACTGAGCTTCAGAGGTTTGGGGCTGGGATTCACCAGTGAAGCCCCAGGTGACACTGTCCTGTTGGCTGGCAGGGCTGGTCCATGCCACTGCATCACGGGCAGGACAGCCAGGCCAAGGGACAGCTGCTGTCCTCACGGCCCTGTTCCATGGCTGCATCCATCCCTTGAACAACCTGCAAGGTTTCATCCTGCCAGGCAGCATTCGGAGGAAATCTGATAACCATCTGTCCACCTCTCTAATTACACTGATGTAATTAGGCAGCCCCCTCAGTCCAACGCAGATTCAATTTTGCATAACATCAGCACTTGGCAATTTTCCTTGGCCACCTCCAAAATGGTAATTATCACCGGGTGATTTGTGTGGAGCACCTCTGCCCTCTGCCCTGCATGAGCAGCACACGCCCTGCAATTCAGATGGATAAATGGGGTTGGCTTTTTGGATTCACCAAGAATTTCTGTGCATGCAGAGACGGCTAAAACAAATCGCCCCAAATGCTTTTAAGCCATGACAGAGCCAAAACTTGAACTCTTGGCAGCTGGATTTTGAGCCAGGCTCTGACAGCCTTTAAAATCCATTTTTGAGATGATCCTGGGGGGAGTTGCACCATGCGTGCTCCATCCCCAGCACCCCATGGGCTGGTGCAGCACCCACCTCCAGCTGCAGCAACCTCTGAGTTCATCTACACCAAGGTGAAATTAAAATAGACAGAAATAATGACTGTAGGGAAAATGGAAGAGTTAATAGGGGGCTTGAACGTGCTGGTGAGACGTTGATAGGGTTTGGTTTTTTTTTGTCCTTCAAATCCCTGAAATTATCTCCAAAATTAGAAGGATCTTTTTAAAAGAGACTGCATGGAAGAGCCTAGGAATGGATGTTCTGATGATCAAATAGAGATCTTGAGATCTTGTTCCCTGTAGATTATCACTTACAATGATGGGAAACCTGTAGTGGAGGCAAAGGAGAATCTGGATGAATGTATTACGAAGGAGGCTGTCAAAAAAGCAAAGCTGCCCTGGAGAAAGCAAGGAATTCGTGAGGTGTCTGCATCTGGTCCAGCAGAACCCCATGAGAGATGCCCAAGGCCCAAGGAAAACCTCTCTCTGGCATCACTGGGTGCTGGGCCAGGCACACACAGTGCTGCAATTTGCTTCTCCCACACATCAGAAGGATGGATGGTTCACTGCCTACATGATGGTTTCTAGATATCCCTGTCTTGTCCCTGAATCAAACACTATATCAAGCCAACAGTCCACGTGCTTAATGTGGCAGTGGCAACGTCTGACTGCTTCTCCCCACAAGCCACATGGTTATCTCTTCCCATGTGCATGCATAAAAATCCCACAGAGTTATTACACAAATGATGCTACCTAAAATGCTCCCACGCCCCCCTCAGCTCCCCTTTCCTTTTTGTACTGCCATCAATAGGACTGAGATATCCCCAGCTCTGCAGCCCCCACTGCCCCCTGCCCCTCTGAGGGCCGTGCTGCAGCCAGGCACCCTGTGCCCCCACTTTCAGCCTGGCAGGGGGCTCGTCCCCCTGACACCTGGGCTGGGGGCAGGCACTGTCCCCTCCCTGGCTCTCCAATGTGTTTCATCTCTCTGCTCCTGGTATAAATCAGAGAGCCGGAGCATTTTTTATTTGGAGCATCTGCTGGAACAGCAATTAATCACTGTCAGGCTATCTGAAAATTCCCATTAGTTTTTGTTTTACTCTTTACTACATAAGCAGAAGAGATACATCTCCATTCCAGCTACCAATCCATGTGACCAGAGTGCACCTGGGAGCAGAAATTTACTAGTGGATCCCCAGGAAGGAAGAGACAGAGTTTGGGTGGAGTTTGGCTGGAAATGGGGCTGGCTGGAAGAAGAGGGAAGAAGCCCTGTGGCTCTACAAACAGATGTTAATGTTTAACAGGACCCATAATTGGAATTGGCTACAGAGCTTGGAGAAAATTATTCTTCCTTTGTTTGTTAGCTTTGAGCTCTTTAGGCAGTTAATTAAAAGACGTTCATGGAACATATCTTTTTCAAACTCAGGCACACAGCCAAAAAAAAAAAAAAAGAAACGTGACCGTGAACTTGGCATCCTAGGGTTCTCGATTAATTTACTCTCTGTGATTTAGAGCTGTGTGCAGCTTCTAAAGTTGGAATTTTCTTTCACTAATTTCTAGGACCATGAACTCTCTGTCACACGATCTAAAATACCCGAGCTCTGTCAGTTTTGTTTTTTTAAGCTTTCATTGCACGCAGACAGTGTGCCATAAGAAAGACCTCCAAAACGCTTTGCAACACCAAGCTCCCAAGTTGTGGATCCAATCCTGACAGTTCCTCTGACATTGGATGCTTGGGCATCATGTCCCAGCAGCCCTCCCCCAGGTTCAGCTCCATACAGCCACAAACCAAACTGCCCTTAAAGACGTCAGCGGATGGGACTGAAAGACAGAGAGGACACACAGCACTCACAGCAGTTTTTAGCACAGCCATAGCTGCATTCAGTGGCAGCAGTGCAGAGTTTCCAGGCCAAATAGTGCACTTTCAGGATCAGCACCAGGATGTTTCAAGCTCTTTGTGTTAATGCATGCAAATCTATCAGTCCATTTATCTATCTATGTGCCTACCTACCTACCTACCTACCTACCTAGCTATCTACCTATCCATCCATCCATCCATCCATCCATCCATCCATCCATCCATCCATCCATCCATCCATCCATCCATCCATCCATCCTCTATCTATGTATCTGCATGTGTATTAGAGCTTAGTGTCTGCTACTAAGTCTATACAGAGAAAATGATCATGGACCTACACTCATAAGCATGACATGTGTGTGTGCACACCTGAAGTTTTCATGCCCAGCAGAGCTGGCCCTATGCCTGTAAAAAGGGCTCCATACAAACTCTGATTCCACTTCTATGAAGATATTTTAGCACAAGAAATGAACCTGTGTTTTTTATGCTGATTTTGATGCTGCAGAGCACTGCAATGCCCTGCACTGAGCAGTGTTGGGTGCACAATGATGCTCTGCTGCTGCCAGGCAATGGAGCTACCCCACAAACTCCAACAGCCGAAAACAGCAAAGCCCCAAACTCTGCTGATGTGCTCACAAAGAGCAGCATTCACATTGTGAGAGGGAAGTCCATGTGCCCACTATTTAGCTCTGCTGTTGCCATGACCAGGCTTTACCCCAGCAGCTCAGCCTTCGTTTTTCTGCCCCTCAGTCACCAACAAAACACTAAGAAAACCAAACCCAAATAGTCACACAAAACCCAAATCGTTGCTCAGGTTTTTCCAGCAAGCATTCCTCAGAATCCGCAGGCCCTTGAAGAATCACTTTATCTCACTCATCTCTTTAACTGGGATCACATATTTACTTAAAATTTTAGAATTTGCTACTGTCCCTCAGGTCATTTTGCTTTTAGAGAAGCAGCCTGCTAGGAAGTTAATTATGTAAAACTAGCAATTAATTTCTCATAGGCATGACAAATATTTGACTTAAAAGATGCGTTTCCCCTTTGGTGAGCTGCAGCCCATCGGAGTGCTGTTAGCTGCAGTGGTACATGCCAAGGAATGAAAAGCTGTGCTGGGAAATTAAGGTGTTCACTTGATTTTTAAGACCTCTCTGCTCAAGTTCTACTGCTTTTGTCTACATCTATGAACAGAGAGTGCACCGACGTCGCATGTTGTCAGGATTTTCAGGCATTTCAGTTGGCTTTTGTCCAATAGATGAATAAATTCTCTTAGATCCATAGGACTTTCTTCTCAGGGATGAAGTGCTGCACTTCTGCCACCCATCCTCGTTAATTTAGCTGCAAGACCTGAACAAGATGTCCAGGTTTAGGAAGACTTAAATGTTGACATGATGGAGCTGCTGGAAACAGGCACCCTGGGGCACTCCAGTGACCAAGCTGCTGAGAAAGCTAGGAATGACACTCTTGAAAGTGCAAATTCTGCATGGGATGGCAATCAGCAGATCTGCACGGTGCTTGAGTGGGCTCCTGGGCTGCACACTAGGGCAGAACCACAGATCCCACTTGCACAGCCTCCCACTATGAGAAGGAAAGAGCAAAGACGGGCACCTGAGCTGAAGGACAGTTGTGCACCTCCACAAGCTTTCTGCAGCTCACAGAACAGCACCGCATTAAAGCCACGAATGGAAAAGGATTGTTTTTCAAAATCTGCCAGGTTTGGAGGTGAAGAAGTTTTGTAACTCTTCCTGGCCAGCTGCGTGGCAGTACTTCAACCCGGTGAGCCTTTGTCTGATGCCAAATATCTCATGATCTGGAGTCCCACATGTGCTTCCTGCTCATTATTTCTCTTCTTCCTGCAGTAAGGGCAGTGACTGAGATGCTTTCCTGTTTGTTGGAACCTTGGTGCTGCCGAACGGGAAGCTCGAACAGAAATCAAAGCATGACTTCTGCACTCTTTTCTTCTCCTCTTTGTATGTGGTGGTATCGGCCGCCATAGCAGCCAGCCCAATGCAAACACAAGGTGTTAGCCCCATGAAATGCCACTAAGCCAGAGTTCTGGGGGGGGGCAGGAGCTCCCTATAGATCGGCTGAGGGAAGGTAATGTCACAACCTGTCAAGGCTCAACTATTCTCAGGGATGTGTCAGCTCCAGTCTATCTAAAGTTCAATTATGCTCTGCACAAAGCTGAATTTTGTCGTTTTTGAATATGAAATGTCCTGGATAAGCCGCATCTCAGCTTCCATTGGCTTGTCTGAACCACGTGGCTCACATGGGTACTTTTACCCTCTGCAAAGTCAAGGTTACAGAACTGGAGTGTGAAATGATATTACAGAGACAGTCAGCGTCAAGTAGGAAGAGCAGGATTTGTTCAGATTGGAATCTTATTGAAAAGCACAATTCAAACCTCACTAGAGATTCAGGATGGAAATAATCCTTTACTTTTATTTTGCCTTCAGTTTCAATCTGTCTCACTTATTCTCAACACTGGCAGGGCAGAAATACCAGCAAAAATGCCATTCCTAGCACATTTCCTTGTTCCAGTTTACATGCAAAAAAGAGCCTGAAGTGGAGAAGGTCTGAAATGTCAGGCTGAGGAGCTTTGAATTTAAAGAGAAGAAAGCACACTTTGGTAATGTGGGTTAAATCAAACACCTGAAGTGCTGGAAACACCTCCAGTTCACCTGCCTGGCCCTTGTGTGATCATTCATTTTCTTCTGAAGGGGAAATCTTCAGCAGGTTCAGACAAGCCCATGTCAGATAGCACGGCCGTCAGAGAGCTGCCTTGCTTCCTCCTGCGTCCTCTCCGCTATTTACACAAAATAACACTAATTATCTAAAATGCTGGCTTCCTCAAAATACCTGTTGGAACAGAAGATACAATTACCATAATTCCATTGCAAATTTTAGTTCCCATAATCACTCTCCATTACGTCGGAGGTACCTTTGGCTTTACCTGGGAGATGGTGAACGCAAAGATTTAACTCATTCAGCTCTTTTCAGCCTGGAGCAGAAGGACTGCACTTGCCTGCAAGAAGCTGCAGTGGGGTTTTGTTCATCCCTGACCTGAGGGCCGAAATGATGCCAAGATGAGCCAAGAGCAGAGGGTACCCAGCCAGCCTGGTTCAGGTTCTCTGCTCTTGGTTTCCATTTCTGAAGACAGCAGATGAAAACTTGGCCTTTGCTCTCCTGTTGTGTTGCAGACAAACTCTCCTCCCATGCCTTGCCATCTGAGTCACCAACTCAGTGGGTGCCAAGGGAATTCCAGGCAGTATTTCATTCAGATCTGAGCGGATAAACCCACTGAGGGATCTTCTCAGGCATCAGCATGGCACAGCAGAACACAGTTCCTTAGACCTGATGGAAACAAGCCTATACAAAACCCCTCCAGGATGCTGGAAAACCAAACATACTCATCATCCACTCTCACACTTGCTTGCAGGTGCTGTAATTGCTGCAGCACATCCAGCACATCTCTGTAATTACAGCAAGCTCCAATTTGAGCAACTGATGGATGTGGTAAACAGTTAACTGAGGCCTTTGAAAGAGGGCTGGAATTCAAACGAGCTCGGGAGTATTCATTCCTGCTACTTTCTATCCCTCCACATTGCTTTTGTTGTTGTTAAAGAAGGAAATGTTGCAGCTCCTGTGACATGTCCCCTCTCTGAAGACCCTTCTGCTGAGCACGTTTCCCCTAGTGGCAGCAGCAGAACAGATCAAGCTATGAACTTTCAGCTTCTTCTTGTCACCTTCTCCAAAGAAGAGCCTGTTCTTTTTTAGAGAGTAAAATTTTGCCTATGTTCTCCAGAAATAACCTGCTCAGACCTTGTCCTGCTGCACAGAATTGAACTGCCACTTTCCCAGCTCATGATGGATCCATAGCTCACACAGGCTGATATTAATTTGGCTGCCAGGAGCCCTCCTTTAGCACTGGTGCCTCAAGCCAAGGGGTTCAGAGCAGAAAGTTTTAAATCCCAATTCCAGTGGTGACCGTAACATTGACAGAAGCTCACAAAGCTCATTAAGTTGTATAGATATATCCTTTCTTCCTTTGTGCACCAGGATTTAACGTTTTATATGATCTGTGTTGGTACTAACAAGGATAGCTAAAGGGTGAACACAGCTGAAAGAATAAGATCATTGCAGCCCAGGTTCCTGTCCTGGATGGAGGCTCAGAACCACGGATGCTTCAGAACCTTTCTGGCAGGTCCTGAATCACACGGGCGATGCGCAGTGAGATTACACACGTACACATCAACACTGAGGTTGTTTTGCATTTCCAGTGGGTTCTCTGGTGTTCCTGAGCTGCAAGTCCACAGTATTATCTTCTCTTTAAAATAAGAAGCTGAAATCTCTTTTACCTCTGGGAACCGGAGCTTCCAGAAGAATATTGAATATCGTCAGCCTCTTAATCAAATAATAATCAGAAACAACATTACTGATTTTTTACTGGCTCTGTTTTTTCAGAGGTTCAGGCACTGTGCAGTATGCTAATGAACAGCTTTCAAGATCCCCTTTTCCCCTTCTGCCTTCTTCAGGAGTTTATTTTTAAAAGTACCATCCAGGGCATTGGAATAGCAATAAAGAATAGGTTAAAGCCTCTGATGTTTCATTCCAGGAAAGCTGAAAAGATTAATGCACTTGTCTGCAACTTGAGCCTTCGCTATTCCCAGTTCTCCAGAAACCAAACAGCATGTACAGCAATTTCTTTATTACTTAAATCACATCGCACGATCATTACAGCACTTTGGCTGGAAGGCAGCAAAACTGCACTGCCTGCCAAGGGGGAAGGTGGCCAGAAGGAGGGCGGCCTGGCCGCCGTGGGGAAGTGGTGTTGCCTTCGTGGGGACCACGAGTAACCACATCCCTGCAGTTCTGTGTCACAGGGACTGGTCCAGCTCCTCAGTTCCCAGTACAGATATGGAAGATCTCCATTTGCTAAAATGCCACCGCTCCTTAACGGGCACAAAGTGGAGCCCACTCCATGGTTATTATTGTTTGCACAGTGCAGAGATATAATTAGATGTTAAGGCAGAGCTAATGGCATTTGCTAGCTCCGTTAATATTAAATTTCATATGTTTCAAAAGATTTCTTTTTATGTTATTTTTATATTTGGACTTTATTTCATTCTTTAACATTTCCCAAAGGTTCAATTGCTGGTGCTATCAGCTCGTCTGGGTGCTCCTAATTTTAACTGAATTGAATTTTTGAGATTATTTATGTGTTGACTATCTTTGCTAATGGTAACCGGAGTCTTTAGGATGGCAACAATGAGTGACAGCCTAAGAAATCACTTCAGACAGGATTCTTGACACAATATTTTGACAATTCATTTTAAGTAAGGCACTGTGATTGTCAGCTCTGTTACAATACAGTCATTGCTCCCCGGTGGAAAAAATAAAAATAAAAATAAAAAAGTCTGAAAATTGAAGGAAATCAAATTCCCAGTTAAATGACTTTCAGAGTATAACACTCAGGTCTTGCCCTCGTCTCTCCCTGCACGTGTGCACAACATCGTGTGGTGCTTGAAACACATAAGGAGATAACAAACACCTAGGAAACGTCTGAGTCCCCAGGCACACTTTGAATAAGCACCTAGAAAATACAGGGAGTTCATCACTCTTAGTAAGCTGATAATGGTATTTTGCCATTTCTGTTCTTTTTCTGGCTAATGCAATGCCTGGAACAAAACACAATATTCTTTGATGGAAAAGCTTTGGGGTTTTCTTGCTATTTTTTAGCTGAAGAGGTTCTCACGGGAATTGAAAAGGAAAATAGAAGAGAGTGGTTATGCATTGATTTCTTGGATGTCATGGGATAGGGCAGGGAGTGTAGGAAGAAACGAGGTGGAGCTTGCCAGATCTGGGGCAGCATTCGACATTCAGTTCACTAAGGAACACGGTGACGGTGGGCTTTGCTGATGAACTGCCTGGGATTTAAACTCTGCCACTGCATTACACTTTATTTGATATAAAGCAAGGTCACTCCTCATCCTTTAGGTTATTCAGGATTAGAAAATTGAAGCCATTTGAACCGAGATGGTATTTCTTAATATAATAATGGCCGGGAAATTGAACCGTAAGAATGACTTCTTGTTATTAGTTCATAGGAGGTGCTTTTTAAAAATTAGAGTAGAAAGAGGACGACTGCATTTTAATCCCAAGATAAATCATCGCTCTGGAATGGCCAGCAAAGCGCAGGACTTGATGTGATTAGGGGACTTAAAGCTATGGCAGGGCAAGTTAAAGCCTCGCTAATGATTTTAACTAGGATTACACGGAGATAAATAGGACTTCCCATGCTCTGTCTGTTATTTGTGTTGCAGGTGGTTTTCACTCAGGATTTCTTCTGGATGTTTCACATGAAGGGTAAATCACAACAAATGTACCCAGTTCTTCTGACTTTCCCATTTCACCACAGACGCTGAGTTCCTTCAGCTGTCATGAAATTCTTGAAGAGTGGGAGACACCAGTGGGAAAAAAACACCATACCAAACCAGTTAAAACAGCTTTAGTTGAAACCCCGTTCTCTCTCCTACTCTGTGTACATTTAAGCATGGAACAGCTTTTTAACCAAAGTGAGAATTTTAGCAGAAAGCTGTTGTTTGGGTTAAAATATCTCCCATTTCCATCACCGAACATTCTGATTCTTTGCATATCCTTTGCATTTTTTCCTCCCTCTTGCTTGGCTCGAGCCCAGTGGGAAAAGAAGGAAGATTTTTTTTCTTCTTCTATTTTTTTTAGGCTTATTTTTAAGTTTTGCAAAAACAAAAAAAAAGAAAAAAGAAAATCCATCTCAAAGCTATCCATATTATTTCCAGTATTTTTGAGATTGAAGACACATTTTCTCAAACATCTGTAGCACACCAGCTGCTCCTGTTCCTGTGTACTCATCCGAATTCTTTCTCCCCTTCCCCTTTATCATTATCTCCCCTCTTTCAAGTTGCTGCTGCTGTTGCTGGTGATGAGCTCTGGCTGCTGGAGGTGCGACCTGTTGAGCTCCATCCAAAAGGGCATGAGAATGGGCTTTGCTGGGGCTGCCCGGCCCACGGACAGTGCTCAAGTTGTGAGCTCCTTTTCCACCTTTACTCATTCTTGAGAACCAGGACTTTGGTTGGTGCTGTGTAAAGCAGGCTCTCCTTGTGTTCTCCGAGAAGTGTTTTCACAGAAAAACAGAAGCACAGAACTGGAGGGGTTTGAAGGGACTACCAGAGATCATCGAGTCCAACCCCCTACAAAGCAGCTCCCAGCCCAGGTTGCACAGGTAGGCATCCAGGCAGGTCTTGAATGACTCTAGAGAAGGAGACTCCACCACCTCTGTGGGCAGCTCCAGGGCTCCTTCACCCCTTGAGTTTGAGAGCACTCGGATTGGCAACTCTGAAGAACAAAGACATTGTCAGCAAGTGCTCTGTCTTCCATTTAAGTGCACTGTTTTGGAGAAAAGCATTTTATCATTTCTCTTTTTCTAAAAAGTGCAAATGCAGAAAGGAGTGCCCATCCCCCCCTGTAAAAAACGAGGATTCAGAATCAGCTGCAGTAAAGTTTTTTCTTCTCAGTAGGCCTTAGTAGAAGAAGGAAACCATCCAACCTCTTCATACATCTTTGACAAAGTAACCAGAAGTAGATTGCAATTCCCTATGGGATGGAAAACTCATTGCCAGGGACAGGAAGGCACCAAACAGGCAGACTGGGGAAGGTGGCATTTCCCTCCCCGATGGGCTATGCAGAGACATTAAGAAACACTCTGCTGCAGCGTGTACACCTGTTATCACTCTGCAATAAGGTGTGGAATTAAGTCTTGAGCAGATTTTCACAGAATACCAAAGTGGGAAAGACCACCAGAAGCTGAAAACGTTAAGTAAATTCTTAGAAACTGGTGGGTATCAAAGACAGTGTTGCATTCTCAGACATAGTGTTGCCCAAATGGAGCGATTCCATCAGTACTTTTTTTTCTTTTTTCTTTTTTTTTACACTGTGTAAGAAGCTAAAAAAAGCAGAAAGACACCAGAACACCCAATTCTCACTACCAAAGGCCTTCATCTGTTCCTGTGCAGCCAATGGGAGCCCTGAGGAGCAGGAAAGGCCCCAGGAACCTCATTAGGTGGACAAAGCAACACCAGCTCTTGGATTTATCACATCCTGGGGGGTTCCCAGCACAGTGGGCTGGCACAGGCAGGGAGCCTGCAGCCTGGGACTTCAACTGGTCAGCATCAGCTCTGCCATACCCATGTCAGCCATTACTTCTGCTTACACCAGCTGGGGATATGGTCCCTCAGTCTCTCTATTAACATTTTCCTCTGCAATGTTGCTGGAACATGTTCGTTTTTCATACTGAGAGAGCAAAAGAGGGAGAAAGAGTACCACAGAGAGCAAAAGACAGCACAGGCAGCTTATTCGAGCTGAGGGCTCCTCTGTGGATTAAGGAGTGGTGCAAGAAAGGAAAAAAAAATAATTAAAGTTAAATTATTATCTGTTGAGAGTATGCATAATCAAGTCCTGTCTCTGTAGTGAAGACAAACCTTTGTAACCATGCATGGCTAGACTCTAGCTTTTGCTTTATTTAATTTTGCTGTGTGCACAGGAGGAGAGATAGGTTTGGGTATATGGTGGATCAACACGTAAGCCATGCTTTCACCAGCAGCTTGTAATTTTAGCTGTCAGCTGAGTTGTTTACACAGCTAAACAAACGGATCCCAGTCCCTGTCCCTCTTATCTCTGGTGCACACACAGAGTGGGAACAAGTTGAGAGGCCCCTCTAAAAACACTGCTAGCTTTCTGCTGGGCACCAGGTCAGGAGCCTGCCTTTGTTCCCACTGCTATGTACAGCAGATCACAGCCCTCGCTCCGCTTGCATCTCCTCTCTGTGGGAGCACTCACACGTGCAGCACTGGTCAATGGGTTTTGTTTTCCAGGAGAGTCCATCTGTTCCTGCTCCTGTAATCCCCTTACAGGAATCCCTGGGCTCAAGCCCTGCTGCTGGCTGCTCTGATGCTCCTCATGCCCCCTCTGCTTGCCCAGGCTCAGTGCCATGTGGAGGTCCTGCTCTCATCCGGACCCTCTCCTTTGCTCTGAGCTGCACTGAGTGCATTCACATGCTCCCTCTGCATGCTGAAGAAGTGAGGGCACTGGGCAAAACTGGGCTTACAAACTATCAAAGAGCCATCCATCTTCCCAAGGTCAAGGCAGACAGTGCTTAAATGCTCTTTTTCTCTTGCACATGTACAGATGCATCAGCTCACCCTGGGGATGATGATAGCAGGGTCCACGTTTCTGCCAGGAGCTACATGCAGTAAATCAAAGCAAATCAGGCACAGATCCCACAGGTTACCAAGCTCTTTGGCTGATTCTGTTTTAGCTGTGAGGCAGGTGATGTGTCTGACTCTAAAGCATCTCGATCTGAATATCCTCACAGGGGAAAAAATCAAACCACTCTTGGTGATTCCAGTGGACGTTTTCACCTCCTAAAGGTTTCTGGCAGTGGCTCCAAGAGTTGCTCTCATTGAAATTTGTTGGGATATGGACAAAAGAGACTTTTTCAGCCCTTTTCCTACACCACATGCTGTTAAGCAAACTGGGCAGGAAAGAGCCTCCAGTGTAATACAGACTTAGGAGCAGACGGTGCTGAGGAACCAATGCACAGAGCACAAGTCTGTGCATGCACTACACTGGCTCAGTTTAAGAGTCACAGTGAGCTGTGGCTTTTCTCTGAACCATCAACATCCCACTGGCCAAAAGAAGTGCACAACTATAATCCCACTTTGCAGTGCCACTGCATCCTCCCTACATTCTGGCTGTGCTCAGCTGATGGAGTCTAATCTGAGCAATGAAAATGCACACGAAAGGAGGGAGGGGTTAATGACCAGCTTGTAACGGATCCTACAAAACACCCAAAGGACTAAAGACTTTGAGCAGGCTCTGGCTGCACAGCCTGGCCATGGAGCAGGAGGTTTCTGTTCGTGTCGGTGAGCTGCAGTGCCTGAATTACTGCTCTGATGAGAGGAAGCATGCACCAGAAGGGAAGATGCTGTCTGAAAAGCACGACCTGCTGGAGCAGGGTCACTGAGTTCCTAACATCAATAAACACTCAGCACCTACAGATTGTTTCCAAAGCTCATTATCTCAGACGACTGCTCTGCGTGTGAGTGAAATTCATTACCTGAGAGGCTTGTTATATTTTCTAGTCACTGCCAAAATGTAGGCATTCCTTGGCTACCTTAATTAATGAACGATTACAAACTGAAGTGTATCATTTGTATTTAGGTATGTTTTTCATTGCTGGAGCTGGAGCCACTGAAATCCATCCTTCAGAGAAGCCATCAAAGGCCAAGCTGCTCCATCCCACGTGGCAATTAGAAGTATTTTTCCTTGCTGGGGCAGAGAACCTGACCTCAGTGCTCCAGCAAGACTCCAGGATCAGGTTTGAAACTGCAGCAACACTACACATGGCCCAGAGTCTGAAAACAGCTGCAGAGGGCCCCATCCCCCAGGGAACTACACCAACCTCTGACTCACCAACATCCCTGGCAGTAATACTTCATAGAAGCAAACCTCTTCTCTGCAACAATCTTACCTCATAACAACAGCCTCAGTATAAATACTATAAATAAAAGCAAGCCTAAATATTTCATTCTAAGTATCAACAGGAGGACCTTAGGTTTCCCGTGGGAGTCACATGGATACATGGGAGGCAAAGCTGAATTTGTGCATGGGTTATCCAGCTCTATACCCTACTGCAACCATCACCTCCTGAGTGATAAGCACCCGCTGAGTGGAGAGCAGGAGGATGGAAAACCACAGAATCCCCAAATCACAGATTCACAGCATCACAGAATGGGTTGGGTTGGAAGGAACCTGTAGGGTCCAACCCCCTTAGAGGTGTGGGGGCTTGGATTCACCAAGGGTGTGATTTATTGGTTCCATTTCAGTTATCTAATCCTGAGATGGAGCATACAGGCAATGGAGAGGACCAGGCCTCAGAAATAGTTAGCTTCAACCGAGCAGGTTTGGAAAAGCAGAAAGGGCTTTTTTTTTCTTCTGATATCTCCTACAACTATTATCCATCCATCCATCCATCCATCCATCTATCTATCTATCTATCTATCTATCTATCTATCTATCTATCTATCTATCTATTTATTGAGTTTTGAAATTGTTTTCCATCGGAAATAGAAACGTGGCTGCGTGCTCAAGGGTTTGAGTGCTTTTTATTATTATTATTATTATTACTATTATTAAAAAAAGGAATTTCCTAATTTCCCTGCTGAATGCAGTACACTGCACTGAGTTGTTTTACTTCTGCTGACGTTCTGTGCAGTGCTGGCTGCCGTGAAGAACTGTCTTGAGCAATGATGATAACAGCACCAGTGAATTAACAATAATTACAGATGTTTTTTCCCTTTAGTTTTCAAATAGTCACTCTGTTCAGCTTGCCAGGAGTAGCTCTTTCTCCAACAGAGATTTCAGCTTCGCATGGAAACATTGATTTGGAGGTTTTTCAACCGATGAGGATTTAAGAGGAAACTTAAGAAGAATCAAATCTCTTTGCTTGAAAGGAAGTGCATAAACTCAGACTGCGGACTACAAACAGCCGCTGGGAGTGAGGTCCAGTGATTAAAGAGCAGAGCTCAGGGTAATCGTGTTAAGTCAGTGTCGTTGAGTCCTGTAGTGTTTATAACAGTACAGAGCCTTGTGACTGTGTTACTAGCAGAGGACTCAAGGGCAAACATTTCTAAACAGAATTTACCAACTTCTAATGTCAGCTGTATCGCATTCACCTGCTGTGAATTCACCAAACATGCAAACTGACACACTTCTAAATTCCCTATTCCAACTTTCCTGTTCTATGAGATGGCTGGAGGGACTTTTACATAAGGATGTGGGATGCATCTGTAGTGCTGACCAAGGCAGAGGCATTAAAGCATCTACCTCTGCTTCTGATCACTACAGCAGCACTCCCTGGAATGGGAATGTGGGGATACTATTCCTTTTTCCCACTCTGTGGTTATAATTCAGGTGGGACTGACATGGATTTATCAAACTAAGGCCATCTAGCTAAAAGTTGGCCATCAGATCAAGGCATCTCCAAGGGGTTACTTCTTTCACCCTCAGGTGGATGCACAGCACACATAGGAGGAATGAGCATGCAGAAATACCTGTCTCCAGGGACAGAGGGGCCTGAACTGACTACATAGAGTACTTTAACATCTGCTGTTCAGATAGTTGAAGCTAACTGACACAATCACCACTTTCAGCCTTCAGGAACACAGCAGGACACTCGAGATGGACTACCATGAGCAGTCTGTGAAGGTGGCTGAGAGAGGTCTTTTCAAAAGGGAAATATTTCCCTTTCAATCATTTCCCAGTGTTTGGTTTTCTCTCTCTTTAAAAAAAACAAATTTTGAAGGGAGTGAGAAAAACTCTTCTCTCCCTTGACCCTGTACAGAAGGGGTTCAGGTAAGTGACTCTCCTTGGCAGGTGCCCTATAATCACAGGTTCTGGTTCATCCAGCAAACCCAGCCTCCCTGCTCAAAGGGGCTGACTGTGATCCAACCATTTCCTAAGCAGATGCTCCTTCAATTTACAGGTCTCTTCCAACAGTCTCTTGAAGCTCCTGTTCACTAACAGCTCTTTTTTTAAAACCACAGGGAAAAGGTGTGAGACAAGTGCTTCTCCCTATTGTGCCTGAGGTGGGAGGTCACCAGCTGCTGGTGTGACCAGTCAAGGTGCTCTTGAGGAGAGGACTTGCTTTGCAAGCACAAAGCCATCATGCAAATACTTCTGACCGCTCCTGGAGGTCCTGGAAACCTCCCATCACACCAACCCTTTGTGCTGTTGCACTGAAGGACAGAAAAGACCTTCTTGCTGGTGGAGCTCATGCTGTTGTTATGGACAAACCCTGGGAAGGTGCCAGCAGCCCAGTGGTGCTGAGCAGACCCACTGCCATCACAGGCCCACGGTGCAAATGGCACCTGAGTAAGGCAGCTGGACCATACTGGCTCTTGAAATCATCTCACAGTGCCCAGGGGGGCACTAACAACAATTATAGGCTGCCCTATGCAAGAGACAGCAAGACCTGGAGGGAAGGCAGGAGATGAGGTGGGGAGAAACGGAGTCACTCCCTGCTCCTTCCTTCTGCAAAGCTCTGTCAAGGATAACAACCCTGTATTTAGTGTAATTTACAGTAAACTGTGTTTTAATGGATGTTGTGGGATCCTTATTATGAAAATCCTCTTATGAGCAGCAGCTCCTTTAATAACCTGGGCTGCAAGAAGTGTCTGTCTATTTGCATTTATTTGCATGCATTTGCATGCAAGTTGCTAATATAAAATCTCAAAAGCTCTGACGACTTCACGTTGTTAAGTCAGCCCATAATCTGAAGGACTTGGCAGTCTGAGAGCACAACATTCTTACAAGCATAAGCTGTGCCCCAGTGCCACCAAAAGAGTGTGGGGTGCAGCCTGCAGGGCCCCTTGTCTGCTCCAGGCTCTGCCCACGGGAGATCCCTTTGGTAGAGCACACTCCTGCATCCTCCAAAATCTCAGCCTTGAGACTGAACATCCACCCGAGCTCTCAATGTGCCTTAGGATGGCTCAGCCACCTTCTGAGAGGCAGATGGTAACGCTGTGGAAAATGAAGCAGCTACAGCAGAAAGAGTGCTGTCAAAACCTGCAATTTCACCTTGGAAATGGCATCATCAGACACCCACGTGTGAGCAGGTTGATATCTGGGGAAAGGGGAATGTGTGGTGAGATCCCAAGGACTCATTCACAAACTGACACTGGAGGGGAACTGCTTCCCTGCTCATTCCAGGGGCACTTTGGGACAGCTATGGGGCTTCAAAACGGGGTTCCCGTTCTTTCTAAACGTTACCACTTCCCTTTGAAACTTCATTCTGGTTCAGGAGAGAAAATCGTGGTAATAATGACAACCTTAATGAAGCAGCAGGAATTCTGAACATTTTCTACATTGGACGTTGCACGGTGCCTTGTTTCAATGTGGCTACATCATCCGAGCTCACTAATTTCAGAACTTATCATTCCAAAGAGGTAGAAATGTTGTTTAGATGATCCTAAACATTGCGATACGAAATCTGAAGCATGAGACAATGTGAATGATGATGTAATAAAATTGATCAAAAGAAATGAAGCATAACAATAATATAGAAAACCCACAGATTTACTGTCTTGAAACAACAGATTTAGGACACAACTGAAATGAAATGAGACCGCTGAAATGAAACCATTCAGCTTCCCATAGAAAATGATGCGTAAATTGGCATATTTGTGCAATGCTTCAATTCTGCATGAGAGAACTCCAACTTTTAAGTGTGACATAAATAACCAGGCCCACAGCTTCCTGCAAACCCACAGCTTTGCCTCGACGATGAATGTGCCTGAAACTGCACTGCAGGTCTGGGGAGACCTCCGCTGCCCCTCTCAGTTGAAGAACCCTTTTCCTCAACTGGATCAGCACAGAGCACGTGCCTGAAACCCATCAAAAGCCACCCACTGACTGCTGGATGCTGCTGAAACTTCTCCTGAGTCTCATTGGGAATATCGTGCAGAAGAGAGCACGCAGTGGCCCTGCCAACCCCAGCATCCTCATCCTCACACTGCCCTTCCAAATAACCCACTGCTGATGCAGCACCATCAGCAGCTGAGGTCGGTCTGAAGGAGGTTTGGATCAGTCCTTGCTGACCAGCTCATGGCCAAGCATCTCTTCCTTTCAGCTCTCAGTTTGCATCTCGAGGAGTAAATGAGAGTGGCTCCTCCCTCCGAGATTTCCAGTCTCACTTCTTAGAGCCTGCACACTTTGGAGAAGCATTTGGGTTTACAGAGGTTAGTGTGCATGAAGTGCAGTTTTGGAAAGCCTGGGGGGGCATTATCTAGTGGTCCAGTAATCCTCACCTCACTTGCACAAAGCACAGCTACCGACACCTGGCTCCTGCTCTGTTTTTCACATAGGTGGGCATGTTGCAAGCAAAGCTCAGCCCCAGGGAAATAAAGCAAATGAAATAAAGAAGGTGATGTAGGACACAATAAGCACCAACCCAGCAGATTTAAAAATTAAACGTGAAATTATAGCCCTTGTGGAGAAAACGCCTTACGGGCAGCATTACCCATCCATCACATTCAAAAAGTTTGTGCTCTTCTTCCAAGTCAGCAGAGCTGCTGAAATACCAGGAGGTCGGATTCAGAGGGCTCTCTGCCTCCTGTCTCAGTTTCAGCCTCCTGTAAAGTTGTTCACATTTTGGGGCTTTTCTGTGCAAGAAACAGCCTTGTTTGATTTTAAATAAAAGCTGTGACTGCACTCTAAGTGCTGGCCATGCTTCATATAGATTTTGTGGCTGGATAGCCTTGTGCTCTCGTAGGTGAGCAGAGCAGCCTGGAAACTTCTGGGTAATAAATACGTTTTTCCATCAACTGGCGATGACAAGAATTGCCCAGAAGGGCAACAGCAAAAGAAAAAAACCCTATGCCTCTAGATTCACAGCAGCTCTGACAGCCCAGCACCAATCCTGCTCACGTGTCTGATAAAGCAAAGCAAAGCAGCGTGTATCCCAATGGAACTGAGAGCTGATGGAGCACACAGACATCTCTTCTGCCCCGGCCACGGGGAGCTGCTGGGTCACCTGGCACCACCTGGGAACCAACAGAGTGTGTCACCGTGCTCCTGCCCTCCCCAGACTGTCTGTCTCAGCTTTGCTTTCAAGTGGCTCACAGCAATGATATTACGTCCCCATCAATTACAGCTATTAAGTTAGCGCCAGCAAACCAGTCCTTGGGGTGGCATCGTTATTGCTATTAAGAATAAGAAGCAGCAGCAGGGGCTCTGCTCATCTTCCCCCCCTTCCTAGTGGGAGCCCTTATTGGGAACTTCTCTCAATATTTCATTAATTCTCAGACATATGCTCTGGGAATGTCAAAACGCTACGATCGCTGGGAACGAAGTGATAAACAGAACTGACGTGGAATTAAACACTGAATTACCTAGAGAGCAGATGGGGTTTATTTGGGTGCACACCACTATAGCTGCAGCCCTTGCACGTGCACCTCCACCCCCAACCTTTACCCACAGCTGAAAGCAACTGAAAGAAAAATAAAACATCACAATCTTGGGAAATCTGCATGTCCTCTTTGTGTCTGAACGGATGTGCTTGGCACGTACGTCTAGACAATTTAAGCTAATTATTTTTTGTGTTTATATTTATTGGCTATGATTAGTTATGCAACAAAGACTACGGGAGAACAAATCATGTCAGTGCAGCTAATTGGAGATAACACAAGCGCCAGCGAAAGCAGCAATTTTGGTGTTTTACGCATGAAAAAGAGACCTGATCCTGCTGGTTGTAAATCAATAAAGTGCTGCTGAGGTCTCCATCTGAGGATATGAGCCAAGGCACTGTAGCAGTTGTTCCTGATTTCTTGCTCTCTGTCTATGAAGTTACTGAAAACCATGGGTTTTAGTGGGGTAAAACTGCACTGGGGGTCAGAAAGGCAGAGGAATAAGATATTACAGAAAATGAGATGTGTAGGATTTCGTTCCTTTGGAGGGAAGGCTGCTGTGAGGCCATCTGCCTGCATATTCTAGGAGTTTTTAGGGACTGAATGTGAACTGATTTCACTCATCTTCAGCCTGCCAGACTAGAAATGTCTATTTTCACAAACCCTCCAGGCTTCGCTCCTTAGCTCATAACTCAAGCTCTGGTTCTGCAAAAGGCACAATGCATGCAAAGAGCCTGTCCAGAAAGCCACCTCCTGTCACAGCTCCTGCTTGCTTCCCTTTCATTTAAAACACCTGGGCAGGTGTTTGCAGGTGTCAGCACCCCACTCTGCTCACGCTTCCCAGGACTGTGCTGCCAACACACCTTGCAGCTATCACAGACCTGTGCACCCAGCCTTGCTCTGAAGGACAGCAGTGCCACTGCTTCCATTCCCAGTGAGCAATGACAAGGTTTGTCAAGGTGCTGAGGCACTCGAAGATGCAAACAGATGCTGGGTGTTCTATCCTGAATATCACGAATACATCCCAACATGCCTCGTGCCTCCAACATCAGCACCCAAGGATGAGTTTCTGCTGGCCATGTCACCTTGCAGGGCACAGGGCTCTTCCTCCTGGCCACAGAAGAAGCCAGGAGAAGGCTCAAGTCTCTGCCTTCAGATAGCTCAACTCAGGAGAGGCGAAGCTCAGCCCTGGTGAAGTTCCTCCTCATGCTCCAGGCTGAACCAGGGAGCTCAGAGGAGCCCCCCCCCCCACACACACACATCCCACGGACCTGGGAGGGCCTGGAGGCATCTCTCTGCCTGAGTCCAGTTCCAGTGGCAAACCTGGCCCCACACTGCCCTTTGTTCCCACCAACACTGTTTGTTTGTTTACTTCTGGAGAGCAGGTCCTGTTAATTTATGCTAATTGGGATTGCACAGGTAGGTTTTTTCCCCTCCATGTTCCCCCTGCATCCTGCTGCGAATGCAAGCTAGCTTTCTAATCTCCTTCAGCAACCAGCAGCCTGCTGGAACACGAGCCTCAGCATGCAAAGCATGTTGAAGAGCTGCCTTTTATTTTTCTCCCCTCCTCACGAGGAAGTTTGTGTATTTTGACAGCTTCGAAAGCTCACTGAGCTATGATTACAATTCTCTTATATTATATATATATATATGCATATATAAATAAATATATAAAGATATATATAGAGAGGAAGCCACCATTCCCAAGGCTGATTGCCCTGCAGCTCTGTAACAGCACGGTCTTCCCTCCCCTTCTGCTGCCTCCCATATGCTGTTTTGAGGAGGAAAAAGCAAGGGAAGGCATCTCTGTTCCTTGTTGCCCTGTGCTGGGTGACACTTGTCATTCTGGTCTCTGCTGTGGGTCTGAGTCACAAGCCCAAAGCATAGGGGTCTGTGCAAGATCTGTCTCTGAGGAAAGCAGTGCTTTCCACTT
Source organism: Cyrtonyx montezumae (assembly GCF_038088225.1). NCBI lineage: Eukaryota > Metazoa > Chordata > Aves > Galliformes > Odontophoridae > Cyrtonyx > Cyrtonyx montezumae. Next base: position 3,280,964 of record NW_027072036.1, read on the forward strand.
GGTTTCTTCAAGAAAGTCCGAAAGCTCTAGCTGTCCTGCTCTGCTTTTTGCTCAGAGCTGATCTAAGGGAATCCATCCTTCCCATGTGCCCAGCCATGAGCTGGGACCAGCAGCAACTCTCACCACCAACAAACAGGTTGCACTTGGGAGCAGCTCCACAACCACAGCACTGTGCCACTGCTTCCAGCAGCTCAGGAAACACACATCCCAAGAGATGTGGGGGCTTGGGTTATTAAGGGAATAAAAAAAAACCAACAAACAACTGGCTGATGTCATGAGAGAATTAATTTTACCCACCAGACAGGGAAGGGGCTTTTATCTCCTGCAGGGAGTCAGCACAGATGTGTATCGCTGTTACAGAGATCAGAACTTGACCACAAATACCTCATTAGCTTGAAAAGTTACCTGTTTCATTCCTGTCCAAAGAATATTTTACTTGGGTGCTTTCATCTGAAGAACACTAACTTCTGGAAAAGAAAGCTTTAATGTCATGTGTGTTTTTTGCCTTTGAGGAGTGGAAAATGCCACATACTGTGGCATATGCACAGGATTGAGTCACAAGGGAAGAAAATAAGCAGTTGTCTTTCTTGGTTTGATCTATGTACATCTGTTTCCTGGGAGAGAGGTGAAACGGGGTATTTACTTGGGTAAGTATTGTAAGCCAGATGCACCTCGCTGCAAAATAAATAAAGAATGATATTGAAATTAGCTATGTAAAAGAAGTGCTCTGGAGCTCTGCTCTCCATTTAGAAACATGAGTTTTTGTGTGCAGCATGCACGGCTGGGCTATGAATATTCTCATCTCTAAAGATTCCGAGCTAAACGTCGGTCCCATCAGAGACAAAAACAAAACCCCTTGCTTTTAATGTGGCTGGGATTCCCCTCTGAGCCTGGTGGGCTGCTCCACTGATGGTGCTGGCATCTGTGTTTTGGGAGAAGCAGTTTGGAGGAGGCAGGCAGAGTGCTGGGCTGGACCTGAAAAGCTCAGCAGACCTCATGCCATCCTGACTGCTTGGACAGGCAGACACTGACCAAAGACTTCAGCTTCTGCCCCAGCACTTCTGCTCTGTGTGAGCTGATGTGGAGCTGTGGGTATGTGAGTGACTAAGGTCTCAGGAAGGGCTGTGACATTGACCAAAGGCCTGGAGAACCTGCCCTATGAAGGAAGACTGAAAGAGTGAGGTCTTTTCACCCTGTAAGAGACGTCGCAGTGGGGATATAATGATGCTACTCCAGGATTTAAAGGGTGGCTACAAAGAGGATGGAGGCTGTCTCTTCACCAGGAGCCCCATGGAGAAGACATGGGGAAATGGATGGGTAAAAAGAGAAGTTTTTGTCAAGATATAAGAAACACTTTTTTTTTTTTTTTTTCCAGTGGGATCTGCTAACCTGAGAACGACCTCCACAGGGACTTGGTGGAGTCCCCATTCTTGGGGCTCTTAAGATGCAACTGGATAGCAATGCTGGGCATCTCATCCAGGCTCTCCCAACCCCCCATGGACCTGGTGATCTGCCCAGGTCCCTTCCATCCTTCCATGGGCTGTGCTGTGGCTCTGTGGCTCCAAAACAGCCTGCTGCAGAGGATGGTGTGCACACAAGGTCCAGGAAACCACTCCACCCTGCTCTGTATAAGGCACGGCCATGTCACAACCCAGCTCTTCTCATGCTGCCCTGATGGAGATTTATGTCTTTCCCAGCTGTACTGTCAGAAGCAAGATACCAGCTTAAGTGGAAGATGTCCTGAGAAGGGACTGGCATGTTGCAGCAAAGAATACACTGTGATTTGATCAGAGCCCAAAGAAAGCTGTAGCACAAGGTTGGCCTCTGTCAGATGCATATCTGGTCCAAGGAGCTCACCTCCTGAGCAGACTGCTGTCAATAGTTGGAGGATGAAGATCAGAAGAATTTAAGGAGGAAATAAAGAGCAATGTTTTACGAAGGAGGGTAATTTATCATGAGAGGGCTCACTGATGGATGGTGTTCTTTCCTCATCAGCTGGTGTCTTTCAATCAAGATAGGATGATGTCTTACTAGCAGATACATTCTGGTTCAAGCACATGGTGTTGGGCTCAGAAAGGGAATCACTCTGTGATTTCTACAGCAGGAAATCAGAGCTGATGGCTGCAATTGTGCTCCTATCTGGCCTTAAAATCTATTGATCTGTGAAAATAATTGCCACAGTTTACTGATTTTCCTGAATGTTTGATGGCAGGTAAGAAATACTTCTGTCTCTGGTGGCCTGAGCTGCCCTGAAAGAATTTCCTCTCCGTGTTGAGCAGGAGTTAGAAAATAAATATTGATTCAGCATATCCAAAGGAAAAAATTAAATGGATCTTTGCTTAGCTGGTTGATGTGTTTTTTTCCTGTACTTGCTCAATGGCTGTCAGGACCACTCAGCATCATCCCGTGGGTGCATCTGGGCTTCTCTGAAAAGAAACTCGGGCCCTTTCTGACTTACTTCATGAACTGTAAGCCCTTGCATCCTTCTTGCTGAACTACAAATGGGGACATAAACCCAGCTATCTCCTAATAAGGCTGAACGTTAAAAATAGAAAGTCATCTTTATTTCACATGCAAAGAAAGGTTAGAGCATACAGAACTAATGAAAACTAACTTCTAATTTCTCCAGGAAAAAGGTCAGACCTTGCCCAGCTCCTGGGCATCTCCTGAAAGTGAGAGCTACACAGTGTCCAGACCTCTAACACCATGAAATACACTTGTTTGTGTTTGGCATTTTAGAGTAAAGACGCTCTCCTCCCCTGCACTGATCCTGCCCCTTTCTCTTGCCAAGATCTGCATGTTTTGTCTTCCCAGTTATCACTCTGGAAACTCAAACATGATATTAGTTTAATTAGAGATCAACTCCTTTTACGGCATGCAAATGCCCTACCCGACTAAATCCCCCTTCTGCAGTTGGCAGATGCAAATTAAATCCCATGCACTGAAGTGTAATTTGGCTTTGAACACTCTTAAAGGCCCTCAGTGATTCAGTGGGTGGAGGGGAATTAGTCTTAAGCTGCATTTGTTGCTTTCTCCTCCCTTAATTTGTTTATACGAATACTACTGAAGCAATATCCACTGCAGACAAATTGCCAAGTGACACACATGAATGAGAGCCAGGGTTTTGCTGCTGGTTTTTGGAGCTGTAAATAACACAGGTCCAGTCTACCTGAAATAATGGGAAATAAGGGGCCATCTGCCACTTCATGTCCCATCATGTTCTCGGTGACCAGCATACTGGGATGCCCAAGTGGGCCATCCTACAGTCACGCAAGGACAGCAGCACTGGCCCGTGGCACTTCTCAGCACTCCAGGAGTCCCATTTTTCAGTGAAATGCTCTTCTTTAGCTGTTCTGTCCCCAGCCTGATGGGTGATGCTGGAATCCCCATCCCACATGGAGGAGCCTTGGAAGACCTCTGTGCTGTTGCACTGAGCTGGGTCCTCCAGCATTATCCCTTGTTGGTGAGCCTTGGTGAAAACTAATACTTCTGTCTTGGATTACTCAAAGAATTATTGCACTGAGGAGCCAAAAACAGCCCTGAGAGCTCAAGTAGTGTCTGAGCTTTAAATTAACAGCCAAAATGGACATTTTGGCAAAGGAATCCCTGTCTCCTATAGGACTGCCACAATGGTTTTCACCTCTCACCACTAACAGGTTGCGCTCTGAATGTTCAGTCTTATTTTCCTTCTCTGCATTTACCTTGAAATGGGTTTCTGTGATACTGTGGGCCAAAAACTATAATCTGAGATATATGTCTGATCTCTCCTTTCACTCCATATATTTCCATTTAAGCAAGAGGCTTTTTAAGCCATCCCCATAGATTAATTACAGACCACAGTCAGCATTTTTCCCCCTCGCTCTTTGACAGCCATCTAGCCCAAGTATTTCTGCCTCACAGTACTGTTCCTTCAGCCTCTCTTTTAGGGTCTCTGCTCCCTCATTCTTGTCTCTGATGACTTATCTTTGGCTCAGTGTGCCAAGAACACATTCACCTCCCCAGAAGATGTACTGTCACCTCATACACACTGCTGCTGTCCCACTGGTTCCCATCCAGTACCCCAAGCTGTTTATTTGAAGGTATTATTTTAAAGCCTCCCGTGCACTACACTGGAGAAGAGAGTTGGTAACAGGCACTTTAATTCCTGCTCTTGGTTTCTACTGAGCACCGAACAACTTAGCAAGCAAGTGCCTTTCAATTACACGGCTGTTGCGGACACTCCCTGCATATGTTTTATAACAATGATTCTGGATCAAGAGGTATACAGCTAAAGGGATAAACATTCAGCCCAGATAAGCAGATTTGTAGAAATTATTGTTATCCAGAGTTGGTTTGCCTCATTAGGAATCAGCAGTGGACAGCTCTTAAAATCTGACAGGGATAAATTTATCCCACCGAAATAAAATCTGCTAAGGGATGATTCTGAATTATGTTATATTCATAACAGCATTTTCCTTCTGTTATTTAATACGGCAAAAATAACCATGCGCAAGAAATGATTTTCTCTGCCAGTCTCCCTGTCCTAGACAAGGATATCAAACACGCTTACCAGGAGGGCTCAGGTCCTCCGGGCAGAAGAAATAGGGAAGCAAAGACTTAGAGTCAAAGAGAATGAGGTCTTGGGCACTTCTTTGTGGGAAGGGCTGTACGATGCAGCAGGTGAGCTTGTTGCATTTCGGTAACAGATACGAGATTTTGCTGCACCTGATGTTTGCACAGAGACTGCTGTGACCCTGGAGGTGGAATCATATGAAGGCCTCTGGCAATCCTATCCAGTGCTTCACAGCTCTTCTTTGCCTCTCTGTCAATCTTGCTCTCCCCCATACCTCTTCCCTTCTGTTTTCATGAAAAGGTTGGTTTTATTTTTTTGCATAGAGAGATGTTATTTTGGGAGAAAGGGAAGTGTTCGTCTTTCCTATGCAGCAAGGTACCCAGCTCCCTGGGCAGAAGGTCGCCCAGAAAGACCTCATGCATCATGCTGCTCCCATCATTTGATCTATGAATTGGCCAGGGGAGAAGGCCACTGCCATAAAGCACAGACAAGGGTGGCCAGCAAAGCATGCACTTGTCACAGGACCAGTGCCAGAAATATACGGGCGATCAATCAGAGTTATGGCATGCTCTCCTTGTGGTTAGTTGATATATAATACTCTCAATCAATAACTAAGGGGGGGGGGGGGGTGGGGGAGAGAGAGAGAGAGAGAGAGAGGGGAGAAAGAGATTTGATTTAATATTTTCCTAGGCTTTGTAGAAAACTAAGATTTATTGTGCCATTAAAAAAAAACCAAAAAACCAAAAAAACAAATGTAGCCTCTAGCTTAATAGCCAATTGGTCCCTGTGATATTGCTTGGAATTGTATTTACTGTGAATCCTAATACAAAGACATTAATATCCGTACACCTGCTCAGCCATGTCATGCTGGATATTAGCCAGCATGAAGCATGCATTTGGTCTTGACTTGCAAATAGCTTGCTTAAGAAAACATTTACTTTACCGTATTCAACTCCTGAACCAATGAGAAGTTCACAAAATATCATCCGTGTTAGCGAGGAGACCTCAGGATCTGATTTGGCTTGGCTTTGTGGTACTGAAAAACTCAAAACATGAGTGGACTCAGACCTCAGTTAGGGGCAAATCCTGCACAGAACACAGTAATAAGTGGCTCTGTGCTGATCTCAGCCACTGAAGTCCTGAGCCAGGAGTGTAACTGCACCTCACAGCCATATTTGCTTTCAGAACAGTGCTGCACTCCACTCAACCCTTTATCTCAGTTCTCATCAGATTGGCTGAATCTGCACGACTTGATCAGACTGCACATGTCTGAGCATTTTGGTACTTTTCAAGTGCTGCTGGTCACTGAATATATAATGTTGAGGTCCCGGATGGTGCTCTGACACTGGGGCTCATAAATCCATCACGACTCCAACAGAACTCAGAGAGGGACAGTGGGAACAGCAGCAATACACATTCCCATTTGCAAGAAAAGGAACATAACCTTGCCCCCAACTCCATCTCTTCCATGGACAATTCAAATTCTTCTAAAAAACTGCAGAAGCCTGGCTCAAGTACAGTGGCAAAAGATTTATGACACACGTTTCAGTTCACAGTCATCCTGCGAGATCCAAATATATGCTCCCTCCCTGTGCAGAGCATGAGTACCACGTGAATTTTGCCAAACAGTTGAACTTTTGAACCAGTATGCCTTGCATAATGGAAAGACTAATGTCCTCCAGCTTAGGAATTACTCCATGTGTGACCTGAGCTATGGAGGAAATCAGCTCAGTAATTCCTGTGATATCTTCTGCCCTTCAACTCCATTGCCCACGTTATTCATTGGCCTGAAATTTATGTCATCAATTTGCAGCAAAGTGCAAGGCGAGTGAAGACCATCAGGGTCCTCATTTAGAGCTTGAGATACTAAATTTGTAGAAGTGTAAGTAAAAATGCAAAAGGGAGAGTGATGGAGTGTCACACAAAACCTGCAGCTCGGCAGGAATTTCGCAGATTATTTACTCTTAGTCCACAGGCAAGAAACAAAGCCATCCGCAACAGGGAAGTTACTGAAGGCAGCCCAAAAGTAAATCTGCTGAGTGTCACTATGAGCCACTGATAGATCCTTCATGACATGAAAAATTACCTCCTCCCAACAAATATCAGATGCTTTAGAAGTGGTTTGTTCTGTTGATTATTCCCGTTAAATGAGCCCTGTTATAATGATGAACCTTGTGATGTGGAGTTAATCCCTGGCTCCAATCTCCCCAGTCTTTGAGAAAATGTGATCTCAATCTTGGCATGAGCCATTGTGTTTGGTCTCCTAAAAACTGCTCAGGGCAGACAAAGCTCCATAAACGTTCCCAAGATCAGAAATGAATGCATATTTATTGCAACAATAGCTGCATCATCACCGGGCATTCAGAGCTCCAGGAGCAAAACACGGGACTTTCTTCAGAAATAAAACCAAACAGATGTCTCAAATAAACACAGATATCGTATCGGCAGACTATTTCTTTCAGTAATTAATTTTCCTGTTATCACAAAAGCCATTTCAGAGGCTGGGAAGGACTGCTCTGCTTTCCCCCATCCCTGTGCCCATCCAGGATCTCAGCCCATCCCATCAGAGCCCACCGGAGGCCCCGCTCCTGTGCCACGCAGCGGCCCCATTGTCTGCCCACAGACAGATCACAATGGGTTTTTCCCAAGAAGAAGCAGTTCAGAAACGTATTTACCTGTTACAACAAAAGCAAGCAGATAAATAAGAAGAAAGCACACGTGGTGTTTAGGATAGCATGCAATTAAAGGATTAAAAATTCATACATTTCGATGGGAAACGGCATTGAAATTGCTGAGCCGTTAATGACTTTGAATGAAAGGGGGCTTATCTCTTCACTCTGCTGGAGTGTTCAGAACCCAGATAGCGCTTTTATCATTTTTAATTGTTCTGTTCAAGGCATGTTGGAGATGTGTGCCTGCCAGAGAACTTTTTGATATTCCAAAGGGGGAAGGAAAGTTTTCTCTACCCTGCTGCTGCGCGGGGAGGACGAAGCATGGGGAGGAGGAGCACAGATATACATCATGGAATCATAGAATTGTAAAGGTTGGAAAAGACCTCTGAGATCAACTCCAACTTTGGATGCAGCCTGATTCAGAGATGCTCAGCTTTTGTCCACCCCAGGTTCACCACACTGGGCCCCTCACTTCTGATTTGGGCTTTTATTAGAGGAAAGTCAACCCTTTCAGAAGTCAGTACTAAAGCTAAGCCCTTTCTGGTCCTCCCATAAAGGCCTGAATGAAATTTACGGGCTGCAATGCCTTCTGCTGAATGACTGTCACCTTTTTTAAACAACCTTTTAAAAACATCTATTATTTTTAGGAAGACAGATAGACAATCAGCTAGAGGGGTGGAGAGACATGAGCAGATATACTGCAGAAAGAGAAATTCATACCAACATCTCGTTGCCTACCTCTCTCTTGAAGAAGCAGTCTTTTAAACATCATTCTTTTCACAGCCAGAAAGACTGACAATTGATTGTTTTTTCAAGCAAGCTGAGAGTCCTGTCTGATCACACCATTGGCCGGGCTGGAGCTCGAGGAGAAACCTCAGCTACTTGGAGAGGTGCAAGACAATTGGAAATGGATGACAGCCAGCTCGCAATCACAGATAAGGCCGAAGTCTGACAGATGCAACACGATCCACTCACAATGGAGAGCTCTATTTTCATCATGTTAGAAAAGTAGCCTGATTATTCTCATTTCTGAAAGACGATGGGCATCGTGGGTTTATAATTTGGCCATTTCGTTTCGCTCTTGATGGTTCTTTCTTTGATAATTGGAACCAAAAATGGCAAAAAGGATTTCGCTTACAGAATTCAAAGACTCAAAACAAACACAAAAACAAGAAATGATTTAATGAAAGGGATCAATCAGTAATAATTACAGTCTGAAAGATGAAAACTTTGGGAAGCAATGGACATATGGAAGCAGGAAATTGGAAAGAGCTGTCTGAGCTTAACATCTGGTCAGATACACACTCTGTAATAAGTATCACATAAATATGTCTCCTTGCAGACCAGAATCGCCCACCAATGGTACTTGCTGTGGGTTCCCTTGCTGCCTGATGTGTAACATCCCCACAGCTGCAGCTCCTCCTATTTGGAGGAATTAAAGTGTGATTTTACTGATTTTTCCCTCTTACTTTAACTGTTGGTGTGGATGAATGAGCTCCAGAACTACGTATATCCATGTAAAGAAGCGTGGCCTTGTCGAACATGAAGACTTACACCAGCTTTTCCCAGCAGCAGACCTGTCTCCTCAGCTCAGCACTCTGAAGGGCACAACTGAGACCTGGTAGCTCTGCATTCTGGCCAGAAGCATTCACAAACTCTTAATTTATTAAGCACTTCCCACAGAAGTGCTTAACATTTAGGAACGCACTAAAAATTAAGAGTGCAACTCTGCTATGGGGACATCGTGGCTGTAACCACTGTGACTGCTGTAATAAAGACCATTTGTTTTTTGCTGAGTTTTAACATGCAGATGTAGCATGTCTCTGTTATTCCCCCATTTGGTACAGGAAAATACCAAGAGGTGACTTATTTAAAATTACTTTTTTATTGGCATTTTCGTTTCTTAAACATAAACATCATCTGGTTCACATTACTCAGTCAGCCACACAGGAAATAGTAATACGTTTTGTTGATATTATTTTTCTCTGAGGGATTAATAAGGATAATATTTATATATGTATTAACAGATTGGCACATACCCTCAGGCAGTAGCAAAGAGAATACCAAACACCAGCAGCACAAAAGCAAGTTGCAGGTGGCTGACCATTATTGCATTTCATTGGGATGAGAGGAGGAAGGGCACCGAAAGGACACTCCTCGGGGTGTTGACCATGGATTACTGTAAGCTAAACCATCTTCTGTTGCTTCTCAGGAAGGGGACAGTCCTGACAGTGATCTGTCCGGTCAGCTATCATGGGCAGGACACTTGGACCCAAATCCAACAGCAGAATTTCATCAGGGAAAGTAAGGGAGCGTGTCTTCTAAAGAAGACTCTAGATTTCATACATCCCAAAGCTCCCTTAATCTATTCTGGTACACGTTCATGATGGTATAAGCTTATGAATGTGGCTGCTGTGATACTCTTTGGGGACCACAGCTTAAACAAAAGGTTTTTCTGCATGGTACAGCCCACAGAGCATGCATGCTCTTGGGTGCCACTCTTGGGTGCGACACGGGTACTTCACCGAGCAGCTAAATTAAGATACCTTGCAGCCAACAGCAAGAGATGGAGATCTTCAGTCTGTGTGAAACTATTTGGGGACTGAAGGTGACTTCTGAAGTGCACCCTTCTGTTTTCATCAGCTGAAGATGGAGTGTAACGTGGGATTTATCTCACTACCTGTTGGTAACGTGGTATCCAAGCAGGTTGTGCAGGTTCTGTCCACACCTCCTTTCACTGCAGAGATCCTATATAAAATATACTTCAGGTTGGTAATGAGCAGGGAGAAGTTGGCTCCCAGCTCTGCAACCAAGGAGAGGGCATAAGGGGATCTGATGAGCAGGAACTGGGAGCTGGGCACAGCCTGCCAAGTGCCAGCCCGTGTCCTGAATCCCTGTCTTGAAACAGGAGCAGACAACCATATGGTGATGTTCAGATCATGGCTGCACAGGATGACAGTATTTTGCTTTTTTCAAATCCATCTGACCTCTAACAGTGAATGTTGCTCTGCCCTTCCAGCCCCTCCCCATTCCTTTTAACTCACACTAGGGCTGTGTAGGACCGTGAGCACTGAAGGAAGAACTTTGTGCCATTAAAGATGGGAGGAAAAAGGCAAGCTGTGATTGATGCCTATAATACCGTCTGCACAAATCATAGAGCACAGTGAAACTCCTATAATTTAAGGGAAAAATAAGAAGGGAAACATTATGTCTGTGTCACATATGATGGCTCCTGGAATAAGACAAACACTGTGCAATCAGAGTAGACAGCAGGACACAGAAGAGAGGCCACACACTGAGATTATAAATATTATGGACCTCAAAGTGTCCATTCCCAGGTTTGTGTGTCTGGCATGACAGCATCAATTTGGAACCGACTGCTGTATCTATGCTAGAAGACTCCTTGGAGAATTAAGTGAAAGGCTAAGCATCGTTCTCGGATTTAACTGCTTTGAAGTGTTTTCCATTCTTCCTGTACAAAGATTTTGTCTTGAACTAACCTTTTTTCAGGTCAAACGGACATCAACTTTGTGACTGCCTTTAATGAGAATTTCTTCATGCTCTGAAGATTAGAGCCCGCACTGAGCGCAGCTCGAATGCTCCTAATTCCCACTTACTCTTGCAGGTCCAGCCCCAGGAGAGGGCTTGCTGCCCCACGCTGGGTGGATGGGAATGGATGCAGCTGTCCTGATCCCATCTGTGGTCCCAGCTGAGGTCCCAGTTGATGCATAGCTCCTGGCAGACTGAACCCCACTTGGCTGTTTGTCAGCAGTGCCTCAGAGCACTGCTCGTGTGCTCTCAGCCCGCTTGGAAGGAGGATGGGAAGCAGCACAGCTCCTGGATCTGTTAATCAACTTTATGAAAACCCGTGGGGTCAAAAGAGCAATCAAATAACAGAGGATGAGCCAGTGCTGCCTCTCTGCACTTTCCACCTCTGTAGTCATTTCATCCTTCCTTCCCGCAAAATCAGCTCGCTTCGGCCTGACCTTGCATGTGACAGCTCTGTTCAGCCCGGCAAAATGACAAAGATTTGTCCCTCTTCATGTTACTGCATTTGCCTTCACTCTGCTCCTCCGATCTGTTCGCTTCAAGCTCAGGCTCCCTAATTGTATTCCGATGGAGACAAACCTCATGATTAAGACTCAAACGCTGAGCCGCAGCAGCGCGGGCGTCAGAGACCCTGAAATTGCAAACTCAATCTTTCTGATGGATTTAATTTGGGGATCTGTTTTGTCACCCTCGTGCTGGGTGCAGTCCCCATCCCTCCTGCCCCTCCTCCTCGCACTCCCGCTGGCAATTTCTTCATTGCTTCAAAATATTCAGTGAGGCTCCATCAAAGCGAATATTGAGACTTGTATTACTGTTGCCAGGGGTGACATTAGATGAGAATTATATGAAACAATAAGGGCGCTGGAGTATAATCCATTTGACATTTGGAACATGTTCCCAGTGCTCTGTGCTCCTCAAAACACTCACACAACAGAACCATCTTCATTTTCATCACAATATTTGTGTGTGCACGTGTGAACAGATTCATCTCTCCCCTTATTTCTCTGCCTGGTCATTCTCTTTCGTGCCAGCAGAAAAGAAGATCCTTGCTGCCCTGTCCCAGTGTCATTTTTGCTCATCTGTGGCCAAGAAACAAAGGGGAGAAGTAAACTGCTCTCAGCATCCAGCTGTGCTGGTGCTCATTGCTCTTGCTGAAGGCCGTGCCAGGCCAAGGGTTGGGTTCCTGCATGTGACCCTAAGAAGTAAAGGGGAAGAAACCCTTTGGTTTGACTTGCACGAGGGAGGCGGGTCCAGGCCCTGCCCTCCTTCCCCTGCACAGCACATCCATGATCTCAGTTTGGGTCCCAGTGCCCGAGCTCAATGCACTCCCAAATCCTCTGTGCTTGCAGTGCTTCATGTTGCTCGGGCATAATGCCACGAGTTCAGACCCCCGGACCACAGTGCACAACCACGTGGGAGCACGAAACCCAAACTCCTCAGCTCATGGACCCACACCAGTACTGAACAGACACACAGCTCCTCTGCCACAAACTCATATCCCAATCATTATTTCATTTACAGATTCCAGAGGGTCCTCCCATTGGCTGGCTGGACTCCCCACGTGCATTTTATTCCCCATCTAAGTCCTCCCCATGCCATGTGCCCGCAGCAGTGGGGCTGTGAAACAAACCCATACAGCTCCAACTCGCTCTTCACTCAGAGAATGTGTGATATTGCACATTAAAGCAGGCTCAGAACAGCATGGGGTGGATGTGGCAGAGGTCTTGGAGCACTTGGGATTCCTGTCAGTTTTGGTGAGCTGTTGGTATTTGTGATGCTCAAGAGAAAATAAAGTGTGGGGAAAGTCACAGTGGTCAGAGCAGGCAAATTTACATTCCAAGATTACACCAGCACATTCTTCAGCACAACTGCATTAAAAATGTGTTTATCCCATATAATATCAGTGCTTTGCATTATTTTTGCTTTAGAAATCATTATCTTGCCAGCTCAGCTGCATGTTGTGAATTATTTACTAGGAAAACTGTGCATCTAGCCTGGAGATTCAGCCCAGGTTCGTTCTGAGTTTCCCAAAGGTTCGTGAACTTGTTTGAGTGCCCGGACTGATTTATGGGGCTGATGTGAACACAGGTGATCCTCATTGGCTTCTGCTTGAGATTCTGGTCTCGTTTTCCCTCAAATCTCAAAGCGAAGCTTATAGAACATGAAACATCCTGAACTGCAAATGAATGAAATGTTTGTAGAAACCTTTGCAAAATGAAACAGAGAGAGATCCTGCACAGACTGAGCCTGCACGGAGCACATTCCACCAACTCACTGCAGGTCCCCACTGCAGAGGGAGCCAACAAAATATAGGAGCTGCTCGGATGGTCAAAGTGATGGAGGCAGGGAGGGTTTCTTTCCCCTGTAGGGTTTCTTAGGAATTCACCTTCTGTTATCAACAGATAGGGGATTTTTCAAAAAGCATATTACGATTCCAAAAGACCATCCCCATGATGGTCATACTCCTCTTCCTCCACTCTGTTAATGAAAGGAACACAATGGCAAAGTTAAAGGAACAAATGGATCAATGTCTCCCGTGTCAGAACCCTTCTCTGAACTCGAAAATATGAACACTTTTCTCCCAGCACGGACATGCATCGATTTGGCTCCTTACCCACAGACAGTCCCAGAATGACAAATCAGTGTTTTCCATGGCAGAAATCAGAAATGTCCTCTTCTGTTCAGAACCAGTGACTGCACTGCATTCCCTGACACCATCTTCCATACACTGCATCCCTTCTGATGACAAGTGATGCTACCAGGTATTAGGTTCTCCTCCTCTCCAGGCACAAAGCCTAGCGATGCATCCTACTGGCAGGAAGCACTCTGTGGGATCCATTACACCTCCTTCTACCCAAAGGGGTGCTAAAGGGGCTGAGCTTCAGCAGCCAACCTCTTAGTCCTCAAGGAGTTGCTGCAGGCCACAGCCAACACCAAGAGGCTAAAGATTTCCCATCTCTTTTCCCATTGAAAGGTGAAGGGTGAGCTTTTTTACTTCAGCTATGGAGATGTGGGGCAAGACAAAAGTTGGCCTTCTATGGTGGGGTCAGTGGGAGCAGCTCCCTTTGCTGCCAGCCCTCTCACAAGGTCCTGCTTCTGAAACCCCCATCCTGCCCTCCTAACAAAGCAGGAAGATAATTAAATTTTGCAGTGCAGTTACACCTGAGTAAATATTGTCTATAAAAATCAATTGGTGTTTATTGTACTTAATGTATAATAACTATTGTTATAAATCTAAATTATCCTTATAAATCTAAATTAAATGCCTAGGTTTAAATGTATTTAGGACCTTTAATTAATGAAGAGTTACCAACTAACCATTACTAATCTGTTTACTTTGAGTCTGATTTCCATTTCCAAAGGATTTATTTCTCAGCACTGTGTGTGGGAGGGGAAAAGTGAGAGTACGTGAAGGGGTTCAAAAAGCTGCTGAGGGTACCAGAAATAGCTACAGCTTGCCCAGGAAATTACCTCATCTTTTCCCCATTGAGAAATGCCAGAACCAGAACTTTTCAAAGGAAAAGGTCCATTCTGACTCCAAAATAACTCTAAGTGCTTGAGAATGTCATGCTTCAACAGGTCACTTATTAAAAGTTGGAGCACCAGGAGAGGACTCCAGGGCACCTCCAGCAGCACAGCTGGGCTCAGGTGCTCCGTGTCCTAACATCACACTCTGGTCAGCCAGAGCTATGTCACACGCTAGCACCGAGTTCGTGCACTTCAGCTTGCTGGTCTCCTTCCCCCACTTCAAATTCCCATATTGAAACCTTTCAATGTTTTCTTCCGAAATGGTATTTTGTCACTCAATTTCTTTCTGTACGATTGAACAACTGCAAATGAAGCAAACGGTTTGTTCCAGCTGGAATGATTTCTTATCCAGTTTTGTTTTGCTACAAGGTTGGAGAACGTCATCCATATCAAGTCGAGCCCCAAATATTTCACACCAGCCCACGAGCATCCACGCCCAGCCAGCTCTGCAAAGCCCCCAGTGGTTACCAGTGGGTTGTTCTTCCCTCTCTCCATCCCAACACCCACAGATTTAGCTTGGATAACTCCATGGAGTCAAATCAGGATAAGCATAGCATGGTGCAGTTCTGTTGAACCCAAACCAGATTTAATCCAGTGATTAATTCTGCTAAATACATATGATTACGAGCAATACAAATATATTTCTTCTGCTGCTGGAAACTGATTCAGGCTTTTCCTCCATGTAATGCCATCACATCGGCTAACAGCTCTCCCAGCCCTGTCTGTATTGACCTGAAGTCATTAAACTCATTCAGTGCACCGTAGGATGTGAGTGGTCACAGCCCAGTCAGGTGAGGAGGAGCACTGGTAGCAGTGAGCTGTTGGTACCCTCCTCACTACGCCGAACAGATAATTCCAAGTACATTCAATTCAACCCTTCGCACAGGACGTAAAGCAAGGTTTATGTACTAATTAAGCCAGAGTTGAAGGTTATAGTCAGACACTCAATTGCAATTGTTCTAGCGCGTTTTAATTAGTTAATCGCTTGTAGAAGTCAGCTTCCCCTTCCCTGCTCAGTCAGGGTGAGGCTGCCATAGTGTGGTGCACTGAGCAGGCACTGTGTGGGGGGAGGACTGGGACAGCCCCCAGCCCTGAGCTCAGCCCTGCAATACGCACAGAGCTGAGCTCCTGTGGCCCCACCAGCACGAGGTCTGGTGGCAGCACAGCCCCATTGCCAGGGCTGCTCCGCTGAGCCACCTCGTGTGTTAAATTCCAGAGGAGTAACTCAAAGGAAGATACCCTCTAGGAAGATGAGATGCTCTATGAGATGTGTGTCTCTTTCTGCTTGATGCAGACTGAGTTTGGCAGATGGAAGCAAGCTCCGTCCTAAAGAGAAAGAAGTTGAGAAAGCATTCTGAAAAACAGAACCTAGCATCTCTGCACTAACTGCTCATCTCTGGGAGTGACATTTGACTTCATCTGTCTAACTAGCTTGACGGCCTCTCAGTGCTTTTTCTGATTGGGATAATTTATTTCTTTCATGCTAAGTTTTATTGCTTATTGATTTTCCAAGTCATTCTGAACCTATGTCAGTTTTTATCTGCTCAAAGTAATAGAAATCGTTCTGTAGAAGATACAGTGTGTAACTGCCAGACTAAAGTCTACAAGCACTGTTAATTACCGTGGTGACAATCCCTTCAGATGACCCAACAAGTGTGTGCTGCATGCAGAGGACATGGGGCACCCACCCAACTCCTCCTGCAGAGGGTCCTGTGGGTCTGAGCAAACGGGGCATGCACCCACACCTCCTCCTCAGGTGGCTTGAGGTGCTTCCTCGAGGTCTTCCTATGAGTTCTCAGAATCACACGATCGTTATGGTTGGGGCATGGGTTGTGCATCCCTGTGGGCCATTCTGGGGGTGCTGCAGCTGCCTGCTCCCATGAGCTGGGATGTGCTGACACAGCACCGGCAGCATGGGAGGGTGGGGAAGGAGGAGGGGATCACAGGGAGGGGGGGAAATGTTTCTCAGTTTAGAAAGTAATAATGCAGCTTAATTGTACCGGCAGCTGGCAGCAAGAGGCAAAGTGAGGTGAGGCCCAATTATTGCATTTGGCAGCTGTCTGCTCTGCTGAGCGTGCTGGTGGAGGAGGGCAGGAGATTAAGGCCACGAGATGCACTAGGAGGGACATCCCCCTGACCCCAAATGGAGGGGTGGGGAACTCCAAGGTGCTCCCAAAGGGACCAGGCAGAAAAAGGCAAGGAAAGGAAGCCCATCTGAGAATGGAGGCCAATTCTAACCTGAGGAAAGGTGAGGAATGGGTTGGCATGGAGACCCTGCCCAAGGTTTCTGACCCGCCTGCAGCCAGTCGTGCCTCCCCGCAGCAGCACAGTGTGCTCCCAGCTCCAGAGGTGCATGGCTGCCTTCTGGAGATGGGATGTGACCTTGGGGACTTCTCTTTAGCAAAGACTCATGCATTTGTTAGATGCATGCAGTTCAGTGCAGAGAGTTTTCCTCCCTTTTTCTTTTTATCCTCTTCCAAGACTGAGCAGGGCGAAGGGGAACTGTGACTGGGATGGTTTATATTTCCGTAAGAGGAACTGGGCTTGGTTTGCATTAGTACTGAGATCCCTCTCCACCACT
The DNA here is from genome assembly GCF_038088225.1 of Cyrtonyx montezumae. Classification (NCBI taxonomy): domain Eukaryota; kingdom Metazoa; phylum Chordata; class Aves; order Galliformes; family Odontophoridae; genus Cyrtonyx; species Cyrtonyx montezumae. Next base: position 3,297,846 of record NW_027072036.1, read on the forward strand.
TAGGTTATAGAAAAGGTCCCGAAAGTAATCTGCTTTGAGATTCCTTCACATTTGCAAAGCTCCTTCGTTCTTCCATTTCTCAGCTCACCATCATGCAACGATGCTGAAATTGCTGATTAGCTGACATCCAACACTTAAATGTTACAAGCCTTTCCTATTTATTTCCTGGGCAGAGAATTACCACTGTGTGTTATTTTTATTTTAAAGATCCAGCTTCTGAAACTACTTAAAAAGCTTTTGATCAAAGATGTACAGTGGTGCTGACAGAACACAGAAGAGTTTTTGCTAGGGAAAGCCATCATTAATTATCAGACTGTAAGTAGCACTGATAGCACAAGCATTTGATTTTGATTTAATGTCTAAATAAGCTCGCTTACAATGGCAAAGTACTTCTCGTTTAATTGAAAAGCACTAAGTTTTCTATCTCCCCTTCTTATTCTGGCCACGATCCAGGTGTAGAAATAGAAAGAAACATGAACAGAATGGAAGAAGTCAGTGTGAAAAAGCATCAGAGCCAAGGGAGTCCGCTGAGCCTTCTGCCAACACCACTGCTGAGCTGTCTGCAGTTGTCTGGGACACCTCGTCTCTTTGGAGCTGCCCTTGCCCTCCAGATCTCCTGCCATCCCAGCCTGGTGTCCATCCCCTCTTCAGTTCTACCTCTCCCTTTACATCTCATTTGCTGAAATCACATCGCCATTGGTTTCTCCCATCCTCCTCCAAAAAGGGGTTTTCATCTTGAAACAAGTCTGCACTCACAGACAACCTCAGAAAACAGAGATGGTGCCAGGAGGAGGAGAAGGACTTTGGAGAGCCTCATCATGCTCACACGTCCTGCGTCTGCATGGGCGCCTGTGGTTTTGCAACCTAGCAGACAGCAAGAGCTGATATTTTTAGTGCTGCCAGACACTCGCTACCTGCCAAGGTCACTTTCTGACAAAAGCTCTGATGAGCTGGCGTGGCAGTGTGTAGCATCCCCGTCACTTCCCAGAGATTGGCTTGAACGTGTGTGCTGCCATTCACCAAGGCAAGATGAGGCTGGCGAGGCACGACTGTGTCTGCTGCATGGCTGCACCTCTGCTCCTGCTCAGAGTGTGGTCCCAGGTCCCCTGCAGCGCTGCAGCCACCAGGTGAGACTGCTTCACATAGTAATTCTGTTGTGCTCAGCTGTTTATCTCATTCTTTCATAAACACATCTTCTGCTGAACTCTTTCTTTGCTTCTTCCTGGGGGTTGGACTCGATGGTCTCTTGAGGTCCCTTCCAACCCCGATCATTCTATGATTCTTCACACATATAAAAGCCTGTCTGCAACTTCAGCGTCAGCCCGGATGACACTGAGATGCATCCACGTCCACACTCAGACACTGCAAGAGGCAAACCCCAAACGGAGGTGATGGTTTCATGGGCAGCAGCAAACTGGCCTGACAGCCCCTCTGCACTGCCCTAGCCACACACTCATCAATGATTTTCCACTTCAGATGCCTTCTACAAGTGTTAATGAACTAACCCTTACGATAGCTCTCTGAAGGAAGAGCTCTGTGCAGAGGGGAAGACAAGGCCAAGGCTTGGCAGAGCTCACTGGGGATGGAAAAATCTCCATGGCTCAAGCATTGCTGTTAGAAACAGTGCAGATCAGAAGAAAACTGCATTTATTCCATCCTAAAATCAAATTAGTGGTTAAGGAAGGTAAACTGAGGCACAGTTCATCACATTAAGATCTTAAAGCCTAGAGCAAGTGTCAGACCACGGAGGCTGAGCTCCAGTGGCACATACCAGACAGTCCCACCCGGCTGCAGATTAACGTCTCTGCTAAATGACTTTAAACCTAATAACACGTGACATGCAAAGATCAGACTGCTCAGTACTGCAAGAAAAACAGCAAGAATGACAAACAAACCTCGGGAGGATCCCATGCCACCCAGCTCAAATACCACTTTGGATGGGAAGGAGTGCAGGAACTGTGAGTTTGCAGTTGGAATGGATATTTTGAGGAGGTGATAGTCGCAGTGTGCCTGGGCAGAGGCTGTACTGACCAAAGAAAACACGATTCAGATACTGAAAAATGTACCACTTCAAGATTAAACTACACATTGATATCTGACTTACCATTTTCTTCTTAATGTATGAATGTCTTATCTGAGCCTCAGCAGAGCTGCATGCTCCCGCAGGCTATGGAAAACAATTTTTTAAATGAAAGAGTGTTAGCTTGCTGTGCTAACGAACCCTCATCTTTGACAATGACCCATCTGGATGGCAGGGTGGACATGCTCAGGCCATGACCTGAAATGCAGCCAAAAGCCCTGGCAGCAGCAGAGAGGTGATGAAACTGATAACCACGTGGCAAGTGGACACAAACCTGGGATATTCTGATGCCTAGAACAGCAAGGAAACGAGAAGGGAAGATGTTGAGATGGACCTGAAGAAGTCAAGAATGGAAGAATCCACCTGCTAGTGCTCAGATAACATACCCAGGAATCACAGTTGTTCTTCTAGAGCTGGGAAACAGCTCTGGCAGCCTGAGCTGATGCTAACTCCTCCAGTCCTGCCTGCTCACTGGACGTGTACTGACTGGGGTGGGATTAACAAGGAGTGGGGATTGAAAGCTGAATCAAACCTTGGAACTCTGACCCTGGAGCATGAGAGATGGCATCTGATGTGATGGCAATAACCTCCCCTGCCTGCAGGGCTGAGGCAGACATGGTTGGCAAAGATTCTCTCCCTTTCTCGGCCCCACTGCAAGAGCAGGATTTATACCTTAATGCGGGAGAAAGCAAAACTCTGTTTGAATAATTGGTTTCAGGGCTCTCTCATAATGCTGCGCAATTTAAAATAGGACAGAAAAGATTCAATTCAACCCTTCTTTAACCTTTTATTTGGAAAATTGGATGAAAAAAAAAAAGCAATTGTGGATGTTAGGGAAAGTTTTCGTTCCAGCTTGAGGATTTTCAGAAACGATCATAAAAATAATGGTAATTTATCATCAAGAAAGCTTCAAATTGGAAAGCATAACAGTAACTTTCTAAAAGGGCACATCTAACCCTTTCCAAGCCCAGACCACCAGCACACGCTGCCTACGCAGGATGAGGAAGCGTGCTGAAGATTTCAGTCAGGCATTCTGGGTTTTGCAGTGAAAAATATGCTTTCCTCCATCCAACCATCACAGAACTTCAACACCCACAGCTGCTGTGGACGTGGCCACGATGTAAAGGGACTCCACCACACGCCTTGTGATGTGTCTGATCCGCTCGGGGTGCTGGAGATGATGCCTGCCTCCTCCAGCTACACACTGTGATGCCATCAACCCCACGGCCCTGAGGGACCAGAGGTGACTTTGTGCTGAGCTGTGAAGTCAGGCTGAGAAACAGGCAGCTTTTCTGGGGCATCTTCCTCCTCTTTAAAGCAATATAAAACACAGTGTCATTATTTTCCTTTAATAAAGTGGAACAAACTTAAGATGCTTAAACGTTGATTAAAGGCTTTGATCTCTGAAAGTGCGATTAGTGTCCTTCTGTCGAGGAAAGTCACTTTGAGGAATGTATATGCTGATTCCACATAATCCCCCCATTAATTCTATGTCAGATAGCGTTTACTGGAAACACACAACAAGCCCTTTCTTCATCCTTTTTTTCCACATGAATTGTTTTAATGTCCATGCAGTTTGCCCCATCATGTATGAAGAAGGAAGGGATGGGGGGCTGTCCCAGCACAGTAGGGACTAGCAGCCAAGGGGTACAATGCTTCTCTACAGGCTCTTCCACAACTCAGGGTCTCCTCTGGTGTTGCAGAAGGACAGCTAGCAGCAACCCCTGGGCTCAGGTTTAGATGTCCCCCTGGCTGTGATGATGAGACAGAAGACTGTGCCTCAGTTTCCCCAGATGCAAAGCACAAGTGCTTTGATCTACACACAAGCCTTTGGCCTCCAGCTATGCTGTGCAATGCAGGACATCCCTCACCTGCTCAGCTGCGTGCAGCTATCATTTCCAAACGGTGTGGAAGGAAAAAGGAAATCGATGAACAGCTCCTCCAGCATCTCCTCATTCTCAGTGGGACACGCCCTGGCCCTGCATGCTGCTCCTGCTCCAAGCACTCTAGTGCTGCCATCCTGCTGCTGGCATCTCCTCGTGCCAGGGTTTCCAACCTGACCAGCACAGCAGTGTAAGCAGAGGCAGTTCCCTTTGGGGTCACTCACTGGGGGAAGGATGAAGCTGTTAATTGTTTATCACTGCTGTACTAATGCAGCATTTTCCTTTTAGTGTTAGAAACCAAAGAAAGCCTGATGCAGACTCAGATGGGAGCACCTCCACAGTCGGACCCAGCTCGTCTTGTGCATTCTGGGGTTGGTGAGTTTTTCTATTTCAAAAGCATTTGCATCTGTGACCATCTCTACCAACAGCACACGCCCTCTTTGCATTCAAGGAACATCTTCCAACCCAAACCCTCCCATGACTCCATGATTCTAGGATCTGGGCTCAATGTTCCACATCACCTCATGAATACGTTTTCTGCTGCTGATTTCAGATGAACATTTTAAGAATCCTTTAACAGCAAATAAACCCTCCACTAAATAAGTAAGCAGCTCCTTCTTATCCCTACACAGCCTTGATTGACTTAACAAAGTGGAAAGGAATTTCAAAGCCGTGAGCTGCTCGGATTTCAGGAGTGACCCCGCTGCTTGCAACCCCTGCATGGAGCAGCTCTCCTGCATTAATTTGCTCTGTGCACAGGATAGGGAAAGCCAGTGCCCATGACAACAGCAATGTTCTGCTGCCCATCGTGTGCTTGCCTCCTTGAAAAGCGGTTCCAGCTGTGACCTCCCCGCTCTGCACATCAGGGAAATGTGTGCAAACTTTTCTGGTGGAGCAATGTCACAGTGTTTAATGCTCTCTGCCTGCCTCAGCCACAGCCCAGGCTGATGGGTCCACCTCACTTTGTGTCTTCCGCTGCTCTTAAGAGACTAATGAGGAAATGTTCCCGTGACTGCCTCTCTTGTGTGCTCTCTGCATTGAGTAGCTAATAGTAAGAAGATTTAATAGCGTGATATCACTTTAATGTGAAGAGCATAAATAAGGCTCTTACAACTCTGTAATTACGTCTGCATTGCACCTATTAACTATTCATCTGCATATAGTGCTCTGCATGGGGACAGGATGACTTCAAAAGGTTTTTCTGTACTATCAGATGAAATCTTGGTTTGAAAAGGAAGGAAAAAAGGGAAAGGAAGGGAGGACAAAACCCACAGATCTCTTGGATATTAAGATTGCAATGCAGAAGCAGTCCTGAAGGCATGCTGCTCCACTGTTACCTGGATGGGATTTCAGGTGTCAGAGTATTGGGAGTACTGGGAGCATCAGGAACACTGGGAGCACCATGGCCAGCCCAGGCACAGTTCCAGCTTGATAACCTGGATCTGCAGAGTGTGATTTTAGCACTGTGAGCAAATAAAAGCAGTGTGCAGCTGATCGGTTGCACTCGGGGAGCACTCAGGAGGACAACCATTTGTGGCCCCCAGCTGCCCTGAGTGCAGTGCGTGGAGCAGATGGAGCACAGATAGCAGTGTGCTAAAAGCTCTGCCTAACTTTCTTTGTTGTGAAAGCTGGGAGGGGAATGCTGTTCTGTTTGCCCAGAGGTCTCAGTTTCCTCACTGTTTTCCTTTGGTGTCAGAGAGAAGACCAAATCCGGTCTGCGGGTTGGGGTTCTCAGCATGCTGAGCTCTGAGGCTGACTGTGATGATGCAATGCATTCTCACTTGCCAGGCAAAAATAGCCCTTCAAAACAAACAGTGATGTTAAAAGGAGAAAGTGAGAGGTTGCATTTAAAAATACCCACGCTCTGACTTTGTTTGAACTTTGCACCAGTTCCCCACAATGACAAAATCCTGGGGAAATCAAGATTAATCCGGAAAACGTTCTCACATCAACACATGCTAAGTGAACCTGAGCTGTCAGAGCTCCTCGGAGCCAGCTCTGTGGGTTTGGCTTAACGGTCTGAATGCAAAGCCATAGCAGTGCATGTTCACAAAGGTTGTATTCAGGAGAGGAAAAGCAGAACGCAACCTTTGGTCTCGGGGGATAATTAGGTTACACAATGCGTGGCATGATGGGAAGCCCCCTCCCCAGTTCCCCCCAGCAGGGAAAAGCCCCCCACGATGCTCCAAGGCCTCTGCTGAGCTGCTGCGATGCGTCACTGCTCACATCCACTGCTGCTGCAGGAAACGGCGGAGTGTAGCTAAGAGGGAGAGGCTGGTGATGATCTGCATAGCTCACAAGCTCACAGCCCTCAGCTTCATTGTACAGTTCATGATCCAGCACCTTCAGAAGCAGCTGTGCAGCTCCCACTGCCACGCTGGGTGCTGCTCCCCTGAGAAGCAGCCCCACTGCATGGCCATGCCCGTGCCCAGTTGTGCTCACACGGAGCAGGAGTGCTCTGCTTGGTCAGAGCATCAGTTCTGCACAAGGCCTCGAGGAACGTTGTGTTCTTGGCTCGTTTTAGAGTCCTAAGATCCACTTAAACTAATGTAAGGCAGGATAACCCCAGAGGCTTCGCCGAAAGAGAGACCAACGTGATGGAAACAAAGGTGAAGGACACAGATGGGGATGGTTATGGTTGGAAATCTTAAAACCTCGGATTTGAAAGGGTAAATGAAGCTGACGAGACTGAAAACCCACACCGAAGCTGCAGCAAATAGTGATCACACCAAAGGTTGCAATGATGAGTAAACAATTAGGACCAATGCTCCATCCCAACCAGCACCACTGAAGCTAGATGCAGCTCATTTCCAGCAACAGGAAAAGGGGAGATGGGAAAAAAAAATGGGATTCTAAGCACACAGCCAATGAAATTAAACTAAGAATTAATTTCATCCATTATAACTGACTGTTGTAAATTAAAAATAGAGGAAAATAATTGGTAGCATGTAGCTTTTAGTGTTTGATACAGATTAGAGGAATTCGATTTTTTTATTAGGAACACTAAACTCATCTGCCATGCTCTCATGTCTTCAGCAATATGCATTTTTCCTGATTACAGCATGCAGCCTGTTGGCACAGCAAGGTTGGTGGCCACAAGCATTTGCTTCATTAGGACACATGTCCTCGGCCATTCACGCAGCCTGGGGAGCCAAGTTTTGCTCAAAATGAGTTCCCCAGTGAGCAGAGAGGAGTCTGCTGCTCCCAGGACATCTGCAAAGCAGCTGCCTGTTGCCAGCAGGTACCTGCTGCAGTACTGGAGGTGTTCAGCATCTCCAAGGATTGTCCAATACCCAGGAAAGCAATTGCCTTTGATGCAGAGAGCGCTCACTGAGCCTCATTTTCTGCAGTGCTGGTCTGTTCCAGCTGCTCCTGCTCGATGCAATGATTGTTGCTATTGAGCTAAGCCCACAGGAAGCAGGCAGGATCTGGTGGTGAACCCATCCTGCTGATTCAGCCTCCATTTGCAAACCTCCTTTGGGTCTGCTGCTCCTGGATCTGCTCCATTCCTTACCTTATTAGCTGGAGCCCCCGGCCCACCGAGCCCACCTGCTACACCTCAAATCCCAGTGCTGTCACCCTGTGTTTGCACAGGGGCTGCTGCTCCCTGTGTTGTGCCTTTATCAATATTCCTTGATGGCATTTTAAGGTTTGGAGAGCAAAGCTCTCACTCCAACACAGCCGGAACCGCAGGAGTTAAGCATTCCTCATCCCTGCTATCCAAAGATATTTTCTCACCAGGTGAAAAGCATCAGAAAGACCCAGCTTTGTGCTGTCGTGGAGTTTAGAAAGTGGCAGGAAATTAAGTTATATGTGAGCTGTTCTGTTTTTCTCAGAGGTTATTTTTATGCATTTATTTAATTAATTCCTTTGGCTTACGTAAGGGGAATAAGGTTTTGTACGTATGCAGCGCTCCCTTCCCCGAGGAACTCAAAAACATTTCACAGAACAGAAAACAGGCCCTGCAGCTGCCCCCTGTGCAAAAATTTGGCCCCTAGAAGAGCTGTGGGGACTTTCCTAAGATGCAAAGGAAAGCAAAGAATGCCCCAAAACTGAGGGAGGACTGCGGGGAGCAAGATTGAGGCAGTTTAACTGACAGTGTGCCATGCAATTGAGCTTACACCTTGATTTTTTTGCAGAGGGTTCTGCGGGATGCTCAGAGAGCCCAGCAGTCCACTTCCCATCATCTGGGAGAAGAGCAGAAGGCAAAACCCTCCTCACCATGCACTGCCATCAGCAGGAGCTGACAGAGAGGGAGCAGTGCCACCTACTGCAGCAGCAGCACCTGGCTCGCTTGAAACGAGCTAAAATAGCAACTCCTCTTTTTCTAGTTGGGGATATAAAGAAAAGGGGGAAAAAGGGGAGGAAGGGGGGGAGCAAACTAAAAAAAGGAATTTGCTGAATGGCGTTTTGTGCTGGCGCTGTGTTTATAAATAGCCAGAGTGACACTCCTCTTTGCAGGATGAGTTTCTGAATATTTCTGATCAGCAAAGAGTTCTAGCTGCAAATAACAATAAGTGGGGGAAATGTGTATAAATAAAAGGCATTGCAAACCCTTTCTGTGTGGGATCAGCATCACATCTTGAAGCTCACATCAAAGGGACTCAATTAGCAGACGCATTTTCTAATTACATGTTCTAATTTTCAACAAATCTGGGTTTCTAATGAAGCTCTGATTAATGGTCCAGATGGTAAGGACCAGACCCGACATTCTGCAGCGTGCAGAAGCACACTGGAGGTGCCAAGAAGAACACCTGATGCCCAAGAACCAATGTCATCTCACTTGCCCAGGCACCTTCCTTCCTTCCAGTTTCTCCCAAATTGCCCCACGCAGTCCCTGTGCCTTAAATGCACCTGAAGGAGCAAATGGTGAAAGCAGGTGCAGATGACAGCGCTGCAGAATGAAACAGCAACAAACCCACCCCACTGACTGCTCGTGCCACCCACTATTTGTGTTTTCACTTTGCCATCTTGATTTGGGCATGCAAACAGCACTCCTTTCGCAGCGTAGCCCACAGGTGGTCTTGCAGTCATTATTTTTCCCTACAGAAAAGGTTCCCTGTAAACCTCCTCTGGATGTTGGTTGCCATTTCCAGCATTAATCACTCCCAGCATCATGAGCACAGTGCTCACAGCCCCAAACCCACACTGCAGCCGTGGGTCTGCACTTCCAGCCAGAGCTGTCACCTGCCCTACAAAGACAGGCTTATAGGAAACCCCTTCTGCTGTGCATGAGTAGGAAAGCCTGAGTCATCCAGCTGAGCTGGGATGAGCAGCTCTTGGCTGACAGATGCCATCTCTCTCCCTCAGTGCAATACAAATACCCGATGGATGCAATTGCTGTGCCACCTCTCTGCATGTCAGCCTGGAGAGACAGGACAGAATTACAGGAGAAAAAGAGGCACAGATAACTCAGTCCATTCCTGGATGTGAGAGACAATGGTAAAGAAAACTATTCCCCTTCTGTCCCAATGGAAAGGAAATCTTTTCAGTGGATTTTATTTTTCTTTCCTTTAAGACACTGTTATGGTACGAAGTGGACCTTGCTCCACTCTCCACGGCTGGATAGCTGCATGCTATCTTGCATCTAAATCTTGAATCCAATTTGAATCCAAAGCAGCAGTACTACAGCTGTGCAGGTTTTCTGATGCTCTCCAGACCTGCAACAAAACCCACAAGGAAGAGATGCAAGGACAGAAGAACTGTGTTTTCTTTTACAGATGAGTCTAACGGTTCTGGATTGAGGCAAGAATCAAAAGGCACTTATCCTAATGTCCCAACCACTCCCAAGATCCCTTTTGAATCTGCAACTGTCTTTTAAGAACAGAGTCCTAAAAAGCACAGGGATCTGGAATCAACTGCAATAGAATTGAGCTGGAAGTGAGAAATACCAGAGCAGACCTTTGGCTGTTGAATTGTATTCCCTCGTACTGCTGCAGCCCCATGTATAAATAGACAGCCTGCTCTGAAAGAACATGTCTAACAATGCTGCTAACATTGTCTAACAGCTCCAAGGGAAATTTCTCCCCGGCATCAGATGTAGTTGAACTAAACTTATATTTAAAAAAAAAAAAAAGTCAGCATAGGTTTCATTTTAAATTTAAGCATCAAGTCTAACACGGTCAGCAGGACTCCCATCCTATCCTCTTTCATTTCCCTCTACACAGGACACATTCCTGAGGGCGGCAGATCAGGCTGTGCTTGATTCTTCCTGCAGCCTATAAAGGGCTCAGGCAGTGTACTTCACTTCTGGAAGGCTGCAGCTAAGTAGGATGAAGTGCTTGCTGCATTCAGCATCAGGAAATACGGGTCAAGTAAAAAGAGCCCACACATGTTTTTGAGTATCATCATGGTGAAACAAATCCGGTGACTTCCTAGAACCTTTGCTTTACTTTTGCAAGCTGAGTGGCATTTACATGCCTGTGCCAGCAAGGTGTTTCCCCTGACCTAGCAATTGTTACCATAATCTGAGCTCAGCTCGGTGAGCCAGTGCCACAGCTCGTGCTGCCAGTGGGACTGAGGCTTCAGCCTCTCCAGAAAATGAAGAAATTATTGAATGACCACTGGTTGGAAATACTACAAACTCTCGGTGGATTAAAGAAGATTAATGGAGAAAGAAGAGATTGAGCATTCACTGGCATTAACACACAGGCTGAGATCTCTAAGTAGCTGGGCTGCCCGCTCTTAGTCATGGTGTGACAACTTTGAGAAGAGATTTTGATTTGTTTATTTTATGGGTAATGATTACAATTTGAAGGAAAAAAAAAATCCTCCAGCACAGGATAAGAGAAGCTGGGTGGCTGGATGCCTGCCATGCTCCTGCCTGCCCTGGGTGACTGCTATCAGTCCAAAGCCTCTCCCCTGGCATGGACATCACAGAGAGCAGCAGCAGGGCTCAGGCTGTGCACTAGGGTCTGTCTTCATTGCTTTTAGCACTGTAAAGCTGCCAGGACAATCTAACAAGCCCCTGATTGCACGTGGTACAGCACAGACCACAGGGTGGGAAGGCACAGCTGAGATGGGGTTGGGCCATGCAGCGTGCAGGCATCACCCTGCTCTCCTTGCAGCTCTCCAGATGGGATCTGTAGACTGGCCGCAGCCCAGACTGAGGATTAAGTGCCACTGACAAAAGAAACTCCACGTACAGTATTGAACTTTATTTATTATCCTAATTGGTTTTTATGCTAAGACGGAGTCATTGCTGGGAAATGCATCTCAAAGCATCTCAAACCCTGCTACCCCACGTTATTCTCAAATAAAATGCACCTTGCCATGATTTCCAGGCAGTGTTAGAGATGTGGGAGCAGCTGAGACGAGCACAGGGCAGGACAAGAGGAGAATGCAGGAGGGAGGGGAAGGTCAGACACCAGGTGTGTCCCCAGAATTTCAGAGTACAGGGCCAAGCCAAGCTCTGGTTGATGCCAACTGTTGTGCATCATTCCATCTTCCAGGAGCTGGGCTGAGAGCACAGACTTCTTTTCCTCGGGTCCTCCTCCAGCTGCTGACAGGGCTGGGATTTAAACACAGGGAATTAGATTTGAAAAGCTCTGTTATCTCATTAATAATCTGTCGAGCCATTAAGTGCACTCAGTAGAGATTTTACCACCATTTTTTTTGCCATTGCAGGAACAAATTACATGACCTTCCTCCCAGCCTTGGGGTAATGGTACAAGAGGCACTCCCTGCAGTTAGCTAAGGAAACAGCCAGGTATCCCATGCCAGGAGCATCATTTAAAAAACAATTACTGCAGACTAGATGAGAAATACTTTTTATCTATAGCCTGGATTGCATTTCAAAACTGATACCTTCTTCCTCCCATCGTTTCATTTACATATCAAAATAATTGCCTCTGCAATTCAGCAGATCGCTGCGGCGCTGCCTGCCAAGAGCTGGGCAGAGCTGGGCACAGCACAGCTCACCACGAGGCACAGGAACACCTCAGCACAGCCCATCCTGAAGTGATGAAGGCAAACATCATGCCTGCAGCGACACGAAACCCCCCTCAAGTCCTTTTCTTTCTCAGATCACTACTAAAGACCTCCTTGTGTTATTTGTGCTTTGTTTTCTTGGAGAGAACGATGATGGAAGAAGAATAAAAAATGTGGGAGAGGAGAGGGAGATGGAGACAATTTGCTGGATGGGTTGCCAAAACTTTGTGCTTCTGTGTGATGCAGCAAGTTTTCCATAAACGAAAAGAATCATACAACTCTGAACCATCAACACGGCAGCCTGAAACCCCACGAGGATTAGCCTTCTTCTGCAATAGTAGGAAGAGAAAATCTTTTTGCCGGGAGTTCTGAAGCCCTTAATAAATCTCATGTTAAAAAAAAAAAAAGGGAAAGAAAGAAAGAAATCATGAGCTACGTCTCATTTGCCCCAATGATAGCCTGTCTCCTTGAGATCTAATGGGAAACTTAATGACCCCAGAATTTTACTCCTGCACAAAGTGCTCCTGCAGGACCTGGTAAGTGTTCAGAGATGACAGAGCTCAGACAGCCCCCTGGCAGGGCTGCATTAAGGTCAACCAGGGCAGTGGGGCTGTGGGGCACATCAGCCTGGGGCTGATCCCATGCAGGGCAGGGATGGGTACACTGAGCCAGGCAGCAGCACTGAGCACAGGCTCGGGCGTGCAGGGGATAGATGTACACAATCTCTTACCCAAAATGCAAGATGAAGTAAAAAGAGTTTGCATCTGCTAAGGCTGCTAAGGAAAAAGTCCTCCGATTCTACTGATCACCTGAAGAGGAATTTGTCACAAATCAAACTGCTGTTGGCTTTCTTAGGGATGTGGTTAGTGGTCATGGTGGGGATGGGACGTCAGCTGGACTTGCTGAACTCAGAGGTCTTTTCCAACCCTGATGAGTCTGCGGATCTCCCATTCTGAAGTTCAGCAGCTAACAGAAGAAATGTTTTATCATCTTGTTGCTCAGTGAGGTGCTGCTATGCCCTCTGTGAAATTACATGAGTCAGGAACGGATCTTGTCCAAATAATATCTCCATCAGTGTCAATTCGAAGAGATAAAATAAATTATTTCCTCTTCCACAAAGAAAGAAAACTGTGAAGTGGGAGAGCTACAGCCCCACAACGGCCCTCCATGGAGCAGCACCACACAGCACGAGCACGCGGGCACTTCCTCCTCCCCCCACTGTGCTGCTGTGACTGTGCCATGCAGAGAGATGGCCCCAGTGATGGATTCCCCCAGCAGCAGCACAAGCACTCTTAATAAAACAAAGAAAAGGGAAATAAATCCCTCGGCTCATTTTTAAAACTGCTTCCCCTTCCTTCCGTGAGCATCTCTCAGCCCTGCCACGATCCCGTAAGGGTTTTCTCCACTAATGCATGCCCAGGTTTGGCATCTCCAAACTTCAACGTGGTGCAAGCTCCTGGCTGCAGTCCCCAAGCCTCGCTGCAGTGCTAGCAGAAGAATTTTCACCTTCCTTACTGAAGACTCTGCGAAGATCCACCAGACCCCACAAACATCAGAGAGCCGAGCAGCGCAAAGAGAACCTTCTGCTCAGCACCGCCGATGCAGATGGCTGTGAATGCTGTTCATGGGACCAAAGGAAAACGCTCCGTGATTTACCTCACAGCAAGCTTTGCAGGAAGATGTGTCAGTGTGCAGCTGCAGAGGACCACGGTGCGATTTCCTTCTCTATTTTGTCCTTAATTGCTCACTTATAGGAGGCAGCAATAAAAGCGGAGTGAAGTCTGATGTTGTTGTGAGTTACGCTGAGTGCTGACTGCTTTCAGAAATCCCGATGGAAAAAGGTCTTGTGGTGGAATCTATGGGGAGACCTTGGCTCCCTTCATTCAGGGCGACTAACAGCACGCACATCGACACGTGGGGCATTCTTTCAGAAAGCCACTGGTGTTGGTGGATCCCATTGGGAAAGAGGAGAGTTCCCATTAAGAACAGGGCTGTTATTATTTTCTTGGTGAGCGGAGCAACAGCAATGAAAGAGCGAGCATTAAGTTGCAGAGCTGAATATAAATAGCCCCCGATAAGACTGAAGTGATAGCTCTCCTTCCAGCTGTCACCCAGCCAAGCCAATTGCCTTTGAAGAACCTGTGACTACGTATGTTATAATTTGATGGAAAATAATACCGTGACCTATTACAGATGGGAAAGCTGGAGGTCTCACAGGTCACCAAATAAATGTGAGGTAGCGCTATGGATATAATCATTTAAGACCTGAAAGTGAAAGTAATGGATGAACACTGGATTTCAATTATCCTTAGATAATTCAAATTACTTTAAATAGATAGCTGACCTACTAAAACCTGCCCAGTCTCTAGTCCTGCATTTGCTGGCCAATTCAGATAATGACTATTTGATCCTGTTCTCTTTTTTCATGGAACGGTGAAATTGTTAATAGCAGTGAAGGGTTTCCTTCTGAGTCGAACCTGCAGTCACCCACTGTTCAGCATCTCCCCATGTTAAATGCAGCTGTTACAGCACTGACATTTGCAACTTGAGAAGTTAAAGTTGTACTGGTGGCATTTCTCCGGGAACAAGCAGTTTCATTTACAGCACGGGATGAGGGCAGCAGCTGGGTGCTTCGCTTCAGGACTAACTTGTGTACCCGTTTTCCATCACCTTGCTGGCTATTTTAAAATGAACCTTGTGCAGCCTCAGAGAAGGAAGAAAAGGTTTAATTGCATGACTAATGAACGCTAGGGATACAGCCAGGATCTGCACACCTGCTGTGTTACATACCATTTCTGGAGCTCAGTGTAATTATTGCGTTATTGCCATCATTTGTATTATGTTAAGATACAGGAGCTCTCCTCCTGTACCAAAATCCTGCTGTGCCAGGCAAGACAGCGATGTACAACAAAACGATCACCTGCAACCAAAAGGCAGAGGGTGGCTTTGCTGTGCCCACGTTTCCTGGCTTCAGCCCACTTCTCCCCTCCAGCAAACGCAGCTCCTGTGGTGAGTGAGAGCTCAGAGCTGAGGCAGTGCCTGGCTGGGACAGCAGAGCTCACGTGGGGGCTGCAGTAGACAACCAACAGTTAAATCCCAGAAGGATTGTCTCTCTCGACATTAGAGCACCTAATAATATGCATCCCTGTTATAAGTATGTATTCAAGAGACGAGGTGGACAAAATGATGGAATGGGGGAAAAAGAAAGCATTCCCAGCTAGGTAGGACACCAAACTTCAGGTGTCTGGATGCACTCCATGCAATTGACTTGGCACAGTTGCCCAGTGCTCCCTTTGAAGTCAGTAGCTGCAGATAGACATTCCCAGAGCATTCTGATGGTGACAGAACGGCGTCCACATTCTGATCTCCCCCAGAGCCACTCAAGTTGGCATTTCTTCAGCCTTCAGGGCTTCCTAAGTACTTGCTCTTCACTATGCACAGCACATTGAGTGACCATAGTCCTCATCAGGGCGTGCAACCAGAAGGTTTCATGTGCTTAGGAGCACTCCACATGTGTTGGTGAGAGCTGCTCAGGCTCCAACCTGCATTCTGAAACCTTTCAGCCATGCAGTGCATTCCCAGGGCTGGCAGGGAGCACACTCCTGCGCTGAAGCATCCTAGCACACGATGAGGTGGAATATTTTGGAAGGAGAAGATGGGATGCACCTGCTGAAGACTCTTCCAGCTACGTTCCAGCTACATCTGCTGCACAGGTAAACGTCCCAATAATTTGCTAACAGACAATTGATTTGAGCAGTTTGCAGAGTCAAGGGAGATGTATGGAGACAAGATGCGACTTTGCTGACTTCATTTATCGCTCCTAATTGCCAAGCAAATGATGAGTGGAAAAACACTCTCTGCCTCCTGTGAGCAACTGGTTACTAAAGTTACACAAGATTTAATTTGCTGCGGGAAGGAGGGACAGCGAGGAGTGAAGACCCAAATTTAAGGGAACTTTGAGGCTGGAACATTATTACAGTCTATTGTCAATGCCGAAAATGCATCACTAAAGCTGACAGCCAGAGCTAGGTTTGGACAAGGCATGTCAGTTTTCTGCAAGGCCATAAAAAAGGCTTCTCAGAGTGAAATCAATTCTTTTAAAAACACCGAAAGTCCCCACATTTTACAGCACGTATTAAGATGTGGATTAATATAATTGCATTGCTACTAATCTCAATGCTTGCATGCTTAATCAGACAGCTGACAAGCTTTTCAATTAGAGACATTACATTAAGTTGCTAGAGCCTCAGATTTTTTATCCTTGGCTCTGGCATTTGAATGGGGACTTTGTGGATTTCAGCCCCGTACCCAAAGATGTGAGCACCTCTGCAAGTCAGCTATGGGGCACAAGCCCACTCTGCCCTCAGTGTCCAAATCCAAAGCACCAACACCCTTTGATGAAGGAAGAATGCTCTAATTAATCACTTCTAATTACGCTACAAATGGTCCTAAAATGACAAGAAATATTTAAAAACCAACACAGAAGTGTAGGCTCTCAGTCGCTGTATCTGTGAACATCTGGTGCCCTTTGAAAGATGATTAACAGCACAGTTTTCTCCAGATCAGCCCCTTACTAAATACAGGACCTTCCAGGCTGGTATTGGTTAATATTAATAGAGGAGTTTTGTGTTAATTGACTAAGAGAAAGATGAATGAAATCAGCCTTGTAAGAGAGAAAATGATCCTCAATGCTTCCGCTGGGGATATCTTCTACATGCCTGCATCCATTAAGTTCTCTATAATTTTATTTAGTAACTCATCCTAGGAAACATTAAGCCCATTGACTTTGCAAATAACTCCTGAATGCACCTGAAAACCTGCCTGGATTTTTCACATGCACTCTGCTCACGCTGTTGCAATTCCTGGTAATTTAACAGCTATTTCCTTCCCTTCCTTTCCCTTTCTGTTCCACGCCTCAGAAACTGCAGCTTGTTGAATTTCCCTGCATCCCTCATTACAGTACTGAGTACACACAAACAGCATGGGGAGCTTCAGATGTTCCTGATGCCATGGCACAATGACTCTGTGCAGTTACAGATGAGGAGGAGCAGGAAGAGGGGCACACCAGAGGTCTCAGACTTGGGGTGCTGATCCCAGCCCCCCAGCTTCTCGCTGTGCTGATTCCAGCTCCCCACAATCCCAGCTGAGCAGAGGCTGATGGAGCTGTCCTGAGAGGGAGGGGGTGAATCTCAGCTGGAAACACTTTGCTGATTGTATTATTTTGGGGTGGTCTTTCGAAAGCACACTGTTCACTTTGTGTGTTCACTGGGCAATTAAATGGGAGGAAACGTGAGTCCTTCACAGCTCACTGAGCTCAGGAACCATCTCCTGTCGGAGCTGTCAGGACACACATCCTTCCCACTGCCCCATTCCGCCGTGGTGAATTGGTATTTAACAGCCCTTTTACATTTCAGATGGAGATGTCTCAAACAGAGCTGGTTGCTTCCTTTTGCCAGGCTGCATCACTCACACCCTCTCCATAATAAAACATCTCAAAGGTGAATTTGTTTAAGGATATTTAAACCACAGCAAAAGCAAAAAGCCCTGCAAGAAACAGCTTCTACACCTCTCATTGGAATTTGTGCTTGGGAACGTTTCATAGATATATATATATTTCTTTTTTTGGCTAAAAGAGGGCTCTTTTCAAGCCAGCTCTCTCAAGTCTCACTAAAACACCATCTCGTGTGAGTCTGCACAAGCTAGTCCTTCATCTCCCCTGCGAGTTCTGCCTCTCTGCTTTCCAGCAGCACACTCAGAGCAGAAGCACAGAACTTCCACTCCTCCGGGGACTCAGACTTGAAACTCCAACTGGAACCTGCAAAGTGGCAAAGCTTTTCCTAAAAATCACCTGCACTTGTTCTCAAACCACATCTTTTCCACCCAAAGAAACCTGGAGGAGCAGCTCCGTACTGGTGGAAGTTGCACTCCAGGTGAAAGCTGCTGCTCTGCCAGCTCAGATCTGTGTGTGATCAACGGAATAAGTTGAGTCCCTGACAACAATCTAACCTTAATTCCAGATACCCAAGCAGTCTGTCTTTCACACAATAATGTTTTTGGTGGGGGGGGTTCTCCCAAAAAAGCGATTTTATTTTGGCTGCACTATCAAACTGCTGCCTCTGATGTTGGTGTTGAAATTCTCAGGAACTTCCCAGCTGGAACATCACTGCTTGGGCAGATTGGATCAGAGAAGTGGGAAGACACGGAGCCTGCATGCCTATGCCATGGCTGTTAAGGGTAAAGACAGATGGGGAGATTAAGAGAGGAACTCTCCCAGGTAACAGCAACAGAATGAGAGGTGATGGCCTTAAGCCACTCCAGGAGAGGTCCAGGCTGGATATTTGGGAACATTTCTTCTCAGACTTAGTGGTAATACATTGACACAGGCTGCCAGGGAATGGTGGAGTCACCGTCCCTGGAGATGCTAAAGACAATGGAGGTGTAGCATTGAGGGGGCACGGTGGGGTGGGCTGGTGTCTGTCATGGTGATGCTAGAGGTCTTTTCCAACCTCAGTGATTCTGTGGCTTCACGGTACAAAAGAGAGGTACAGGCAGAGCACATCACAATACCAACTGGTTTCTGTGGAAGGCACAGATAAAGAGGAGGTGGTTCCCTTCTCCACAGAGGCACAGCCCTTTACCCGCCCTTCTGATGTTTTTATTTCCCCCCTCCAGTCAGTGATCTGTTTTCCAGGCCGCCAGCAATGCGTCTGCTTTATGGCGAGTAAGATGATGGGACAGAGCGGATGAGGCATTAATAGGAAGGAGACAGGAGCAAGAGACTGAGCAAAATGCAGAAACGACTTGAAAACCTAAGGGGAGGGAAGCCAGCGAGAGAAATTTCTGTCTGTTAAACACGATCGATGCCTGCTGACATCAATCACTGCGAGCTGGGTGCGCTGATGGATGTTTCCTCCCAATCTGCAGCAAAGACAAATGGGCACAGGCAGGGAACGCCTCGGCCGCTGCGTGGGATCCGAGTCCAGGCTGGGGAAGGCACAGCACAGCCACTCTCAGGTGGCCCAGAGGACTGAGACATCATTTATTAAATACTTCCTTAATTAATTTTTTCAAACAGATCATTGCTGGAAGAAGATGATTTGTCAAAAGCGGTCCCTTTTGCGGGAACACAGCGGCTGCAGAGAAACCTCCTGGCGGGCGGTTCCTGAGCTCCGGGAAGGGATGGACCCAGCAAGGATCCAGGCTCCCACAGAGCCCCATCCTGCCCTGCTCCCCAGCTGTATGGGAAGCCTGAAAACCTGTTGGGTTTTTTTTTTCCACAAGAAATCCCACAGCAAGAGCACAAGGTGCACCTGGGAACAAAGCATCTTGATCTGAGTGATGAGCCACGTGCCATCTTGTATTGAAAAACACATTGCCATCAGTTCAAACTAAAAGAGGGGAAATTTGGACTAGATGTAAGGAAAAGGTTTTTCGTGATAAGAGTAAGCACTGGCACAGGTTGCTGAGGGAGGTGGAGGTGGGTGCCCCGTCCCTGGGGACACCCCATGTCAGGCTGGACTGGGCTCTGAGCACCTGATGTAGCTGCAGATGCCCCTGTTCACTGCAGGGGAGTTGGACCAGGTGGCCATTAAGTGTCCCTTCTAACTCAAAGCGTCCTAATGTTTCTATGATTCAATGATCAAGTGCAAGTGAACTCTGGTGCTTGTTTGTGCAAAATAAATATACAAAACAAGAACATTCTCACATTCAAAAGCATCAAAAAAAGCTCCAGAGCTCTTGGCTTTCATTATTTTGTGCAAAACAAGAAAGAGCCTTCCTTCCCTCCTTCCTTTATCCACATCCTTTGATTTACCTGAGTTTACAGTGGCAGCTGGGGATACCCCCAGAGGTGCCTGTACATCAAAGGAGCCAGGACCTGGAGTTAAAGACAGTTTTCTTGCTGTATGGCTGCTGGGGGTTCCTGGTCCAAATCCTCTTTCTTCCAGAACACATGAACTCTCAGTACTATGGTCTCAGAGATTCAAATGCTGCAGTTTCTCTGTGCTGGGATAGCATGGAGCTGAGAACTGGGCTCGCAGCCCTGGCCAGGCTGAGGTCCTGGGCAAACCCTGCCTGGAGCAGTGAGGTGCTGCCTTAGCTGGTTTCTCTGCTTCAGATTTCAAGCCTTCAGTGTCTTCTTGAAGGTGAACCCTCTCTGTTTAAAGAAAAATACCAACCTATCTTCTCGAAGATAATTGGCTGCAATAGGATGGAGGCAACAACACACCAGGGTTTGCTGTGAGCCCAGGTGTGCTGTGAAAGATACCAGTTCAGGCTCTGGTGCAAATCTCTCCGTGGCTCTAACACAGCCCTGGGGCAGCATGGCCTTGATACCTCTCAGAAGGGTTTCAAGGCTCAGTTCCTGGCAGCAGGCAACAAGAAGAATGTCTCAGAGTTGGCTAAACAAGAGAATGATGGAGCCTGGCTAATGCCTGGACTTCAAATCGATGGCTGCAAACAGAAATCCAGAAGGGTGCAGAAAATGAAGCACACCACAGATAATTCCTCTCCATCACAGTGCATCGCCCAGCGAGACGTCCCCAGGCCTCCACAACCATGTCACTGCCACAGGGCCCAACCCAACAATGGCTGTCATTTAAACATTCTCTCTCACATGAAAATTGCCCATTCCTCCCCAGAACGAACCTGCAATTCTTTTTTAAGAGCTGAGGCCACATAGTTCAGGTGTTTCAATTCAGAAGTGAGGACAAAATTGTTTACTCTGCGCTAGAGAAGCAGGGCACAGCAGAAGCAGCTCTGATGACAGCCTGCCCCTTCTGCAACAGAGGTTATAACTTGTTTTTAATCACTGTTTGCTCTCTTTTATTTCTTGTTTCATTTTCAGCTGCTCAAGGCAAGAGCTAAAGTCAATTTACTGTACATATAGATTACCTGCTGCTTCAGGGTAACTGATGGAAAAGGTCTCAGGCTGTGATGAAAGGAGATGGCAAAGAAGATCAGCAGCTACAGCAGCTTGCTCCAGGTCAGAGTGCAGACATGGTGCTGGGTGTGACAGCTCTGCCACGTGCAAGGCCCACAGTGAGCACTGCACGAGGTTTTCTGTGCATTCTGGCAAAGGCTGGGACTCATCCAGTGCTCCTCACGTGAGCAGTGCCTGGCTGCCTCCAGCTTTGAGCTGGAACCACTTCAACACATGGCAGAGTCTGGGTTTGAACCTCCCCCACCTGAAGGCATTATCTGCCTTGTGGGCTCGGTTGGGATGAGCCCATTTCTCCAGTGGTTCCACATTCTTCCAGGGAATTCCTCACCTTGGCATTTCCTCAGAGCTGCAACCACGATTACAAGCATTCAACCCATCTCCAGCTAACAACACAAAACCCTGGGCAGACCTCTGTGGCAAACTTACCACAAAGTAATACCACAGCAATAAGATCCCAGTTACTCCCATCCTATATCCAATTTGGGTAAGGCACTGAGGCCAGAGTGATGATTTGGATTCATGTGTGAGCCAAGTGCATCAGCATCCCATCCATGCAAAGCATCAAGGGGTCGGGAGGGGGATGAAGCAGCACCATGCTCAGCTCCTGATGCTCCAGCTTTATCCCCCTGCTCCTTCTGCCTTCCCCTGCATTGGCAAATTGTGCACAGCTCTGGCCAAGCCCCGTGCCCTCGCTCCTCTCCTGCTCCCTGCTCCTTGCTGTCACTGCTGCCAGCTGTGAGCACAGCACCGGCTTGTGAGATGCTGCAGTGCCATCTTCAGACAGGAGGGCAGCATCCACAACCACGGGATGTTTTGCAGTACGAACAGGAGGAGGAAAAAACAAACCATGAAAACCTGCCCATGTCCAGATCTGTGGGGATGGAACGTGTGTCCAGAGGCAAGGAAATGTTTGCAGATGGCAATGCAAGAATCAAGCAGCACTGCTGCTCCTGCCATCTTCCCATCTCAAAGACGTGGCAGAGAACAAGAGCTGAAGCCCTGCGTGGCCCTGGGAAGGCTGAAATGCTTCTCTCTGTACTAAAGCACAGAGATGATGGGATCCAACTGCATTAAACAGCGCAGGTGTTCTGTGAGAAGGAGCTCCCTCTCTCCCCTCTCTGATTCAGCATGCTCAAGTGGAATATTGCAATGCACATTGCAACACCTTCCCCTTGCACCCCTCCAGCAAGCTGCAGGATAACACTTTATCCTAATGCCTAATTCTGCAGCAGCAAAACAACTGGGCTGGGGACCCCTCTTCCCCCACCGTGCATCACAGCCCCCCTCCCCATCACCCTGTGTCAATCCCTGCCACCTCCTGAGCTGAGCTTCAGCATTGTGGGGGGAAATGGGTGAAGAGATGCAGCACAAAAGTGACAGAGAATTGGAAGTGTCTGCACATGGGCTCGGGTCTGCATCCCTTCTTTTTAACTCAGTGCCTCACCAGTAACTACCACCAGCACCAGTAAATGATGCATGGGGCTTTGCAGAGCACTACTCGGGTGGGGGTTGGTGCTAAGAGACTTTCAGTCTCTGAAAGCCAGGGCCTTTAACACGTGGCTTTTTTCCTCTCAGCACTGGTTATTTGGGCCAATTTCTGGTAATTTCAGTAATTCTGGCCTGCTTACAGACATCGCTGCTGCTGAAAAGCAATTCTGAGCCCAGGAGACAGCAGCACTACGGAGCTTCAGGGAAGGAAAGCAAACGGCCGCAGGATTTCCCTGGATGCTGCCTTATCCCCATGGGCTCTGACCCACCTGAGCTGCAAAAACACATCTGAAGGAGGGGATTGGGTGAGCTCAGGAGCGGATTTCTGCAGCAACTCTGTGAAGCTGAGAGCTTTTCCAGCAGCACAAACACTGGATCCTCACAGAAAGGTATTCACCTCACCTCAATGTGGACGTTTTGAAGTTTAATTTTTCAGATTGAGCTAGTTAACGCGCTCCTCTCTGTAGTTAATGCAGAGAAATAAGAGCTGCTAGAGGGCAATTCCTCTGACCCGTTGTTAACACTTGTCTCAGCAGGAGAGAAATAGCCCTCTGGAGAGGCTGCCTTCTGCACTGACTGCAAAGAGACAAGGATGAGCGGCTCAAGCTCTCAAGCCCAATTTCTTGACAAATTCCACATGAAATGCAGGTGAGACTGCCCAGCTGGCAGCACCCCAGGCTCGCTGATTCCCAGGGCCACAGGGAGCTGGGACCAGCAGAGCTGCACAGAACTCAGCTATAAGACCTGGACTTGTCCTTTGAAAGCTCCTTGCTGAATAGTTCCTATTATTTTTCACATAGACTTCACCTGATTCGATTCCTTGAAGAGCATCTGGGGAGCAGGGAGGGAACAGAAGAAAGGAAACAGCTCTGTGCTCATCCCCACCGCTTCTGGATGAAGGTGTGAGGAGCTGTGTGCCAGCCCCAGCCCTGAGCATGGCACGTGGTGGGCATAAGCCAACCCATCCCCACCAGTGGCCCCAGCCCAATGGACACATGGGGAAGGACAGCTCCCAGTCCTGCTCCAGACCCTTAATAATCCTCATTGAGCTCTCCCAGGCTATCATAGATGCATGAAGGTAGCGTGCTGCTTTGTTGCAACAGTCATCAAATTGCCCCAGCATTGGCAAATGAACAATGAAGCTGCATCCTCAGATCCCAGCCTGAAAAACAGTCCACCTCCAAAACCCACTTCCACTCTGCGACCATGGCAACTTTCAACAGCCTTAATTGCTTCTTATTTTAACACACACGGAATAAAACCTCTGTGATCTTCTACTACTTTATTATTATCAAAACTTTATTATTATCAAAGCACAATTGTGTATGTCTAAATGTGTGTGTGTGTTTTAGCTTGTGCTAAAAAAAACTGTAAATCCCGTAGCAGATCTTTGCCACCTTTCCAGCAACTGTCAGGAGGTTGTAAGGAACACATGAACATTTGCTTGCTCGTGGCTCTCCCCTCTCCAGGATCTCTCATTATAGGAATCTGCATCTCTTTCCAGACTGCATGCAAGCCAGAAAGCAACAGCCAATACTGTCCTCTGATGTTTCCCTCTGCGTGCACAAAAATTAGCACATTAGGCTGGAAATTCAGCCGCAGAGAATTGCTCTAAGGTCTGCAAGCACACCTGCACAACACCACAGCACAGAATTTACCCCTGATTTTGTGGTGCCTATCGTGGTGCCATCACTGACAGCCTGTGGCTAAATCCTTGCTGCTTGCAGTTGGCTGTATCCCATCCCAGCACAGACCTCGGGTACGTGCAGCTCGGGGCCTGGCAGCTCGCAGGGTGCACAGTGGGATGCTGCACTGCTCTGTGGGTTGGGGCCATGGCTGTCACCCAGCACAGTGAGTCCCAAAGGCCAACGTCTGCCTCCAGCACACACAGCCGTGACACAGCGGCTCCGAGCAGCGCTGTCTCGCCTCCCTTCCCGCAACAGCAGCTCATTTCCGAATCTTGGCAGAGCTCTTGTCTCTTCCCCAGGAACCTTGAGCAGTAAAGCCAGTGACCTCCCTGCTGCGAACTCACCTCCATGAATAACAATAAAAATATACAATATTTTGCAATCTGCTTCCTATTCATTAGGACTTGCTGAATCTAATAAAGCTGCTACCGGACCAGCCACTCTTGTAGCTCACAACTCATGCTGAAAAATATGATTACGTTGCAGTGTGGTTTGTAAACAGCCCGAGTCTTGTTTATTATAAGCCTCTCTTTAAAATCCAATCAGATTAATTTTACATGCAACTTAAACTGCTGCTGCTGCTAATTTTAGGTAATGTGCTTGATAAATTTATTTTCTGTGGCTGGGTGGAAATAAAAATGTAGAACAGCAGGATTCAGCTGGGGCTGCTGTCTGAGCCCTGTGCATCCAGGTCTGCACCTTAACCACACAGCTTTGCTTCTCTGCTCGTAGGTTCATAAGATTGGAAAGGACCTACAAGATCATCTAGTCCAACCATCCTCCTATCACTATCCCTACCCAACTACTAAATCAAATCCCTTAGCTCCCCAGAAGCTCAAGGCTTCCACTGCTCCCTTTGGTTTCCAGGAAGGATGGCTTTGCACACAAATAAGATTCTCCTCAATTGGAAACTTGGTTCAATTTTCACCAGGCCATAAGTTTGCTGCTGGCTGTGTGGGAAATGCTGGGCTGATTCAAGCCTGACACTTCTGCACCTGGAAATGATATCTGATTCTGCCCCCGCTCCCCTTCATTCAGACCCAATTCAGGATCAGAGGATGCAAAAGCAACTGCAATAAGCAAAGAGAAGGTGGGTGCTGAATACCTAAGTAGGTTTGTATTTATCCTTAAGCACAAGACTTTTTATTTTTAAAAAAGTGAAAGGGAGAAAAAGGAAGATTAAGTGAATTTAGCAAGAAGTTGGTCAATCCTTTAATACGAAGAGGTCAGAGCCATCCCAAATGGATAATCAGTTTGCTTTCAATTTCTCCTTGGTGGGTTTCTGCTTGGAAAATCTCATTTCAAGACACAAAGAGTCAGGTCAGGGAAGTCACAGTTCCTAATTATGTGAAATGAAGTGGGACATAGTGGATTTGAAGCAATCTTGGCTGTAAGTATCTGTGGGAAAGTTTTCCAAAGCTGCCTTTAAAGTGGGGATTGGATTGTATCTAACCTCAGGGGCTCATGGGTGGCTGTGAGAAGAACAGAGAAGCCTCCTTTCCCTTCACTCACCGGGGGCAAAACCTGCTCCAGTTTTATGGGTTTGCCAGGGAAGGAGGAATTAAAAGACCTCATTGCATACATTGGTGCAGCTCTCCACTGTGCGACAGACCTCTGCAGTGCCTTTTCCCATGTTTTCCAAGAACCATGATTTATATCTCACTTGTCTTCCTCATTACCCAAACGAACAGTGGTGGATCTAATGGCAAACGATGGCACTTTCTGTAGAGAACTTGGCACTGGGTGGATTTCTCCCTGCTCCTCCCTGGATTACCCAGGTAAAGCAGACACTGCTCTGCCCTGCTCACATCCTCAGCCACAGGTGGTGATACCAAAAATCAAGAAAATGCCCTAGGAAGATTTAAAATAAAGCTCACACACTATGAACAAATTTAAATCTAACATTTATCCAACTTGCATCCATTTTTTTTCCATCAGAGATGGCATCCTAAATAAGGAAACTATTCACCAATAACGTGCAGGCAAGCTTTTAAGCACCTTAAAATTTTAATTGAATTAAAGGTGTGAATTTGAAGCGGTTACTCAGACTGCATTAAGGTCCCTCATATGCACTTTCCACTCACAAATAGAACAGCACTGATTTGATTTAGTTTAATTGATGCTGCATGCAAAGTAAGGCATGCTGACTTAGACCACTCTGAAGAGCAGAGTTCCCATGCTGGGATTTAATGCAATCCACCCTGATCCCAGAGCAGGGAATTCAGGCCATACTTGTTTGCCTATAGCATGGATGCCTGAACACAGCTTCATCTGAACATCACTCAAACTCCTAAGAACTTAGATTTCCCAGGTAAGAGTTGAAAACGTTACCCTTGGTGAGCCCTGTCCTTTTGAGCAGGTTCCAGCCTGCTGTCAGATCTTGTCCAACGTTCCCTCACATCCTCCAGTCTCTGGCATTCCTGTTTCTCACTCTCCTCCCCACATCTCAGCTGCAATCCCCCTCTGCATTTCCCAGCTGCCAGTGCTTTCTCTGGCTTGTGTCGCATTGCTGTCCTGCCTCTGCCTGAGCAAGTCTCACCTGAAGTTAGCAGTTAGTGGTGAAATTGTCCTGCAGTCTGTAATAAGGAGTAAGTGGGTTAACCACGCTGCAGCAGTGCTCTGCAACCATGAATCTTGCAAGGAATTACACTTCATGCCCCAGGTTCACGCTGTGCCTCATCACTGTTCATCTTCCCTCCTCCCCAGGCTGGGGAACGGGTCTCTGGTAGCACACAGGGTGCTGGGGGGGAGGGAGCAGTGAGTTTTAATCTTAATAAGGAACTCTGCAAGATATCCAGAAGTTTTTTAATGGGTTTATGGGAGATGCTTTGAGGCCAGCAGTGGTTGCAAGCACTTTCACAGCTAGGATAAAACAGAAAGTGTCATGTGTACACATCCACGCATTCACCACAGCCATAAAGTGCTGGGTCAGAGACAGCAGTGTAAACCAGGCACTACATCCTAACTGCACTGACAACAAACAATGAAATGGGAATAGAAACCCCAGAACCAGGAAAAAGATGAGCACCAGTTTGCTGTCACTGGGACGGAGAAGTCACCACCCACCCAGCACAACAGCCAGAGCTGCACTCACCCCTGTAATGTGGGGGTACCCAAGGGCTGACTGAACCACAGAACACCTGGGGAGTACTCCTATTTCCAAAGCCATGGAAAAGATGAGCCCTGTGCCTCTGGCAGCAGCTCAGACACAGAACAGTCAGCGAGATTAACGACTGAGTTAACTAAAAGCTTCACTTTTCTTTCCTTTGTTTTTATTTTTTTAAAACTCTACTCGCTACAGCAGCAAAGCATCGTAAAGTTGAATTTAAATTAAAACAATCCTCCAGCCTGGGGAACAGGAGCACAACAGGGCCATCCATTTCCGAGAGAAAAAGGGGGCAGGAAATCCAGCTAAGATTTATGCAGTTATTCCTCTGCAATTATCCACAAGAGAGCGAAAGCCCATGGGTCAGCAGTATCTCATTCATTACGACACCCCGCTAGCTTCCATTTTTAATTCTGGTTTACATTTTTGAGGCCCCATGATGGGACAGCCGTGAGCTGCACTGATCTCCCTTTAAAAACACCACCAGTTCTCTGACACAGAGAGAGCAACAGAGCAGAGGTATTAATCCCAACAAGGTAATAACCGTTTCCCACACCCTGGGTAGGAATAATAACAACGTGCAGAGACTGCAGGAAGAAAATAGCCTTAAGACATCACCAACAATGCATTCTGGGGAGGAGGCAGCTGGTTGGGATGGGCGTCCTCCAGCCATCCTCAGCCAAACACAGCCCTCATAGCTGATTAGCAAAGAGCTTTTACAGCAGAGTTTAAAGCTCATTAGAAAGGCTCAGGGTCTGGGTTTTATTCCTTAATTCAGGGACTCAACTTTCAGGGAAAGCACCGTGTGCATAGCCTAGGACAAAAGGGGAACTGAGCTTTATGACCACGATTTTCTGGTTAATTAAAAGATCCTCCTCTTAAATTACCGCCACTTAGCCTGGGTGTGGACAACTGGCTTGCACCAGCTGAAGACAGCCCCGAGCTGATTTCACAAGTGACAGTGATTTAGGCCCTAGGCAGCTCTTCCAAGAAAGGGAAGATTTATTTCTCAGGAATCAGAGCTGCAGCAGGGCTCCCACAGGCACGCTGTGACTGGCAACTCCCAACCATGCGTGAATGGGATTTTTGTTATAGCATTTTTAGATTTCCCATTGCAACGAACAGGTATTTTCCCTGGAGGCTGCAGGGAACCAAAGGAGAGCAGCAGTGCTAAACCTCACGGACCAGGGGGCCGTGCTGACCATAAAGTCAGCTCAGGTAGCGCAACAGCGATTTGAGCGAGCTTCACACCAGAAACCACAGTAAATCAATATTTTTAGTATTCTTCCATCTGGAGATTAAGCTTAAGAGCCTGTTCCTGGAGCCATTAATCACACTGTAAAATAAAAATGCTACATGTTCCGAGTTTTGAAGATGTAGCTCCAAGCCCTTTAATGGAAGCCAGCAAAATGCCTCCGGAGCAATCCGCAGCTTCTAACTTCATAATGACTCTTGAAGGCTTTACGAGGGTCCCTTTTGTTACAGCTCTGATGTGACCACTCTGCATCACATCACGTATTCTCCAGCAGGAAATGTTTCAGTGGAGGATTTCAGACCAGGCAGTGAGAAGCATTCCAGTCGAAAGCTGATCTACACAGGTACCCACCCCAATAAATAGAAAGGATTGACCTGTTGTTTTTTTTAGGATAAGGCTCTTCTGCAGGAACTACGCAGGTAACTAATGACCATGTCAGGGCTGCTTTATGTTCCTAGAGTGCTGCACAGTACCTTTACTATAAATTAAAAGATTTAAGTTTTTATTGCATCTTAGTACCACAGTTCACTTAAAGGACAAGTCCTAGAAAGGTCCAAAAATCACCTCTCCTTGTTTGCAATCACAGCAACTCAGATCTTCTAAGATTTAATACAGAGCAAAGCAGAAAGGAAAGACAGACATCACAGGGGCGAGGGGACAGGTTGAGGAAAGGCTGATCCCTATGTTACAAATGGCCACGCTGGATGTAAAACCACAATTAAGTAGAAACATCACTGCTTAAGAATCCAGAACTAACCCTGTGCAGTTAGAGCCACAGAGTCGTCCATCTGGATGGATGGAGGAGTTTGACTTGGCTCTGAGCACAATCCAGGAGCAGGAAAGGCATGGAGCTCTGCAGTCTGAACACCAATCCCACCCTGGGTGTCTCAGCACTCCAAAATAAAAATAACTAAGATGATGTTATTTTGGCCCAACTTTTATCTTAGGCACACTGCAAAGAGAAGTAGCAAAGATGGAAACAATGCAAATTATTCTCTTTTGTAATTCAGATGTGGTTGTCAGAAAAAGGGCCTGAGCACAATGCCAACAGAAGCTAGCACAGTAATATTTTTGTTCTTGGAAAACTAGATCCCTGCTTAAGTAGGGACACTGGAGCTCAGGAGCTTATTTACCACCCAAACTACTTCAATTCCACATGGGCTTCATCCCTAGGAGGACTGGAGAATGAGATTAATCCCTTTGCAGAAAGGATCCAAGAACTTGAGGCATCATCACCCATCTTGCCAAGGTGAAGTAATTTCTCTTAAGACATCCCAGAAACCAGTTAATTAAGTGTTTGTATTCTTCCACTCTCACTCTCCTTCATAGACAAGGCAAGACCTGCAACTTCGTGGAAAAGTGAAGTTATGAGCAGGAAAATAATTGTTATTGTTGAGCTACCAGTTCCTGCAATGCCTCATCTCACAGCACATGAAGCCAATGTCCTGATTAAATAATTAAATACCTTGCTGCATTTAATCATGAGGTTTTATAGTTAATAGTAAGGTTCAAAACTCCACGCTGTTGCTTGTAGAAAGTGCACAGAAGATCTGAAAGTGTAATACGTTTCTTGGGAAGATTAATCCTTCCTTCAAAAGGACCAAACGGGCTCAAAGTGATCAAGGACAGTCAAGGACATCAGGTTGGGGGTAGGAAAGCATGCTCATTTTATTTCTGTACAAAGTGACACTGGAACACAAGCACAGCTTCCCAAGATAAAGCTGAATCCTCCAAAGGCTCCAGTTCTCACTTGGAATTTATGTTTACACATCCCATGGACATCCTGGGGACCCTACAGTACCCAGAGCATGTCCAAAGCACACGAGTGCCTTGGCCAAAAGCCACCCAGGGGACTGAAGTGAGGAAAGTAACCCAAATTCAGGCCCTAGCTTGTCACCTGGCCATCCTCTTTCCAAGCACACAGTCCACTGCTGTGGGCAGGAGGCAGCAATAGGCAACAGAATAAAAAAAAAGCCACGTTTGCTAAAAAGGAATAATTGCACATAAACTGATGTGGTGGGGAAAATTGTTTTGTTGGAGTAAAAACCTTCAGGAAAAGAACGCCCACTGTAAAGCTGTCCCATACATTAAATATTTTAAGGTCAAAAACTGCAGTCTTTTTCACTTATAATTAACAGCATTTTCAGAGCTTTTACATCAACCATTTAGGGGCTACTAAATAAAACATCCCCTCTTTCCTTTTACTGGTTAATACCTACTAATGCCTCCTTTATTTTCCAGCTCGCCTATTCATCAGTATTTTTATCTGAGGCTGAAAACCATTTGTAACACTCAGAGTAAAACTTCACACCCCCAAGAGCAAAAAAAAACCAACAACAAAACCAACCAGAGAAGTCAGAAATAAACAATCCTCACAAATCACTCAATAAAGAGCTGCCCCTATTTGTGTGCTGCAGTGTGGAAGTGCAGGGGGTTTAAAGTGCCCTCTGTGCAGAACGGTCAAAAATTAAGCTTGACATTCAGCTTCTCAATTCAGGTGGGCATTTCAGAGCCTCCAGCAGATTCTGTCCTGTTGTGATGAGTAGCAAATGGATCCCTAAGTGTCTCAAACACCAGTTTACCATTTGGCCCAGTTTGAAAGGACAAACGTTTCAGAAAGCACCACGTTAAGGAGGGGATCTATATTTTGCCTTCTATTAAGAAAGGTCACACCATACAAAATATTTTCTAGAAAAACATGAACTGCCACAAAGCCACACCTGCAATCAGACTGCTACAGAAAGCCACTATAATAACCAAAAAAAAAGCCACTTTAATAACCAAAATTAAACCTCAAGTTTTTCTTCTCTTCTCCTGAAAGAACTTGGTAAAGCTGCTATAAATAGCATTCCTTCCTATTAAGTCTGGCAGAATTGGGTTTGGTTTACACTGCCCAAGTGTTGACTTAAGTTTCCAATGTCCGAGCCAGGGCAGATGAATGCAACCTTTTGTGCAAGCGTGAGAAATGCACAGCTCCAGAACAATGCATCTCCAAGTGAGCTGCCCACAGGAGAGCTGGGCACAAAGGGAAGCACACCATCTGCAGTGCTGGTTTTGAGATAACAGCAAGTGTAAGAGACTTTGGTGAAAAGAATATGCTATAAGGAGGGAATTCAGTCACGATCACAGCCTCAGAGGGAACAGGGACAGTACTTGGAGGAAAGCAAAGGGCTGATATGCAAACAGAGCTGCAGGACCAGAGATAAAGTCTCCACCATCCACCATTGCAATGAGGAAAGCAATTAAGCACCAAGTTCACTTTCCCTGATAGTCAAAGGAAGGAAGAAGCAGTTGATTTTCCACACCAGGGGCTCAGAAGCAGCCTAAAGACAAAACACTGCTGCTGACAGCTTCGTGCTTCAGTGCTGGGGATGCTTCCTCCCAGTGCTGCTCCCTCTGGAGCCAGCACAGCACCCACTGCACACAGCTCTGATTCCTCAGGCTGCCCCTCAGCATGCATCACTTACACCACACTACTTCCAGCAGTGCTTAAAGCCCCAACCCACAAAGCCCACGCCATCCCACTCCTTGCCAAGTACTTACACTGCCCAAATTACAAGAAGTTTTATATCATTGTCCACTAAAATCACCCTTCTCCTCTGTGAGGCTTAACCACATTGATATACCCACACATATAAATGAGATGCAATACAAATAGAAGAGGAAAAAACCCACTTCCATAGGCATGTCATTATTTTCTCTCCAGTCATTCAGCCAGGGGGAGATCTCTCATAATCCCTCTCACTTTGCATTTTAACAGCCCTGTGAACACTCCCTCTCTCTGTTTTCTAGCTTTTAACCCTTTGGTATTATCCGACAAGAGTCGGATTTAATCATTTAAAGTTTTTTGTTTTGAAGCCATAAGTTGTCCCTAAAGAACACAGTTTCCACCCACGCTCTTCTAAAAGCACCTATTTCCCCACTGTTACTTGGCTTTTTTACTACTGTAAAGCACTGAATTCGAGCCCATTTTGGCTCTGCTTGATGGTTACCCCTGAGCTAGGTCCTGCACAGAGCTCACAACCCGCTGAGTGACACATCCCCTGTGGGTTTCCTGCTCCTGGGAGCTGCCAATCCTGCTGCCTAAACACATTTAAGCAAACTCTGTCATGACATTTAATCAGCCTATGTGGGGCAAACTGAAATCTCCTGTTATCACAGAGCAATGTCAAAGTAAAAGCTTTAACTGCAGACACAACCTCTGCTGGCTCCCTCAGGTCTCTCCCAGCCAAGGAACTTCCCTGATTTAAAACAAGAGTAAGCCTTGGACTCCTCCTTTCCACTTCCTTTTCTTCTTGTGCAACTGAAAAACAACATCTGGAGAGAAAAAGAAATCAATTCTTTCTCCTTTTCCTTTCTATCTCCATAACAAACATCCCTGAATCACAGCAAGCCCACCATGCTGCTCCTAAAACAAAGCAGAAGACGTGGTTGTTAACAGGCCCCTACAAACCCTCCACTCGTATCTTCCTGCTTGTTTTCCTGATCTAATTAGCAGTGCTGAGAATTAAACCTCAGCCTTCAAGACCAACAGCTCCCCAGGAGAGCAATGCAGCTCTAATACTATTTAAATATGAAACAGCTCTCACCCTCAGCTAGCACTGAGGAGGCACAGACCTGGGAAAGTTGTAATCACTGAGAGTGATTAAGAATTGTGAGTTATTGTCACGGAGTGCAGAGCTGCCTTGTTCCTTCCATCTCATGGGGGCTGCACATCTCTGCACGTGGATGAGAAGCCCTACAAACACAGCTCTGCCCAGGGCAGGACAGAGCCCAGCTCCACCAAAGCCACAGCCACACTCCATCCACAGCACTCCCTTCCAAGGAGCTGAAATGTGAATACCAAGCTAAATACACCCCGAATCCATCTCTCCCCTCTCAACACCAGCTCAGTTGCCCTCCTGCCTGCACACGGATGTTGTACACAACTCCATCCTGACTAGCAGCTCTACAAGCATTGCTTCTGGGCTGCTTCACTGTGATCCACTGTTTCCTGCACTGGGGCAGAGTGGGTGCTGCTGTCCAACACCTCCAGGCCACACTGGGCTCTGCCAACCTCCATCTCACAACACCATTTCCCTCCAAGTCATCTCTCTCAAGCCAAATCCAAGCCCAGATGGTTTTACTTGTAGAAAAAATACTGCAGATGATCAGCATCCTTTCCTAATAATCCCATTTAGGAACTGTGAAGAGAGGAATAGCACAGGCACGAGCAAACCCCAGATCTTTATAGTGATATAAGAATGTACTCCATTTCTTTGTACATTTTCCAAAGCCTAACTTTTCAAGTTAAGCAAATCCTAATCCCCAAATATCACTTAAGCGCAACAGCAGTCAGCTTAGAAGTTGCCTTGTGTGATTAGGGGATTTCTTTCCCCACTGCATTGACTGTATTCCTTACCATGGAGTTTCAGCTGCTGTTCATCCCCACAGCATCCTTCTGCTCACCCCCAGTTTGAGTGCAGAGAACACTGTGTAGTGAACAACTGTCACCACTTTTCTGCTCCTCCCCCTCTCATATCTTTTCTGCTGAGAACACAGCCAGAACGTGAGCTCCATGTCCTTGAGGCTATTCTGCAACCTGTGCCAGTGCCACAGAGCTACCTGAGCATTAAACCAAGAGCCCTGCAAAGCTGCTGCACAGTCCCAGGCACGCTGCTGGCTCACTTTGTTCCTGATTAAAAAATTAAGGCTAATCCTTCCAGATTTGCTCAGATTGCGGTCTCCTGAGGCTGAGGACTAGAACAACAGGTTCCCCCCGCAGGTACTGTTGTGACAGAAGCAGAAAATCCCTAACAAAAGCTGGAGCCCAGACAGATCTGAGCAGAGTCCAACCCACAGAAGATACTGCGGATTTGTTCACATTCAGGGGAACATAAAAGCCATGACACCTTTGGATTTTTTTGTTCATAGCTTAAGTCAGAACCGATTCATATGAGCTAGAAAATAAAGAAATGTTTCTGTCACACTCCTTCTCCTACTGAGAGCCAACACAATACACTCAGATTCTGAAGGATTTGCATCTTTTAGGTGACTCAGCCAGCAAATGCAATTTAATGCAGACACGTGTGAAATGCTAAGTCCGGAGGGACAAACACTAAACCAGTGAGCACAGCTCTGTTGGAGCAATCATGCAGCATGATGAAGGCCACAGAAGGGATTTACAGTTCAGCGTAGGAAGATCTGTGCAGTTCTGACACCCTCTCTTTATCTCTTTGGTTTTAGTGGCAGCTGGGGAGGAAAAGCACAACCCAAGCAGGATGGCTGCCCCAGCAGCAGCTCTGCAGAAGGGATCAGATGGAGCAGTATCTCCTGAAAGCTGCAGCGCATAACAGGGATGTCATGCAGCAACCTTCCCAGCCTGACCACAGGACAGAAACATCAGTTTTCAGAGCCTGTTTTCCAACCTTTAGCAGCTGAAGTCGTTAA
Source organism: Cyrtonyx montezumae (assembly GCF_038088225.1). Taxonomy (NCBI): domain Eukaryota; kingdom Metazoa; phylum Chordata; class Aves; order Galliformes; family Odontophoridae; genus Cyrtonyx; species Cyrtonyx montezumae. Next base: position 3,332,645 of record NW_027072036.1, read on the forward strand.
TGACAGCGACAATTTTACCCCCTTTGCTTCATGCAGCTCCAACCCATATAACTGGAGGTGCCAGGAAGATGCATCCTCAGAGCCTGAGCTGGATGCCTGAAGGTCGGATGTTCAGCACCCACCTGGGGAGCAGGGCACCCACAGCTTGCTGGGTGAGCCCCAGAGAGCCAGCAATACTCACAGCTCAGTCCCAGTGCTGCATTTAAGGCCCCTTAAGCAAAATCTGTAACTTGCTGCCCTTCCTGCTGTTGGTAGGGAGTTTTCTTCCTCTTTGCTTTCAGTCTCAGCGTGGGGAAGCCCTGGTTTGCCTTCAGGCAGACCGTCAGTTAATTATCACAGCAGTTCATGCCCAGAGCACTTGGCATTTGTACAGAAACCGAGGCACTTCTGTTCCACCCTAATGCAGAGCTCTTGAAAGCAGTTCCCTAAAGAGCAAAACCCTTTTCCAGAGAACTTTTCCAACTCGCTGTCTGCCTTCAGATTTGCACATCAGTATCTTCCAAGGAAATGGAGTGCGAACCCAATGGCAAGCAATAACAATTAAAATGTACAAAAATAAATGAAGGGAAATGGAGTCGGTGGTGGCACGTTGTACAGTTCAGGCTGCTTTATCCTCATCACATACACAGGATGCATGACAGATGACGCATGTCATTCTCAGGGGCAGCTCCACAGGATAAAAAGACTCCAAATCCCACACAGAAGTATTCACATTCACCACAGAAGGGATCTCTTTTGTCAAATTGCCAGTTATCTTCACAGAATAATCTTACCCACTGAGATGCTGCTTTCTATAGTAGCGGCAGGGAGCACTACAAGTATTGTGATAAGCAAAACTGTTTCACCTGGACTAAAGTGGCACGGTTATTGCAGCACCACAATTTGAAGCCAAAGGACTGCTTGATCTCCAAGTGCCTTTTATTACAAAATTAGGGTTACAGCTGCCAGATCTGAACTTCACACTCGCCAAGCACACGCACCGCACTGTGTGAATGCTGTTAGCACTTCCCACGACCTGCTGTAAGTCTCAGAAAACATTTGAGCAATAGCAAGCCTTAGCTACAGAACACACTGACCGTAGTTTAACAGGTTACCATGCATCAGCTGATCTGCAAAAAAAAAAAGTGTTAGTAACCCTGAACAAAAGCAATACAAAAAAGGGAGAGAAAAGTGTTCTGTTAATACATTTTTTCATATTTTTGTTGCTGGCAACAGCACGCCTCCCATGCAAGGCTTGGCACTTCATGCCATCAGAGAAAAGAAAGTCACTGTGACAGTGGCACCCACAGAGCAGCAGGGAAGCTGTGAGGGCTGTCCTAGGGCAGCTGGCCCCAGATTTCAAACCCCCAGCCCTGCAGGGATGACTCTAACCCAGCTCTCCACACACTCTCCCCACTCCAGGCAGGTTCAGCCAACATCACACCAGCACAGCCACGTGCACAAAGGGCTGCCTTCACAGCTCCACCAGGAGCAGATGCTTCCTGCATTGCTTCCCACAAGCTCATTTTCAGCTGTGAGACCAGAAAGCGTTTCAGATATGACAGTGCCTGCCAGATTCAGTATTTACATCCATACCCTCACAGCCTGCAGTTATTTCATCCCTGGGCAATTACAACTTGAAGCAGCTCAATAGCAATTGTCCCTTCTTGATGTCTCCAGCCACAGTCCCTATGCAAAAGGAGAAGAGAGCCTTCCTTAGTGGCTGCCAGCCCTAATAAGGGTCTAAGGGTGCAGCCTGGCTCCACCTCTTCTGGTCACACCGGTGAATTGCCTTCACCTGTGCTCTCAGAGCTGACCATGTCTTTTCTCCAGGTGCTCAATGAGTGGTTCAGGATGTGACTCAGCAGTTGCCATACATCCAGACATTACCTCTGAGCCCAAAGCCAAGGGAACCACCGGGCCCAGGGCAGTGGTGGTTGCACTTGGTGCACTTAGAGGTCTGAAGGATTCTATGAAATGTAATTTTAAAGCTCCTGATCTCCTTGAAGAAGGTGCTGCCAGACACAGCCATCAAACACCACTGCTGCCCTGGGCATAACTCATGGCCTCCCCCTGCCTGAGCAGTGCCAGCAGCTGAGGTCACTCTGCTTTGATTTGCTGCTTATCTCAGGAGCAAAAGAAAACTTCTTTCACTATAGATATCTGAAAGAGCTTTGGCTGCTTATTTCTTATTGTTCACTTGTCCTTATCTAGCATTTATTATTACGTACAGCTCAGCTTTTCAAGGCAAGTTTAATTTAGCTGCAGATCGTATTACATAGCCCCCATTTTCAGATTTATAGCTCAAATGGTGTCTTTTTGCATTGCATGATTATCTGAATGGAGCATGCTGCTGTGATGGATGGACCTCAAATGCTTTGGTGGTTCAACTGAACACAAGAATCGCCAAAAAAGCAGATTTTTTCTGATTTCTGTGCAATTACCCAAAGCCACAGAAGTCTACAAATCTTGGTGAGAAATATGAGATGGAAGTATGATTTATTTAAATACTCTAAGTCATCTGATGAAGAAAGTGTTTTTTCCCTTCCACAGCCGATAAAGAAAGCCTGGATTTCTGATACAGGCAGCATGAACAACACTCATAGCAGGGAACACAGCCATGAACATTAAACTTGTCATATTTACCTATTTCTGACATTTTTGCAAGATTCAGAAGACTGTGTCAGTTCAATTTCAGCCTTTTTTTTTCTTTCTTTCTTTTTTTTCTTCAGAGAACGGAAGGTGGAAATGCAAACTAATTCCCTGTTTTATCAGCAGAGATGTTATTTAAGCTTTACCACTCTCATTCTCCCTGCATGACTTCTATGCATAAGGCACACGAGACCCAGCCACAGAAATCACACTTGTATTAGAACTGAATTTAGTAACAATTGCTATAATTTATTATATTGGACTGAATTGTTCAAAAATGAACGTTGTTCAGAACTGATGGACTTCTTGGCATGTTGGTGAGCTCCAGGACTGGCATCCCAAGGGCTGACAGTTCATTTCATGGGTTTTAGAAGAGGCATTCAGAACAGCACAGACTTCAGCCAGAATGAATTTCAGCTAGAGATGCTCACGCCCCTTTAAAGAATCGCAGAATGGTTGGGGTTGAAAGGGACCTCTGGCCGTGACCTAGCCCAAACCTCCCACACAAGCAGAGTCCCAAGCACTGCTCATGAGCTCAGAGCTCTTCCAGAGGTTTGATCTGCCAGGTGATGTGATGTGCCACCCTGGTGAAGTTGGCTTTGCTGGGAGAGGACAACTGGGCTGAGAGCCAGCACTGCACTGTGCTGTTTCAGGGAGCATCCCCCTTTGCCTTTGGGTCCCTTGCTCCAAAAGCAGCTTCCATCACTGTATGGGAACTGCTGAACCACGGCCTGAACCACTGATTGGTCACCTGAGGTGAGCACCGAGCCAGCCATGGCGCCACAGGTGAAGGTGATATACCTGTGTGAGTGAAAGGGGTGGAGCCTGGCTCCACCTCTCCCAAACCCCATTTAAGGGCTGACCACCACCAGGGAAGGATCTCTTCTCAGAGATCCCTCCTACATGGAGTCCCCTGTGAGCCTTGTCATCTTGAAGGTAAGCCATCTTCTCTTTTGTATTATTTGTATTGCATCTATATAGAACTACTCAAAATATACTATCATCTATACTATTTTGTTGTGAAGTACCAGCCTTGGGAGTTATTTACCCCACAGTCACTGCTCTGTGAAGCCCCCATTCCTACCCCTGCCTGCCTGGAGCCCAGCATGACTCCATCCAAGTGGGGCCTTGGAGCATGTGTAAGGACATAAGAGCATCCTGTTCAGGAGCTTTGCTTTGGCCCTTTGCAAATCCATGTGTCTGCAGTCAGTACAGTATGATCCAGCTACAGCTGACAACACTCACTACAGTGTTTGCACAGCAGCACAGGTCTTCACAGCCTTTCCTCCTTTACTCATTTTCCCTAAGCATGGCTATTGTGGAGAGTTATATACGCACACTTACAACGGCATCTTTTTATGCAACATTTCAGATAAACAGGCATAATTAGCAGAACAAAGCCCACATTTTAAAATCCTGTGTAGTGCTCTGTTAAGAAAGCCATCCAGTGCAGGTCTTGATTGGAAAGCTGGCCGTTCCTCTGCAGTTACAGCTAAGTGGATTCTATGATTTTCTGTTAACTGAAGGAGAAGGATGAAATCAAATATGAGATTACAATCACTACTGCTAAACACTGACATCAAGGTGATGGGATGAGCTGTCATCACAGAATGCCTCCAAAGAGCATCTGCCTCCCCCTGCAGAGCTGGCCCTGGGGCAGGCTCAGGGCTCGAGTCAGAGAAGGGAATCTCAGGACAGCAGTGAAGTGGAGATGAGCATGTATGGAGGAAAAACTGAAGGTAACAGAGTTTTCTGGTCTTGCTTAAGCCATCCCATCCAGAGGATGGGGATTTCTAAGTGTTCTGCTAGGGATTTAAGTGTTATGCCAAAAAAGGCAACCTCATGGTTATTGGCAAGGAGTAGTCTGTGCTAGAAAATCCCACAAAGTACCCGTGCATGAGTGTCACTCAGACTACACCAGGAATCGATGATTTGTAGCAGGCTTTTATCTACCAGCAGATCTATACTGCAGAAATTGAAGTTTTTATGTGTTTTAATTTTCTTCTTTCTTCATAGAAGGGACAAAACAATAATGAAAAATTGGAAAAATAATTGAAAAATACCGAAGCTGTTCTGAAAAGTTAGCAAATGCTTTAAAAGAAGTTTCTCTTGCACTCAGCAGATGGACTAGAATACAGACTGCCTGATTTTCACATTGCTGCTTTAATTTGGCACTGAGTGATTCAAACAAAGGTAGAAGTAGGGGCCTTAATTATTATTTTGCATCACTTCCCTGTAGTCAAATTCTAGGGATAACCTCTGCCGAGCTATGCCTGGGATCTGCAGCTGCCATGTGCTGTTCGCCAGTGGGCTGAGACCCTGCAATGATGTCTCTGCTGTACAGCTGATGGCCACAAGCTCCCTGTAGAGTGCTCAGGAGTTGACTACAGAGCACATGCTCCTGTAAGGAAAGGGGATTTGCTTTCACAGGATTCCCTCCTTGTGGCATTCTCTGGGACACCATCATCCTTCTGTCTGACGAAGCACTCAAATGCTTAAGTTTTGCTTAAGGTTAGAGCTTCCTGAGATAATTCTCTGGGAGGAGAAAGGAAGGAAAAAAGACAAAGGAAATCACAGCGCAGTTTTGTACACAAGGGGCCATGGTTTAATGCAGTATACTCAGAAGAGGATTGTGCCTTATCTTCTGAAATAATACAAAGCAGAAAAGTGCCTGAGGATCTTTTTACCCAATCCCCTGTTAAAAAAAAGGTTTGATATTACCTTTATGAATAGAACCTGAGTCCCCCACCTTCTGCGTTGCTGTTACACACTCCACTCTGCCCCAAGGAAAGCAATAAACCCACAGCACCAGCTCTCCATCCTGACTCGAGCTGACACTGATGTGATTCTGTGAGCATCAGCCCTGCTGGTAAAGATGCACTGCAGTGTGGCATTGCTCAGCAAAGTGCCCCATCAGTATGTGATGTCTCACTGAGTCTTGCCTAACTACAGCACTGCTAAGCTACGGGGTTGGTTTTCAACGTATTTCATACTATCCTGCTTTATTATTTGTATTTATTTTGCATCTGCTCTACTTTGTATTTCATTCATGAACCTTTGTATTACATTCATTATAATCAGCATTGAAGAGATTGGTGCTGAAAATCCAACAAACAACAGACAAATCTGTGTCAGAATGGGTTGTTCGTTTTGATGCCTGGGGTAATTTTTTCTGAACGGTTTATTTAGGATATCTGGCATTTCTTAAATGTCTTTGTTAGAATACTTATCCTTAATTCCTTTCCTGTATGGCTGTGGTTACTGTTTAACAGCTGTGTGACTGTGGCCCCACTGCTGTCAGCAGAGGGATTCTGGATGCTCATCCCTGAATGTCTGCACTTCGTTGCTCAAAGAATTACTTCCAAAATGCACAGACATGGGAAAATGTGGAGGTAAAGGGGCACTGATTAATCACAAGGCACGGGGACAGGAAAAGCTGATCAAAGCTCAGTGGGATGAGAAAATCAGCACTGCTCATCTTGGGCATGCAGAAACGAAAGCAAGTAGTGCAAAATGTGTAAACCTGGGCAAAGTGTCTGCCAACTCATTACACTGTCATGTCACACTCCTGGCCCTCCTCCTAAGAGATGCACAGCTACAACCTGGAGGAATCATCGCTGATTACCAGCTCCAAGAAACCCAAGGACTTCCTCCCAATTCACTTGTTTCTTCTCTGACAGGAGCAAGATTTCAAAAATGAAAGAGGACTTTACTACTTAATAGTCCTGAAAGCCAAGCAAGGCTATTAGGATATAAATACACAATCTTCTTTTGCAAAGAAGCATGAAAGAAACTGCCATGGAAGAAAGCAGAAGTGGTATCTGGAGACATCCATCAAATGAGGGATGCGGAACCAAACAGAAGTATCTCAGACAACAGAGATCTCCAGCCTGGGGGCAGGGCTCCATTTGCTGAGAACAAAGTGATGGAGGTGTTTACCCCAGCTGCCTGCCTGGCAAATAATTCAAGCCTGTGACAAGAGAAGCAAGCGACAAAAAGTCACTTGGGGCAAAGGATGACATTCATAGCAGTGCCCAGGCACCCACTTGGATCGGTGCTTCTTGTAGAAGGTGTTTTCTCCTGGGACACCAACAGCTTCTGCAAGCTGAACCAAAGCTGTGGCACAGAGAGGAGAGGGCAGGCATGAAGATAGCAGCACGTGCTGCTTTTGTTGCTGTTAATCAGAACACGAGTAAATTCTTTCTTCCATCTGTGACTCCCACAAATGAATGAGATCTCCTCTCTGTTTTTTTCTCAACTGCTCTGCTCACCAGCCCTTGTTCTGCATGTCACACCAGCCCTCTATGACGGAGTAAAGTGCACGCACCTCCAGGCAGTACATTTTTTTCCATTTGATTTGGGTTTTAAATGCATTGAACACAAGAACTTTTGAAACTTGGTGATGCCTGAATACTTAGAGCACTCATTAAACATTTAGAGTGCGAAGGGGAAGAGAAAGCAAACAAACCAACAACCAAAACCCCAGAAGAAATGCAGAACAGGGAAATCGAGTTCAAGGCAAACTTTCTTCAGGGGCAGATTCCCTCCTCTGCCCAAGGATGAAGGAACATTCGCTCTTCCATATTCAGTGGTTGCTGGGACCTGGCAAGCTGTGATACCACTCGGGGCTGTTTTAAATTGCTGCCCTGACACAAAGGCGTCTGCGGTGATCTGAAAGCATACGGAATAAAACGAATACAGAGCATCCTCCTGTTTCAAAGAGCCTCTGTCTTCCTCAGGCATGCCACTGCCTCTCTGCACCTCAGGCAGGCCTGCTTTCATCTGCTTGCTTCACACTGCTGGGGCTGCCTGGGGCGGGAGGGCACTGCACGAGCATGGCACAGTGCATGCACGGCTGTGCCAGAGCGGGCTCCCAGTGCCCTTGGTGATGTCACACAATCCTAGTGCTCTTCTCGTTCATCCCAAGAGAATTCTTCCCTGCCCCAATTCAAGATGCTGGAAACTCCTCGATGACATGGGAAGTCCTGCAGCTCTTGTGCAGCTGTACAGATTCCTGACCTGCAAGAAGGAGAATGGAGATGGGAACTCCTGTCAGTATCACTGGAGCTGTGGCAAAGGCAGTGTCCGTGCTGAAGTGACCCAGCACACTTCTGCTGCTTGACCATGGCCGGACTTGAGTCCCAAGTTCAGCAGAGCGAGCTCAGTCCCAAAGAGCTCTGAAATCACTTTAAGTCACATCTGCAGCTTTCTGAGCAGTTTATTAGCAACACATGCATACAATTTCCTGCATAATTCAGATTTGCCTGGAGGGACTCGCATCATTTGTCAACAAAACCACCGAACGCTGCGGGGAAGGATGCTCTCATCACATATTCATTACAACTATTGCCCAAAGGGCCTGAAGGAAAGCCCACAAAGGATGGGGTTAGCTCCATTGAACTCAAGGCACCTACAGGGTCTGCTCCATGAGCCACAGTTTCTCCCCTGTTAGGCACTGCAGGGTGCTTGTGTCCCCTTACTGGCCTCTGCAATGAGAGGACCACAGCACAGTGGGACATTACACCTGATGCCTGGATCCCTGTGCTCTTCTGCAGATGAGCCACGCCATGGGGCATCCTCCACAAGCCCTGGATGCTTGAAACTGAGCTTCCAGCCCCAAATCCTCACCACTACAAGCACTCCTGGCTAAGCCTGAATCGTGGCTATAGCAGAATTCAATCCCACTTTCACATGACGTGTTAAGTATGAAGCTGTCCGAATGGGCAATGACAAAGTCAGTGCAGAGCAAGGTTTCAGGGATGCCATCTTCAGTGAGGGACGTAACCCACCATTTTTAACTGTAACTCCCTGCTTTTGTAAGGGCTGAAGTAACTTCAGAGCATGTTGAATAGCAGGCTTTGGGTCATCACCCATCAAAACCATGGGTAAGCAAAGAACAAGGTTGAGGATGGGTGATTTAACAACAAACAAACAAACAAAAAGGTAAAGCACCCAGTTCTTACAGAGCATGGGTATTATCTCATTTTCTATTTACTGTCAAGATCTCTGTGATAAATAGTCCTTCATGACTCTGATTTTCACATGCTAGAGTTATTAAACTTAATTGTGTTCTGCTCTGTGTTTTATTAGAGCTGGGATGAGTTTTCACGATTCACCCAACATACGTATTTCTCTGTAATCTCATTGTTTTGCTCTTGGTCTCAGAAGTTATAATATTAACCTATGTCAATAATTCTGTCTAGCAGGAGTGATGATACCTGAAACAGAGAATTTAAAGCACGGAAACCATATATTATCTCAAAGACAGAAAAATGAAGATCAGTATAATCACTGGATGAATGTGCTGAGAGCAGCAGGGGGCTGTACAGCCAGGGAATATTTCTATTATGTACTTACAATAAGTTTACGTGCTGCAAAGTCCTCTTCTATTAGCCTTTGGCTGTGATACGACTTGATACGACTCTTCCCCCTTCCCACATAACTACGTGTAGCATGAAGAAGCATCCTAAACACCACTAGCTCCTGGAAGAATTGCAGGGTGCATCCACAACACAGAGCAGCTCAAGGAGCTGTGTCCTGAGACTGTCATGTTCTATGCAACCACGTTTTTCTAGAGGCTGAGCTTCCTGAAGTCCAAACACCTCTGGAATTCCAGCTAGAAAGGCTTATCTTGGAAGCAGAGGAACTCAAGGAGCTTTCACTGCAATGCCATACGTCACCAACGTCAAATATTCCCCCTAGAGTGGAACAGACATTTTCCAGACTTGAAGTTGATCTTCATTTTCTTTCCCATCATGAATTTCCAAGAAAGCCTTCGGAGTAATCCACCTATTACTCCTGCCTAAGTCTCCTGAGATTCATTACATTTCAGTCAGCTGCCAGAAGGCCCCGGGTCCCAGGGCAGATGAAATGGAGACATCAGTGAACCTGCAGTGAGCTGAGAGGAGCTGTAATGTATTCTGGGGAGGCTGTATCCCTGGGTCTAGAATTACACAGATATATGTAATGAATAAACCATTCACTTCCTATTGTGTTACTGAGACTGTAATCTCTAAAAATCCAAAATTACCTGGAAAAGAATATGATATTCAACAGCAGCATAACAGCAAACTATCCCCCAAAGCAGAGAGTTCAGCTTACAGTATAGTTTGAAGTGCCCTTCTTCTGTGGGAAAAAATGTGCCTTCAGTTCTCCAATAATTGTTTCAAATGAGTCTTTTAAAGCATTGAAATGCCAAACCACGAGACAAGAACATGCACCGTATTAAGCACCGTGGGTCACATTATCAGACTCTCTTCTGCAATCTCAGGAACCAGGCATTGAAAAAAAATCACCCCTGAACAAATGCACATATATTACTTGTTTCCTGCTCCTCTCCCTCTCCTTCTTTCCATTCCCCCATCCTTGCAGATGCTGCAGCAGCAGCACAGGGTCTCTCCCTGCAGACCCCTGGCTGCCCCAGCCCTGTGCAGCATCCTGCCATGCTGCCCCAGCTCATCCTCACTGTCCCAGACAAGAGTTTGGGTTTGCTTTAATTATGCTGAAGTTCATCAGTCACCAAGTACTGAGTGAGAAGCACTGCTCATCCCACCAGGAGGGCTCAGGCATCATGAGGAGTAAAGGAGCAGCACAGCTGAAAGCCCAACCTGTTACTCTGCAGGGCAGTGCAGCCTCTGGCTCCAGATGCACCCACAGTTGTTCCAGCTACAGCAGCCAGATGTGTTCTGCATCACATCTGCACAAGCCAGAGGTGGGACGTGTCCCTGCATCTTGCCCTGCCCCCCACCCATTCACCATTTGCTCCTTCAAGCACTGCTCAGCATGGTAACACACAGCAGGTTGGGGCTCCTCCAGAAAAACAAGGATGACTGCAAAGAGTTCTTATGGAGAAGTCCTTCCTTGAGAGATAACATGCTGTACAAAGATGAGGGTGTGAAAACCATTCCCACTGAGGTCGCTCTGATGTTGAATTATTACATCCCTTATCACGAAGCCCGTAGCTAACAGCAGATATTTCTGCCCCGTTTCTGGAAGTCATGTGATCTGAAATTTTCCATTTTCACAGAGATATAAATAAACTCTAACCGGGTTTGCAGATTTTCAGACAGCAGAAAAAAGAAGCTGGAAGGCTGACTTGGCCTTTGAAGCATCACCATGGCTGCAGAGGTAAATGGAGAAACACAAACATTTGTTTAAGAGTCCCATGGTTTTTCAGTGTCTCCTGTATTTCTGGGGCAAGGCCTGGATTGCCATCCCAGTGGCCCAAGAAAGCCTCACAGAGAGCACCAAAAAATGGTACTTTTCCTTTAAAACATCCGCATATTCCGAGAGTGCTAAAAAATTGCTTATATATAAATCAGCTGGTCAGCTGCACTTACAGCAGTCAAAGTAATTCTCTTCCGAGCACTCCTCTCTTTAGGTTACAAAGCAAGGATCTCTGGCTGCTCTTTCCTGACATTCTTGAATTTCAAATAGAGACTCTGTGAGGCTGTTCTGCATTCTCTTAAAAATGCCTTTACAAATTATTTAAGGCAAGTTGTCTTCATGGTTTTCAGTTCACTACAGACAAGAAGCAAAGCTGAAAAGCACCCGCTGATAGCATTATAAATGCCATGCAGGTTCCTGTTTCAGTCCCAAACCTTACATCACTGCTGGCATTAATGGAGGCAATGCCTGATTTTGCACCAGCTTAAGTGAAACCAACATCAGAGCCACAAATATTTGATAAAATTACCATACGGAGTGAAAAGGTAGAGAGAAATTAACTAATTACTGATGTTTCAGATAAAATAGCTGGGCTATCAAGTGTTCTTAATAGCTGATTAAAGAAAGGAAATGATTTTTACCACCAGGAAGTAAGAAAAACGTTGACCAAAAGACTGTGAATACAAAAACCAAGCCTACAGAAAAACAGAAGTCCATAGAGACAATTGAGCAAAGCCAGGTGACAAGTGAGACAGACAGGAGCTTCATCTGCCATTGGGAGCCGTGTTTGAACCGCATGGGCAAACTCAGGGAACCAAACCCGTCCAGCTCTGTTGGCTAATTCAAGCTCATCATCAATTAGCTGCACACTGAAGGTGATTATGGTTGATCAGACCGCCCTTAGAAAACCAGGCACTTCAGTCTGCAGTCCTACAGCATTTATTTGAAACTTCCAGAACTGCAGATACACATTATCCAACCAAGTGCTTTTGACATCAGCTTGTTCACATTCCAGCTGCACCCAAAACCAAAGTAAAGCCCAACCGAGTCCCACGGCATAACGACACTCCTGAGTGTACGCCAGACCTCCCCATCCCATTTTAATATCTGCAGGTTCACACTACTTCTCCACCATCCCTCTCCAGCCAGGACATGAGCTAAACCCACACAATCCACAGGGTAACAGATGGAGCTGACACCAGGAGCCCTAATGAGCTATATAAACCAGATTTTATTAGCAAAGTCCGTTTACTGGCTGGGGATCCCAGATATCCAAGCCAGCCATTTCTGCCCATCTTACTCCATTCCTTTCCATTTGTTTCATTAAATAAATGGCAGGACTGGCTCCCAGCCACTGCCTACTGCCTTTGCCAGCCATGATCCCGGAGCAGCTGAAGAACCAGGCAGCAGCAGGCATTTGTAGGCATCTGCTCAGAGATGGGGGCTGAAGCTGGCTCATCTTTAACGTCCCTTCTAACCCAAGCCATTCTACGATGGGAAGATTCAGGAGGGAGAGCAGAGCTCGTCCAGCAGCGAAGGTTGGTGTGCATGGATGTGGGGTCCAGTTTGCACTTTAATCTCTATTTATGCGGTCTGAACTAATGACCCATGGATTAGCCCTTGCTAACAGGTGAGCCACTCTTCCATGAAGCACTTTGTTTCATCTCAGAGGTTGGCCAGAGATTAAAAAGAGCTCATGCCACATTAAAATAATACTTAAATTAGTACGAACAAGTCAATTGCCCAGCTGAGGCTGAGTAATCTGCTGGTGGGAGGCATGAATGAAGCAGAGCCGGGCACAAATGTTCCCCTAGAATAAATTTATATTCAAAACAACAGGCAGCAGAAGAGAAAATAAGGGATAAGGATCCTCCTGGGTGTGTGTGTGGATGGGAGCACTGTGCTCTCTGTTTTTGCCTTGCTCTGGAGCCACAGCAGAGCTGCTTGCTGAGCTCTCAGGCTGAGGGCACTCTGAGAGCAGGGCAAGAGATCTCTAAGCCAACAGCTTTGGGCAGAGCAGGCCTGGATCTCTGCTGGGAAGCAGCAGACACTGCGCTCACATCTGGATGGGGCAGCAGACTGATAGGACTTCTCCATGCTGCCTGCTCGTTTCTTTTCCTCTCTCTGACCCATCCCTGTCCCTCGTGCCTTCACTTCTTTCACAGCATAACAGGTGGTCGCTATTTTCCCGTGGCTTTCTTCACAAATTGCAGGAGGGAGGCAGCATCCCAAGAACCCAGCTTGACTCTGACTCCCCTTTCCTCTTCCCCCAGCTGCTCCAGCAGCCCCATACTCATTCCTGCCTGAGGAGGTGAGGTACCAAGGAACAGGGCTGTGCCAGGAGAAATCAGAAAACAGGAGAAGATCTGCTTATTCAAATGTGTTATTTTTATCTTGGCTTTACAAGGAATGCGTGCAGGCATGCATGGCTGAGTCCATCAGTGACTGTACAACTCAACAATGATAGAATGAGGCTGGGTTTTTCCCCATCTTCTCCTATTTTCCTTAAATAATTTCCACACACACACTATGCAGGACGCCAAAACAGCCCCAAACTTTGGCGAAGCTCAGGAAACGAGGTGGATTCCTGCAGCAGTGAAGCACTTCCCAGGCTCAGCTCGCGGACAATACCACATCAGGTGGCCAAAGGGCTCTTCCAACCCAAACACCCCCTTCTTTCCCCAATCCCTCCCAGCCTCCTCCAGACATTGGAGCGTAGATCCAAACCCCTCCTGCAGAGCAACTTCAGAGCCTCGAGTGCTCGATGCTGGTGCAGCTGAAGGGAACTCACTTGCAGAGATACCGAGCGTGGCTGCCTGCCCAGTTCCAACAAAAGATGGATTTTGTAAAGCCAGCTAAAAACCATGCCATCCATTAGCAGAACTACAAAGCAGAACATTTGAAAGTTAATTGGTTTTGCAATTAAAAGATACGCACAACATGCGATGCAATTAATTTTACATAAACTTGGTCAGGAATTAAACGTGAAAGCACTTGGTTACTTCCTTAAATGAAGCGTGTGTTTACTTCCACCACAACTATCTTCTATGCATACAAAAACGGGAGGCACAGAGCAGCTCTGCATATGGACAGTGCTGTGTTTCACTGAGTGCACACTGCCCAGCCTGCAAGCCAGAAGGTAATCCAGCAGATTCTCCTGGAGCACGTTCACATGTCTAGATCCCTCCCTGCACACCACAGCCCCTGCCACGAGTGGCATTGCTTCAAACAGCAATGAGACACCTTGGAAATAAGGCAGTGCTTACATCTGTGTGCCACGCAGGGAGAAAAGAGGCAGAGTGAAAGCGAACCAGATGCTCCCAAAGCCTTACAGGCTCAGCTCCCCAGACCCAGCTCCTTCCCTGTACTCCAGTGCTCCCCACGGTGTGAGGAGCAGCCCTTGGAGCAGAAGCAGAGCAAACCAAAGCACTGTTTTCCCTCAAATAACTGATTGCCAGATAATTAGCTCTTTTGTTCTGCATACACAAACGCAGCTAGTTAATTACAGGTCACCTTGTCAATAGTTTCTCAGTTTGCTCTGGGTCTTGCTGCTGGGAAGCACATTTAGCAGCAAGCACAAAAGGAAAACTGCAGCACTGCTAAGAACAAGATTTGCTCAGAACAAGCTTTAAAAAAAAAATTCCTCCAGGGTTGTCTGCAAGAGCTGTTGTTTCAGGAGGAGCCACAACAGCCAGCACTCCCATTATGCCTCGTTGGTTTGTCATTCTGCAAGCATAAAGATCAGCAATGCTGCAATCCAAACGACTTTTCTTCCACGAGCTTTGCACACATAAAGGAGTTAAAACAAAATCAAAGCAAACAGTGCTAACCAGCTGTAGCCCACCAGAGTACTTTCAGTTATTGACCTGTGCTGCATTTATCTCAGAGCCAGTGGGCTTTTTTGTTTGGTTTTGTTTTGCCTTTCCCTCCAATGAGACAGAAGACTTTTTTCTACCTTTGATGTCTCTGCATTCAGTGGGGTGTCGAGAAAATCCTTGCAAAGAGCAGATGCTGCAGAAACACACCACTGCAAAGGAAGGAAACAAGGCAACACAGAAGGCAGATGACCACGACGTTTCAGCTCACTCCCAGCCCCTGCCCCACTCCCTCCTGCACCTTTGGGGGCACTGAGATCTCAGCATGAGGGCTTGAGATGAGGGGAGGCAAAAGCAGGACCATGCGTGGCCCCATCATTACAGCTTGTGCTCCTCCAGACTGCACAGGGCAGAGCCAAGAGGCACCTGAGGTCCCAGGAAGATGGGCATTGCATGGACTTACCCCGGGCACCCAGCAGACATCTCTCACCTTCGTACCAGTCAGACAGCAGCAGAGCTGTCGGGTTCAGTCCCTGCAGGTTTCCCTTGCACCCCGGGTAGCAGAGGAAGCACTTGGAGCTAAATGAGCTTTCTCTTTACATTTAATCAGCCCAGTATGTTAATTGAATATGAATTGATTGCAAAGGACGTTAATTGAGATTTAAGAGAGATACATTTAGGCACCCATGTAATTAACTCAAAATAACAGAGGCAATAAGTGTGGAAGCTTATTAATACAATAACCAAGGATCATTTGGATAGTTCTTCCCCACACCCACACAACTTCACAGCACGGCTATCACAGGTTACATGCATCCTTTCAGAATACACCCCGTCAACTGCAGCTCAATGACAGCCAGCCAGCTCTGGCAGCAGCTCTGCCTCTGAGCTGAGGCCGTCCCCTGCTCCCCCTCTGTGGGGTTCCTGCTGCTCCCCACTTCCACACCAGCCCTGCTGCTTCGAACTGCACAACTTGGGAGAGTTCAACCAGGAGCTGTTCATAAATGTGACAAAGAGCACCAGGTCGGGAACACATAGAAAGATGTTTGGCTACTTGACCAGACTTGGCATGTAAACAAGCCTTCATTTCCCCTTTCGCCTTTTTATAGCTAATAAATTATTGGAGGGCTTTTGGCTTGTATCAGCTTTTGTTATGGTTTATCCAGTGGTCCCCAAATGGGCAGAACTGGGGAAGGGAAGTCTGCATGTGACACAGCACCGAGAGTCTCTGTTTTGAAGCAGCAGACCTTTTTTCCCCTTGTTTTTCTCAATATCTTTATCCAGCATCAAAGTTCTCCTCTGAAATAAAACTACATGTGGCCCTTTGGGGCTAATTACCAAATCCTCAGGTGGATATTCTCTTTTAGAGAGGTTGAAAAAGGAAAGAAATAATGCTAAGTCAAGTCAGTACATTAACACTTTTCAAAACATACATCAT
The DNA here is from genome assembly GCF_038088225.1 of Cyrtonyx montezumae. NCBI lineage: Eukaryota > Metazoa > Chordata > Aves > Galliformes > Odontophoridae > Cyrtonyx > Cyrtonyx montezumae. The sequence goes on from NW_027072036.1 coordinate 3,348,695, forward strand.
TTATCTACTACAGAGATTAGGTTTGGAGGTCTTCTTGATGACTATTGGCCATTCCAACTAACAGGAAAGGAGCACTGTTATCACTGGAGTTGGAAGAAATTGCTGACGATAGGAAAGACAGATTTCCCATCCCACAATAATTAAAGGATTTCCAAGACACTCTTACTTGAGGAAAAAAGCCAGAACTCTACATATTGTTATCACTTGGTGCACCAAAATCAGTGTTTACATTGGCTCACAGAGAACTGCAGATCATTCCCTGGATGTCTCATTTAAATATTTGCTAATGTAAATGAATATTTTTAAAGCAAATTGTATTCAAATAAGAAACAAAGTACCCACGTTTTCAGTACTGCACACAAAGGAAACACTTTGATTTCAAAGAAGTACCATCATCAGTGGTCTTTTAAAAAATACACAGTATTTCATGTGCTCAATCAACTGTAATCATGCTTTCCTACTGCTTAAGAAAGAGTGAAACTGTGTACATAGAAATACCAAAAGCAAACTGAAATTCGAAAGGAGATCTTAAACCAAGCCTGTCTCCTTTATTATGTTGGTGAGCTCTCGATTCCAACACATACAGCCATGTGGGAAGACCTGCAGCCCAGGGCCCCAAGCTCTGGACATCAAGCCCCTCACCAGAGAGGCACAGAGCTATGCAATCTGCCAACGGGATTTCCCCCTGCCCCTGGAGCAGAGGGCTGAGCACCAGGCTCCCAGTGCCATCACCCTCAGCAGAGGGTTTCCATCCACGTTTCAGGGATCACAGCAGATCAGCTCACAGTACCTCCAGCACTCAGCACTGCTGTATTTACTCCACACGGCCAGGTGCTTGCAGAATAGATGCTATCATTGCATTTAAGCTCTGAGCTAACTGCTCCAGGAGGACAACTGGTTTACAAGCAGTTCTGATGAGGCCATCAGAAGCACCAGCATCAGTGCTGATCAACACAACTGGAGCTGTTCAGTGTACATACAAAGTGCTCCTGTCAGCTCCATGAAATAAAGCAAAGCCCACGATGCCATATCATTTCCCTTGCAGATCTACCACATTTGGTGAAGGTATGAATTCCTCTCATTTTCTGTAATGAGCTCATCACTGTAACATCACATTAGAGATACAGCAAACACAGAAACTGAGCTGCTCTGCAGATGTCAGCCATGCCAGTGCCACTCACTGCACACCAGCAGTGGCTGCATGACAGCTATATCAACCCCTTGAAGCCTTCAGACCATTCCCAACCTACCTGAGTATGTGCAGCTGATAGCCAAGAGCACACAGCCCAACAGCCTGCAGCACTGCCAAGCCCTCCTGGATCATGAGAAGAAGCCACAGATGACCATCATCACACTTCCATCTGTCCTGGCTGTAGGTGGATAGGAACAGAGTCCCAAGAGTGCTGGGGACATCTCAGAGCACGAGGAAGGGCCCTTCATCTCCAGGAATCGCACCATTGCAGGCAGTGCAGCTCAAATATGCAGTATTTTAATAGGGCTGTATTTTAAAGTATGCCCATAAAGGCAATAAAACAAAAGGTTAATACTAGCAAGTCCATAAATTTAGTAGTCAAGGATTAGTACATTCTGGTTCCGTTTCTCATACTTGATTGAAATTTTAGATACAAAGGTTTAAATTTGTCCTTGCACCAAGTTTGAGGCAGCAGAAAGAACCAGGCAGGGCAGTTCAATAGCTTATGAATCTCAGTAATAATTGCCACTGAAAAAAAACCTACAGTACAGGCTGGACAGGCACGGGGTTTTATGACAACTCCTGATTTCTGTGTCACACATCAGTGCCCTCAGCAGGCTGTGCTGCAGGGAACCCTCCTGAAGCCAACTTGAGCTGCCTGGAAGTCACTGCTTTAACCAGGAGCTGCCCTCCTTGGCCACTAAAGTAGTTCTGAGTGCACACACAATGTGCTCCACTCACTCTCATGGGCACAGACAGCTGACCCCAAAGCTTTACAGCTCAGCCCTCCACGGGGATGTCCAGGCACAAATAGCTCCATCTTTAACTCATAAGCTTCTCCACCTCCGCAGCTGTGGATTTTACCAGAACCCAAACCATGCTAAGAGTGTGCAGTACTGCTGTGCATCACCTCCCTGTGCTCACATCCACACAGAGTGATGACAGTGTGGTACTCCCAGGGAGATCCCGATGGCTAGGAATGGCAAAACTGCTAAACTGCACAATCACTACCCTCACGAATTACAAAAAAAAATACATATTTAAAGGAGTTGCTATAAGTCATTTGAGGGCAAACTATTTTTCCTTGTTCTCCTGAGAGTTATGGCCCATTCTGCCTCTCAACATAACCCACTGTTTTTCCAAGAGTCACTGCAAGTATTTCATCTCGAGCCAAGATTAGTGCTGTGCCATTTACTATTCTTATTACAATCTCCATGAGAACAAGCCTTCCACGTCTTCAACACCACCTGTAGCCACTGACTTATAGTTATGTTCCCGCACTGTTACTTTGATGTCTTCCGTATTCGGTTGTTTTTATGGGGCTGCCTCTTCTGTTTTCTCTCCGTTTACGGCCCCACTAATCTGTGAGAAGTAGAAGCAGAAGGAGAGGAGCAGGAGAGGCGATCAATCAAACTGCAAAACACTGAGCAGGACAAAACAGCGCGGTGCAAAGGAACTACTTCCATCTGAATGGATGTAATGAGCTCCCAGGGGTACAAGAGGCATTTCCTCTCCCAAGTGGTGCCAGCCTCCTTCCAGAGGCCCTGTAATACATGTCACCAAACATCACAACACCATTCCCTGGAGCCTGATGGCCTCAGCAAGCCCGGGTCTCTCCTAAGGCAAGGAACGGAGCAGCAGAAAGAGCAGAACGCAGTGCAGGGCTAACCCAGCCATGTTTTAAATATGTTCCTTTAACAAGCACTGGTCACAACAGCCAGCCCTGTGCCAGAGGTCCCCTGCCTTGTTAGCACAGTGCTGTTACATCCTGCAGGTACAGCAGGGCAGGTCCCCAGGGGCGATGCTGCAGGGACTCTGGCTGTAGTTTGGGTACTGAAGTAGTTATTTCCCTTTCTAAGTAGTTCCTTTCTGATGTGAACTCTGAGTTCAGACACCAGAGAGGATGCTTCTCTCTGCAACCTGAGGCTGTGCATGCAGCATCCTCCCCAGGAAGGTGTGCATGCCATTCCCATGGCATTACTTACTAGTTCATGCTTCTTGCAGTCCCAACAGAGCCTCTAGCTGCCTGGCACTGCTCTTGTGAAAGGATCTCCATAGGACTGGAAAGTCACAGGGCTCCTGCTTATCATGTGCCAGACGTCCAGGGGCACACAGGCTTTCTTTGTCCATCTGGAGGCTCAGATCATGTTTTGTGCAAAGAAATCAGCTATCCACCACAAGACTTTATCTTCAAAAATCTTTCCCCAGCCTCCAAACCAAAAGTCAGGCCATGAATCTCGATAAAGTGACAAACAAGGTGGGGCAGAAGAACAAGGTTGTGAGGGACATTATATGCAGGATGGTCTGAGAATTACGTCCTTAAGTTGCCTTGAAACAGCACAGACTTTCTAACAAAGTTAAATGTGCCTGGGAACAATTGATTTAGAATGAGCAAGATGGCTGGGAGGATTCGTCAGTAATTTTAGAAATAAAATTGTGATTAAAAACACTTCACTGTTAAAAGCTGGGAAGCAGATTGCCTGATTGTGATTAATACAGTACTGCAGGACGTGGCTGCCCAGAAGAATGGCACAGACTAAACCTGAGTTAAATTTTTATCCGACGAAATGTATCCGATGTAATCCAATAGGTCTTAAAAGGTTAATGTAAGCTAAATCAACGCTGCTTCTGTCCAGATAAGGTGTGGGAAATTGTCCTTGAGTGTGAATGTTCACAAATCTGGAGATGAGGGTAATAAAGGGCTTTCAGCTCATTCTAGCCTCTGCCAAATCCATTGCAATGCATGAAAAGTTGATAAGGGTACTCTGATTTATCAGCCAGCAGAAGTAACACTGGAGTGGTTTTTAAACACTTCTTCGTCTTGGTTTACATCAGTTTTCTTAATAAGCACTAAGAAAAAAAGAAAACCAACACCCCTTCGATGGCCAAAGACGTGGGAGCAGAAGGTGGCTATGGGAGCCCAGAAAGCAGCAGAATCCTGGTGTTCCCCTGGGGGTGAGGAGCATCTGGAGACCTGGCTAAGCACTGAGATGACGTTAGGAGAACTGCTGTGCTGGGATAAGGAGCTAAGTGGAAGCAGAGCTTCGGCATGCTCTGAAACTTCAAGCATGTGGTTAAATCCTGGGGATCAAGGAGATTTCCAAGCTCTGCTCAAATCCATCAAAGCTAACGGGGTGCTTAGCTTCCATTCATGACTCTGAAAATATCCCTATAAATTTATGGCTAAACTTTAAACATGGGCTTAAGTGCTCTGCTGGTGAGTTAAGTCAGAGCTCCTCACTTTCCTGCTCTCAGCCCCCAACTTTGCCACCAGTCCAATTGTAGATCTGTGGGCATCTCTTGGCTTAGCCCAAGCAGATGCACAAAGAAGAGCCCGCTCTACGTGCAGCTGGGGCATGCACTGACAGTGTACACAGCTTGCTTCCTGAAACAATATAGAACCTCAGGATCAATACGAAATTCTACAACAGGAGATCTCAGAATCACAAAGACAAAAGAAAAGAAAAGCCCTTGAGCTCCACCAGCCCCTTTCTGTAATGCACCAAGGTTTTGTCCAGCCTAGGTTTAAAGGCTCGAGGTCACTTCAAAATGCCAAATCCTGCAGAAACCATGATGACACTATGGCCTGGCGATAGGCGTACAGAACGTGCAGATTTGAATTGATGTGTGGACAGCTTTGCCCACTACAAAGCTGAGCTTCCTGCAATGTTTGCTGCTAAACACACAATGGCTCTCCTGCCAGCTACTTAGCCAGTCTTCTCCTCTACCCAAGCAGATGGTGCTAGGAGGGATGCACTCAGCATTAACTCTGTGTGTTATTGTTACAGTAGATTAATACCTGAACACTCCGTAAAGGCGTGAATTATGACTATGTATACAAACAAGCAGTAAACGCACACAAACTTCCAGGAGATGTATTTCCCCTGAATGAGCTGCCAATTACCAAGTACTTAGATATTATGTTTACACAGGCTTTTATAACCAACACTTGAAGCACCAAGCACTTAAAACTATCGATTCGATTAATTCAGCCATCTTCATAAAGCCATCCCCTCCTGCTTCCCCTGTAATGGAGCCCAGCTTTGCAGCCCCCCTGCCCACACCCAGCCCTGTCATCAGTGCTCAGGGCAATGGGGCACTCTCTACATCTGTGCCACCTTCAGACCGCAGCAGACAGGGTTAATTACACGAGATTCCCTCTTGCAGCACTCGTCTCCCTCTCTCAGGACCCCTCGTACCAAAAGTTGACCTGAAGCCACTTCACACAGATAACGCTGTGCACAGCTGAAATAATTTACTGCTTCTCATCATTAGGTATATCGTGGGGCAAAGAAATGCTCAAGGGTGCAGCAGAAGAACTCCTGCTGCCAGGTGCCTTTGCCTCCAGCCCTTGACTCAGAAGCAGTGGGGTCCTGCAGGCTCTATTATCCCTTTGAGCACATACAAATTAGCTCATTTGTCCGTCGCCTCATTATGCTGCCAGTTCTTCAGAACTGGGGATTTTTCTTGATGTGATTTGTACAGTGCCCAGCACAGACCCAGGCGCTCAGTCTCACCGAGGAGCAGCCAGACTCTCGTCATCGGATAAAACAATCAACATCAATCCATTCTGCAGCTCTGGCTGCCTCCCCCATCTTTAAATCAAGCCCGAGGTACCATGCTTTCCTGTCACCTGAGCTCTTCCCCTCAAATCATTATTTTATAGCCTGCAAAGAAGTTTAGCTTAGGAGAAAAGAGGCAAAAAGTAGCATCCCAGCTCCTCAGCGAGAGATGGAAGGCTAAGTAGTGGCAAGAAGGGCAGCCAAATCTCAGATTATTATTTAAGAGAGAGTAATAAATAACACAGGCAATGCTCATGTGGGCTGTAATGGGTTTTACCAGCAGAACGTGCATCTTAAAGGACACAGCAGAGGGAGCCAGGTGACAAGTCCCACAAGCAGAGGCTCACGACACCCACTGCCTCCTGAGAAACGAGGCACAGCAGGACAGGAGACAGCCTCAGAGGGGACAGATGATGGAGATGGCTCTCTGCTGTCCCTAACTTCAGGCAAACAAAAAACCCCAGCAAATGGAAGCTAACTCTACAAGGAATAAATCAGGAGCATGGAGAAATAGAACTCAGTCTGTTCCCATATTAAATGCTTCCTGTTCCCCTCCATCTGGCAGGGGATGGCCCCAGGACGGGGTATCATTCCCATGGGGGAGGACACAGGTCCAGCACTGCCCCCCACGCTCCCACACCAGCATCACCTCACCCTGCTGAGCTCCAGCACTGTGTGCCCGACCCCACAGGGGTACTGCAGGAGTGGCAAGGAGCAGAGAGCCTGCCTGCCTCCTCCTCCCATCGCTTAACTCAAGGTTTCCAGCGATTTTCTACCTGCAGAAAACAGACTGGGATGTGTTAGGATGTGGGCAGCGCTGTGCGATAAGCCAAGCATTGTTCAGCATTCAGTACAACCTTGGCAGCAGTAATAGTCACCTTGAAGTCAAGAAAAGCATTTGCAAACGCAGCCACCTTCAAACGAAAAGTGCAAATGCTCTCCAGCAGGGCAAGCTTGGCACAGACCTAACAAGCCAGACATTTGAAGAAATTGCTTATGAAAAAAAGATGAAAAAACTCCTACTTTGGTGCCACTGGCCAGCGAGCCCCGTTTGGCAGCACTCCTGTGCATGGGATAATGTTTGTTCCGTGGCTTTCACACCCACTCAGATTTACTCAGTGACAGGGAGCAAACAACACTCAGGAGAGCTCTGCTTTCTCTCCCGTAGCTCAGCCAGACAGGATTCAGGAGCAGTGCGTTGGCCAGGCTACGTTACACCAAAGCAGTGGCCACAAAGAGCCTCGGGAAGCTATAGGGCTGGCAGAACTGCACTCAGGAGCAGGGCAGTAAGTGGGGCTGGGACATCCACACCAGGATCTCTGCCTGCTCCCAAAGCAGCATCCAGAATGTGGCAGAGCACAGCTCCACAGCTCCTGAAATTGCCTACATCCATGAATAGTAATAGCTTACCATTAAAAAAAAACAGTCTGTATTATTCTTTTGATAGTGTTGCAGTGTTCTTGAAAAATAGGTGTTATTTATTTGATCGTCCCCTAAAGATTCTTTTGTCACAGGCTATTGTGTAAATTTGTGTTCAGACCATTTTTTTAAATGTTGAATTATTCACTTGATTGGCCTTAATGTCTTCTCCTGAACACCTCAATATGGTGCGATTATCATCAATAGAAGGAGGGCTAATAAAAATGTGGAAATAATAACTGCAGCTGGATTTTCAAAAGGGAAAGGATAATTTTCGAACTGCTAAAACATTAGTAGTTAAGAAAGTTAAGATAAGGGTAATAAAGCCTCGTGCTTCAGGGCTTTGCAAAAGGGGTTAGGAAGTAATTATTTTAAATTCTTTCTTCACTATTATGTAATTTAACTCTCGTTAATAAAGGACCCAATTTTCAAAGGCAATGAAAGATGTAGCTGCGAACTAGATGAGATTTTAGAAAATAGAAGTCAGATCTCAGCTTGCTTCAGTGCTTTCCAAAAACCCCCCTAGACACTTATTTGCATCTTCCAACTCCGACGATAAAATATTTTTTTCTTTCCAAAATGTCAACTTGCTGAAAGCGAGGCACTCTGCTGTAATGCAGGGGCATTCGCTCATGTGTCTGAGGTCCCAAGTACTGGAGGCTGAGGCACTGGGTTGGATTCATCTGCAATTCAGAAGCCCCTGATGGATGAGAGATGCCAGCTGCCCAGCCTTTAAACACGGGCTCAAAAGGAGCCCTGCTCATCAGTCTGGTGATCCCAGTTCCTCTGTTTCAGACACTTTCTTCCAGCCTCACCACGCTCTAGCAGGACAAAGGAGCCTGATATATGTGCCCCATCCTTCATGCATGAAATACAATATCTTGTTCTTACTTAAACTCGTGCTTTATATTTTCATGAGAGATGCTTTTCATCTCCAGTATGCCCCAACATGGATGGTGAGATGACCATCTCTGCTATTTCCACTCATTTACCTGTAATCAAAACCTGCCAGAGCTGCAAGAAGTGATGCTTTACCCACAGTTTTCCACCACGATGCTCAGTGTTGAAAGAACAGCTTCGACTGAAACAACTTTCCTGCATTTTTAGGCAAAAGCTGAACCCAAACCACTTGGCTGTGAAAGCTCTGCTGGGCCTTCCTCACACACAAAATTACTTGTCGAAATATCCAGACCCACCAGGATGGGCTTAAGATATTCAACGACGTATGAGAAATTTCTACTAAGCCCCTAAGTTTGAAAATGCTTTAAAGAAGGTCTGGAGGATGCAAGCAATGCAAGCAATGCAGCAACATGGCCAGGGCTGGCTGCAGAGCCATGCTGCAGCAGCAGCACGAGGCAGGGTGCAAGCAGCACCCACAGGCAGCAGCTGAAAGAGCTCTTTAATGTTCTTTTCATAATGGCATTAATATGGTGGTGGTGTTATTGTTTACATTATTATTATTACTATTATTATTCAGACAGGATGCAATGTTAATAGAGCTCCTTCACAGTCACCCGTGAAAATAATACGTATGTATTTAAGAGCCAGAAAAAGCTATTCCTGAATATCAACTGATGCTTGGTAGCATTTTTCAACTTATCCCAAGGGAAAATATATTAAAACTAAATGCATTTCTCACATTCCCTATCATTACATCTTCACATTGCTTTGGATTTAAATCCAAGCAATGTGGTGGTTAGGTCAACAGAGCCTTGTTTTGGCCTTGCAGAGGCAAACACGTCTACCTTGGCTGAGCAGGGTGCATTCAGACATCTGCCTGCTGTGTGCTACAAACACAGCATGCACCACATCATGGCCCCTGGCATGAATAATGTGGAGTTACCAAAAATACGGTCACCATGGTAACTGCTTCAAAACAACATAAAGGCTGGGTGGGAAAAAATGGCCTGGGAAGGGGTCAGCCCTGCGTGGATCTGGTTGGAAGGGGAACGGAGCGTGGAGTATTGGCCAACCATTGTGAAATGCAGTGTCATTGGAAGGTGATGGCAGCTCCGTGGCCAAGGGCAGCTCTCACCTACTGTGCTCAGTGCAGGGCAAGCACCTGGGGCTGCCCAGCACTCCTGAGGTGCAGTGAAGTGGTTTCAGACACTCCAGAAATACCGCTGGTGGGACTCCTGCTCTGGGCTTAGCACCAGCACTGAGACCTCCAGCAACATCTCCTAATGTCTCAGCATTTGCAGCATCCACTTGGTGTTTCTCCTGTTTTTGTGCTGTGCTCTCAGCCTAGTATCAATGATAGAACATTGCCCCATTGGCCCATCTTTAGTCTTTCCCATGGACTGGTACCTTGCAGCCAGAAGGAATTGCCTGAAGGTCCCTCATGCCTCCTTCTGCAGTTAACTAATCCACCATGACTTTCCCACAGGGGTTTGCTTCAAGGACGTTTCACAGAATCCTTGGGAGAAGCAGCTCTGTTGGCCTGGAGGCTGCTCACAAACAGCTTACACCGCCTGCATGCTATTTGTGACATGCCTTTGTTGGGGGGCAATCACTGGGCCTTGTTTCTGGTCTTCAGCCAAGGAACCGAAGCAATTATGCTCCTAACAGGAATTAACATCAACACAGAACTCATTCGTGATAGACTTCTGAAACCACTTCAATTTGTGCTAGGGTTTCCAAATTCCCCATGATTTTCTGTATTCCCATTACACTTTTCCATCACCGACTGTAACAAAGTACACTTCACATTCAAGAGATTTCATAATAAACTCAAAGAACGTTTGCTTGGTATCAGATTCAGAGCCCCACAGTGCCTCTGCTCCATCCATCTGCAATCACTTCAGTGCAGAATAGCACCAGGAACTGAGCAGTAAACACTGCTTCACAGAGTGTTTGATCTAAAGAGGTGACTCCATCAGAGCCTACCACATTAGAATGGAAGGAAAGGAATTGGCCAAAGAGCTCTGTGGCACTGTCTTTCAAGAGTAAGAATCCCATTTCATTTTGGAAGCAACCTTTTCTCCTTAAACAAGTTGTTTCAGGTAATTTCTTCTGCTTTTTCTAGGTTCTAAGCTATGATGTGTTTCTTTCTGTGTACAATGCTATAAAGAAAGGCAAGTAGAGGATTAGGAATACCTGAACCGTACCCTAATAAGGACCACTGCAATAAAGGACAGGTCTCTCCTGGGCACTGCTTGTTTCCCATGCAGAATCAGTCCCTTTCTCTGGAAGGAGACCTAAAATTCCGCTATTATTACCTGGATTTCTGCTTTAGTTCTGGTTTATTTTAGAGAAATCAAGGGCTGGATGGCGTAAAAGGCAAGGAAGTCCAGGATGAGAAGTTTAGATGGATACTTGCAAAATAACCTCAGCCCTGTGCAACCTGGTCTAAGGAACCTGCTTTGGCAGAGGGGTTGGACTGGATGATCTCTAGAGATCCCTTCCAGCCCCTACAAGTCTGTGATTTTGTGGTTAAATCTCTACTGCAGTCACGGAGCTGTGCAGTTGAGATGTGACCTATGTCAGAAACTCATCCTGGTGTCCAAACATCTTAAATAGCTTTGAATTTAAATTAGGAGCCATAACTGAATAGTTGAAGGAAGAAACCTTGGCTTGCTGGGTTGCATACCCTCCAGCCAGTTTTCAATCTCACTGCACCTTCCTTCTCTTTTATTAGACAAGGATAACTGCATCTGTGCTTTTACAGGTCTATAGCAATCATTGCTTCCTACGCAGGTAGAGTGTTGCTCAGATTATCTATCAGGACATGGTACAAACACACTTTCTAAACTTCAGTACTGTGGGATCACTACAGAAACTGAAAAGAATGAGACAAAAGACATCAGGTGCTTCCAGAACTGCACTCACAGCACCTACAAGCAGTAGCTGAGACAAGGTGGGGCACGCAGACCTCCAGCACTTCACATATGCTGTCTGCACACAGGCAGCAGCACAGAGTTGCTGTGCTGGGAATTATTTTGTTCTCACATAAAGGCTTTTTTATGTGTCCATTTCATCCACTACACCAGTGGCACAATTGTAGGTGGTATTCAGTGAAGCTGACTTGGACAGCCTTCCCTGGAATTTAGCCATCTTGCTCATGTCCTGTTGCTCCCCACAAAAGCTTCCCTTCACACCCTGGCTCGTGTCTCCTTTGGATGCTGGAGGCTCTGCATCCCTGTGATGGTAACCTGTCACTGCACCTCTCTGCAGCAATGCAGGTGAAGTTCAACACTCCGGGCACTTTGTTATTGGCTATGAAGGTAACCAACAGGAGATAACAGACATACATTCAACACTGAAAATCAAGTTGGGACTACGTTAGGATTTTCCTGTTATTATCAATGTTATAGTGATTAGATTGGAAAGAGGACTCCTGTTGTGGTTTGTAATGCAGTTTGCCAGTGAGAGACAGACCACTGCACACACAAGGTGTATTTTCTGAACATATGGATCTCCTTCCTCCTCCTTCAATGTCTGTTCCTGCATCCACCAGCTCATCCCCACTCTGCAGACCTCTGCTGCCTCGTCTCGCTGGTTTCATGCCAGTGAAGGATGTCTGCATACAAGCTGCCATGAAATGTCTGCATGCTTAGCCAGGCAAAGTCATATTGCCTCTTTGTGCCGTGTTCAGGTAAGTCTATTTTCCTTTAAACAACTCTACCATTGCTCTCATACAGCAGTGAGTTATGAGCCCACGGAAGTCCAGATCCATCATCCCAAGCATTAGCCCCAGCATGGCTGAGGAGGGCAGTTCATCACAGGGAGTTCAGCATTCTGGAGCAGACATCCCTCCGCTTTTAGTGGATGTCATTCTTTCATTACTCACTGCAAATGGGGTAACAACAAATGAAAGGCTTTCCTCTTTTTCTTGCAGCGTTTCGGTAGATGGGCAAAGATAGCCAAGGCAATACATTGCAGGATACATTGCTTAACTTAGAGGTCTCTATGCTGTAGCTCCTTATAACTTATTCATGATTCATTACTCTTTCTGGGTTGAAAATTGAGAGAAAGCCATTAAGTAACTGGAATGCATATTTATTCAAGACTAAACAGATGTTTTGGAATCGAGGCTGCAAATAACAACTCAGCAAGAGATGCCAGGTTTTTAAAGGCAAAACAGCAAAGAGCACAGAGAGAGACTTGGTGCCAACTGGGAGCTCCTGAAGCATGTAAAAGTGCCTCAGCCTCACAGAGCTGCAAAAGCGACTGTATCAGATGGATTTCCAGGGCTGTCCTGTGTGAGGAGCTGAACCAAAGGGGCTCAGCATCACACGTGTGCAACAGGTCAGGCAGCTGGGGGCTGCTGGGGCTGCTCAGCAGACGTTACTGTGACGTGTGCCCATTTGAGGATCCAGCTCTTCACGTTCTGTTAAATTCAAATCTTTCCATCCACCATTTCTGATGAATATTATGAGCCTTTCTATTTTTTTTTTCCATTTCTCAAATGTCAAGTAGATCTTTTACAGCAGCTCTTAAGAAGATAAAGGGGATTAAAGGATCATTTTATCCTATTTAAAGTTAGCTCTGAGACGATAGGAGTAAACAGGGACATTTTAAAGGATGTTAATCTCAGCTCTTTCTTATCCTCCTCCCTTTTCTTTTTCTTCTTTGCTAGCAAAATTTCACTTTTGTGGGTGAAATGAGTGCAGGAAGGCAAATTCTGCTACCCTTTCTCCACACTTCAAAAAGCAAACACAAAATATCACTCCTGATTGCAATATTAAACATGAGTTTAAATTGGGCTGTCAATCACTGGCTTAGATTTTACGGCAAAAGCACGGAGAAAGTTAGAGGGAAACAAAGAGCTCTCTGGCAAATGGAGGAAGCCTGTCCTGACATTAGAATTAAAAAGCAAGGACACTGTTTATTAGAAGAATAATGGAAATAATATTGTTTAGAGAAAACTGAGTACCAGAAATAAGAGCTTTGGACTATCTGCAGGGATTTCAACATAGGCTATCAGGAGATGGGGAGAGAAGCAGACTTGTGAACCTCAGATGAGGGATGGTTATCTTCCACTTAAAGCTTACAAGCCAAACTCCTACTGTTAGCACTCCTAGCCTGAGCTATTTGTTGTCAGCAGAACGTACCCAACAGGCTTCTCACTGCCTCCATTCAGCCACGTTTTGGGGACAGTAAGGAAACACATCACACCTGGCCCTTGAGATGCTTTTCAGGGCGGGGTCGGGGAGCTTGCCATGCCCTGCAGAACTGAAGACCTTGGTTTTGCTCACTGCACATCTGGAGTGCTCTGTGATGCCCAGAGCAGACGCTGCTGCTGATGCTGTGCTGGGAGGAACAGAAAGATCCACTGACAGAAAATGAATCTTGTTTGGGATTCAGCAGATAATTGCACTGAATATTTATCTCAATAAGAATAAAGAAATGTTTGCAGTGCAGGAGAGAGTCTCTTTCACTGAATTATGCGCTTTAATTGTTGCTCCTGCAAAAACCATCCTGAGATCTGATGCAAAAGTGGCCGTCACTCCTCCAAGCCCATCTCCAGGAGTGCAGACCCAGTGTGAGCTGCATTTTGCAGATGGAGTTTGTGGAATTAAGTGTCATTACAAAGCAGGAGGAGGACTGCTGGAGGAACGCTGCCAGTAGCTCCACTGTGAAGCTGCCTGGAGCATCGTATCAGCAGGCACTCAGACATACTGAAGAGGCTGTTCTGACACAGACAAAAACACCCTCCTGTCCAGCATGCTGGGTGCTGGACAAACCACAAAGCCCACTTCTCTCAGTGACAGTGCTCCCACTGCACTGCAGGGTCCTTCTCACACCACATCCCCACAGGATGCTGCAGACGGATGCACCAGTTTCACTCCTCGTTGGTGTGAGCTGCCCTGCAGGGGTCGGGGTTGGCAGAAAACCAGACCTAGCAGAGAGAGCGCATTGGGAGCTGTGCTGAGGCACTGTGTACTGCTGTTCCCAAAGCAGGAGAGCGTGGCTTGAGGAGATGTGGCTGCTCACTCTCCCAGAGTTTAAGATTTGCTCGTTCTTTGTTTATTTCCTTTAATCTAAAATAAAAGTAATTGAGACTGAAAGTTCATGTTTTACTCTTTGTCTGAGAAACATAACAAAGAAAAACAATTGCAGAGGAAGGCAGTACATTTCACTTCCAAGCTTTCAAGGGATTATTACCAACAACAGCAGAGAAAAAATAACAGCTTTTGAAACTTACAAGAAAATACTTTGACAGCATCCCCATTAAACAGCCTCCCTCATCTTTAAGCTGCAGTAATTACGCTCACTTAATACCAGACAGTAAAATATTTACCAACAACACAGAATTAAATGAAGTTTCCAGCCATGTACGTCCAGCTCTGCCTCCTGTTCCTGGGGGAGGCAATACAGCCTGGCTGTGCTGTGCTGGGTTCTGCTGCACTGCTTATCCGTGCTCCAAATGCAAGAACCCATCACTGCTGGCACTCAGACAGTGATCATTCACACGATGGACCAGCCGTGGAGAAACAAGACTGGGGTCAGGCAGAGGGCCACAGCTCAGCACTAGTTTGGCCTTCATCCCAGCACAAAGTGAGGTTCCCCTCAGCAGCTCCTCCCAGCCAGGGCTCTGCTCCTCTTCCTCAGTGTCCCAGAGCGCTGGGAGCTCCATCCTGCATCTGCAAAGCACTCGGGCCGAGGCTTTCATGAGCAATGCCTCCCCCCTGCCAGGGTTGGGTGAAGTGGAGTCTCTACAAGCCACCTTTCTAGTTATTTTTTCCCCACTTCACTCAGTTCCTTTTTATAGTTGCTCTATTGCTCCCGTCAGTCTTCCAGGTAGAGGAACACACTGCAGCAAGCTCCACTAGACTGAAGCCCCAGGTAGCTGAGATAATACAAACCCATGACAGCCCAGTGCTCAGAGACCCGAGCCTTCCTCTGTCACAGGAAGATTCATCAAATCCACCTTAGCAGTTGGTTCATTCATAAATAACAGCCTAGATTGCTGCCAGATGTTAGATCATTAATACTGAACATCATTTGGATGAAAAAGACCCTCAATTAATACAAAAATATCTTTTTTTTTTTTTTTTCCAGTGAGAGAGTATGAACTTTGATACCCACAAAATTACGCAGGGCATTCTGGAGGAAGGATTGTCAGAGCAAACAGCAACCTGGCTTATCAGGGGCTGACACAGCCCAGCTCCAGCACAGCCCTCGTCGGAGAAAAGCTGTAGAGATGGGAAGTGAATGAGTACACAGGAGCACATCGATCCCACAGCCTGGAGCCTGGCAGATAAAGACCTTAGGAAAAGGTTCCAAAAGAAATAATTTGGACATATATTTTCTCAGACAATGCAGCACTGCACACAGCCGTGGCTTTTCACTAGACCCCATCTGGGGCTCTCACAGGGGGTTCACGGCCCAAGCAGCAGCACTCTGCAAAGCACAGATATCTGCGAAGGAGGGGATAAAGCAATGCAGAGAATGGAGAAGAATCAGCCTCTGTGGCGACAGCGTGTTTGCTTCGAGTGTGTGACAATCAAGCTGCTCCCCCCCTTTTCTTCTGCACCGTGTTGCTGCTCCCCTCTTTATCTGCACTGTGTACACATTAGCTCTCATCTCGCTCCTTACAGAAAGAATCAAGCTGTTTTTTCAGGAAATAAAGCTGGGCATGGAGCACAGGAAAAGTCCACGTGCTGCATCCGTGCTGTGCACTGCTCGCTGACCTGGGGACGTGGCCCTGTTCCCTGCTCCTGAACACACAGCTCCATGTTCCTATAGGGGCTCGTGGCATTTCCCACACACAAATGGCCCAGCTTTTAAAAATAAGATGTTATGGACCCACTGGAGGGTAAGGGATGCAGGCCCAGAGGCACTGAACCACTTCCCTGTAGGGTGAGATAATGAGATAATGAGGCTGGGTCAACTCCAGCCCCATCAGAGCATCTCCCAGCGATGTGAGCAGACACTCGAGGGCTCTGATGAACCAGAACTTAAAGTGAGCAAAGCTAAATAGCATGAAGTCCCTTTTAACTCTGAACGAGCGTGTCCACATAGGTGGCTAACATGGTTTAACCGCCCCACTTGAGAAGTTAATTTGGACAAATATTCCTGAAAGCTCTCACGTAGGGTGGGCCCACATCACCAGTGGTCTGGAGAGTATTAGGAAAATGACCTCTTCATTAACCTGCTGTCAGCTGTTTCCTGCCCAGCAGTCACACATGATTTTTTTTTAGCAGTTTACGGCTATGTTGGACAATATAACACCACGAGCATTAAATTACTCTGCCACTTGCCAGAGAACCTGAGCCGTGTAGATGGATTTTAAATCGCCACACTGCACAAAGGAGGTCTTCTGCAACAGGTACCTTACTCATAATTGGAAATTTATTTAATACCTTATTGATTGACTTCTTTATTACCTTCTGACAAGTTTAGCTCAGCAAACAGAACCAATCCCAGAAGCCAAGGGCTGGGGCTGGATGCATTTTGCCTGCTGAGAGTAGGTTGGATTCGCAAATTGAATTATAGTTATTGTTCTGCTTGTAGCATTTTTTATTTCTCATCGTGACAGATGGCTCTCTAAATGACAGCAGATTTGTATTTCATTAGGACGCTTAGTCAAAAAATCAATACTGCTTCCACACACCTTTCTGAGAATACACACACGGACCACGCAGGCTGCTAGGGGCTTGATGCGATTTGGACAGCATTAGCTACATAGCAGACATATGTTTTACTTGTAATAATGTCTCATTGATTACAAAACAGCAGCCCTGGAAAGCAGAGTGCTCTTATTACCCTTTATCTTCTTCTCAGCACGGTGGGAATGGCATTTTTTGGGCGCAGCAAAGAAGGGTGGGCAGGGCGGGCAGGCAACAACAGAGCTCGTGCCTGGCCATGGCTCTGTTTCCAATCTCCATTGCCCTCTTGTGGTCCCCAAGCAATATCTCACCTGAAAAGAGACCTCTACAGACCAAAAAAATCACTTCTACATTGTAGAAGAAAGGCAAAACATTTCAAAAAGGCTTTGTTTTGCTTAACACCTTCTCACTCCTCTCATTGTTCCATCTTTCCACTCCCCCATCCTCATCGATGTCATTGATTCCACCCAGGAGTTACTTTAGAGTTACAGGCTATATTGATTAATTTGGGTTGTAATGAGTCTTTTCAACGTAAGCAGCAGTGCATAAAAAATTGGTTTTAAACCTCCCACTTATGGTGCATTGATTTAGTGTGATTAAAAGGGGATAAAAGGCTTTAGCTATTCCTTGCTTGGTACACAGATATCGCCACAGAAATACTGAAAATTAGGTTTCCAAAATTGCTGATAGCACATTGAGGTATAGTGAGCAAGTGATACATGCAGAGTATAGCAGCTGGTGTTGAGATGAAGACTCCTTCACATCCACAGAGGAAGGGCAGGATGCTGGGGAGGTCCTCCCTCCAGGGATGTGCTCTCCAGGACAGGAACACATGAAGATGCAATGTGAATCTAGCTCTTCTGTGTCTGTGTCGTGGCTGTCACTCCAGGTACCCACAGACAAAGTAAAAAGCACAGGATCTCCAGCTGAGAGTGCATGAAGAAGGATGCTGCAGCCTCCCAAGCTCACACAGCTGTCTCAGAACTCCATGCAGCCTTGCCCCAAGCACAGGACAGAGGCTGACCTGAAAATCCTTCAGCCCCGTGGGGGGAAGCTTGCTTCAGGTGTTCTTGCTGTGTTTCATGACTTACAGGATCCAGTGGGACAGGGACTTGATCCCAGGTGTCCTGGAGGACCAGGATGAGCAGTGCAGAAATCTGGTGACTGCTGTGTGTAGGGACACACGACTTCCTGAGGGAGTCATGCAGAAACCCTCACCCCAAGCTTCCCCAGCACAGCCCAATGGTTCTTCTTCCTACACCATTCTCCAGATCTGCCCCCTGGCAGCTCTCCATGCTCTCTGCAGGACCAAATCCCTCAGCCTTTCTCCCTCGTACCACAGACACAGAGCACAGAGGACATCTCACTTCCAGTACTCCTATTTCAAATCCAGCAGAGATCCGTGGACAGCACTGCCCAATAGCATCAGTGGAGCAATGGGAGCAACACCTTCTTAGCACAATTTCAGTGCCCACTATGCCTCCAGAGAGTGTACCTACAGCCACTGGCACCCTGCCTGGAGCACAGTGCATCCCCCTGCACCCACATTACCACTGACCCCAGCCCCCACCACCATCACATCACTGACCTTATTGCTGTCCCTTTTGATTTGCTTCTGGAGTCTCAGCCTCCCCTCCTCTGTAAAGGCTCTGTTTCAGAAGCCTTTGACACTTTCTTTAAGAAAGAGAGCAGGCAAAATAAAAACCCTTCTGGTCTTATAAAGGATGTTTTATGTTGAGCAGTGCTTACAGCTTCATGAATTGCAAAAACCTTTTAAAATCTTGGTATTACAGGAAAATCCGTTCTGGTTCACTGCTTCTGTCACTAAAACTCATAGCATCACCTTGCCAAAGCAATTAATGCCCACTGTTAGGCTGGGATCCTGATTCACATTTTCTAGGCCTGTCCCCCCTCCTCTGAGCAAGTACTTCATCTTCCAGTATGACTTAGGAAGTGTGGAGGGAGAGCCAGAAGCAGGGGTGCATGTTGATCAGGGAAGAGCCAGAAGCAGTCCAACAAACACTCTTCATAACATAATCTATCTTCTGTTCCATTTCTTCTTTTCCATGCACAGAGCAGCAGAACAGCAGCACCAGGAGCCTTGGGGGCACAGAACTCCTGACCCAGCCCTGACCTGTCGTCATTAAGCCTCCTGGCCCCAAATCCCCATTATAGTTTGGACTTTGAAGAGTAATAAAGAATGTCAGGCTGACAAATATATGTTATCAGAAGAGATTTCTTGTTTGGTTTACAAGATGATGCCACAGTTTTATTGCACCTCTCTGGAGGTCCCAGCCTATACGCTGTTATTTTTCTGCTCCCACACTGAGAGATGAGCAAACAGTTCCACGTTGGGTTTGTGCCCAGAGTCGTTTTCACTCCAGGGCCTTAAAATTTTTAATGGATAAATCTTAAAAGGTCAATGGCCGACAAAATCAATGCGGAGAGCTAAAAGAAAGGGAAATACAGATGACAACATTGACTCAGGCTAACAAGGATGCATCCCTCGTGACCACCAGGCTCCAGGTTCTGGCTGCAAGGTGCAAAGCTGTGCACTGACTGCTCTCAAAATCATGCTGAGATCACGTTATGCTCACCCCACGTGAGAACACCTTTCAGACACTGGCAGTGAGGTGAAGGAAAGGACTGGGTCATGTCATCAGTTGGCAGTGGTGGGCAGAGCCCAGGGCTCTGCAGTAGGTGTGCTTGGTGAGTGGTGAGGTGCAATTAGGTGAGTTAAGTACAATCGCAATGAAATGCTGCTTACTTTCCGCTGCAATAAAAATGATAATTATTCTGCTGAAAAATGTCATTACTTCACACTCATTTAATTCTGGAAATCTAAATTCACAAAGGAAACAAGAAGCCCTTTAATCTCCTGGTAGATAAATAGCCCAATTTTATTTCTACTATTATTTTTTATCCTTTTCCAAGACATTTTATAAGACTTCAGAACATGAGAGCAAAGTTTAATTAACATTATCACATTAAAAAGCACAGCCAAAATTTTCATGGAGTTTTAATTGAAATATAATACTGTCTCAATTCTGTTTTTTTTTTAATCAAGAATAATGATGAAAAACACAGTCTGCACTGACTGCTGGATAGGATGCAGCATGTGAGCAGAGAGAGTTTATTTAAGTAGCCATTTGGATGGCTCAGGAGAAGTTTTTCTCACAGAGATGTACCCGGTGAAGTGAGCAGAAAGGCTCACTTATATTTCCTTTGTTCCCACCTCCAGAATCATTGCTTTGTCTCCACAGGTGATGCCAATTACATGCAAACATTTTTTGGATGGAGGTTTGTGCACCTGCACCTCGGCCATGCAGAGGATAATAAGGCAGCTTCGTAGCCAAATAATGGCTTCCATCAGAGGATCTCTGAGCTCTTTCAAAACATTGCCTCCTGTCCCTTGGCAGCCTTCAGGCACTACAAATCAAATCCAGCCCCTCTGGCTCCGAACAACAGGTATTCACCTCTGCTCTCAGCTGCAGCAATGCTCTCCATACCTCATCACAACAGAGCCAGCACCAGAAGGTCACAGTGCTGCAGTAGGGCCAGGTCCCAGCCATGTATCTGGAGCACAGCAGCAAGGATGCTCTGCCCCCAGCAGAAGAACCCAACCCAGGAGTTCTCTTGGCTGGGATGGCCCAGGAAACGAGAGCTGACGTTCGCAAAGCTTTCTATGGGAATGTTTAGGATGAGCCTGCAAAGCAGCGAGATTTTCCACAGTGAAAATGTGAACTGTCCCTTTTGCTTTTTGCTCAGCCTTAACATACTGAGACCTACAGACCTCATCCACAGGTGGTGCAAGCCCCACTTTCAGAGCAGCAGTGCTGGTGTTGAAGGTGTGAGCCCTGTGTTTCAGCAAGATGAAGATCTCCCATCAGTGCTATCTAGCTCTGGGAAGCAATTTGGTTCCTGCTTTCAAGGTGATGCTACAGAAAGGACCAAGCTGCAAGGTGCCTGCAGCCAGCCCCTCTCACCAGCCTGGTCAGTGCTCACTTCCACTCACTCAACTGAAGGATGCAGCTTGCCAGTCTGTTTTTCAGCTGGTAGCATCAGTTCACTACTTACTGTCAGAGAATCAAAGGCAAAAATTGAGTGTTTCACTCACGTGGTAGCAAGCTGGTCAGATTCCTGCATCTGATGTTCCTGAGGCTATCTACATCATTTTGAAGTTGTAATAGGAAGCCTGCTGGTCATAGCATTGCAGTATATTGTGCTGAAATATGCTGTGCTGCTCCAGCCAACCTCTATAGAATTATCATGGTTTGGGGGATGGTTTTGGATGAGAAATTTTCTGAAGCTTGACATTTCTGACTGAAGAGGGAGGAAGTGCTAAAAAGAGAGAATGACAGCAGAAAGGAACAACAACAAAAAAGCCCTAAACTGTGTTTCAAGAAAATATTCTGGATTTGTTCTTCCCTGGAAAGAAAAAGGCAATCTGAAATCTCAAAGGTCTCTGTGAGACAAAATTGAAGTTCATTTCTTTTTTCTGGATGGGAGCTCCAGAACCTGAAGGAGCCAATATGAGCTCACAGCAAACAGTTTCCAGTCCATTCCTGCCCTGGACACAGCATCCTATTTCCAGCCATCAGCAGCAGAAAGGTTAGAGCAAGTCACATTTCCTGTATTGGATCAATACATTGACTTACATGCATTGGATCGGAATAAATAAATACACTACCTTCCCAGGAGAACCATGGCCTTCATTAGGATCTAATTGTAAGACTTTTATACAATATATACATATTAAAAGGGGTATTCCATGTTCCTCTCCTTAGTACAGACAAAACTTCTCTGCTTGGGAACATTTCCCACCCTACTTTACGAATGAAACCTAAACATCCGAAGTTAGGAATTTCTATTGTTTCTCAAAGCTCCCAACTTCTGAGCAAACACAACAAAGGACAAATCTGAAGACCAAACTCCAAATCTACTTTTGTTTCCCCCACCCTAAATCAATAGGTATATAAAAGTTAGAGATGAAAACAAATCATGATCATGCTGCAGCTTTCAGGGGAAAATACCATCTACAAGAAAACAAATCAATAAAACTTTGTATTCTTGGACATGGTCTTCAGTTTTGGTCAATAAATGCACTCCGTTATGCAGTATATCACTGGGGCCTGCAGCATTCTGCCAGTGACTGAGCACATATATTCGTGGGGGGAAAGAAACAGTAACTCTGTGAAGCAACTGTATTTCTCAAAAGATTTGCTTTATTTGGAGAATTACTTGCCCTGCCAGCAGGTGGTGACAGACGATGCTGAATGGCTGCACGCCCTGCCGGTGCTTTCCTAGCATAGCGTAATATGAGTGTTGTTTCAGTTAGGAGGGTTTGTTGATTTTAACAGGCAAACTGATAAAAAAAAGCACATTTGATGGGAGAAATAAATGTAGGTAGGTAGATTGAATCATCTCTTTATTAATCAAACAGAGCTGTTTTGGTAAAGAAAAGCAAAACTATGAATACCTAGCAAAACTCAAACTTGGAATTGAAGTTAAGAAGAGGCTGCTTTACTCACTGCAAGAAGGAGACAGAACACCATTAGGCTGGTAGGAATTCAGGCATGATTTGGATGGGATTTTCCCAATGAATTGGAAATAGGACAGAAGGAGCTGCAGAAAGTGGAGTGGTTTAGAAAGGTGCAGTGCACTGGTATTAGGAATGCAGGGGGCAATACGTTACTCAGCTTTCGGATTAATATGAAAAGAAGTGTTTTTCACCCCACCCTTCATCCACTAGGTTCACCTGCAGAGTATGAATGCAGCCACTCACTGTGTTCTTGAAGGAATGGAGATTGAGCAACTGAATTGAGTTTGATAACCACTGCCATTGCCAACATGACCACTGCTTCCAGGGGTCTGGAGCACATGCAAAGTGCTGCTGAGCAAATGAACACTCACCAGCTTCTTCAGCTTCAGGAGAAGGTGTTGTAAAAGCTGCACTGTTGGATGCCTCCCCTAGAAGTGCTGCCCTTGTGAAATCTGTCACGACTTCTCCCAGTAAAGATCTTAATTTTGTTGGATGGGCCTCCTCCGAGCAGTGCAAAGTAACCATCTGTCACAACAAAGCGTCATAAGGCAAATGAATCCTTCTTGGCTGCCACAAACAACACGCACAGCTTTCCGGTCTATTGATTTTCTTTCTGTCTTTCCAAGCAGAATATTAATACAAGTCTCTGAAGGGTGAAGTCAGAGATTATCTCAGAGTTAATAAAGGAAGGCGTCTTGCTCTGACACAATACATCCAGCTGCTATTGCCACTGGAGTGTTGGTTAGCCAGAGCACAGCTCCATGGGGGAGGTGGGATGGGAAGTGATGATTCCTCCACCTCAGACTTCTCCATCATTGGACGTTTGTCCTATGGACCTGAGCTAGCTGAGAGAGAGGAGCAGGACAGCAGAGCAAACCCAGTACACAACAGTTCCACTCTTTTTTCACTGATCTGTGGCAAACAGCTCCATCCCTCCTCGGCTGTGCTCTCCACTTCCAGGCAGTGCCCCAAGCTCACCCCAGGAGCCCAGGGAACATGCACACAGCCCTCAGCACACTGCCTGTGCTCACAGTGCTGTTAATGATTATTATGATCTGCAAATTCGTGGCTGATCATTCCAACTGGCCAAATAACTTCAGTCAGATAAATACTTCAGATTTATTTTGTGGCACACTTTCAAATGATTATTTGATTAATATTTTTCCCTGATGTTTTCAAAGCCTAATTTTTTTTCCAAGTTAATGAGAATTGATATGAATCACAGCACACTGTATGGTGATAGATAGGCTTGTTGCAAATACAACGCTTTCATGGACCCCTTCAAAATTCAGAAGTCTATGCAGCAACAGTTGAATAATCTTCTGGGATACTCATTGCTGTAAGGCAATGCTGAATATCTGAATCCACTAACAAAAAGACAAGGAGTATCAGCTTCCAAAGCACTACCCCAAGGCACAGCAGCATCCATCTAAGTATCATTTACCCTTTATTAATTGGGAAGCAGAAGCTGGCAGCTGGCAGCCTCCTTCCAGTGCTGCCTGCAAGTGAGCACAGAGCAGTGGAAATTAAAGCATTATTCACCACCCCTCCAGCAGGTGCAGTGCTCCTGGGGTGGGTTTTCATTCTCCTTGAAAAGCAAGGGTAGAAAATGACAAGTGAAGTCCAAGCAGTGAACTCAGAAAACAACCAGAATTAATCTCTTCTCCTTTAAGATGTCTAACGGGGACACATCTGTGTATCTGCTGGTTACTCCCAGTCCTTTCCAAGGGGAAATGACCAGCCAAGGTGGCTGTCTGACCATGGGAACAACTGCCACATGCAAGAGCCTTCTTCTTCCTCGAGATTCTGTAACAACTTTTACAGTGATGAGCTCTGTGATGCACCTGAGCATCTGTGATGCAGTGATAACTGCACATCTCACTAATAATTACCTACGTTAAGGCAGAGGAATTTCCCTCAAAGGGACATATTTTGATACAGATAGACAGATCACATCATGTATCTTACAGTCAGCAGAGGAGCACAGGGCAGGGGTACTTTCTGCCCCCATCTCCCACCCTGTCCTGGTCCCAAATGCCAGCACAGTCCTCTGGTGTACCCCCTGCACCTCCCAGCTTAGTATCATTTGCATTCAAATGTATTTGGGTGCTGCCCATACACTTACAAGAAGATAGGAAGTGTGTGGAGAAATGAGTTCACCCGAATAAAAACCACTCAGCAGTAATTTCTCAACTGGAATACGGTCCAGACTGCTGATGGATGAGACTACTGAAGGATGCCTTATCTGCTAGGCTGCACTGCTTCTGCTGGCCAAAAGCAAGTGGGAAGATACACCAAGGCTATTATTAGCATCTCTGTTACTACAGCACAGCCAAAGCTCCAGGGGCAAATCCACATGCAGTTGTGCTTGGCATCACACATGCACACAAGAGAGAAACAACCTTTGTGCCTGGGAGCTGCTGCAAGGACACAGCAAGGAGCAGAGCCAGCAAATGACCGCCTGTGATAATGACAGAGAAGACCCCCAGGCTCCGATACCCCCTAAAATTGGGGATGAGGACCCCACCTCACGTGTGCAAACATGAATGTGGTTCTGCTCAGACCATGCTAGGCATGGGCAGGAGGTGTAGAAAGGACCTTCCTGAGATGCTTCTGTAGCATGCTGAGCACATTCCTCACTGCTGAGATGAAGCCATGGTTACAGCAGTGGAAGACTAAAGCAGCAAAGGCTCCCTCAGAATGCTGTGGTTTCAGTGCAAATCATATATTAATTCATTTTATTTAATTATCTGTTACATGAAGATACAGTTTCTAATGAAACATGTCAGTCCTCACAGAGATAATGCCGAACATAAGACATGTTTTCAGTATAATTTGAAATTATGAAGATGAAATGAGTATTTCCATTTGGAATTGATTTTATAAACCTTCTTCTTTTTCAAACTAAGTAAAAATTCTTGAAAAGTCAGCTGATGTGGCATAACAAAGTAACCGTAGGAAATTAACTCATGCCAGTTTCGCTTTTGTAAAAGAATAAAACAAAAATGCAAAAATGGTATTTTAAGACTCAACAAAATGAAAATTGGCACTTTGTACTGAAATATCAATGGAAACGTTTCCACCAAGCCTGAAATGATGCTTTGGTTTGCATTGCTGACTCTCAAAGGACACAAAGCAGCACTGAACCACAAGGAACCAAGGCACAGAAACATCACATGAAGCATTGCAGCTGCACAGCACTCGTGTGGGCTGATGGGGATCACAGCTTTCAGCTCCCCATCCCAGACATCCCTCACTGGACCACTGCTCTGCACGTAAGAAAACCTCATGCATCGCACTGGACTTTATTAACCTGTTAGAAAGTCCTCCCACGTTTCCCTTCCGCCCTTCTGTGCTCTGCAGCAGTCTCATTCACACCTATTGTTTTTCCTTGCTTTGGCCTCTTTATTGTCTGGTGTAAAGAATACCAGAAAAGCATTGTAAAGCAAGGCAGTAAGTGGCAGGCCACTATTTTAAACAGTGTTTGCAGGAGAGAAAGAGCTTTTTTTAATAGAAAAACAAATCCTCTTCAGACAGCCAGCAGCCACTTGGCTGGGTCTTTTTATGAATACTGCAAGCATGAATACCCAAGGATTTCCAGCTTAAACGTGCCATCTCCAGACACCCTGACTACCTTCCTAAGACACGTTCAGAGGGGCTGTCCGTAGATAATTACCTGACACGGCAAAAGAAGTGTAAGAACAAATGGTGCTGCTTTCCTGGGAGCTTTGCTGCTGATCTGACTTGGCTGTAGCAGCTGGAGGGGCCTGCCTGTGCCCAGGAGATCTTCAGATGCCTGCTTGGTTATAGAATATACATACATATATGTGTAGAAAATACAGTGCTACATTAATTGCTCGACTTCATCATTTTGGGCGCTGGGTGTTCGGCACATGTACAGATAATGGGAAAGCAAAGAGGCTGAGGCAGAGGGGAATGCAAAATGTCATGGGTTATCAAGAAAAAAAGAATTCCTACGTTTGCAGTTTCTGATATTTTTGAGTCTCATCTCTCCCTTTTAATTGTTTCTTGTTCTCCTGTTCACCTTTTTCCCATTCAAAAAAGTCAGGTGGTAACAGCTGCAGCAGAGGGGTGATAAAGAAAAACAAAACCTTTCTCCCCTTTCCTCTTCTGCCCCAGCTTCTGTTTTTCACGCTTTTATTTATTTATTTTTTAGAGAAGCTGATTTGGCACCCAAAAAAAATGTTACCCAAAACTGCATTCTGTCTAGCATTAAAGACATTGATAGCAACTGTACCACTTCGGAAGGCAATTTGAAAAGCAGAGGGCTCGTTCAGCTTGGAGTACGCTGACAGAGCAAGGGCTGGGTTCAAGTAATTGAGGCTGTTCATCACAAGGAATAATGCCATCAGCTGCATCCCACCCAGAATTTTTGGTCTAATTACTTCCCCGGAGTGCCCTTGCAGACAACACTTCACACTTGCAGCTCTCTTTGACCCTCTTTGATTTCTACTTTGTTCCATTCAATTTTACTCTTGAACCACTTCTGAGTTCACAGCAAGTTGTGGTTACTCATAAAATGTCACTCAAGCGATCCAGGGTGCAAAGGTTAATGCAAATAAAGCTCTCGCTGTT
Source organism: Cyrtonyx montezumae (assembly GCF_038088225.1). Classification (NCBI taxonomy): domain Eukaryota; kingdom Metazoa; phylum Chordata; class Aves; order Galliformes; family Odontophoridae; genus Cyrtonyx; species Cyrtonyx montezumae. The sequence continues at coordinate 3,375,560 of NW_027072036.1, forward strand.
CTTATGCACTCTTTCCTTCACCAGCACACGGATCTCCTCTCCCACCGGAGTGCTTCTCTGCAAAATAATCACCCCATGCAGATGAAACATGCCGAGGCTCAGCTACTCCTCGGCTGCAGCAGCGATGGCAGAGGAATCAGTGCTGCTCTGGTGCTTGGTGCCAGGACTTGACCTGCCCGGAGCTCCCCACCGAGCCCCAGTGACACTACTGGATGTAACTGCTCCCTGTCTCGTGTTTGCATGCTCTGGAAGCCTGCTGATGGGAGGTACTCCCAGGGTCTTAAAGCCTCAGGTTTTGCCATGCAACCCAGCCACTCTCCTGCAGTCAGGTACAAAGCATATCAGAAGTGTACTGTGAGTGAATGCCAGCTGCTGTTATCCTGACCCTCACAGGTGTCACCCTTGTACCCAGAGATTCTGCCACGAGGTGGGCTTCTGCAGAAAGCAGCACCCTGATGGGCTGCTGAGAGGCCTGGGGATGGTGCAGGCTGACACCACGGCCACAGGTGGCTGAGGAGTGCTGCCATGCAAGGCTGGGCACAGGGCCATGGCCAAGGGACTCCTGATGCTGCAAGAGATGGGCTGTTTTTTCCCTTCTGCCTTCTTTCTTTCCCTCTTGGCTTAAATAAAACCCAGCTGGTGCAGTAAAGCCACTGAGCTCTTTGTAGCTATAGCATTACAAGTGCAGGAGAAGCATTCAGTGCATCCAGATGCCCAAACTCCACTGCTAATATGACACCTACTTTTTCTCCAGGCTTTCTCACTGGAGTGAGCTAATCTGGGATGGAGGAAACCTGCTGTTTATTCTGAAAATAATAATTTACATTATCTCTAAAACAAGGCGCTTTTTGTTTCTAAAGGATTCCAAAGTACCTACCTAACTACAGCATACACCTCATTTATCTGCCTAGTAGAGGACCAGCATGGCAACATGAATCACACTGAACACACCAACGTCAGTGTGCTCTCATACCCCAAATACAGTCGTTCTGCACTTGAACCTGTAGTAAAAAAAACCCTGCATATAAATCTGTAAACTAAATATATAAATTTTCAAAAGCAAAAGCACATCCTGCAATTCCTATATAAAACGCAGTGCATTGTAACAGTTTTATTATAATGGTAACTTGAGGATACTTCTTGTTTATGGGATGCAATAACCATATCATAGATAAAATAAATTCTGAAAGGCAGCAGTGGAATATTCAGCACTGCAGTTTATTAGTTGAGCATAGAGTTATTACCAAGTCAGCTAGAAACACCCCCATCTTGCAGCTGTTATGATGATGATGACTGTCTTAATTAAATATTAAAATAGTAAAGGGGAAAATTCAGAAAGCTTTTAAAACACATAGAAAGGTACATTCAGAAGGATGTTGTGCTGATCTCTCATTTCCCTTTTCTACCTCCTATTTCCTTCCCTATAAGGAGCACAGTCCAGCTGCAGGACAGCAGCAGCAAGGCCTGTGCTGTGCCCAGAAATGGTGGTTCCTGCACTAACGTCCCTGTAGCACTGGCAGCAATTCCATCTGAAGTAGCTAATAACTTGCTGATTGTAAAACTGTGTGCTGGAGATACATTTGGAGGAATGTAATTAGAGGGAGGTATTTGCTTTCGACATTGCATACCAATCTCGCTCTCCCAATCTCCATAAACGTGAGACTTTCAATGATGTAGCGCAGAGTCGTGTTTATTTATCCGCTGCTGAAATGGGACAGCACAGAGCTGTACAACATGCTCCTGTTTCTCAGAGTATCAGCTGTATATCTGCAGTAGCTGCAAGACAGAAACGTTTCAGCCCAGCAGTTAAATAGAGAGGTGGGAATGGGCCCTGAACGAATTGAAGTGTTCCACTCAAAGCGTGGCAGAGGAGCACAGCTTTTCCCAGGGAGCTCTGGCAGCTGCTTCAGGGTGGGCTGCAGTCTGGAGCCACGGAGAAAACACACAGTCATTCATTTTTACTGCAGAATGCTGCAGTTCTGCTTCAGCTCGGGCTGGGCTGGCTGCACAGCACTGCCGCTCTCAGGGGGTTCCTTCCTTCCCTCTGCTGATAGCCATGCTCCTGCTTTAACCTCTCAAGCACAATACTTTATACGGAGCTACTCTAGAATTCCTCAGCTGTGTTCTAGTTCTGAAGTATTACAGAAGAAGTTTTACAGCTACAGACACCTGGTCCAAGCCCTGCTTCATACAACTGAGAAAGCTTTCCTAGCAAAAAAAACGAATTCACCTACAACTGAAAGTGAGGAAAGGGAGAGCTGAAAAGAAAAGCTGTAACTTCAGGATTTTAACTCATTTATAACCACAAATACTGTTTCCAATCTATCTCCTAAATTGCAGATGCTGGATGTGCTTTGCCTTTAGCATCACTTTTCCCCTAACAACAGAATTCAGGAATTCTCTAAGAACATTGTGAGTTTTACAGGTGCTACGTTCTACCTGGAAGAGACAAACTAACACACTCTAATGCCATTAAGCCTCTGATACCAAACACTGGTGGAGACAACTCCTGGAGATACGATTTGATTGCTCTGACTAGTTGCACTCTTGCAGGACTGATGTTCTTTTTACAAAAACAAAAGCATGTTGATCATATTGAAACAATCTGCATTGCCGATCCAAAGCTTCCAAACGTGAGATGCTTGTTTTCCTCTGATGCATCGTTTCACCATCACTGCATGCCAACACCTTGGTAGGATGCAACCTTTCTGCTGATACACATCTACTGCGACTTTCTAAAGCCTGAGATCACCAAGAAGCAAAAGGAAGAGCTGCTGTGCTCCGTGGACGCCAGTTGTGGAGATTTATCTCCCAGCTGATACGCCTCTATCCACCTGTCAGCTCACATCAATTCGCAGCTTCATCAAACATCACAGCTCATGGTTTAACAGGGTTATAAAATCATGCAGATGATTGGCACGGAGGCACAATCTGCCAGGCAGTGGTGCTCCAGTTTTCTCCAAATGCTCTCAATTCCATCTTCCCCTTTTCTTGACTAAAAATGTGTGAAAGAGGCTCGTAAGGCTCTCAGGTAGAGAGGACTGTGAGCTAAGAAGCCTCTGTCCCACACGGAGGAATTACCAAGAAACTGATTTTATCAGGTGGGCATTCAGAGCATAACCTGTCTGCCTGGACAGAAGAAGCCTGGAAGCTTAACAAAGTTGCTCTGATTCCTCCAGAGTTAATGAATTCAGTTCCTAAGAGCCCGGACCATCTCTCTGATCTCTTCTGTCTCACTGAAATGGGAGCAGGATACTGACTCCCTGCTCAAGCCTTCCACAACATCCCTCTCCTTGGCAGCACGGTGAGCCATGTCAGAAGTGATATCCTTGGAGGTTGGGCTCAGAGCACTGTCACACAAACCTCAACACAGACAGCAAACTAAGAAGAATTCTGAGCATATCCCATCAACTTGGAATGTCTGAAAGGAGCTGCCAGGAATTATTTACAGTACCCTACAATGGCTTTGGTTGGAAGGGACCTCATGAAATCACCTAGCTCCAAGCTCTAGTTCTGACGTAGCCACAGACTGAAGATGGCTGTCCCTGCATTCATTCCATGTACTCCTAACTGCAGGCCTGCAATGAGTGACAAAGACACAGCCACAAGCTGGGACATCCTGCTATGCTCCTTGAAGATCCATGCAGAGAAATTCTCTTCATATCCCAAATCCAGCTTGTCCTGCTGACTCTGCAAGCATGGCTGCTTTCACCAGGCTAGAGACTTTTAGCAAAACTAGCAAAAATTGCCTGAGGTTCTGCTCTTTCCAAGACACACTTCTTGTTCTAGCAAACCCTACAAGGCTGAGAAATGTAAGATCAAAGATCTCAGATGGAAGCCTCGGAAGATTTTTAATCCTATGCTGGTCAAGTTAATGCAAAGGAGCTGAGGCATAGAATATGATGGAACAGAACTGAGCTCCAGGGGCTGTGTGACCTGAACAAAACAGGGCCATTTAGATGCAGTACATACACAATCCTAATACATTTACTAGGTTAAAACTACATATTTAAGAAGAATTACTGCTTCATCAAGACATGGTAACAATAAATAAATCATCAGTTTCTACAGCACTTGAACAATCTTTACCTTCTTCTCCCACCTGCTCAATGGAGATACGTTACTTTACCTGTCACTATTCTGGGGCAGAAAAGAAGTAGTTGCTGGCAAAATAACAATCATTCAGAGATGCTGAGGCCTTAAGAAATCAGTCCTATGTTAGCATTAACTATCACCAAGGATAGGAATTTGTACGAGGATGACAGGTCACTGAATTTCTCTGCAAAGATCTTTGAAACAGAAACAACAGTAAAAAATAGCCCGAGGTTCTGATCTTTCTGAAACACAGCATTCAGCTCTGTCTGATGCTGAGATTTCATTCTGTTGTACAACTGTGACTCAATAAAACATTGGCTGGAGCACAGATCTAGGACTTGGTTGGTGTACAAGCAGAGTTCTGCATGTAAGCACAAGCACTGAGCAGTGCATCCAAGCACTACAGTCCCTGCCAAGCATTACCTGGGCTGTGTTTGGCCAGCCATCAATAATGCAGCAGTGAGAACTGGGCACACAGCTGAATGCTCCTGGCTGCATCCATCCCTGCATCCTTCCCACTCTTCACTTCTTCCTAAGAGCAGCAATGGGAGCAGGAGGCAAATGCCAGTGCTTCTTTTGGCTTGCAAGTACATGAATTGAAGCTGTCCTGCCCAGAGAAGTAGAAAGCAGAGAGTAAGCTTTTACAGCCAGTGCTGACAAGCTGCCATACATACACAAATCCAGCTGACACAGTCTCTCATCTCCCAGGAGGGAAAATGTATCTGTTCTGGATCCAATAAAGTCACTGCTTTTATTTATCCTGTAAACATCTTCCTGATAAACATCTACCACTGTCAGTTGCCATTATTTTCTTAGAAGTCTGCTGATAATGACCCAGTTTCTCATTTCTCAGCCTTCCCTTACAGGAGATAAGCTTCTCACAGTCCACCCAAATCAGAAAAAAAAAAAACCCCAAAAAAAAACACTTGGAATGGTGACTAGACACTGGGAGAAGAAAGCAAATAAGAATGTAAAATTACCAGTGAAAACTCAAATAAAAGAAAAATTAAACTCATTATTTCTTAAAGCCAATTTTAGGGGGATTGAGTCATGGATTTCAGATGCATTCAGCTATTTGAGCAGTACTGTTTTCTCAGTGCTTCTGGGCAGGACGCTTTGCTGCAGAATGAATTAGATGGAGTTGCAAACACCATTTTGCTCAACTTGGAGGGGGGTTTTGTGTAGACCAGTCCAAAACTGGAGCTTCTAATTAAGCAAAAGAAGCAGCCAATGGATGCAGCAGTGATGCTAATATTCCTCCTAATCCCCAGGGATTTCATTTGAAGAATACAATCTGGAGCAGTGGCAGAAGGTCTGAATAGTCAGAAGCAACCACTCATCCACCATTTAATCACCTAAAATGATCTCATAGAGGACTACAGTCAAGCACCAGGAAGTTTCTCACTAATTCTTGGAAGAGCCAAGAGGAAGGAGAGCAGCAAGGAATTTATCTGCCCAAGAGCCAAGAGACGTGAGGAATGACAGGCAGTGCAGAGCTCGGTCATCTCCAGCCCTAAGGAAGAAACCAAGCACCAAGCTTTTGCTGAACTATATATTAGGTAGCAAGCCACTCAGGATGGCACTGGCACTTGGCTGGCCATCAGATAAATTCAACATTTAGAAAGGATTTTTTTTCCTGATGGATGTGTTCCTGAAAACAGATGGCCATAAAGGAGAAAAATAGACTGGCTATGCCCTGGTAACAGCAACCTGTGAAGTCATTATCACCAGCTGCCCCTTGTGAATTAGGATTCTGTGTCTGTGCAGTGCACTTTCTGAAGTAATTTATCAGCACGTGGATTTATGGACTCCACAAAAGCTGTCTTGGCCATTGTTTTCCCGTACACTTTACTAGAGACACCTCTATTTAGATTTTGTCAAGATTACCGCTCCTCTGTGCTGCTGCTAGGTGGCAAAGTCCAGCCTCCCAGCAGTGCAACTGAATGCTGATCACAGGAGGATGAAAGCCAAGCAAAGGTTTTCAGAGCATCTTGCTGCTTGCTTTGTCTTGAAGATACCCCAAGGAACCCACTCCCTCAAAGAGCATTTGGTGATGCTTTAGAGTTTTGGGAGAACTTGATTATTTGGGAGGTGGAGGGGAGGTGAGGCTTTGGGCTGTCACCTTGGAACTTCCACGTCCAGCAGTGACTTGCACTACATCAGCAGCCTGCGTGAGCTTTTTAGCAGAGGCCTTTCTTAGCTCTTTCTTCGGCTAAAAGAGCACAGAGGAGCCAGGGCTGAGGGCAAAAGCTGCTTGTCCACCAAGCCAAGCACACTTCATTGCAGTTAGGTTACTGAACAGCTAAGGAAAGCTGCTGTCCCTGAAGCTAGGAAGTGGTCTATCTGTTGCCACCCACCCCACAGAGAGGAATCACTGCAGAATCAATTTTATCATGTGCCAGGGGCGAGAAACACAACCATTAATACTGCGGTATTCAATACGAGGAACCTGTGTTCTCTCTATGGCTGACTGAGAGTGATAGAAACCTCCAGGGCTAAGACTGAATGTGGATTTCAGAACATCCACATTCAATAAGAGGGTGACATGTAAGTCTTGATTTGTATCCCTCAGCCCTCAGTGCTTTATTAGCAGAGCCAGAATATGCCCAAGGGAGCTTTTCCAAGGGCCACTCCTTGGTACTCATTTAATTACTGCCTTGGTAGTGATAATGTGACCCGTGGAGACTTGCTGTCATACCAGGAGCTCAGCAGATATACAATAAACAATAAAGGAAACAGAGCAGGCAGACGGAGCAGCAGAGCAGTGGGAGTTTGCAAAGGCCATTTTCTCCTTTGCTGGGGCCTTTAAAGGAAGGTTTCCTTTACATTCCAGCAGTCTCAATGGGTCACGTCCTCCAAAGTGAGCTTTCACTGAAGGGAAGAAGTCCCTAGCTGCTCTGGGCTCTGCTTGGGCTCTGCCCAAGCCTCTGCTGCTTCCCCTGTACACACCAGAAAGGCACACACACTATAATCCAGGAGGTGGATCTGCTCCCTGAGCCACCCAGGTTCAGCTGGAGAGCACGAAGGGAAGGAGAAATTAAAAGGGAAGGAGAGGAAGGGTTGAGACTGAAGGAGGGAGGAGCAAAGGAGGACTGGAGTACGTGGGTACCAAGAATGCCAGACAACTGAAACCTTCTACAAATGAGCCTGGTGCAAACACCCGAGCCTTATTCCATCTCCTCCTGGACCACAGTCTCTGCCACGAGCTCTCAGAGCCGTGGGATACCAGGACACAGCCCTCTGCACTGCTCCAGGTGACAGAATGGGACAGCGATGCAGGAAAAGGTACCCAACCCACCTTAGGACAGGGGCTCACTGAGCCAATGAAATACATGTCTTAAATTTAGGACTGGATATTGCACAGTGGGTACGGCACGCTGGGCCCTGCCGGGCTGTCTGCCCCGTGCTGGCACACACTGCTACCTCAGCTCAGATTTACACCAGCAGAGCCCGGACTCATGTTCACTCCCTAATTGGTTCTATCTTTATTTGACCAGCTCTATTGACAGCATAGGTTCCAGCAAGGAAGTAAATGGTGCAGATCAGGATAGAAGCAATGGGGAACTTAAGGGCAATGAAAAACAATGTTTATGGAACAGAGATGCAGAAAAACAACAGGGAAAAGAACATTATTCTAAAACTCTAGCAAGAATGTGGTACAGAAAGTCATTTTTTCTTTCTTGCCTGAATATTGATGGGAAGGAGTTGATGTAACTGGAAATAATCCAGCTCCATCTGACAGCATGAATAAAAATCCCATATGTACAATGTGTGCTTTCTACAGATGGCAGCATGTGGAAAGATCAGAGAGTTAATGAACAAAAATATCACCGTAAAATAACCTGATGCTGTGTAATTCCCAGCTCCATGTACCTCTCAGCTCTTCTTTGCTCATGTGTGTGTTTTCCACCACTGATGCCCAATGCAGAGCACAGGGTGAGGCTCCTGCATCTATTACAGGTTTCCTGTCCACTCTGTTTTTTAGGGCCGCTTCAACTCTGTCTGGAGGTGAGCCTGCTTGTCCTTTCTCAGCATGCACAGACTGGCACAAGCTCCAAAGACCTCTGACATGGGGAATATGACCAGTACATGGACATACTTCTGGCAAGTCAGATGCATAACCCCTGGAGCTGTTTCTCCTCCATGGCAGTAATGCAGCAGTGCTTGGATCAGAACCAGCTTGGTGTCATCTCAAATTTCATTAGAAAAATCTCATCCTTTGAGTCCAAAGTGCAGCTAATAGCTGGCAAGGGGATGGTAAGTGACTAAAGGGGCTGACTAAGCCCATTCTTTGCTCTTGCTGCTGACAAAGTGCTGGCTCCCAGCTTCTCTGGGATTAAGCTCCAGCTTTGTGCCAGAGAAATGGCCCCGTCACTGATCAGGAGGAATTGGCTGAATATGAGAGACAGTGGCAGTCAGACATGACAGGAGAATATCATTAGATTGGAAGTAAAGCTGGTAAAAATTCACAACAAAGACTGAATTTGAACTGGATCTCCTTCACAGAGGTTATAACCATCTTGATTTACGCAGTGAAGGAACAGAGACCTTCACAGCAAAGGTCAGAGTGCTGTTCCTCTTTCTGTCAAAAGACAGAATCACAACTCACCCCGCTCTTGCACCATCTTTCCTAGGAGTCTACAAGGGCTCTGTTTCATGATCCTACCTACTGCCTGATGAATCTACAGTGCTGTGAAATAGTGCCTCAGATACTCCTTCCTGACTTTTCATGAACAGAACTGCAGAGTCAGCACTTTTGTGCTCCTGACTGCCCCTTGCTTCATGTGCCTCAGTGCCAGTTCCTACAACGAGGCCATAAATCTGGCACTGTGCATGGGCCGTGCTGCTGCAGGGCTCTCTTGCTGACAACTCACAGGTGGAGCATCTGGAAAGAAAATGGAGCTATTCATTAAAAGGTGGATGCGTTTTTGTATGGCTTAAGGGCATCTTAAGGAGCAAAGACAGTATGTTTCCATGAGCCAAAAAGGGGCATCGTGCAAATCCCAGATCAAGTACACACTGCTGGTTTTACTCCAGTCACCGTCACATTGGAGCCCATGAGTCCCAGGGCAGGGATAAGCAAGTGTAAGAGCCAGTCTACAGTTCCTGCCCCAGCACATGCACTCCTCCAAGTCTCAGTGTCCACCCATATCAAGTTATGCTCTTAGCTAGGTGGCAACTGCCTTTTTGTTAACCTGCTCCACAAGGGCCTACCCAGCACCCACACAAAGCCAGCTGGGAAGGCTCATGTAGGCAGGTGAAACTAATTTTTTCCTTTGCAATTCTAGAGACACACTTCATCTCAAAGTTAATAATAACTGCGTTTTGAAGAAAGGCTGAAGGTTTTCTGGGTGCAAAGTTGAAGTTAAGCAGCTCAGCAAAATTGATATTTACATTCAGCCTTGGAAAACTGGGCTAATATATTTTAGAAATCAGTTGTACAGTAAACTAGTAAGTTAATTAACAACCACAGTTAGAATCTGCTTTTAACACACCTGCTTTCTACAGAAGGCTTTACTAACACTCTTTGTACACTTAAACAGTTGTAAGGAGTGAAAACGGCCTCAGACTGTGACTAAAATATGGACAAATCCCACCACTTTGATTAGTTTAAATAAATTTCTGTTCACAGGTAGATACGAAGAGATTTGTTCCACAAAAGAAATGATCACGGTAAAATTATCAGTAGTTAACAAGACTGCTGAAAGGATCGTGCTACATCCTTTCCAAATTTGAGCAAATGCATTCTCTGCTATTACCGTGCATTCTACTATTATACAACTGTCTCATGTAACTTTAATTCAACTCTTATTAGAGATGAATAATTTAAGAGCAAACAGCAACAGACGGTCATCCAGCCTCTGGCCCTCAAAGGGAGAAAGAAGGATGTCAGACCATGACAGCCTTCAGCTGATGTAAATCAGCACTGCTCAGACAGCAGCCCCACGCCTGCACCAGCATCCTGCAGCCCCGTGTGCATCACAGCAGCAAGGAGCTGGCCCAGGGGAGAGAGAGCTGGCGAATTGCTTCTTACCAATGAGATGATCTGGCCATGAACGGCTTGGCCATCAGCAAACAAGGTTATTTTGACCCAAAACACAGCTCAGATCAGCTGTAGCTAGCACTAACACATCGGTAAAGATTCCCTCCTTCCTTTTTTTCGGGAATTGTTTTCACAAAAACTGTGTGGTTGGCTCAGGAACAGGGGCAGCAGCAGAAAAAACCTCTGCATGTCACAGACCAGGCAGCTCTGCCCCTGCTGAGTTCCCAGCCCCAGCTCCAACCGATCCAAGACCCTGGCAGGGATCAGCACAGGGTGCACCTCTGACTCACAGCAATGATGCTCAGGGGATTTCACAAACCGATTCCCGATTTACACCACTGTAAACAAGAGATGATTCAGCACGACATGGATTTGTCTGATTTCTCAATAGCTCTCTGAGTCAATGTTTCTGCTAGACTAGATTTCCATTTTGTCACAGAAATTGATGTACAGAAAGCCAGCCCAAGCCTCCACACCGAGCAGTCCTATCAAACACTCGTGGTTTGAACATCACTCACTCTTCACCTCTAGAATTGCAGGAGAAGTGGGATATTCGAGGCAAAGAAGAGCATTTGCCATTCCATGTGTGGGATATGCTCTTAACTCATTACTCTCTCATTTCTCACATCAAGTTCTCTGAGCATGAAGCAGAAGCCATATGGCTAAAGCAGCACAAAATATGGGATTCCTGTGCAGCGCAAATCTCCTGTTTCAGTACTTCATTTTTATCCCAAACTGTGATGGAAAGCGAATGTTTGTTTTTGGACTGAAGCATTTCAGTGAGACATTTATAAACGAGGAGAAACAGGTTGACATTTTCCAAGCTGAAAGATTTCACTGCGATTTGTTGAACTAAAACATTTCCTTTCTGGTGAACTCAGTGTCAGGCTGAATTCTCCCCTTTTGTGGCTGTACCGCCGCATACCAGCTCACCATCAGCTCTGGATGAATCCTGCAGAAAATACAGCACGTGCCAGTGATGACTGAACCAAAATGCATTTCATGGTGATTTTTTTAAACAGAATTACCTCTTAATTCAGCAAAGCTGAATTTTTCCCTGTTTCAATGGAACAAATTTTAGGTTGTGCATACAAAAGTGACGATGCTGTGTAACACAAGCAAACTTCTCACTGCTGGAATGGCTCTGTGTAAGAGCAGCTCTTCCCAGCCCAGGGATCTCATCAGCAGCTGCTGCAGTGAGAACTGGCTGAGCAGCCAGAGTTCACTTTGCTCGTTAAGAGGATGCCCCGTGCACAGGTGACTTTCCCAAGGTCAGAGCAGAGTCAGGACTGCAGGACCCCCTCGTGCTCTTCTTAATCAAAGTCATTAATTAAAAGTATGAATTCTAACACCCCTTTAATCCTTCTTAACAATAAGAAGCACTATTAAATCCTTAATGTGCCTGCTTTAATTATAACCTATCAAACAGAATCAATTGTAAATGGTAAACACAAAAAGTGGTATTCTGTGAGCAGATGAGATCATGCCGTTTAAAATGCAAATTGAGACTGAAGCATTAAACCTATAATAACGTCAATTAATCTTCCCTATGAAAACATACACAAAATGTTTAATCTCGGTCTAATCTGAGAGGCTGACAGAGTCAGAGCCAAAGACAGCAGCTTTGGACTTTGCAAAGCCTTGTGCAGAGTGCTGAAAGCAAGCAGTGAGTGCCTGCTGCCTCTCCCTTCCACATCAGCACCAGGGCAGAGCAGCCCAGATGATTCCTGCAATGCTCTGCACATGAGAGCTGCAAGAAACAAGCAGGAATCATCCCTCTGTTTCCCAGCAAGTTTGTTTCCTGCTATAACCAGCATGCAAGTAAAAACAGAAATGAGTCCTGCCTGTGCTAAGAGAAATGCATTTGGGTATAATGAAGATACTTTGTTTTGTGGGAGAGAAATGTTCCAAGCTGGTTACAAATTTTTAAGGGAATATTTATAGCGTAAAACAAAGATACTTCTAAGCAAAAGTCACTTGAAACACAAATAAAAATGTTTTGTTTTGACAATCTGGGAACAGGATATTGATGTATTATTGAAACAGACGCAGTATTTATTTTCCCCTCCTGAAATATGAATTCATCAAATTCAACATGCTGCTGTGAAACAATCTGCTTTAAGAAAAAAAAGAAAAAGCTGTTTTTTCTTGGGGAAAAAAAAAAAAGTTCAATTGGAAGATTACAGAGCAAGTCTAAATCTGGACGAAGTGGGTGTGGAGGGTTATCAAATCAACACAGAGGGGTTTTGATATGACTTAGGTGCAGGTGTTGACACTGGATGCACTGCAGTGGAGAGATATCCCTCTTATTATCGGTGTTATTTAGCTCTGATAATGGGTTCAGTCCTGCAGAGAATACAAATGTAGCTGCACAGCTGGACAAATAATGACAGTATTTGTCTTCATGTCATTTCTGATGAAAAATATTGGCAAAAAGCCCAACGAAATTTATTCGCAGTGGATTACTGGATAATTCAACAAATGAAGTCAGAACATTGAGACAACACATGGAGGACGACTCCCCACCACCTTGTGAGCTTTTGTGAGCAGCAGCAAGCCATGAGTATAAAATGCTACAGCACATCAGCTGGACAGAAGTCAGCACCTCCCAGCCATTCACTCTGCCTTTACATAGCTCCCACCAAAGGCACCACTTGGGAAGAATCCTGGAACAGCAGGACCCTCAATTACAGCTCAGGTCCCAATCTTTACAGAATGGATTGAAAAGAAAGAAGAAGAAATGTTAAAAGAAAAAAAAAAAAAAACCAAAAGCCTGCTGAAAATGTCAATGGACTTACTCATTTTTTTTAAATGGAGTGGAAATGAAAATGAGCACGCGAAGGTAAAACACATCCTCAAAGACTGCAAGTTTAGAGCATTCATGACTGAAATGACAACGCCATTTAATTAATTCAAATCCAGATGTAAAACACTGAGAGATAGATTAGAAAGATAATACTCCATGGAGTGTGAGTGAACTAATCCCAGTTACTGCCTGGGAGGGAAAGCTGTGGGCTTAGAGGGGGAAAAATAGTTGAGTTTCAAGTGATTCTGTCCTTGCCAAAAAATCAGTTCTCTGCAGAACTGCTCTCACAACACATGTTAATGGAAGGCAGGAGCAGCACAGCAGCACTGGAGCACCAAGAAGCCCTGGGACCTGCAGGCCTTTGGCACAGGAGCAGAATGGGCTCCAGGGCACTCACCTCGTGCTGCTGACATCTATCCTCGAGTTCCTACCTCCAGATGAACCGCCACCAACTTTCCTGGACCCAATCTTTGAAGGGCTGAATGTCCCTTTTCTTCCACGTGTGGAATAATCTCTTGCAAAATGAATTAGGTCGCACACAGTGGAACTCCTTTATCAAGAATTAGCTTCTTATCTATTCCAGCAGTTTTCATATAGAATAGGACTTAAAATACTGTTTGTGGAACAGAACAGCCACCTTATTATGGCTAGCATGTTTTCAGCATTGCTGAGATAGAATAAAATTTAGGCTTCGATATGATTAGTTTAAGACATGATGATGGATAATGCAGTTTACCTGAAAAGTTTTACATCAATCTAGCCCGCAATAATTACATTATTTCAGCAAATCCCAGAAATGCAGTCCTGAGTCAGGATCCTACTGAGCTCAGCACTGTAAAAATCACAGAAAATATCAACCATTACAGCACTTCAAACCCTGCCATGGACAAACTGCTAACGAGAGTGAGCAGTCCACAAAATGATGATGTGAGCTCCTGGCTTTACAAAAGCTGTTCCCCAGTTTGACTTTGCTGGTGTTAAGCTGAGCAGTCTAAGTTGCCCCAGGTACCTCAGGAAGTCATGTGAGTGGTGAAAAGCATTTTACTATTGTTATTTTGACAGCTTGTTATCTTTACAAACATAATGAACTGGGGAGAAGACCGGTGAGATGCAGTATGCCCATCCTACTTGCATGGGAGAGAGTGATGAAAACAGAATTAAGTTGTGTCACCTCCAGTGTGTCATTTTCCTACAAGCAAGCCCGAACAGATTGATTTCTGGGTCTCCTTCAGCGTAACTTAATCAATTCTGAGTAAATTTAGCTGGGCATATGGATGCTTGTGTGTCTGGCACCCGCTCCCTCCCGTAATATGGTTACAGGAATTTCAATCAGCACCACCAGTGGCTCCCACTGTACAACCACTTGGAACATAAAAGGCTTAATGCATTTGGAGCAGTAATTCATCCTGTCTGGCACACTGGATTGTGAGAACATGGGCCGTATTTCCAGCAGGTGCCTGAGAACCTCTGCGTCCATTTTGGTTGTCTCCACATTTCCTTCCAGCAGAGTTGCCAAAGATGCTCCAAGTTCACTCAGCTGAGGAGGAAAAGTCTCCAGGTAGGCATTCAGGAAGGTCAGCCTGAGTCGAAGCTCTAGAGGATGGATGAGAGAAGATTCACGAAGGATGAACATGTTCCATTCTCAAGTTATTACTACTTTGAGATGCCATAGAGAATAAAGAAAAGTGAGGCTTGATTCATTCCCCTGCATGTAGGCATCTAATTCTGCCATGGCTTGGGCCACGTTGGGCACTTGCAGCAGACCTCAGACCACCGAGACCCACAGCTGGACACCAGCAGGATTCGCCAGAGTGTGAGAAATGGGAGAAACTCCCATTTAGGCAACTGAATTGAGACCACAAGAAACAGCACAGACCAGAGTCAGCTCCTTCCAGGCATCTGTCAGAGGAGCAGCAGAAGGAAAGATGAGGACACTACTCATCCTCAGAGGAGTCAGTGGAGAAAGAACAGTATCTATAGGAAACACCAAGCATTAGAATCACAGAATGCTGTGGTTGGAAGGGACCTCACAGACTCCATTCCAAGCACTGGGTGACAGAGCAGCTGGGCTGCAAGGTACAGCAGTCACATCTGTACACAACGACAATGACTTCATTTAACTGTGAGGCTTTTAAAAGTCCTTTTTATTTTCATTTTTTTAATGTATTAAGCTGAAGATATCTGTGCACTCATGATTAACTCACAGCACTTCGCTGCTCTGCACTTACAAGAATGTCTACATAATGAGATAATCAGACACTGAAATACTGGTTGTGCTTATTGATTCCTTTACAAAAGTATTGCCTCCGTTTCCAAAATGACAGAAAAAGTATTGATTTTTTTTTATGGCTGTTAAATTTTTCTATTTATTTTTCCTCTCAGAGATACTATTGAGAATCCTATTGACTTTTTTTTATTTTATTTTACTAAATTTTCATTAAGTATAAGATTTTGGTGATGAGCGTTTTCCTATCACTGTCAATGGGAAATTTCACAAACGTTCTGAAAGAAGCAAAAAAAGCACCCGCTTTGAAAGATGCCAAATAGAAAATTATTTCCTCAATTATTTGCCATCTCTCCTTTGAAAAGAAAAAAAAACAAAAACCCAAACCACCCAACTTATGAATAATGCTGGAGTCAGCAAATGGTTTTTAAAAAACATCTTTCGAATTTCCCAGATTTATGAGTTTATCACCACAATGGAGAAGAATATGGAAATGAGGGAGAAATGCATTATGCAAAGCAATAAGTGACACGCAGCAGAACGGAAAGACAACGTTTATGGCACTGAGCAGCTGGGGACGATTTACAGCCTGCTGCATAGACACAGAGCACAGGCTGAGCTGGGCACAGCTGCCCAGTCTGCCTGCTAGGTGCTAGCAGTGTGCTCAGCAGGGGAAGCAAGGCAGGGGCACCCAAGATGTCAACTCTGAGCAGGCCCCATCTGCACAAAGCCACGAGCTGCAGTGCGTGGCTGAAAGGCTTCAGCTCTGCAAACAGCACGGACAGCACTGCACAGCACTGCCCCAACAATTCCCTCTATCTGTCGCAGTTTGGCTTTTTGGGTTTTTTTTTTTCAGTCTCTCTGAAGCCTCAGCTGGTCCAGGCATTTCCTGGTGACTGTTCCCAAGGTCGTACATTCATTTCTCCCTACAAATATGATCTGCAACCCCTGCAGCTACCTCAACATTTGAGACCCTCTGAAAGAGAAAATACTGCTTATTGGGTAGCGCGTGGGCTGCCTGCAAAGTGGGGTAATATCCAAGCAGAATTACCTACAAAGACCTATGGGCCACTTCATATATATATATAATGGCTAAGCAATCAATTCCAGCTTAAACTGTAATGGCAAAATCTGACACCATCGACAAGAAATATTCTGACAACCTTTTGCTACAGAATTATACTTTCTACTTGCAGAAATGGTGACACTCTGAGTTTTTCCAGATCTTTGGACTGAAAACTGAAGTGAAATAAACCTGCTTCATGTTTGTTACATGAAATACGAAACGAAAGGAAACAGGAAAGAAAGCCACAGATCCCTACCTGAAGCCAAACTATCTCACAGTTTCCATTTCCTATACCTGCTAATTAAAACATGAACTCTCATCCGTACCTGAGGATGAGTGCATCCATTCTCCTAAGCTCTCATTACACACTTCTGAAAGGACAAGTGCACGACTTGCAGAAGCACCAAAGGGTGTTGATGCACTGTCAGCTTTGGACATGCCCACACTCCTGCTACATTCCCATAGCAGCCAGCACACCAACAGCTTGGGAGCACCCCAGCCTGTGCCTGGCTGAGCGCAGAGAGCAGTGCACCTTTCCCACTGCTGCAGGGAGAGTGCACCAGTGTCCTAGACCAGAGCAGATGCTGACTGGCTGCTGGAAGCCCATTAGTTCTTGGAGAGCTGTGCTGGGATATCTCTCTGCTTGCAGCTCAGCTTGCAAGCATTTGGGAGTTTTATCCATGCCTGTGGGCATGAGCCAAATTACACAACAGAGCGAGGTGCAAAGAGCCCTGAGTCAGCCACACCATCTTCAGTATCCTCATCAGCTCTAGTTGCTAAAGGCAGAATTGCAAAACTAGGCAGGGGCTGAATTTATCACAGTGACACTCAATAACAATATCTCGATGACAGTTAGATCTTGAAGAGTTAATAAATGCTGGGGAGCACTCTTCACTCTGCTTCAGAGTTGAAAAAGGCGCCGCGTTATGGACCAAGGTCATCCATAACAAACTTATGAGATAGCAAAGCAAAGCCACTCTTCAAGACTGCCAGATTAATGCCTCCTCTGCTGGACCATCTGTAGCAGATGTGCCAAACTAGATTGTTTTAAATGGCCTAAATGTGTCCAGCTCCTGAAGTGCTGGATGCCCTTAGCAGTGTTTCCTTGTTGCCTAAAGGCATCAGTCAGGAACACTATTAACATTAACAGAGAATGGGTTTACAGCTTTTTTAAAGCTCTCCCTGCGGCCTCTGTTTATTTATTGTGCATGTGAGTGAAGACAAGGCAGCCATTCCTCATTACTAAGAGATCCCTTCCGATTTCCCTACTGTGCCATTTCCTTGCACAGCAGTCCCCGTGGTATCCCTGCATCCTGTGACTTTTTCCTGGAGCAGAGTTATTCGCTGGATTTGCACTGCAGTTATACTGAGAATCTTCGTGTGTGTGCACATCCCCATCTCTGGGATCATGTGCTGGATCAGTTTGCAAACTCCTCAGCTTCTATGTGAGTGAGCCTAATGGGTCTGGAGCAGAGAGGTTTCATCAGTAATCCCAGGTGCCTTGAAATGCCACTTATTTATTACAACTGCAAAGCTCTTAGGAATTGCAGTTGACCGTGGAGTCCCAGGCACGCAATGCATTCATTTTCCATTTGCTGCTTCCTGGAATCTGTCATTCAGATTCTGGGTGCAGCTGTTAGCATTTCATTGGCAGCTGTTGGTGCACCATGAGACAGCTGCTATTTGAGAGCACTGGAGCTCCTCAGTTCATTAAAGCTACCTCAGAGAAGGATGGGCTCTGACTGATCTCAAAACCACTCCTTGCTTAGGTGTTATAATTTACACAGAATAAGAAAGCTGTGTGCCAGACATCCAAATAGTGAGTAGCAGTTTATGTGTGGGGGAAAAAAACAAAACCCAAGTGGTAAATGCCATTTATATCCAGCTGCACAGCATCAATGTAAGACTTTCCATACTGACTGCATTTCAGTGAGCTCCTTCCCTTTGGGATGGAATCTTCCAGCGGGCACGAAGTTCTTGCAGACTGCAGGAATAGGTTTTGCAGTGTCTGTCAGGAAGATGGTGGAGGATGAAGGAAGAGTCACGAGGCTACGCTTCTGCTAGAGGGCTCTCTCTGCCATGCACATCTCTGGAAGCTTCTAGAAATCCAGTGACCATCTTTGTTACATCTGGGGCTGAAAGCAAAGCCAACGCTGCATTTCACAGCACTGCTTTGAAACACAACGGCAGTCTGCAGATGTTTGCAGATCCGCTGCAGTACCGAAAAGGAATAAAACAAAATTCCTGAACAAAAACAAAGCAACAGAAGCAGCCACAGCAACAAAAGCCAGCACACTGAAAACAAACAAACAGGAAAGGCTTTCATTTTTATAGCAGCTTGTTTAATTAGTTTCATTTATCTGGGAGTTCAGTTTGCTTGTTCTGGGCATAATAAACACTGCAAGTTATTGCTAATTCAGGCTCTGCCACCTGTTCCCAATGTTGGGCTTGCTGACCGCTATCCCTCTTGTTTTCTGCTGGGAGAACCAAACCTGTACAATTTCCACTCTGGTTCTGGCATCCTGACTCAGCACAGAGACAGGTTATATCTTCACCCTGGGTCACAAAGACCTTTGCACATCTCCTACGGATGGTAAGAAACAAAAAAAAAAAAAAAAGAGAAATATAAAAAACGAAATGAGTCACGTGTCAAGAAAAGCAGCTAGGCTGGAGCTTCAGGAGCTGAGCTGGGACTGCATCTGCAAGCAGCAGGAGCAGACCAAGATGCAGGAGAGTTGCCCTGGGAGCACACAGTGCTGGGTGCAGAGGACTGGAGGAGGGCTCTGCCTGCTCTGCCCGGCTTCCAGCCGGACTCACTTCCACTGCTCTCTCTAAGGGAGGTTGTTGTTGCACTGACTCAACCTGACTCCAGCACTCAGTAGCTCCAGTACAAAGGATAAAAGATCATCTTGTGCAGGAAAGAGAAAGGAAGAGACAGAAACTGGAGTTTTTAATCAGAAACCTGAATTAACCTTCGCAGAAGGGAATCTATGCGGGTTGTGGCTTTTATTTTTAAACTTACTTCTTCCTTCAGGCTTTTTTGTTGTTGGTTTTTATTTACAAGGAGAAGCAAAAGCATGGAGGAAGGAAGTGTTTTTGAAAATATCTCAGCTGAGGATATCTACATAGCTGCGCTGGGAAGTTCAAATAATGAGAATTTAAACCCCAAAGCACAATTTGGTGAATACTTTCTCCTCCCCTCCCAACCCCCCCCCAACAAAAACAAACAAAAAAACCAACACCAAAACCCAGACTAAATCTCATTAATTATAGGAGGTAGTCCTGCTGACTTCCAGACAGCCTGAGCCCTGTTCTGAAGACTTCTTCAAGTAGAGGGATTATTTCCCTCTTATTATATTAAAAGGTAGGTGGAAGGATAAGTGCTGGAAAAACTTTATTATATATTGAGAGTGATTCCAATAATAATGTGCTCTTCCTTATGGATAAAGCAGAGCTGCTATTTGAGACACATACTGTGTTCCTCTACTGCAACTTGCAAGGCTTTTCATTCAGCTTGTATTTCATGTTTCAAGTGGATTATTTCCCTTCAGTTGATAAGAGTGTAATTCAGTTAGGCCTTGGAGTTAGTTGCTTCATTCCTCAAAGGATATTTTGCATGGAAGGATCTTTCTTTTTTCTATTTATTTTTTTTTTTAAACATCACCTAGAGCCTGTGGAAATAAGGTATATTAGCAAGTACTAAATGACTAATCACGAAGAGAGTGAGTGGTAAATTAAACCAAGGTGGGATGAAAGCAATGCTTTTCCTAACTGCAAAGGGCATGCAACAAGGGCATGCAGTTGCACCAGGTCCCTAAATCAGCCCAGCAGTGCAGGTGAGTGCTTTCAGATACCACATGAACACTGCAGCAGAACTACAGGAAACTGCCCAGGCCTTTGGGCAACAGAAGCATCCTTGAGTGGCAGGACTTTGTGCACAGCCACTCTGCCACTGAGTCCTGTCCCTGGGTGGACATCCCACTGGGTGACAGTAAGAAGAGCCAGAGCAGAATGAACCCTGATCTCTGGGTTTGCTCCCTGGAAAGATTGAGTGGAATACTGATACAGGTAGCATCTTGTCTGTGGCATAAGACTGCACCACCAACACTGCTCTGCATGGATCAGTCCCTCCTGCAGGTAAGGGTCATGTAGCATCAGCCCTCTGTCCCTGGTAGCAGTTTAGATGCAGCCACCCGTCTGCAGACAAAGACAGCTGAACTGCATAGACATACAATTCTTTAATTCTACGATTTCATCTGGGATCGAGGCCAGAGATGTCCCCAGTCTTCTTCTGGATGAGTACAGACAACTATGTCTATATTGATAAATGCAGATATATAGGGGTGCTATCTTTGCTTTGCCTTGCTAGATGATGCTGAATTTTGGCACATCTGTTGGCACACACACCTCTTACATCCCTGCTGTCTCCTCCACCCCACCCCCCCTTCCACCCCACACACAGCCCAGAGGGAGAAACACTCAGTAAGAGGGCAGGCTGGGGCTCTGGCACACGCTCAGAGATCCATCTAACAAAATCAGCAGCAACTTGTCCTCTGACTTCAGGCCAGGCTCTAACAGCTCTGTGTTTCACCCAGGGCTCCTACTGTCTGCAAGGATGCAGAGGCCAAGCTGCTGGGAATGGCCAGCATGAGCCAGACTGAGCTGCCAAGGACAGCCACCCCAGCTGCCCCACCACACAGACCTCTACGGAGCTCACACCAGATGACTGAAGCCTGTTCAGACAAGTGGCTCCAACAGTTTGCTTCTTGGGGATGTGGAGGAGCAAAGCTTGTTAATGACCCTCCTTCACAAGAAGAGCTCTGCTGCAGCAGAAGAGTGATCAGAGATTTGGAGGGAGGACAAGTGCCTTGTGGCTACTTGCTTATTTTTAGAGATCTATTTAATATGTTGCCAGACCCTCTTCTCTGTTAATTTATGTGGTCTTTCCCTCTGATACAAAGGGAAAGTGAAGTCAGTGATTCCTTTCAGGGGAAGCATCAGGGCAAGTCCATCTCTCTATTAAATATCACACATCCTTTTACCGTCTCACAGCTTTGCATTTTTCCTATATGAAGGTTGTTAATGCATTAAGTTTCAAGCATATTTTGCAGAAGTCTTTGATTAAATACCTCTAAGGACAATAGCTCATTAGTATGAGATAGTTGCTGCCATTCTCTTCAGCTCCTCCTGGCTACTGCTATCTTGATTTGGGTGAATTACACAAGATTTCTCTGAGCTGCATTCAGATCTCATCTTCAGCTAAGAAAGTGCACTCTGCATTAGGGAGGAAGGTGGGAGACAGGAGATGCAGCTTGGAATATCAATGTGGTACATCACCAGCTCCAGGGAAGGCAAGGCTTGTCCTGTGTGCACCAACAAACCTGGGCTCATGTTCTGGCTCTTTTCCCTGCTCTGAAATGGGCTTCTTAATATCATCCAGCAAATGGCTCAGGAGGGGAGCCAGTGACAAAACACAGTGACTCTGACCTCCGGAAAACACAAATGAATTTGTCTTCTTTGCCTCTTCTGACTCCTAGCAAATGTGATGAGCTGTGCTTGGGAGGCGCTCACTTCTCATATGTAGAAGTGTGATAGCAAGAAGCATCCTTACTAATGAATGCTCAGAAGCTTCAGAAATAATAAGCTAGCCAAACTGCTTTTGCAAATGGCAGGATGACTATCTCCTACCACCAAGAAAAGACTGTACAAATTCCTGTAGCTACCAGTCCCTGGAGGAGGCTATTCTAGCACACGAAGTACAGCGCTGTCTTAATACTATTTTAGTAAAGATGTGCCATGAGAAATAACTGTGTGAGATGAAGACATCCATATGGGTTTTGCTCTTCTTTTCTTCACCTCTCTTGTGGAGCAGGGTGAGACTGTGAGGAAGGCTGAGCTTCCACAGGTGCATTTCCACTAGTTACCTTCATTTGTCTGCTTCACATAAATACTGATTAAAAGTTAAATGCTTAATTAAGTTAAATGTGTAATTTTCAACCTAAAAACTCTTCTAAGAAGGTATGTTTTCTTCCAGAGGGTTGAACTGATGCAGGGATTAATAACAGGGATGAGCACGCAAGCTAAGAAAATAAATCCAACTCCTCTGTGCAGGTTGTGAAGTATGCTTGGATTGATACAAGCAAGGGCAATCATTTCTGACAGTATGTAGGAAAAAAGCCACATTCTCCTTGCCTGCACACCTCACTTATTTCTATCACTGGTTATCTTCTTCCCCAAATGCTTCTCTCTAACTTTATGAAATGTGTGACCTAAGTAAAATTAGCAATAGCAGAATATTTGTTCAGGTCAGAAGGATTCAAATGTGAATGGATCCAGACTCATGCACAAGCAACATAAGGTTTGACTTGTCTGGCACTGCCCTGCATGTACCCACACATTTCTCTGCACTTCTACTAGTTAATAAAAAAGATTATCAGAGATATCAGAGATAACTCTGACCTTGCAGAGTACTTTGAGAGCCACCAGATGCAATGCTGAGTGTGTTCTGACTTCCAGTGGTTCGTGAAGCTCTGGCAGCTGAGTTTTAGCACCAAGCTCCTGAATTCAGAGATGCTCTCAGGCTTCAGCAGCAACCCCAGGTCAGACCTTTCAGAGGAGCTGACTCCTGGCTCCGAATCGAGGTGAATAAGGGGTAGGGAATGAGGCCTGACACTTGACGTGAAACTCTCCCTGTGTCCAAAAATAAAGTCCAGTGGAGATCTTGGCATGAAAAATAGGATTTAGTTTGTGATTTATCTGCCCTAATAACATACGCTTTCCTACAATTGCACAGTGCCTCTCCCACTGACTTTTCTTCAAATTAATTTAATGCTGACAGTTGCTATTACCATGAATATGTCACAATCCTGTACAGCATTATAAAGAAAAGGATGTACTACCCATAAATATTTGTGCCACCTCCCAGGTCTCTAATGGAATCCTCATCCATTTCTAAATTCTTTTACCAACTTATGCAGAACCTGGCTTAGCTGCTCCATTTCATGTTGTCTTCGGAGATATAAATCTCTCCACAAGTAGGAAGGAAAGTTCCTAGCCAAGCAGGATAGGAGCAAATGCAATCTGTGAGGCACAGGCACTGCAGTCAGGGACAAGGAAGAACTGTGATCCTCGCTGCTGGGGGGATCCTAAAGAAGGAAAGCTTTGACAGCTTGGAGTCAGTAGCAATGCCTTTAAAGTGTAATAGGGGAGTTGTAGGTTTGTCCAGACAAAACTC
Source organism: Cyrtonyx montezumae (assembly GCF_038088225.1). Classification (NCBI taxonomy): domain Eukaryota; kingdom Metazoa; phylum Chordata; class Aves; order Galliformes; family Odontophoridae; genus Cyrtonyx; species Cyrtonyx montezumae. The sequence continues at coordinate 3,399,028 of NW_027072036.1, forward strand.
CCATCACAACAGCAGCTGGCGGCAGGGACACGTAATTAACTACAGCTTACGTGCCAGTCTGGGCTGACATTCTCCATCCTGAAAAATCTCAGTTCTCATTAACTTCTAGTTACTGATTCTTGCTTGCTCCACACATCTTCAGCCCTCAGCCATAAAATTTACAGAGGATGCTGATGAGATTGGGCAGCGCTCCACTTTAACCCTTCCACAGACTCAGTGGAAGAGGCAGAAAAGTAAGCAAGAACAAAAAGCACAAAAGCTGAAAGTTTTTCACTATGAAGAGATACAAAAGAAACCTTCCCTGCTTTCACATGTTTTCAACTTCTCCATCTTGTGTCAGAAGATCCACGCAGTTAATCTGTACAAACAGATTACGCTGTCTTCACACTGCATCTTAGGTTCCAACAGAAAGGCTCTGGCCTCACCTCCCATACCTGTTGCCCTTATTTGCAGACTTGCAAGCTCTTCTCCAAAATGAACTGACAAAATTAGAAACCATTCATCTAGGCTTGGCCTCTGGCATTTACTGCGCTCCCACGCTTCCCTGGCCTTGGTACTCATCTTGCCTTTCATACCTTGCAGCACACCTTCCCATGAACAGGCACCCCAAGTGCTAGCATCATTCACCAGCATTGCCAGCCTGTTGCTATTTAGATGCAAGTTTGTTTCTGCTCAGCAGTCTTTAAATATCAAGTTCCATACCTCTTAGTCCCAAGGCATCTAAGTGGGAACCTGTTAGTCAACAGAATACAATCTGGTGAGTTTGAATGCATTTCAAATACTGCAGCATCGCCAGGAATCCATCTGCCAAGTGAGCATCTATAGCTTATGATTCAAACTGTTTTTTCCAAAGCATACGAGAAATTTAAAACACGCTGCTGCTTCTTTAGAGCAAGGACACAAAGTCTTCCCCAGTCTCCTGATATATTGCTGCAGTTGTTACAGTATCAAGGATGAATCAATACAAAAGAACAATCTCAAGTTGGTTTGGACAGTTCCTAGATTGATAGGATTTGCATTAGGGAGACAGAAGCAGTTTCGGAAGGGGGGAGGTGGAAATTCTTGTACCAAAAAAAAAAACAACAAAAAAAAGCCCAAGAAACCTTTTAGTTTTCTTGGATGCTTTCCAGCTGAGAATCTCAAAGTGTGTGTTATGGACACAGGATATGCTTTCTCTCCCATCAAGAACCCCAGGTGCCAATAGCAGTCCAGCTGTCTCAGCTCACAGCTCACTTGGGGTGAATTTACCACCCTCAGCCACAGCCACAGGCAGGTGTGCATCCGAAGTTCAGCACAGAACCGAGCAAGGAGAGCAAGACTTCATCTTTTCAAGGATTACTTTAGTCCTCCACCACATGCTTCATCAGGGACTTTTCAGAGTGCCTGCCTGGTTAGGGTTGCTGCTCAACCCCAGTCTTCTTGCTCCAGAGAGTCCAAACCTTGACTTGCCTTATTTTTAATCCTTCCATACCAATCTGAACACAGCTCTGTGTCAATTAATGGTCTAAAAAAGGAATTACGACACTTCAAACATCGTTTTTTTGCTGACACCAGAAACAGTTGACATTAAGTCATGTTCTGATTTATACTCCCTTGTTTCTAACCATTTTTTCTCACTCCATCTCATCTCTCTGGTTTCCCATGACACTTTCTTGCACAAAAAAACAACGTGAATGCAGTGCCTCATGAACACATTTTGTTCATATTCAACTTCAGTAAAAATCGTGGGAACTTGATTTTATTCTGAGATATGGATTCTCTGCAGGACTTCCTTTGTCACATTTCCTGGGGGACAGTCAGTGGTCTCTGGAAATTTCCTGGTGGGGTGAAACATTAGGAGCTGACAGCTGGGAAAATAACAGTACTGCATGCAGCTCGATTCTGGATGAAAAGCAGAACACTGCCCTGAGAACTATAATGGCTCTGATTCACACAAATGCAAGGGAACTAAGAGTTGATTGAGATTCCTTTAATAATCAATTCTTCAGTTCTCAGTTCTTCAGGGTACATATGAAGCATCAGAAGCCCGTACCTATGTGCACTGCTCATAGAAAATGGTACTGTATCTACATTAATCAGCATGGATATTTTGGTAAATTTACACGGCATTATAGGGAGGGAAATATTAATTCAGCTATGGATATTTGTACAGAAAGAGAAGAAGCTCTTATTTGCTGCCTCGATTGTGGATAAAAATGCAATTCCTTTCAATGATGTTATACTGGATTACACGCTGAACCGTATTAACATATTCCCCAGTGTTTTGTGATCGTATAATGAAACTCCTAATACAAATAGGCCATGAAAGAGATACTACTGCAGGGAAAAAAAAAAAAGAAAAAAAAAGCCTTAGAAAGACTTCAGATTGAGAAATCAATAGTGTTTCAGCCAGTTTACACTGGCATGGTTCCACTGACAGCTTCAAATAGGGGTCACTGCAGGACAAATGAGTGGGAGACAAAACCATGCTCCTTCTCCCTGCTAGCAACAAGGTCAGTGATGTTCTGTGGGCTGGGAGAAGGGCTTTACCACTGCTTCACCCTAACAGCATCAGCATTACATCCTCTGCGTGTCTGAACAGAGGGGTGACCCATCATCCAAGCCAAATGAGAAAAGCTGCACTGCTGGAGCCCCACGAAGGTCTTGCTGCTGGTGACAACTGTCTGCACCGGTGGAAAGCACTCCATGGATCCAACAGAGATCTGCTTGTCTGAACAGGCAGTGGGTGATTACATTGGCTTAGGCATGAGCTTGAAGCCCAAGAGTTACTGAGCATTCCCAATGCTCCCTGCAGCTGATGGGCAGACCCTGATGCACTTCTGAGTTTTGAGACAAGTCATTTTAACATCAAAGGCAGCTATAACTAGCATGGAATGAAATGCAGTTCAGCCCATTGTTTTTTCTGAAGATCTGCTGCGATACCTTGAATTACATCCATTTAATTTAGTTTTACTAAGAATGTTATTATGGGCTAAACAAATACCAGCTGATCACTGAAGAGGAGAATGTGCTGCACTGTACTAACAGTTCTGGAGAAGATAATTACCTATCATACTGTGAACCTCAAACATGTTTTTAATAATCATTGCTTAAATAACTTAAATTGCATTATTAAAAATTAACCTCTGAGCAAAACAATTTACTATAGGCACAGTTGCACAATGGAAACCCAATAGAGAGGAGTTGTGTCTAGTGGTGAAAAATCTGCAAGTCTTTGGTTCTCTTTAGGGCTCTCTCACAGATGAGACCTACAATCTGGACAACCTGACTTTCTACAGTATCCAGGCTATTATTTTTCTTTCATTTTCTTTATTACATTCTCATCAACCTTGAGCAGAATGGATTGGACTGTATGTGTCGTGATCCTGTTCCGATACTTCAGAAAATCAGATCATTATTTTCTCTACCTTGAGAACAGCAAAAATAGGTTAGGAAGAAGGGAGCTCCCCAACTCAAGGCAGACAAAACTGAGAAAGACTCCATCCCATGGGGAACTGAAGCTGAGATGAAGCATAATGACACTTGCAGCCATTTATAGGCCTGGAGTGGTAATTGAGCTAGAAACTAGAGCTCCAGCCCACCCACTGAATATAAGTTATCAAGACACACCCCAGACTCCAAAAGGAAACGCAGCTGATTTCCTCCTTTCTTATACTGCCCCCATGATACTGCAGTCTATAGTTCTCTGAAATAAAAATACTGACTCCTCGTGCACTTTAAGATACTCATACTCCTGGTAAGGCTATACCTTCCCCTCAGAGTTTAAGGACTACTTGCCAGGGAGCCATCCTGAGACATTCAAATTTCTTTTTCTGAAAAGGAAAGTAGTAGACAAAGCTCCTCCTTATGAAGAGCATTGCCTGGGGCATGGATACTTTAGATCCAAAGCCCCAAGTTGATAAAAGGAGCTCCAGCTTCACTGGGAAGATCCAACCCACTGGTTTCCCCAGCAGGACACATGTTCAGCACGAGGTAAATATGTCAGAGTCACTGAACCATGTGTGTCCCTGCCTTGCAGGAGGCTGTCCCACTCCAAGCACATACTCCCTGATTAGTTTTTAAATGAAAAACAAGTCTGTATCAAAACTAAAATTATACTGTCAGCAGTTAATTATCACTTGTCAAACACAGCACATGCTGCATTGTAGATGTAATTCTCATGCAGTTTTGTACAACTACATTCCTTTGCTTTGGCTGAGTGAGTCTCTCTTTGTTAAGAGATGTATATTGTTTGAACTGCTCTCAGTGGATCCTGGTATTTAAGTGAGCTTTTGATTTCCTGGAAGATGACACACTCAGTGTTTTTAAAACGGCTAATTTGGAGATCAGACAGCACAACAGAGAATATATCCTAATGACTGTTTACATTGTACTCCGCACCAATGAACACTTTGATCCTCAGATGTTTCATAAACCATTTGTACCTGAGGGCTTACTGTTGGACATACCAAAGTATTACTCAGACACCTCTGAGAAGCGTGTTTGAAGAAACACTGCTTTTGCTGTACCTGCAGTATCTTTCATTTAAGGAAAGAGATGATCTGAACATTTCGGTACATTAGTCGTTTTGCAAATTCATCTTAAATCTTTCAGAATGGAAGCAGCCTGTGAATTTGGATGCTCCCTCTGACACTCCTGGCATTTTGTAAATAGTCCTTCGCTACACCCTTGAAAAAAGTGAAAATGGAAGGCTGTTGAAAGTCCAATTGCTCTTCGCCGGGAGAGGGTGGCCTATTTACACAGTGACAGGCTCTGTATCTCCTTGCTGATGGAGATGTTAGAATCTCTTATCAGACAGCAAGCTACATTAAGGCCATTCCCCCAGCAGAGCCTAGATGTGCCCATTCTGCCAACTAACCTGAATCACTGCTAAAGCACCCAGTCTGTAGGGGGCCAAAGGCCCTGGCACTCATACAGAGCTCTTGAGTACATCTACACATCCACTGCAATATCAGCATCCCGGCACTGCTTCCTGTGAGGGTCACTGGTGCCACGACCTGGGGATGTGCCCAACACAGCCACTGTGGGCATCAGACTGCAGCAATAATGGGAGTAACAGCAGCAGAAACAAAATATTACACCGCTATATCACAGACTATGAAAATGACTGTCATCCTGCCAGAACGGACCCAGTGGAGGATATTTCCTCTTCCTTTTTGGCAGCCTTTATTTTTTTTTCTGGTTCACAGTTTCCTTTGTCCGATTATGGCTCTAAATGCAGTCATTTAAATGAAGGATTCATGCAGCTTGCATTGGCTAAGTATCTTCCCATTAAACAGATGACACTCCTGCTTTGCATAAGGCAAGAATCCCTTTATCTGGCATGATTAAACAAAGCAGCACTTTCAAGATGTACCTATAAATTCTTGCATTCATTTAAGTCACAAACAGCATTAGCACAATGGACAGATTGTGTCTAAGGCTGAGAAAATAAAACTGCCACATGATATTGATTTAAGTGTCATCCAGCATCCTCACAGTTCAAAAACCAGAGTATACTTGCATTAGCACAGCCATCAGTAAATACAGGAATTAAGGAGATGGTGTGAAGGAGAGGAGAATGAACACTTGACAATGTTAGAGACTTAAATCCATTATCTTTTGGCCTGGGGAAAGGAAAATAGCCATGCAGTCCAGTCTGCCTTGATTTACGAAACAGCTCGAACCCATGCCTCCTTCACAGGCTTGTTGTTCAATCTTTACCTTCCCAAAGAGAAGACTGAGTGTCACACCAACAGGCTGAGAATGAGCACGGCTGCACACGTGGCACCAAGCACAGGCAGCTCAGCTCTGCCACATCCAGCCCTCCAGAAACACATGCTGCTCTGCAGCCTGTTCCAGGGCATGGCAGCAACACTGAGGCCATGCAATCAGAGCTAATGCTCTGAACAAGCAGCCTGTGAGCCTCTGCCTGGCCAAACTGAGGACTATAAGACAAAAAAGGAGGGTGTAGTGCCCTGTTTGTCAGTTCAGGAAGCATTTAGTGCTTTATCTGAGCCTGAAAGTCCAAGGGGCCTGAGATGGCTATCAGAGTTGCCTTTTTGTATTGCCAAGCTTCTAGCCTTCATGGCTGCCACAGGAAAATGACACCTGCACGCAATCTAAAGGCTCAAACAAAGCGATGAAATGCATCTCTTAGAGAAAAGACTGGAGGGCTAAATTGTACTTTTGGATCAGTACAACACAGGCCTAAACCACCTGTGCTCTAAGGCTAGGATCCAGGCTGCAGTGGTTCCCTGCCAGGACTGGCTTCTGGCTCCCTGCGTGCACTCCTGGTTTGTGGAGAGCCTTGTGCAGCACCACGTGCATCACAGCAGCTTTCCAGCCTGGGACCCATATGTATTTTCTATCCACACGATGCTCGTTTAAGATGCAATTACTGTTTTAGAGAACTGTCCGCCCAGACTGAGGCTATCCACATTTACACAAGGACAAAGTGGGAAGAAAAACAGAAAAAGAGAATTAAAAGCACTGAAGTTCAGGTGGTATTCTCTTATTTCATAATTCCATACCAATGCCACCACCTTTTATTTTCTGCATTGTGCTGTTAATTCCCTTCATGCAGAACTAGATTCTTATCTTTTTGCATAGTTTGAAATAGTGTTTCTTTGGGTGAATGCAAAAGGGTTGGGATGTTTTTTTGCTTTCCCAGAATGGTTTTATGAAAATTATACCTCTACTGCAACATCCTTTACTTAAACAAAAAAGGAGGGTGGGAGCACTACAGGATCAGCCGCAATGATTATTACAGAGATAAAGGAAGTGAAGCCATTTAGCCAATTTACTTTTTAACTAAGGGTTGCACTAAATAGTTTCATCACTGTGCAGTGGGAAATGCTCACTGTGCCAACCACACACCTCCCCACCTGCTCTCCCACAGATGTGGGCACTGAGGTTTTTTTCCAGTCTCTTATTCCAGCGAAAGCAATGCCCTTGAGAACAGCCCCCCATTATGTCAAGTGAAATACTCTAGCTGAGAAACAGTAGAATGCTGTAATTAAAAGCACTGCAATTGCATTCTAGCCTCTGAGAAGTCGGCCATAAACTGTGCTGCAATTCTAATGTTAAAGTTGCTTTCCCCCAGAATGGATGAAGATTTCACAAAATTTCCTTTGAGATGATGAAAGCATGGTAGATTTCACCCTCAGGGAACTCAAGTTCACAAAAAAACGTGTGATGCTTTGCACTTCTACTACTATTCCTTGTCACAAGATCTCAAAGCACTTTTCAAAAGCTACAGCAGTGAACTTCACAGTTTTGGAAGTTTTCAATATATCATTTACAGCCAATTTTTTAGTGAAGTGTTTAACACTACTGTGATTCTGTTCCCCCAGGATGTCACTTTCATTCTGCTCCAAGAAGGTCAAGGAAGGGTGAAACAGACTGCTGCAGGTTTCTCAAGGACCCTCTGAACGCCGAGAAAGTTTGCACTACCATCTTGAGTTGCCTCTAATGCAAGCAGGATCGCAGTGTAAAATCCGTGGCAAGGACAGGCCTTATGCAACCTACTTATAACAGCTTTTATGAGCTGCCCAGAGATGTGCTGAGGCTGCACACTGTGCCCTGAGACCCTTCATCACTCATCTCCCACAGCAGAAGCAAGCAGCTCCACTGAAGTGATGGTTTCTCTGAGCTCATGCGAAGCAACCCTGGAGGTGAAAGCTGTGTGGTTTGTACCCTGGGTCATGACTCCCCTCTGCAAAGCATGGGAGCTGGGGAAGGGCGTTCACCCCATGAATGCATGCACTCCACGTCCTCTGACTTCGTATAGCCAGCCCCAACAGAAGGGCTTTCACTCCCCTGAACTGAGGTTTCACTGCAGTTGCTCAGAAGAGGACCTCTCTCCTCCTAACTCCATCATGCAGAGGGCCCCTCCTAGAGCTCACTTTGAGCTGAAGGCCTAATTCTGCCCTTGCCTTACAATTCTGCATTATTTCTTGTCTCACTTCACGCGTTTGGGAAACTTACTAAAACTCCTGACATGTGCATTAAAATGAGATTGTATGTAAAGGGAGGAGAAATAATTGCCATATAATGCAGTGATTTTGGAAGAGAAAGAGCATGGAAGTTTACTGTCAGTCTCACGAAGATGCTACCAACAGTTGCAGTGAAGTTTCTTTAAGGGGCAAAGGGGAAGAAAAAGTCTTTTAGTGTCAGATTCCCATATCCTCCCCTTTACAATGCCATCAGTGCAAGATAAACCAAAGCTCAGACCGGAGCTCTCAGATCTTTTCCATCCACCTCTATTTTTGGAGAATAAAAAATAAAAAGGATTTGAGAAAAGAGAAAAAGGAAAGCCTGCAAGCTGCCTCTTTCACTTGAACCAATTCAGAAAGAAGCTACATGAAACGAGATTATTTCTGAATGCTACACCACACACTCTGGAAGTGACTTTCACTGCTGAAAATCCCAGAAGTGTCAGCTGCTGGGGGAGTGGAGCAGGAAGAAGCACACTGCCCACATGTGCTGCTCTGCACACATCCTTCATGCCTCCACCACTGGCCAGCAGCCAGAGGCAGAGTAACAACTTGGCAGATTTTGATCTGAACCAGTATTTTGATTTTTGCCCATCTGGGAAGCTGAAAACCACTATAATTTACAGCTTCATGCCTCCTTCCATGGCTGTAATAACTGTTTATAACCATTGCACTCATTCTGAATCCAACTCCAGAATACTGAGGAGCAGCATTTGTGACTTTACTGGCCTACCACCAGGAACTTCTAAATTGAAACTCCTGTCAAAACCAATGAAAAACTTATTTAAAGTAGTTGAGAAAGCATCTTCTGAGAGATGCCGGTGTTCATGTGCTAAAGGGACTGGCAAAACATATAAATTACATCAGCTGTATCCCAAAGACAGGACAGAATAAAAAGATTGAAGAGACTGACCAGTCCCACCCTCCTTCACAGCTTTTCTGTCTAAAGAGCAACTAGTGACATCTCGTTGCTGCAGCACCCAGGTAGCACCGTGACAGCCATTCAGCCCTCCTAAAGCACAGCAGACAGCTACTGCTCTCCAAAGAGCCATGCCAGGCACAGGGAATGTCCCCAGCAGCACATCCCCACTATTACTGCAGCTTAACAGTGAGCAGGGACCACCTTACCTGGACTAAATGCAGGTTTTACAGTATTCAAGAGGCAATGAAGATAAGACTAACTCTTGTAGAGGCTGTCTTGTTTCTGAGGCCATCCCTTGTTTTCCCCACTGCCTTCAGAACATCCCCATGGCTTGCTGTGCTCAGCTGCTGAACACAAGCACAGCCACTGATGGCAATACAGCTGCTTCCTTCTAGCTTCATTACAGGCCCCCAGGCTCATACCCACAGCACCCAGCCCCACGGCTGCCTACATACATACTAGCTGACTGGAAGTAAAAAGAGGAGAAGAAAATGCAGTGTAAGAAAAAGGAAAACTGATTGGGTTATTTGAGATTTGTCCTCTTTCATGAATTGACTGTCAGTGTTAAGAACATTCTGACAATTCCTGTGAAGTATCAGATGGGGACAGTGGTGGCTGCTGCTCAGGATAGACTCATTCAAATAGATTTAGGCCATGTCTCCTGTCATCCTAATTATTGCTGTAACAGAAAGGGATGCTGAGAGAAAAAGGAGAAAAAGAGCCTAAACTGACAAGCCTTTTCTTTCAGTTCTAAGTCCCACAAAATCCCAGCTCTCTGGATTTACATGCTTTATTAACAGGATGTCCCACAAAATGGAACAAAAGCATTAACCAGTCAGGATAAATCCTTACACTGAGCTGGCTGTGATGAAGTCCCTGAGTTCCCTGTGAGCATCAGCTCAGTGACAGGATGCCCAGCATGCTCCTGCAAAAGCTGGGGAGAAAAGCCAGAGGCAGGGCAGCATGGAGCATTTCTTCCATGGCCACCAGTGTCCATATGCTCACCTGCAGCGCAGTCTAAAAGAGGTCCCAAGAAGCTACACGGCTGTTCTGGGATGTCTCTGCAAGGATGCAACCTCGAGCACTGTGTGCCACAATATAAGGAGAAAGTTATTACAGAGCATCCCAAATGAGCACTGTGAAGATGGGGAAGGGTCTGAGGGCCTTTGTTGTTCAGCCCAGAGCAGAGCAGGCAGAGGAAAGGTCTCCATAGCAGCCCACAGATCCTTGGGGAGCAGCAGGGCAGTGCTGAGCTCAGTTCTCAGTGGACATAACAGCCCAAGGGAACAAAATAGAGAGGGTCACTCTGTACCCAGGATGCCCTATGACTCTTTAAGCAAGGCAAGCAAGTGATCACAGCACTCAGACTGCCTCTGCTCCCAGCACATCATGCAGTGTCTACTAGCACCTCAATCACAGCTGGGCCAGAGCCTCTTGAGAGAACTCAAGGTCCCATCAAAGCATAAAAACTACATAGCAGCAGAAGTGCCAAATAGTCCCAAAGGCACAATTATCCCATAAAAAAGAATGGAGGCTCAATGAAATACTTTTTCACAGGCACTTGTCCTTCCCCATTCCTTTGGAGAAAGCAACTCAGTCATGCAGGGTATGCAGCTACATTGCAAGTGTCCCAAGGTACAAACCCAACGCTTCTCTAAACAGAGGCAGAATAAACAAGGCTGCTTGGAGTGGAGTATGTGTCTGTGTGCCTGGGTAAGTGCAAGAGGTAGTCCAAAAGGTCCCCAGAATTCCTCCCAGGAGTCAAAAACAGTTTGTATACAGATAAGAGACAACTGAGAGGTACAGAGTTCAAACGCTGCAGCAGATGGCAAATTAACTGAATTGGGCTCCTTCCTAAAAGAACTGTGTGTCCACATACTTGTGTGTACATACTTTGAGGGTATCCCAACACACAAACCCCACACCCTGCGATGTAGATCTTGTTGTACACACAGTCCAGCCAGCAGAGCCCAACCAGAGCCATGTGGTGGTGCCTGTGAAAGGTTGCCCACAAATATACTGGGCTTTGCTGTTCACATCTGCCCACTGAAGTAGCATTAAGGAAACAACAGACCTCAGAATCAAACCCCTGGCTAACCTCAACCTGGCCTTGATACAAAGCAAACTGAACCTGTAGGGCCAGAATGCCACACAACGGCACTGCACAGAAATTCTGAGACTAAAAAAGCAGTGTAAGCCAAAGCACTGCTTTGGGTAGCTCTCCTGCTATCGAAGACTCAGCTGTACTTGCATTTAGCTTTTAATTTGTGTCCTGGCTTTACTACTTTTTGCTCCATGTGTATATTGGCAAAGCTCCTGCAATGCAGTTATTAAACTCGGATACGTGTAGGTGTATAATTGCAGAGAGGGTTCTTTTTAATAATGTATTTTGATCCATCTACAAATATAAAACATAATTATCTGCAATTATCACATGCTTGTCTAAATAACTGTATATTGTTCCCCCACCCACTGCAGAATGTGAGCTTCTTATTCTTAGCACAGCTACAGTGATGCTTAGTCCACAACTGCATGCTCCACCAATTACAGAAAGGATGTTTGTGCACATGTTCACCTTTGAGTCCCTCACTACAAGAAAGGCACCAAGGTGCTGGAGCACGTTCAGAGAAGGGCAACAAAGCTGGTGAAGGGCCTGGAGCACAAGCCTTACGAGGAGCAGCTGAGAGAGCTGGGATTGTTTAGCTTGGGTAAGAGGAGGCTCAGAAGAGACCTTACTGCCCTCTACCGTGACCTGAAGGGAGGCCGTGGTGAGGTGAGGGTCAGCCTCTCCTCCCATATAGCAATAGGACTAGAGGGAATGGCCTCAAGTTGTGCCAGGGGAGTTTCAGGTTGGATGATAGGAAATACTTTGCCAGAAGAGTGGTCAGGAGCTGGAATGTGCTGCCCAGAGAGGTGAAGGAGTCACCAGCCCCAGAAGTGCTCAAAAAACATTGAGGTGTTGTACTGAGGGTCACAGTTTAGTGGGAAATATTGGTGGTATGTGGACAGTTGAACTGAATCTTGGTGATCCTACGATTCTAGGATTTGCCTGGGTTAGCCACATCCCTCCACCAGACATTTCCCCTGCACAGAGAAAACAATGTGCTTCCATTAGCACTCAGAGCCTCCACAAGCACATACAGCCACCTGTCACCCAAGGTCTGTCTTATGTAAAAATGGCATTTTCACAAATAGAAGTCATGAAAAAGTAGAACAGGGAGAACACACTAAAATATGCTCTAAACTTCTCAAAATCTATTCTTGAGTGGCATCAAAATGCAGTATCGTTTCTACAATTACCCAATAAACTCATGAACTGTTCCCTTCACAGTGGATTCTGATTCCCATTAGGGTGAAATATTGACAGCCCGGTGCATTTGAATAGCAACACGATGCAGAGCTGGATTTGACAGTGATTATTTGAAGTACAATTGTCCATGACATCCATATGACAACCAGGTGTGGGCACTGAATGACTGGAGGCGGACTCTGTAGGAGGCCCATCACTGCATTTGCATTTGTAGGGAATGAAAGATCATTTTGTCCTTGCAACAATTTAGTGGTTCTTTGTTATCCTTCTAAACAACACCTCCATCAAATAATGATATTCTGTCCATCAGTCTTACATATACATACATTTCACATCTCATTCTTGTTACTGCTGTTATTTGATGGAAGAATTCGTTCTTCTTTAAGCCAAAACACAAAGTACAAAAAAAGGCTCTGCAATTTTTCACTTTGTTCTTACATATAAATAAATTGTTTGTTTGTTTTTAAAAATGTCTAACAACAGCAGTGAGAAGGAAAGAAGGATGAAATTACATTTCTCTGTAAAGTGGCTTTGGAATTTCAACATGATGGTGTTCCAGGAGAAGAGCTTAAAGGATCAGATCAAATAAATTTTGCCATCAGAGTAAGAGATCTGTCTTCAGGTGGGGAAAAATATTTTAATTTGACAGAGGGCTTCAAGGGACTTTGACAGAATTCATTTTGCTGGCAGATATGATCTAGGTATTAGACAAAAACACATTTTGTCATAAGAACACTGTTAGCTATTTGACATAATGCATTCTGGACACAATTTGGTTTTGGTGGAAGTGACAGTCACTTTCTTGTCAATGAAGCACTAGATTATTTTTTCTGCATAGAAGGACCCCGGTCTCCTTCTCAAACATGGGAAACAGGAATGGCACAGTCTTTTTAAATAGGAATGAATGTCTCAAGTCACCAGCAATTTTGACAGCCCTCTGTGTGCACCTGCACAGCTGGAGCTGCCCAGGGAGGCTTGGGGGGATGTAAGGAGTTGCACCCTGTTCCAGTCTCCTTAAATTCTTGACATTCAGGCTGGGTGCTAGGGAAAGGCTGTGGCCCAGAGGGAGGACAGGTATGAAATAGGCTTCCCAGGACACTGGGCATGGCACGGAGCTGATGGAGTTGAAGGAAAGTCTGGACAGTGTTCTCAGACGTAAGAGTTGGATTTTGGGTGGCAGTGCGTGGAGCCAGGAGCTGGACACAGTGACGACCTATGGGCTGCTCCATACTCAGGATATTCTGTGATTCTATGATTAAAATGAAGAGTACTCCTAAATCTGCTACTTCTGCGAGTGACTGCAGACATGTCACACAATACAAAGACGGCCCTGGACGACAGAAGAGACTGAGGACTCCGCACCTGAAAGCTTCCTTGGCCTCTCTCAGTCTCTCCAGGCATCAGTGCCTCTCAGCAGTAAAATTTCAGCAAGGAGATAAGAGGGCTTGGGATGGCCTCACACCCATTGCAAGGTGCATGAGCAAGGGTGTGAGCCACGCCAGCCTATGAAGCTATGAACCTATGAGCCTGAGGCAGGAACTGAGTTTACCTCTGGAGACCGAAGCAAGTGCTGTAACCACTTGCCTATGTGCACATCACAAAGCAGCTCAATTTCTGCCTCACGTTTCTGAGTGGGGGGGAACAGTTTGGGCAGATATTATCAGGTACGAGGTTGGCTCTCCTAGCAAAGGAAGGAGATGTCTGTCCCCAGTAAACTGTCTGCTCCCTGCGTGGCTTGGGAACCTCCAGCATGCAGTCCTCCAGCAGATCCAGACAGAGCTCTGCCTATTCTTCAGGCAGAAATACATTCTGCATTCCAGCTGCCTCCTGCTAAAATATGTGCTGAGTTCTTAGGGAGGAGGTGTGGAGTTCAACACTCCCATGCTTTCAACAAATGTTGGTTATTACAGAAACCTGAGATGAAAATTCCCCTTTCAGCTCTATTCATCCCTCACAGTACAGCCCTCACTATACCTCCCTGTGGACCTGGGCTGATGTTTTGTTATTTTTCTCCAGTTCCTTTTTTTTTTTCCTGTTTCCAATTTTTCTTTTCTTCTCTCTCCTTTTGTGCTTTAAAGAGCTCATCGAGTTCATCCCGTGTTTCTGCTTTGATTGCATTCAGAAAGGGAATGATAAGCATGGGTTCATTTGCTGAAACTTTTTAATAAACTTCTCTTTGGTTAGACAAATGTGAGTGATAAGTCACAGCCTCTGTTGTTCTCGGTTCTGACAATACAGTGGAAATATTTTTAAACAAAAGCACCAAAAAATTACATATTTATCTAATGAAAAAATCACCCTTTGTGCATAAACAGACTAGGCAGATCTTCACCATGGCAATGTGTGAATATTTACAGCATCTGGGCCAGAGAATAGCAATCTAATCAGCGAATCCTTATGTACAGAATCCCCAAAGTAGGAATTTGAAAACAGAAAACATCTCACATGAAAATTCAGTAGCATCACTGCAACTTTACAATCCTTCATACATTTGAATGCCAGTTTCTGACAAAGCAAGATCTCTGGCATACTGAAACATTCAAGTTGAGCTGTTTGAGGTCTCAAACTTAGCACGGAGCACTGTCAGCATTTTGAGAAAAGCCCCTGGCACTGATTCAATGGTAGAACTGACTCTGCAAATAAAGTAACCCAGAAATGGGACATCAATGGCTGCAGATCCTGAGGACATCAGGCTGGGAGATTCTTATGTGACTGGGAGTAGAGACAGCAGCCAACAATCTCCAGGTGTCAGTAGTAAACAAAGCTCTTGTGCAGGGAACAAAGACACTGACAGCAGTAGTGGTCCAGACAGTTCCAACAAAGTCAACAGGGACCAAGTGGAGGATGCAGCCCACATAATCTGAGCCCTCAAACAAGACGAGTGACAGACGATGCTCTCAGGGGCCAGACCCACTCTGCACGCACTGCAGCACTACCACCAGCATCAGCAAAGCTGTGCACATGGACACCAATGAATGTATCTGGCCCAGAGCTGGAGGAACATCTCAAAATGAAGATATATTGAAAATCTGACATGCTAAAGTTCATATGCGCTCCTCGGAGATGTTGAATGATTTCATATCCTCATCCAGCTGGGTATTCAGATGCAACAGTCAGAACAGTTCTAACCCACAAGGCAAAATTGATTTACATCACCTCAATCTGGCCTAAGAGAAACACATGTTCATCTTGGAGGAAGAGGAATTCAAGCTATCTTGGAATGAAGCCTTGGAGAAGCAAAGACAATAGCGAAGAGGAGCCCCATTGACTGGTGTGCTTTCAATTGCTTAATAAAGAAAGCTACCATGGCAGACAGAAAAACTAATGCAAATTTCATTTCCTTGCTTGTCAGTGGTGAAGCAAGAAGATAAAAGAGTTTGGCAAGGACTGAAGGAAGCTTAGGAGTGAAGGGCGAAGCACAACCCCCCCTGTCTTCAGCAGACTAGCCTGACAGTTGGGCATCTGTTCAGACACGATTAAGGGAGAGCTTGAGATCAACATGTATCCCATTATGCTGCCGAATTTCAATTCAGAAAATGCGTGAAAGTGCAGAGTGAAAGTTCAAGGAACTGAGTGAGTCTTTTGAATGTATGTTGGGCAATAATTAGCTAATTAACAGTCTTTTGCTTGGCTCCACTGGAATTTGTAATCCATTTCATATGGAATGTGTCGTAATGAACCTCTAATGCGATTCTAAACACCCACCATCACTTGTTATCCACAGACAAATTGTGCATGTGGAAGTCAATGTGCTTTAAGCAGCACCAACCAGATTTTCAGGCAGTGTAAATGGCAAGGCTCTTCTTACACCATGCGACCACCTGTAGTAACACACTGATGGTGGAAGGGAGAAGGTGAGAGGTGCTTTAGCTGACATGCAGCAGCATCACTCCTGGGTCAGCAGAACGCTTCCCTCTGCCTGAGGAACAACATCAGACCAGGTCACACGTGTGGGAAGGACTGGCTCAGCTGAGAGCACAAATGAGGGATAACCAGCAACAAGCTGGACACCTCTTCCCCAACCCTGACAGTAGGGGAAAGTTAGGAGCCTGCAGAAAGTGCTGATACAGGACAGAAGGGATGTGAATCTTCCTGGTTATGTTAAGCACCTCTTCATTCATTTACGGTTAATTCTGTGAAGACAGTATTTGTCCTGATGGAGAACTGACCACAACAGGACGTATGACGTACAGATAAGAGAACATGAGGTTTTCCTTTGCTATATTTTTTTACAACATGCTTTTTACACTCCACCTTCCACACTGCTTATTTATCCCAATGCAAATGTCTATGGGACAGAACTGAGTACAATCACTGCAGCAATTTGGTTGAAATTCATAATAAAAGATCCGACAGAAAAAGTGCCCTTTTTTTTTTAGCACATACTACTGCAACAACCTGGTTCATAAGCAATCCTCTAAACAATCCCACTGGCACAAGTGTGCAGAGCTGAGGCCCAAGTGTGACAACCTTCATCCTGAACTTTTGAGTTCTCAGAAATGTTCTGTTGCTGGAGGAACTGTCAGCATCTCCATCCCTCAATGACTTCTATCAATGTGTTTACCACTGTGCATTAAGTTGATTGTATGCACCGATTAGTGTTTCCTTATAAATCGAAAAGCCATGAATCAAAATAGAACACAACACTCTAATATTAATGAATAGCAAATTGATCTATCTGTCTTTGCACCTCACGTTCATCACTGCTACGGCATCTAAGCACCAATGGCAGTCACTGGTTATTTCTGTTGCTTCCCATCAACTGTGGCTTTTTAATGCAATGCCTTTGGGAATGTTGCTTCTGCTGCTGCCATCTGATTAATTAAAAAGAAAAAACAAAAGACAGTAACTTAATTCAGAAGCACAACTGCTTTAGCAGTACAGTCTTATTTGTCTTTTTTTTTTAATTCAGTTCTTACAGCAACTCTTCATTTTCATATTAATGTGGCAGGATAACTTTCCTGTGCTAGCACGCCACTGGGACCACCATAATTAATGTATCTAATGTGAAAGTTCAAGGTTCATTAGGTTTGGAATTTAGTCAGGATTTAATCAAGCATATTATAGCAAATCATTAAAAGCTAAACACAATTTGTAAAATACCACAGTGCTATTTAGTTGGAAGTTTGCTTGGGGCAGAGGCGGTGGGTCAGAGAAAGGCTTTGCACCTTTGAGACCTTCTGTCAAATCAAGCAGAACAGCAGGAGACAACACAAACCGATCTTCTTCTTTGGCAGGGAACAGCCAGAGCTGGGATGGGGTCGATTTTCCTAGTAATAGTGACAATTAAGAGGACAGCTGAGTTAAAGTCAATGGTGGTAATGATGATGTTCACTCCCTGCAGCTGACATGCCACTCGTTTGAGGAGAATCAGTCCCATGCAGCCAGGCCACCACGTGCTGTTAATTAGCATACATTGGCATGTCCAAGATCCATGGCAGCTCAGATCCATGCTGTGAGAGGTGCCGTGCATTCACCATCAACATCCCAGCATCAGGAAGCTTACAGCCCAAGCAGGCCAAAGAGGCTGAGGAAGAACGGCTGTCCCCACACACACCATGACCACAGTATGCAGCAGCCTCCAGAAGCAGGCCAGTACAATGTGATGCCCTCAGCAAGGCAAGAATCTTACCAAGCCAAAGGTTTTGAACCATTTTTCAAATATAAATGACTGAAATTCACAAAAACCGTTGTTTTAGGAGAAGCTGTTCAAGATGAGTTTCGTGTCAGCTGATAAATCTGAAGGAAGACTGTAACAGAAATAAGAACAGTTCCAGAATGCCAGCCTACACCAGGACAGTAGTAATGCTGAAGACACAAACTGGGCTTTGCATACATGAGGTATGCTTTCTACCTGAAGAATTCAGAGGCACGTTTGAAACTTTCAGGGGAGTCCTGACAACACAGATAAAAAAGATTTTCACAAACTTCCAATTCCAATTATCTCCTCCTTTTGTTCTCTGCATTGTTTTATTTAAGCTTTCTTTTAAGCTTATATGGTTTTCTTCTTCCTTTCTTGTTCTTTTTCTTTAAATAAAAAAGCTCTTGGCAAGCAAGATTTCCCAAGCTTCAGCAGTTTCAATTGCATTTCAAGTAATAATCTTAAGAGCACAACATGACTCAGACAGCTCAGCTGGGCAATAGCAAGAACACAAGAAATGTTAGAAAGTGAGTGTCAATCGATTGCAGGTTGCATTAATTAACTTGGAATTACCTATTCCCATTCATCCTGCAAGTGGAGGCTCTAGCTCCCACTTCACTACCTCTTTGCTGGGATCTAAAATGCTCAGAAAGAGGTGGCATCCTGGCGAGGAGCACAAGGTGTAGGGAAGATTAATTAGCGTCCTCGAAATTTGAAGGGTGGGCTGATTGAGATCTCTGGAGCTTACAAACACACATGTTGTTCTAAGTGCCCTGGCACACAAGGGTCTATACTGCTGTAACAGGAGAATTTAGGGAGAGTCCTGCATTCTGTAACTGCCTCTGATTCTTTGCTTAAATTCCTTAGGCAGACTTTGCTGGCAGACGCTGGACTTCATGGTTTCATTCAAGTAGGTTCTGCAATATTTGATCTTCATTTTACCAAGCTGCTTTACACTTTCCTATCTCCCGAACCTATTATTATCCATCTGTTGAAACATGGTTTGTTTGGTTTAGACTGCAAGTTGAAACACTAAACCTGATTGCAACAGTCCCCTTTTGCCACTGTAATTTCTGACACAATGTCTTCTTGGTGTGTCTTTCTTGCTCACCTCCAAAGCAAGCCCATTTATCCTAGGTTTTGTTAGAATTTAAACCTCCAGGGGCTGGGCACCCAGATGACACTGATTAAGTATCTGGTTTCATTACTCTTCTCAAAGTCACATTCTCCTCTGACATCACAAAAAGTTGCACAATGAGCTGAAGCCCCATTCTGGAAGTACATGCATCCGAGCAAATTACATTCTGCTTCTGGGATCCACCACTGCATAGCAGGACACATAACTAGCTGCAAACAAGGCTCTAATCACAAAGTGAGGCCATAACGACAGCTTATGTGACTTCAGTTTATACAGTTTTAGCAAGGAATTAGGAATAGAGGTTTTGGAAATCAGGCAAAGAGAGGTAACTTTTAACTGATTCAACTTTTAAGACTCTATTTGTTCAATCTCTATGATCATGCCACAGCCTTACAAGGGTTTAAAAGCAACTTCATACATTTTTGGAGCTTAATATTTCTAAAGATGGATTACGTATCCGATTACATAATAAAATCACACACTTTTCCCAAAAAGTTCACTTATTTCCACAGCTTTTTATTTTTCCCTAATTTAAATCGCCAACAGATCTCAGGTTTGTGCCATCACAAATGCCAGTACAAGTTCCTTCCCCACTCAGAAATTATACAATACACAGCTCCTTCTCCACAGAGCACGCACAGCACCTTGTTTAAAAAAAAAAAAAATGAGTTTTTAAGAATGATTTGACACCATTTTTGACACTAGGCTCTCCTTCTGTTCTTGATGTGTGCTTTAGTACTAAGGAAATACTTTCTTTGCATTAACAGCCTCTGTGGCATTTCCAAGGACTTTTGCACTATGACATAGAGCAAAATTCTTTAAATCTTCTTTTGATTAGTTTCATTGCCTCAATATTCCTGAAAGATAGCAGCTTTCTGGAAGGCAAAGATCTGATTCATTATAGGGCACAGATCAGACAGCAGGAATGATGTCATCAGCCCTGCCACAATGGTTGCTCTGTCTCTAATTGCACATTATCAACCTAACTAATAATAAAACACTCTCTTTTCCTGTAATATGGTGCATACTTAAAACTGAAGCTCTTCACAGTCAGCTAAGAGCAGCAGATGAAAACATACAGTGCTGGGAGCAGCAAAGAGAGACTTATGACTGAAGGTTACTTCTCTGCTCTCCTGTGGGACAAGACTAAAAGCCAGAATCAGAAGAATAAAGCCCTAAAGAAACACCTTTAAAAACATCTGACCCAGAGCAGCTACTTGTTTTGTGGAGATGTTTGCTCCTTGCTGACACACCAGTCAGGGTTGTGGCCAGAGCTCACCATGCTCTGTGTGATCTCATGTAACAGATCATAGCAGGCAGGGCAGAAAGGGTGTCCCAGGCACAAGGGGCAGTACAGAAGAGCATCTAATGATCTAATCTATTCAGCTCCTCAACCTGCCACAACTGTGCCTGCCTTGAGTGACTTTTTACTATTCATTACTCCTGTCTTTGTACCAGAGGGTGAGCTACTTAGAACAAAGTACTTAAAAAGGCATCAGGCATGAAAGATGCGTTGCACTGCTGTTTGACTTGCTGGAGGACAGGCTGAAGATAACCCTAACCACAGCTGCAGACGACCTCAGAAGGACTCAGCCCTGAAGAAAGCAAGGTTACAACAAACCTGACTTCTCAGCTGAACTCACTTCTATGACCCATCCAGACCCAAGAGCACGGTAGACTGCAAAATGTAAACCTGACTGTCCTAACCTATTAAGACATTCTGATCTTCACAAAACAAATGCCAAAGCAAAGCCATGAAAAACTGTCCTGCTTAAAACATGAGAAGTCGGAGACTTTGCATCTCAAGCACCAAATCTCCAAATGCAATGATGGCTCTTCTGTGAGAACATGTGAATGTTAGAAACTACTCAGAAATGCAAAGGACTGGAGCTGGATTTGATGTCCCTTTTGCATCATGGTATTAATTCTCCTCCCTCACACTTCACGTATTTTTCCATATTCCATATTTTCACACTTCCCATTTTCCATATCTTGTTCTGAATCCAAAACTCTCCAGATCTTGAAGTAGGAAGAAATATAAATTCTAGCTCTTTTTTCTCTGCATTGCCACATTTCACCATAAAACTCGGTATTTTTCTTCCTTTGAGCTAGCTTTTAGCTTGCTTCTCTACTTAAACAAATATAGACTGAGCATTATTTTCCTGTAGGGGTTATGAAATGATTTATAAAATATGAATTGTCATGTACAATGGCATGTGTCTTATGCAATTCAAATGCTTTTCACCCTCCTGGGCATAATTACTGGGAAAAATGAAAAAAGGTTCCTTGAAACCATGAAACAATTTACATCTCAAGTCCCTCCTGGTGCAAATGAAAGCAATTTTATTACCGTTTCACTTCTGATAAACACAGAGCAAACCAGGCATCAATCAGCAAAACCTTTGTTCATCTAGGAGACAATTTCAGGAGAGACACTACCGTGGTAATGAGCCCCTGTGTGCCAGAAAGGGACTCAAGATAGCTGTCCAACTCCTGGCATAGGCACAGGCACACTGCAACACCTCGCAATCCTAACCCCAGCCTCTCATCCCACTTTCCTGTCTGAGTGGCATTGATTGGCAAAGAGGCAGGCTCCTCTGAGTTCATTCCACCTGATTGTTTTAGGTCACTGTGCAGTTGGCAAGCACAAAATCTGACAATCAAAAGCTGCAGCCATTTAAGTCAGTCTACAAGTGCAGATATATCTCATGTTTTCATACAATCCTACCAGCTCTGAGCTGATGAACACAGAGCTGAAGACCTTTACAGGGCAAGTTCATAACTTAGGGAGTGTTACATCAAGGAGTAATGTTCTCAGATGTAAAATCACAAGCAGTGTATGATTTGATCAAGAGGTGGCAGTTTTGAGTGGTAGTCTGACAATCAAAGGACCAATCTGACACCAAAATAGAAAAACTCTGCCCAAAGGCATTTGCTGTTCATTATTTTTTTTGCCATTAGCTCGGCCATTTCATTACTCTGAGTCACCGAGGACAGGAGCAAGTGGAGGGAGCAAGGTGAAGGAGAGCAGAAGCTCAAGCTTCTCTCAAAGTCTGCATCAGCAATGCAGAGCCCTAGGTCCATAAAAGCCAGGTTATCTGTGGACTGGGGCAATCTGTGATCTGGTCTCATGCTCTTTTCCTTTTTCTGTACCACCTCACCTTCTGTCTTGCGAGCAGTGCTGCTCAGAGATATCCCCTTTCAGCACGTTTTCTCTTAATACATTCCTTCTTATCATCACCATCTGCTGTCATGATTTTGGATTAACAAGGTATAGGGGCTCGTCATTGCAAGGCCTTGATATGTTCTGCAGCTTGTGAGAAGAGCCAAATGAGGACACAAGATAACAGAGCAGCAGCTCTCCCAAGGTATCACAACAGCATTTATAAAAGAAAGTGTGTATTTTGTCATTCAAAATAAATAACTTCTCATATTCCCATCCATAGTTGTGCTTTGTTTACCTATTATGTCTACTTTGCCGATCATTCTAAACTGATCTGGTTTTGGTCCTATATAGTGAAAATAAACACATCTGGACACCTATGGAACTGCTGCTATGCAGAACTGTCATCCTTTTGCCACAACTAGCTGAGCGTACTGAGAATGAGATCTGAACTCCATGAATGGCTCAGCACTTTCTCTTTTCCATAATCCAACCTTCAGATACAGACATGAAGACATAGAGGGGACAAATGAGGTTATCAGTAAGTGCTCAGCTGTCCTGGCAACAGTAAAAGCAATTAGATGAGGACATGGAGTTAACAATAAATGGTGTTAAGTGAATAGTTCAGAGGAAGGAATAATTATTTATGAGAAGTCCTGCATTTGTCATGATCTTTGTCTCATCTCCATCTTACCTTCAGCAATGCTGTCATTGATAAACCCTCTTCCCAAGGCTTGTGATTTGTACCAGCAGTAAATCCAAGCTCTTCAGATCTCTCCAAACTACTCATTCTACCAATCTAAAGGGCAGGGAGGGTTTGCTGGACAAGGTGCCATAAGCATCAGTGTTATTTCCTGCTTTCTTTAGCAACACTTTCTACTATCTATTTAGTAATTTAAAACTTAGGATCATTTTTCTCTTCTTATCAGTTTATTTGCTTTAACTTCTTTAGTGCACTTCAGTCACATGGGTCATAACCAGGCTTTCTATCTCCTCTCTGTTTAGCTGTGCTTCTATTTATGACCAGCAGGTCAAAAACGAGATCTTAAAATGCTCTTCTGAGCTGACTAACCAGCCTGGAGAACCTGACAGCCATCATGATTTGCTGAAGGGAGTTGTGAAATTCAGAATAAGATATTTGTGCGTGATTTATAACACACACCTGCTGTCTGCAGCACGCAGACTTACTGCCCCCACAGTGCCACAGCCCGGAGTGCAGCTCAATCGTAACTCACAGTGCATCCTTTACCCTGTGCTGGGCTCCACACTTTGCTATGCACACTGAGATCACAGCAATGATGTGTCATGTGTTAGAAGGCATTTGGATTGAGCTGGCTCCATCAGACGATTCATAATTGAGCTTGGTCATCAGGGCTTTTGTCAGTTCTACCCAGCAGTTCTGCTACTCTTCCAAGTGTCCTCGGGTTCAGTGGTCCAATGCAGATTTAAATGAAAGACATTTATATTATCAAAGTCCTACAGATCAATCAGTCCTTCTCCGTGGTGAGCTGTGGCTCTTTCTATAGATACGCTGTCTGACAAAGACTGAGGGGTTAACTACATATTTTTACAATATTACATCTTTCTTTCAGTGGAGTGGTCTCAACCATCCTCTGGTTCAGAGCACAGATCATTCTTTTCTGCTTGTCATTGTCTAGCTTGATGTATAAAGAGTTTTGATAGCCCCTGAAAACTTGCCGTTGCCGTAGACTGCCCATGAATCTATTCAACAGCTCGTGTGTATCTCGTGAATTTTGCTGACATTTTTTCCCCCTTTTGCACTAGATGATTGGCACTGCAGTGATACACTCTGAAAATTCTCACAAGTGGAGCAGATTTCCAGGCCTGACTGGAAAATCTACACTTATTATTATTATTATTTTAATATCTCTCAACTAACATGGAGAATTTCTCCTGGAGCGCTTCGATCTGGAAGACACAACACCTTTTGGAGATGAGTGATAGCAAATAAGAAAAGGCCAGATTAATGACAGGCTCTGCAATCACTAAAGATGGTCCCTTGAAGTTTAATGCATCACACGGCCAACCTTCTAAAAAACTCTTTTGAGTGGAAAAAGGAATAAAGGCAATTGGAATGGAAGCCCCAGCCAGGCTGCCAGAACACAAACCCTGCACAAAGCACCACTGTTCAGAGCCAGACCCACTGCGTGCAGGGTACCTGGTGCACTGAGCACGTGCAGATTGCCTGCATTGGTTTCCACCTGAAATGTGGGAGCTCTGCTTTGATCATTTATGAGCACAAAGACAAGCTAACAGGGACAGGAGTACACAGCTAAACTGTAACAGAAGCTGTACAGCAAACATATTTCATCCACATTTGCATCCAACAACAGGCTGTCCCATTTCCCCACTACTGAAAGAGAAAAAATAATTATTCTTCCACTCTTTTTTCACACCTTGTGAATATTACAGTAATCTCAGGGCTGCTGGAGGTGAGGTGGCTTAGCAATTACTCTGGCTGCATACGAAGCACATCTAGCACACGATACGATCATCTGAGTTGAACTTCATCAGAAACAGTAGCATAAACAAGGACTGCCATGAGAAAATGATACATGGAAGAATAAAGCACTGTACTGTTCTCGTATCTCCCGGCCAGGCAGATCGTATCGACAAGGAGTCCTTCTTGTACAGAGATCAGATATGGAAGGGGATTGTTTCACTTCCCTCTTTTTTACCACCTTAGCCCCCTTGACTCAATATTAGGTCAGATGTCCCGGTCTGTTTCACATAAACAGGGATCGTCTCACAAGAAAGCATCCCCTAAACACCTCCAAATTGCAGCAGCTTTGTAATAACAAGGAGGTACCATATTCACCCCAGGGCCTCTGCTAGACCTCGTGCTGGGTCTGAGCCTGCTATATCACACTGAACAGTGCTGCCATCCTGGATTTGGGCTGGTATCTTCAATTTTGCTCCAGGGGAGAGTGAAGTTAGGTAAGCGCAAACTGAATTTGACAAACCGTGTTCTTAATTAATTTACATCCAATTAGGATTAATTAGTTGCTGACTAAAGTATCAACCCATGTAATTATGTATCAAAACAAATAATCTTGTGCACTAAATGAGGTGGCTGGTTACAAAGCAGTGTGACACTGCCCTGCTTTGCTTCCTTCCCCAGGTGCCTGGGCTGAGCAAAGTCACTGCAGGGAAACTCCTCCAGCTGCACATGGACTGACTGGCACTCACCCAGCACGCCCCAGATACAGCTCACAACACATCTAACAAAAGCCTGGTTCTGCAGCAGAGCGACCAGGGGTGGAACAGGATCCCCAGGGTGCCTGGGGTCATGGCCCCAAGCTGCTGAAACTCAAAGGAGTGCTTGGACGATGCCCTCAGACACAGGATTTGGATTTGAGCTCAACAATCCCTGTGGGTCCCTTCCAATTTGGGATGTTCTGTGGTTCTATGATTAGTTCGACTTTACTAACTTCATTCTTTGCTCTTTTAAGATACGCAGAGGGGTTTTTTTTCCCACTGCAGGTTATAAGTGTAACTGTGTTCGTACTGATAGCCAAAAACGTTCATCTTTTTATTCTGACTTTTTTTTAACGAGGCACACACAATTAAAATTTAGCGTGCTGAGGACACATGACAGCCTGAAGGCCTGGTTCACACAGCTACCTGGTGTCAATGTGACATCACTCTCAGACAGATAGTTAAGGAGAATGCAATGAAACATAGGCACATATACAAACACACAAATACAGGAAAAAGCCTCCAGAGATGGCAGGAAAGGAGACATCACCTTAGGGTGGTCTCACCATCTAGCTTCAGCACTTTGCTCTCCAGTTCATTGGTAGACATAGTGTTCAACTGAGCAAATCCAGCATGACATTCACAGCGAAGTCGTTCATGAAAGACTGGGAGATTTTTGTCAGGTTGTATAAATGAATCAGCCAAAGTGACACTGTGTAGGAGACAGAACCATCTGAAGAAGAACAAAATAACCTATTTCTTACAAGGTCTAGATTTCACCTTAAATTCAAATGCCAATTGGAAGTGTCATTGAGGGTAATGGAGTTTGTGAGAAGTTAAATGAAAAAGCACAGGCAGGATAAATAATCTGAAGGTGCCTGTGTTGTCAATATGGCAACAGTAAAAGCAGAGGGCTGTGAGATGCAGCAGGACAGCACTATGTGCACAGCATTTGAGGAACCTTTTGTAATGCCCCAGAAATGCAAGACTGAATCATGGTCCAAGTGTCTGCTAAAAGACAACCTCTTCTAAATTTATTTTGCAGTTCTGAAAAGCTAAAAGGGATCAGGTTTGACATAACTACTGTGCACTCCTCTGTGAATGCTTGCTAAATAATCAAGTTGCCTTCCCTGCTAGTGCAGTGGGTATCTGATCTGTGGTGAAACTGAGATGCCTCCTCAGTGGTGCACAGCCCTCACACCAGAGAGGCATCAGAAGGAGAATTAGGCTATGCCCTCTTAGCCCATTTCTTGTGTCTGTCCTTTTTTTGCAAGGACAGATTCCACTTAATTGGACAAAGTGGGACTGAACCTCTCCAACCTCTGAGTCCTTTTAGCTCTATGGGAAGGTAATACACCCTTTGCAAACAGCAAGCAGTTCACACCATGTGTGATATAGTTTGCAAATGCATTTCCCTCCAATTGTCCTGAAGAGCTCTGTTGTCAATATGAGGAATTTGTGTAGGCTCGGATCTTCCCGGCGTACTCAGTGACCATCTAATCTCTGTGCTTTCATCTCAATACTTCCCTAATACTTGTTGAAACAGATCCTAATTTACTGGTAGCTCTCATAAAGAAGAGGATGTCATCCATGTACCACCTGGGTAAATAAGCACTTGAAGAAGAGGAGAAAGGAGTTTAGTGAGATCTCCCTCAGCTCAACTTGAATTAACCACAGGCAGAGTCTGAGTGCAGTTTTTATTGTGCTCCACCTCTGTTTAGCTTCATTTCTTTCTTTCATCACCTGGGTGCCTTATGCTTTGTCTGCATTCACTCACTCACCATCCCCACTTGGTCTTTGCAATTTAGTTTCAGAAAGTCTCCGGAGTGCCTGCTGTAAGGTGTGAGTATCACTGCTGAAAACTCCCATCACGTAGTCCATGCCTCTCCAGGCTATTCAGGTTGGATTCCCAGAGCTCCCCAGGCACATAGGAGCAGAGCAAGCACGTAGGTTCCCCGAGAACAGGCAAAGCTGAACACTGCCACCCCAAGGTGGAAGACATTCGTGGTCCCAAAGAGACTGTTACCTTCTAACAGGGAGGAAAACAAGTGATGGAATAGAAAAGTCTGCCTCAACTCTCACCTTGTTGATAGGTCAGCTTCCAAAATCTTCACTTCCAAGCCAGGAGAGCAAGGTAGATGCAGTTCTGGCCTGCAGCTTGCAGGCAACAGGGCTGTGCCTCCCCGCTGTGGTTCTGAAGAGCAGACAGCCTCAGCATGCTGCCTCCATCACAGTGTGTGTTTGAGGGAATTATTCCTTCACTACTGGGTTTTTCTGCCTTCTCTTCTTCAAATGGCAGCCAAGTGCCAGGCCTGAGGAGGGAATTAAGCACCTAACATGCTTACGTGCTCTAGAAAATCTAGCTCTTCACTTCCTACATTAACAATTCTCAGATGTCTTGGATTTTCTTCTTTTTCCCCTGTAATAATACCACTCCTTGTCCTTGTTTTGCTATTTACCATTGACTTAAAGCACTAGGAACCATTCTGAAGGTATCCCATCTTGGTAACTCAGCTGTCCTCTTGATGAAGGTCCCCTTCTGCCTCCTGATCCTTCCCTTTGCCACACTGCAGAAAGCAGCCAAGACCCCTAGCAGATGTAAGCTGGTGGCGGTGGGTAACTCCAACAAAGCACGGATCAACATTGGCTGGGGGATTCTACTCAGTATTTGCAAAGCTGAAAGCAAAAGCAGCACTATTTAGCACCTCTATATGCCTCAGCAGCACCCTTCAGAGGTCCTGACATCCAAAGCTCAGCCGTACGAGTGGTCCCTCGAGCCAATAGGAAGGTTTAAACCCATAATCTACTGCATTAAAGCCTCTACTGTAAAAACATTTGTCCTCTAACAGCATCATCAGCTACTTCTGAGAAGAGCAAAAGCTTTTTTACCCACTTGTTATTTTTTTAATGTTAGGAGGAGGTATTCATCTTGCCCCAGCTTTCTGTCAGGTATGAAATGAGAATGTGCACAGTGTCTCTTTCCTGAGGTGTATTAGCTACATTTTTCAATACAAAGAACTACAACAGACCCTCTCAGTCAGTCCCAGATAATGACAAGGACGGAAATCTAAAAATTCCACTTCTGCCTGCCTTCACAACATACTTTGTCCTGAATTAAGATTAAATTAATTTCATAGCCAAGGTCAAGAGCTGGTTAAGCTATAGGAGGAGCAGAGGAGACAGCATCTGTGTTTACTCATTTTGTTGACTACTTATAGAAGAAAATTGATGTCACCCTACTAAAGTATCAAGCTGTCTCTTTTTGCAGGTAGTTGTAGATGTATATCCATTGAAACAGTTCCTTGTTCAAGCATCAGAAGGGCTCAATGCAAAGGCCATGCATTTTTTCTATACATACTGTCAGGAATTGACTCAAATAGGAGAGAAACGGGCTACAAGTATGAAACTCATGACACTGGCTTCT
Source organism: Cyrtonyx montezumae (assembly GCF_038088225.1). NCBI lineage: Eukaryota > Metazoa > Chordata > Aves > Galliformes > Odontophoridae > Cyrtonyx > Cyrtonyx montezumae. Next base: position 3,427,821 of record NW_027072036.1, read on the forward strand.
ACCAAGGCTAAGTTCTTGCTGCTAGTGAATGGCATAAATACACAAACAAGGCTGACATTTTCCTCTAGACAGGTGTGTGGGTTGCATGTTGTTCCCAGGGCTGGGGAGGCAACATTTGCACATCACTGTTACCTGCTGATCAAATCACTGATGCTGAGTGGATTCTAACAAAACAGCTTGTCTCTCTTCCTTGCCTAGAAACCCATTCATCTTCTAATGCAGAAAAGGGAATCTCTGTTTGAAACATACCAGAAATCCTTCCCAAGTCAAGCCTGATGCCAGGCTGTGTGCCAGGACCTGGACTGATCTGTTTTCATACCACCACCACACCACCTCAGTCAAAAACTCATCCAAAACTTGGCACAGATACCACTGCTGACCTAGAGAAACAGTTCCTGGCCTCCTAGTGCAGACTACAAAAGCTTTTTTCCAGAAATCACAATATTTACTAAGGCACATTTGCCTTTGTTTTGTAAAGAAAAATGCTGCTTGTCCTCTGGGCAGCACAGGAAGAAAACCTGTCAAATGCAAACAGCTACAGCAGCTGTCCAAAGAACTCCTGATTCCTATTTTCAGCTCACTGTGAGACTTAGGGCAAATGATGATGTCTCTGCATGGCACCAGTTTAGCCAAACATGAAAGCATGTGCTTATGTCCCATGGTGCTTTAGTGCTGTGCTGAATTAGAGCCAGTTTGCTCCAGTTTCTCCTCTTGTAACACAAGGGGAATGATGCCACCTCTCTGTATAAAGAATCCTTAGAACTTACAGATTAGCTTTTCCCTAAGGAGAAAACATTCATGCTAGTCTGGCTCCAGCTGTGACTACTTCAAAGGAGAACACATAGCTCCAGAAATATTTCTGCACATCATCATAGCCTGACTGTTGAGCCCAACTCTGGGAAATAGCTCAGAAGAGACACCTGCAAGACTGACAGCAAGATATCACATCCTAAAAGCCATCTCATGATCTAGGATTGATCCCATTAGTGCAGAAACAGAACAGCCACCTCTTCTCATAGAAAGGGGCATTATAAAGTTATTATTTCTGAGAGCCAATGGGTACCACAGAGCTGCTGGAACACCTGACTGGACCCCTTCAATACACAGAGCAAAATTCAGGATTTGGGCTTCAACCAGTCACAGCAGAACACAAAGGAGTAGACCCAGCTCTTGAGAAAGCATCATCAGACAGAACACAAGCACAAGTCTCTGGAAGAGTAAACCCTTCTTTGCCCATGATTAAGAGAAAATATTGGCATGGATGCCATCCCATTAACCTCCTGGTCAAATATCTATGGGTTTCTCTTTCGACTTCTTATTTGCCAACAGAAACTTTCAAAATAAGCAAAGAAGTTTGTTTCACCAACCCACACAGAGTTAACTTCACTTGCACTGCTCTGCATTAAATGATGAAGCATATGGAGTTATAATTCCAAGCCATCTGGATTATCATTAGCCATCAGGTGCTCTGCTCATTACACCTGTTATAAAGAAAAAGGATAATTACATGGAGGGGAGGGGGAATTATATTCTACTCACAGCACTGCTGTGTTTTTATCAATACCTTCCTGTCCCTTTTGGTTATATGACCAATATGCAATATTGCAATATGCAAAATAAAAACCATTCACATGAGGCAGAAGTAAAGACGAGTGAACCTTCTTAGCCTGAGCAGATGTTTTTCATTAGAAAATAATTTGTCAAAAGGTAGAGAGACTCATACTAGTAATTTTCAGAACAGATTCCCTTTACTTTGGAGGGTAACTAGACTCAATTTAATTGCAAATGTGCTGCATGGTCCTCAGAAAATGGTAAGAAACAAATGGGACTATGCACTACTTGCCTAATCAAAATCTTCCCTAAAATAAAGAGCTTGCATCCTATTTTTCCTTGGGATAATTGTTGACTCCTGATTTAACCTCATCTCTACCGGATATCTGTCTTTCGAGATAATGTTTAAGCATACTGGAGAGAAACTAAATGAAAAACTTTACTGCATCCATAATGTAAGTCCCTGAGGAAAATAAAATAAAAAGAAAAAATCCAACTGTTAATCCTGAAGAAGACACATCCATCTCAAGAAGCAGACTATGCTGAACCAAGACAGAAAAAGGCCCCTAAGAAGAGAGAGAGCCTCAATCTGCTGAGCAAGGGGTCACCAGACTGGCCCTGTGCTTCACTTTCCCCTTTGGTGCAATCAGACTGTGAGTCATTCAGAGGAAACTGTCTTTCTTCCAGGCAGCGTCTGACATAATAAAACACCATTTTCCATTAGTTTTTCCTCAATAATGGCAAAATGCAAGTAATAATAAATGGCTTCAACACGATTAACGTCTGGCAAGCAGCAAAACTACCGTGAGAGAAATTAGGAATCTGAAACTGTATTTCAGAGCTAAGCCCTGAGGAGAGAACATTACCATGCAAACACCTCAAATAACTCTGGGGATGTAAACCCCACCACAAAGAAATGTGGGTATTTACAGGCACACATTCATTTACCTGTGCACATCTATCCGTAAATATGTGTGAACATATATGCACACGTATATATGGCTCCTCTCTTCCCAAAGATCAAAGAAAGAATGATGTCCAGTGGAAGTACTCAGTGCATTTCTACATGGGAGCATCCTGTGTGTTATAGGTGTCCTTAGAGTCATGCAGATCCTTTGAGTACACACAAGTACATCGTGTATCTGCAGAACCTATGCATGAAGGCCTGTGTACAGAAGCGTGCTGCAGGAATGTGCATTCCCTGCACCCAAGCCACACGCTGAGGGTGCACAAGCATCTTCTGATCTCTCTGTTGCAAGGCTTTGTTCTGGTTAAGTTTAATAAAGAATAACTCATGCAGATTACGTTACCTGCTGTGTGTCTAGAGCTCCCATTCCGTGCTGCAATAGAACAGAGCCAGGCCAGGGGCTGTTTTCTTTTTCCCCCTGCAGTGACTTATAAATCAAATGCCTGTGAGAAGAACCAACCCAAATAAACAGGCATGCCAACTTGCAGCCAAGGAACTAGGCATTGATGGAAAGGGCCAAGATTGAGGCAACTGCCAGAGTCACAAGTCTGTGCTGCTTGTGCACACTGAGGTTGCTTATTTCCTGAAGCCAAAGACTTGTTTGTGTGACCCACATCCATAACAAGTCTCTAAGAACAAAACATCTCCACCAGTTTTTGTCTTGAGCTGTCAAAGGTTCAGGGCATAAACTTTAAACTGCAAGGGATGATCCTTCTTCATTCCTAGAATCATGAGATTTTTACCTTCCACAGAAGAGCGAATGTCACTCAGTGAAGCTAGGTTGTTTTTATAGTAACAAGTCATACCTCCTGAGGGCTTCAAGGGAATTCCTGCCTGCACTGGAGTCAACAGCAAACCTCACACTGACTTCCAGGAGCCAGGTTTTCACTTCAGAACATTTTCAAGACATTTTTGCAATGCAAAATGCTTTAGCACATCTCTTGCACTGATGAAGATAGACAGCATAGCCTCTGTGGTACAGTTACAGACCTATCTTGTGCACATGCTTCATCAGACTGTAGCTATTGCTATGGAAAAAGGAGTATAATCTATACTACTAGCAGGCTGTTCCACTGTGGGATTAACTTGTTCACCTGTAAATTCGTCTACTTATATCAGCACAGAAACAAAAGCACACTCTTCATATCTACTTGTTATTGCTTAGCTCAGAAATAAAGTCATTACCCTTATCATCCCACTGCGGATGAGAAACTGAGGTGCATTGTCTGTGACCCTGCTAAAAGCAACTCTTCTGTCCCGTATGATGCAATACAATGCTGAAACACACCAGAGCATGTGTCATTCGCCCAAGTCATTTGGTATGGGTGCACTTGTAATTATCACCACTGCAAAGCTAACAAAAATTACATCTGGAATTTAAAGAGCACTGTCTTGCTCAAGGAGATGGTATTTCAATAACAGTAGGTAGACATAATGAAGATCTGTGGTGACAAAAAAAAACAATCCGTATTGGAAGGACAAAAAACACTATTGCTTGGAATGTTAGTGAAGAGTCTGAATTTACAGTGAAACCTTACATCAAAACATACTGCACTGATTGTCCATTGTTCAAGGTTTTTTGATTGTTTTTTGTTGGTTGCTTTTGTCCTGTAAACTTCAAAGGCTTTATCCTACAGTTTCAGAGATTTCTTTTGTTTCCTTACGTTGCTTTCTGAAGATACACAGCTCAGGGTTGGATATGTACTCTAAAGGTGCAGGTTCTGTTTCAACAGCATATTCATCTAAAAATGAAAACATCTCTTTAAAAAGACGACTTGAATCTAACCAAGCAAATAGGAAATAAGTAATTATGAAAAATAATGGGAAAAAAAAGCCTTTATGCATTTGCTGAATTCCTCAAATCTTTAACAGTGCTCTGCAAAACGGTGTTTGGCTGTTTAAAACAACCCATGAAGATTTTGCAGATCTGTGAAAGTGGAGCGGGGATCTCAAGAGAAGATGATTGCTTATTGACACTTCTATTTCCAAGCCTGGCTTGATGCAAGAACTGAGACACATAAAGATAAGGAGTGAGGGGGGGAAAAGAAGTCTGAACATTTCCCACCAGTGCTAAAGTTACACTTCAATCTGTATCCAGATTGAAATTTCAAACTTCCCAGAAATCTGAGCCATTTTAATCATCTCATTATATATTTAACTTTCCTACCATGCATAATAAAAGCAACCAGAACCTCGCTTATAGGGGGCCTTCCTGGAAATGAAGGCAAAGCACCAAGATCTCATAAAGAGTTTTAGTCTCATCCTAGCTCTGGGAGTATGAGATATCTCTTCTTATCCAGTCTTAGCAGACAATTCTTCTTCTCATTAAGACTCCTAAGCTCAATTAGGGAAATAAACAAATGAGAAGGTGGCTGCTACTATGGCTAGTACCTGGCCATATCCCAAGCACAGCAAGCCATCCCTATGCTGTCAGTCAGCACTGCCTGATGCCAGGAGTGGGTCACATTAACAGCCCTACAGGGGCTGGATCAAGCTGCTATACTGCACAGGTATTCCCTGCTATGGGTAAGGCAGTGCAGATGCTTGTCCTGTTTGCAGACCCATAAACCAGGAAGCTTCTGTAACATAAAGATCAACAAATGAAAAAATATACACCATCTGCATACATCCAAAAGCATGGTAGGTCCTAGGCATAGGAAGACAGCATAACATGATAGAAAGTGCAACAAGGCAACAAAACAGCAAGACCCCAGACTGCAGAAAACAAGGATCAAAATGAGATAAACCTCACCTCCTCCTGCCAAGCCTTAAATCCCAGATCCTGGCTCTGCCCCTTCTGGTCACTCAGGTGCATTGCTCTCACCTGAGCTCCTCTGGGTTGGCCCTGCCTTCCCACCAGGTGCTCAGTCACTGCTTCAAGCCATGACTCAGCACTTACACTACAGATAGCATATTTCTCAAAATCACTTTTGCACCTGTAGTCTCCCTGTTTCTAAGTTTCCCTCGCCTGATTCCTATTTCTCTGCCCTCCTGTCCCAATCCTTCCTAACCAGTTCCTTCTTTCTGAGTGGCGGTAACTTCCTCTAATTTTTGCCAGGATCACTGATGATTATGGTTGTCCATGGTCTAATTTGCAAGAAATGCTGTTGTAAGGACGTGAGAGCTGGATAAGCTATACCACTACCAGCTCTGTGATTTGAGAACTGCTGCATATGAATCGTGCAGCACAGAATTTTAGGGATTTGGGGTTTTTTATAGAAAACAGCACCCAAGCAACTAAAGTCAAATGGATGCTGTCACCTGAGATACTCAGGCTATTTTGAGATGATCCTTAGTGCTTAGGATGCAGTCCTGCTTTCACAACCAAAGCCTTGCACCTCATTCTTCCAACCAAGAAGAAAACACTTTGCAGATGTTACTTCTGCACACCCGCATTATGTTTCTGAGGCATGTCCCTTCTAAGTTTGTCTTGCAAAAATTAAATAAATAAACAAATAAATAAATAAAATTGGAAACATTTGTAGCTAGATCTGTCAGTATTTATGCCTCACAGTTGGCAGAATCTCCTTCCGATCGCTATTCAACGGTTTGAATCTCGTCAGAGATGTGTAATAGAATTTCATTTTTAATCAGGTTGGAACTGCAAAGCATCCTACGACATCACTGGCCAAGTGCCCCCAGAGAAGTATTTATGTTGCTGTAATACCATAATCATCCATCAAACACTAGATGTTAATAACAGCATTTAATTTGAAAATGGCATTTTGCTTTTATGTTATTTCTATGCGCTTTATGGAAGCAGGAAAAGCTAATTATCTACACTTAAGAGAAACATAAACAGAGAACATGCTGCAGAGCAGGCATTCAAGCCTCATTCTACTCTTCGCTGTCTGGTCCACTGAACCATACCTGCTTCTTCAGACAGTCAGAAGAGACACCAAACAGCATATAGTACTTGTGAGGTCTAGCCCCAGTTCTCCCATCGTAAGCTTCAGTAAGTCACACCATCTCAGCTTTCTTGATTAATGTGGACAGCAGTCAAGGCAGGGGGTACAAACAGCACCTGTGTGATAGGGAATTCAACACTGTACCTACTATATTCATGTCAACTCCAATCCTAGTCCTTAAGTACAATCACTAAAGCACATTTCTTTTACTCGTTCTCCCTCTGGCTAATTTACATGAACATCATCAGTATGTGCTCGGATTTCCCAATTAGAATCTCCAGGATCAGGCTTTTGTAGTGAGAGTCTACAGTGGCTTTGGAGGGGTAGAGAGTTTTGCTCTCTCTCGATTACTGCAGTGCAATAATACCCAGACACTTCAAAAAATCACCATGGAAGGACAAGAGAACGGCTGTGTGGCATTAGCAGCAGCAGGGAAGCATCATCCCAGTACAGCCACCTGCCTCCAGGGAACATTTCCCTTGCATGTCTTGAGTTCACCTGTACTCTGACATCACATCTCGAGCTCCTGTCACCCACCATCAACCCAGCAGCCTATTTGCCTCCACACACTGTCACCTGCCTCTTCCTTGTGTTCTCCTGCAAGCCTCTGCTGCACAAGGGAGCAATAACGAAAGCTGTATACAGAAATGCAGAAACCTCTGCACTCCAGGGATAAGGAAAAGAGTCATCCATCAAACTGTAATTCCATGAGTGGGCTTGGAAAAAAAAGTAACAGCAAAAAACCTGTGAATTCACCTGGGCACTTCTGCTACAGAGTCAAACAGTGACTGTAAGTGTCAACTCCTTATTGAGCAAACCCATGGGAGCCCTGCAGAGGTCTCAGTTATCAGCCCACTTCTGGCAAAGAAGACGAATGGAATGAAACAGGCAGCTACAAAGAGACGAAGCCACTCATGGCATTTAAATTCTCAGTGAAGTTGGGAAGCATGTTGTATGTCACATGCAGCATGATGGATCTGGCAGTAAACTGCCAGAGGAGGCTGACATCTTCAGCTTCGGGGTGGATCTCTCCCTGGAAGAAAAGTCTTCATGCTCTTTAAAAAGGCAAGCATGGGCTCTGACTTCAGATGTCAAAAGTTAGATTTCTAAGACTAACCTACTCACTGTACATCCCTTTTACAGTCAGGGCAGAGAAAAGCAAATCACTTCTTCCCAAAACAAGCTGCTAAGACAAAGTCCAGTGAATCAGGCTTGAGATGCTCACTTCTCTCCACTGAATATAAAAAGGGTCTGGAGAGAGTCGTTCATGTTTTTTGTTTCTCAGATACCAAAGCACAGCAATATGTATCCCACCTTAAAGCTGACCACTCTCTTCTAGGCTGGATGGCCTAACCCAAAACAGGGGGATACATGAGTGCTAACAAACTGGTTCCCTTGCAGGTCTGCCCAAGGGCTCAAGCCTTTCACACCAGGTACATGTTCAGTGCCTGAGATCTAAAGTAGCAATGACCAAACCACACAACAGTGAAGGAATCAGGACATGGAACTCAGTACAATGGCTTTCAGGGGCTATACCCCAGAGCTGTATGGAGGCGCCAGCCTGGGTGCAAGGAACTGAACTTGCTCTTTCACCTGGATAGCAAGTGTAGTTGTAATGTGAAGGAAGAGGAGTGAGGGTATGTTTTCAGACCAAAAAGATGCTCCTTCCAGACTTATTCTTAATCACTAACATCCACTGAGCAGGCAGAAGTACTGAGTCTCACTGAAGGTGTGAAGGCTGAGGGGCTGTCAGCTCCTCTCTACTCTCCCACTTGGTTCACTCCCCAGCTGTGAATCTTGCCTTTAATTGCATCAGTACTGACACAAGGCTGTGCAGTAACCCTCAGATTCATCTGATCTGTAACCCTCCATGAGCAGTGCTGATTGCTGTGTGTGTGCTGGATTTAATTACCAAGTGCAAAGGCTATCCCAGAATGGCCTTCACGAAGCAAGATCCCTGCAGATATCCTCAATGAAACACTGGAAGCTGCCAGCACTGGGGCGTCACCTTTCCCACCACCTTTACATCTGCTCAGCAATGCAGCAGCTTGGGCATTTCTGGAGTCCAGCAGTTAACGAAAAATCAACAGTGTAAGGACAGAAAAGGGTGTTTAAATCCAACAGAACTGCTGCGATTTCATAAACAGAACCATGCTAGAAGCAGGATGAAATGTGAACTTATGTAAGTTTCTGTCAAAAAGGAGTATACTTGTCTCTATGAACTAAGATGAGTGCACGGCTGAGAGATAGGAATTGAAGAGATAACCAATTGATGTGTTGAAAATCCACACAGACAGACTCACTGCCTGCTTAGCCTTGTCCCTCCCCAAGTACTAAAATCACACTCTGACCCACCCTGTCTCTCTTCTCCAATGAGAAAAAAGGGATATTTATGGCCCTGACTCACCAGGCTCTAACAACGTAGTACTTTAGTAAGCTGAAAAAGCAGTATATTTGACACTTCAGGCTCAAAAAGTTCTCTTTTATAGACTGGACCCGACCCCAAGGAATTTTCCAGAGCAGCTTTTCCCATGGGGACCCATGAGTTTTAGAAAACACTGATTTTAATTGACCCAAGTGCAAACCAGCACTGTCCTCTCACAAACCCAAGCAGATAGCAAACTCTGTAGTTCTTCTTTAGCACTATATTCTAGAAACACCTACATTTAACACTGCCACTTCCACTCCAAGTCCAAACCTTCCTGAATTGACTTCGTATCAGTAGAGAAGAGGAAGCAAATGGCTGTCATCCAGAGGAATGGGTGCACCCCAGGTTGTATGCAGCTGCAGCAGCAGTAAGCAGCAAAGCTGAATTAAAAAATCTCAGCAATATTTTATTTTAGCTCCTTTTAGACTGAGAGATATAAACAAAAAGTTGTGTCTTAACAATAAGAGAGCTGCTAGGACTGTGACTGTGCATGGTGCCAAGTGCCTCCCAAGAACAGCACAGCTGTGCTATTACAATAAGTGCTAAAATTAAGTAGGTCAAATGACCTTGAAGAACATGACAGGGGGACAGACCTGATGAAGGTCTGCCACCTTTTAACATCATTTGTATGTGTTTATTTGGGAAGAGAACAAAGTGCAAATGTGTGGATGGCCAGCTGCATCTGGGTTTCAATGTGCACCTGTGTACTCAGGATCACTGAAAAACAGAAATGATCCGTGTTATTTATGAAGTTAAGCCTCCTGTTTCATGGGAGCATGAGCTCTGGACATCATTCCTGCTACACATTTGTTTAAGACTTAATTCCCTTGCGTTTGGTGGAAGAGGCAATAAAAGCCCTGGAAGAGGTTTGCCTTATATTTAATTTGGATCTTCCTCATTGCAGATTATGCCTGCAATTTCTTAGCCACAGCAGATGCGAAGAAGGCACCACTCCCTTCTTGTAGCCACCTTTTATCCATTAAGATTATTATCATTTAGTTTTCTCTTTAAGCTACACAATCCAATTATTTCCCTCTGCTCTGCTGGCCACAGTTTTCTAGACCTCTTGATCATTTCATCATTCTTCTCTGCAGTTTTCTCTGTTAATTGGTTTCCATCACTCTCAGAGTTCAGTGCCCCAAACAAGCTGAAGTCTCCCAGTGCTCTGCACAGCAGGAGGATGACTCCAGGCATCTTGCAAGCTGGACTCCAGCTTACACTGCTAGCAGCCCCCAAATAGTGACCATTGTTTCTGGGCTGCATTGGTGCCAAGTGATCAGCTTCAAAGCCAGCTTCAGCTGAACGGGAATCAACCAGAAACTGCAGCAGATTGGAGTTTATTATAAGGTTTAGAAGAAAATTCACGTAAGCTGCAGCTGCACTGAATACTGTCAAACACATCTCGGGGGACATCTTGTTGCCCAAAATCTAAATCTGGTGCCCCAAACATAGCATCTCTGGTGTAAGATCTTAATTTTGTGATGCTTCCACTGGCCGTGTTCCTCTGTAGCAGCAGCTCACCCAATTTCTGCACACACTGAGGCAAGCACTTCTCCATGACCTAAACAAAATCTGGACTGAAGATTCCAAGAACTGAGACTTCACCCACAGAATGACTTGTAGGTCACTTTGCACCAAGCAGGTACTGAAATCAGACAACAACAAAGACGTGAACTTACCTCAGGTCACTCAACAGATAAATGATACTGAAGCCCAGGGCTCAGTGTCACTGCACTGGCTGAGCAATACATATCCAGGAGGTTTATCATCTGGGAAAGAACAGGAGCTATTACAGTGACTTCGCCCTCAGTCACTAACTTGCAGAAGTGCTGCCAAACAAAATGCTTCTAAGGTGTTTTGCTCACTTCAAAGCAGTAGGGGAATAACTCCGAGGGTGGATGAACTGAGTTAATGAACAGGGCTTTCCCATCTTCACTTGTTTCTGACCCCTAACTGATGAAAATAGAGGACACAAACACTGAAACTTACAACCCTATTGTGCTCAAATAATGGTTCTGCTTAGCATTCAAGCCCTTACTAAGGGATAGTGTTTATTTTATTTTAGAGTTTAATTGAATCCCCAGAAGGCTGTCTGTAGGCAAACTCATTTGAGAGTGAGATGCTAAAAATAGTAAGTGTAGGGACACATCTGGGACAAGCGTTAAAAGAAGGTGACCTTCTAGAGCTGTAAATCCTTACCTCACACCCATCCCAAGCACAAAGTTCTGCCAGCTCCCCATGAGTCAGTGCCCCCGTGAAGTCAGAACTGCTTGCTTGCGTCTATTCATGCTTTCAGCAGATAATCGTGGTCTGATTTTCACCCAGCTTCCATCAGCTTCACATTGTTAACATCATCTAAATTGGGGAGAATCAGAACTGATTTAAATCACCAGAAAAGCAGAATTCAGCCTCTTTCAGCACTGGTCATTAGCAAGATTATTCCATCCGGATTAACCTGACCAAGAACAGGTCTTGCGCTTTTAGCTGAAATGGGAATCTCAGGCCAGTTATTATTCACCAAAAGCCCATGGCATCCCATAGTTTGGCTTCCCATAGATTCTTGGTCAAATCCTAAATAGGGTCATTAAAAGTCCAAGCCCCCTACACTGGCTGGAATGCATTCAGGCCACTGCATGAACATGCATCCTCTCCTTCAGGATTTAAGTACTTCATTCAATCCACATCCCACTGCTCAAACTGGAAAATAAGCATATCCGTACTCCTCAACCTACAGAAGGCAGACTGTGCTGCTGCTTCTTCTCGGACCTGCCAGGAGTCCCCCAGAGGTCATGCTCAGAAGTAATCCCCAAATCAACAGGGATTTCAGTTGGGAATTGAGACTTAACTGGGACTCCAATCGCTCCCAAACCCGCAGTCAGATGCACAATGTGCTCCAGACACTGCCATCTCAAAAGCTCAGCCAAGGAATTTCAGCTTCCTCCTGCAATGATCACACAGAGTTAATTCCTGCCACGTTCTGGACCTGGCAAGGGCCATCCAGGCTTTCTCATGCCAAGTGCCAGTCATTTCTATTGTAACTAACTAGCTAATGGCCTGGCAGGATGCCGTGAGCAGACCTGGGGTTAATGAAGACTTCCATCAAACATCCTTTGCACGGCTGAAGGTGACAGGAAGATTTAGCGCATTGTATTTGTTTGGAGGGGGATGGTGATAATTAAAAATTAAATGGAGTTTCTCCATTACGCGTTCATTATTGACAGTTCTGTATTAACTGGGGATTTCAATTAATAGTTCTTCTTCGTTAGTGCAACTTTTTCAGCAGCTGAAGTTATCACCAGAGCTAATTGCTAACGCCCCTTTTATCCTCCATCTCCACGTGCTTTTAATCTGCAGCAGGAATCCAAGTGATTCAGAGGATGCTCTTCCTTAGAACCACTTTGCAGAAAAGAAGCAGAGTGCTTCAAAGAAAACGTTCTTGTCTCTGTCCCAGTACAGCTTTCTGTTCACTGACAGACGAATAAATAAACAAGGAAATAAAACCACATCACGACACTTAAGATTTTCCTCTCCTCCACAGCCACAGGACAGAATGCTGACACGGCTGTTTCAGGGAATCTCATGCTTACTCAGTTCTGCTCATTCTGTTACTTGATAGCTTAACGCTGCTTCTGAGCTTTACTGAACAAGTTACTATTACTGTTAACGTTATTTATAGCTGCAGCCATGCTGTGAATCAGAGGAAGCACCTGGAGACCCCGCTTCTTTTTTCTTAAACAAACTGTTTTTGTTTTTTAATTGAGAAAAACTACAAAAATATTCAAGCAAAATCCAAACATAGCCATTTCCCACTTTGAACTTAACTGATTTAGTTTATTAGGACACTGCCTTCCATTTACCTCAGAGGAAAAACACACACTACTGGAAGAAATGTTTTGTTCTGCATTAACCGAAAGTTTTGAGGGAGAAGTGTACTCTTTCCTTCCATCAGAACCAACATTAAACCCCAAATGCCCAGTTTTCATGCCACAGTGATTGTGCCAGGGTCACTGTGCTTGGAGGGACTGTGAGGACAGCTCATTCTCTCATGTGCCAGGGGCTGGCTGTGATACCTGGCATTGTCTAACAGTGGAATGCAGAAACCATTCTCCTTTGAACACTGCATGTGTAGGGGGTTGGGCCAAGCACCCCTCATGTGACAACTTTAAAACATCCCACCCCACTCCATCAGCAAGCATCATCCAGATAACAATCCCCATTTTCCTATGTGGATTTGTTCTGTGATCAGTTGCTCACTGGCTTTGTTACATGTCCAGTGGTGGCAAGAAACAGAAGACCAGAGAAATTGTTAACAGTGGATGACGAAGGATGAGCCGAGTGGATGCTCACCTCACTCAACCCTCTGGCCTAAAAAGAAAGAAGGAAGAGTGAGGCAAGCAGATTCAAAGCCTTTTGAACTCATCCCCCACCTCCATGCTTCTACAGCTGATTTTTTTTCCCCTGAATCTTACAATTTTTGCAATTTCTAAATATGTGCTATGGTATTTTGCATTTATCAGCTCTCAGTGGGGTTCTCCAGCTCACCTCACCAACACAGGCAACAATGAGAGTATAAGAAAATCAACTGCTGTACGCTGCTGCCACAATGAGCCGAAAGACCTGAGCAACAGTTTGCTCCCTTTTATCTCCAGACGTTTCTGAGGCAGCAAGAACATCAGCACCCATCTGAACAAACCATCATGACTTCCCCTACCAGTGAGCAAACCATGAGCCACCTCCACCTCACCCCAGATGAAGCAGTCAGTGTGCACTGGCACTGCCCTGGGCTGTGATTTGCACCAAAGGGCATCCCAAACCAAGGCACAAGCACCATGGAGACTCAGCTCTGGAGGGTAACCTGCCCTCTTCATTTTCCATGACAGCATCTGGCAACTCTCTTAAGACTGCATGCCCACTCTGCTCACATCTAGTTTCTTCCCCATGCATGCCTAACTCCTGCTACATTATTACAATAATAATACAAAACATTCGTAAAGTGTCCTTCATGAAATGGTCCCAAGGAGATTTCTTATTCAGGCATAATTAAACATGCAATGAACACAACCCTTTCCCATTCAGACTTAACAGCAAAAGCAGATGGGATTTTTCCCAATATCAGTCAATATCAGACTGCATGTTTGACCTCAGGTCAGAGATGTAAGGAATCTGCAATGAGAAAGGAAAAGCAGAATTGAGCACTGGGGAAAAGTTTATGGACTGCTTTCCTTTGCTGACATCATTCTCCTGGAAAAGGCTTTGAGGTCAGTCCAACATCACAGAAATATCACCCAAAACAGAAAAACAAGGAGTACATACCAAGGGGAGAGGAAAAATGAAAAAGAGACGGAGAAATTACCATGCAAGGGATATCCTTCCTCCTTGGCCACAGATAGCCTTGTTATGTGGTCACAGCGACACGAGCAGACAAATGCAAACCATCTTTAACCCACTTTTAGATTATCCCTACCTCTAATTCACAAGCCAGCAGCAAGGGACTGGCTTCATCACTGCCTCCCTGCTGCTGCTGGCCACAGCTCACACCCTCAGGCAGCTCGGACAGGCTGCTGTTTCACATCCCGAGTAACACTTAGCTCAAGTAATCCAAATGCTTCTGATAAACCTCCAGCTGCACACACAGGGACATCTCCTCTGTCCCCACACAGGATCTATGGTTTTGAGCTGCTTTCCACTACATATCAGAGGGGTCCACAGGCACCTTACCCCATAACAACAGAGGCTGTGGGACAGGTGCCAGATCACTGACATTGCATAAAAACATAGAAGCAGAGGGTGTTTAATCCTCCCAGCGAGTGGGAGCCTTGGTCTGTGTCACTGTTGTCACAAGGAGTGGGAAGAAAAGCTATTTACACCTTTTACTTAAGGTCATGTGTTACTTCAGTGCCCAGCAGTGATGTTTCAGCACTCACATTTCCTCTGCCCACAGAAGGTGACTCAGGGAGCAAACTCAGATTTCTTCCTCAGTGCAAATAAAGCAAGCGAGATGGATGATGTATGACGCACTGAAAACCCAGTCTGGACTCCAAGAAAACCCTGGAAGCACTTCTCAGAGGGGCTCTACCGGGGGGAACAGACCCTAGCACACATTTGCTCACTGAAGTCTTCCTAGCACTGAGCAGGACCGACGAGGACAAGCCCCAGCACCATAAACAGCTGAGGCTGAAGGCAGCTCCCATCCCTGCACAAAGCAGGACCCGATGTAACGTGCTGCTCTGGGACCCCTCTGAAATCCACACGGACACCTGCAGGAAACCCCACGAGCACGGGCGAAGCCCCCGATCACCTCCTGATGAGGAAGAGGCAGCAGGGGCGACCTAGCTGTCCGCTGGACCTTTATTCCACGACGCCTCCGCTAGGCACTTTCCAGACTTTGCTTGCAAGCAACTTCAAACACATTAAAAACAAACTAACAAAAACACAGCTACAAATGGAGGCCGCCGTGGAGCCGCAGCACCGACCCGCTCCCACCCGCGCACGGCGGCGGTCGGGCGCCCCCTAGCGGCACCGAGCAGCACTGCAGCGCGGCCCTCCTCCGCCAGAGGGCACGGCGGCAGCGGGCGCTGCACATTTCCCCGTTATACCGGCACGAAAGCACGGACTGCGGCATCCCATCCCGCTCAAGCGCTGCTCTTGCCGGCAGCTGACCGCTGTTTTCACTGCCACCCTCGTCCTTCCCACCCAGCGCAGTGCTGCCGGCGCCGCTCACGTGAACGGGCGCCTCAAGGCGCATGCGCGTGCAGTCACGGAGGTTCTCACCGGTCGTTCCAGCGGCGCTTCGCTTCCGACGGCCTTCCCCGCGAGCCGCGGTCCCTCGGGGGCGGATCCTGCTGCGATGCGGATCGGCCGTGGCCGAAGATCCTCAAGGGGATCCGCGCCTCAGCGCGGCCCAGCCCGGCGCTTCAGCGCCCGCCACGCGATGGGACTGAGTGCCCTCCCGCCGTTCGCCAGCAGGGGGCGCTCTGCCGGCACGTGCGGCCGCCGCCCGGGATGGCGCTGGCGGCCTCGAGGCGCTCACTCTTACTTCCGGTCTCGCGGGCTCTGTGGCAGCGCGCGTTGAGGGTGAGGGGTCGGGGTCGTATCTTCAGCACGGAGGGAATTTGTCCTTGCACACAACAAACGCTTCGTGCTCAGTTGGTTTGATGCTCGTTGCCCTCGGGAGCAGCCAGCAGTGTCTTCTCTAAGGCTTGCCAAGCACCAAGCAATAGCCTGATCTCTAGCTCGCAAGCAAAATGGAGAGTGAGAAAGAAAGAAAAGACCAATCTGTAACAAGAGTCATTGCTTTGGTCTGGAATTCTTCCTTGGGATTTTGTTTTATAAAGGATTCGTTTCTCAACTCGCTAAAAAAAGTGGTGAATCTAGTGTCCGATCTTGAGAGAGGTGTTGCTGCTTGAAAGGCTCCTTTGGAAAACAGGACTTGGGAGAAGGAAAAATACATTAAAAGGGAAAGAAAAATAATGTTCTTCCGCGATATATGAAGTCCTTTACTTTGTAGATCTCTAAGCATTTTCACATATGGGTTGCTGCCATAGGATGATGTTCTTCACTACATTTTAGGGCAGCCTGTGGAGCCTGGAGAGCGGTAGCTGGAAGCCTTGAAAGTTGCCACTTGCAGATCTTGTTCTCTCATTGCCTGCTCCCTCTGCCAGGTGATATGACATCTACATAGAGAGCAGATGGGCTAAAGGGGACCTGGGAATTCAGCACAGTCTGCAGCATAGCCTCAGTTCAGGACCCATTTACTGCAGACTGCTTGGTCCACTAGAAAGCTCCTGGGAAGGTTTCCTACAGAATGCTTCTGGGGGAACTCAGGGGCTGAGTAATAAAACACAATGTCACTACATGGATGAGTAATTGGCTTAAAGATAAGAAATAGAGCATGAGACAAGGGGCATGGTTCCTGCAAAATATGCAGCCCCAAGCTAGTTCATTATCTTCGTGGTATTCAAGAATCACTCAGCCAAGAGATTGTGGTGTTTTAGGCTGGTCGGGACTGGGTAACGTCAGACTCCACTGAAAAAGACAATTGTTTCCAGATAACTCCAGCAAGAGCCTGTCGAAATGAGAATTTCCTGGAGCCTGAGTAATGTTTTCAAACAGGAGACACTTCTTTGTGCATCTGCAGTCACAGTGACTTTCTGTGAGACTCTGGAAAGTGCGGCGACGCAGAAAAGGCGTACAGATTAGTTACTGCCTGCATGGGCATTCCTGAGTCATTAAGATCCATTGCTTTGAAATAAAGTTATGGATGAAATCATCAAATGATAATGAATTAAATTTACAGAACCGGTGTACTGGGGAGAAGTTGCATTTGTCCTCTCTCTCCAGAGACCTGAGGTTCTCCGTACTGAAATTAACACTTCAGAGGAATAAACATGGGAAGCCATCGTGGTTCATCTTAGCAGCTTCCTGCTAATCACATACAGAATCCTATTAGAAGCGGATGTGGCTGAGGGAAAGAAAAAAAAGTAAGAGGTAGAGCAAAAAGCAGAACACGGGGCAGGGGATAAATCACCTGACCCAGAGAATGTCAAAGAAATGTTCAGTGAAAAGAATATTCTTAACAGCCCAAGTAAGAAAGGAACTTTTTTTCTTTGAATGTAACTTTGGAGGAATTCTTTGCAGCTAGTACAAAAGCAGCTCTGCCTTCAACTGCAAAGCAGCCTGGAGGTCTTGCACACTGTATTTATAGCTTCTAACCCCATGGCTAGTACTTACTCTGCAAAGCATCTGTCTTAAAAACTATTGGAGGACTTTGGAAGGAGCTTTGAGTTGGGTTCCCATCTGGTTCACGGTATTCTGCAATTCTTCTCAAATCTGTAAGATCACAACTGGGTGACCCCATTAGACTTGAAGAGGAAATGACCCAAACTGTTTCCCCCGTGCTCAAACTGAATTAAACTCAATTCTTTTGGAAGATCAAAGAAGTTCAGGTCATATTTTTCCCCTTTCTATTTCTCATGGTTCTGAAGAGCAGTACTGAAGCACAAGCATGGAAAACAGGATGCCTGAATTTATGTTTCAGCTGCTAACAGAGGCCCACTGCAGCCACCTGGCTGTCCCAAGGCAAATCGAGGAAGAGCCCAGGCTGCCTAGCACAGTCTTTTTGCAGATAGAGAAGCATCTCTGAAGCCTGAAAGAGCTCCTCTCATACACACGCTCCATCTGTGAACAGATAGGAGGTCAAGCTGCAGGCATGAGACGGAGAGGTCTGCATTAGGAAACAGGTCAGTGCATTAAGGGTCTTCCTCAAACGAGGAACCCCCGTCTCCCTTTGTGCATCCAGCAGCAAGTTGTAGAAAATCAGCCAAATGATGTGGTAGTGATTCTGCTGGGCACAGTGCAAAAGATGCTGTCTCTTGGGAAAGCCTGAGCCGGCAATTGTTGTCGTTCCCATCCCTCCAAATCCCCCGAGCTCAGACTGCTGAGAAGTTCAGGCAGAAAGACAGATCGATGAATACAGATTAGCTGCCCTCACAACCACCTGGATGCATCAGTTTCTGAGCTAGATTCTTTAACTCTCTATTAGTGGCTAATTAAATCAAATTTCCCATTGCATACATGAAGTGGTAATGAGCGTGGGGTGACAGTAGCACGAAGCATTCAGGATTTGCAAGACAAGGATGGGAAAACAGTGTAAGTGTAGGATTTAAGCAGGGAGGGGTTTAATTTGCTTTAAGGGCAATGCAGCACCTGTCCCATCCTCCAGCATGTGCTTTCTTCTGCCAAGTTGTTTGTCTAGCTGGAAAGTTAGTACTTTGTGACTCAGCCCACAGCACTGTGCCCTGGCTGCTGGCTGCTGATGCTAATTCAGAGCAGCACTCTGCATGCTTGGAGCACCTTTCATCCCTGGGCATCTGACAATACTTTGCCAGCTACATCCACTTGCGTGAATCGCCTTGTCAATCACTGTTACACTAATAACAGCACCCAGCATAGCCAGCATGCTGCTTTCTTCCCAGCTGGCAGCAGTTCACTCAACAGGAGTTTGTTCAAGTGTCATGCTGCGAAGGATGGGCACGAAGGGGGGAGTCATGACTGAGTAATATGGGGAAATTTTTTCATCAGTGTGGTCGTCTTGTTAAGAAAACACGTTTCAAATAGTTCTTTGTTTCACTAGGAAAGGAAGGAATGAGAAGGAAAAAAAAAAGGGGAAAAAAGGAAATAAAGGGAAAGGAAGAGAAAAAAGAAAGGGGGGGGGGGGGGGAGGAAATACAGGGAAAGGAGAGAGGAAGGAAGCAATTTTTCAGGAAAAAAAAAAGGCAACAAATGTTCTTGAACGCTCCCACAGTGTCCAAAGAGCTGCAGTTTGTGCACATTCATAATGACCTATTTCTCTTGATGTGGCCAGGAGGTCCTATCCCAATATCTCCCAGAAGTAGTTCACAACTGTACCCCCCCAATCCAGGACTTGAGAGCCAGTGGCAGTGCCTCTGGGGATGCCTGGAGTTCTGAGCAGGTCACATACCCAACCTCCCCAAAATGTTTGCCCCCATGTTGTGGGGATGTAAGCTAGTGTACCCTTATGTTTCTATTGCCAGTCCGTGGTAATGGGTGGGATGTTGCCCAAGAGCTGCAAATAAGAGTTGTGCCTGTGTTGGTGGTGGCTGAAGCAAACTGGTAATTCTGTTATTGTAAGGACAGGGGGGGTTAGGCTGCAAAGCTGCCAGGAAGGAAGGCACGATCCTGCTGAGCAGAGGTCCCAGGCAAACAAGTAAACGTTGCCAGAAAGGTCCCATGAAGCTTGTTATGCTCACCCGACCTCCAGCACCTTTGACTGCTTCAGTGCATTACTCTATGAGATGGGTAAAAAAACCTCATGTCCAAGAACACAAGCATCATACCAAAGCAAAGAGGCTCACTCTCCCTAAGAAATGGAAAGGAGGAACTGACACTTTGCCTCATTGGGAACTTTCATAAGTGGTTTTTTGGCAGGATTTCATAAGCACTTTTTAATCCGGGGTCACGGAGTTGGGAGTCACTGATGTGTTGCAGCCATTTGGGCTTAAGGCTGCACCTCTGATGTTAATTGAATCCTGTGATCCCTAGCATGCCCTTGCAACACCAATAACTGAAACATCTGGCAGAGCCAGCGCAAGTGCATTAGAGTCTATGTTCCAACAGCAATTAAAAAGGGGGGGGAGAAAAAGAGAAAAAGCCAATTACATGTAATTGGATTCAGTAAACTGAATTATCTCACTATTAAAGCAGTGCTTGTTTTTTAGATAGTGGGACATTCAAACTATCAAAAGCATTAATTGATTCATCCCCTTTTTCAAGTGCTTTTCCAACAGTGCCTCTATTCAAGAACTGCAACCTTTTGTTCTCAAGGGGAGTCTGAATTATACAGACCATGTTTGTATCTTGGTGGCTCTATTCATTCTGACTTTTTTGTCATGTTGGTGGTTTAACTCAAAAATGGGCTGAGGCTCCTGTAAAACATAATGGAAGGTTTATTTCTTCCTTTGTGGTAACTTCACTCCAGCTGGAGGTGTAATTTAACAAGGGGAAAAGGGAGAGGAATGTTTTGAGGCTGATCCTTCATCATTCAGGTCTCATGTGTGGGAGCTGGGTGGATGTGTAGGAAGCCAAAAGGAACCAGAAGCCTTCTCTGCACTTGCACTGTTGTGATGCACAGCTCAGCACATGCCTGCTCACCTCAGCACCTTTTCTCACATGTAAGACAAATTCTTCATGCACCCTCTGCAGCCACCTTGCAACAAAAGATGCTTAGCACTCACCCAAAGGATTTCTGGGCCAACACTGACCCCAGGGGCTCAGAGGAGTGCCATAGGAAGTCCCTTACACTCACTGCCAGTCCTAAAAGCTAGTCACCACAGCCAGGGATGGCAGGGAGCTGTTCTTTGCCCAGGCAGAATGGTTGTCACCGTGCATGATTGAAGCTGAGGCCCCTGTGTCTTTCTTTCTGCCTTCCTAAATGGATACCAAATGCTAGAAAAGCCAGTCATGAGAGCTAAGTCAGATTCAATGAGTTATTTAGGCAAATTGAAAGCATTATGTCAATTTGATGGGAAGCGTTTCAGGCCAGAATGGTACTATTGGCATTTTCTTCCTTCTGAATCAATAACTCCTAAAGGATTACAATTTAATTTTTAAAGGGTAATTCAATCAAGAATTTGAAAACACAGGACATTCTTAAAATTAAACTTTAATAAGATTTTTTTTTGTTTTGTTTTAAATTGTACTTGCTGAAAAAAAAAAAAGAACAATATCCAAACTGTCCTTCACCTCGGACTTCAAGGGGCAATTGTTTCTGTATCCGTGGTCACATTCTGTCCCTGTGCTTCAAGCACAGTTCAGGCTGGTTCTTTCCAGATGCCCTGAAAAGGTATCTTGTAAAATACCTGAAGACTTAGCTGAGTTTTTCACTGGTTACTGCCACCAGTGCCAACTGATTACTGCGTCCAAGAGCCTCTGCAGAGTAGTGGGACTTGCAAAGAAAAGACAAATTTTAGGCACCTGAGTGTTAAACTCTTGCAAGACCTGTGGAAATCACAGCCCTGATCCCTTCGGCACAATTTTGAAAATATTTCTAGGCTAATTCTGGGCAATGCAATAGTTGGAAAGCCACATAAGCAGTGCAAAATCTCAGCAAATACCTTCTTGGAATGCTCAGATGAGCAGAGCAGCACTGCAGCAACAGAAGCTCAGTGTCCTTGCTGTGCCCCATGCAGGGGACCAGAGGCAGCTGGATTAGGCAGCATCTGAATGGTGGGTTTAAGGACTTTACTAGTGCTCAGCTGCAGAATTTAGATGATAAAAGTAGAAGAGAGCTTTGCTCAAGTGTTTAATCTGCATCTCTAGGCGTCTGAGTCAGATATCAGGACTGAAAATATCTCATTGGTGAGCCCTTGACTTCAGCAGGACGAAACGTGTGTTAAAGCACACATGGGGCTTAGAAGGGGTTGCACAGTGAGCCATTAGCAATTGGATGGGAACTGCAGTCTTGACAGATGATGCAGTCAGGACTCAGGGGATGGTGATCTCATAGGAATGCATGACATAAAATGGCAAAGAGCACTCGATCCTGTTCTGGGGAGTAAAACTTCCAAGATAAGCCAGATTATCTGTTCTCCAGTCTTTCATGAATTTTTTATGAAGTGTTTCTTCTAATATTTTTCATAATTTGCTTCCCAGGGCCTTATTCTGCTGCCCTTGGAAATTAAGAAGCTATGTCCATTCAGCGATTGTAAATCTGAAATCAAATTACTGGTAATCACGGCAGCTTTCCTTTTACAAAAGTCACTGTGACACTGCAGAAAGCAACAGATGATAAAATGCTGCTGTAGTATTCCCTCATCTCAGCACAGCAAGGTGTATTCCTTCAAAAACAACGGTTCCTCCCAATTTCATTAGAAAACCACTTCAGAGCGCCCTGCACTAAATAATGTGTACCTGACACTTTTTGTCATACAAGTCACACAGACATCAAGGACTCTTCAGGTGGAGTAGTGCAGTAGGGTGACACATGGCACAGAGAAACAATAACGAAGATAATTATGAAGATAAGGTCCCTTTGGGAAACCATTGTGCAAAATGGCACAGAAAATCTGAGCTATTAAGAGGTTTTCTTACAACCACTCTTTTCACAGAGAAGAGCTCACACATCCCAGAACATCAAGGTTAAAAACGCTGCCTGCTTCGTTATTGTAAGACAATGGTTTTCTTTTGAACTACTGTTTATGTGCCAGATGGGCCATTGATGTTTTGCTTGAAATAGGGGGAATTGTGTGATTACAAAATGCAATAAAAATCCCAAACACCTCTCTGACTAAAATGGTATCAGCAGTAGTTCTGTTGAAAGTGACACCCAAAGCTTGAAAAACTTGCTGTGATTAACCATGGAGAAAATAAACCAAAATGAGGCCGGGTATATTTTTTCAGGACTTGATGCATTTTCAATCTAAAAAAAAAAAGAAAGAGAGAGAGAGAGAGAGAGAGAGAGAGAAATGGAATAAAAAACAGATGGAACAGACTTCTTCTGCTAAACCAGGGGAAGAAATTGGTCAAGCACTGGAGGAATTTTGCCATAGTGATAAAACTCTGAGGAAGAGGTTAGCACATCCCTAGGGATCAATCCATGCCGTGGAGGCAGGGACAGTTGGCAGCTTAAGTGCAGTGTGGGACAGTACTCCAGAAGTTGTTTTTCCCAGCAGCTGTAGGACCCTACAGGCAGCAGAGTGACAGCAGCCCCCATAGTTTATTTTGTAGTTTCTCCACTGGGTTGAACGCTCCTTAAGAGCGCTGGTTTTCTGTACCTCCTCATGTAGATACATCCAAAATGATTATTCCCTAAATTACATACAAAAATAGTAAGAGAAGGGCTGGAGAGAGATGGGTTCCTGTTTTCCCCATCATCAATAACTGACCTTTTCATTTACAGTTTTTGCTTTAAGTACCTGGCATTTATTATCTGCTAGAAAAAGTTAGATTGTCTTTTTTTTGGTACATTTCTGTTCCTCTATGACTATCAGAGTGTGCTGTCAGTTCCTTGCTGCAGGCACTGTTTTGTCATCATCTTCCAAGAGTAAAAAAAAAAAAAGAAACTATTAAAAAAAAAAGAAGGAATAACACAATATGAATTTCAATGTTCTTTCCTTTTCAATTAATGGCTCAAATAAGCATTTGATTTACATTCATAGAGACACTTGCTGCAGGCTAATTAAAAATAACGTATTGTCGGCGGATCATTTATTGAGGGAAAACAAATTGACAAAAGATAAATTAAGTCACTACGTAATTAACTAAAGAAATACACAACTGAAATAGTAAATTAATACATAACATTTATCAATATCTCAACCAGGAGTGAATAATGAACTTGAAATTTCCCTGTAAATAGGTAACAAGCAGATCTGGCTGGAATAACGTTCGGTTGTTGTGTGAATCCAGTTTGCATCCTAAGAGTTTCATTCTCCATTCTCGAGGAGTAAGAGTCTCCAGCCATTCTGCTCATCAAAAAAATGTTTCAAATCCAATCAGTGGCAACTCTGAGTAGCTTCATTCCGTGGATAAATGCCCTGTCGTTTCATTCCATATTCATTTTCATCCTGATCTCATAATTGTAATATCTGTGGGTGATGTTGGGTAGTATTAAGCTGTGCGCTCAAAACTTGCCAAAAGTTTTCTTTGTCTGTTTCATAGCAATGCATAAAAATTACCCAGAGGCTTGACCAGACAAACTGGCCAAGGGAAGTCTCAGTGCTTTAAAGTATGATGAATTTGGCATAAAAAGCACAGGGTGGAACAGTTCCACTATCTGGCACATTAATACGAAAAGCACAGATTGCTCTGGCCAGGAGGAGGAGGAGTTGCTTGTGATGCATGGGGCTGACTTAATGCAGGTTTCTACATGATGGAAAAGCAGTGGCATTAATGCCAGGGCACAGGAGGAGGAGGAGGGTTAGAAAAATAGAGCCAGTCACAAGCTGTGCATCAGCTTCTCACAGTACAAAGGAGTTACATGAATGGGTTTCCCAGTCTTGACTCTAAGATGGTTCAGCTCGTTGGGAATAGGCAGGGGGAATGCAGTTTGGGTGAGAGCATCCAAGGCTGTGAAAGCTCTTGACTCTGGCAGGATGACAGCAAGTGCACAGAATGGACTTAAAGACCTCAGAGATCAATACGTACTGATAACTGGGAGGTGGGAGCTCCTTAGGCACAAGTCTGAGGGAAAAAGAATAGCCCAGAAAGGCAGCAGTTCCTTAAAGGCATTATGTTGCAGGTGAAATGCAAACTATTCCACAATGAAAGAAGGATATCAAAGGACATTAGCCTGACAAAATGAGAAACTGCTGGGTGTCCTCAAAGGAGAAGACAGACTGATAGAGATGGTCCTAGAACAACAAATGCAGAGCAAAGTGAGGACCTGTGAACCGTTTGTCCTTTTCTCTTTCCTCCATCAAAGAACCCCATGCGATCCTTGTGGGTGATAACTGATAAAAGTACACACAATTGGGGTTCTCGTGGCTCAGGAAGTAGAAAATAATATTTAAGAGTTGGCTTTCCAGATCTGCCTGAGGAGGGTATTTTAGCATTGATATTTGGGTAGGATAGTTTCCCACCTCATCTGCTGAAAAGAACATGGGTTTTGAATATCATATCAAACCCTTTCTGCTTCACTGAGCTTCTCTTTTATGCTCTGTTGCTTTGCTTTGGCTTTTCAAGGTGTGACCGTTGCTGAAATGGAATAATAACTATTACCAGGGATCCCACTTCAATTGCATTCACACAAAAGCCCTTGGTTAGGTTCCAGCAGTTGTGTATGATTTGTAAAAGAAGAAAAAGGAAGAGAAAAATAATTTGTTATACTTCAGCAGGCAAATGAGAGGACCCAAATGAGAGAAGCTTTGTAACAGCACGATGGCTTACTTGGTAACTACTCACGAAGCTGATTGGGAATGGACTCTCTCAGCGAGATAGTGTTGTCTGCTGCCCTCAGTCATTCAGATGGGAGAGCTTTATTGCTGAACTCAGTGGGAATATAAATGATATTCAATGGAAGTTCTGCCAGCAGAGCCCCTCTGGGTTGGGAGATCAGCTCTAGAATAATTTGGGTGGGAATTTAAAGAGTTCCATGGGAGTGCAAAACTGATTTCAGCTTTCAACCATAAATGAAAAGAAAAATGCATCAAGTTAGAATAAATGTTGCATACATGAGTACAAGGAGGGAGAGAGTGAAAGGGAGAGTGTTCTCTGATACTGTATGCAGCAGATACAAATCCTGACTGGAGGTAACCGGAGCTTCCCCCACATCTCTGTTGCAAAGTGCAGCCTTGGTGCATTTTGTTCCACCCAGCTATCCCTGCTGCCTGTCAACCCTATGTACACCAGGACTTCACCAGGAGAACAAACCATTTTCTGTCTCAGTTTTAAAGTTTTCTCGTGCAGGTTTTTTCTTTCTTTCTTTCTTTCTTTCTTTCTTTCTTTCTTTCTTTCTTTCTTTCTTTCTTTCTTTCTTTCTTTCTTTCTTTCTTTCTTTCTTTCTTTCTTTCTTTCTTTCTTTCTTTCTTTCTTTCTTTCTTTCTTTCTTTCTTTTTCTTTCTTTCTTTCTTTCTTTCTTTCTTTCTTTCTTTCTTTCTTTCTTTCTTTCTTTCTTTCTTTCTTTCTTTCTTTCTTTCTTTCTTTCTTTCTTTCTTTCTTTCTTTCTTTCTTTCTTTCTTTCTTTCTTTCTTTCTTTTTCTTCCTTTCTTCCTTTCTTCCTTTCTTCTTCCTTTCTTCCTTTCTTCCTTTCTTCCTTTCTTCCTTTCTTCCTTTCTTCCTTTCTTCCTTTCTTCTTCCTTTCTTCCTTTCTTCCTTTCTTCCTTTCTTTCTTCTTTCTTTCTTTCTTTCTTTCTTTCTTTCTTTCTTTCTTTCTTTCTTTCTTTCTTTCTTTCTTTCTTTCTTTCTTTCTTTCTTTCTTTCTTTCTTTCTTTCTTTCTTTCTTTCTTTCTTTCTTTCTTTCTTTCTTTCTTTCTTTCTTTCTTTCTTTCTTTTTCTTTCTTCCTTTTTTCTGAAGCTGAAACTTATTTTACACTGAAGTTTCCTTCTGCTTTTATCTTTTGGGGTCTTGATTCAGATTCTGCTGCTTATCCAGGGCTAGACAGAGTTTGGGTTATGATAAGGATCTGGAGGGAGAAGCTGAACTGATTTGCTTTAACTAGGAAAGGCACGATTCTGCTACGTTCTTATATCATTTTCTCATCAGAGCAGCTCCACCATATTCAGTGGAATTTTGTCTGATTTACATTTGCACATGAGAGGAAAATTAAGCCCCAGAGAGTCTGAGAAATGAAAGCCACAGCCTTTAGTCTTGTTGCCAAAGTGCTTTTTGTTTGATTGGTTGGTTAGTTTTCTCTATCTTTTCTTCATCCCCAGCTCCGTCTCTGCTTTTTGAAACTGGAAACTACGATTGGAAAAGAATTTTACTGTTTTTGATACCAGTTTTTCTACTAAGAAATAAAAATTGGAGTAGCGAAAGAAAAAGAATAATTTTCCTTTTTTTTTTTTTTTTCTGACTGAAAAGGTTTCAGGAATATGCCTGTTTTGATTGAAAATACGATTTATACCAAAACAGAGAGATTCAATAGAGGATGAAAAACAGAGATTCAACAGAATGCGTTTGCCCCTGATCCACGCTATGAAATGTTGACAGCCTGTGCCCACCCTTTGAGTTTTCTATTTGCTACCACATTCTGCAGCCTCTGTACCTGCTATTTCCTATTGGCTATACTGCTCTGAATGCTTAGAAACACCAAGGATCGTAAAGCCCAAAGTAGGTCTGGACAGCGTAGCTCCTGTCTCAGTCTAATGGTGCCATATGTCACTGAGAATCAATATGATGTTTATTCCATTTCTCTGACTTAGTCATCTGAGTGTCTCATTCTCTCACTTAGCCATGTCCCCTGTGGAAACCACTGCTTGTTTTTATGCCTTCTTTTTTGTTTAGGGTCAGTCTTAGTCTTCTTTTATACTGGACCAAGAGCACACAGCTTCTGGTTTTGCAGCTGTCCCTGTGCTAAAACAGCTGTGCAGTTGCCTTCCTTTGGGTACTGTTGTAACCATAAAGAAATGTCACTTATCTGCACTGCTGATGCCTTCAGGTCCTTTCCATTTCCTTGGGGTACAGTTTCCTTGTCCTGCCAATATTCAGTCCATCCAATGTCACTCAAAGTCCAAATCTGTTACCCAGACAGACCCATTTCTGAGACATGAATCCAACTGTAGCTGCAGGAGATGCTGTCCCAGAACCACAGAGCACTGAATTCTGCCCAGGAGCTGAGTGACAAGTTGCACGAGACAAAGTGGTCTTGAGGAGGGTTCAACAATGCTGGCATCAACACCTAACTTGAGGGGCTGCTCCTAGGCCCAAGTGGATTTCAGAGATGTCAGAAAGAGGAAGGGAGCGACTCCTGTTCTATCTCTTAAATAGGAAGCCAGATTTCTGGAAGAGTATACTCTCTGCCTGGATTAACTTAATTCTGGATAGTTTTATGATGAAGAGATGACTCCTGGTATGGGTTCCATCATATAATGTACTCACGGTGTTACCAGAAAGCTGCAGCTCTCATAGACTTGCCCAATAAAAATACAATTACAGTAATACAAAGCAGAGACTGATCACATCTCTCATAACATAGAAGAGGAAACTTAAGTGCAATAAAAGACAGAAGAGATACTATTAAGGTGGCTGGACATGTGGACAGTCCATGTTTTCTCTAGATCTCTATGCCAATGCCACCTTCCTCTACTGGAAATACATCTATGGAATGAAAATTGAACCCTGTGACCTGTCCGTTCTGCTGGTTGCAGCTTGAACATGACATCACTAACTCACAGGTGAGCTGGGTTGAGGTTATACTCAGAAATCAGACTTGCAGGGAACCTGCCTTAATAATATCTTAGGTTGGACTCCAGAGGTTACAGTGAGACTAACAGTGTTCCAGTGAGCACAGCTGTATGGCAGTGATGAAAACATCTACTGGTCCTGGCAAATTCTTCTCTGCATCTGGAAAACTGGCCTTATGGACTTTGGTTGGGAGAAAATAAATAGTGGCTATGAGCAAAGCATACAGTATACAGTCAAGATAGCATTTCATTAGCATGATTAGATTTGGTCTGAAATCCTGATGAAAGCAGATCTTGATAATAACTAGAAATGAAATCCCTGAAGCAGTATTGTAATGCAAGTATTTGAGGAGACCAGGTAGCTCCAGGCAGCAGAGGCATGACTATGATGAATTTAATAAGCAGCAGGAACTTTGTTTATATCAGATAGAGAAAGAACAGCCCAAAGCGAGTTTGCTATAGCATATTGTGGTACTACATATTTTATTTATTACTGAGTAGTATATCAGAAAGAATTTCCTTCAGATTCTTCCTTTGCTCCTCATTTTTTAGTTTTTCTCTCTTTTGTTCAACTCTCCTTGATGTTTGATGTATTTTTCATTCTCTGTCTTCACCGGACTTTGTCTTTTTCAAAAATTTCCTGTGTGGGCATAATCTCAAGAAATTGAGGTTCTCACAAAGTTTTTGGTGTAAGGATGTCTTAATTTCTTACTCAGCCTCAGTGAAAACCACACACAGCAAATGTTTGGGTTCCTTGGGACTGCGACAGTGCAACAGATTTCCATGGGAGACCAAGTCTATCCTTTCTGAAGCCCCATGGAAGCTTCAGCAGCTGTTGTGTGAGTACAAGATATCACACAGTATTGGACTGTTCAGATCAGTTTCAGGTGAACTCAAGCCAGTTCTCCTCAAGGTTGTCAGAGAAGAAGATAAAAGATTTTGGCTTTTGGGGTTGGTGTCTCATTAGAGTCACCAAAAGTAAATGAGCCTAGCCTCTATTGGGCTTCTCTTAGGAAGCTCACAGAAATTATGACTACTTCTCTTAGTTTCAGGCACTTCTTCTAGGAGGCATGAGCAGTCTGACAAGGACACCCCCCAGATGCAGTGCTTTCAGCCATGTCTCCTGATCTAGTCTATTCTGTCCAGACACTACAGAATCCTTTTGAACACTAAATTTGGAAGAGACATCTCAAACTAATGATCAGTATGTGGCAATAATCTATTGATAACTGAACACGGTGGAGAGCTTTATTTCCATCTCCTATGACCAAAGGGATTGGGCTATTACAAATAGCTCATGATTCAAAATGAAGAAATACCCCTTGAGGCAATCAAAATTATATTCAGATCACCCAAGAATCTGTGAGAAACACTTTGTGAAGTCTTTGCATCCCAGTAATACTTTCTCTGGATGGAAATATGCAGTAAAGTTTAATTCTAAGATCATTCTCTCTAGCAGTGTGCCAGAGAACTACTCTTCCTAGAAACTACTGTTCACGTCAAGAAATCACATCTCTAAATTGCAGCTTGGAGTGACATTTGGCCCATTAATACCTAGGGAGTTAAAGCTGAGTATGATCATTCTTTTATTGCATTCTCTCCTCTGATATCTCTAAGTACTTCTAGTACTCTAGTTTGACTATAACTGTTTTGTTCCAGAGGCCAGTAACGTAACCCTGCTATTACATCTTGGCAACAACAAGAGAATACAATAGCTGCATGAAAATGTGTCTCTTGCAGAGCAGAAGGGAAGCTAGCATGGCATGAGTCTTCCCTAAAATTAAAAGTGAGCTTGAATCTAGGTCTAATTTTGTCTAACTATATGAGCATTATGGTTTCTCTCCCTGTTGGTGGCTGTTTTGGTGTCCTTCTGTCTGTGGACTTGTAACACGAGCAATAGGTGAGTGAATGGTTTTGCAGGATGGACTTGCACTCAGATGACATTGTTATAGAGTCTGATCATCTGATGACTTTTACACAGCTCCACTGGCTTCTCTTTGCAGAAAGCCACATGGCTGCAAGAGCAGGGCACCCTGCAAGCACATAGCTGCTTTCCATGCGTTGGCTCTGCTGAGCCACTGAGGGGCACGGGGCCCAAATACCTTTCTTATTGCATAGCTGTGATTAGAGCTGCTAGTGCAGCCATGTGGGGAGAAGGAAACAGGTCCAGCACCAGGCCGTGATAACAGAGGTCAGATCATCACTGTGGATATATCCTCAGGGATTAATTTAGATGGGCATAACAAGGCCAGCTCCAAAACCTGCAGCACTCAGGACTTATGACCTGGAACTTTCCCCATAGTGCAGGTGCCCCTGCCATTGGCAAAAGAGAAGAAGAAAGAGAAAATCTAAGATTTATTCTTCTTTTGAAAGAGATTATTTCAAATTCACCTCCAACACACAGAGCCTTTTATATTAGAGGCTATAAATAGCAATAATAGCCCAGAGATGTAGGAGACCCATGTTTGATTCTCTCTGCTTTCTGAAAAGATTAGAACTCTCCATATCTTAAGAAAGTAGCCTGGCTGCCACAGAGGTATGGTGGGTGAGGGGCTCTGTCTCATTTTATTTCTGCATTTAAGCATCAAGATGTCATCTATATAGGTCCCATTTTTGTTGCTTAAGCCTTTTTTTGGATGTGGTACTTGTCCTGCCTCCTTATTAATTGAAGAGCTACCGTGGTCCATTAGAGTCCTTCTGCTTTGTGCCTTTTCATCCAAGGCCTTCCTCCACTCCACATTTATGTCTCATTTCCTGCTTCAACGTGTCCACACAACAGTGAGGAAATGGAGGTCATTTCAATATCGCTGTCTTGTTTGCAACAGCAATGGGGTGTGATTGCAAAACATCTAGGAGAGTGGGGAGGAATGAGTGTGGCAGAAAACGTGCTCCAAAAGCTCTGAGCACTCTATGTGAGAAAGCCTTGTTTCCACCAGTAAAATATAGATTTGTTGTGACATTATAAGTCTTACATGTGAGCTGCACGATATTTCCCTAGAATATTTGGCACTGTTTTAATATGTCTATTAAACGCTGCATCTAGATGTAAGGGCAAACAATAAAACTTGTTTATTTACCTTTGAAACACTTGGCAGAGCAAAGCATATCACTGCATATATATATATGTCTGTATGTATATAGGTGTACATGTTCCTCCATTCAGACCCACTAGATTTTTGAAATGGCAGCAATAAAAGAAAGAATCTGTGGATTTTCTTCCTAGGTCCTCGTTTACTGTGGACAAAACAAATACTGCAAAGGTGCATTTTTGTTTGTTCGTTTGTTTAATTAATTATTCAGAGGTCCTCTCTGTAATCGGCCTTCATCAAAAACTCGGTGTTTTGTTTTTTATTGGTGTTTGTGGCCGTATTTATTGTCCCTCTGCTGGGCCTTCTCGGCTGCCACACACATGGCACACTTTCCAGCATCTCCCTGCTATCAGTTCGTGAAAATTGCTTTCAAATCTGAAACTGGAACATTTCAAACCAGAGTGGGGAATATAAAACAACCCTGAAACAGCCCTGTGGGTTCAGATGAGTACGCAGCGACCAGGAAAGCCAAGAATAATTATCCTTTTGCTTTCCTGCTTGATGAAGGTTACATTCTCCCGGTGCTTTGTTTTCTTAAGTTTAATACCTTTTGATATTTCTCCAGTCCTGCTACATCCAGAGCTTTAGACACATGAAATAGCCTGTGTACCACGAGGAGCAAAGGGCAGCCCGACCTTGTCTCTTGTCACTTTCCCGTTTGCTCAGCAGGAGACAACTCGCTGTGCTAAATCGCTAACGTCTGTAACACGATGCACCGAGGTGGAGGCTGGGAGAAGGTGAGAGATAAAAAGCAAGTATCTACTTCTTGTGATTCCATTGAATCTCTTCAAATAACTGAAAAAGCATGAACAAGGGAATATTTTGTCTTTTTTTTCCGCAGCAAATGTAAAAGAGATTGTGATCTTCCCCAGGTCGTGCCGTTAATGCAGTGACTTGATGAAGTGCACTTGCTTCAGATCTGAGGAACTGAGGAAGCAGGGTGCATTAATACCTGGAATTGTTTGTTATCTATTTTCTCTCCTCCTCTTGTTCATGCCAGTTTTACAAGGTGGCTGCTGAAAGCAAGTTGGCAGTGCAGGCTCAGTGGAGCAGTGGAAAGAGAAGATACTGCACATGCGCAGCAGTTGGAAGCAATGCCTTCCCAGGGTATCTAAGTAATTAGACAAGTGTTAATGACTTCAGGGTTTGTACACGGTTCAGCTCTGGGAGTTCTGTGAGCACTAAAGTGAAATTATCATGTGCACGGTCATTTTCTACAAGGGGTAACAGCGAGGCCTGTGGTCACAGTGTGATTTGTAAGGGAATACTGGTTCTGTGTTTGCTTCCTGTGATGAACTGTGTATTGCTCACAGTATGTCTGTGTAAGCATATGCACCGAATACGTCTGTGCAGATGATACCATTGTATAATCAATATCTGGACACTATTTAGCAAAATCTTCTGATAGATTTCAGTTTGGGAGCCAATTTTATAATGAGAATAATGATGAAGTCAAATTTATAAGACTGAATGGAGACCAAGACAAACATGCTAAATCTATCTTACAAAGCCTTCCAGATAATAAATCCAGAACAGCCACAATTACAAGCTAATCCAACCTTCTGGACAGGATAACCAGAGAAATTCCCTGAACTAAGTCCTTTCTTAAACGTTGTTCATCTGAAGGTTTGGGTTTTTTTCAGTGTTGAAAAATCTCCCATCAACCTGTGTGAGTTGTCCGGTGGTTAATTGGGATTGCTGCTGATCACTGTGGTTTAAGTGAGGGCTTTTGGTGTCCTATGGAATGTGACGTCCTTCAGCCAGCCTTGGGTCAGTTGTGCTGTGTCCCCCCAACTCCTGGTGCACCCCCAGCTCCTCATTGCAAGGACTGAAACTCCCTTGGCTCTGTGCAAGCACTGCTCAGCAGCAGCTCAAAACGCTGCTGCATCACCATCAGCAGCAATCCAAAACTGGCATCACACAAACTAACCTTATCCCAAACAAAACCAAGACAGTGCGTTCTCCCTTACCCCAGACACCACGTTGCAGGTTCAGCCTTGCTGTTAAAACAGAGGGCAGTGCTGTGATAGGGCTTGCTCTCAGGAGCACTGTTAGAGCACGGCCATCGATGTCTGCAAATCACTCCGAGAGGAGCCATTAGAAAACTCTAACATGCTGTTACTAAAGAGCCACTTACATTTTAAAAGACCGAAAGCGGATGTATGCACTTGCAAGCTAAATACGCATCAATTTCAAACAAAAATAAATAATGAAAGAAAGGTATCCAAGAGAGAGAGCACCGCACTGTCCCGTCCTTTGCAAAAAGCTGCAGAGCAGTGGTAATAAGCTGGCTGCGAAGAGCACACAAATGATAAAAAGCATCACAGCTTCATGTGCTGCATCCCAAATTATGTGGTGTTTCAAGGCCAGTGAGCACCTTCTCATAAAGAAACTATCTTGACAATAATTTGCTTTAGCAGCTTTCCTAGAATGTCACGAATTAGTAGAGCACAAAACAAAACAAAAGCCCTCAAATAGTGTTGATTTTTTTTTCATCACAGAATGAAAAAAAAAATGAGGCTATAGAAGTGTATCTCTCTGTTTTTTTTCCACATGAGGCCCCTGATTTAATTAGTCGAGTCACCAGAGACTTTGAAAGAACCTTTCTTCAAAATGCTTTTCCAGACTCTCAGGGATGGAAGTAAAAATAGATTTTAAATTGGTCTTGGGGAACTACTGTTTACTTTAGAGGTAGTAAAAAAAATAAATAATAAATCTACTAATGAACTCTAACGATGGCCTTGTTCCAAGTCGTCTTCAAACCCAACAGTCCCAATTACTCCTCTTTCAGTCTGGCAGCACAGGGCAGCTGTCTGACGGCTGCTCCACCACCTCTGAGGGAGGGACTCCAGATTCATGTCCTCCCAATTAGCCCCATGTGCCCTGCTGCTGGAGTGTAATCAGAGATCTCTTCCTGCTGGCTGCAGCCATAGCAAGGATTGCTCTGGATGTTTGCTGGGGCTTGCTGCATGGGCTGCAGCACTGCTGTTTGGGGAGGTAAAGCAGCTTGCTGCATTGGTGTGTCCTCCAGGAGCAGAGGCCTTCTAGATGACCGTAGGCATGTTGCCTATGTTGGGAGAATCTTTGTGTTTATTCAGAGCAAGAGAGCTAAAGTAGACAGAATTTAAGATAAAAGAGTGAACCCCATAAATCTCTAAGTCCCATGCGGTGTTTGGGCATTATTGATGAAAATATTTGTGGATAAGTAGAAAATATGTCAATTATGTTGAAAGAGCACTGGTTCTTTAGGCACATGTGCAGGTCCACCCTAGGCTGTATCTTCACACAGTGGTCCTGCAGAGCCCTGGGTTAGTGTGTGCCCATCAGCTCCTCCTGCTGCCTCTCAGCACAGAGCTGATTTCTTGCTTTGTTGTACCAAGGTTTTCTAGCATCCAGAAAAGTTTAGGGAGTATTTTTTCCATCTTGCAGTGATAAAATATTTACCCATCTATTGCAAAAAATGTTCCCATAAAGTAGCAGGAACGCTGAAAAGTTGTTAATAAAACCATTGGCTCTGTGCTGTGGACTACAGTTACTCTTCAGGGACCAGATACAGATCTCAATTATAAGCTGGAATAATTTCCTGGAACTCAGAGGACTTACACTGGCATACAACTAATACAAGCCAGAACTTCATCATAAAGCATCGTGGCCACATTAACTTTCACAATTTACACCAGTCAAGGGGTCGACTCTCAGCGTTTTAGAGTTTGGCCAAGAGAGAAAGAAATGCAATTGAGTAGGGGCTCTGTTTTCAAAACCAATTTCTAACTAATAAAATTTTTCCCTTCATTTTAAAACACAGTCCTCTCTGGTGCCTCTATCCGATTGAATGAAATATTACCACGCTGTGTAATATCATTGCCTAGCCCCCAGGGTCATGCAGAATGCATATTGCTGCATTTACCACGACATGGCTACAACTTCACTGCACAGCCCCGAGAGTGAATCCCAGAAGATGGGATGGTGCCTGGGAGGGGGCTGCTCTTTAAAGCTCTTTTAATAAGACATGGGAATTTTGAATTCAGCCCCGAGAAAGCAATAATAGTCGAGTGAGATTCATGGTATTGCAGCTGTTTGGCACCGCAGAGAAGCACACAGAACGTGCCTGCACTGATGCTGGAAATGGGAGATTGCTGTCTACAGTCAACCCAATGCATTGGTCAGTGGTGGTTTCTTAGGAAGTGCAGAGGCAGTAGATTCAGGAAGGTCAACATTTGCACCAGTGATTTCTAATCCACACAGGGGCAGAGTGGGATGCTCTGGGACACCCCACCGTTAGGGGTGGATGAAGGGCAAACACCATGCTGCTGGAACTAGTTTGCAATTGGGAATGAACTGAGGACTGCAGAGAGTGGCAGCTGTGCAGGGAAGGTGGCAGCAACAGGGTAATATTCTTTGGGAAGCCAAGCAATGAAAAAGCTGAAAGTTGTGCTCTGGAAAGGGTTTGAAGGTTGCTCTTCAAGGCATGAAATCCTCTTAATCATGGAGGCTATGAACAATTTACTTTTCCTCTAAGGAAGGAGGGTTATGGGGCTGAAACTGTGATGCTAAGGGATTGTTTCCCACAAAGACCTATTCTCTACTCATTATGCCTAATCCAAGTTAAATCTTTAGCCCAACCTGAATGAAAGAACTTGTTTTCTGGTGAAAGTTGGGCTGAGGTGGGATTTTTGATCCTGAAAACAGAGGTCTGTGTCATACAAATGTATGTCAATCTAGAGATTAAAAATAAAACTACGAAACGAAAATTCACTTCAAACCACAGCACCGAAATATTATACTCAAATAAAAGCAGCCTTCAAAAGGAATACGTCAATATTTTCTGAACTTTTTGCTAAGATAACATAGTGGTGGTATCAACACAATTCTGTGTAATCTTCCATCCTGATGGTACTGCCTGTCTGGACCAAAGTTGGTTGGATGAAGTTTTGCTAGCTGTCTGTGCTGAGCAGCCATCGGATCTTCATTGAGCCCTTTGAACAACTCAGTCATTCATTCTGATGCAAAAATGACAACTGTGTTGTTCTGAAATGCTGATGCCTGGTGAAGAAGGATGTCCCTGGTGCCTGGGCCTGACAGGTGGATTTATCATTCCTTCATGGGCTCCTGTGGGTTTGTGTGGGGGCTGTACTGACAGTAAATCCGACATGGGAAAAACTTTGTACTCAGCTGCCCCACTGTGCTCTCTCCTATCTTGTTTACAGCACACCTGGTTTTTGTGGCTCTTTTTAATGTGAACTGCCTTTAATGAATTGAACAGTGTTGACATGTGAGTCTTGTCACTTTATGAGGTGGAAAACAGTCCCTGTCACCAGCAAGTGAATAATAATAGAGATGAAAAATTAGTCCAGAGGAGCAGGGCCTACACATTACTGTGCTAATTATAAACATTGGCATATTCATACATCAGAATTAATTTCTAATAGAAAGTAGGCAGTGTTCTGATTCATTTATAACTGTGCTGAGTGATGTGGGGGGGGGAGGAGTCCTTGCCCACTGCTTTTTTTAAATAGGATAAGCAGATAAGTCGGAATCTTCTGCTGTGATCTGATCATCACCTTTCACTTCGAATCACAGAATGAGTCACAGAATGACTTGGGTTGGAAGGGACCTTCATCATATATCATCAGAGTATGGCTTGGTGTGGAAAGGACCTCAAGGACCATCTAGTTCCAACCAGCCTGCCATGGGCAGGGTTGCCACCCACTATATCATGTAGGGTTGTGTCTAGACCTATAACCTCTACAGAAGGGAAAACTGGGAAAATATTATCAATCATCCTTTGTCTGTAGTACTTTTGTGTCAAAGCACAGATACCTGTGCCTCTGAAATTCCTCACTCTAAGCAGGTTGGAAGGCTGTAAGGTGGGGAAATGTGTGTGAAATTCAATTCTTCTCTTTCCATTTTCTGGCCAGGTTAAAATTATTATTTATGAATCAGAACAAATTTTGACAAATGCTTTCAAGCATGAGGGAGAGAGAGGTAAAAAAAGAGAAAATAATACATAAAAATTTTAAGGCAGTTTCTACACTGGCAAAATGAATACTTTGCCTTGGCATACTGAAATGATGTTTTACTTTGATATTGACTTAAATTTAACTTTTCAAAAGGTTTAAAGGGAGACAGAATCCTACGACCTGAACTGCTGCCTTTCAGATTAAACCCAGCATATCCTCTGATCTATCAGATTGCTTTTGTTTTCTATCTCATTCCATGGGGAAAGTAAGCAATAAAACTGAAATCTTGGATGTGCTGAAGATGCCAATAGTGAGAGCTTCCTGTGGGCTGACCAACCACGAATCTGGTAGGTGAGGCTGGGGCTCGTTACACCTAACATCTATCTTTAAAAGTCAGGGAGCTAGTTTGAATTACATAAGGTATGTCAGTGGTGGATAGAAAGAAGGCATTTCTGGAGGGTGACTGAGTTTTTTCCATAGGACAGGAGCAGGAGATGGCTAAAGGCATGGATTTGCCTTCCACAGCAATACTGGGTCAATGTGGAATTTACCTTGGAGGAAGGGCTGAGTGTAGCTCTCAGTTATCTCAGTCCCTTGGATCAGAAGAACGTTACAGTGATAAAAAATCAAAGAAGTCTTAGCTCTGAATTTGACTTTTTATTGAGTGATATAAGTGAAACAAGGATAGAGAAAAGGCATTAATGTGATCTGGTGTAGGTTTTTCTTTTGCTACAGGTAATCAAACTGACAAATCCCTTAAGGGTAATTATTAGAGCCAGCTGGAAATGTTTAGTTGGAAATGTGTTCTGACTAAAACTCACAGTTCTTTGGAAAAATGAAATCAAATCTTCGTTCCAAACAATACTCCCCAGCATCTCTGAAGATCCCTATGGCAAACTGAATGGCCAGAGAGGCTGATTTGGAACAAGTGTTTTCTGACTAGCAGGTTTGGAAGTCCCACCTGATTGCTGGCATAGACAAAGCAAAGGGGCTGAATATACACTCCAGAGGGCAGAGAGAACTGGCTGCAGTGGTATCCCTGAGAAGCTCCATCTGAGAGCAGTCCCTTGGATGTGTGGCCACGATTCATGTCCCAGAAGGGCACCTTGCCACAGGAAGATTATACACTTCCTATGCTCTTATTTATTCATTTATTATATTTATTTCAAAAAACAATTGTATGGAGATGAAAAAAAGCGTGTTTAATGCTACTCCTATGAGGAAAAGCAACCCTGACTCCATTAGCTAGAAAACCTCAGCTAAAAGGCCTCAGCGCTGCAGAATCTGCAGATGGATGAGCATGCAGAAGACCCACACAGTCCTCTATGGGATCTGGGAGCTGGTCAGAGAGGGCCCTGGGCCAGCTGAGCAGTGCTTTCCTATCACAGCCAATTGGCAGGCCCTTGTAGCCATCTACTAAGATGGTAGTGGTAGCTCCAGCTTTAATCATGCAGCATCAGTCAGAAAGCCATTATTCAGCAGTCTTTCAAAATCTCTCCCTGGTCAGATTTTGTGGTGGAAGAAAGGGGTTTGGTCCTCTGCCTGTGTTAGTAATTGTGGTGTACTGACATGGCTGACCACACTGCAAGCAAATTTGGTAAGAATTTCCTTTGTACTGCTCTTTCAGGAAGGCCCTTGATACTGTTATACACCTTGATAAGGGCTATCTCATCTATTGGACACCCTGCATGTCTGATCCATCTGCCCTATACAAAATCTCTGATCCTTGACCCTGATTTCCTTTCATCACTGCCTGTGCTTACAGCAGCTGTAAGATAGCTACCTTTTCAACATGGGTCTCTTGCGCTCCCCATAAAGGCTCTCTGTCTGCTAACATCCTCAAGTGCTGAAAGGAGGCTGGGAGAAACACCAACCACTTGCAAATGCTGTCTTTATTCTACAGCAGCGAGACCCCAAGCTGCAGGCGGGGTGCAATTCTGGAAGCATCACATCAGAGCAGGAGGCTCTCGTGGTGTGAGCAGTCTGAACTTCCACAAAAAATAAAAAGCTGTCGTCATTACGTGCTTGAACAGCTTCAGGAACAAGAAAAAATCTTCATGAATATTCTGGCAAGCATCAGAAGGGCAAAACTGACGCTGCCTTCACCCTCTCTGGCTTCTCATCACCCGTGTAATTAACACTCGCCACCCCATGATAGATGGGAAATTCAGTGCAAATTTTGAATACTAAGCAGGGAGGGTGGGTTGGTGCCCCCTCCTATCCCCAGGCTGACCTACTTACAGGTATTCTCTGATGACCTGGGTAAATAGGAGCTTCTTGACTCAGAGACAGGATAATGAGGTGTGTATCAACAAGCTTTATCGATCTGTACTGCCTGGGTAACCACAAAGCCCTGGTAAAAGCTTCAAATCCCTTCTCCCAGCATGCAGTGGAATCAAGATAAAACTCAAAAGGGATTGTCTGCAGACAGTACCTTCTTTATTTAAAGCCTTGATCAGGAATCTGCAAAGGGTATTTCAAATGAAAGGAAACAGAGATGTTCAAACCCTCCCATGAGCTGTGCATTAAGAATGGCATAACAGGTGTAGGACAGGCTGTCAACCTTTGTGCAAAGCCTTCAGTGCAGGGGTAGAAACTGCAGTGGAACAGGCTCAGCAGATGTGCAGCGTCCTGGATGGTGGCACAGAGCTGCTGTGCAGGTTTTGGATCCAAGCCATGGAAAAGAGGGCTTCAGTACAGAAACATAAGCAGAAAACTTTGCCCAGCTTTCTTTTTCCGTTTTTTCCTGTTTTGTTTTGTTTTGTTTTAATCATTATTTCTGTTTCTTTTCTTCCTGCAAACATTTCAGACCAATGCTGAGATCTAAACGGATTTTGAAGTGCAAAAATCCAGAGGTGAGTTGAGGTCACAGCTCTTTAAAAAGTGGTCTGCAGAGAAGAACAACAGAAAACAGAATTTGGAAACTACAGCAATAGGGGTGGGAGAAAATCCCCATCACGTTAGTGGTGTG
Organism: Cyrtonyx montezumae; assembly: GCF_038088225.1. NCBI lineage: Eukaryota > Metazoa > Chordata > Aves > Galliformes > Odontophoridae > Cyrtonyx > Cyrtonyx montezumae. The sequence continues at coordinate 3,468,054 of NW_027072036.1, forward strand.
GAGGATCAACCACTAAGGCAAATAGACTCTCTGTCTTTGGCAGTTACAAATTAAAACATAGCAATCATCAGTGTGATGACCTGATGAGACATCTGACAGATGTGATCTTATCAGGGTTCCAGCATCCTCCGTGGAAGATGTCCCTTTGTACAAACTACAAACTCCATCTGTGCTAAGTGGATTGAAACATCAGGCCACAGTCAGGGTAAGCCTGGCACAATTTGTGTTTAACAACTTTGCAAGTATGTTAGATCAGCAATTATCCTGTTCTGGTTTGAAATTCTATTTTCACCTTCTTTCTTACTGCTGCAGGATGCAGTGTTCATTTGCTGTTCAATCAAATACTCCATTAACAGCCCCAGAGATAAATATTGAATTAATGGAATAATGCAGGTTAATAGAAGATTTATAGGATAATGCTGGAGGATACTGTGCATGAATTATGCCAGCAGCTGAACCACTGACCCTCCCTGTGCTCTGACTGCAGGCACAATAAGAATAGGAGGAATAAAAAAAAGAAGCTATCTAAGATTTAAATATTTACTGGGAGTATCAAATAGGTCATAGATGTGGATGGATGCTCAGATGAAGCACGGACAAGCCGTGAGCACTGACTTTTTCAGGCTCTCCTTTCCTGCTGAGAGGTAACAGAATCCGCTGAACAAATGCTCATTTTCCTTCACAAAGTTCTGTCTCCTTCAGCCCCATCCAGAGCAGAGGACCTCAGGTTGTAGTTCCTCACAAAGGCATCTCGTTAAGGCTGCATGAGCCTTCGCAGAGCAGCAACCAAATGAAAATGCAGTATTTTTAGGAAAAAAATGAACAGCCCACAAACCCCTCCAGAAATGGCCCAAAGCAATTACCTGCTAAAGCCCAGCACAGCCCTGCAGTGCCAGCCAGAGCACAGCTCTCCTTGACTCAGCGTGCCCAACCCCGACCACACTAATGAAGGTCTATGTGTGGCTGACATGCCAGGCTGATTTAATTTCTGCTCAGACCAGCCATGCCTCTCCCTTCCATCCATTTTCTGAGGTTGAGCATCTGGAAAGCTGTAGCCCAGCTCCACAGTGACGCACACCAACTCAGCAGCATCAGGAACAGTACCAGGGAACTGTGACAGAGTCTGGGAGCAAGGGAGTGGGAAGCCTGAGAAGCCAACCAGGGTGGGCTTTTATACTGTCCCCAATGCTCTATACAACACACTCCTATTTTAAAATTCTGCCTAGTCACTGCCTTTTTATGCTTGATTTGATGAAAAAAAAAAATCCAAACAGAAAACTCATCCTGCATTTGTTTTGTTTTTGTCTTTTCTTCCAGGAAATGTATGTGTGCAAACTCTCCCTAATTTATGTAAATACAGAGGCGGAAAAGTTTCACTTCGCTGTTACAAATTAAAAGTTCCCTGACATTTCCAATTAGCTGGAGAGAAAAGCAAGGCAACCATAAATACATCACAATACATCACGAAGGCAGAGCATGGGCAGCACGCTCCCACTGCGACACTGCCCAGCAATGCTCCGGGCTCTGCTCCTTCCAGTTGAGATTAACAGCGTGGTGGCAAGGTGGCCTATTGCTCTGGGAATCAAAGAGAGAATTTGTGGCTGAAAATTTGGGCACAAGAGGAAAAGAAACCACCACGAGTGCTAAACCCAGGTCTCCGTGGCACCTCTGGGCTGATCTGAGGCTTAAGCTGGGGAGAGGAGTTTGTTTAATGCATCTGCCTGCTGATGCTTGACAGGGTCTTGGCTTCTGTGAGACAGTGTCAGTGAAGTGCCTGTTCCTGTGACCTGCAAAGCTGCTGCTGTCAGGGTTGGGCTCACTGTAAGCATCTCTGCCCAAAACAACTGAGACAGATAAAGGCGTTGTAGTGAAAAACTGAAGGCAGGTGGGTGGCATCCTGCAGTGAGGGCAGGACATGGACTTCCCACAGGAGACCACCAGCCCTGGTTTGTCCCTTCCTTGAAATTCCATGTATTGGACTTGAGGGACCTTGTGGGGCACCAGAAAAAAAATGTAGAAAGGAAAAGTTCCTTTCCTGTATGGAAATACTCCTTTGCTGTATGATCTGTGCGTTTCACAGGAGCCTGTCCTTGGAAAAGCACTGTGTGGAGGGCTGAGCCCAAAGGGCAGTAAATGCTGTGCCAACCAAACTCTGCAGTATGCTGCAGTTCCCCCTCTGCCCGTTGCCCTGAATGTCTTGATGCCTTCTGCACCAGATCTACACACCATCTGACCCTGAGTCACATCTGTGGCTCAGGGAATGAGTAAACTGAGGCAGCAAGCTCCAGTTGTAAAACATCCTGCTATGATGGCTTTGGTGGCCTTTATAGTCTTTGAGGTGGTCATGTGAAACATCTCGTGTCTGATTTCAGGGCCTGGGGGTCCCTCAGGCTTCCCCAGTCCTTTAGGATACACAGGAATAGGCACTGCAATGCTTGGCATCCCCCACGGATGCTCCTACAAATGTAAACGCTCGTGGTAATGTGTGCACTGCCTCCCTGGGTGTTCTGTAGCAAAGGACACTGTGGCTTTTGGTGGTGGATGTCTGGAATTCCTGCAACATCATCTCCCATTTTACAAATCCATCATGCTGTAGACACAGTCAGGTACAATGTGCTCAGGCATCCAATGCAAGAAAAACTAATAATAATACTGGTGCTTTTTATTGGCTTCACACACCGTAGCCTGTACATCTCCTCCCTAGGGCCAGATGAAAGTTTTGTGTTGTTGTTTAAGAAAAAGCCCATTTTGGCACTAGAGCCGACAGAAAAATTGAGAGCTTCGTTTCTTTCCCTCCCCCCTCTCTTCCTCCTCTTGTAATCTTTGATAAAAGAAAAAGTGTACTCCAAAAAAGGTATGCTAATTAACAATTAATTCTTTTATCTTATAGTGCCAAGACTGTAAGACCTGAAAAAGATGTAGAATAAAATTAGTGGTAATTAGCTTTTTAGAGCATTAAATAAACAGTGACATGAACGATGGAGAATTAATGTTATGCATTTATTTTTAACAATATTTATACAGGCAGTTTTTTGAACAAGGCCCCGTGGCATTAGCTTTTACTAATACAGGCAAAACAGCAATGAGAAATAATTACATTTAGTCTGCATTAAGACAGCACTATGCAAATCAAAGGAATAATGAAGAGAAGCCTGTTAATAAGGTTTTGGAGACTCTACACTTGAAGGTAATATTTGGGTTTTGTATTCCTCTGTGGAATTCAGAAATGATTGCCCTTCATCATTTCAGACCCCGGGCACGGGGCTCTCGATAGCACTGGGATGAAGTGGGGCTGAGTTTGTGCTTCTGGGTCACTTCTTTTGGAAGCTGTGAGCAGGAGAGGAGGCTCAACCATGAGCAGGAAGGGGAGCTCAGCAGTGTCCACTCTGTACCCCAACCACAGCCTGGCCAAGCTGAGCATTCCTCAAGGGCTGTGCTGTTGTGCCAGGACGTGTGATGTCCAGAAGGGTGAATGCTGTGTCCTGCAAGTGAAACATGCAGTGTTGACAGAACTATTTTTCTGACCATGTTCACACTTTGCTGTCGCTTTTTTGGTCTTTTGGGGCACTCTGGGAACCTGTTCCCACCACTCTGACATGCTCAGGGTGTGCTAACTGCCATCCAAAGCATCATCAGTCCTCCAAGTGCCCACCTCACCTTCTGGAGTTGTTCATATTCCTAGTGATAAAATGGAAAGGGAAGGAGAAAACAAAAATCTGGTGCCCAGTCAGCTGAACGACCCCAACATCATCCATTATCTCCACAGATAAAATAAGAGAAGAAAATGGGAAGATATGTTAAACCTTGCTTGTCTCACAGAGCTTTACTGCTAACAGGGTGTGCTAATTAAGAAAGGAGCCTCGGCGGATGAATCCTTGAAATGCTGTTTAATTAACACTCTCTCCAAAGCCAGACAGAGCAGAGAAGGGGGAAGAGCCCTCCCAGCTCTTCCCATGAACTCTGGGACACAGTGCTGGGTATGGACCCCCCAGAGGGACTGCAGCCGTGGGTGACCCACACTGGCACAGGGACATCTGCAAGGGACTGCAGCCTGCAGGTAGCACACAGCAACCTGGGAACACACGTGAAGGACTGTGGGTGACCTGTGCTGAGTGAAGAAAAGAAGTATGAAGCACAGAGCTGCAGAATCCCTCCCAGCACACAGCGTGACACCCCACCAAAGGGACTGGAGGGAGCACGTGGTGAAAATAGAGGGAGCTGAGAATTTGAATGTGTGTGGAGAGGTGTTTAGCTGCAGCTGAGCCCCAGGGAGTGGGAGGTAATGTGTTTCCTTAAGTGTTTTTTGATTGTATTATTTTTTTTTAACTTAATACCCCAGAACTTGCTGTTAATTGGCAAGAAATTAAATTAAGTGAAAATTGCCCACTCTGAGACTGCTTTAGCCATGAGATGCTGCCACAAAGTGTGGGATGGGCTCTGCTGCTGTCAGTGCATGCAGGGCAGGGGGGAGTGGCTGCTACCACTGTTAACCTCTTTGCTCCTCCCATTCACACATTGAGAACATTTTCTGGGCTCCCAGTTTTGCCAATATAGTCTGTGCTATAAGGTAAAGGTTCAGGTTGTAATGTCTATAGGTAGTTGCACCTTCTAAAGCTGATCACTCCTCTTTGCCTTTAACTCTTCGATGCAGCCACTGGCCTGTGTGCTGTTGGCAGTGAAAAGCACTGGGTCCAGTTACTAACACACTACTCTTCCTCTTCCAGTAATCCATCTAAAGACTATAGCAGGAACCAGAAGTTTGCATTTTCTAACTTCTCAGTGCAAACAGTGAAATCAAGAGCTTAAAATAAGGAGAACATTCTTGGAAGATGGTTAAACAAGCCAGAGTGACTGCATATATTCGTTCACAGTCATCATCAAGACATTCCTCCACTCTTCTTGGAACTATTCCCCAGTGGTCAGCCTGGAAGATGATGACGTTCCCTTTCAAGAATGATTGCAAGGTAAACAATGACAGTTCAAACCCTTGCATTGCTCTGCCAGTCTCTTGACAACATTAATGGGACTGCCAGGAGGCCTTGAGAGTGTCAGTGTCTCTCCATGGTCTGTTCAGAGCCATCCTTCCCGTGGGAACAGCCCCAAAGTCCTCATTAGGTTTGATGTTTGTGATGACTATGGTGTAGCTACTTTTCTTTATCTTCAGACCCACCTGTCTCATTCCCATCTGGATCATACAACAATAATTTACAATACTGGGACTCTTGGGGAATGGAGAAGAAAAGGATCCATTCCTTCCAACAAGTGAGTTGTCCCAAAACACACAAATCATGCTCCTCTCAGATGAAATACTGAATAATTGCCAACAATTAGGTCCTTGAATTAAATGAACTCCACATTTCTCTAACAGATAGAACCTGAGGAGCAATGAGAACAGTGTGTCCTGTCCTGATCTTGAACAGTATTCATCAATATCAGATACAGCTGTAGAGTGGAGTCTGAAAACCTCAGTGCTCCTACCTAGGAGTGAGTGTGACTGAAATGCTGGTACGGAGAGAAAAATGTTTCCTGAACCTGCCTGCCCTGACCCCATTCTGCAAAGTGTTTTAATTTCTCTTACTACATTTTTCTAACACGCTCTTTCTGTCTTCCTGAGTATTGAAGTTTGCTTCCTACCTCCCACCTGCAGCTGAACGCCCTCGTTTCTGTGAAGATCGTGTATAAAACAAAATTAGGAAAGGAGTGAGCAGCTAATAAGCAGTTGCTCTTCATTATGGGAAATTATAGCTTTTATGTCTTCATAAAGTAAACGGCTGTCAGCTCCAAACCAGCAGACCTGTTGCATCTGCTTTGTGTAAGTGGATCATGCTGCTGTTAGCAGAAATTGCTGCCCCCGGGTGCTTGGGAACCAGAGGTATGGGGGAGGCAAACATTCCCTCCTCCACTCTCAGCTGCCCCTGAAAACAGTGGAGAAAGGGAAAAATGGGAGATGAAACCCATCCCTGGAGTTCCACTCTCTCTTCCAGCCCCACTCTCCAAGAGTCTGTGAAGGTTACACTCTGTCAGGCCAAGATGATGCTGGCACAGGTACGTGCCTCACAAAGTGCTATTTAGGATACGTGTCTTGTACTGTTTCATCTCAGAGTAGGGTGACATCCAATTGACTTGCTTGGACTAATCTGCCCTTCACTGCAGTTTACGAACTGCTGCTCTGTAAGAGAAGGATGAAAACTGTCACCTTGTGGGCAGGTTTTTTGCCCTCTTGTAATGAAAACTTGAGTATTTGCAAAAGAAAAGTTCATGCAGAGAGAGTCCCTAATGAGAGCTGAGAGCTTTTGGATGTCTCCTGTAAGAATTTCACAAGCAGAGTAATGTGGTTGGCCCATTTTCCAAAGAGGAAGACACAAAGAGATGGAGATAATCACTGTTTGCAGTGTTTGGATGTCACATCTAGCACAAAGCTTTCCCACTTTTCTATTGCTGCTTGGAGATTTTTGCCAAACTGTGTTTCTGGGCTTCTCAGAGATCCTGTTTTATGCAGGGGATGAGAGCAGACCCGCTGGGAAGGAGTGGGCATCAGAGCTGCAGATGCTCACCAGGGAACGACAGGACACAGTGTGCACACTGGATAACTGCAGGGTTGATAAAACCTCCATCAGCAATGGAGCTCAAATGTGGGGAGGGCTGAAGGCGAAGGCTGTGATTCCTCCCTTCCTCCCCCACTACAGAACATCAGCCCTGTGCAGAGCTGGCTGTGGGACACAGATCCCAGCACAGCGTGCAGTAACTCAGCCAGCAAGGCTCTGCAGCATGGGCGGGCACACAGCACTCCTGGCATGCACGTAAAGCAAGGACAGCTTTGGGCCAGAGGAGCAGAAATAAACAGAACGTTGTCAGAAACAGAGCCCCAAGTGATGTTGGGAAACATCAATCGCCTCTTCCATAATGTAAACCAGCTTGGCATCTCCAGGTTGCTTGCTTGTATGCTTTGGAGCTTGTCCAGTGTTTGAGAGAGCAGGCAGCCTGCTAGGAGGTATAGCTGTTGCCATGGCTCCCTAATTACCTTCTGCAAGGTTACCATAGAGAAAAGCCCAGAGCTGACTTTAGAAACAATAGCACTTCTACTTTGTTTACACGGACATTTCAGTTTTTAAATAAAACTTTACATGAGCCAGAAAGCGAGCCCTCCGTACATTGCAGAGCAGGGAGAGCTCTGCCACTGCCGAAACGAAGCAAATGTTTAAACAGTTGTTGCTGTTTACATTGCACTGAAACCCTGAAAATAAGGCTGGGCATGGGGGGCCTGCTCTGCTGGCTTGGTGGTGAGTTGTTTGTTCTGTGGAAGCACTGTGGCTGCTGACTGTGGGGTGGGCAGGTCCCAGTAAGCCAAAACCAATGGGGTATTGAAGGTCTGAGAGATTTTTGCTTGCAGGAAAGATGCATTCCCTCAAAAAGCTCAGGTGCAAACAAACCCACATTTCCAAATAAGAGCCTGCTTGACAGAAGCAGGGTTGTGTCTGGCACTGTCCTCTGCTTTGGAGCTTCCTGAGAGGGATGAATGGATCTGAAGCAGTGCTGAAAACACTTGTAGTCACAACACTGCAGGGTGGCTGTTTTGGTGGAAATAACCTACGTTCATGGCACTAAAATCCCTTTGTGTTAACACAAAGGACATGAGCAATTAAAAGAGAGGCAGCTCCCATCAGCTGTCCCTTGGAAGGGGAGGTTCACTGTGCAGGTCATTAGAAAGCGATGGGAAGAGAAGGGAAGATGCTGCTGAGGACCAGATGTGGTGATGTGGTACTTCACCAAAGACGTTTTGGGATCACCAGGCTCCTCACTGCCACAGCTGAGCACTGCCTCTCCACGTCGACCCTTCCGTGCCTGAGACCAGCTGAGACCTCCACCCCACATCCAAAGGATTTGGGCCGGGCTGCACTACAAGGGGGCTTTCTGCAATTTCAGGTACATCAGGGTAGCCAGATCAGGGTGACCACAATTAGTAATAAGCTAATAATTAAACTTAATTCTTACCTCCCGCAGTTTGGTACAAAAGGGAATTCAGAAAACTCTCTTTGCTATTGCAGTCATATACATAACTTCTCACAACATTGTCAGAAAGACAGAGAATGCCATACCCCCTTTGTGGCATCAATAATATAATAGTTTATTAATTCTGCAGCAGCAGAAGTTAATTGGCTGGGGATAAATTATGAATGTAGCAGGAGGCAAGGGAGGTCTGCATTCCTCTCACCACAATAAATGAAATAGAGTATTATTAATACATAGCAAGATTAAAGCAATTTTCATGGTTCTTGCTTTCTCTAAAGACAAGTGAACGTGAATTATCTCTCTGCTTTCAAGTCTCAAGAGTTCTGTCGGATTTGGACTCGTTTTCTCTCCTAATGAAGAGAGGACAAACACAACCTCCATCACTGGTTGGGAAAGAAAGAAAGAAGTCCACTCAACTTCTGTGGGATTGCTCTTCTGAAAAGTTACAATAGCATTTTGTCTCAGTTGATCCACTTATCAACAAACGATAAATCATCATGGAATCATTTGTGTTGGAAAAGATGCATAAGGTCATCCAGTCCAACCGCTGTGAGTCCACCATCAACACGCAGACATCTCTTTAGTACTTCCAGAGATGAGGACTCCACCACCTCCTTGAGCAGCCTGATCCAATGCCTGACCCGTTTCCCATGAAGAAATTCTTCCTGATATCTTATCTAAACCTCCTCTAGAGCAACTTGAGGCCATTTCTTCATCTTCTAATACATTAAACCTCTTTTTTTTTTTTGTAGGTGTTGTCTCTTTAGATATGATAGATAGATAGATGATAGATAGATAGATAGATAGATAGATAGATAGATAGATAGATAGATAGATAGATAGATAGATAGAGTGGAGGAAAATATCTCCAAAACAAATCAAGCTGACTTAACTTCTGGTAGTGGAAAAGAAAAGAATACTGGTGCAGTTCTACGCTGTGTGCTGGCATTGAAATGCTAAATAAGCTGCAAACAAGCAACACTTCTGAGATGGGCTTCTAAGAGAGGTCACTACCCCTTTTAAGAAATAAAAGGAGCAATTCAGTCTGTAAGCAAGCTAGAAAAGAGGGAAAGCAAAAACCAAGGAGATCAGCAGGAAACCTAACCAACAGTGGCTGTGTCCCTTCTGCTGGAAGGATCTTGGAGAAGGGCTGCGAAGTAAACCTTCCTTCACTTGGGTCCCTGGAGAATAACAGGTCAAAAATGACAGCAGAAGAGAAAAGTTGCTTTTTCAACGCTGTAAAAGAAGCAGGATCTTCAGACATCCCAGAGGAATCTGTGACTTCCAGAGCAGTGGAGGAAGCGTGGGACCACGGTGTTATCTTGCAGCACAGCTTGGCAGGAAGCAGATGTGTGGGTATCAGGGACTGCTGGAGGCTCAGCTGGGTCAGTGATCTCCTTTCACCTCAGCTTGATATGAATGCATTCATTTTGCTCATTATTTAAGAAGTACTTTAGCCACATTGCTGTGAATTATGTGTCCTCAGCTTAGGGAGAGTGTGACCATGTCTCCCCCTAGTAGCTGCCTCTAGCAATGAAAATTGTCTCCACCTCAATGCCTTCGAATTAGTGAGTTTTTCCATTTCCTTGTAAATAGAGAACTGTGGCTTTCACCTCGAGGATGTGTGGTTTGATTTATGCTGTCTCTCCAGCTCTGTGTGTCCCAATGAACTGATGTATCTCCGACCTGGCCACTGGAAAAAGCGTGTATGTCACAGAAATAACAAGGAATCAGCTCCTTCTGTCCTGGACTTTCTCTTATCTTTTACATAAGCAAACATGAGAACAAGGGAAATGTGGGAAATGTGAATATCCCACTTTGATTCTGAAGCATTTTGCACCCTGCCTGCATGAATCTAAAAGCTCTCAAAGAACATCAGAGCACCGAACATCCAGCAACTTGCCCACCAGCTATAGGAATGGGCATGTCAGGTCCTCTCCCCATGTACTTTTTGAAATACTTCACCCCAATTTCCTTTCCGTGGCCCCACAATGGCTGGTTGCACAAGAGCTGGTCGTTTTCCCCTTCAATGACACCAATTGTTCTAATAGAAGCTATTACCTCTCCTCACAAACCTTGTCTCCATGGAATCCTTCGACCATCGTGGTCAAAGCAGTGCTAACATTTTCCACTTTTGCACATCCATCTCATTACCACTCTTCCATCATTCAGCTGCCTTGCTGCACTGTCCTGCAGCCTTTCAGCAGCCCTTACCACAGCCCCCACTTTCTGCAGGCTCACAATCCAGATCGTTCTCTGTCACATCAGTAACCCACATCAATAGTTAGATGTATGACTTCTGTAATCCTGTGTCCAAGGATCCATCCCTGCACCACAAGGCTCTGGCTTCCCCCTCTGCAGCCCCTCTGCTTCCCCCCACTCTCCCTGGGCCCCCTGCTCTCCTGCCCAGAGGTTCATACCAGGGAGCCCCAAGTGTGGCTGCATTCCTTTGGTCTTGCAATGTTCTTTAATCTCATACCAGAAAAGAAAGCGCTTTTAGACACAAGATCCAAGGAGCAGCTACTGACACAAGCACAGGAGCTGCTACAATCTAATTCAAAGCCATACTCACCACGTGAGGTTGTTTTATTTTCTTTTAAAACCAGGAATCAGAGCACTCTTATGTTTCTCCGCAGAAGCGTAAATTGAAACTAAAGGGTAGATTGAAAAGCAGCAGCTTGTACCACATAACCAGTGACCTTCCTGAAGAACTTTAATGCCTGAAACATCCAAAAATTTGTTTTGAATCAATTCAATATCACCTCTGCACTCGACAGTCTCCACTTCTGAAAAAGGCTACAAGGAGCAACGTGGTTGTCTAAGCCAGGCTGGCAGCATTTTGCTTACAGCAGTGCAGATGGCACTTCTCCTTAATGGGACGGAATAAAAGCTTCTCATGTATTATCCTTTCCATGGGGTCATTTTATGTAGAGGTATGCATTTTTTTTCCTCGTAGGTGCAAGTTCATCACATCCACTGTTGCTAATGGATGTCACGTGTTCCTGCTGGCAAGAAGGCCACGGAGTTACACAAATCCCCTTACCCTCAAGGCAAGCTGCAAGTGGCTCCTTTCAGAATAATGGATTACACGGATCAGAAAGAGCTCCCATCAACACGGGGTCCTGCAGTGAGTAGGGGAGAGAATGCTGTGCTGACAAAGCCTGTAGTGATTTGGGGTAGATCTCTTAACACTTGTGTTGTCTGTTTTTTCTTTCTTTACCTGTAGAAGAGGGACAAAATCTCTTTTTCTTACCCCTGTTTTCCTCTTAGCCACTTGTACTCATTTGTACAAGAGTCATCTTTATTTGTGGTGGCATCACCTCCTGCAAGGGATTTGAATCTCACCTAATTCAGGCCTGGATCTTGACACCATCTTCACCTCCTAAGAGCAAGCACAACCTGCATTCTTTAGGGCTTTGAATGGTGCTCTGACACAACTTCTCAGGCCTGGCACCACTACTGCACAGTGCCCTGAACAGAAGCTGTGCAGTTGATCTAAAGTCTACACCAACTTTACATCAGACACAACCAGCAACAGGAATTTCCTCAGGCCTGGACCAAGTGGCTGCAAAGTGCTGTGATGTGCATGAACCCCTGACCTTGCTTTGCAGGGGTGAAAAGAGGTGCACCGCAGGGAGAACAAAAAGATGCAATAGAAGGGCAGAGCGTACTTGGCTGCTTTTCACATCTCTGGACCATGGGTGTTCTGCTGATGCTTTGCAGCTGAACCCACTGAAAGAAACATCCGAAAAATAACAAAGGGAAGAAAAAAAATTAGGAATCATGAAGCTGGCTGGCTTGGGAACAAGCAGCAGGTGGTGCTGGCCAGCACTGACACTGGTGGAGTGAGCTGAAGGCTGAGGTCAGCAGGAGCATTGCAGGTGGACACTGCCTCATGTCCCAGATGTCACTTATCCCTGTCACCGGGGAGGCAGCACCATCTGCAGCCTCAGCTGATTATTTAACAGTGACACATGGCAGTGAAATGGCTGTACTGAGCCTGAGCAGCAGTCTGGAGGAAAGCCACCTCTGGTTGGGGCAGACAAGACCTCAGGTTATGCTTGTCAGCAGAGGAGCCTGCACTTCCCTCGTGCTTAAGGCTCACAGCCAGCAGTGTGTGAAAGCCTGGGCCAAAGCTGCTGGCACTGGGCATTCAGCACAGTGCCCTCTCTGCTGGATTGGCTGTGACAAGAATTTGAAAACCTGCAACTGGTTCTTACTGGTCCCATCTGGGCAGGTCCATCTGGTGAGAAGTTAACAACTTTTACCCATCGTCGGAGCTTCCAGGTTCCTGATGTCAGCCACCAGCCATCAGCAGGAGGACCACTGGAACACCAGCTGAGATGCAGCTCCTGTCATTTCCCCCTCCAAGCACATCCTCAGCTTATCCCTATGTCATCCGTGTTCCTTGCAGTAAAATGAGGCTGGTTTTCCTCCTCTGCCACAGAAAATTGCAAGATCTTTGATTTCTGGCCTTGGCCATGTCTGGATGATTTGCTCTTCCCTTGTATTTTCTGACATCTTCCCCACTGCAGCCAGCACCTGCCCTAGGCTGAGTTCTCCCTTTGGGCATCTCAGCACTTGGGACCGAGAGGTGACAGGTCGGATATTAAACAGATCAGTATGAATGTTCTCATTCCTTGTCCTCACACTATCTGCCCTGATCAGTATCACTCTCATGAGCCAGGCATCCTCCATTTGCAGTCAAGCCTGAGCTCTGCGTGATGGATCACCTCTCCAGGCTGCTAAACAATGTCCTCTATTCACTGCCTGAGCCCTGGCAGTGGTACCAGCATCACACAGAGGTACCTGGGGCTGCTCTGCCCAGGGGCTTTGCGAGCGCGGGGCCCTCACATTTAGATGATGCTCTCCAGAATGGATGGTGGCTGGCAGTGCAGATGAAAGGGGGGAATTTGATTAATAGAAGAAGCAATTCTTACTCCTCCGCTCTTCTCTCATTACCAGCATTTAAAAGCCAGGATTCTCATTACTTGTAAGCTCTGGTGCTGCGTACAGATGTGAAGCTGTGTCTCCCGGGAGTGCTTCCACCAGCAGAATTCTGATGGGAGGAAATGGGCCTGCAACACCCAGCAGACAATAATCTATCAGAAAGTATCCTCTGCAGATGTGCTTCCCACTCTCTGTCCTCATCAGCACTTATTATCAACAGTATTCCTTCCCCTCCTGCCCCACGCTAGAAAGTGACTGGTATTTTGTCTTGTTTTTTTCCACGAGGATGAAACAAATGAGAGAAAGAAGAAGTATCAGTTTGGATGGGACTGGCTGCCTGCAGAAAAATGAATTGGGCATCTGGGTGACACTAGATCCACTGAAGCCTGGATGCTGGCTTTGCAGGACTGCCCCTATAGATTACTGTGGTCTGTGGGCTTTGGCTGAGACGTGCCCTGTGCACAGAGCATGTTTTGCTTCTGAAACTTTTCTGTGATAGTCCTCAGCCCTCTCAGAGATGAATTAAAACCATTGCAGGGGTATGGCACGTTAAGTGCTCCAGGACCGACAGCAGAGATGTGCAGAAGGAGGGCTGGTGTCAGCTGCAATGTGATGAACTGAAGCTGTGCAGGAATATGGAGATTTGAAGGTAATCAGTATTACAAAGGTCCTGCAGCATGAGGCCTTGATGTGGTAGAAACTCAGGGTGCTAATCTTTGTTAAATAGCTTAGAATCTGGGTGAAATGTGTATCCTGGGTGATTTGGGAGCTGCACTGTCACGTGTAGAAGGCAGTGCCCCCTGACCTCGGAGAACTTTCTCCCAGGAGATGGGGCAGGGAAGCCTTTGGTTAGATGTACTTCAAAAGAGGAGGGCTATTGTGTCGCTCCAGATTATTAATATTATTACTTTTAATGAGAGGAACATGAAACTTGGGAGGGTGTGGGAATGAGAGCAGTTGGCTGAGCCTCCGTACATCCACTCAAGATAAACATGTTTCATTCTGTTCAACCGAAGCTGTGATTCTTTATTTCGGAAGCAAACACATTTTCCATCCTAACGTTTTGTTGTGTAGTTTTCCTTCCTCCTGTCCTGGATTTACTGTATTTATTTTTTTCCTGCAGAAAGTCTTTTTTTTTCCAGTTCCAAACTCCCAACAGAACGCAGTATTACATTTGTTTTAATGCAGAGTTATATTCTGATGGCTCTCTATGGAAAGTTGGACTTGAACTTCTTTTTAAAGCAGAGTTAAGATTATTTCAAGGAAAAAAAAACAACAATGGTAAAACTTCGTTGTGAACAGGGAGATCTTTTCTGACCAAGTATGTCAAAGAAGAGATGGGTGCAGCTTGTCTTTCATTTCACTACATCTAATTGCTTCTCAGCAGTGGCTCCCATTTACACAACCCCTGTTCTTGTTCTTTATTTGGCTGGGGAGGGGGCAGTGAAGAACCAGGGGGAGAGGGGGGTCTTCTTTTCCTGTAGCAAAAGGTTTCTTCTTTGAACAGAATGAAAATGCGACTTTGAATGCTTTCTTCTGCCCTGAGAGGTGGTTGGTGAGGTCGGTTTCTTTTTTTTGGAGCTGAATCCGAAGTGTCGTTATTTTCTTATATCTTGTGGTGCTATGGACAAAACAAAAATGGGAGATGCTGCTTGATTTTGTAATCCCCGTAGATATTGGATGCAGCGACGGGCACAGAATAAAGATATTCTCTTCAGAGGAAATAAATAAGATGTTGATTGGCAAGCTAAATCCTCCACAGCATCGCTGCCTCTATGACTGGAATCCCAAATGAGCCGAACTGCAACGAGTTTTATGCTGTTTCCGCACTCCAAAAGCATTTTTCGATCTATTTCCTTAAGCCTACAGGACTGCTGTCTCAAATTCCGCTTCCCACTTGGACAGAAACGCTAAATACAAGCTCTCCTTACCGACGGCACCTTTCATTTCCCTTCTCAGATTTCTAAGCACATCAGAAGGGTTAGCATGTGTTAACAGAGCCATTGTCAGGAGATAATGGCCTGCTATTAGAGCATCTTTATTTTTTTTTTCCTTTTGATGGCCGTGGGCCGTTTTCCTGTGATGTGAGAAACGATTTCTTGCAGTTCTTGGACATATTATGGGCTCAGCTTTCTGTGTCCTTGTCACAAAGCGATCGGTTCTGTGATCTCTTTGGAGAGAGGCAGAAGGACGATGTCCCCCTGTGCAATACCACGACCAACTCGGGATGCTGAAGGGAGCAAACCCTGAGCCCGAAGCTCCGCATCCCCACGCAGAGTGGGCTCTCACCCACTGTCCTTAAACGGTGTGGAAATGGAGCTCCTCGTCCCCCTCTGCGCAGCTGGGAGAGGTGGAAAGCATCAGCCTAAGCAGATAAACGTCGAGGTCAAAGTCTAAGGATTTATCAGCTCCGGTTACAGTCTCCACTTGCTTCTCCTTAGCGAAATAAAGCAGCTTAAATGACCTGAAAATACTGAGATAAGCGGCCAGGTGAAACAAGCCAGAGGAGCTGGAAAGGAGCGTGGGCAGCAGGACAGCTTACTGCTGCTGGAGGAGCAGCCCAGATCCAAAGGGCTGACCCCACAGCATGAGCTCGGGGATGTATGGGGCAGTCCCGTGGAGGAGAGGGATGCACGAGGATGAGAATGCGACAGAGAAGGAGCAGGGCAGAGTCTCGTGCGCCTGGGGATGTGCAGAGGATGCAGGCTGCAATCAGGGTGCAGCAAGCTGGGGGCAGCCCTCCTGTCACCCTCAGTTCCCTTTGGTGCTGTGCACTCTGCTGAGCTGCTTGTGTATGTATTTAACTCTTCTGCTGCTAAGGTTAAACAAAGCAAACATGAGCGACTCCGTGCAAATGACAGGAGGCCAAGTGGTGTTATCTTTAATTACCGTCGGTGTCAAGGAGAGCAGTGGGGGGCTGCGGGTCTGGTTTGTGCCTTGCTGGAAGAAGGGTAGGGGGGGATGTGTGAGTTGGCAGGGCTGCTATTTGCATTCAGATGGGGACATCTAGTGACCAGCCTGACGTACTGCGAGGATTGAGCGCCCCAGCAGTAGAACAGGGATGGAGAGCCTGGGATGGAAGCAGCTCTTGTGCTGCTGGTAGCGCTCGTCACGTCTGTTGCATCCTTCAGACGATGTCCCAGAGCGGTGAGGCCCTTTAGGGCTGACCCTGTTGTCCTCGGAAGGACTGTGGGGTCTTCTCTCAGCACCGTGAGTGTCCTCCCGTGGTGCAGGGCTCCATCCAGTGCCTCGTGGGGTGAGGATGTTCCCCCGAGCAGAGTGCAGCACGAGCTGTGGTTCTTTTGGGTGCACAGTGTGATGATAAGGGGTGCCTCGAGGTTGAGTGCTGGCTTAATGTCTCCACTCCCCAAACTCTGACTATAGGGATGCACGCTGAAATGTGAAAAGAAACCTCTTTCTATCACTGCCTTTTCCTTGGGAGTTTTCTCAGAAGGAAACAGCCTCCAAGTTTCAGGAGTTTCTATTGCTGCCCAAGGTGTAAGGAGATTAGGTCTCAGTTCTGACTATGTTTTCACTTCTACAATTATATCTCTCTTCCCACAATTATGTCATCTTTAAGTTTTGTTTTCCCTTGGACCTGCTGCTATCAAGACCTCCTACATATGTATTTGAAAATAATCCTTTCTTTCCCTGAGTAGCCCTTGCTGTCAGCTCGAGCAATCCAATTATCCAGAGCTCTCTTCTTCCATTGCTGTCCCCACTTCTGAAAGAGAGCTGGCTGTAGGGTGAACCCGAAGCAGTCTGAGCTGCAACATTCAACTCCAGGCTTAGGGATTGGCATTTTACTCTTCTCTATTTGAAACTTTGAAATAAATAAATCTGAATGACCGTCTGAAGTAGAAAAAACATTTAAAACCTATCTCTGGAGCTCTGAGCCTCAGCAAGCCCATCATTAATGGTGTTAGGTGGGGCAGTGCACGTGGGCTCGGTGGAGCTTCTTCCCAAGTGAGAAATAATTTTCACAACATCAATTTAGCAGCACCTTAAGCTGTCCATTCACTGAATTGCCTCGGAGGATTGGGAAGGAGGGAGCACAGTGCTTCTTGCAGGGAGCAGTAAATTCTCACAGCTGGGACAGTGAGAAAAATCTTAATAATAATCGGTCTGCTACCTACACATTTATTATTTATTATTAGCAGCAATTATACAGCGCTGGCGTTACAAATTGCTGTTGAAAGATGTTACCAAACTGGAAGCCCTCTGTTTAATTGAAAGCACTTTTTTTTTTCGTTTGATTACTAATGGCCCTACGTTAAAATATCAGTGACCTACATGAGAAAATCGTGTCCTCAGAGGGGTGGTGCTGGCAGATCTCTGTGCAGACGGAGCTTCTCCCCCCTGGGAGGAGCGGAGATCTCTCCTGTGATGCACAGCACCGGGGGGAGGTAAGGAGAATCAGCCGAGCATCATTCCCACAGCATTTTATAAATTACTTTGCCAAAGATCTGAAGGATCTCAGGATCTGGTGGCAGGGCCGCTCATGTTTGGGTTCCAGCAGCAGTGAAAGAGCATCATCAGGAGGATCATCAGGAGGATCATCAGGAGGATCATCAGGAGGATCATCAGGAGGATGCTTTTACAGCCCCCAGCGCTGTACGGCCACCAACGCGTACATACAAATAAGGTTTTCCATTGTGTGCAGCATCTTTTGTTTCCAAGATAAGCGTGTAATTAACTGAAAGAAGATGCAAAGGGAGGCTCGTCTACCGCGTTTCCATCTTGCAGCCTTCGGCAATCCATTAATGAAGCCTAATTACGATGTCAGAAGCCGAAGTTCTAGCCCAGTGACTAATTGACTACGGAGATGCAAGAGCTCTTTTGTTGTTTTAAGCCAGGAGACGTGAGAAGGGAGGAAAACTAATTGTTAATTAGTTTAGTTCTGCCTTATCGGGCGTGCCCTGGGGCACCTGCGGGACGCAGGGTCGGGGGGGGCTGCACTCGGCAGAGCACTCTGAGGGTCTATAGGAGTCCTCACATGCAGTGGGTGTTTGTGTTCGTGTATGTGTATGTGCAGTGCCCGCATCTCTGCGGGCAGCAGCCGCTCAGCAGCGCCGGGACCGCTGCGGGACCGCGGCTCCCAACGCGTCGGCGCGGGGTGCGGAGCAGCGCCTGCAGTTCCGCGCTCGGCCAGCAGGCGGCAGCAGCGCGCCGATCCGCCCTTGCGTCTCTTTTGCCGTCACCGCTCTGCACGGGCAGTCCTCCAGTCTCGATGGTAGCAGGTCCTCCCGGCCGTACTACGCATGCGCCCGGCGGAGCGGAAGCGGTGTCTGCCCCGCCCGCCCCACGTTGTTGATGCTGCGGTCCGCGCCGCGCGTGGGTTGTGCGGGTCCTTCGTGGGTACGCACGGAGGGGACGCGAAACGGGCAGGGGAACGCAGCCGCCGTTTGATGATGGCGCTGTGGAGTGCTCCTCACTGTGCTCACCGGAGCGCCGGGAGCGGGTGGACGGAGCGCTCCCCCGCCCGCTGCTCTTCCCGTGGGCTCAGGTTCCCCTTTGTGCGTGGAGCGCGGCCCCTGAAACTTTCATGAGGACATCGGATCGCCAGCAAAGCCCGTCCCCCTCCCCTCACCCCCCCCCGCCGCCTGCCGCTGCCCTGCGCCTCTGTCCCGCAGCCCCTCGCTATGACCCAGGGCATCTGGGGGCTCTACAAGGCCAGGGTGCTGCAGACCCTGGGGGGGGCACGGGCTGATGGTGCTCTGCAGGAGGAGGTAATGGAGGGTGGGGGGGACGCGGCCTGGCGGAGCCCCCTGCCCTCCCCTTCTCTCACGAGGTGGGATTCTTTGCAGGGAGACCCCTCTGAGCTGATGGAGGCAGCTGAGCACCCTGCACTGATGGAGGAGGGGTCCGGCCCTGTGTCCCAGCTGGCACGGAAGGTGAGGATCGTGGCTGTGGGGGTGCTGCTGGGACCAGGAGCCCCAGTGACACCCACTGAACCCCACTGTGGTTCAACTGCAGGTCCAGGGGGGCTGGCGGACGCTCTCATCCCTCTTCAGCCGTGAGGATGAGCACCAGCTGCTCAACCCAGAGCCCTGCGCTGACCAGTAAGTTGTGTCTTGGGGCTGGGGGGGCACCCAGAGCCTAGATTTTGCCCTGGGCTCTGCATCCCCATGTTCCCCCATCACTTGTGATCTCTGTCCCCTGGACCAAGAGTGGGGGATCCGAGATATGCTCCGACACTGGAGCAGTTCAGGAGTCCCTGCGTCCACATCCCTGCCCCTGCTCTCCCCTTAGCCCCCTGGCTGCTGTGCCAGCTGAGCTGCCTCCCACCCAGAAAGCAGGTGGCTTTTGGGATCTCTTCGCTAGCAAGTGGCAGCAGGCATCAGCACCGGACGAGGAGGTGCCCCCACCAGAGCTGGGTGAGAGTCCCACGGAGTCACCGGGTGATGAGGGCCCCAGCGACCTGCGGGAGCCAGAGGAAGGAGCCTTCAGATGGGGCTTCCTGGCCAGCAAACTGGCTGAAATCCGAAATAAAAGTGCTCCCAAGGGCAACTAGAGGAGGCAGTGCCAACCTGGCTCTGCAGCAGCAGCACCAGCCAGTGATGCTGTGATGGGCCCTGGCGATGTGGAGGTGTTGGCACTAAAGACCCCGCGGTGCCCTTCTCCCTGAGCATGCGTGGTGCTTTCTTTGCCTTTGTCCAGCTGACTTCAGAGCTGCCCCAGGGGGTTGTGTCCCTCCAGAGGGATGGGAGGGGGCTTGCCACCCCAATCTCCAAAGCGTCCCCCATCCACTCAGGCACTGCTGGAAGAAACCACAGATGCAGCCGTGCTAGAAGAAAGCCACAGCTTTATTGAGCCCTGCTCCCATCCCAACAGCTGCTTTCCCATTGAGGCTGATGGGGAGGATGCTGCCATCCTAGACCACAATCAGAAACAGGGAAGACAAAGATGTGGGGACCCAGCAAGGAACAGCCCGCCAGCCACCACAGCTGAAGCTGTCCTCACCCAAAGGAGATCCCTGGGCACCCTACCACGCTCAGCCAAGCACCCACACCCCAAAAAGCAGCTATCTGTGGGTTGCATAGCCAAGGGGTAGACCACTTGTCCCTTCTGTGGGTAGACCTTGACTCTGCTCAGGGTAGGCATGGTGTTCCTGCTGGCCTGCAAGCAGCACCGGGTGCTGGCGGTCCCCAGGCCACATCCAGCAAGAGCAAGGTGACGTTTCTTCCACCTAGACCCACACACGGCTGCTTGGGGCGCTTCCTTTCAGACTGTGGATTCCTTGGCGGCCGCCCAAGCTCGCTGGCAGCCATAGAGCCATTTGATGACGCGGGCGTTGCGCTCCACCACCGAAATGGCGGAGCAGGGCCGTGTGTCTGGCTCCTCCTCACCCGGCCCCGCATCCTCCCCGCCGCACCCCGATTCCTGGCTGGGCTCCCACTCGCAGGAGCCGTGGAGCCGTGCCGAGGCAGCGTCCCATCCCGCTGGCGCGAAGCGCTCCTTCCCCAGCCCTTCCACCATGGCCCGGTCCAGCCCGCAGTAGTTGAAGAAGCGCTCCTTCTCCGAGAGCGGCAGGGACAGGCGCAGGCCCAGCGCTGGTCTGCTGGGGCCAGGGGAGGTGGGGGGCTGCGGTACGGGGCTGTCAGGGATCAGGACGTCCTCCTCTTGCTCCATGGACACCCACAGCATGGGGCTCTCGGGGGCTTTATCCGACCCGTGGGCCGGGGGAGAGCTGGGGGCTTTGTCCCTGAGCGGCCCCTGGAAGAGGCGTCGCACCAGCCCGTAGCCCTTGCTGTTCTCCTTGTTGATCACGGGGCAGTCCCGCTTCTGGCGGTAAATGATGAGCGAGTCGGGTCTCAGCAGCCGCCTGCCGCCGCCGCCTCCCCTCCGCGGCACAGGGGACGAGGGACCCGGCACCTTGAGGCTGCCGTCGCAGCTCAGCTCCGATCCCCGGCACTGCTGCAGGGTGAGCAGCCGCCGCCCCCGGGGAGAGCAGCGAGGCGAGCAGCCCCGCAGCGCCGGCTCCTGCCGGCTGTTGATGACCTGCTGCGATTTGACGTACTTCACTTTGTCCGCTTCCAACCGCTCCACGGCGCTGGGAGCGCGGCCCCCGCTGCCCCCCGATACCTGATCCCGTAGGTATTCAGGGCCCCGGTTCAGCAAACGCAGCGGGGAAACACCGCGGCCGGAGGAGCAGACGGCGCGGGGAGTGCTGCCGAGGGGGACCATCGCCCTCCAGCCGACCCTGCGTGGGATGGGGACCTCGGAGATGTGCTCAGCTTCTGCGCTCAGACGCGGTCCTGGGAGGAGAGAGGAGCGGTGGGGTTAGCAGGGGGGATATGGGGTCGGCAGCAGGGATGTGGCACCTGCAGAAGGACGGGGAGTGACACGGAGCTGTGCAGGGCAGCGGGACTGATCCCCGCCTGCGGTGGACCTCCCCCTGCAAAGTGGTGCAGGATCAGTCATGGGCAGGAAGAGGGAAGCAAAGATCCCAAGAGCAGCTTCAAACAGGAAAAATTACCGGAGCTGCTGCTTTATCTTTACGAGCCCGAGGACGGCAGAACAAAGACAGAACGGGGAAGCTGGTGTGCTTCCCCAGCCCTCCCCGTGTGCCAGCAGTGGGGCCCTTTTGACCACTGGGGTTTCTGTGCTGTGCGGGGCATCGTGGCTCCCCACGGTGCTGGCCTGGGCCGGGCTCCCGGCTCTGTTTCCCTTTCAGGAAAAGAAAACAAAGGAGCTCCGGGAAGGTTTATTTTAAGCAGAGGCTGTTTGGTCGGCACCACGACTCTGCCAAGGGCAGAGGGTTCATCCTGTCTTGTCCTGTCCCTCTGCAGCAAGGGGTCCCAAAGCCCTTATCCCAGGGGTAATCAGTTCCTCTCATATTACTGTTAATTGGGGAGTGTCTAGGGGCAAAGGGACATCACAGCTCTCGGTTTTAACCAAGCACCCATGCAGGGACACCGGGGGACAAGGCTGGGACCAAGCAGACCCACAGCAGCGGGGCCATAAATTGAGTAGTGGAGGTGGAGTCTGGTGGGGGCTGTAAATGCCCAAAGCAGATGGTGTCCCTGAGCAAAAGAGGCCCAAATGGCCCTGGAGAGCCACCTCTGGGGTGACAATGGGGACGTGCTGACCAGAGGGCAGGCAGCCTGGGAGCCTTCTGCCTCCACGCACAGCCCGTGGGCTTCAGCATCACATCCAGCCCCGTTTTACTGACGGGTAGACTGGGGAACAGAGGTTTTCAGCTCCTGTGCCCCTAAGGGGCAAGCTCACACATCTCCATGGGTTTCAGGCACAACTCTGCAGTGCTTCCGTGGATATTGCTCCCAGCACGTGGTCCCGTCACCCTCCCTCCTCCCCAGGGCTGTGGTGTCCCTGTGCCCCCAGCCCAACCCCGGGACCCATATGTGCCAGTGGCTGTGCCCAGGCTGGGGCTGCCTGTGCTCACCTGGGCCTGTGCAGGGTGCTGGTCGGTCTCCTGTGCTCCTGTTCCCTCCGGCAGCCAGCAGCAAACTGAGCCCAGAGCCGCAGGAGCCTCATATAGAGGGGGAGGAAGAGCCACCCCATTAACCCCCGCCAGCCCAGCCCCATCAGCACATCCTGCTCTGTGACACCACCCTGCCAGCACCGAGCCCTCAGTCTCTGCAGCTTTTGCACCTCAGACTCCCCCACAGCCACAGGCTCCCTCTCCCAGCTCTATGGGGTCACACCCAGGATCCCAGCTCAGGGACAGGCTCCCCTCCATCTCTCTGACCCTTGAGGCCATGGCAGCAGTGTCTGTCTTCCCCAGTGAAGCCCACTGTGTCTGACCCCGTGTGCACTGAGTGCATTGGGAACGGGGCAGTGAGTACCTGGCACTGCAGTCCCCTTCCCCAAGGTCCTGCTTGAGCCCACAGGAATGGGGCAAAGCAAGGTCCTCCTAGTACAGTCTGTCAGTGGTGAAAGGGTCAAAGTGAGCTCTGATCCAGGCAGGTTCCTGCCTCCCCATCCCCCGGGAAGGGCTGTAAATTGCAGGAAGCCACGGGGACCAGAGCCAGACCAGGGGTTATTTTTACCTCTGCCCTCTCCCCTTCCCGGAGGGCTGAGCGTCCTTTCCAGCCCCAGCCCACCTCCACTCCCAGCACCCCAGAACACGGGCAGACCTCAGCTCCCTGCATCCCTCCCATGCTGAATGGGATCAGGGTACAGCCCATGCTGCAGCCACGTTACCACCACCTGCAGGGAACCAGCGGGCTGTAGTGGGGACAGAGATGTGACATTCAGTGTGGGAACTGTAGGGTCTGCTTCTGAAAGAGAAAAGAGGCAGCACTGAGCCCTGCCCATCCCCGTGGAAACTCCCTCCACCAGCATCCAGCCTGCCCCTGGGTAGGGGCACTGGGGCCAGGGCCATACCGCAGTGCTGGGGGCACAACGCTGGAGTTGAGACCATAGCAACATCCCACGCAGCAGGGTTTGTCCAAGCTCTGCTGGCACAGGCCAAACCCCACTGAAATTGAGGAGGGGCCGACCCGAGGAGGAGGAACCCCCACTGCGCTCCCCACGCAGGATGCAGTGCTCCACAGGAAGATGAGGAAAAGGGGATGGGGCTGAGAAACCCATGCTGGGGGGGATGGGGATCTGCTGCCCTCCCCCACACAGAGCACAGATTTCCACCTGGGGGAGGAGGGGAGCCTATTGTTAATGCCAGGCAACAGCAATCACTGTTTGTCAAAACACTTTATTGAGTGAGCTGGAAGCCAGCCCGCCGTTCCCGTACAGAGCAGCCTTGGTTCACCTTGCTCTGGCGGATGCTGGTGTTCCTGTGAGGCACTTCCAGCAGGCGCTGCCACTTCCCCTGCTGGGAGAGGGATGGACAGACACACACACACAGACAGGCAGACAGACAGGCTGCCCTGGGGAGGCACACACAGCACGTATCTACTGCTGAACTGTTAAAATCCCAACTTCAGTTCCTTTGGGGATACAGAAGGGGATGGTTTGAGGGGCCCTTCCTGGCACGGGGAAGCTCCTGCTTGCCTAGGCGAGGTGATGAGGCTTTGCCACTGAGACCAACAGGGCCCATGCACAGCTCTGACCCGTCCCAGAAGAGCAGCAGGAGCAGCACTGAGAGGAGGCTGAGCTGTCCGTGGCCAACGGATGCTGCAGGGAGGATTGGAGGATGAGCTGATTTCCAGAGGGGGAATTTGGCATGGCTGGCAGAGCTCACAGCCCACTCCTGTGAAGAGGAGAAGGGCTCTTTGTATAGTCATCAGGACGCTGACCTACTGCCCCTGCACGCCCTGAGCACAGCTGTGGGTCAGAGGCTCCTGGGAGCAGAGTCTGACCCCCGGGCTTCCCGTGCCCCAACAGCCCAACATGCACCAGGATAGAAGGAAAAGCAGAAGGGGTAACAGCCCTATCTGTGGACTATTGGACATAAGTGGTAAATAAGTGGATCTGAATAACTTCTCAGAGTTCAGTCTGCCCCTGGCAGAGTGCTCAGGTGTGAACGTGCCCCTCAGTCACCTTTCCAGATGCATTTCTCCTTTGGAAATCACTAACACCACAGTGACCAGGTGCAGACACGACTGTAAAACTGATAACGTTACCATCTGTTGCTACTTGTCGACTTACTTTCACAACCCACAAAAGCCCCTTCTGGTCTGAGGCCATGTAAATGCCACGGACAGGAGAGCAGCTGAAGTGAGCTGGCAGGCTTGGGGCAGTACGGCTGCGTGCCAAGGGCCCGAGATGCATGGACTTTTATTGGGGAGCCAGCAGGAGTGCAAGGCCTGCTGCACTAGCTTAAAAATATCAAGGGCTCAAATGGGCCTCAATAAATTTGAAACCAACACCTCATCTAAGGCAGCCATCCACAAGCTCTCACAAACAGAAACTGGAGAGCACAGGAGGAAGACCCTGAGCTTCACACAGACGTTCGTGCCCTACAGATGTACCTTCATAGCACTGCAGGAGGTGCTGGGCCTGGATGACTCCTCACGCCTGTGTCTGGGAAGTAAAGAAGCTCTTGGGAGAGGTGGGAGGAGCTGCTGTGATGGAGGGCCTCCCCAGGGCGTGTCTGTGATGCTACAGCAAACCCACAAACGTTTTCATGGTGCACAGTTTCACTTCAAACCCCAGAGGCCTCAGCTTCTGACTGAACACTGCTTCTCCCTCTGCCTGCTTTAAGAAAGGCAAAGCAAGTCAGCCACATCCTCCAGCACTCCACCCCTGCATACTTTACCTGGCTAAGGTGCTCGAGAGGTGCAAGCTGTGTGTGGGAGGCACTGCAGGGAGTTAGCCTTCCTCCTCCTCCTCCTCCTCCTCCTCCTCCTGGCCCAGTGTCGCAGCTCCAGTTTGCCACCTGCCCGCAGCTCAGGCACCATCTGCTCCTCACCAACCACAGCCCTTATGAACAGCTCTGTGCTTCAGGCACCCACATAAACCTGGAAACTCAGCTGGGAAAAAAGTGACTTAAAGGAGAGTATCACCTGAGCCACGGCTCCTCCTGCTGTGATGCAGCGGGTTGCTGGATGATCTTTTGGGTCACTCAGCTCCTCCATGCTTCCCCTGCTCTGCTTATAGAGGAGAAGCATCTCAGGCTGCCCCAAATACTTAGAGACCAGGCCATCAGAGAGGAGCAGCAGCTTGTTCCAGTACCTCCACCTCCCACCCCTCCTCATATGTAGGGCAGACACTCCGGGCAGTTTGTGACATTCGATATGAGCCCCTCTTTCCTAACGGTGTGTAAGAATAGCCAGCACTTTGCACAGACTGCTCCTCAGACCCCGACCAAAAAGGAAACGAAACTCCTTTCATGACCTCTCCCTGGGACACTGCTGCTTGGGTTTACAGCACAGGTCCCAGTAAGGACTGAAAGCACTGGGACACCACAGAGGATTCACAGGACGTGGGTACAGCAAGGCAGAGGGTAATGCACAAGTCGTGTTTGCTCTGTCCACAGTCCAAAGTGCACCTGAGCATGTCTGCTCAGCGAGACACCGTGCAAGAGAGGGAAAAAAAACCCAGTGATTTTGAAACGTGGGCATCCTTCCAAGGGGCAGGACATCACAGAGCAACACCTGCCATCACACTGCAGCTCAGCAGCAGCTGCGATTGGACAGCACTGAGGAAAGCTCTGTTTGAAAGAACACAAAGCAAAAGAAAACCCAAACGAGGGGAGTTCACAACCCCAGCACGGCAGGGCAGACCTCACAGCCAAGGAAACAGGACAGGCAACCTGCTCTGCCCTACCAGGAAAATAAAGCAGAGGTTGTGCCACTGGAGCTGGATGCAGCCTTGCTTACACCTCCTATCTGTCGTGGGCCCTTTCTTCACATTATTTTTCCATGTGCTGGGTGTATTTCAAGCGTGTGGGTTTTGTTTTCTTCACTTTATGGAGGAAGAATTAAGCTTGCATCAAAATCACTGCTCTTCCAACTAACCAGAGAGGTGACTTTCTCCTTTAATTAAGGTGCTTAATTATCCTGTAACGGAAAGGAATCACAGCTTTGATCCCTTTCTCTGTGCTGACACACAGGTCTAACCTCACAGCTCCCAGCCAGGTGGGGATCTGCGTGTGTGCAGCACCAGGAACAGCAAACCATGCACACAGTGGGGTCTGTGCTGGCTGCTGAGATAAACAGAGCAACAAGGTTCCCAGTTCAGGGTGTTCCCACTCCCAGCCTGCACAACAGCTTAATGAAAACATGCAAGTGACTTTAGACTCCTGCGCCATGTATAAGTAATAGCATTTCCTTGCCTTTATTTCTAAGGTTTCCCGGGGCATGTGAAACCAGCAGGTCACCATCACCTACCCAACCTCCAGGGCACCATTTACATCTGGTTCAGCCCCAGGAGCACACCAGCAGCTGCAAGGAAGCCGGGCTGGATCAAACAGCATTCGGCCCACAGACACTGGAGGGACACATGCAGGAGGACACCCACGAGGCTGCACTCATCCCTCTGCACGGGGGATCCTGATTTGCTAGAGGAGGGGACAGCAGGGCTCACCCAGCAGCAACAACCAGAGGAGTCGGGATGAAACCTTCCAATTCCAGCACTCAGAGGGAGACACGCTGCGAGGGAAGCTGGCTGCAGAGGGAGGAGCATCAGCATCTGGTTCACAGCCCCATAAATCCAGTAGGACCAGTAACAGCAGACAGAGCCTGCCAGAGATTTCCATACAGGCCAGGGTGGTACTCGCTCCCCTTGTAGGAACAGCTCCCAGCCCATGCAGGATGTAAGAACACTGCTGTGCCTTTAATCCTGTCTTTGAAAACGAAGCAGCACGCCCAGAGGAGCACTGCTTTCATTTTAAGAGGCTCAGCAGGAGCAGACAGATCCACGAGGCCACAGCTCCAAAAGCCTGCTACTTTCAGACCCAGCGTGGCCTTGCTCTGTCAGGACCTCCAGCAGTTCATCACATACCAGTGAAAGCTCTGCACTGCCTCTGTCAGCCAACCCAGCACCTTTTACAAGCCCAAAATCACTTACAGTGTGACCGTGATGAACTGCTACAGCTCACTGCTATTCTAGCAAAGCAAAGAAACCATCCTGAAGCTTGGCTGAGGGGGAGATGGCTGTGCCAACTGAAAGCAAAGGAAAGCACTTCTCAGTAGAGTTCAAAAGCTCCATTGAAATTCAGATTTTATTTAAAAAAAAAAAAAAGGCATGAACTTAATAAGTTACACAATCTCTCCATTATAAATCCTGCATAAAATATATCTTACAATTTTTAAAGAAAGACCTGAAAAACCTTTTCTGAGTGCTGAAGAGTATCTTGACTTTGTGTCGTGCTGGTGAACAATTCTGTAGCTGCTACAAGTTTGATTTATCGTAAGGCTTTAAAACAGACCTGGACAACAAACAGAACACACAGCTCAAGGACCACTGCTCCACAAGTGGCACCCACCAGCAATGCTAAGCACCATGAGGGATTTCAGGTACCCCCACCCTTTAAAGTGGCATTCAGTGCAAATGAACACTGTGGGAGTCAAAAAAACCCTATTTTTCTGTGGCATTCATTAACACCCAGCTCCATGGAGCTGCTCGGTGCACGCTCAGTGCTCAACCTCTGAAGTGCTCAAGAGGAGAGAGAGAGGATTCACACCTTAAAGGGAAGTGCTATTGCTCTGCAGCATTTAATGCTATAAGATTAACTGTCTTTGGGGTGGGTAGGTGAGAGGAAGAAGCCAATGTACTTCCGAAACCTCTCAAGTTTAACATGGAAGATGATATATCCTCTTAAAACTTCACAAAATCCACACTGGATGATCAGTGCTGGGATGGAAGTAGTGTAAAAGCACTGGTGCAGACAGCAAGAGGTTTGTTCTCCTCCTGTTGGTAATAAGCTGAGTCCTCACCTGCAGTGAACGCAGTTAAAACATGAGTATGAGCAGATCTCCACTTGCAGAGCACGAGAGGTGCATCTCCCCTTGCCTTGCACTACCCACAGGCAGGTTCCACGTCCTGCCTTGCAGCCTGAGCTCCCTGCAGGGACAGCAGCACACGGGAACACCCATGCAGACCCCTCCTCCATCACTCACCTCCATCCCCACCAACCAATGCTCCCAGAGGTGCTCTGCTGCACTCAGGTGATGGATCACCTCAGAGCTCCTTCTGTGACATCTTCTGAACACGAAACACGGCTTTGTTTCAAGGCAGCAAAGTATGCCTGTCTGAGCATCCCTGTTTAGGCAAGCTGCCTTACACAGAGTGAAGTGACAAGAATTAAGGGCCAAGGACCCCAAGTCTGGGCTACAGGTCAGAACTGCTGCTGCAGTCTGCACAGCTTTCATCCTACCAGTCACAGCTTTCAAAAAGGAGGAAAACAAATCCAGAGACAGGCCAAGGCTGCTACACAGACCTGAGATGCCTCTCACTGGTTCCTAAGAGAACACGTGTGTTCAGTGAGACAGTCACCCCTTTTTCTTCTTGTCACTCCCAGGTGACAGTCTGCACCAGAAGAGCCCATGGCCAGTAACACGAAATCCAGCTGTGCTGGAACCATTATTCTGAGTGCTCTTAAAAGCAGTGCTTCGTGCTGCTGGATTCCCACACTGTGCATTCATGTTCTCATAAAGGAAGCTCACAGTACAGTCCTACTCTAAATACTTGGTTTGCTGCCGGACTACAGATAAAAGTGCAGAGAGCATGGTGTGAAACTGTAGATTAGTGGATTAATAAAGTCTCTGATTAGTAGGAGAAAGCAAAATGGAATGATTAATGACCTCGCCAACATGCTAGCAGCCAGCTGCAGACACTTGTCACTGGACTCCCTCAGTGCCCAGCTCCTTGGGCTGTGAGTGCAAAGCTTGGCCACCTCAGCACTTTCAGAGCTGCTGACACACCTGCGTTGTATTTCTCGTTCACAAAGTCAAGTCTCAGACCCTATCTTTAACATTAGATAAAAATAAATAATAAACTTATTCCGGACCGGAGAAGGAATGATTCTCATCCATCTTCTTCACCCAGTTTTCTAGCAGACCCCAAACATTCAGACCCACAGCAAATAATTTAGAAGTGTCACTTCTTCATGGAATGCAACACGCCTGCAGGCACACACTCTCAGTCACTCATATGCATAAATATATACACAATTACTTTACAAACCTGAAGATTTGCACTACCAGCATGCAAATCTCTTCTTCCAGAAGAGTTCCTAATACTGATATAGGAAACTGGAATGTGTTAAATACTCTGAGATACGGCTGGAAATCAAGTCTCAGCTCTCGGGATGTCCCACTGCCAACGCACACAAATGAACACTGTCACATCTTAAGACTGAACACATAACATCCTGCTAACAAACACAACGCGTCGCTAACACAACTGCCAACTCACATTCTTAATAATTCATGGAACTCAAACAAAACTCCGCCAACAGAAACTACACCCTGCAGGTCTGAGATCAGGCTCGTTTCTTTACTGCCATTAAGTTGCACCATCAGCTGGGCTAGGAGCAGCTCTTCCAGGAGGGGACTGCTCCGCAGGTCACGTGTCCCAGCTGCTGTCTTTAAAAGCTATGTTGACTAATCGCAGCTCTAGTTCGAAAGCATCAGGGCGGTCCTGGGGGTTGGCGGCCAGCATTTCCTTAAGCAACTGTTTCATCCGTGCATTCATGGACTTTTTCTTTACGGGGATGAGCAGTTCCATCTTAGGGTTTTCTAGCAGTGCCTCTCCAACGGGCACAATTGCTGTCCCCTGCTTGACGTAACTACCCAGAAGTTCTTTCTTTGTCTCTGTGTCTATGAATGTGATTCTCTCTAGCATCGCCCAGATTATGATCCCCAGTGCAAAAATGTCTGCTTTGGCAGTGTAGTGTCCTTCCCAGACTTCAGGGGCCATATAGAAGTCTGTCCCACACGCAGTCGATAGGAAGCACTTATTTACGTTGACTGGTTCCTCAGGATTCTGTCCTGAAGCTGAACATACCTTACTCAGCCCAAAGTCAGCTACCTTCAGGGTGGGCTCCAAGTCACTGGCATCCGTCCTGCTCTGCGATATCAGAATATTGTCAGGTTTGAGATCACGATGAATAATCTGATTTTTGTGCAGGAAAGCCAGTGCACTGCTGAGCTGAAGCATGAAACTGGTGTTGGTCTTGCGGTTAGGTTTTCGAGACAACAGATACTCATTCATATCTCCTCCATCACAGAAATCCATTACAAACCAAAGGTAATATGCGCTTCTGGGGTCAAAGACTATTTCTCCTTTTAATGAGGTCTCTACAAGCTGCAATAAGGAAAAGAAGTGACATAACTACCCGATGACCACAAAAATATAAAGATATGATGGAAAAAAGAAAATAAAAGCACAAATGTTGGATCTTCCTCTCAGCAACGCAGAGAGTAAGCTATTGCAACTGGTAAAAATAAAAGTTTATGTAAAACTTATGATTTACAAAAAAAAAAAAATCACAATGTCTTTGCCAGCCTTGTTATTTTTGTGTGTGTGAAGCATTATCAAACTCACGCTCCTACCCAGAAGGCAGAGCCAGCCCCAGATAACAGCTTTTTGAGGGATATCAAGCAGTCCTTGCACTCCCATCTGTTTCAGCTGGACAGCGTCCCACCCATTTTGCTAACTCCAAGTACAAACACAGCCTCAAGCAGGAACCCCTGCACAGCACCCCGGGGCTGTGTTTGTCCTCTGCTTTTGAGGCAGCCCCACCACACGTTTTTAGAGCCTGCACTGAATCCCTTACACGTGAATGCACTCTAGCAAGCATTAACACAGGCTCTCCCAGCTAAGGGGAATGCTAATCCATAGGCACAGCTCAACAGCTGCTGCAAGCAACACCTTTCTCACCATAACACACTAGCTATTTCCTAGAACTGAGCAAGGAATAACTCCAGCAGCTAGTTCTGATGGCCACTTTGTACAGCGTGCAACATAAACAAGAAGTTATTCTTGCTCAACTCTGTTCACACAACTCCAAAGCTGTCTTTTCAGCTCCTCTGAGGTGGCTCTTTGCATACTCAGGAAGGTAAGACTTACTATTATTTCTGTTAGCAGGACACCAGTGTTTACTAAAGCAGATGCAGCCTCTACAGGCCTTCAAAAGTTAACGTAGCTATTAATATCCAGAGAGACATTTTAAAATACTTGGTAAAAAGTGGGGCTTTTTTTCCCCATTCAAGAGCAAAATTAGTAACAAATCATAACTACATTTAATTGTGAGCACAGTTAGTACTCAAACCAGTTCTGAGCAGTTCTGTGTTAGAACTTAAACTGTGTGTTCAGGGTTTACAGTCAGTAACAGTGAGATGGGAACTGCACAGCACAGGAGGGAGCCACTATGACACACAGCTTCTCCCTCCACTCGGCCTCACTGGAGCTGTGCTCAGGTCTCAGTTCACAGCATCAAGGTGACAGAATTCACCTCCAGATCTGGGACTGCAGCACAAGGAAGCCACGCTAGCTCACTACACGAGCCTGGCTCAGCTGATAGCAGTTACAGCACCGGCCTCAAAGCACTGCAGGAGACACCAACAGCCCTTCCCAGGCCCCCTCACAACACACCAGTTCAGCTCAGTAACGTAATATCACCTGGAGGGAGCAGAAGAGAGGGCAAGCCAAGGGAGATCTGGGTTTCTCTCTTTCAGCATATGCTATCATAAAGCGATCTCAGTGCTTGGCTCTGCCCTTTGCTCTTCTCTGCTCTTTGGAGCAGGAAAACAACTTGCAGCTCTTGTGCCCCAAACACGGGCAAGGTCTGCACGCTGCACAGCTCGCAGCCCATCAGCAAAACCTGGAAACTCTTCCTCACTCTCATTCCCACCCCGCAGACTCCCTCGCACCCCTCTTCTCTTCCCCCAGAACTGCACCCCGCACAGCTGCCTGCAAGCCTGATGCACTATCTTACAGATCCACTAATGATAAGAAAGATAAGGGACTACTTTTTCCCCATACAAGCTGATCAGTATTATTTTACCCTAATCCCTTCATGGCAGCGTGCCAGCAACAATGACTGAGCTACAGCAAGTTGACAAAGGCAAGAGTCCTTTCTCAGGCTCACACAGCACCCAGCACAACGGGATCAGGACAGCCGTGAAGTGTTGGCAAATGAGTGCTCAATAACAAAAGGTTCAGTGTCAGCCATGCAAGAATGACAACAATAAAAACTGAAATGATAGAAGCTGATGAGGGATAACACAGCAAATGTTCAGCAGGCCGTTGACTTTTTAACATCAGAGAGACAAATTTCTGCCAGGGGATGATTTCTAGTTGGGGTAGACTCCTAGCAAGCTCACACGAGGTCCTTCCAGAGCTAAGTGCTGCTCAGAAATACATGCCTTCCAACTTCAAGGAAGCTCAGTTTTCAGCAGCCCCATAATGGAAAGCATCTCCACTATTGCTGTACATACCACACATCTATTTCTCCTTGAGAAGAAATTAAACCAGCTCAGTGAACTCTCCTAATTGCTTACAATTGCTGAGAGAATTAAACATTGGCTTACTACATCAAGACAGACCCTTCCAAAGACACCTGAGATTGAGAAATTCTTCAGAGCTCTGTCTCAAGACATTAGTACTGCACACTAACCCCTCAGCAGGACTCCTACCAACAGCCTGCACCTCCCTCGTGCATTATCTGTGATGTTTCCTCAACTTAGCAAAGCAAGTCCTGGAGTCTTTTAGAGTGGCATGGCTTCAAATTAAAAGACGCAGGTGATTGTTCAACAGATGTGCTCGTTTAAAGACATAAAATAAAGGAAACGAAACCCTCTCCTAACTAAGCATACCTCAAAAAAAAAAAATCATCTGAGCTACCCACCTCCTTCCCTCCCAGCTGCACATCCACATAAGTACTTCCACCCCATTACCTCAGCTTCATGTACCTGTAAATAAAGGGAGGAACTGGAGCCATGTGACATCTTCTGCACCGTGCCATCTTTCTGCAAGATGCACTCCTCCAGGTGAATGACGTTGGGATGCTGGCTCTTGATACTGCTAAGTGCCCAGAACTCACGCAGAGCTAGTTCCACGTTCTCTGGAGCATGGCACCGAATCTTTTTCACTGCGACCCGTGCAGAGGTCTTCCTGACGACTGCTTCGTACACCACACCATAACTGCCACGACCAACCTCCCGTATTAGATCGTACTTAGGCTGGCTACTCACCATCTTCAAGATCAAGGGTTCTGGGGAAGGGGGAAAAACCCACAGAACTATAACTTATGAACAAAAACTGAGCTGCATTTTCCCCCTTATGGCCTGGCAATGCCACCCTGCAGGGAACAGGGCGGTACCTCTGAGCGCTGCACTGAACCCAATGCTGCACTCGAGTGCTGGAATATTTCAGAAGTCACTCCATCAGCTTGCAGCCGTGGTAAGGGCTGGCTGAAAGCAAAAGCACATCATCTGGGTGGGACTATAAGGTTTCAAACACCGTTCAAGAAGGCAACCATTCACACCTAGAACTGCACTGCGCCGAGGCAGGACTACCCCGTATCCTCCTGCTCCTTTTTCTCTGTGTCTTTTGGGAATTACTATGTGAGTAATAGGGCTGTATCACGCTCTCCATCCACACACGGGATATCAAAGCGGCTCTAGCTGAGACCCACAGCTGACTGTAAGACGTCTGCATAGGTTGCTCACGTTATAATTTAGCCGTGATTATTATTTTTTTTAACCCTTCCTGCATGAAACGAGAGAGGAACCTCGACTGATTCCTTAACACGACTTTCTGACTCGTCAGGACCAGGAACTGCAGCGATGCACAGCGCTCAGAGCGTGGGGGGAGGGGACACGAAGAAAGGGACCCCCACACACAACAGTGGGGGGGTTAAGGGGACAAACACCCACTGCCCAGCGCGAGGGGCGAAGGAAGCCAGCGCAGTGCGGGAAATAAAGAGAGAAAGAAAGACAGGCATCGTCAGCGCGAGAGCACCGCGTACACTCGAAGGTGGGGAACCGAGGGAGGCCTCGCTCGGCCCCGAGGCGGCAGCCGGGCCCCTCACGGCGCTCCCTTCCCCTCCTCCCCCGTCCCCGCCCGTCCCTTCAGTGCTCGGCCGCTCTGTGACGCGCGGCAGAACCGCGCAGCGCCCGCACCGACCCCGCGTTACCTCAGCACGAACGCCGCGCCGCCGCCACCCGGCCGCCATCATAGGGACCGACCCCCCTGGCCACGCCCCCCTCCCGCCGCGCCGCCTCCTGATTGGCTGCGGTGGGGGAGGGAGGCGGGTAGAAGCGGGAGCGACGCGCATGCGCACAGCGTTTGTAACAGGCGGTGTGTGCGGCGCGGCTTGGTGTTGTGTTTGTGGTTTGGTGCGTGTATTTGCTTCGCTTCGCTTCGCTTCCTTGCTTTCTTCCTTCCTTCCTTCCTTGCTTACCAGGGCTGTGCGTGTCGGCCATGCAGTTTTACAAGGACTCTTCTCGTTTACGTATGTACTTGTTTAGCTAAACGCCCGTGTCTGTATTTCTCTGTGTCTTCCCTGCTCGATGTGAGACCGCAAGCAAGCAGAGCCCCTCGCTCCTCTGGTTGCGCTTTGGCGGTGTGTCTTTGCAGCGACAGCGCTCTCATTCGTTTATCTCCGTGTTTATTTACCCCTTCTCGCCTGTATATGCATTCACCCGCTCGTTTACCTATCCTTTATTTACCCATCTGTTTCTTTATCCGTTTATTCTCCTGCCCGTTCAGCGGCACTGTCCCGGGGCTCCTCCGCTGTCCGGCAGGTGGGGGCCGTGTGGGTGCAGTGCTGCACTCGGTGCCCGTTGGTTGGCAGCGGTGCCAGGGTTGCTTGGAGCCAGCTGGGGGCTGAGGAGGAGCTGGGAAGCCGCCTAGGACGTTACAGCCCGTCCTGTCGTGGGAATCCCCTTAACGGAGTCCAGCAGTGATGAGTTCAGTGGTGCCACCCCCGGGCAGGGCGAGCCCTGGGACAGGTGTGCATCCGGTGGCCAGCCCCTGCCCCCCCCCCCCACCTCCCCCCGTGTGCCCTCAATGTACAAACCACCCCTGGAAGGGCTCCCAGTGCCAAAACGGGGACCATTTTGCAAGATGTGCTTGGCTAGCCTCAGCGCGGTCACTTGCTTGACATGTGAGAGCCTTCCTGGAAGGAGCTGCCCCACCCCGGGGGTGCATATGTGACAAAGACAGAGCCCCTGCAGCGTGCACCCACGGGCCTGTGTGCCCCACGTGCATCTGTGTACCCTTGCAGCCTGTGTGGCCATGCACCCAAGTACACTCGTGATCCCCTATTCATATACCCCTGTGCTCATGCATCTGTGTACCTGTGCACTCCTACACCCCTCTGTACAGGTATCTGGGCACCCCTGTTCCCATGTATCTGTGGACCTATGCCTCCGTGTGCACCCAGCACCCCTGTACCCCATCATCTCAGCTCTCACCCCTTTGAGCACCTGCAGCACCTCCTGCCCGCGGGCTCTGCGGGGAACAGAGCAGCCACCTCACCCCACCCCATCCCGTGACCCGCAGCAGAGGTGTTATAATTATCTTCTCCCCTGCAGCTGCCAGTATTTACAGGTCTCCCTGTGCACCGGCGCTGCGGTTTGGAAGAACACCGTGTTTACCGGCGTGCCAGCTGACAGCCGGGCAATGTGATCGGGGCCCTCCCAGCGGGGGCAGCCTGGAGGGGCCGCGCTCCTGTTTTCCTGCTGGTGTTACTGGGTCAGGTTTTGCAAACGAGCTCAGGGCATGGCTGGGCGTGCAGGCTGTGCCGTGCAGTGCTGCTGTTTTCAGGGTCAGCCTTGCAGGCTGCTACGTGGACTTTTGGGGGGCAGAAAAGCGTGAGGAGGGGAGGGTGCATACACCGAGCACGTGCTGCATCCCCAAGGCGCTGCAGATCAGCTAAAAAGCCATCAGCTGCCCCGCGGGTGCTTTGCACCCCACGAGTGGTTGCATTTTGGGGGTGATGCTCCACGCAGACCCCCCACCTCAGCGCTTCCTGTTCCAACTCCTCCCAGCACCGACCCCTCCCCCCCATTTCCCGGTGTCCCCACGGACAGCATGTCCCCAGCTTGTTTACAGCGGCCGCGCGCCTCGATTGTCACCGCCATGTGACAGGTGATGCCTTGGAAAGCCGAGCCTGCTCCATGTGACCGCCGGGCGATGATAAAAGCTGCGCGAGCGGCTCCAGCCGCAGAACCGGAGCTGCTCTGAGGAGGAGCAGTAGTGCCGTGCCGATGGATTTCCAGCCCAGCATCCTGCGCGATGGCAACCCCATGGAGAGCCTGGAGAAGCAGCTGCTGTGCCCGATCTGCCTGGAGATGTTCAGCAAGCCTGTGGTGATCCTGCCCTGCCAGCACAACCTCTGCCGCAAGTGTGCCAACGACATCTTCCAGGTGAGACGAGGACCCCCCTGGACGTTGCCCTGCTCCGGGATGCTCTGAGGGAGCACCTGGGGACACCCCGATGTCCCTGTCCCCCTCCAGGCTGCCAACCCGTACTGGCAGAGCCGGGGCAGCAGCATCATCTCAGGGGGCCGATTCCGGTGCCCTACTTGCCGCCACGAGGTCCTGCTGGACCGCCACGGTGTCTATGGGCTGCAGAGGAACCTGCTGGTGGAGAACATCATCGACATCTACAAGCAGGAGTGCTCCAGGTTGGTCCCCTGGGGACACAGGGACAGCCATATCATTTTGTTCTGGGTGAGAAATTGTGGGGGCTGGCTTGGTGTCGTCCCCCCCCAGCACATGTCCCTAACCCAAATCTCTGCCTCACAATCAATATCTCCGTTCCCAACTCGAATATTTACCCCCAACCCAAATCTCCAGCCCAAACCTCCCTTCCAGCCTGTGCCATTCTGGTCTGTGGTTGCTCCCTGGGGACAGCGGGGCCCTGGCTGGGTGGCATTAAAACGAGTCTTGCCCCCACCCCAGCACCCCACAGCTTTGGCTTTAGGTTGGAGATAAGGAGTGTGAGGGACAAATCCAGGCTCTGCCTGTGACAGCGGGGAGTGATAAGGGACAGGGAACAGCCTGGGTGGTCTGACAGCATTGCTCGGTGACAGAGGTGCAGTAGAGGGGGAACAGAAAGGGGTTGATGTTTTTCAGAGGACCTAGACCTGTGGGTTTGCCTCCCCTTTCTCCTTCCCCACTGTAAATATTGTTCCAGCACCATGGGGACAGGGATGGAAGGCACGTGGCAGGTGGCTGCAGCCCCCAGGGGGGAGCTGGCAAACCCCCCAGTGGTGACTCAATGGCTGTCACCCCCCTGAGCTCCCTGAAACCCCTGCCCGGGTCACGCGTTGGATGATAATAATAAATGCCAGCAGCACCCAGCTAAAATTAGGAGCTTGTGCAGCATCCCTGGAGCGTGGCCCCAACTGCTGCCATGGCTGATGACACGCTGCTGCAAACTGGGCTTGCTGGGCGTGCAGGGGGACGGGGGGCCAGGATCCAGCTGTGGGGTGGTAGTTCTGCATCGGTGGGGGTGTCACTGCCATGGGGATGTCACTGTGATGGGGACGTCACCGTGGCTGGGCCGCTCTCTCCAGCAGGCCGCTCAAGAAGGGGGAGCACCTCATGTGCAAAGAGCACGAGGACGAGCGGATCAACATCTACTGCGTCACCTGCGAGGTCCCCACCTGCTCCATGTGCAAGGTCTTCGGTGCTCACAAGGACTGTGAAGTGGCCCCTCTGCAGAGCATCTTCCAGGGCCAGAAGGTGCTGCTGGGAGGGGGGGGACATGGGGCCACGGTGGGGTATGGCCAGTCCTGGGCGATATGCTGAGCTAGGATGGTTGCAAATAGCATTGGGATGCCTCATGGGGTATTAATAGGCAGCAGACTGACTTTGACCAGGAGACAGCCCTATATTTAGTGCGATGCCCCCCCCCCCCTAGCCTGTGGGATGGGGGATGGACCACGATATCTTGGCAGCACTCATCCCTGCCCCGCAGGGGTTAAAGTTGCTTCTGTACATCTGTCCCTGCCCAGAGCGAGCTGAACAACTGTATCTCCATGCTGGTGGCGGGGAACGACCGCATCCAGACCATCATCTCCCAGCTGGAGGACTCCTGCCGCAGCACTGAGGTGAGGGATGGGGAAACGTGCCCCCAGAAACCGAGTGCTGAGAGGGGAGGGTTGCAGCCCCTGGGCATGGGGGCACATGAGAGCTGAAAGAACAAAGCTTTGTCCTTACAGGAGAACAGCGAGGCGGCCAAGCAGGAGCTCTGTGCACGTTTTGATGCATTTGCAGCGCTGCTGGAGGAGAAGAAGACAGAGCTGCTGGGACGCATCACCCGTGAGCAGGAGGACAAGACAGGCTTTGTGCAGGGCCTCATCCACAAGTACAAGGAGCAGCTGGAGAAATCCAGCAGGCTGGTAGAGACGGCCATCCAGGCCATGGAGGAGACTGGCGGGGCCACCTTCCTCATGGTGAGACCCCAACCCCTAAAACCCTCGCTTCCCATGGGGAACCCCTTGGGCTACATCATGGTGGCACAGGGAATGCTGAGTGCTGCTTCTCTGCCACCCTCACTTTTCCTCTTGCTCCCACAGAACGCCAAGCAGCTCATTAAAACGTAAGTGACTGAACTGGGGGAACCTGGGGGATCCCCATCCCCTGCTGGATCTGGGCCATAGGGCTCTGCCAGCCCTACAATTGGGGCTGTAGGACCACAGCTGTGCTCCCCCCAGGATCGTGGAAGCCTCCAAGGGTGGCAGGCTGGAGAAGATTGAGCAAGGCTACGAGAACATGGATGCCTTCACAGTCAGTCTTGAGCACCTCGCTGATGCCGTCCGTGCCCTGGACTTTGAGCCAGGTAATTCGACCCTAAAAACCCCTCTGGGACCTGGTGTTGAGGGTCCTTCGGCAGCTGCCCCTCGCTGACATCTGCTGCCTGTTCACAGATGAGGAGGATGAGTTCTATGAGGAAGTGGAGGAAGAAATAGAAGACACAGAACCCGAAAGGGTGGAGGCAGGTAGGGCCGTCCCCCTCCATGCCGGTGTCACCAGCATCACAGCAGAACCCCCACAGACAGAGGGGACGACAGAGGACTGATGGGGTCCTGCTCACTGCCCTCTCCCTCTACAGCCCCCCAGTAGGACGCAGGATGTCCAGGGCAGAACCTGGGGACACGCTGACGGGGCCGGCCACCCTGCTCCAGTACAGGACACTTTTCTATATGGGTGCCAAGATGACTATTCCGCACATTTTATATGTTCCTTGTTTTGTATATAATTGTAATGGAGTTGTGTATTTTGTACAGAAAACCTGTGCTCTGATTTTTTTCTTTCCCTCCGTCGCCTCTCGTTTTCTCACTGCTCCCTGTGATGGGTTCGGGGACGTGGGAGGGTTCCCTGGTGTGGGACCAGTGCCCAATTCTCAGCCTAATTAACATCTCTGGTGGTGCTGGCACTCCATGCTGGCCTCAGTCCCGGGATGTGACAGGTCAGCACCCAGCAGGATTTATCCTGTGCTGGAGGTGTGTGGGACCAATGCTTACCCGACCTCCGGGACGTGGGGTGAGGGTGCTCCAGGCTCTGCCAGCTTCAAAAGGGGACAGCATGGAGCTGAGCTCACATGAGTGTGAAATCACAGCAGTTCTCCAGTGTCAACATAAACCCAGCTCGGGGTTGAGGGTAAACTGAGGCAGCACTGAAAGCAGTGCTCAGTGCAGTGCCGTGGTTGTAGTCAGCCCCACAACAATTAATGCTGCTCCTGGGGGCAGTGGGGGACAGTCACTGCTATGGGGTTGCCCAACTGCCTATCTGTTGGATTTAAACTGGGGGGCTCCCATGGTGGGAAGGGGGTGCCCGGGGGGGGAGGGGGGTCGGGTGCAATGCAGCCCTGTCCTTGCGTGATGCAACCACATCTTGCACGCAGCTCACGAGGTGTCCCCGGGGTGCACGTGGGGGTGCCCAGAGCAGCTCCCTCCCCTACACCGTCAGCCCCCCGTGTGCGGGCTGCAGCACAGCCAGCCTGGGGTGAGGATCAGCAGCGCTTTGCAGCCGGCCTGGCCCTCCTCCCCCGACCTGGCTTTGCACACGGGTCCCGGCGCTTCACACGGCCGCGGCCGCAGCTGCCACCAGCGCAGGACCCGCAGCGGGGTCACCGGCGCCGGTCCCGGGCAGGATGGCAGCGGGCGGAGGGGAGAAGCAGCAGCTGCTGGGCGAGGGAGCGAGCAGGTAAAGGGGGTGCACCCCTCTCCTCACGGGGCTCCCAGATGGGGTCCCCCAAAGCCTTCTGTTCAGGGAGAGGACCTTGGGAAAGGGGGTATGTAGGAGGAGGGGCTGAATACAAAGAGAGGACTGCGGGTCCCCTCCTCCCCGCGTCCC
Organism: Cyrtonyx montezumae; assembly: GCF_038088225.1. Lineage (NCBI taxonomy): Eukaryota > Metazoa > Chordata > Aves > Galliformes > Odontophoridae > Cyrtonyx > Cyrtonyx montezumae. The sequence continues at coordinate 3,508,697 of NW_027072036.1, forward strand.
CCAGCCGGGTGCCCTGATGTCACCTGTCCCTGCAGGTCCTACCTGGGGATGGCACAGAAGCACGCAGAGGGCTCAGCGCAGGGCCAGGCACCCGCCCTGGAGCTGGGAACACGGCACCGCCGGCATTGCCACGTGGGGGGGGCTGACAGCGACCCCCACCAGCAGCAGCGAGCACGCAGGAAGCTCTACGTGGCTGCTGGCATCTGCCTCATCTTCATGGTGGGGGAAGCAGTGGGTGAGTGAGTGCTGGGTGACCACGCTGCCCCACACAGCCCCTCTTGTCCCGATCTGGGCAATGGGTGCAGGTATGGGGCAGGCAGGGCACCCCGTTTTGCAATGGGGTGACCCAGTCTGTGTTTGGCTCTGGATGGGGATCCCCCATCCACACTGCAGGCGGGTACCTGGCACACAGCCTGGCCATCCTGACGGATGCTGCCCACCTCCTGACGGACTTTGCCAGCATCATGATCAGTCTCTTTTCCCTCTGGGTGTCCTCGCGTCCTGCCACCAAAACCATGAACTTCGGCTGGCACCGGGCAGGTAACCCCAGGATCCTGCCACAGCTCTGCTGCGTGCTGTCCCCTTGGCACGGTGACATTGGGGGCTGTCTGCAGAGATCCTGGGGGCCCTGCTCTCTGTGCTGTCCATCTGGGTGGTGACGGGTGTCCTGGTGTACCTGGCGGCCCAACGCCTGCTCTTGGGTGACTACGACATCGAGGGCAGTGTCATGCTCATCACCTCTGCCTGCGCTGTGGCTGTCAACATTGTGTACGTACGATGCAAAGTCACCCCTTGGGCAGGAGGCTGATGCCCTGGGGATGTCACTGCTGCCGTGCCCACAGGATGGGGGCAGCTCTGCACCAGACAGGACACGGGCACAGCCATGGAGGGGCTCATGAGCAGCCCCACGCCCACGAACAGCCCAACGCCAGCGTCCGTGCTGCCTTCGTCCACGTGGTGGGGGACCTTCTGCAGAGCGTCGGCGTCCTCATTGCGTCCTACATCATCTTCTTCAAGGTCTGGAGGGGAGGGAGACATGGGGGCAGGGGCTTTTCCAGCTGTGAGGTGAGACTGGGCTGAGTGCTAATTCACCCGCTCCCACCCCTCCCAGCCCGAGTACAAGTACGTGGACCCCATCTGCACCTTCCTCTTCTCCGTGCTGGTGCTGGGGACGACGCTGACCATCCTCCGCGACGTCCTCCTCGTCCTCATGGAGGGTAGGGAGCCCTCAGCAGCTGGTGATGGGTGCCCCCCCCCCCTTGTTTCCAACCCACCCCGTGTCCCTCCAGGCACCCCCAGGGGCATGGATTTCAACGCGGTGCGGGACACTCTGCTGGCGGTGGGCGGCGTGGAGGCGGTGCACAGCCTGCACATCTGGGCGCTGACCGCCTCGCAGCCGCTGCTCTCGGTGCACATCGCCATCAGTGAGCGCTGGGGGATGCTGGGTCCGGGGGGAGGGGTGGGACGTGGGGGTTCCCCCGGCCCCCAACACCCCGCCGGGCTCCTTGCAGATGCGGGTGCGGACGCGCAGGAGGTGCTGGAGGAGGCCAGCTCCCGGCTGCAGCGTGCCTTCCACTTCCACACCACCACCATCCAGATCGAGAGCTACTCCGAGGACATGCGGGACTGCCTCGAGTGTCAGCCCCCCAGCGACTGAATAACCCTGAGCCCCGCCGGGCTCCCCCGTCTCTCTCCCACCGCTTTTTAATACGAGGAAAATAAATGCGAGCAAACAGCAGCGCCGGGTGCCCGCGGGGGACTGCTCCGGGATGGGCGATGTTGCGTCTGGAGGCAGCGGGGCTTTATCGGGGAGTGACGGCAGCGAGAACAGAGCCAGGGCTGCGGGAGGAGGGGGGTTGGAGGGGTGGGGGGAGCAGAGCTTGCTTTGCTGTTCACTGTTTTAGCTGAGAAAAGTGTCTGAAACAACGCTTTTTTTTTTTTTCTCCCAACTTTTGGGAGCGTTGAGGGGAGACTGGGGAGCGGGGGTGCAGAGGGAGGAGCCCCGGCTGCACAGGAGCTGTCCCATTGTCCCTTTTGGGGGAGGGAGGACCGGCTCGCCCTGCTCTCACCCCTTATCGCCTCTCTGTTTACTTTTGGGAAGCTCAGCCCTCCCGGCCAGCTGCTCGCGGAGTGGGGATGGCGGCAGGAAAGCATCGCGGGGACACGGGGACAGGGGTGGTGGCCCTGCGGGGATGGCTATGGGGCACAGCAGTGGATGCTGAGCCCAGAGGTGCTGTGAGCGGTGTCACAGTGCTATGTCACTGCTGGGTACAGAATGCTCACCCCGCATCAGACGTTTCACCTCCACCGACCTTTATTGTACTGGTAAAACCCAATCAGGAATAAAGCTTGAGTCCAGGAGGGCTGTGCCATGCCCCACGAGGTCTGTGCAGGGGTGTGGGCACGTGGCTGAGCTCAGGGCTTTTCCAAGTGGCGGTATTTCTTGCGCAGGACAGAGACCTGGTCCTTGAAGAGCACGGGGTCGAGGCGCAGCTGCGAGGACACGAGGGGCATGGAGCCAAACCAGTCCACCAGCTGGTTGAGGCAGTCCTGCTGCTGGGAGAAACGCCGGGTGCTGCCCGCCACCGTGCCCTTCACCTGGGCAGGAGGAGAACGCAGGGTGAGAGGTCCTACCCCCAGCCAGGGGGTCCCTGAGCCCCAGGATGCCATCCTACCAGCTGAGACACAGCTTCTGTGTGCTGCTTCCACTGCGTGACCTTGATGGGCGGCAGCTTGGTGACAGCAGCCACCAGCAGGTTCATCAGGATGTCCTCGCAGGCGGCCAGGCTGTCCACCAGCTCCCGCAGCCCCGCGGGGAGGTACTCAGTGAAGAGGCTGTGGTAATACCTGCGGAGAACGAGGAGGGCAGGCCTCAGCCTTGCCGCCCCAGGGGACCCTCCCCATCCTCCTGGGTACCTGTGGTAGAAGGCGGCGGTGGTGAGGACGATGGAGAGCTTGTTGGTCCACCTGGAGGTGTAGCCCCAGCGCTTCTGCTCGGGGTCCCAGAAGTGGCTCCACGCAGAGAAGCCCACGATGCGCTCCGGGAAGCTGCGCCACACCACAAAGGCAAAATCCACCTGGCAGAGGGCAGGGGACGGGGTCACCCAACCCCCGGGGACCCGTGAGAGGAGGCTGACGGCCGCCCCATTGCCTGTCCCTCAGCAATGGGTCTCAATTCCAGCCCTGCAGTGACCACTGCACATCCTGCCCAGCTCTATGGGCTGGGGAGTGCTCACCTCAGTGGTGGAGAGGCTGGTGTGCTCGTCCAGGCTGAGCACTGCATCTGTCCCGATGGCTGAGTATGGGAAGAAGCGGTCGCTGAGCTGCAGCAGAGGGGGGAGTTCAGTATGGGATGTGCCACGGGGTGTGTACCCTGGCTCCCTGCATCCTGCTCTGCATACCTTCATCCTGCCCTGGATGATGGTCAGAGGCACAGTGGTCTGTGGCCACGTCCCACTCGGTGGTGGTGGCTTTTCACAGCTCCATAGCACCAGGATCTGCATGGGGGGGCGGGAGGGGGGTGAAGGCACAGCAGAGGGGCATTCCTTGGGGTGTGTCATCAGTGTTTGCAGGGCAGTTGGGGCTGAACCCTCCCGGTCCCTCAGCAGGACTGGCTCAAGTGCAGCTCTCCACTTAGGGTTGCACCTCATCCACCCCAAAAACATTACACATTCGGACCGTCCCCAGAATAAAACCATGGGTGGTCCCATTGCTGGGGTGACACGAGCACTACTGCACTGCCACCCCCCCATCCCACCCCGGGCCCTTTCCAGCCCCATCCCTCCCCACCTGCGCGCAGTACTGGGACCTGGAGACAGCCTGGATGAGCCTGAGGGTGTGCTGGGACAGTGAGCCTTGCGGGGGGGCAGCCCGGAGCAGTGCTGTGAACTTGTCAGAAGGGCCCGAGCCTGCGATGTGGAGGAAAAGGAGAGGTGTGGGGGCAAGCACTGGGTGCACGGAGCACGCTGTGGCACGGGGCCCTACCATGCTGCAGGTAGTAGAAGGGGAAGTCCCCGAGGTGCGTGGAGAAGTCGGGCAGTGCCAGCAGACCCCCGGGCATTGTGTTCCAGAGGAAGCGGGAGCGCGAGCGGTGCGGGATCAGCCGGTCCCGGATGATCTGCACGGCGATGTCAGCACCCCGATGTGACCCCAGTACCTGGGGGGGCTCTCTGGGGCCGGGCTCACCTCCAGCGTGGTGTGCACAATCTTGTCGACGGAGGAGAAGTACGCATCCCACAGGAACTGGGTCTGCTGCTGGAATGCCAGCACGCGCTCTGGACGGATGCAGCGGACGGTAGAGGGGATCTGTAGGATGGGAGGGATGGGGTTCTCACCTCAGCCCCCCTCCCCGAGCTCAGCTCCTGGTGCTGGGTATGGGACAGCACCGCTGTACCTGCAGGAGCAGTCGCTCACTGCCCACCACGGCCGCTTTGCCCCAGTCGATGGCCTCAGAGAAGGGCAGTTCCCAGCCGTCGCTCAGCAGCACTGGGATGCAGGCAGCCTGCACAGGACCCTATAAGCATGGGGACACCAGGGATGGTCCCTCGTGCCCTCGCAGCCCCCTGGTACCTGCAGTGCCTCCAGGAAGCGGAAGGAGCCCAGGCGTCGGCCACGGGGCACGATGCAGAACGTGGAGTTGTGCAGCAGCTCCTGGTAGTCGAACCTGGTGGAGGAAAGGAAGTCAGGAGTGGGCTCAGCCCCCAGCAATGAGGCACTGTGCACTGCCAGCACCCAAATCCCCGAACCCCAAGCTGCCACGAGTTCTGGGGGGGCCGTGGCAGTGTATGCCCCACAGTTATGAAAGCCCCTTCTGTGCAGCTGAGGGCATTCATGGGGCTCTGTGACCACACCAGAAAATCCAATATTGACGTTTGGGTGGGACAGACTCTGTCTGTTCCTGCACGCAGAGAGGATGGGTTCCGGATGGGATGTGGGGGACTGTGAGGCCAAAGGGATATGAGAAACTTGCTGACCCCAAGGGGAAGGTTCCCTGGACCCGGATGTGGTGAGGACACGGGGTTGATGTCGGCCACCTCCAGGCTGGGGGGAGATTGATGGGGTGGCTGTGAGATAAGGACGAGCCCCTCTGTGGGTGCCGCAGCATCCCTGCAGGAAGCCAGCCCAACTTGTCCTTTAGGAACAAAATGCACCTCCAGAGGACCCCTCCGACCAAAAACTCCATGGGCACACTCTGTCTCGGCCGTGTCCCAGGGCCACCCCACCTCATGGGGAACATGATGTGTCCCCGAGGGCCGAGCATCCTTCCCTCACAGGCAGCCGTGGTGGGGAGCCTGGCGCCAGCCAGGCTGTGGGGCCAACACCTCCTGATGAAAACACTCCGCTCCTGACGCACTGTGGTTTCCGGGCAATCGCACCGGCAGGGCTTCCTTGTTTTGTTAGGGCCGGGCCGGGTGCCCACCACGCTCCCTCTGAACGGCCCCTGTGCAGCTCAGGTTGGGCTCAGTGCCATGGGGGACCCGCGGCTGCAGGGAGCCCTCCCCGAGGTGGGTGTGAGATGGCGACAGTGGGGCAGGACCGTGGCATGGCCACAAGCTGCCCTTTATCCGGCACAGAACTGGTTTGTTTGGGAGTGAGGAGGGCGATGCAGCCCCAAACAAGGCTGGCTTCTTCTCCTGTGGTTCAGTGGCATGGCTGCTTCCTGTGTCCCCAAGCAAACAGGGACATCTCTAAACCTCACCGTGCCCTGTCTCTGGTGTACTGTCCCCACTGTCCCTCTGCCACTGTCCCATGTGGGGACATCTGCAGGAGGGCACAAATAGTCGCCCAGGTGTGGTGGAGATGCCAATGCCTTTCTGCCTGGGTGGGCACAAGTGGAACAAGACACAGTGTCATGCAGGAGGACACAGCCGTGTGCCACGTGCTCATCGTATATCTGCTGTCTAAAGCTGTCCTGGGTGAGGTGTCAATCCCCCTGCATCACAAACAGCATTAGGGGATTACCTGAGCCAGATGAGAGGGGGATATCCCACCCCATGGTGCTGGACTGACCTTGGGCCCCATCCCACCATCCCACCACATGTCCCACTGCCCTGTCCCCAGGAGGGCCCCACCATGAGGGCTGATCCTCCTGAGCTGCCCCAAAGCCCTGGCTAATCTCAGTGCCTGCAGCCCTAGCTCCACTTTTACCTCCCAGCACCTCCTAAGACACCCTGAGGATGGTGTCCCACACATCCCATCAGCTCTCATGTGGCTGTGGGCTGTTCCCAAGCTGCAGGCAGGGAGCCCGCACTGTGATGTCCGCACCAGGATGCCCAAACACCCGTTGGTTTTATGGGACTTGGAGCTGAGCTGGGCTGGGGGGACATTTCAGGCTCATCTCCAAAATAAACATTTACGTTAGGGAAGGACAGCAGAGGGGAGAAGAAAAGCATCATTCATCGGTGTTAAGAAAAAGAAATAGTATTAGAGGCAGCAGTGGCGACCGCAGATCAGATTGCTCCAACTTGAACACAGGACAGCCCCAACCACCAGCACCTCACTGGAAGGAAGCAAAACCAGGAGAGCCCCATTCCCTGTGCACACCTACGGAGCTTTTCCCCACTCCTGGCCCCGGCCCCATCCCACTCACTTCTCGTAGTCGGCGTTGTCCTGGTCGCAGCGCGTGTCCTTGTGCCTCTCCCAGTCCTTGCCATGCCTGCAGGTGGTGAGCGACACGATGTCCCGCCCGTTGTGGATGTGATGCAACGCATTCCTGGTGCCAGAGCCGATCCCGGTCAGGTAGCGTTTCCCCTTGAACACCAACAAATATTTCTTTTGTGGGGGCACCGAGTCCCGACGCAGCCACCCCCTCTGCCCACCGCGCTGCGGGTGCTCCCTGGGGAACAGCGGGATGGAGACATCGAAGCCAGGCCTGAAGTTCTCGCTGTAGAAGCTGGCCTTGGCCAGCATGGCGTGGCCGATGTCGAAGCCCAGCTCCTCGGTGTAGTTGGGCCACGTGCCCGCGTACAGGTTGAAGATGAGATGGTTGCGGCCGCTGTTCCACAGCGGGGAAGCGCGGATCTTCTGCTCCACACTGCGGACGTAGTGAGCAGAGAGGGGATCTCTGTCCAACGTGTCGATGCCCAGCACGAAGAGACACGCGTCCTCGGGCCGGGGCGTGTAGTAGCGAGAGCGCTCGATGGAGGCGAGGATCTTGCCGTAGCTCTCCGACACGGGCTCGCCGCGCTCCCGTGGGTACGTGAACACCTTGAAGCCGTGCTTCTGGCAGCGGGAGGCATCGAAGCAGCTCTCCATGCGGCACAGGCTGCCCTGGGATGCTCTGAGCTGTGCCGCCCGCCGGGCTCGGGGTGAGGGCTGAGCTGTGTCCCCGTCGCCCTGCAGCTCCTGGGGCTCTGCAAAGCTGTGCAGGAGGGTGCGATCCGCCCAGCGGGGCCAGCTCCTGCGGGCTGCGGCGCTCCTCCTGGGAAAGAAAGCGAAACGGCGCAGCTGATCTCCTCCAAAGAAGAAAAGCAGAAGCCAAGAGGCAAGGAAAGTCAGGAAAATGTATTTCTTCCTGGTCTGCATAGGTTCACGAGCTCATCAATCAGGCTCGGATGGGCGCTAGGGGACGGTGGAAGGGACGGTGTCCCCGACCCCAGGCGGAGCGGCTCCTGGTGCTCACTGCCCCGCAGCGTGGGGACGGGGGACCCCGCGATCCTCGTTCCGTGGCTGTCCCGCTGCCTCCGCTCCGACGCAGTGTTCCCTTCGCTCCCGGACTCGGTGCGGCGACGGTCACATTTCCCTCCGCCGTTTGGCCCAGCTTCAAATCCCTAGGGAGGGAGCGAAGTCGCATGATCCCTTCCCTTCCAACCGGGTCAATTCCGACGGGACTCCCCCCGCAGCCTCCGGGAGCCAACCCCGGGTCACCGCCCCCCCGTACCTCCGCTGTTCCTCCGCTGTCCCGGCGCCGGTGCCCACTGTCGGCCGGTGCTGCCCGTGGGGTCCGGCCGTGCCGCAGCTCCGGCTCCGCATCCCCGGTGGGGCCGTGCGGCGGGGGTCCCGCGCTGCCCTAACCCCTCCGCGGGACGGCTGCGGGGCGGACCCCGCACTCCACCGTCCCCGCGTCCCGGGGGGGGACCCGCCGCGCTCCGCCGCACATTGCTCCGGGTCAGTCCCCGCTTCTCGGCGCCGTGTTGTGCCTCCTGGGGGGTGTCCCTGTCCTCGGGAGTGTCCCTCTACTGTCACCTTATCACCGGGGCCGTCCGTCCGTCCGTCCGTCCAACTATTCGTGCCACCCCCGCGCTGTCCGTGCCGCTCTGGGCTGCTGACACCCCGTGCCAAGCAGCGTGTCCCCCCCCACGCTGCCCCCCCCCCGAGCTGTCTGTCCCCCAACAGTCTCTGTCCCTCTCTCCCCACGGGGCTGTCCCCGTGTCCCTTCACTTGCTCTTGTCCCCCCTTCCCGAGCTGTCACCCCCCCGCTGTCCCCCCCCCTCCGCATCTGTCACTCCACCGCCCGCTCCCACCGCCACCGAGTCCCCGCCCCCTCTCTCCCATTGGTCGCCCGAGCCCATGTGGGCGTGGCCCGCGCCACCAAAAAGGCGCGCCCCACGGCTGTCGTGGCGCGCCCACGTGGCCGCGGGGGTCCCCCGCACTGGGTGGGGGCTCCGCGAGGGTCCCGGGGCCCTCCCCACTCGTGTCCGTGCCCTCCCCACTCGTGTCCGTGCCCTCCCCACTCGTGTCCGTGCCCTCGCCGGGCTTCCCATCGCCGCGTCCCACGTGGGAGCGGGGCACCCTCGTCCCGCCTACCGGAGGTGAGCCCCAGGGCACAGCGGGCAGGCCGGGGCTCGCCGCCCCCACCCCTCCCGGCAGCCCCGGCGCTGGATCCGGGCCATGGGTGTAACAACGCGGCCGGCCTCAGCCCGCGGGGACGCGGGGCGGGGTGCGGAGCTGGCATGCAGCGGGGGTGTCATCGTCACAACCCTCCCGGCTCCACACCTGCCTCAGTTTCCCCGGGGTGGAGCAGTGCGTGGGCTGCGTGCACAGGAGAGGTTGTCAGGGATTATTTTTATCGTTATTATTTTCTTTTCGCCAAATCTTTGGCGATTTGCCCGGCCCAGGGGACAGCTCGGCCCCGCAGGGATTTAATCCCCCGTCGCCCGGGGATTATCGGGGCCGGGGAAAGCGGTTTAAATTAAAGATTGGGAACTTTAGCGGGGGGGGGGGGAGGTGGAGGCAGGCGGGGCCGAGCGGCACCACGAGGCTTTGAGGGAACTGGTTTGTACTGGGGACCGTCTTCCGCCACTGGGAGACGCAGAGCAGACGAGGACGGGAAGCGCTGGAGGCTGCGGAGTGGGGGGGGGTTGGGGGGGGCGGTGAGAGTTGTAACGCAGTGGGGGTGCTGGGAGCTGTAGTCCTGTACCCGCTGCTTACTGGGAGCTGTAGTTCTCCGAGGGTGCGGTACAGGACCCCGTCCGCCTTTCCCCCCCCCCCCGTTCCGTCCGCGTTGCTCGGGGCTGTCGCGGTGCCAGCCCTGCGCTGTCCCCTCCGACTCGGCCACACCGCCCGTTCCCGTCCTCCACTTCCCCCGCCGTGGGAGTGGGACAGGCTCAGCCGTCCGGCCGCGGCGTGAACGTGGGGCGGGTTGGGACAACACCGGGTGCGTTTAAAACCCGCGTTTAACAACATGGGAGAGTCGGGAAACGGGGCGAGAAAATCACAGGCGGGATCTCAGATCGGCCGCAGGACTTTGCTCGCTCGGGGCAACACGTGGCCGGGCACAGGGCAGCGTGGAGCCGGGGCAGCGGTGGGGGTACGCTGTCGTTCGTGGGTGTCCTCGGGGTTTTGTTCGGTGCGGAGGGGAGTGGGGACCTCGTTTCTTGCAGGGATGCTGAGCGACCGTGGTGTGGGGGTTTGGTGACCGGTGGGGGGGGGGGGGGGTGGATGCTGACCGCGTCGCTCTGCCTAGGCTCGGCTGCGGTGACATGGGGGGGGGACAGTCGCTGGCACTGCCCCCGGAGAAGGGACCTCACCGCGTGGGCTGCGCGGACGTCATGGTGGGCCACACGCAGCAGGTATGGGGCGGGTGGGGGTGCTGCTGGGTACGGCCGGGGCTGAGTTCCTGAGGACATCTTGCGGCCGCTGCTGCGAGGGAGCACGGTGCACCGCGTCCCCTTTCTCCTCTAGGGGCTCTTCTTCCGCCTTTTCTATCCCTGCGTGCCCCGGGACGGGGCCGAGATGCCGCTCTGGATCCCACGCTACGAGTACTGCAGCGGCCTGGCTGATTTCAGAGGCCGCAGCCGGCGGTGGTGTGCTCCACTGCTCAGCATCGCTGTCGGTGAGGGGCAGCAGTACCCCCCATCCCCACGCAGGTGTTCCCGTGCCCCCAAATCTGCTGCTTTCATGGGCTTAAAGCCACTGTGCGTGGCCCCAGTGTGTGGTGGAGCTGGGGTTGGTGCTGTGGGTCCAAGCAGCACCCCGCTGCCCATCTCCTCGATTTCTCCTGGGGTGTTTTTTGTCCCCTACAGGCTCCTGCAGAGTGCCAGTGAGCTGGAAGGCACCTTTCAAATCCTGCAGCAGTGGGTACCCGCTGGTCATCTTCTCCCATGGCTTGGGAGCCTTTCGGTAGGGGGTGCTGGGGCTGGGGCAGGAACTCCAGTGCTGTGGGCTCCTTGCAGTCCCATGCTGACCCACCGTGCACCAGTGCTGCTCAAGGTAAGGCCTGACCCTAGCCCTAACCCTTCACAGCACTGTGTACTCATCCATCTGCATGCAGCTGGCATCCTGGGGCTTCGTGGTGGCTGCACTGGAGCACAGGTTGTCACCCCAATCCCTGCAACCTCGAAAGGAACCCCCCACCCCAAATACACAGCAGGCTGTGGACCCTGCAGAGGGCTGCCTCGACACATTCTCCTCTCCCTCTTTGCTGCTGCAGGGACAGTTCTGCTGCCACGACCTATTTCTGCACAGCAGAGGCTGCACAGGAGCAGTGGATCCCCCACCAGCAGGTGCCGCAGGGACAGAAGGAGTTTTATTTTCGGAACAATCAGGTACTGGGTGGAATTGGGGTGGGCAAACCAGGACACATCACATCCCCCACCCTAGGGAACCTTCTATCCTTCCCAACCCTGTACTACAGTAATACTGAGGCTGAACCTGAGCTTTCTGCTTGTAAACTGAGAAAAACCCACCCACCCCATTTGTCTCCATTTCCTGGGGTCTGAGGGCCTGCTGGTGCTCTCCGTTTCCCATCTCTCTGGGATTACCCTGCACAGCTGCTTGCTGACAGCAGGAGGGCTTCCTGCTGAGCGAGGTTCCCCGCTGCTCATTTCTGCCTCATTTAAAAGGGAATTGCACAGATCTGAGATCTGTGGCTGGAAGCCTCTCTAGGACATGCAGAGCTTGGAGGTGCTTTTGGCAGTCCTAAATCCCGGTCTGTTATTTCTTATGTATGCTTGGGACTGGGATGTGAGATGAGGTCAGAGCCTTGGTCTGAAGTGCAGCTTCTCCTGGCAGCACCACTGTGGCTCAGACTGGAGAGTGCCTGGGGTTATCTCCAGTGGTCTGTGGTATCAGATTAAGTGAATTAATAATAATAACAAAGAAACTGTTCCAATAAATTTACTGCATCCCCGTGGGAGCTGCTGTGGTGCAGCCTCCTGAATGCATTTATGTTTGTGGTAATTCAGGGAAATGCGCTGTGCCTGAGTGCTGGGGGTTCAGATGGGAGCTCTTATGGGGGGACGTGGGGGGAAGCAGTGCCTGTGCAGACCCCCACAGGGTGGGTTTGCTCAGCTCATGGGGCAGCTTGCTCTGCAGGTTCATCACAGAGCAAATGAGTGTGCGCGAGCGCTTCAGCTCTTCCGGGACATCAGCAGTGGTAAATCCATCCCCAACGTCCTTCCTCAGGGCTTTGACCTCTCTGTGCTGAAGGTACCCGGGGCTGCAGGGCTGGCCTGGGTGCTCCTGGCTGGAAGGGTCAGCTTATGTCATATGAAAAACAGGAAAATGCCTTCAGTTTGGTGCACGTCCTTCTTGCAGAACAGCATCGACCTGAACAAAGCAGCCATCATGGGCCATTCGTTTGGTGGGGTGACAGCTGTGCTGGCCTTGGTGAAGGAGCCTGGGTTCAGGTGGGTGGCTCTGGGATGCTGCCCAGGGCTGGGAAGACCACAGTGGATGGACATAAACACATGTGCCCATCCCACCAGGTGTGCAGTGGCCCTGGATGCATGGATGTTCCCCCTGGAGAATGTGCTCTACCCTGAGGTGCTCAAGCCTGTGCTCTTCATCAACACTGAGAAGTTCCAGACTCCAGAAAGCATGGCTAAAATGAAGAGGCTGAGCTCCAGGAACAGCCAGACAAAGATCATAACCATCCTGTGAGTCCGGGGCTGGGGCAGGTGCCTGGCCACGAGTGGGAGACCCTTCACACGCCTTCCTTTCCCTTTTCCAGGGGATCTGTGCACCAGAGCCAAACCGACTTTGCCTTCCTCACTGGGAAGCTCATCAACCGTGTCTTCAACGCGAGGGGCACCCTTGACCCCTACAAGTGCCTGGACATCACCAGCCAGGCTGCTCTGGCCTTTCTGCAGAGGCATCTTGGTATGTCACAGGTGGAGTTGGATGGGGGCTTGGGAAGGCACGAGGTTGGTTTGATGGTCCCCATCCCATAATGGCTGTGAGCCACCTGGTTGCCTTCCTCTGGGTGCAAGTGGCAGTGCCCAGAGATGTTGGAAAGTCCTTGGGAAAGCTGCTGGCTTGGACTGTTTCCTGCTTCTGCAAAGCTGAGAGTGCAGTGGCTGCTCCTCTTATATGTGGAACTGGGGGGTGATTATTGTTGTAGTAACCCTGAAACCATCTCTGCCCCATACAGGTGTGAGAAAGGAGTTTGCTCGATGGGACCGCCTACTTGAAGGCATTGGGGACTCTGTCATTCCAGAAGCACCTTTCTACCTCTCCAACCTGTAGTTTGCTGGTGGGAACCAGTGGCTGGGAATTCAGCTGATCCTTGTCTAGAACCTTCGGGATCTGCCTCCAGAGGGCAGGAGAGAATCCCTGGGAGAGAGGGGCCTGTGGACTGTGCTTGCAACACAAGGCTGTAGTGCCTGCCATGCTTCCAGGAAGCCTTCCCTGAGAGCTGCTTGCAGTGGCTGCTGGAAACTGCAGAGCTCAGGGAATAAAACCCCTGGGGACAAGAACCTGAGCTTGGCTCTGTGATGATGCTCTGCTTGCATGCACTGGGCCCCGAGTGCCTGGCAGCAGTGTGTTTGCTGCAGATTTGGGGGGGGGGTTCAAGCGATGAGCCAGCACGAGGAAAGATAAAGTAAGGGCTCTGAACATGGAGGTGGTGAAGTCTGATCAGGGTGCTGATCTGAGCGTTGTCTGCAAGTGAAAGATATGGGGGAGGGGGGGAAGAAAAAGAGAAGGGGCTGGTGCTGGTTGGGAGTATCTTAGGGCAGAGCTGTGGGTACAGGCCCATGCTGGGAATGGGGCAGTCCAGGAGCAGCTAGGTAATAAAATTCCTAGTTAATACTAGAGGTGCTGGGGCAAGGGGTGCTGTGTAAGGTAGCTCCTGCCTTCTGCTGTCCCCAGGCAACCTGGTGCTTCTGGAGCCCATGGAGCTGCACTGGTGGTGGCCCCCACAGATGTCCCCCAGGCTCCCGTGGGCAGTGGGGCCAGGATGCAGCAGGCACTGCAGGACATGCTGCTCAGCAGCTGCTGCGTCGCCAAGTGGTGGCCATCTGCTCCTCCTTTGTCCCTGCTGCTCCTGCTGAGGGCAGTGTCAGCCCAATGCCACAGCTCCTGTACCATGGGGAGAAGCCATGGGCATGGTTCATGGCACTGCACAAAACTGGCATCTCTTGAGTGCCCTGGGTTGGGGTGTCAGCACATCCAGATCCTCGGGAAATGGGAGGGGGATGGAGAGCAACATCCTTCCTCTTCCAACTGTGTCACTGTGGTGGCCAAATTCTTTCCTCCTTGTCTGCTTTTAATCAAGGAGCTAAGGGTGCTTTGGGGGGGGGGGGGGGGAGATGCAGCAGCAGAGGACTGATTGTGCAAAGCAAAGACTGGTGTGGATGAAACTGTGAGACCTCAATTCTTTTGAGGCTTCCAAATATGTGTTTGTGAACAGATTTATGCCCTCTCTGGTGCTGGGACCAAAGTACCAAGGGTGGGGAGGGGACACTTGAGGTCAATGCCTGCAGAGCTGATTGATGAACACACCTCTGCATCCTGCCTAACAGTGAGAGACAGTGACTGGTGCAGAAATCAAGTCCCATCTTCCTCCCAGAATTAGCACTGCTGTGATGTGCTCTGACATTGCAGGGAACAGCCCCAGCTCTGTGTGGCTGAGGGAGGCTATAAATTCTGCACGAGCCTTATGTAAAGGCTCAGGGAGTGGGGGGGGAATGGCTGTGTTTGGAGGGCATCTGCAATGTGTTAACCCTTTGGTGTGTTGAAAGCTCCTCATTTCCAGCTCCAACCCTGGGCTTGGTGCTTCTGCTTCCAAACCCAGCCCAGATCCCCCCTGACACACCCTCTGTTCCCATCCCTGTGCCATGCTCCAGCCTGGAGGCCAGGAGCAGCAGCTGTAACATAAATCCCTGTGTGTAGCACATGGCAGCAGTGCTCACCCTGCTCCAGGGTGGATGCACGGTGTTGTTGGACCCAGCTGGGAGGCTTTTTTTTTTGTCAGGAAGCGGCAGTTAAGGGTTACCACGATCTGGGAGCTGCTCCAGTACCCGACTGCTATCAGCTCTCAGTCACCCTGTCCTTACAGCACAGGGGTTTGTGTCTGTAGGGTCCCACTGGAAGGGGGGGGGGGGGGAAGGACACGGGAAACAAACCCCTTGCTGGGAAAGACTCCCTTCCAGCCAAGATGTGCAGCGTGCCCGCTCTGCTTCCATATTTGAACCGGTGGCTTTAAAATAAAACAACAACAAAAATCCAAGCTGCCCATTTGTATTCCACTCACAGCTGTGCTCGCAGCGTGGCCGGGGTGTGAATGGGCACATTCCTCTTCCCCACGCCTCATCGCAGCACGAGCTCTGCTCCCCAAAAGCTCCAGTTCCCAGGGTTGGGGCTGAGAGTGGACAACACGAGCACACCCCCAGCTTGGAGCTCTCGATGTGTCCCTCCCCACCTGCACACACACCCCAGCCCAGCAGCGAGCACTGCTGCTTGAGAGCCAGCTTTGTTCTATCGAAGCTTGCTGCTTGATTTAATTAATTCACACAAAATGAGACTTGTGTTAAAGCCTCCTTTTAATTACTGTATCATCGAGTGGAGCCTGATTATTTCCACCACCACCACCCCCCACCTCATTTTTCTTGTGTTTTTAAGGGAATGGCAGGGCCGGGATGCACAGCACCTGCCCCACTTTGCAGCCAGCAGCTCTTGGGCAGAACCTGGATCACTTTGATCAGTGAGTATGCGTGGCTGTTATTTTGCTCTGTTTTTTATTTCCACTGGCAATCAAAACTTTACTGTGGGTGAAATTCAAAGGAAAAATCAGCGTGTTCATTGCAGAAGCAAGGAGTTGTCGTCACTTAAATGGGGGAAAAAAAGGACAAAGGGAAACTGAGGCACTGGAGGAAGAAAAGGACTGTGTGAGGTCTCCTTGTTTCAGGCTACCCCAAATCATGTTGTGGGATCATTTTGGGTCATTTCCCCTGAGCTCAGGAAGCACAGGCTGAGCTCAGCCCCTGTGGGGGTGGGGACTGCAGGTGCCCCATCAGCCCCATCCTGGGTGACATGGGGGCATCATCCTCAGGATGCCTTTGTCTTCTCAAGTCGATAGTGGCCCTCTAACGATGTCCATCACACAAGGCCTGGGTTGGGTTACTGTCTTTTTTTATTTTTAATTAAATGAAGCATTTAGATTAGCAGTTGCAACATAGGCACGTCTCTCTTGGTATTGATTTTACAGTACAGCAGCAGTGTGGTTTATTGCATAAAAGACAGCAATGTGCTTTCCCCCAGCAAGGCTGCCTTTGTTTGCCTGGTCTCAAAGCTGTAGTGGATGTGCCTGGTCTTTTTTTCTTTTAATATATGTATTGATTGATTAGGAGCTCAAATTAGTGGGGAAGAAAGGGATCAGGCAGCAGTGAGCAAATGTTAAGTGCAGGTATTGTTTCCATGCTGGTATCACTGAGCGATTCCAGGCAGCCCATGGGGCCAGAGGGATGGAGTTGGGAATTAACCCATTTTGAAACCAATTTGTTGGTGGAGACAGGAGAGGAATTACTGATTGTCCTTAAGAGATCTGGAGGCAGAAAGCAGCTCATGGCTGGGCTGCAGTGGAAAGGTGCTTTAAAATAGGTGTATATATATTATATATATACATATGTATGTATATATGTGTGTGTATAATGTGTATATATAATATGTATTATATATAATTTATTTGGCTCACTAAACAGATAGGAAGGGGTTGTGTCCATGGTGTCTGACACAGATCTCATCCACGTACAGTGCTGTGGTTCTGTGTGGGGTGATGCTTCCTGCCTTTGCACCCCAATTTCGCCTTGCAGTGCCCATCAAAGGAAGGCACTGTAGAGTTTTCCCAGGCAGCAGACCTCTGCAAGAGATAAGTAAAATCCATCACCATTCAGCTCTGCGTTGATTTGTCAGTGAATGTGCTCAGATAGCAAGCAGCTCGAGAGCTCTGTGTTGAGTGTTATTTCAGAGCCTGTTGTTAGTGAGAGCAGGCTCGCTCTGGGGGCTGCTACCAGCTCACCCCCCCTCGTCTGTTTGACACAGGGAAAGTCATGCTCCTTTAAGAGGATTTCCATCCCTGAACTCCTCCCATCACGACACTTCCAAGCTACATTCTGTCGTGAAAGGGTGGGAGTATTTTTAACCGTATCTCGCCAGGGAAGTATTAATAGCACAATGGGTTTGCTGAGATGCTGCTAGAGCTGAAACCATATTTTAAATTCAAGGAACTAATTAGGAACCAGGGAATATTACTGCTATCCCCAGCTTTTCTTTCCCTCACTTTATCTGCAAAGAGCTACAGCAAATGTCTTTACTGGAATCTTCCATCTCGACAGAGTATTTTATGGCTTTCCTATGCACTGCTCTTCCATGTGGTTGCCAATAGCACACTGTCTCCTTTGCTCTGTCCCACCTGCAATGGCTGACTGTCACTTCTGAACTGTAATTAGCACATCTCACGTTGGCTCATGCACAAAAACCAGCATAAAGCCTCCCTTAGGGCTTCTGTGCAGCCCTTCTCCATGGCTCTGAAACCCACAGCACTGGGTTGTGCACAGGCGTCCTCAAATAGCAAAGTGCTCAGTTCTCCATATGGGAAACACAGATACGAGTGCTGGGAGCAGAAGGGGGAAAGTGTGGAGGATGCTGAGAGCAAGGAGAGCAGAGCAAGGCAAGGAGACCTCACCATACACAGACCCCTTCTTTCACACAGTTTCCCAGCACTGCTGGAGAAATCCACCAGCCCTGAGACGTTGCCTGGTGCAAAGTCTCTGCTCTTTAATAACAGCAGGGCTCCTGCTCAGCTCTTTCCTTCGCTCTTGCCTCTCTCCAGCTACTTCACCTGGTTGCCAGAAACTCGAGGAACTCAGGTGTTGTGCTTTAACAGACAGGCAGCCTGGCCCCATGCAGCCATCACTCACTGCTCCCTTCCCAGTGGGATGGGGGAGGGAATTGGATGAAGCAAGATCCAGTGAATTTCCCAAAAATCAAAGCTGTGATAGAATCCAGGAGCCTTGTCTGATTGGAAAGAAGTCAAATAGTTTCCAGCAGCACGTGGGCAAATGCAAAGGAGTTTGCTGGATGTCAGTGCAAAGGTTGGGAAATGGAAAGGAGAACAGCCCTTCTCTCTGCCCCTGAGCACAAGGTTCTTTTATTGCTGCCTCCTCTCGCAGGTTCTGGTTGACTTGGATCAAGCAGAGCATTGGATTTATAGCTTTCAAAAGTACTTTACTCATGCAGTGACTGTTACCAGTCTCAGAAAGTACTTGCTGCTAATATTACTTACAAAGGTGCTTTAAAACATACTCTGATTAACAAATAAGATGTCAGTCTATCCACTGCATGTGCACTTTAAGCGTGGCACTTTAATACTCACAAAGCACGTTTTCTCACTGGAGGTTAAATATTTTTGCAAGTTAAAAGAGCTGCCGTGGGCTGAGTTGTCACCTAATTATGTCAGTCTCTTTGTGGAGTATTTTGATAATCACATCAGAGGGGGCTCTTTAATCTCTGTGCTACATCAAATCACGTCACGTCCTAAATTCACACGTACAAGGAGCTCTCTGGATGAGACCTTGGCTTTACTGTGGCTCTGAGAGCAGAGTGGAAGCTGAGGAAGCTCAGGGCCCTATGGGATTGGGTGGGATTGGTGGGATTGAATGTGTGCAGAGAGCAGTGGCTTTCTGCAGGTGCATTTCTCACTGCTCACATGTCCGTGTCCTTGGTTCCTAAAGCTCTCATCCCCTTTTAAATTTCTATTTCAACTGAAATTCAAACAAACAGCTCTCATTGGAGCCCAGGAGACAAACAGGACCACAGCCACACAGCTCCAGGCTCGATGGAAGGGGGATCTATTTAGAATCCCATCGAAAGTGTTGATAAACACAAATCAAATTAAATAAAAGCTTTCCACATCCGTGGAGATTTGACAGAAATAAATTCCACGTAAACAAGTGGGTTCCAAAAATAAAAGCGCTCTCGCAATGAGGCCAAAAATGAGATCGCCCCCGTGCTCCTCCAGCTGCTAAGAGCTGTTGCTCCTCTTTGAATTGTGGCAGTGCTTGGAGGTTTGGGCTTAAATAGGAGCTGGTGGTGGCAGGTGTCATCAAGAGGTTGCTGAAGTCTTTGCACAACTGACACGGGCTGGAAAATGCGAGGGCTGTGAGCAGATCTCAGTTCTGACTCCCATTGGGTTGCCTCTTACATAGGAGAGTTCTTAACTAAATTCAATGTTTTTGGCTGTAAAGCTGATCTGCAAAGGAAGGTAAGTTACATTCAGGTCATTTTCCCCCTCTCTCTATTTATTTATGTATTTATGTCCCTGTGAGAAGCCCAGGAAACAAGATGGAAAGCTCAGAAAACAGCCCCGGCGTGACTCGTGGTTGTATCTCAGCCTGCAGCCCTTCTTCTAAAGCTGCAAAGCAAATTCTTCATCATCATCTCTCCAGGGAGGAGCGGTGACTACTGGAAGTAAGACAGGTACTGAACCAGGAGCCCAGGAAGCTCTACTTCCTTTGGGAAATCCTGAGATCATCCCAGGATAAGCTCATTGATTTCACTAGAAAGCATTAATATTAAAGCATCCAATGCTGATTTGTGTGAATAATAGCAAATGATAAAGCAAAACACAAGCTGATGTCATGATTACTTGGCTCCTTTGTCTTCCAGCAGCATTTAGAGCCATTTACTCCAAGCATTCAAGATGTTTCATGCAGAAACAAGCGTGTTGTGTGTGACACCAGGGCATGAACTGCTGCAATTGAGCCAGGAGCCCTGTGAGTGTACCAGGCATGGTCCCGAGTGGCCAGGCAGGCAAACCATGTGGGGCCTGGGATCCCTACCACCATACAAAAGGCCCAACCGTGCTGCAGGAAAATGGCTCTTCCATCCACTCGGGCAGAAACCTCTCCCAGTTCCAGCAGCCAGCAGCCTGGATGTGGTTTCCATGGAAATAGACGTCAGATCAGCAAAAAAAAAAAAAAAAGGAAAAAAAGCAGGGCAAGCGTTTAAAATAATCTCTGTTTTGAAAGCTTTATACATTCCTGTCACAATATTAACCTTCCTGAAGGTAGGGTGGTTTTTTTAATATATATTTTTTCCGTGGTGCAAAATCCTCAAGACTGTGCACGAGAAGGGTGGGTCCCTCTGCAAAGTCCTTCCTTTGGTGTTTTGGGTACAAAGACTGCTGTGCTGGGTCACGTTGTAGCAGATTTGTGCTTTTCTGCGGCCATCTGCCTCTTCCTTGGAGCTGGTGTTAGCTGTATGACTGCAGCATGGTGAGACCAAGGGAATGGCACGCAGGTAAGGTGCAAAAACACACCTGAAACACATGGGTGAGCAAAACACTTATCTACATACACGGTGATGGCATTATCTGGGGAAGGGAGCGCTCGTCACGCAGCCAAGGATGAGGAATGCACGCAGCCATTACACGTGTCATGTCCCCCAAGAGCAGGATGGCTTTTCTGCTGGTGTCACCTCCCTGCAGAGGTGAACTGCTGACCCCAGAACCACCACCGGGTCCCAGAGGGTGCCCGTGGCCCTAAGGGTGACCCTAAAGGTGCTCACTACGGTGACCCTGAGATGATGGAGGTCCACAGCTGAGCTGGAGGCGACCAAGGCCAAGAAACAGGAGACAAGAGCCCCGAGGGACCGCCACCCCGAGGTGACCGACGGCCCCGAGGGGCTATGGCAGCGAAGCGGGGGACGAAGGACGGCGAGCTTCCAGATCTCAGCCCCCAACCCTGATGCAAGCAGCCATCCCGGAGCCGACCGCCCCGTCGCTGCCGCCACGAATCCCAGCAGCGAAGGGGCGACCGCAGCCGCTGCGGGTCCCCGCTCCTCCCCGCCACCGGGGCGGCAGACAAAGGGAGTCCCGCAGCCTTCCGGGAGCGCGACGAGAGCGCGCCGCGGGACCGCGCAGCCCCCCGGGCGGCCAGCGGAAACGAGGCACGGCGCGTTACGGCCCCGCGGCTTCCACCGGGCCACCGCCGGACCGCGGGGGTCGCCGCCCCGCGCCGCCTCCGCCCGCCCGCCGCGGACTACGGCTCCCGGCATGCAACGGGCGGCGGAGGAGGGGGCGCCGAACCCCCCGCTTCGCCCTCCCCGCCGACCGGCACGTGCCGCTCGGCTCGGCCAATAGGGGCGGGGCGGGGCGGGTCACGTGCCTTTGTTTGGAGCTTTTGTGCGCGGCGGGGAGGGCGGGAGCGGAGTGGGAGAGGAGCGGCGGAGCGGGCAGGTGGGTGCGCGGCACCGGGCTCGGCCGCGGATGTGGGGCGGGGGGGTGAGACGCGGTGGCCGCTGCTTTTCGTCTGCCCTCAAAGGGACTGAGGAGGAGAAGGGCCCGAATCGGGGGCGGCGGTCGCGGTGTTGCGGGGGGGGCTGTGCAGGGACTGACAGTGCGGCGGGTGGGGAGGGGACGGGGTCTGCGGGCGCTCCTTTGTCCCCCTTCCACGCTCCCTCCCCCGGGCGTTGTCCCCTCGATCCGCGGGCGTCGCGGCGACGAAGAGAGAGCGCTGCGGGAGACAATGGGCTCCGCGGGCACCGCTCGGCTGAGCGGCGCTCCGAGGGATCCGCCCCGATGGCGGCGGAGGAGTGGGGAGGCGGCCGCGCCCCTTCCCCCGGCTGACAGCAGCCCGCCATTGTTATATGGGGAGGGGGCGGCACCCGACCGCGCCCCGGCATCGGCGAAGCCCCTCTCGCGGCGGGGCCTTCCCCTGCGGGGTTGGGGGGGGGGGATTGGATGGGGGGCGGGGGCCGCACCTGCGGCAGTTGGGAGGGGTGGGGGTGGGGGGGCGTGGAGGTGCCCGGATGTTGCCGTTGGCTCCGCCCCCCTGGAGCCCCCCGCGCGCCCGCCCGCTTGCGCGCGCGCGCCGCGTCGCTCCGTCCGTTTGAATTCGGTGCGGTTGGGGGGGGCGGGGCTTCCGCTTCAACGCGCGGCTCTCATTGGTTGGAGGAGAGCGGAGCGGGGCAGCGCCCGGGGTGGGTGGGGGGGAATGGGATGGGGTCGTCGGGGGTCGTCGCTATTGCTGCGTTTGTCGGTTTTAATGGCCGTGGATTCAAACAAAGGGAAAAATCCGCCCGTGCGGTGGTGACCCACCCGTCCGTCTGCTGCTCGGCGATCGCGGTCGGTTCCCAGCCGTGCCGGCAGTCGGAAGGATCCGCGTCTCTTTGTTTTGCAGGGCTCTCGGTGGTTGAAGGTCTCCCATCAGCTTCTGCGGTCGGATTGTCTCGGTCATGGCTACTTCTGGTACGGGGCACTCGATGCTCTTTTTGCTTTTCTTTTCCCCTTCTTCCCTTTGGAATAACATAGCTGCACCAGGTTTGTAACGAGGCGTTGCCGACGTGCATCTCTCCCATCTAGGCTTGCTATGGAGAAGCTGTTAAAACAGTGCTTGCGAAAATGCACCGTGTGCCATCGCGTGCTGTTAGCAGATAGGATGCAGTTCGTCTGTGTGCCATCTGTGCAGTGAACCGAGCTGTCATGCAGGCATCTTGGTGATCAAAAAGGAAACTGCGCGGGGTTGAGGTGTCTGCTCCAAGGTCTTCGAACAGCAGAACACCTCCTTACGCGTTTCTGGGAGAGCAGTTGTCAGTTCTTGGCTCTCCCGCAATAAAAACGTTGCCTCAGACTTCTTACTGAAAGCATCTCTTTTTTTTTCCTTCTCCATTTGGAGTACTGCCACGCTGGTTTTTGTGAGTCTAGATATGGAAGGCTAAAACAGCATCTGGTGCTTTAGTATGCAGTGGCCAGGAAGAACAGCAGACACAATTGCCCACTGCCTTCTTTTTTTTTCTATAGAGCTGCTGCTGCTTAAAGCACAGCTACCAGCTCAGATGCAGCTGTCTCCTTAAGCCCGTTTGGTGGCATTGAATTACTGAAGTTAGCCAACTCAGTTTCCTGGCTTCAAACACCACTGAGGGTGGTTGCTGTTTCTGTGTGTCCCTAGATATTCAAGTGAAAGAACTGGAGAAGCGTGCCTCTGGGCAGGCATTTGAGCTGATCCTTGGTCCCCGCTCAAAAGAAGCAGCCCCAGAATTCCCTCTTTCTCCTCCAAAAAAGAAGGATCTGTCATTGGAAGAAATCCAGAAGAAACTGGAAGCAGCAGAAGAGAGACGCAAGGTATGATAGAAGCAACAGATTGAAGTGAGATCTGCAAGTAGTGGGTTTTTTTTTGGTGTTAAATGCAGCTTTGTTCTTAAGACAGGTGGTTAGTAGTTTATTTATGGTACTATATTATGAATATTAATTCACCTTTGTCAGGAACTCAGGTTTGTTCTTACAAAGCTTTATTCCCAAAATGGTTTTGAGTGATCGCTTGAAAAGTGGGAAGGACTGTAGCTGGGAGGGGATGCTGTTTCAAGAAAGATGTTCCTGAGTTTTAGTGGTACTGTTAAGGGCTTGCTTTCCTCTACAAAATCAAGCAGTGAATCTATAATTGGAAGCCTTGTGAATACAGTATCTCAAGGTAAGTTTCTGCTGTTGAGACATGGTTTGGAGTCCTTAGCTCCAAAGGTTTACTGTGTGAAGTGCAGTCTCTGTGTCCAGAGCCACAGTAACCCACCACTCTGAGAAGCAGGAGTGTTCTAGAGACGTCCTGTAGCTGTTAACATCAAATATCCTGCTGTGGTTTAACGTGGCAGGCAGCAAAACACCATGCAGTCATTTCTTCCTCCCCCAGCTCCCCCTTCCCAATAGGATGGGAGAGAGAGTTCGACAAAAACAAGAAGCAGGACTCAATTTGAGACAAAAAAAAATGACCTAAGGTAGAGGAAAAGGAAGAGGGGAAAAAGGGTTATAGTTATGGTCACCGTTTAGGTGTGTATGTATAAGACAAGTCATAGACAAGCAGTTGCTCACCACCACTCACAATGAACTTTGCTGTTCTTTACTTTGTGTGATGTCATGTGGTATGGAATATCCCTTTGGCTGCTTTAGGCAGACTATCCTGGTTCTGTCCCCTTGCAGCTCCTTGTGCCCCCAGTCTTGCTGGCACTACAGTAGGAGAAGCTAAGAGAACTGGAACGCCCTTGCTTCTCTACAGCCCTTCTTAGTAACAGCTAGAAACGTTTTTATGTTATCGATGCTGTTTTTCTCCTAAAATCAAAATGTAACATCATACCAAACATCACTGAGAAAAACAACTGTCTGCTGAAAAGAAGACTTACCCACGCTCTGTCTTAGGGGAAGTATCCCACTTGTCAAGACTTAAGTTACAATAGATGTTTGCTTTCCTGTGTGGTTTGTGATAGTGAAGTATGGGCTGTGGGGGTGGAGAAAGTACCAGGGAGCTTTGTGTTGTGTCAGGAAGTTATGTTGTTCTGGGAAAACAGCAGAAAATCTCTGCTCAGAAATTGCAAGCACAAGGATTGTAGTTGTCTTCATTCATCTGTTTTTATGTTCAAAACACACGTGGTCTGTTTTTAGTCTCATGAAGCAGAAGTCTTGAAGCAGCTAGCTGAGAAGCGGGAGCATGAAAAAGAAGTGCTTCAGAAAGCAATTGAAGAGAACAACAACTTCAGCAAAATGGCAGAGGAGAAGCTGACCCACAAAATGGAAGCTAACAAAGAGAACCGTGAGGCACAAATGGCTGCCAAGCTGGAACGCTTGAGGGAGAAGGTATGTGAGGAGTCCTGGCTGCGTTAGGGTGGGAATGTCAATAGAGATAGAGTGCAGTAGATGTCCAAGTGAGAGAGTAAGCAGAAACCCTTGGGTGTTCTGTGGTGTTCTGATTTTTGAAATAAGATCATTAAATCCACAAAGGACTTTGTGGAAATGTTCCTTTTGGGGGAGGAGATGGGGTGACAGTGGGCTGCTTGCTCTCTCTTTTGAGAAGCTTCATTCTGTAGTCTTCTTCAGTGACCCCCAGCAGGAATCCTGCTGTGAGCTGGGGGCTGGGAAGCCAGCTGGGGCTTGCTCTGCTGTGTGCCCTGCCTCCGGGCCTGGGGGGCTGATGCATCCTGCTCGTGTCTTTCAGGATAAGCATATTGAAGAGGTTCGAAAGAACAAAGAAGGCAAAGACCCCGGTGAGGCCGAAACCAACTGACTTCATTCTGGAAACTGACATTCTCCCCCTCCTCTAAATATCCAAAGACTGTACTGGCCAGTGGTTTTGCTTTTTTGGTTTTGTTCTTTTAAGTTTCTAGAAACTGATGTAGAACTGTAAAGTTAGATCCAAACTGTATGCTTTCTTTGGGGACTAGAGGGGAGACCTTACATGTTTCACTTTTTCTAAGGTTGTCTTTCCAGTGTAGCTATCTTGTTGCATCCTTTTCTACTCCAGAGCGCTTGCTGCTGGATTGATGGCTAGTACTGTATCAGCTCTGTAAGACATTTGTGAAAGGAATATGTAGTATACTGTTCCATGCTGAATATCTGTTACACTTCAAAAATCTGACTGTCCCAGTCTTTTAAAATACTGCTGTAACTGAGTGACTAAATAAAGCTGCACAGTGCTGTTATCATGAGAATGATTTCTGAAAGTGACATAAACAGTTGGCTGAGGCCTGCAGCAGGCATCCTTACCCAGCACTGGGTGGAAAGCCCTGTAACAGCACTTTTCCTTACATCCATGGGCATGCTGCATAACTGGCTCTTCCCTAGAGCGCTTTCATTGTCTCAGTTTTACAATGAGAGCTTTGTTTTGGCACCTCAGCGGTTGTCAGCTGTTGTGTTTTTGTTGAAATGGTTTAGAACCACCTCCCTTCAGATGCTGATGCTTCAACAAACACATCTTTGTTGCCACATGACTCTGATCTGACCCTTGTGTTTTTTGGTGAGGCTTTCTGGGTGATGACTTGTGCTATTGAACTGGGACTTGTGTACCACTTCCTGCAGTGTCACAGAGTTTTGGTAAAAGCCAGACCTGTTCTGTGTTGGCATCGTGTGCCTCCCCCCAACAGGGAAAACTGTTTAGGATTGTTTTCAGTGTGATGTCTGCTGCAGATGTGTTGGAGTGAACTGCTGCAGGGTGAGTCTGGAGATAGCTCCTGCCCACGGAAATGCATGCCATGTTTGTTTCACTGGGAAGTGAAGCAGATACAACTGTACTTGTGCTGTGAGTAAAGATGCTTTCTAGAAGGAGAGCTTCATTGTTGTGCAGGTGCTTTCTTAAAAGACAAAAACCCATCCTTCCTTCAAGGCTTGAGCCTGGCACATCCACAAGAATTCATGCTGCTCTGCAGTAAAGACAAGATCACAGTTAGTGTTGAGTAAATAGCCACCCCCCCTTCTCATTGTGAACAGTGTTCTGCTCTGAGATATCCCATCCTGCCTTTCCCCCAGCTGTGTCCTTGATGTTTGAGTCTTGCTGCTGTGTTTGTTTGGCTTTACTTCATGCCTGGATCATCTGACACCAACCTTTGACAGTTTAATAGAGGGTGGAAAACAATGTGCCTGAGAAAAAGTACCCCTAATGCTGGAAGCCCCCTGCTCTTTCCAAGGGGCAGGAGAGAAGGATGACAGTGCTGCCAGGACCCAAGTGGCACTAGGAGCACAAAGGCATTTAAAACATGAGTTTCTGGCTTGCTAAAGGCTGTCAGATGCAAGCTGGGGCCCTTCTGTTCCTGTTTTAGTTCTGTCTGTGGCTTCTGGTTGTGAGCATAAATGGAGCTGAACTACGTGGGGAGGAGCTGTGAGGTGGGAGTGAAGTCTGGGGAGGTGAGTACTGGGAGAGGGGATAATCTGAGGAAGGAGAAGGAGAATGCTGCCCTTGTGCTCAGGCAGGAAACTGGAAGAAATGCCTTCTCAAAGGGGGAAGAAAATGTTTAAAAAGGGCTGCATGAGCTCTGCTGCTTGATGGTCTGTGATGCAGTAACGAGTTACAAAAGTGATGGAGCCTTATTCTAGGCTGAATAGAATCGCAGAATGGCCTGGGTTGCAAGGGACCTCAAGGATCATGAATCCCCAACTCCCTGCCACACGTAGGGTCATCGACCTCCCCATTTTATACCAGACCAGGTGACCCAGGGCCCCATCTGATCTGGTCTGAACCCCTCCAGGGTTGGGGCATCCATGGCCTCTCTGGGCAGTCCGTTCCAGCACATCACCCCTCATAGTAAAGAACTTCCCCCTGACATCCAACCTAAATCTTCCCTCCCTCAACTTAAAACCACTTCCCCGTGTCCTGCTATTCTCTGCCCTTTCCAAGAGCTGACTCCCCTCGTTTATAGGCTCCTTTAGGTCCTCAAAGGCTGCCATGAGGTCACCCCACAGCCTTCATTTCTCCAGGCTGCATAAGCTCAGTTCCCTCAGCCTGTCTTCATAGGGGAGGTGCTCCAGCCCTCTGAGCATCTCTGTGCCCCTCCTCTGGACCCTCTCCAACAGCTCCATGTCTTTCTTGGACTGGGAGCTCACAAGAGCACAGCAGAGAGGAACAATCCCCCCGTCCCTGCTGGCTGCCCCTCTCCTGATGGAGCCCAGGATACCCTTTGCTTTCCGAGCTGCAGGAGCACCCTGCTGGCTCACGTGAAGTCTTTCATCCACCAGGACCCCCCAAGTGCTGCTCTCAAGGACTGCTCCTTCTTATCAATACCTGGGATTCCTCCGACCCAAATGCAAAACCTCGCGCTTCACCCGGGTCCATCTGCGAGCGAGATGGGAGTAAGGGAGAGGGGAGAAATGAGAGTAAATGAGAGGATGCAACGAACGAGGCTTTCCGATGGGCGGAGACCGAGGGCCGCGCTGTCCCCTCCGCACCCCCGCGGGGCGGGGCGGGCCCGGCGCCGCGGAGGCTCCGTCGGAACCGGCGCTCCGGGGCGAGCTCCGCAGGTGCGGGAGGGGAAGGGGGAAGGGGAGGGCCCGGGGTTGGGATGGAGCTCCGGGGGGAGCTGGGAGGGGGGGGCCGTGCCGAGCTGAGCCGAGGAGCTGGGCTGGATTGATGGCGGAGAGCGGTTGTGGCTGCGGTTGCATCCCTGAACGGGATCCGGTGGGTGGGAGGATGCTGCTGGGTCAAGGAAAGCTCCGCAGGAAATAAAAGGGGTTAGAGGCAGCGTTGGTGACATTTCCCGGGTGTGTGGAGGCTGTTTTTTGGAGCTCAGGCCGGGTTAGTGGCTGCTGGCAGTGTGTGAACCTTGCTCTGCTCAATAGCCAACGCTGCTTCAGGTTTCACAGCCAGGAAGAGCTTTGTAGATTAAGTCCCGCTCCGACAAGTTTCTAAGAGCCTGTACCGTGCCCCGTGCAGGGCTGCTCTGGGCACAGATTTCATCTGGCTTCACCCCAGCAGCTCCGGGGGACGACCTACAGCAGAATTGTCGGGGTCCGGAGCCGGAGCTGAGCCATCTCCCCACTCACGGACACAGGGCGAGAGCTCCGTGCAACACCAGGGCTTTGTTTTGGAAAGATTTGGTCGGATCAGCCTCACCCAGGCACTGTTCCGCTTTTGCCGGCATCTCCCTGGCAGCCCTGCGGCTGTTTCAGATCAGCAGCTCCGCGAGCAGGGGACGTTCACAAAGTTGGCTTTCCCCGGGCGCCCTGCCCGTGTCACAGGAGGTCGAGCAAGGACAAGGGTCGCCCTGTGCCAGTGGCTGCTCTTGGTGCAGTGTCTCGGTCACCGGGCAAGGTGGGGAAAGAGCATTTAACAGGGAAGCCAAGCAGCAAACAGCCAATTTTTGTCTGCATTTCTACTCCTCAGCTTCAGGCAGGGGTGAGTTCTGCACCTCTGTGCTCCATTTGGATGAGGAAGTTCTAGAGGTGGGTTTTTTTTCTGTTCTTGCTGCTGTTGTTTCTTGTTTCTAATTCCAGTCCCATCCCCTCCCCCTCCTATTTCCAAACTTTGAAGGGCTTTTCCTGGCTGAGCCACACTTAAAATGACCGAACTTGGCAGGAGCTGAGGCTTGAAGCAGCACCGGAGCTGGGTTGGTTTCTTCCAAACTTGTCTGAGCAAGAGTGGGTAACGAGTGGGGTGGGGGATCACCTCGAGCAAGTTCTGCTCTGTTCAGTCCTTAAAAGTGCTGTGAAGAGGCAGAACAAACTGGCGAGGCTGCCTTTATCTCGGTAGGGACAGCAGCTGCAAAAATGTAAATAGGGGAAGCTTGCTCATAGAGATTACTCTGCTGGACATCAGTGATGCAACCGGACAAACTCACTCAGGCTGCACTGCCTTTGTGTGAAGCCACATGGAAAATGTGGAGCTGGGAAACGACGGTGAGAACTCAGCCCAGCTCACTCACATGTCCCCATTCTGATGCCGCAGTTATTTGTGCTCTCAGTGGTGATGGACAGCTGCTCATGGGACATTGCTCCTCACTGCTTGAGAGCACAAATGCAAGCAAGGGAAAGCTGGGGCTGCTGCTGGAGGGGGATGTTGTTAGAACATCCTGAACTGCAGGGAGGGGGTGAACTGAACTTAACTAGGAGCCAGTGTGTCCTGGAGGGTTAATTACAGTGTTAATTAGTGTACCTCTCTGCTCTTCCCTACATGCAAGCATCCCTTCCATTCCATCATGTCGCAGTGTTGGGGTGATTCTGTTATTTCAGCTGTGATGAGGCCGCTCCTTAGTCAGGGAGGGAGGGGAGGGAAAAAATAAAACTAAACACGCCTTCAAGACAGCTTCTTTGCTGAAGTCATTATGAAAGCCCACAGCAGAGCTGTCTTTTCATCTCCAGGTGCTTTCGAGCAGTGGAGCTGCAGTGTGGCTGTGCCATGGCAGAGAAGCTCAGCCGCCTCTTCATCAGCATGCGCCAGGTCCCGCAGCTGCTGGCCCCACTGCCCACCACTGTCAGCAGCTCAGAGGTGCCGAGGGTTTTCTGGAAGCCCTACATCCACACCGGTTACCGCCCGGTGCACCAGACCTGGCGCTATTACTTCTCCACGCTCTTCCAGCAACACAACGAAGCCATCAACGTGTGGACCCACCTGGTGGCCACGCTCATCCTGCTGCTGCGCTTCCAGCAGCTCTCCCAGAGGGTGGATTTTGGGCAGGACCCGCACTCCCAGCCGCTCCTCATCATCATCACGGCATCCATCACCTACCTGACGTTCAGCACGCTCGCTCACCTGCTGCAGGCCAAGTCCGAGTTCTGGCACTACAGCTTCTTCTTCATGGACTACGTTGGGGTGGCCATCTACCAGTACGGCAGTGCGCTGGTGCACTACTACTATGCCATCGAGCCCAGCTGGCATGAGAGGATCCGGGCTTTCTTCATGCCCACAGCCGCGCTGCTGGCTTGGCTGTCGTGTGCAGGCTCGTGCTATGCCAAGTACCACTACCACCAGTCAGCGTGGCTGCTGAGCAGGCTGTGCCAGGAGGTGCCCTCGGGCCTGGCCTACCTGCTGGACATCAGCCCCATCGTGCACCGCATCTGCACCGCATCGTCTGCGGGGCACACAGACCCGGCCCTGCTGTATCACAAGTGCCAAGTGCTGTTCTTTCTCATCGGTGCCTTTTTTTTTTCCCATCCTTACCCGGAGAAGTTGCTCCCTGGGAAATGTTACTTCTTTGGGCAGAGCCATCAGATCTTCCACGTCTGCCTGGTGCTCTGCACGCTGGCGCAGATCGAGGCTGTGGTGCTGGACTACGAGTCCAGGCGGCACATCTACTCCTTGCTGCAGGGTGACCTGGCACAACACTTCTCTGCCCTGTGCCTCTTCACCGTGACCTGCTCTGTGCTCACAGCTGCATACATGGCACGGAAGGTGAGGGACAAGCTGAGCTTCAAAGAAGACTGAGAGCTGGGGTGGAGCTGGGGAGATCTTAAGAGAGGAGGAAGGAAGCGCTTTGCAAACTGCCACTTGGCTCTGCTTTATCCAGGGAGGAAGAATAAGAGCTGCTCATCATTAATTCAGAATGAATCCCATCTTATTCTTCAAGTAGTGCACTGGTTTAATTCCGATGTCTGAATAAACAAGTAGGACAGTGTGGCAGTGTGGTGCAGCCTGGTCTCTGCTGAGCCCTGTGTGGTTCATCTCGGGGGTCCCCACAGCCGTCCCCTCCTCCCCACCTCAGCAGCAGCAGTGGGGACAGCACCCAGCCCTGGGTGCCCTGAGCATGGCCCCTCCAGCCTTACCCTGCTTGTATCCCTGTGTCCCCAGGAAGGCTGTGGGGAGCAGCGTGCTGTGGTGCAGGTGAACAATGAGCACTGCTCCCATGCCTTGGCCAGTGATGTTATCTTGGTTGCTTTTGGTGAAGCCATGCTGCTTTTCCCAATCCCCTGCTTCCCTTGGTTGGTAGTAGTTTCCAGGAGGATTCACTCCATTGCTTTCCTGGGGTCTGACATAGATCTGGTGGAGGCTGAGCTCTGCACCCCCTACAAAACAGAGAGGCACTGCCTCAATGGGGTGAAGCACAGCACCTGGACCTGAGAAGCACAGAGCAGCTGCAGAGCCACAACTGCTGCCCTCCTGCTCTGGCACAGCTGCTGCTGCTCAGTGCCAACTGCCTTTTGTTTGAAGATGCTGAGGTACAGCAGGTTGGGTATTTCTTGGCCATAGGAATGAGATTTAAATGTCACCACCTTTCATCTACAAAATTCACACGTCAGGAAGTCCTGAACGTTACTGAGCTGTCTCTCACCATGAAGCAGCTCAGCATGAAGGGTTGGGTGCCCTGCTGCCTTACAAGGAGCTCTTTGCAAGGGAGTGAGGAATAAAGGACATGAAATTCCAGGTAGACATGTCACACACTGTCTGAGCTTAAAAACAACCGATGACCAAAACCCACCTTAACCCTTCAGTATAATGCCAGGGCATCCTCAGAAATAGTGCTTGGGAAAGCAGACCCAGCAGTCTGCACCTCCTGGTTTGCATGGCTATCACAGAAAATAGCAGTTGATTCCTGGAAGGTAAATAACTCCCAATGATGGTACTCCGCAAGGAGATAGTATAGGGGATGGTATATTTTAAGTAGTTCTATATAAACAGCATACAGATAATACAAAAGAGAAGATGGCTCACCTTTATGATGACAAGGCTCGCAGGGGACTCCACATGGGATGGATCTCCAAGAAGAGAACCTTCCCTGGTGGTGGTCAGCCCTTAAATGGGGTTTGGGAGAGGTGGAACCAGGCTCCACCCCTTCCACTCACACAGGTATATCACCTTCACCTGTACCCCCATGGCTGACTCGGTGCTCACCTCAGGTGACCGATCAGTGGTTCAGGCCGTGATTCAGCAGTTCCCATACAATTCCACACAGCAGTGCTGAGAATGGTGGAGTGCCAGCAGTGTTTCTCTACACAGCACTCTGCCATCTGCCCCCTAACACAGCACCTCTGCATTTTGCAATCGTGGACGATACTGAATAGTGTGATCGTCCAAATTTGTCAGTATTGCAGTTCATCCTTTGTGACCCTGAAGTAACCATGGAAACTGAACCATGGGAGTGAGTGTGTGCTATGCTGAGAGCCCGCAGCACGTCGCTGATGTCTGTGCTCTCCTTATCCAGTTGGTTGTTGTGGGTCAGACAGATTGAGCAGGAAATAAAAATCAATTCTGTACATAAAGTGCATATTGCTGATGAGTAGGAACGAAAAGGTCCTGGGAGAATATTTCCCCAATCAAAGGAATTTGATGGAAGTTTGACTCCGAGCTAAGAAAGCCCTGTTTAGTAGTTGGATAAAGCTTGGAGGGTATTTGCAGCAAATCCAACTACACTAGAAAGCAGTGCTCTGTCCTCCTGGCACTGCTCAGTGCTGAGTGTTGGTGTGACAGCCTGTGTGAACAGTCATAACTGCAAGGTACCTGCACCAAAGCACAGAGCAGCACGTCGCTGCTGTGAAGTTGTCACTGGATGCTTCTAATGCTTCCTCTGACTCTTGAGATTTTCAAACAGAGCTTCGGCACCTCTGTAGAGGTGGGGAGGTGTCTGTGGACTGCTTAGGTGGATGAAGATCCCTCTGTAGCAGCAGCAGGAGGATGCCCCAGAGCCTCTGCAAGTGCTTACCAGGGATCACTGGTGGCACAGCCGGAGCAATCGAGTGCTTCCCCACGCTGCCACCGAGCTGTGAAATCAGACGTGACCTATTGACTGACCCTCAGACTGAAATGAAAAGGTATTGATGAGCTCTTCAGAGCTGTTGTAGAGGAAGTGTATTCATCCTACACAGGACACTCGCATTGGCGATGCACTTCAGCAGGGCACTGATCAGAGAAACCTAAAGGAGCATTACAGTGCCATATTTCAGCCTCACGTCGGGCTGCTCGTGGACCTGGCCGTCCCTGCCACGTCTCTGCCTGCACAGGGAAGCTCTGACACAGCAGGTGTCCCTCTTTCCTTTGGAAGGAGCAGCTGAGGTTAAAAGAGAGCGTAACTGGAAGGAAGCTCGAGCTGTGCGTTTTTCATTTCTAGCCTTTATTTCAATGTGATTTCCCTCCCCCCCCCCCTCTGTAAATGTTAATTTGGTCACTTAAACTGTGCTCAGAGCTGGAGCAGACAGACCAACAAATTGATTTTCTCCTCCCTCCGTCCCCAGCAAATATAAATTCAAATGTGCAGAGCCTGCACTCCCCCAGCTGCACCGGTGGTGACATAATACCGTTCATAACACAAAATCAGCGCACACGGATGGAAGATGTCAGGGGTTGTCACTTGTCACTGGATACCATAGAGCTTAATTGTACACGTTTTTTGTAAAGAAAGGTATGTTTGACTTTTAATGTGCTGTTTCTTTTAATTTGTTTATCTTCTCTGATGTCTAATACCTATTTGTCTGCCAATGTGAAAGCGCATTTTCGTGTTTAATAGCGGTCTTAGCGTAACACTTCCTCTGTAGTCAGCGGTATTGCAGCCACAACAATTTAACATCCATCCACCTGATTAATATTCTTGTTCTACAGTGTGAAAACTAATTACATTTGAACTGGAAACTCTGTGGTAAATGACCTACATCCTAAAAAAACCAGACGATTCTGTTTCTAATGTCTTCTGAACAGAGTAAAGTTATATCTACAAGCAGATCAGACACATCAAGCAGAGGGGATTGGACTGGCGATGGGGATGGATTTATTTCTTTAGCATTGACATCCACAAACAAAAAGCAGCTGGTTGCTCTCAATCATATGCTTAAGAATACTTTTAAAAACGTATCACTGCAGTTTTTATTGTGCTTTATTTCCTCCCGGGATCCTAAGTGCAACCAGGTTTCACAGCAGAACGTTAACTGGACAGAACCATCGCTTGAGCTGCAACACAGAGCTCACAACATCGAAAATGTGGGCCAGGAGGTATTACTCTGTTTGTCTGCAAATAATAAATCAAACCTCACCACCTTCTCGGGGATCCTAAGATAAACATACCACTCTCACAGTGGGATCTATTGGATGATGGGGAAGCTGATCTCAGGATGCCAGGTGAGGCAGGCAGTGTATTTTCCACTGTCTCAGACGCACAGGGTGTGCTGCGTACCTCAGTTACATCCTTGTTCGGGTGTCCTTTAATGATAAATCAGACTCAGGTGGACGATGCATTTCTTTGTCTTGCAGCTGAGAAGTAATAATGCTTACAATGCCAACGAGGAGTGTCATGTTGCAACTGATGCTATGGGATGGTGTCATTTTTTTGGTAATGAGTTAAGGAAGGGCTGCAGCTTTCACAATATGTGATGCTTGTTCTGTCATGTGTTCTAGTGTTAAGATGGCACGATAGCCATGGGAGACTGGAATTTCCTTGGAGGCATTTTGGAGGAGGTCCACATCCACTCCACTATTATTGGGAAGATTTGGCTAACCATCCTCTTCGTGTTCCGAATGCTCGTCCTCGGAGTGGCCACCGAGGACGTCTGGAATGATGAACAGTCAGAATTTATTTGCAATACTGAGCAACCTGGCTGTAGGAACGTGTGCTATGATGAGGCCTTTCCCATCTCTCTCATAAGATACTGGGTCTTGCAAGTTATCTTTGTGTCTTCCCCTTCTTTGGTGTATATGGGTCACGCCTTATACAGACTAAGAGCCTTAGAGAAAGAGAGACAGAAGAAGAAAGCTCAGGTGAGAGTGGAACTTGAAAGCACTGAATTAGAAATGACAGAATATCGGAAAAGGCTGGAGAGGGAACTCCGGCAGCTGGACCAAAGGAAGCTGAACAAAGCACCCCTGCGAGGTTCATTGCTCTGCACTTACGTGATACATATTTTCACGAGATCTGCAGTGGAAGTTGGTTTTATGATTGGGCAGTATCTGCTTTATGGCTTTCGCTTGGATCCCCTTTATAAATGTCAGAGAGATCCATGTCCAAACGTAGTCGACTGCTTCGTATCACGACCAACAGAAAAGACAGTGTTCATACTATTCATGCAGTCCATAGCGACTGTGTCATTGCTTCTAAATGTCTTGGAAATCATCCACCTCGGATTCCGAAAAATTAAAATAGGTCTCTGTGGGCAGGAGGAAAACAAGGACGACCGTGGCAATTTCTACACAAACAAAGCAAAGAAATACTCTGTGATACCCCGCTCTTCTTTGGGAATATCTGCAACTCCTCAAAAAACTCTCCCTTCCGTGCTTAGCGGTTATGCCTTTTTAATGGAAAAGCAAACTGACACTGCCATCTACCCGGTCTTAAACTCTCCTCTCATGTTCCAGTCTGTTCAACATAACCACACAGAAAACAGAGGCAATTACACCCACCACAATCAGGAGAACAAATTGCTGAAGAAAAGGCCAGCTACAAATGCTGTAGCTGGTCAGAGTCAGAACGCTAGCACGCATTGCAGTCAAGGTCTGCTCGGCAGGCCTGGGACTGAAAGGAGTAGTTCCCAGAAAGAAGCTGATCAGAAACACTTCCTTGCTGGTACTCAGAATGCGGATACCACTTCAAGAAGCTTTGCTGAGATGCTGTCGCAGCCCCCTCTGCAGCCTTTCCCTGTTGCCAGCCTCAGAAGACAACACGGGATCGTCTCCTCCTGGACCTGCTCCGCAGCGGCCGAGAGCGCCGGGTCCTCCACAAATTCCCTCCCAAAGAGCAGCAGCAGGAGACGGAGCAGCCTCAGCACGAGCCAAGGCCAACTGCCCCCCAAAGCCGACACCCGGCACCCCAGTCGCCCCAACACCCCTGACTCGGTGGGGGAGGCCAGCACTGGCTCCAAGCAGAGCCGGGGATGTGGCAGCCCTCAGCCACTGCCCTTGTCCGGGCGCCTGTCGCTGTCGAGCAGTGCGAGCAGTCGGAGGGCCCCCACCGACCTGCAGATATAGCACGGCTGCCCGAGCAGTGTGCTCAGATAACTGCTGGACTTTGTGATAGAAGCAGAGCAGCTAGGAGCAGCTTCCTCATTCAGCTTTAACCAACTCCTCTGCAGAGCTTAAGATAGAAGTTGTGCAGCCCTTTGCTTTTAGCTGAGTAACTTTTGAATCTTCTGCTTTCTTCGCTGGTGATGGAACGATGGCTTAAACCTCTCTTGCCAAGCTTCTGCATTAACCCCCCAGCTGAAAAGGAAAACGTACATCATATAAATCCACATACAAATCCACACAGGAGGAGGAGTCAGGATTAGAATTATAACAGGTAACACATAAGCCGGATAAAAGTAGAAGACAAAATTACAGTCTAAAAATGTATTTTATGAAGACCAGTAAATGAAATCAGGTGAAAGAAGGCACTGAGAGAAAATCATCATCAATAAATAACATTTCTTAACCTAAGAATTCAAACACACAGCTGATGGCTGTTAGAAAGAAAAACATCAAATACATTCTGCAGTTCAAACTGTTGAATATGAAATGAACGAAGTGTTCGATCCACAGCACTGATTTAACTCCACAATACACATCATCTTCAGCATTATCACCGCTGTCTCCTCCAGCAGAGGAACCAGAGGATTGCAGTCATAGGGGTTGGAGATCTGTAGGGTGGGCTATGAGAAAGAACAGGAGCCAGGAAACCAGAACAGAAACCAGAACAGTGCTTTTGCTCGCAGCCATTTGGCCGCATCCACATGAAGTGTGGGCATCATTAAAAGCATCCTCTGTACATTTTCCTCCAGCAGCTGTTGTTTCCATCTCTGTTCTCATTCTGTGTGCATTCCCAGCTCAGTGTAACTCTGTGGATGCTGCAGGCTCTGACACCACGGACACATAACGGGTACCGGTGCCATTTTGCTCATTCTACATTGAATTCCTATGGTGTCTGTGAGCCATACCTCGTGCTGGCACACGTTTCATATTTGACACCTCAATAATAAAACAAGCACGTGTTCACTGCGTGAAGGGGAGAAAGACAGCACTGTGTGTGGCACGCAGTACTCCTCTACCAGCTCGAGAGCCTGGCAGATGAGGAAGGACGCCGAATGGCGGGTGCGGGGTGGCGGGTGTGGGGCTGGGGGCGGCTGCTTTCCTTGTGGTTATGTCCTTGAGGTTCACTAAGACCAAGTGCCGGGTCCTGCACTTTGGCCACAATAACCCCATGCAATGCTATAGGCTTGGGGCAGAATGGCTTGAAGACTGTAGAAAGGAAAAGGACCTGGGGGTGTTGGTTGATGCTCGGCTTAACATGAGCCGGCAGTGTGCCCAGGTGGCCAAGAAGGCCAACGGCATCCTGGCCTGGATTAGAAATAGTGCAGCCAGCAGGAGCAGGGAGCTGATCATCCCCCTGTACTCAGCTCTCGAGTACTGTGTTCAGTTTTGGGCCCCTCGCTACAAGAAGGACATTGAGGCCCTGGAGCGTGTTCAGAGAAGGGCAACAAAACTGGTGAGGGGTCTGGAGCACAAGTCTTATGAGGAGTGGCTGAGGGAGCTGGGATTGTTTAGTCTGGAGAAGAGGAGGCTCAGAGGAGACCTTATTGCACTCTACCACTTCCTGAAGGGGGGTTGTGAGGAGGAGGTGGGCCTCTTCTCCCTGATAAATAACGACAGGATGAGAGGGAATGGCCACAAGTTGCGCCGGGGAAGATTTAGATTAGACCTGAGGAAACATTTTTTTCTCTGAAAGAGTGGTCAGGCACTGGGATGGCCTGCCTAGGGAGGTGGGTGAGGCACCATCCCTAGCGCTGCTCAAGAAGCGTTTAGATGAGGTGCTAAAGGATTTGATTTAGTAGTTGGGTAGGGATAGTGATAGGAGGATGGTTGGACTAGATGATCTTGTAGGTCCTTTCCAACCTTATGAACCTATGAACCTATTTAGTAGTTCAGTGGGTAGGGATGGTGATAGGAGGATGGTTGGACTAGATGATCTTGTAGGTCCTTTCCAACCTATGAACCTATGGGGCACTGAACCACGGCTCTCACGTCCAACACTGGGAGGAGGGGGGAGGGCACCGCACATGCGCAGATCACCGGCATCCGGAAGGCCTCCCCGGCCAATCAGCGTCCGAGTCGAGAGCGAGGCAGGGGGCGGGATTTCCGGCCCCGTCGCCATGGCAGCGGTAGGAAGCCGGGGCGTCATAAAGGAAGCAGGCGCGGGCGGTGCGGGTGCTGCGGGGTAGATGGCGCACCACAAGGTAGGCGCTGCGGGGCCGATACGGGCGGCGGGGCCCTCCCGGTGCTTCCCTTCGGCGGCGGGGCGGGGCCCGCTCCGAGCCGCCTTCGTAGGTAGGGGTGCGCCGGCGCTCTGACCGTGTGGGCGTCCTCCTTCAGGCCGCGGACTCGAAGCGGGAGCAGTTTCGGCGCTACCTGGAGAAGTCGGGGGTGCTGGACACGCTCACCAAGGGTAAGGCGGCCCGGGGGCCCGTAGGAGCGGGATCTGAGGGCTGGGTGGTGTGGGGGCTCTGCACACCCGTGGCTCTGCTCGGGTGTGGGATGGGAAGCTGGGGTGCTCCTCTTGGAAGGCACTGTGTGGGGTTTGGGAGCTCATGGGGTTTGTGGAAGTGGCTGTGTCTCTCAGGGTGAAATCGTGCCTCATCTGGAGTATTGTGTCCAGTTCGGGGTGTGAAAAAGACAGGGATCTCCTAGAGAGAGTCCAGCAGAGGGCCATGAGGGTGATAAAGGGTGTGGAGCATCTATTATGAGGAAAGGCTGAGCGACCTGGGTCTGTTCAGCCTTGAGAGAAGACTGAGAGGGAAACAGATCCATG
Organism: Cyrtonyx montezumae; assembly: GCF_038088225.1. Lineage (NCBI taxonomy): Eukaryota > Metazoa > Chordata > Aves > Galliformes > Odontophoridae > Cyrtonyx > Cyrtonyx montezumae. The sequence goes on from NW_027072036.1 coordinate 3,547,292, forward strand.
ACTGTAAATATCTAAAGTGCATGAGGCAAAGGGACGAGGCTGGACTCTTCTCAGCAATGGGGCAAAGGGAAATGGCCACAAACTGAAGCATAGGAAGTTCCACGTGTGTGTAAGAACTTCTTCACAGTGCAGGTGATAGTGCACTGGCACAGCTGCACAGAGTTTCCCTCTCTGGAGATATTCAAGACCCACCTGTGCAATCTGGGCTAGAAAGCTGCTTTGGCAGGGCTGTTGGATTTGATCTCTAGAGGTCCCTTCCAGCCCCTGTGATTCAAACTCAGCACACTTTTCCTCTTCTTACAGCTTACTGCCCTTTAGATTATCCATATGTGTTCTCAAGTGCCTCCCAAAAGCATGCTAATACTCCTGCTTGGTAAAGCACACAGCTTACAGAGTGCAGCAGCTGTATGGTGCAGGGGGTGGGCTCTGTGCTGAGCCTTCCCCAGGTGTGTTGGGGCCCTTTGATTTCCTGTAGGTGTGGCTGTGCTATTGCAGTGCACAGCATCCTGTGGGTCAGCAAAACAAATGTTCCTAGCTCTGTGGCAACCTAATTTTGTTTCTAACTTAGGTTAAAAAAACTTAACTGTGCAATCAATGTGGCTCAAACTGGGAGGAAGGCAGTTAAGCTCCCTGCAAGTAGTACTTGAGAGGCATTTATAAAAGCAAATGTTTGGAAGTGTGTGCCCCTGCACTCATTTGCACTCATTTTGTGTTCTGTACTTAAATAGTCAGATCCTGTGGTTAGAGGATCAAAAATGTCTCTTCTGCCCAACTGTTGAAGTGTGGGGTGGTGTATTTCCTCCCGTGCAGCTCTGTCCTAATGAAGGGTATATGTGAGGATTTTCTGAAGTGGAAGAGCACACTGTAAGCATGGCACACAGTGTTCATGTATTCTGGCTGTTGCATGTGTTTTAAAAACTATTTGCATGGATGTCTTAAAATGTTTTATATTTTGTATTTGCAGTGTTAGTAGCCTTATATGAAGAGCCAGAGAAACCAAGTAGTGCACTGGAGTATCCTTTTTGTCCTCTGTAGGTTGTTTCTTGCTGCTATAAGCAGTCTCCTCTGGTTATTTTTTTTTTTTTACTGTCTGGCTACCAAAAGAAAAGGGGTTGGTGTAGCAAAATGTGAGTAGCTGCCCTGTATGTACTGGTGTCTTTCTGTAGAATAAACCAGTGAACTTGGAAAGCTTTCTTATTTTTCCAACTTCATCCTGTAGGACAAAAGCGTGGGAGTAACTTGAGTGATAAATGCTGCTCTGGTCATGTTTATTGCGGCACAAATTCTAAGTTTCTCTTTGTCTATCTGATGAAATACTTAACATCTAAATATCAGCTTTCTGAAGCATCACCTGGGAGCTTCAGCTCCTGAGAGTCCAGAAGTAGAGGCACTTCGCCTGGAAGTGGCGGAGATGAAAGAAAAATATGAAGCTGTGTTGGAAGAAAACAAAAAGCTGAAAGCCAAAGTAAAAGTCTATTTAGTATTCCTAAGTACTTCTGTATTTGACAGGAAGATTACTTGGACACTTATAATACAGCAACTTCCCCTAGAATAACTGATAAATGCTGTTATGTTGTTCAGCCTTGTGGCTGAGGGATATCCCATTCCTTACAGAGCTGTGCATAGCTTCTGATGGGAAACTTTGCATCCTGGAGTATTGTTTCTGATAATGACAGACTCTTTTTGTTTAAAGTGTATGTATGAAGGCAAATTGGGGAGCTCCATCTCATCGTTCGGTCCCACCTGTTTCTGATCTTATGATTCCATAACAGCTCTGAAATGGAGGGTGGGGGGAGGGTAATACATTACAAAGGCTGAATGCAGGAGGTAAACTTGTGTTGGCTCTTGAGCCCTGGGAGAGGTCTGTGGCAGGGTTTTACCAGGGGGAGGACCCTCTTACCTGTGTGGGATATAATTTGTGCTGCAACCATAGCAACTCTGGTGCTCCTGTGTCTCAGGGTGTCACATCTAACTCAGTTCCTCTCTTTGAATCCACAGCTGGCTCAGTATGAACCACCTCAAGAAGAGAAGCGTGATGAATAACAGTTTCTCCCATCGTACCTTGACTTAATAAAGGGCTTCCTGAGAACTGCAGTGCTGCCTCTTCTGTGTGAGTGCTGCGTGTCTCTGTGGGTGAAAGAAAAAAGAACTAGAGTGAGTGTGTGACTGTTTTCTGTGGTGGTTCACCTCATCTCTGTGCTGGAGCTGGAAGAGGGAATAAGGTGATGTGAATTTAAAAGCAAAACAGCCCTCACCAGGCTTTCAGCTCTGCTGCTGGAGGGAAGCTGGGGGGTGGGCAGGGGCTGAGTGCGTGGGGCAGATGAATGAGCGGAGGGGGGGGGGCTGGGCAGTGCTCAATCTTCACGTCGCAGCTGTTGGGTTTCCGGAGCCCTCCGTCACGTGTGGAACGGCTTAACGGCCGCTTCTTGAAGCAGGGCTCGCCCCGCCTCGCCGTGCAACTGCTGCCCGTGGGGAGCGCGGGCCCACGCGCGCAGGTGCCCGCGGGAGGGTGGGGACGCCACGCCCCGCCCCCGCCACTCACGTGCGCCCGCGCACTCATGTGACCCCCATCCGCCTGACCGGAGCGCCGCACGGCGCCGCCTCCCGCGTCCAATCAGCGACGCGCGGTTCTCTGCCAACCAATAGGAGCCGCGAGGGGCGGGGCTCTGCGGCGCAGGCGGAGGGCCGGGCCGGGCCGACATGGCGCTGCAGTTCGGCGGGGCGAGTGCGGCGGGCGCGGCGGAGGAGCCGGCGCTGGTGGGGGGCAGCTTCGGGACGGCGGACTCGTTCCCCAAAGACTTCGGTTACGGAGAGGAGGAGGAGGAGGCGGAGCTGGAAGGCGGCCCGGGGCCTGGCGGAGCCGGAGGCGGCGCGGGCGGGCCCGGGGGAGGCGCGGGCGGGGCGGACTCGAAACCGCGGATTCTGCTGATGGGGCTGCGGCGCAGCGGGAAGTCCTCCATCCAGAAGGTGAGGGGCGGCTGCACCCCCATTTCCCCTCCCCCGGCCCGGCCGATATCGCTGGGCGTTGGGCGGCCGCATCCTCCGGCTGGCGTTGAGGTGCGGTGCCGTGAGCTCCCGCAGCCCCAGGAGGACGAGAACGGGGTGCGGGAGTTGGCGGCCCCGCCGGTGGGTTTTAATGAGCCGAAGAGGACCGCTCTCCTTTGCCCGCAGCCTTTCCAGTGATTTGTCACTGTTTGGGCCTGGTGCCCCCGCGCTGTGTGTGCCAACGCGGTGTTTGCTCTGAAATTTATTTGTTTCTTTTCCTAATTCGTCGGCGATGCAAATAGCAGCTGTCACGGACACAGTTATTGCATTATTCGCAGTCGAAATTTGTTAAACTTAGAAGTTAAGGAGCATCAGCAACCCCAGGCGCCTGCTGGGAAGTTGCTGAGACCACTGGGTGGTGAAAAGTGCAAAAGGGATGCTTAGAAACACAGAGCTGTAGTGAAGAAGCTCAGCACCTCGTAGCACTTTCCAGGCATGCCTGCTGTGCTTGTGTTTGCCCAGTGTTGCTTACCCGGTGTCAGAGCTAGCTGTGCGCTTCCAGATGGATTCTACCACAGCCTTTTCCTTTGCTTTATCCAAGTGGTGTAAAGCCAGAAGGAGTGGGGGTAGATGCTACGTGGCAGAAATGGGATTTGGTCCAGGCTGAGTCCTGGTCGGTCTGAGGCAGCACACTGTGTTGGGAGGGAGGGTGAGCTCATTGCTTTTCAGAGACTCATCTGCTTTGACCTTTGCTCACAATTTCTGTCCTGTTCTTTGTGGGAGATGCTGAGCTCCAGAGGAGTGCTGATTTCCAGAGTGCTTTACAACTGTTCTTCAAATCCCATGGAGCTTTTAGTCCTTGCAGCAGAGCCAGAACCTACCTAAAACTGTTCTCACTTTTCCATACAAACATCCCGCTGTTTAAAACCTCGTTCAGGTCCTGATTTCCTCATGCTTTTGCCTTGAGGAAGTGCATTTCTTTCCCCTTATTCTTAAAAGTCGAGTCTGATGTACTGCTTTGGAGCTCAGTGAGTGCTGTGCTGCTGCCCAGCTGCTTGTCTTGCAGGTGGGCAGAGACTGTGGCTTGTGGTCTCTTTAGGGGCTGAATTCTGTAACTGAAACATCTGAATGTCCTGTTTGCCCAGGAAAGGGCTGAAGTCCCAGTGGGGCTTTCTGAGTACAGCAAGAATAATATATTTCATCACCACTAAGTGGGTTACCAGCCAGCATGGGAGCTGCCAGTGTTCCTGTAGGGTACTTGAAGGGAGAAGGTCAACAAAGGTAGATCAGCTGCTCACAGAAAGCAACAGCTTAGCTATTCCAGTCCCTGGAAGGGAGATGTTATTTTTATACTTTTATTGCACCTCTGGAGCAGTCCAATTCTGTTGGGTCATAATGCTGAGCACCAGACTAAAGCAATTTGCTTAGGACTGGGAACCAGCAGCTCTTAAACAGTTCTTAAGAGCTTGCAGTTGCTCCATTAACACGGTGGCTTTCTACCTGATGTGGTCTGGCTAATAGAGGAAGATGTGAAGAAACTGTGTTAGAAAATACCCAGGATGTCCTTGTCTTTAGGCAGTGACATTACTGACACTTGTAAGAAGGATGGGCTGCATGTTAGTGCTCAGTTCTGGTTGGCAGTCAGTTATGTGCTTGGCTGATGTAGGAAGCTGTGCATCAAGAGGAACAACTGAAGTAACTGTTTGAAAAGCCTTTAGAATGGATAAACCTGTTTGTTAGAAGCTCCGTGGCTTGAATCTCATGATCTCTTTCACTGAGATGAAGTGAAGACTGTTATCTGTGTTCTTTTTAACAGGTGGTGTTTCACAAAATGTCTCCGAATGAGACTCTGTTTTTGGAAAGCACCAACAAGATCTACAAGGACGATATCTCTAACAGTTCATTTGTGAATTTCCAAATCTGGGATTTTCCTGGACAGATGGACTTTTTTGATCCGACATTTGATTATGAGATGATCTTCAGAGGAACAGGTGCTCTAATATATGTTATTGATGCTCAGGTAAATACAAATCCCTAAGAATTATGAAGAAGTTTCCTTTTGCTTTGTGAGAAGAATGATCGGGAGTATATTTTAAGATTGTGAAAGATTCATTATGTCTGGAGGGAGTTGTGTTGGCAATTGCTTTTAGTTTTGTGAATTGATTATGTGGAACAGATACCCCCAGAGGAGACGGTGGGAAGTGGCAAGTACTCTGAGCTTACCTTTTTCTCACGAGCAGTGAGAATCTGATCTGCTAGATGATCTCAATTTCCCAATTATCTCTTTCCTCTGCTTTTGAATGCTGTGAAGTTCATGTAGTGCCCTCGATGTCAAGGGAATGGCCCTGTTAGGTTTCTGGTAGCCTCTAGTGAACTTAGGAATTGCACCGATGGAGAGTACGTGGTTGTTGGGACCGCCTTGGAGATGACTGCTGCACTGTGCTGGGAGTTGAAGCATATCCACCTTTTGCTGTGAAGCCTAGTTTTGTCTAACTGAGCCTTGCGTAGCTAATGAAACAGAATCTAAGCTGCGTGGATTTCTGATTCTCCAAGGTATTCTCTCCTACCAAACTTCTGTTTAATTACAGAAGTGAAATGAAGTTTTTGTGCTGAATGGAGTAGTTATTGAAGATAAAGCCTTTTCATTCATTCCTGCCAAAACTTGTTCACAGGATGACTATATGGAAGCTTTAACAAGACTCCACATCACTGTTTCAAAGGCCTACAAAGTCAACCCAGAAATGAACTTTGAAGTTTTTATTCATAAAGTGGATGGTTTATCAGATGACCATAAAATAGAAACTCAGAGGGACATTCATCAGAGAGCTAATGATGACCTCACAGACGCTGGGCTTGAAAAACTTCACCTTAGGTGGGTTATGTATTCTTGCAAATGTGATCCTGCTGTTGCTTGTATGCATACAGACTAATGGCTTTGACATGTAGTTGTGGAATGGAATTAGGTCGTGTTAATTTCTTAAAACTACAGAATGCTCTGCTGAGTCTTGCCCTATCTGCCTTACTTCAGTCAGGTAGCTAGCCATCAGATTCCATCAGACTTGTTCATAAGCTCATATTCATAATCTGTGATCCTCCTGCCTCGCTTTCATTCTGTGTATGAGGCTGAAATTGTGCAGGTGACCTGGAGAGGTGGGCAGGGAGCGTGTCTGCTGGCACTGCCTGCTGCTGGCTTCAGCACAACTGGTTTGTGAAGCTTAGGCTTGTCTTTGAGGTTTGGCCTGCTTTTTAGGGCACCTTCTTCTGACCCCTGTAAAACAAGATGTCATTTTTTTTCTCTTTTTACTGCTGTTTTGATCCTCGTGGAGCCTGTAAACATGGCCACTATCTCAGTTTTAGTGTGACAAAGTAGAAGGTCAGGAAAAGGACTCTCTGAAACCTAGTTAAACGGTTATCTCCTTTGCCTTAGGTGTTCTGGTAGGCTAAGTGTATTGTGAAAGCATTTGCACAATTTTCCCTCTCTGTTCTCACATCTCCTGCAGATGAGGAGAGCGTGTAGCATTCACTGCTGTCTCTCATAAGTGAGCTTCTTGAAAGAGTGGTTACAGATATTGGTGATAAAGCATCTCTGTTAACTCGTCAGGCTTGAGTGTTAGCAAAACTCATGGATCCCTTCTCTTTTCTTCCTCCCTTTATCTCAGCTTTTACTTGACCAGCATCTACGACCACTCAATATTTGAAGCCTTCAGTAAAGTGGTACAGAAGCTCATTCCACAGCTGCCAACACTGGAAAATCTACTAAATATCTTTATATCGGTGAGTGCTGGTCTTACAGAATCCTAAGTGAAATATGTGGAACAGTAAAGCAATTCCTTCTACTCAGATATTGTATACACGGCTCTAAATTTTGATTCTGTTTTAAGCCTCTGAATTGGTTGTTTAAAATGCTTCATGCTGTTAAGAATGTAAATACATATCAGTTTTACTTGAATGTAAACATTCATCCATATTCTTTTTTTTTTCCCAAAGAATTCAGGCATTGAAAAAGCTTTTCTCTTCGATGTAGTCAGCAAAATCTACATTGCAACAGACAGTTCCCCTGTGGACATGCAGTCGTATGAGTTGTGCTGTGACATGATTGACGTAGTGATAGATGTTTCCTGTATATATGGGTAAGTGATGAGTACTCTTAGGATGAAAGTCCTTAAAAGCTGTAGGGCTTTAGAGTGCAGACTGCACAGGTGCTGCTTGCTGCACCATCTTGCAGTGTGCTGTCAGTTGCTCTGTGGAGCACATTTGTTCTGTGAGCAACTGGAGTAAAGCCAAACGATTTGGGTTAAGTTTGTAATCAGTTTTTTTTCCCCCTCTGCTCGTGTTTGTGGGAACCCATTTGACAAGTGTTTAGTGTAACATATGAGTTTTGCTGTGTCTTGTTTGGTGTGGTCACCCTGGCCTTGCTGGCTGTAAGGTTTGTCTTATTGCTCTGTTAGCTGCAGTTTGTTGTTATATGGCATCAATTCTGAACAGTCCATGGCAGGAGTTTATTGTCTAATGCTCCCATTAAAGTGAGCACTGTGAATCTGCCTGAAGGTTCTGTCCCTGCTGCAGCTCCTTGTGCTCCTATGAGACTTGCCTTAAGTAGTTACGAGATGAGCTCATAGAAATATGTAGAATATGTGACCTCATAGATGCTACAGTCTACATATTTCTTACTTTTAACTTCTTTACGAGCTGCTTCAAGTGACTGAACAGGACAGTACTTGGGTCGGAATCTTGCTGTGATGTATTTTATCAGTGTCTCATGCAGTAGAAGGATGCAGTGCTGAGATGTAACTTTGTTTTTATGGGTTTTGCCTTAGAATCTTCAAACCAGTCACTGGTTACCTTACTGTGGCACTGGGAACTGTGAGATAGTGTGTAGTACTGACTCTTTGGTTTGGAGGTATACTGTGTTACGAGCCCTGTGCATCCCTAGGAAAACTATTGACTAAATTACTGCAGTTGGTAGTTTGTATCCAAGGGATGCATGCTAATAGCTTGCTGGTAACTGTATTCAGTTAATGTAGGCAGGATGGAGCAGAGACTTTTCTTCTGTTTAGGTCTGGCTTTCCTGCAATGTTGAGGAAACTTGAGTAAGAGCATTCCCACCACTTAAATTTGCACTTAAGTGCTGTGCTGAAAGCTCTTCACTTGCTTGCCATCCAGTGTGAACATTATTCTTGCTGCCTTTCACAGGCATCAAGGGTTTGCTCTGGAGTTACTGAAGTGTGCCTTACTAAGTTGTGCCTTGGATTAACTCATTCTTCCTTAGGTTAAAAGAAGATGGCACTGGAAGTGCTTATGATAAAGAGTCAATGGCAATTATCAAGCTCAATAACACGACGGTCCTGTACTTAAAGGAAGTCACAAAGTTTCTGGCATTAGTTTGCATTCTTAGAGAAGAAAGTTTTGAGCGCAAAGGTGAGAGCTTCCCCCGTTTGCATGGCTTTTATCTAATGATTTTTATCAACTATGAGTTATTAATAAGGCTTTGCAAGTCACCTGACTTCCATATAATTACATTTAATTTCTTTTCCAGGAGGAATTTTCTCCCTTCCTAGAAATAAAGAGATCTTATTTTTGTTCTTGTGAATCATCACCTTAATTGATGTCCTCCTGTTGAAATTACTTGTTTAGTTAATGAGGCCTTTGTCATTACCATATGCTACAGTGCTGTCAGTTATTGTGTTCTGCTTGGCAGGGCACCGTGTTGTGATAACCATATTCTCCATTTCCATATCCACCAGTTGACAGTGGTGGGCTAGAAAAGTACATGGTAGGAATGTAGGGCAGTATTTAATGTATTGCAGGCTTAACCAACTGTAGAGTTGCTTGGAACTGTGGGAGACAGTTGGTATGAATGGTCTTATATGTTATGGGATAGAAATGAAATTGTAAGCTCTGATTTTTAAAGTATCAGGCTTGAATGATGTCGATGCTTACCTTGGCATCTATGGGCTGTTCAAAAGGTGATGTATTTTTCTAACTGCACTGAATTTGGTCTCAGAAGTTTTACTCAGCACGGTTAGGACTCCATCAAAGTGGAAGATGATGTTAAAGTGATGGTCAAACTGTACTATCATGTTTAACTGTTCCATGTGTAAAATCTCTTTTGGGTAGGTAGAGCCTTGAGTTGTCCCCTTATCTTCTCTTTAATTAAAGTACAAACCTTGCATTCCAAATGAGCACCTTGCTTCTGTAAACTGAGACAATCCAAATTCTGGCATTAGTAAAACTTGACTGTTAGATCCCACGAATCCAAATTCATACTAAAGCAAGCATCAAAATGGCTGTATATTAAACGAAACATGCATTGATTTTGAAGTTCTGTTGACTACACAAGCATGCCAAGCTGAGTGGTTTTTCCTTTCCCCCTCTCTTCCTTTTTTGACAGGTCTGATAGACTACAATTTCCATTGCTTCCGCAAAGCCATTCATGAGGTCTTTGAGGTAGGTGTTGCCTCCCACAGAATCTGCAACCATCAAGCCAGCACCTCCAGTCTGAAAGCAGTGACTCACAATGGCACGCCTAGGAATGCAGTCTAGAGGAATCCTAAAGACATTGGATAGACTTGTCAGCTCTTCAATCCAAAGCTTTGTGGAACAAGAGAAAAGTAGTCTGAAAGCCTGCAGTGCGTTTCACAGGAGAAGAGCAGCCTTAAAGTGTGGCACCACAGCTTATAACTCGTGTCGGACAGCTGAAACTACTGTAAAAATACTTTGAGGCCAGTGGTGTTAGAGATGTCAGCTTGAAACCACCTCTATCGTGAGCGCAGTGGTATTTCAGTTTGGAGTCCTAATCTGACAGTCTGATTATGACTGATTGCCCCAGTCTAAACTTAAAAATGGTTGAGCTGATTTTAATGTGAAGCACCGATCTGTCGCTCAACCTTTTTTCTTTCTGAGTCGTTTGGTTGGATATCCAGGTTTGTTTAAGTTTAACCTTTTGTCATGCAAAGATGTTGGCACTGTTAGTACTGAGGCTTGTGAAACCCATGCTTTTTGTTGTGTGAGGCTGGTCTCAGGTCAGTCCGGGAAGTTCTCTCTCTCCATAGTTTGCTCGGAGTATCCTTGGGATCCATGCTTGTGCAGTGGATGCAAGGCAGAGCTCTGTTCTCTCAATTCTCTGCTTGGAGAACTGAGCTGTGGTTTCATTTGAAGAGATGATGATGCCTTGCCTTCAGCTGACCCCTCAGTGTGCCCCCTTTGACGGAAGGACAGCGCTAAAATCGGAAATAAATCACCCGTCCTCTTATGCAAAAACGTGGCTGTCATAAATCTGAGTCATCCTATTCACCAACCAGATGTGTGGCTAACTAAACTGCAAGGACTGCCATCTGCTGGAGTGGAGCAAGCAGTCCCAGCCCTTTCTGAGTGGAGAGATGACGGCGTTGCTGGCTTCTGGCAGTGGGATCTCTTTTTATCCTCTGGCTGGTAATCGAGACAAGCTTTAGGGAAGTATCTGGAGGTGTTGTCCATATGTAGGGATTAAATATAAGGGTGCCACAACCTGCTGGTAATGCCAGACACTCAAGGGATTGATTCTGTGTTGTGGCAAACAGCTTCTTGTTTGTCACCGTGCGACCTGAATGGAATTGCATACTTTGTGTTTTTAGGAATGCTGGCCGCTGTGTAATGGGAAATGTATCGGAGCAGTCTTCATTTAATTTATTGGTAATATTGCTGCAGATGTCATATTGTACATCAGCCTTGTTATGCAGTAAGCTTGGCTTTTGGCCTACAAAGATCTCGCCACTTTCTGCCTATCCCTGTGTGTGTATAGGTGTTACAAAGCCACTGGACCAACTGACTCCAAGTGCCACTATAAAGATTCCACAAGAAGGTCTGTAACTGTAAGCGATCTCTGCAACTGTTTGTATTTCTGTGGTCAGACATAACCACAAAACTGCTTCTGTGCTTATAGAGTGGATTTTCATTGAACTATGTACAACTGAATATACATGCATTTACATTAGGGCGTACGCACATACCACGTAAGTGTTTCTCCTTTGTTTTAAAGCTGTTATGTGTACCTAAAGGATTTGCTCCAAATTTACTCGCGTCGAGAGGAGACTTGGCAATTCAGATGCTCTAGTTCAGGTCTCTGTGGGCAGTTATTCTGACCCTGGGCCCCTTTTTGCTAACGGAACTGCAGGGTTTTGTAAGGCTGTGCCACAGGCTTGCAAAGATTGGGTTTTGTGGCTTGCAAGATCTGTGGTACTGTTCAGGTACTCGAGGTGAGGGGAGAAGTGAGAGGCAAGATGACAGGAGGTAACAAGTCATTCCCCTTTTTGTAGTTTTTCATGTTCTGGGTACGTGCGTTCCTCTTTGTCTTCACTGTACATGATTCTGTGCTAATAAAATGAGAAAAGATCAAACTTGTAGCACTGGTTTTTCTGTAAGATGCTTTATGAGTCAAATCAAACAGGGCCACGTTAGTAAGCAAATAAAAATGCCTCGTTGTGTTATCTTTCAAAGAGTCTTTAGAAATCCTACTCAACCTTTGCTTTCCTTTCAACTTAAAGCCGACATGATGCTCTGCATTCAGAAGACAGCTCTGGATGAGAAAGACACGTGTGTGAGTGAAAGCCTTGGGCTGCATGATGAACTTCTGCCTTCTGCTGTGTGTCAGTCTTTTTCTAATTTCTTTTATTTTGTGTTGTGTGTGTGATTGCATTTGAAGGAGCCCCCCCCACGTGGGCTGTGTGAGCTTTGAGCACCCGTGGGCAGCAGATGGCACCCTTGTAATGCAGCTACAAGAAGTCCTTCAGAAATCTTTCCTAAGGAGTAATGTTCCCATTCTTTACCTGCTGAGCTCATGACACGTTGCTATCCTACTTGGCCTTAATTACAGCTGTGTTAATGAATCAGGCTGAGCTTGTTGCAGGCTCAGCTGCTGTTGAGCTGCTGCTCCAGCACTGCCAGTAAAGGTGGAGCAGGTGCAGTCACTGAGTGGTGCTGAGTGCTTCCTTGGGACGCAGTGAGGTTCCTTGATGAAGATTACGAGGTCCTGCTTTGTTTTGTAGCAGGGAACACAGCCATGCTTGCTGCCTGGTGCCTGTGATGGAGGAGGAAAGCTCATCCCAGCTGCTTTCTTCATTTCTCTTTTTGATCCACATTTTTGTGTTAAAATATGAGATTTCCATTCCTGCTTTTTTTTTTTTTTAACCTTTAGATAACATAACTTCTACTTCCCCCAGCAGTTAGCTTGATAAATCAGACCTCGTTATTCTGATTAAGCTCTGAGACACCTGGTCGGGCAGGGGGAGAAAAGCAGTCAGGCATGCTCAGAAGGAAGGGAAGCAGTTCAGGTTGCTGCTCCCTGAAGCAGGAGGTCTGAACGATGTTGGGGGGAGCAGCTGGGGGGGTAGAATAGCAGAGTGTAGGGTCCAGAACAGAGAACCTGAGCTGTGACTTTCCTGGAGGTTGTTTTCAAGGAGTACTTGTGCTTCCAAAATGCAGGAACGAAGCTTGGCTTCAGGAAATGATTGAGAGGAATAATTAACTAGAACTAGAGCAGCCTTTCTAATGGGGTTTTCAAATATATTAGTAGCAGCAGCAAATATCTGGAGTTAAAAACTTCACCTTCAAAATGTGATCCCCTGGAGAGGAGCAGAGTGCTCTGAAGCATGCTGCAATCCCAGGGCAGGATTTCCTTCCTTTGAAAACTGTCTTTCGTGTAACAGGTATGTGCTGGGTCTTTCTTGTTTGTTTGTTTTTCTTTCCTACCTGGAGAGCAGGAGCTATCCCAGTCTGCCCACAGCTCATATCTGATATGCCTTCCTCGGGATAGAGCTCATATTGTTGTTCCCCCTCTCTGCTCCCCTGCTGTCATGTAGGCTTATTTAACTGCTGCTTCTTGATTTGAAACCAGTAAGGAGAAAAAATATATCTCAGTTGATAATTTTACTGCACGTGTTTTTGAGAGACTGATAGTTTTGATGACTGTTGAAAACAAGGAGAAAGCAATCTTTTATGCACTCACTCTTCAGCAGTGACTCAAACCACAAGTCTCACTTCCAGTCCCCACCGATGGAGAGCACTTTGAGCATGTGCCTGTTGGCTGGGACACATGGCACAGCAGTGTGCTCCAGCCATCTTTGGAGCTCTTGCAATTACTTTGAATATCTTTGAAGATGATATCAAAACTCTGTTCAAAAACAGTGTGGAGATCAGCCAGGTGCTAGGCCGGAGCTTTGGTGACTTGGCAGGTGGTCAGGTTTGTGTCAGTTGTCTTTTCCCTATTCATATGCTATTGGATGCAAATACTGATGCTAATTTCTTCTGGAAAATGGCACTGTGTGGAGCTTTGAACTGCAGAGTGATGACCAGACATGTTACCTCGGTGTAGGTTATCTAAGTGTTACTGGTTTCCTTGGTTGGTCTCAGCTGGTCAGTTGGGTTGGCAGTCCTTGATTCCTTCAGCACTGTTTGAGGACTGATAAGAGATCAAAAACAAACAAACAAGAATCCACGGAACTCTCCAATTGACATAAATACTTTTGTTATTTTTAGTTAAGAAAAAAAAAAAGGATCCTCAATCTTCCCCTTGTCCTCTATCAGACTGCCTGATGAAGGCATGGCTCTGAGACAACCATCCACTTTCCAGTAAAGTCCTTGCCTTTTGTATTTCCTAGGGGAGTTCGTCTTCTTCTTATTAAAAGTGAATAATAAAACTCGAAGCTTTTATCCTAATGGGGTTAGGAGGAGATATTCTGCTTTTTATTGCTTTGCTGGTGGTCAGAAAGCCAGATTTGAAACCATTGCAAGACTGGGGAAGAGGTCGTGTTAGAAGGCCAGTGAGAAGCAGCATCTTAAAAAGAGTTTTTTGGATTGAATTCAAAGGTGATTTCTTTTTGCTCCATTCCTTTGTTCAGTGGTGTGGAAGTGGAAAGAGAGGTGGGGGAGTTGTGTGTGTGTTCATCTTTCTGCAGTAGGCAATACTCAGGTGTCTGGAATGAGCTTAGAAGAGCCTGCATTACTGCACCTGTAATGCTATGGGCAGTTACATCTGTGGTAGGAGACAAAATGGACTGATTATATCTGCAAAAACAAACAAACAAAAAGAGATATCAGGCCAGAGAGGGAGAACAGTGATGCTGGTTATTTATTTCTCGAGATTTGAATCAAAACATTTCGACATTGTGTTGATTGAGGGACGTGGTTTAGTGGGAGCTGTCAATGGTAGGTGGATGGTTGGACTGGATGATTTTGTAGGTCTTTTCCAACCTTGGTGGTTCTATGAAACTCTAGAAAGATTTCCCTCCTCTTTCTTCAAATAATCATTCTGTTCTCTGAATCTTTTTTTTATCTACAATGCCTGTTCCATTTGCTACGTGCATGAAACCTTTCCACTGCTGGGAATGGAGCTGAGTGAGCAGTAAGGAGCACCTGAAATCCTTTCCCAGGGGACTGTAATCAACAAATGTATAAACTTATTGTCGTTATTCTTTAAATATACACCAGAATTAGCTACTTATAAATGAGCTCAGCTCAAAACTCTCCACTCCAATGGCTGAATGTGATGTTTAATACAATTTATCAGCAATGAGCTGCTTAGGGCATTGCAGCTGTGTTGTGACCATGCAGCAATAAAGCTCACTGCTGCTTACCTGCTTCGCTGTGCTGTGTTCTGCCCTGGAGCCAGAGCTGGGAGAGGAAATGATGAATACAGCAGAACTGACTTCACAGATCCGCAATTAGAGATGATGCTCTACGTAGTAATGAATGTGAAGTTAAGAAAGTGTTGTACTTTCTATATAAATTCTCATCGTGTGTTGTCACGTTTTGATTTCTGGGCTACTAGGGGAGTTATACTGGGATGCCCACTAGAAAATAATGTCCCGGTGGTTTTCTCAGCTCACAGTGGGTTTGGACGTTTGGTCTCCCCATGACCCAAAGGCCTACAGGCTTTGCCCTCTAGATGGCTGTCTTGTTCTCTCTTGGTGAGTGTGTGATCCGAGGAGTGCCTAGCTGAGTGTCTGCAAGGAGAAAGTTTTGGAATGGTCACGGCTTTTCCGTGTTTCCATATTCACAATGCGTTTAAAGCCCTTTAATAAGGAAACCCAACAACTGTGATGAAAACGTTTCATTCTCGCGGTGTCTCCTTTGTTTCTAGCAATCTTTATGTATTCCTTCTCATTCTCAAAGCAGAGCTCTCCTTTTGGCTTTGACAGCGCCGATCTGACGGTGTTTAGAAACAACTGTGTAGTTAATTGCTTTTAAAGACAGTTGTTAAGAGATGATGACTTCTATGATTTAGCATTGATTAAAATAATTGCTTTCTGGAAAAGAATCTCTTGTCTAATAAGTTAATGCTTCTGAAGGGGAGATGTTGAGATTATTAAACCTTCTTCTACTGTCATGAAGAAAGATGCTGGTCTCCATAAGTGACGGTAATTAGCACTTTCTGATGGTAACTTTGGCTGGGAGGTGTTGGGCTTAATCTCCTCCTGCACGCACTGGGTCGTGATGCTATAGATAAGCAGTTACGCTTACTCCGTGATTAAGGGTGAATCATGTTTGAAAATCATGATGTAAAGCATTCAGTGATCTTATCAGTCATTCATAATAACTCCTATGTCATGCAGAGTTTTTATGGAAAAGAGCAAAGTAATTGGTATCCGTCACATGCACTTGTGTGAAGATCACAATTTCCATGACAGTACCGTGCTTTAATAGAGTCTGTCAGCTTAGCTTGGTCTGACTCTCAGCACATCAGTCCTAGGGAACACACAAATTGATTATTGATGAAGTTAACTCTAATTTTACAGGGAATTGCACCGCAGAACTCTCCTAGGGATGAAAGGGTAAATACAAAAGAAACTGAGTGCAATTAGGGCACGCAGCTTCTGACATAGTGGGCTGAGGATAACTGGTCAGGTCAATGAAATAAAAACACAAAGAGCAACCCCCAGCTCAGCCAGCATTGAGAGGAAAGTAGTCTGGGGATTTCTGTATGTTTTCAACAGGCTCGATGGCCAGGTTGTGCTTTTGGAAAGCTCTGAAGCCTGCAGCTGTCTGGTTGCAGAGATACTCAGGGAGTGAGGGAAGGATTTGGGTTTGCTCACCGAGCATCTGTGCACACATGAGCACACATCACAAGAAGCAGCCACTGTAAAAAACAGTCCTTGTTGAAGAGGAAGAATTCCCAAACCGGTTGAAAGTAAATGAATGGGAAACTTATTTTCAAGGAAACATAAAGGTGATTATCACTTCAGTGTCATCAGGAGAGTCCTTCAGTCAGAATTTCTCATTTTCTTTCCTCTGTGTTGCACTCTGTTTTCCTGACGGTGTCTAATCTTTGCTCAAAATGCCAAATAAGAGCACAGAGTATTACAGTGTGAATCCAGATGCAGCTGGTTGAGCTGGATCGAACTCAAGGTTCAGCTCTGGACACTCCACTCTACTCTGTGGAGCCTTTAACCTGTTGCCATAAGCTGCTCATGTGAAATGAAGAAGAAAAGAGAGGAAATACCATGGTTGCAAGTAAATCTACAGGTTAACAGCTTCTGTGACTGCAGTTCACAGGAATGCACCTGAGCTGTCTTTAAAAATAGTTCATTTGGACACTGCTGATGTTGTGACAGCAGAACAGAGTCGTGGTCTGTGCTGTAGAGTTGGAGGAGACGTTCAGGTGTTCATAACACCCGAAGATCTGCCCGAGTTCTGCAGTTAGAAGTCAGCTTAAGGAAGCGTGATTGATTTGAAGGTAGCTGTATCCCACGGAAAGATGCGTGATTGGAACACTCGAGGTTTCCAATCATGTAAAATTAGAGTAGATGTGAGGTGGTGCTGTCCTATTCAGTGTTTCCATCGTGGCATTCTTCTCCAATTACATGAAAATACTGCTCTTTTGAGACGGTTGCTGCCTTCAGCCTTTTTATTTTTAACGCTTTCCTTTCTCATGTTTTGCACTTTCCAGCAGCAGCACTGATAGGGTCTGCATGAGAAACAATGCAAATTCTGCTGTGTGCCCTTCTTTAGATTTCTGCTTAGCTTGCAAATCAACAGCAATGTGAACTGAAGACCTTCATCATTTGCCATTATTATAAAGGAGCAAAGTATTTATTTTGGCATTAAAATAAAAAAACAGCAACAAAACCTACTCTCCAAAAGAGAGAACCATCGAAGTGTGTGTGAGATGGAAGTGATGTGGCTATATTTTGGCTTCAGTTGTGTTCATCAGCTTCCCAGAGTTCATAACAATATGTATATGGGGGATAAGAAGATCTCAGATGTTGGGGAGAGACTTAAGAAGTGAGTCATCACTTTTTTCTTCTTTTTCTTCCTTATTAATTCTGTATTCTGTAAATGAAAGAGGAACGTATGAAGCATCTTCTCTTTGGAACCTGTGTTGTTGGTTGGAATGAAGATGACTGCACCTATTTATTAGGGTTTGATATCGGTCTGTACCTTACCGTATCAGATTCTTCTACACAATACCATTTTATCATCGATTTTATGACTGCCTCACACCATAAGGTTATTAAATGTGAGCATACGGATCTGCCCCGGCAGCAGCACTAAGCACGGACTGAAGTGCAAGAAGGAAAAGGAATAATAATAATAAAATAAAATAAAAACAGAAAAAACCCTATAAAACGATAACGAGGGAGCGTGCAGTCCCTCTCAGCAAGCAGCTCAGCAGAGCAGAAGTGTGGCCTCAGTCACGGCACTGAGCCTCATTATGAGAATCCTTCGCCTAAAGGCTCGGAGCAGCGGTGCGGAGCAGCCCCACGCTGTGATGCTGATAGCTCGCCGAGCGGCTCTGGGGCTAATCAGGCGGCGGCTGCTGAAGGCTCGAGCTTGTTTCGTGACAGACGTACTCAGAGTCAAACGTTAAGGCTATCAGGTCTTGTGATTTCCGTGAGGGCACGAAACATCCCGGCTTATTTGGTATGAAATGTTTCTTGTTGTTAGGGTAATAAGAATTATTATCGTTATTACCGACCTCGTCTCTTGGGAGTGAGGCTGTGTCCTTCTGTGATGCTGATGTCCTGCTGGCTAAAATCCTTCTCAGAGCTGGATGGGGCTGAGTGTTCTTTTTTTGGCACTGGGAGAATATTTTCCAGTGGGCTCAGGAAATTCATTACTAGAGTGGCTGTTCTCCCACTGCTGTCCATCATTACGGTGACAGTACGGCGGTGACAATGTTAGCTTAGGACTAAAAACGTGATACCTTTTGCTCATTTTCTATTCCTGACTGGTTCAGCATCTTTGCTTAATGCAACTGCCACGTAACTTCTGTCACAATACAGGTATTCTTTGGTCACTTCGTAACACTGCAGACTCATAACATCTAAAAGCCTCTTGAATGGCGTAGTGTTCAAATTTGTGTTAACTGTGATGTGCACCCTTAGCTCTGAATTCTTCATGAAGGGAGTAAAATCTGAGGTTAAATGGAATAATGGGAAACCTACAGAGAGTAGAACACTGAAGCCTGTGGAAAGACCCAAAAAATAAAGCTAAGTTACGCAGTAAGCTGATTTTTAGCATCTTAGAGCCCATCTCTTATGTCTCGTTGCACAGTGGTGTGCTGCTGTCAGCAGCGATGCTCGAAGCAGTTCTCTCACACTTCTTTATCTGAGTGTGAGGATTCCTGTCTTAAGCATCTCGCTGTCATTGCACCGCAGAGAGAAAATGCCTGACACCTAAAATTGAGATCCACAAAAGCCTGCTTACCAGGTTGCTTCAACTAGCAAATAGAAGATGCCAAAATAAAGGCTGAAGATTTCCTTTTTGTTAAGGGTTCTGATACCTGACCTCTGAAAATCACGGAGGCAGGTTACTTTTTTCCCCATACAGAATGCGGCAAGGAGGAGGTTCATTGCTACACATCCCACCAGGGTTTCAAACAGGCTCTGAGTTCACTGGGACCTGAATGGAAAGCCCTGCTCCTAGCAAGGCAGACAGCATTTATGTCTGAGAGTACTGTGATGCCTTTCTTGCTGGTGTTCTCCCTGCTCAGCTTTTTAATGGTACTCTTAAAACACGACCAGCACTGCCACTCGGTCTCCCCTGTCTTTGAGGGATGCAGCTTGGTAACTGCTCCAGCTCACTGATCTCCAAACCTTTTTTGTATGAGCTGTATGCATGTACAACCATGCTAAAATACGATGTCCACAGCAACACATGGGAAAAATTGGAAATTGGAAAGGATGAAAGATGAAATAGTTCTTGAGTTACTCTTTTCTATATTAATGGTTTTGCGTGCCCACCTCGGAGTGTAGTGCTGGAGCAAACTCCTCTGGGAGAAGCTCTGGGTGCTCCCGCTGTCCAACTGCTGAAGGGTGATGTGAGAAAGCTCCGTGTCTGAAGGCAGAAATTCAAGTGCCTCAGAAGTTCGCCCTTTGGAAACTTCAGTACATGGAAACCTCAGTTGCCCCTCAGAGTGTGCCTGTGGGGGAATAGAGCATTGGGGATTTGGGCTCATAGGTCCTTCTCCTCAACTGACTGCTGAATGCTTCCTCTGAGTTTTACAGCTCCTTTTTTGAAGATGTAGACACAAAGAGCCCCGTATTCTGTTCTTATCTGCATGACCTAACAGACAAGATGAGCTCGTGCTCACAGTGATGTTAGGAATAACAGTTTTGGATTCCTGGGATGTGTATTTGTCTTGCTTGGAAACATGCACTGTCAACATTCAGAAAGCTGTTTTCTAAGCCAAGCGGTCGTGACACGTGCTTTTGTCATCACATTTGTCCCATTGATGATATCTGAAATGTAATGAATCTGGGAATGGTTTGAAGAAAAACAGTGTAGGTTGAGATGTGATTAAAGCAGAGATTGTGTAGGGGGGTGCGTGTGTCTGATATTTGGGTTGCTCTCTTTTGCTTGAAATGAATTTGAAATGTAGGATAACTGTACACCCTCATATATTCCTATGACAATATACTTGACATAAACAGCTGTTACACTTAACTACAGATTTGACCTTCTTGTGGCTGGGTTTAAATATAATTGAAGATCTGAGCAAAACAAAGGCCTGGATTTGGGTGTGCTCTGCGAATCTGTGGCATTACGCTGTAATGATGGAAGCAGATGGACTGCATATGCTGTTCCCAGCATGCACAACTCTGAACCTTAAATACATAAAGTAGCACCAGGTAATAGTTTTATTGGTCTGGAGGTTTGAAATATCATGCATCTCTGAGTACTTTTATTTGATTGAAATTCTGGTCATGCTTTGGAAATGTTAACCTGGCCCTTATGCTTGGTGTGTCTGCGTTTATTGGATGGTGAGCTGTACACCACAAACCACAGGACCAGAACACATGCTGTTGATCTTCAAATGGTAATGCACATACTGAAGAAATGTATGGGAAGCCCAAATTTCAGGGATTTCTAAACACATGAAGTAGTAGTTCTCTGTTTTGGCAGCATCAGGCAAAAGCCCATTGGAATGATCTGGGGATCCTCCAGTTTGTATATGGATAAGGTTTTGGTTTTAGGGTCTTGTACTGCCGACCAAAACAAATGGTGTGTTACAAATGCTGCTTTTTCTTATCTGCACACAGTTCCAACGTGCACCAAGGTTTATTTCACTTTCTATCATGATGTGAACCGTATAGGAGTGCTTCATGACTGACTATTATGATGTGGAATATATGGACAAATCCATTGTTCTGGTTCTGTTTCCCCACCATCTTCCCTCCTGAATTTGAGTTTCTCTGGGTGTGTTGGTTCCCAGGTTTTCTCTTCAGTGCAGTTTGTTACCAGGAGTACACGGGATGCTTTTCTTGGCTAATGGCTTTGTAGAGCAGGAGTTAAAGTAGACACTGTTTCCTGCCTTCTTTCTCTCCATTCCCTCACTCAATTTTCCACTCAGCAGTCTCTTTCTAAAGATTTCTTTGTTTCGTTTCTAAGAGATTCACTTCAGAAAGGATAGTTTAAAAGTTCGTCTTTAAAAACAGTGTGACTGAAGGCTCAGTTGGAGCCTTCTGACTTTTCTTTTGTTTCTTGCTTTGGGCAAATAATTTGGTTGAAAATATGAACGTTCTAGTGAAGTGTATTGCGCTGAGAGAATATTACCTCTTAATTTTAAATATTTTCTAAGTATGGGTAGAATGTGTGATTTGTTTAATGTAATGTTCCAGTTGAGTTATTGTGTGAAGGAATAAGAAATCCCAGAGGAGTTTTGTTAGCAAGGTAAGATAGGATTGCATACGTTCCTTATTATTGCAAAAGTTTCCTTAATCACATTGTTTAAACTTTTCAATACACTATAATGCTTATTAGTGGTTTTTCATCCTCAGCTGTCAGGTAATTCCTTTTGCTAACTCTGGATAAATAGGACTCTCAACACTTTTGGTTTTAGTTATGGGTGATGTAGATATGACCAGACAGATGATATAATAAAGAAGTATTGTGTTTTCCACTGTGTTGAACTTAGGGGTTCAAATGTGTTAATGCAATTGATTTGATTGTAATATTTTATAAAAGTTTCTTGCACTAAAATGCTGTTAGTGATTCTTGTTGTCACTGGATATGAAAGGAAATGGAATGTAGTTTGAGCTGTAATGACAACAGATGATCAGGATCTAAAACAGAGGGAGTAAAAACGGTCTCGTGTTTTTTTCTTTTTCTTTCCATTTTACATTAAAGGCTGTACATTCACAAAAATCCTTATAATGAGAGGCACTGAAATACATTTTCTTCAAAAATTGCACGTGTAAGATCTGAGGAAATAAATACAATTTTTCCAAGATTGGAAGTTTGCTATGCAGTTTCCAGCAGCTGCTCCCCTTGGGGCAATGTCTTCCTCCTATTCCTTTTGTTTGTCAGTTTGAAATTTGATTTGGTTCTGAGTCAGAAGTATTCTAAGAGAGAAGTGACTAAGGACCTTGAACAGACAGGCAAAATTGCCACAATTTTATTTTACTTCTTTAAATCTTATTAGCAGTTTTTTTGGGCGAGAAGGAAGTATTGAGTTTGATCTCTGTCCTCTGGTATCCAAAAGCCCTATGGTATTCATAGGGGAAGATAATAAATGAAGAGTGTGCTGTTCAAACCTGTAAGTGCATAATGACATATTTCATCAGGAATCTTCAAGTGCTGCACGAGTTTTTAAGGTATGAACTGTATCGATTGCTTTTTTTCTTGGAAATGAAGAGATGGAAGGTGTTAGCTAGCTATTGAGGTGCTATGGTCAGACTAAGTGGTATTGGATACAAGTTAATAGAATTTAAGGTCAGAACAGAACCTACTAAGAACTGAAATTTCAATAACACATCAGGAGACTAAAAAATGGAGAAAAATGGATGTGTTAATACTGTATTTCAACTATTCTTTCTTGAATCCATTAGTGCTTCTAAAAAGCACAGTGCTCTTGGCTCTTGTTTGTATTTCTGAAGACAAAAAACCACTGAAGGTATCAAGAGACCGTGGGCAACCCACTTTTGGAACAGGATCACCTCTGCTATGAACAATGCCGTTGCAGAGTGTTGGGCTGCTTTTTTTATCATTTATTTTAATGTTTTGCATAACTAGTAGTTATTTATCTCTTTCATTCTATTCAGATCAGTATTTTAGAATCTGAGTAATATTTGACATTTTCTTTCCATGAAGATCCATATACCTGTGGGCAACCCTTCTGTGATCATCTGTCGCCGTGCCTTGAGTCCCTTTTCTACATCCACTTCTTTTTGCATCTAGTTGTATTAGAGTAGAATAGAATCTACTAGAACGTAGCAGTAGTAATCAAAAATCTGCAGCACTTTCTGTGACTGAGCAAATCCCATTATTAGTAAGTTCACGAGTACAGAGAAAGGGTAGAGAGAGGATTGAAGCTTGCTGAGGGCTGTTTGCGTCTAAATAGTTCTGTGTGAAAGACTTTTCCAAATGCAGAGGTTCTTGCAGAAAAACCGTGAAGATTTCTGGTTTCATATCAAGTGTCTGGAGCCTCATGGATTTACCCAATTAAAGAACTGAAGGCATTGTGACTGTTTTATTTAAACTGTCGTGGGCAGTTTAATAAATGCTCATCGTCAGCCTGGGGATGCTGCTCTGGGTTTGGCCGTGCAGACTTCCATAGGGGCAGAGAACAGATATGCTTTTCCTGCAGCAATATGCTTCAGTAATTGATTCTTCTCATTAGTGAACATGGCCAATGGCAGTGCGTGGAATTTTCATGCAAGAACTCATAATTCCAGAACAAAAAAACCCAGGCAAGTAGAAATGACTGGTGTTAATTTCCAGTCATTCTCTGGCCTACGCAAAAGGGCAGTGCGATGTGTGGGTTTTGCCACCTTAACCTCACAAAATGAGCGTAAAACTAAATAAATGAATAAAAATCACAGCTAGGAGAAGCTGCCTCTCTTCCAGATTACTTTTGTGAGATAATTAACACCGTAGTGAACGTACAAGGGGCAGCTTAACGCTTGCTGGATGCTTTGCACGCATCCAGCGTCCTTCCCTTCCCCTCGGTGGAAGCCAACAGCCGTATCTCCACGCTCCTCTGCCCACACAGTGGGTATGGTGAGCAGAGCGTGCCCTTCCCGCCATCCTCGGTGCGTGCCGAGCTCCCGGCACGGCACTCTGACCCGCCGGAGCTCCGCGTGCCGCGAGATGGAAGGTTGGCCTGCCCGTCTCTGAGGTGGCGGCGCGGATCAAATCGCAGAGGATCAGGCAGAGAGATGTTGCCTTGCTCTGAGTGACAGAAGTTAATAATTAGTGACAATGATTGACAGATACACTCCATCTGCCGCTCTGACGCCCAGGAGCGCTTCTCCCGCCGCTGTCTGCCGGCACAATGAACTCCTCAGGGAGTGCTGTGCCATGACTGACAGCTGCCG
The DNA here is from genome assembly GCF_038088225.1 of Cyrtonyx montezumae. Classification (NCBI taxonomy): domain Eukaryota; kingdom Metazoa; phylum Chordata; class Aves; order Galliformes; family Odontophoridae; genus Cyrtonyx; species Cyrtonyx montezumae. The sequence continues at coordinate 3,571,069 of NW_027072036.1, forward strand.
TGCAGAGAGACTGGCACTGACAGGAGAGGCCCTGTCAGCAGAGTGCTGACGTCCCCCCGCTCCTTGGAAGCCTCACTAGCTGTATACATTTATTCTCTTTCATTTATCGTGTCAGGTGTGGTTTTAAATACATTACTTCTCAGCCATATTCTTCGCTATGGTTTTATTTTATTTTTTTTTTGCTCCTGCTGGTGGAGATCTGCCGTGAGATGCTCTACCCGCTCAGGCCGAGCAAAGCACTGTCTCATTAGTCCATCTGTCTGCCAGCACAGAGCTCTCGCATTGCCTTCTCTCTGTGTGGATGTTTTGAGCGCTACCCTAACAAATATAAAATATTTTCAAGTGTGGAGCAGGTATTAGGATTGGATTTGTAATTTAACATAGATCGCGTGGTGTTATCCCGTCATACCTGCAACGTTATAGTAGAAATAAAGGTGTTTTTTTTAACAGAGATTGTAATCTGCAGCTCCTAGATGTCAGTAACGTGCATGGTAAATGGATAAATGTGATTCATAATGTAAAGTTGTGCTTAAACAGTAATCAAACCGAATTAATTCTGAATTGCGTGAGATAGAAACATGAGGAAAAGTATCGGAGGGTGTTTGGATGACGGTTCATCAATTTACCTCATTACAGTTCACTTTTCTATGGAAATAATTGTGAACAGCACAGCGTGTCAGTGGGTCCAATCCCCAAGCACTGTACTCCTTGCTCTCCACAACTGAGAAGATCTGGGAGTGTAATTTTTCAGAGTCATAGAGGTGTATGCAGTTACATCAGCAGAAAAGGCTTTACCATCCCACGTATGGAATGGAAATTGTTGGCCATTAGTATCCAACCATTTCTGTTTGTGGGAAGTGTTCCTCTGTCTCCCATTTAGAAAGAAATCCTGTGTTCCATTAACAGCTGCCTCTGTTTCCCTCCTAATTGGTGAGATCACAGAGAAGAACAGAGCTTTTTCTTCATCAGATTCCTACGTGTCCTCCAAAGGTGTCCTGTTCTTTACTCTCTCTGTTTCTTGTGCTTGAGGATGTTATTTTTGCACTGCTCTGTGGAGCTCTAAGGTGCAGTCTTATTTTGTTAACCAAATATCCTGCACTAACTAGAGGAGATATCACTGCATTTTGTTACTCTTTTCTTTCTTGCTTTGGACCTTCTCCACAATTTTCTGTAGTATGTTTTGGATTGACTGTCTGGACACACAGCTACCCAATGCAAAAAGTCCTCCTGCGTCACTCGACCCAGCTCCCAGTGGCAATGCTCTTTCTTAGATAAGCTGTGTTGGTTTCCTTACCACAAACCTGAGGGAAAGGTTAAATCTGCTGCCTACAGTTGTACACAACTTCTGTGATTCCTCTTGCTTTGGCATGTGCTGTTTCATTTCTGTAGTGGGAGGTAGAAGTGTGCAGTCACTGTTATCCTTCCAGATCAGGGAAGAAGTTTACTGTTGGTTGCCTTCCAGGTAATCATTTGGACAAATTAGGAAGCTGTGTGTTACTATAAATGATGCACATTTTCACTTATGCACTTATTTTGATTTCATTTATTCCAATATCCTCATGAAAATGCTTTTGCATGATCTAATGGCACGATGTTGAAAATCTGCAGCAAATCAGTTGTCTTCGTCTTAAGGGGGAATCAAATTAGCTCTCTGTTAAGCAGGGAACTATATTGGTTTTCCAGAATGTTATGGTTTTGACTGTCAACATTCAAGTCTTGTCTTTTTCTATTTGGAATCTTTTCTTGATTCACAATTTGAATTAAAGATCTGGAAAGAACAAGGCCAACTGAGAGAGCTGCTTTGATCAAGCTAAGAGGCAGAGACTGCAACTTGGAGTCTGAAGCTTTGGGCTTTTTGGACACATTCTTTCAGTCTGAGGCTTCATTTGCAAAGTTCAATGTCCATGCCTGTTAGCAGTGAAAGTCAAGTCTTGTTGAGTGTCTGTTTGCTAGCACAGCAGGAGGTACATCATCTGTCTTTGAATGGGGCTGCTGTCGTTTCAGCTGACATGTACAAGAAGCAGCATGCCTTGCAGAAATGAGTGTGTGATAACTATACAGTGAACAAAATATTCTTAAGGCATTAGGAAACCGAACAGATCTCACTGTGTTGTACTTCATCTTTGCAATTCAAAATGACACATTTTTTATAGGTTCAGCAGTCGTAACTGAACGCATGTTTCTGGCCCTGTGAACATGACCCTTTTAAAAAGCCTTAAGTTTTGTGGACTGCTTTGAAACGCAGATCTCTGTAGAGACAGTCTTTAAGGGAAGAAATAAGCCCTCATCTCTTAAGATGTGATTAGAAAGAAGCACTCCCTGTGTACAGTTGGCTCACGGAACTTAAAATAGTTAGAAGAATGAATAATTATTGGATGAGAGCGCGCGTTATATTTATCCACTTATTAACCCATTCTCTTCATTTTCTTCTCCTTCTTGGTACACACCATCCATTCTAATGTGCGCTACCTCAGCACTATTATTGCTGAGCTGATGGGCTTGCCAGCAAGACATGCCTAGCTGTAATCTTTGTCTCATCATTAGCAGCCTGCTGTGAAGCTGTTCTTCAGTTGCTGGCCATTGATTCAGTAATATACATTTCCTCAGTGACATTTTCCCCTTCAGTGTTCTTTTCTTTTTTCCTACTTACCACTGTAGAATAATTAACCCTTTTGACCAGTATACTGAGATCCTTCAAGAGCTACGTGTAAGCCCCGCAGGGATGTGAGGAAACAGATGCTACCAGTGCTTTATTGCTTAATTATGATTACAGATATTTTTGCACTCAGGAGACCTGTCTGTCTTGGTGGTACGTTTCCACCCATTTGTTCTCCATCGTGTGCCATGCATTTCTGGGTTGCTTTTCAAGTATAATACCTCTTTACCTCCCAGTAGAAAAAGTATGGCAACGTGAACTGGGATGAAATGGATCAGGCCTTAAAGAAATGGCGTGGGTATTTGCAATGCCAAAATGTATTGCCCAAATTTTTGCAATGGATAAGCACTTGGATTTTGTCCCTGCTATTAGTTGTATGTATGATGTTACAGGGTGTGAGACACTACTGAGTAGTCTGAGAAGAACATAGATATATTCTTAAACACACTGATATGAAAATTTGCTACTCAATTGCTATTGCTTATGTATACAGACATGAAGTTTTAGAGGTATGGCTTATACAGAGACCTCTATTTCTGCTTTTAGAGGTGCTGTGTTAGGCCCTTGTGTTGAGAAGGATAGTTCTCACTCTTGGGTTTTGAGTTTTGATTGCTTCTCTTTAAAGGATGCATTTGGAAGTAGAAAGAAACAGTTTACAAAGCATCATTAAGTTTTGCTTAAAAGATTTAAAAGGTAATTCAAAAATTTAGAAGTCTCCCAGCCATTAAAGCTTTAGCTTATTTTGCTTGTAGCCAGAGAAAGGGCAGCAATTAAACAGGAACTAAATAGGGCAGATGTTCTGGTCTACAAATAGGCTTAATTTATTTGTAAATCACCTGCAGGGGTTTGGTAACTCTCTACAGTCAAAATGTTTCTACGGAACATGACCGGTTGTGAAATCTGTCACTTCTCAACCACTTAAGGATGGGAAACAAAGACCACTTTCAGAACAATGTTTTTTATTTGATCAGGATGAGTAAAAGCAGAGCCTTTGCTTATTGAGGCAGATGAATCAGCAATGCTGAGGAAAGCCCCACCTTCCCAGGTATGTGGGGTGGATTTTCTCAGAGATGGAAGTGCTAGAGCCTGGAACAAAGCTGCTCCATCTGAAAATAGCACCTCCCACGAATCACATCCTCTATTGTTAGCTTCTCCCGTGCAGGAGAAAATTGTCTCATTAAAGCCAGGAAGAGCACCCTGTTGCCTGAGCTGGGGCTGATTTACAGTGTGCTCTGCTGCCATGTTTCCATCACTATGAGCTCCTCCACCACAGCAGAGCAGTTCAGCTCTCACTGTGTCCTTTGAAGGTGTGTTCCCCAGAAAATGATGCCCACATCCACGTTGCTCAGGTCCCACTGTTTCTTTTTTGTTAGTTAGGTTGCTGTAGATAGAGCAGTATCTACTAAGTTGAGATGTAAAACACAACTCTATCTGCAAAATCAGCTTTGCAATTACGCTGATGAAGCTGTTCCGTGTTAGAAGCATTGTCATGCTATGTTATGAAATCCTCGTTCTTGTGGGACCTCAGTACTTCTGGTCATTAGGCCAATGTTTGCCAAACCACTAGGAATATCTTTGCAGAAACCGTGTCAAAAAAACTGTGGTACAATTATTACAGAGCACAGTCATTACTGTGAGGTTTCCTGAAATGGCAGGATGTTAATATGTGACAAATATTCCTGGTCTGGGAAACACAAATCTAAATCACATCTGATGTTGTGTGGTTTGTTGTGTTTTTTTCTTTTTTTTTCTGAAGACTGTTGCTGCGTTTCTGGTTGGTTGGTTTTGTCCCTTAAACTCTTCTGGGTGCAGCTGTCAAAGGGAAGTGCACAGCCCCGTTGTTCTTCATTAGTGTGTCAGAGCTGGCTGGAAATTTGGAGCTCGACAGCCAAACTGTTTCTGCATGTTTCTCATGAGAAGTTATCAGAACTGAAAGCTCAAGTACTACGGCCACATATACAAGTACTTGCTACTGTGTAAGTACATCAGTACAACGGCTGTGCATTGAGTACATTGAGTACATGCGAAATAATTGTGCTCAGATGGATCGCTTCCCAGACAGAGATGATCTACAGTTCTTCTGTTGCCGTTCAAGTACTTGTGTGTGGTCATTCAGTGTGCTTCATGAGGGGATGAAGTCTGACTTACCTGGAATTCGTTTCTACTGTGCTGCTGAATCATGCCATTAACAGTGATGTTCCCAATTAGGATTGTTTAGAGGACTAAACTTTTGTTAACGAGCTCACAACCCTCCTGAAGGCAAAGATGTCACCACTCTGATGTCCACAATACACACATCCTGTGGTCTTTGGGAGAAAAGATTTCGAGTTCAACTTAGGCTTTCACATTGGGTTTAGGAAATAAACCTAACCTCTTCTCTCTTGAGGAATTTTCTAAAGACACTGATCCTTCATATATGTTGTGGCTGCATAAGTTTAACAAACCTGATGTTTTCAAACAGTCCAGGCTGCAGTACCCTCTTATCAATTTCCTTCCTTCCTCATGTCCCCCTTCCTAGTGTGTGTGGTATGGCTGTGCTTATTGGTGCAGTACAAACCCAACTCACATCTCTGGCTGGTGAGGGGCCTAAGCTGCAGCTCTGCTATGCTTCTGGCCAGACAGCTAACTGCCAGGCTCTTATTTTTGAGGCATTTATCTCTCTTTCAAACTTCTTAAGAAAGAATTAAAATATTTAAAATGTTCCGTGCCTATATTTCCACATTTCTCCTCTTACTTCAGAAAAGTTTTAGTTCTGTTTAAGTAACTTAAACCCATAAAAGCAGGCTTTACAATTTAAAAAAAAATCTTTTTTCCACTAACCTTTTTAATAATGAAGAGCTATCTGAACTATTGAGTGATGGATTCTATTTAACTTGCAGATGGTTGGTCCAGCTTCAGTCAGTATAAACTATAATGCAAAGGTCATGGAGATTAAATAACGTATTTAAAAATGATAATGATGCAGATAAATGGTAGGGTTATTCTTACAATCTAGAATTTTTTGACTAATGCAATGAATCAAGAACTGTTTGTTGGATGATAGAGGTCTCCGACCTTCCTTTGACTTGATTAGCTGAAAGCGAGATGGTAATATTAAAAATGATGGGACTGGTATTTAATTTTTTCTTCCAATATTTTATTTATAATCAAACAGTAACATTTTTAATGGCCACTTAGTCAGCCCAATCAAAAATCTCTTCTGGTACTTTTTCAACTTTCAATTTCAGCATTTCAGTTCTTGCGGTGCAAGAAAATAGATGGTTTGCCTTACCACCTCCGGTAATGTCGTGCGTTGAATCAACTCAGACTTTGTCTAAGACCTGTGCTCCAGAAAATGGAGATTCAAGGGAGGAAGGCTTGAAGTTTGATTAGAAGGACTCAGTTTTGGCAGAATGTTCAAAGGTGGTATTTGACGAAGCGTTGTCTGCAGGGTTGGCTGCTTTGTGATCATAGCAAACCTTTTAGAATCCTGTGATGCATTACTGCAGTTAGTTGGAATGCATTGATATCATGCAAGCTGTATTTATAGCTCCAGTGCTCAAAGCATGCAGACACCAAGGGCTGCATTCAGCAACCTAACAACAGCCTCCAGCAGCCCCAGGAGGACCGGTTCTCTGCATTGTATTTGGGGATGATGGACAGCTACCTGGGGAGTCTGAAGAGTTCAGAGCTTAGGGAGTGTGCCGTGGAAAGCCCATTACTTCTGAGTGGCCACCTTATATTTTATGCTGTTGACTGCCAAATCTGATGTACCACAATGATGTTTCCTTAACGAATGCATTATTTTTTCTGGAGGTGCCTAGGGGGCCTGCTGCACTTGGTGCTTGGATTGGAGCAGTGGGACAGCCATGCGCTGTGCAGGATGGATGCTGCTGCTTTCAGGGCGGTCCCATCACCTTGGCTGCTGCTCTCACAGTCTGAGGGCCCAGTTCAGTGGCTCAGATGAGGGGTGCTGAGGGGCTGTGACTTAGGAAAGGGTCTCTGTGTGCAGCCAGGCAGGTTTCTTCTGCTCCAGACCTTGTTAATTCCCTCATAAGCATGCAGCACCAAGGGCAGCCTGTGCTGTGCTCCTGAGCACCAGCCTCACCTCTGCCCCCTCCCGCTCACCTGCCTGGCTGGGGGGAAATTCTGGGTAAAAAGAGCACTTCTCCCTCTGCTGTAACAATCCTCTGAGTGACACAGGAAATGTCACTCAGGATGATTAACATTTTAAAGCAGTAAATCTTGAAGGTCAGTGTGAAGCAGAGGACGGGGAACGCTCGTGGCTCTCTTTCCCCTCTGCCTCCCATGAGGGAATGCATTGCGTGTGAGCAGTGTTGGCAGAGTGATAACAAGCCCCTGCTTCTCCACTGCTTTCCAGTAAAGCAAGGGATAGAAATTGTTTTAGAAATGTTGAAGAATAAACAGTTATATTCATGCTTTAGAAGCTGTAACACGTTGACTCGCTCCCGTATATTCTTCCAGCTGCTGCTTAACCCAACACACCTCTCCTCAGTGCAGTGCCGTGCTGCTCTGTAGGACTCTCAGACTGTTGGAATCATATTAGGAGCATAAAAACCTTCTGAAACGAACAACAAGGTCAACAGCAACAACAAAAAGCAAAGGCCTCACCGAACTCAGTACCATAGGAATTTCTATTATAGTGAGAGACCCCCTCTAAACCCATGTTACAGAACCCCTCCCTCAAGCGCTCCGCTCCCCCTCCCTGTTTCTTGTTAAGTGCGTTCAGATGCCACACTGAAACATAAAATAGGTAGAATCAAGCAGCCACTGCCAGCTATTTATATGCTAATATCCATCCCCAAGCTGAAGTAGGCACCTAAAGCCTATTGCTGCTACTAATGATGGCTATGCTTTAACCTCTACAGAAGAAAGAAAAGTATTTTTCCTTAAGAAAACAACTCAGTTTCTTTAAGATGAAATGTAATTATCTATTATCAGATGTCCTTTAAAAATGCAAGGCCTATTTAAGCTGCTAAAAATATTGAAGCCCTAATTCCACCATAATAGCATTTTAATTTCAGCAAATCACAGTTCCATTGTTATAGGACATTTCGCTGTAGGAATGTGGTAAGAGGTCCATCTTAGCTTTTTAAAGAAACATTTCCCTTTCTTTTAGACATTCAATTAAATCTTGGCAATCATCTAACCTTCCCTGACACAATTTTACTTACCAAGTGAGAAAACAATGGCCATTAGCATTTAAAAGAATTTGTTTTAAAAGTAGTTAAAGTTTAATTGCTTTACATATTCTCATCGGAATATTTTCAGCTGTTGGCTTATGGTTTGCTTTAGATAGCTAGTGTTTAATTCATTACTGCATGCCATTTAAAATACTTATTTTAATATCAGGACGAAGTTGGTGTAAAAACTCCTGCAGCATCTGGGTCTGTGAATTGATGCTCAAGATTATTTGAAGAACAATGTAAGTGGTAGATGAACGCAGAGATCATCCTTTCCTGTTGTCATGAAATAAATTTACTTTTCTACTTGAAATTGCTTATTTATCAACATTTCTACTGTTACAGCATGCATGTTTAGATGATATAATTATAGAAACCCCATTCAAGCTGATGATTTTATGCTGCCGTAGCAGTGGGTGGAGCACACTGCCAACAGGTTATTTGGGCATCTCTTAAAAATTCCTTGAGTATATCTAATTTTGGAAGGGGGTGAGGTAACATGCTCGTGGTTTGTTAGTTTTCCTTCTCACCCCCACATGCTCAGAGTCAGCCATTGGGAATACAGCATTTTGAGTTAGAACTTTGGCTTGATGACGTGAATGCCATTCCTGCCTTCAGGACTGCCCGACCTGGCAGAGTAATGCTCTCTGCAATTCTCTCTGCATTATACAGGAAAACCCAAATTACTAACTCCTGGCCCATCAAAAAAACCCAAACCCGAAACCAATCATCAGTGGGATATATAAAGAGGGGGGGGGGGGGGAATATTAGGATGTCTTCAGTGGTTAATAAATGGTACCTCTTGGACCAATCTGTATCTGATCATTGTATTGTTGAGTCGCTAGTAATACATGATGAAATTCAGTACAGGTTCAGTACCTGCTGTTCTGATGAGAACTGGAGTAAGATGGTGTAATATCTGCTCTTAATTAGTGTGCTTATAAAGCCCAGCAGTGCTCTTGGCATGCCTTGGGATACCTGGATGAAGGAAGCATGCTTTCCATTTGGAAGCAACAGACTGGTGCCACTTGCAGATAGTCCTCTGTAAAGCCATCTCTTGAGAGCGATGATCTTTTTAATCACTGTCCTTTGAAACTTGAAGGAAGGAAAAAAAATAGTATCTAAACAGAATAAAAAGATTCTTGCTCTGCAACATGTGGAATTAATCAGCGCTGTCATATTTTACAAGATGTAATGAAGAGCATACAGTGTAATACATGCACAAAACAGTTATAATTCAATTAAATCCTAGTTATTCCAGAGCTGAAACTAATAGCAGTGGCAGGCCTATATAGCTGGGGCATATAGCTATATGAAACAACCTATTTAAGCTAAATCAACTCCTACTTAAATGACTGTAATAAGCATTCGCAGAGCAGCTCTACCCCTGGGGGTATCATTTATCACAGCGTAATAGAAAATTGTAATGAATAATAACACCTAGCTATTCAGCAGGAGCTTGCATGCATTAAGGGAAATGCAAATAATGCCGCTGAGTGAAAAGATGAGAGTTGTAATGTTGTTTTTTCCCCTTCCCCTACCTCTCCCCGCCCCTCTAAAAACTATCCATGGCTGCTGTGCACAGAATGAATTCTCCTTGCCCAGAAGGTTTATGTTTGAGAGGCTAAGAGTGCTGCTCTATCATTCTAATCTATGTCTCTGTTCCCTGCAATGTGCTGTATAATTCCAGCTTATGTCATATTTGCTAAACAGGAAAGTGAGGCAGAGAGGGTTGTTGTTCTGTGAGCAGTGTGGGCTTTGGCCCACATCTTAGCAAACATGTGAGAATGCAGAATTACATCATGCTTGCCAAAGCTCTGGCCAAGGTTGCACAGTTGCTATTTCCCTTTGAGTGATTTCCAGCTTTCTCTACCAACAATCCTTTCTGTCCCAGCACTGCTGGGGCATGATTCTCTCTTCTGATTTGTGTGCCAGCTTCACTGAATTAGCATTTGTTTGAGACACCTCTCAGTGGATTTGCCCATGTACTTCAATGTCCACTACTTATATAGGACCACAAAATGGGAAAAAAGTCTGCAGCTACAAATTCTCAGCAGGTGCAATGGCATTCCTTTGCATGCACTTTTCCTGTTACATGTGTGTAAAGATCTCTTAGGCTTCATTCATTCACATGTGCAGCAACACAGCAACGTATGGGGCATATATCTCAACAAATATCTTAAAAAGCATGGCATAGAGAATCTTTCAAAGCTCTGAATGATAGCAGAACAATTTTGTTCCCCTTTTTTTTTCTCTGACTTATCCAAAGCACAAGAATGCACTGTGCACTTGCCTGTGTTTTTTCTTATTTTTCCCTGTAGCTTTAGTTGTTGGAGGAGGATGGACGAAGGAGGGAGGACCTCTTACACTGGTGCTGGTTAATTCTAGCCAAGTTGAGCCTCATGGATGCAGCAATGAAACTACAAGTATAACAATAGTCTTGCATTAGGGTGTGATTCTGAAGTGATGTAGAAGTTGTTGGGAGTCTGTAAGCAGGGATCTGTCTTTGGGTAACTGAAAGAATAAATGTTCTAGAAGGATGGTTTCCAAGAGATGCCTCTGGATTCTATTTTGGTGCATTCAGAATGAAGTAGGATAAATGCCTGTGGGTTTTCTTGTGGCTTTTATTTTTAAGAATTCACATCCACGTGTCTGAACATCCAGTAGTAAGCTGGATGAACTTTCTGCTTTGTGATGAGTGTAATGGACATCTCATCACCTAAGGAGTGCTCGTAACGTTCACATAGTTATTATTCCATTAATAGGACCATTACAACCACCGAATAGCAGAAATTTATTTTAAGGAGCAAATATCACTTGCAAGTGAGCTCTTACAGCTGAATAAGCATATTTCTTAAGTTCATAAAACACATTTATTAGTAATACTTTAATTTTGATGATGAATGAAAAGAGTAAGCCATTAACAAACCATTTAAAAGCTACTGAGTACAGTAATACCTTCTGTAAATGGAAACAGCACTTTTTAATCAAGTATTTAAGGTTATATACTCAGTAGTAAGTGCTGCTTTGTCCATTAATAGTGAATCTAACTCTGTGCTGTAACAAAAGATAAAAGTAAGAAGATAATTTCAAGTGGCAAATTAAGCTGTTTGGCAGGCCAAGTTATTAAATTTAAATCAATGGAAAGCTACAGGTTTTTTTTTTTTTTAAATTGATTTTGATCATAAACGGGGGCCACAGTAATTAGAGGCTCCCTAATGCAACTTTATAAGGAAGAAGAGTGGGAATAAAATGGTGAGGAAATCTTTTGCTGTCTTGCTCAGAGGAGCTGGGCTTTGGGAGAAATTTTGGGGGAAGTACCCAAGTGCTGAGTTATGTGGTAGAAGTGACTGTCCTTGGTGCTTGGAAGTGTTTCAGTGTTCCCATATATGCCTAGCACTAATTAATATAAAATCACCTTTCTAATAAAACACACTTGGGTTGATGTATGCAAAGTCAAACAATTCATTTGTAGAGTTTTGAGGTTGAGGGGGAAATGCTGGCAAATTGCAGTCTATTACAGCAGATCCAACACCATCCACCTTGAAACCTGCACTGGAGGGGATGGTGTTGTGTTTGTGATTTATTTCTTACTTTTTAAACTATTCCTTTGAGTTTATTTTCAAGATTTTTAAACAGCTTTCTCTTTAACTTTTAAATAGCTCTCTGAGCAAGGCCTCTATTTCTATATTAAAATCCAAAAACAATCCAGGGTTTTTTTGAGTTCTGTTCTTTGTGCAAGTTTAGCTTGGAACTCCTCTGATGGTATACCATAGAATATTTCTTTCTTCTTCATACATGAGCATTATCAGCTTCCAACTGAAGCCAGGGGTGTTCAGGTTAGTGACTGGAGGTTTAAATGTTACTATTAAGAGGTGAAGCTGATCACCATGTGATGCTGCAGCATTCAAGCAGCAAACAGACAGTCTTGTGTAATAGGCATGATGTAAAGCCATATAAAGAGTAAAGCAAATAAGTGTTCTTTTAAGAGGTGACATTTTCCATTAATTGTGCACTGATGTACACAGCCCAGGGTGCTTTGCTGAGGAACAACAGCAGGATTTAAGCTGGATGTTAGCTCTGCAATTTTGGAAAGAGGACCTCTCTGGAGTTTGTCTCAACTGGAGCCTTTCTGTGATTATCTGTTCCTTAGCCTGCGTTTATTCAAAGAGTATGTGTGTAAACACTCTGGGGAAGCTTTTTTGTATTCCTGATGATCATATTCAACTATTTCCCTATTATTTTTTTTTCTGAAAAGTAGGGAATGCTATTTCAGTTCATAGCAACTGCAGCCCTATAGAGTTAAAAGCATGAAATTAATGACTCAAACTTCCACATAGCCAGCCCAGCTGAACCTGTAGGGCTGTGAGCAGAGGGAAAGAAGTGAAGGCGGGCAGAGTAAATATTTAGGCACAAATGAGTTAAATACAACAGGAGATTGGAACAAACAGAGTTAGAAGTGCCAAAATAATATGTCATTATCACAGCGTGGTGATAATGACAATTCAGAAGTCGTATTATCTTTGTGATCAGGGCCATTTGTTTCCAGAAGTTCAGAAAAGAAATGGCCTTGTTTAATGCTGTTGCTAATAATAAATGATTTTTGAGAATTAAACTAATTTAACAGGTGACTTAAAGATGTAGTTCACAGTATCTCTCAGATTTAGTGAGAATGTGAAAGCTTATTACAGGGATGTTTTAAGAAAGAAAATAATAATATTCTTCAGCGTTTCCAGGAAGCAAAAATCTGCCTAGAGAACTGCTTTTCTCTAGTTCTGGTTCCTAACTTATACTTCATGGTGAAGGTCAGTGTGTAATGGTGGCAGAGGTAAGCAATGTGTGGAGCACCTGGGAGCTTTTGTCCTGTTTAAAAGAGCTGGAAAGGGGAAAAGTAAATGAACACATGATCACTAAGGAGATGCTACCAGGACATGAGCTTCCAGACAAATTACATTCAGCTTTTCTCAACCAAGCATCATCTGGCACCCAGTGATGTGAAGGGTGACTTGACACACAAAGTTGGTTTGATATTCTGATACAACAGTCCTGAAAAGTAGAATCTTTTTTTATCAATTTCTCCAAATAAAACTCTCAGGCAATTACATAGTTATGAATTTCTTCAATGTAACAGTGCTTACTCTGATAATTCAGCTTACAGTTCAGCTGTTTTCACGATGAGAATATGTAAACGAGTAATCAAAAAATTGTCAGTAGTTTTAGTAGAGTATAAGCATTATGTTAAACTAATAATAAATAATGAAGTAATTTTTATATGTAACATTCTATTTTAAAATAAAAATTATCATAAAATGCCCATAATAACAGGAGCTGTGTAGCTTGAAAGATACAAACCAGTTTCAGTTTGACATCTTAATCATGGAACGAACGAGATTTAAAGCAAACAGGCTCAGGGGAGGTGTGATGATACCAGCAGTTAAATTTAACAAATTTGGACAAATGGTGAGTGGTATTCTCTGTGAAATTAATCAAACTTGTGTTTTCACAGTAAGCAGTTTTCAAGTGGCAGAGGTATGTTTGAGCCACGATGATGCTATAGAATAACCCAAGAGATATGAGAGTTTCTTGAGTGTTTTCCCTCTTTTACACAAGATGATCAATTTTTTCTCATGGATTTCTTCTTTCAGTGGAAGTTAGTGTGAAATGTGGCCAGAGGATTTTTTACAGCAGGAGTGGTTGCAATCCTTGACCTGGCCCAATGCTTGGTCACTGTTTGTTGGGCGTAAATTGAAGAGTGGAAGATGGACCTTGTCCTGCTGGTGGTGATGAATGTCCTGTCTTTGTGTGAGTGGACCTTTAAGGTTTGTTATCAAACTAGTAAGTCTAAGGAACGGTTATCTCATAACTTTATTTCTAAACAATAAAGTGCAGGTTTGATAAATTATTGTCTACATTCAAGTGCCCCTCCAAACTTAAACCTTTTCCTTTCCTTCTCCCTACCAGATGCACGAGCTCTTGGGCCCATATATTATTCATTACAATCAAATAAGACACAGTGGTGGCTCAGTAAACTTGCTTTTCATATCAGAATTGCTTTTATTGAGTAACACACACTGCAGACCCTAGCTTCCAGCAGCCAGGGCTGAAATGAGCAATTCTCTCATTGTAATAATGTGCCTCTGTCATCTCCTTATTATCAGCATGATAAAAGATGAAATATTCACAGATGCTGCCCTCCTAACCTGATCACAGCTTGATATTTGAGCTTTGGAAATGAGTTTTATAAGCTTTAATATACTCCTTGGCGGAGTGACCCCTGAAATTAAACATTATTACAGAGCGGATATTTAAAAAGCTGGGGCCGTAAATTACATCAAAATGAAAATATTAAGGAGTATTACGACTATACCAAGTGGGAACTCGCTGCTTTTGAAACTGTGAATGCCATAAAATTCAGCACGTTGGTGTCAAAAACATCAGAAAAAATAATAACAGCGCAGGCACCTTGACTTCAGTTATTTTATACTTAGGGATAAACTGAATTACTGGAATGTTGTTTTTTTTTCCTGTGGGCTGGTTCTCTGGGAAGCAGAGGCACATTATTCTCAACTTTGTCTATAGCAGACTTCACGGCTCTTTTAAAATGCACATTGCTTCCTTTCTGTGCAAACACCAATGGAAAATACTTCAGGATAATGAAACCAAAGATTGCACTTAGAGAAAATAATAAGGCGACATCTCCAGATGAAACATCGTGGTTCAATTTCCATTGCTCTCACTGCTGTGATAGACAGGTCTGCACAAAAGCCTGGGACATGAGGGCGCCTATAGGAGCGAGGGGATGTTCCTAGTTGTGTAAAAAGGGAAACGTTCAGTAGATGAGACACATCTTTTAACCAAAATGGTACATGGTTTTCTTAAAGTCAGTAAACAGCAAATTCTCCAATGCAGTGCTATGTAACGTGTATGGAAATGTGAACCTTCTGCATCCGATATCCCCTTGTGTAGAATATATACAAATGATTTACAAACAAGTTCCTCTTTCTCTTTTTTTCTTTTTTTTTTTTTTTGTTTATGATTTCAAAATTCCTTTAAATTGATTTATGGAACGTAGTCATCTAATTTTATTTTTTTTTTCCAGGAAGATGATGTAATGCATTTTAAGAGGGAAAAAAGTACCATTTGATGCCTCTAGCACTAATTTTGCTAACGAGCATGTTTATACACCAGCTATTTCTCAGGTTTAAAACTACCTTTATAGCATGTCACAGCACTTTACTGAATTTCCCTTTTCTCCCATGTTCTGCCCTTACTATTCCTCTGTAGATGCTGACAGAACTCTCGGTCCTTCTATGCCATCACAGGCTATTTTAACCATTAGTTCATGCAAAAAACATTTCAGAGAGATCTTTCATTCACCATCCTCAAGCCTCCAGTTCTGCCCTGTGCTCCCCTGGGTTCTGGCACTCTCTGCATTGCTAATGATGCATGAAAATAAGCTGTAGTGGCTAATATTGGTCAGGGGAGTCACTGAGCAGAGTGAGATTCTGTTCTAAGAGTTTTCATTTGAGGCTGTTTTTGCAGTGATTCAGAATTCCTTAAGCTGTTTGGGTTCTGTGGTTTACACTGATAAATGGGAGCACAACAAGCAGGGAGAGCAGTGGCAAGCTGCTCAGGGTTTGCTGAATCACCACCTGTAGAGGTTTCTCAGGAGGCATCCAGGCAGAGCTCAGTCTTTACACATGGAAGACTCACTCTCTCTAGGTCATCCTGTGTGTTTCAACATTCTCCCTTGGATCCTTTGAACTCATACTTGCATCATTTTGCCTTTGCAGTTAAAACTGTGGAGTGCAATTCCAGCCTGAGTAAATCTTATTATTTTGACTGTTATCTTACTGCTATTGAGGAATTACGAGAACAAAAACAAAAGTAGAATCAATTACAAATTAAGCATGAAGTTTAAGGTAGCTGAAATGTTTTTATGTACTCTAACCCTTTTCTAGTTTTGATGGTCTCCAAAATAGCATGTGCAAGAGTGGTTGCTGTGGAATTCACTTAAGTCCATTTGCAAATGTAATCTCTGTGCTGGTTAAGAGGTGCATTCTTAATCTTAGCTTACACTGTAGATTTCTTCAAACAATATGGGACAAGAACCAGAGAAGGACCCAATAAATGCTCAGTGCAGTAATGCATCTGAAATTAGCTTGTCCTTATTGGCATGGAAGTTCTCATTGGCTCCTCATGTGCTACCTTAGTGCATGAGAGAGATCCTTTTTATTTTTGGCTCAGCATTAATGATGGCTTTCAGCCTATAATCAGTTTTTCATGGTGCAGCTCCAAGTCTTGTTTAAAACCTAAAACATCTGCATTTACACCTTAGGTTTTAAAATCTGACTGCCTACTGATATGCCTCTAGCATTCAGCCTATGGATGTTTTTGAGCTCTGTATCCGTGGCAGTTTGGCCATCACCAAGTCAATGTGATTGTAATATTCTCTGCACTGATCTAGCCAAAGCTCTTGCTAAATTGAGCTCAGCAGGAGCAAGTCCAGTGACCTCATAAATAGTGGAAATGATTGCAAATCGGAATTCATGTATGTTCCTGTCTCAGTGGGTAACCATATCCCCCACAAAGGAAGCAATCATCTCTTTCAAATTTCTGTTTGCCCTTTCACTCAGATGTGTTTGAAGATAATATGGAGAGGGAGATCTTGCAGCCTTTGCCTGACAGGGCTGTTTCCTGAAATCTAAAATAAACGTCTCGTATCTGATGCTCCTACTTAGTGATGTGTGTTTCAAATATTATCCCCCGTGCCAAGAATCTGGGGCACGGAGTTTTACAGTTCTGTATCTGGCCTGGCAGATTTTGTCCATTCTATTTAACTCCAGATATAACCTTTTTTTTTTTTCCTCTCTTACTATTCTGTGATCTGAGCTCTTGTTAACACTTATACTTCGGTATTGCATTGATGGAGATTCACCTGCAGTTTTCTTTCAGTAATATTCTGTAGCTCTCATCATTCAAATGGGTGTTGGTATTTCTTTGCTGGTCTGCGGAGAGTTGGGAGTAATTACACTTTGAATATTAATAGTGCACTTATTCAGAATTCTTGCTTCAACTTCTGTATGTTACTTCACGAAGCCTGCCAAACAGGAATCCACTTCTTGTGGACTGAATTTACAGGGTGATGCTTTTCCTCTCACACAGCTTGCACGACAGGTTCAGCTTTGTTTTCAGGTTTCATTTCTCTGAGAAAGACCGGTTGCAACTAGCATGAGATTTTGCTGCCAAGAACAGGTTCTATTTCCCACTGTAGTGCTCAGTTGATCTGCTGAAAGGTGGAGAGTAGGTGCTGGCAGTGTGCTTCTGTCAGTGCAAAGTGCCTGGTCAGTCAGTGTACCCCATGACTTCTACAGCATCAGCTTGAGTAATTCCTATATTTAGTGCAGAAACCACACTTCAGTAGATCTTGGAACTTTTTCTTACCAAGAACTGCTGAAGACTAAAATATATAGATAAGTCTTAGCTCATTCATATTTCAAAATACATTTCTCTTTGTAGTCATGGCCACAAGTGGCTGGTTTTCTGCTTTGCATTTCTTTTGTCATGGGTACAATGTGTTTCAGATTCCCATTGGGGTGGAGACAGAAGATGCATAACTCATAATGTAAAGCCCCAAAATGTTTAGCAGTAGGAAACTTTCTTGCTTTACGCTCTGTTAGATACAGTCAGAATGAAAGAAGTTCGTGTCTGTCATCCCTGTACTGTGAGGAAGCTTCACAGCAGCCCTTCCCTCAAAACACAGGGCACTTTGGTTGCCATTTCCCTGCAGTTCCAAGCCCTCAGCACCACTTGTACAGCACTGCAGTTCTGTGCCAGAAATCATGAGTGCAGATGTTGTTGTCTATGAGAAAATCTCTCCAAGAATCCTTTGAAATAGGACATGCCATAAGGTCTACACTCGGTGTATATTTGAAACGTTGTGTGGATAGTACTGTTATTGTAAGGTGTATCTAAGCAGAGGTTCACAACACTGACAAAATCTCTAATGGATTTAATCTGTGCGTATTATATGAACCCACAAGCAAATGTGCAAACCTGGAATGCTATTTGTGCTTAATGCTGTAGTTTTACATTTCGAGGAGCTTTCTCAGTTGCTGACAAATGACTTTCGAGCTTCACATTAGTTTGTTTATAGAGTGTGGGCTGTGTCAGTCTATTCAGATTAATTAAAATGATTTAGGAATTCAATTTACTAAATGTGGTGTGTTTTGCCTTATAGAAATATCACACCATGGGGTAAGAAAACACCAAAACAAATGACAATCCAATTAGTTTGTTTTCCCATTTTCATCTAGTGAAGTAGGATTCTTTTAGACAAGAGAAGTAGGGATCGATTGGTCTAGAGATATCCAGCTCTCAAGTTTTGATTGGGAAAATTTGTGGTCGTAGAATCTGTGCATAAGGAATACTTCGTCTTCCAGGTTGCTAATGTTGAGTTTTCCAAGCTGTGTGGTGGGAGGATGGGAATGATGTGTTCAGCAGTGGTTTTAAAATTATTAGGAGTAATTTTCCCGAGGTTTAAATGCTCAGAAGCCACGTGAGCTGTAGTAACCAGCCTGTACTTGGGCATACAGCAGCTCCTGTTATTTGAAATACCATTCATCTATTGGCCAGAATTCTGGAGAATACCTGAGTCTCTTAGAGAAGGATTTGTTTGGGATTGAAGTGTATGGACCTTTCTCTTTTCTTGCTTCGGAAGATAGTGACCTCCAATGGCACTGGTTCCTCGACATACAACTTTCTGATTTCAACCTCTGTACAAGAAGGCATCCTACGGATGCTTTTCTTTTGCTAAAGCACAGCTTTGCACTACAATAGAAAACTGGGGATTGAATGAAATACGGCTGCAAACTAAGTGTAAGTTACAGTGCAAACTCACTGCATGATATGATGCATAACATCAGATTTACTGTTCATTCCTTTATAGAAACAAACCTGCCCCTGCTTCATAGTGCTCTACTTCTCCTGTCTTTTCTCCTCTATTTAGTTATCCTCAGATGTGTGTTCAGACAGTGGCATTCATTTTATGGTTCGTTTTTGTATTTCAGGAGAGTGGTCTGCTTCCACATTCGCAAAGTGACTTGCAAATGGCATGTGTAATTGGGATTTATTTTACGTTGCCTTTAAATTTATTTAATTGCATCTGTACAAAGGTTGAAAAAAAATTTACAACCGTGTAATGGAAATAGTAAGAAAGATTTAATTAGGTTCTGCATTTGTTTGCATTTCTAATCGTGAGGTAGTCAATTAATAGCTTATTTCCAAGGTGTCCTTATCTGTCAGTTCTTCTGTTTTGCTCATCCAAGTCTGCTTTTCTTTCTTCCCTTCTATCAAAGAAGTTAGCATGGTTGAATCCATCTGTACCTCAGGGCTCTGAGACCTGTGCTGCAGACCCCCTGACATCCAGCACAATGTGACACTGCTGATGTGTTTTAGATCGTCTGCAAAGTGCTGTGATGGTCCTTAATGAGGGAGGTCCATAACCTGGAGGGAATGACTGATACACTGGGCAGTACATCTACTAAAATATACTTACTGCTCTGTGTTTTTGGGGTGGGGCAGAGAAATCTTATGCTTAAATCACTTTGTTTGCTTCCTTGTTACAAACGTTGACACAGAAGAACAAAGAAACAGTGAATGTGTGAGGACATGGGACTGCAGATGAAATCTCACTCTCCTGTCTCCTCTTCTGTGTCAGTTTACAACACTTCTGAGGAAGTCTTGAAGTACCAGATCTGTTTAGGACTTGGAGGATTCAGGTACCTTTATCTGGCCTGGGTCCATAGCTCTGACTTCCAGAAAATCCCTGCCACCAGCTCTCCCTTTCTTATTTCAGAGCCCAGATGCACCCAGGAGAGACATAAAAGCAATTCAAAGACCTGCTGGTTCCTCACCTCTTGACTTCATTTCTAAGAGATTCACATTTATTTCTCTCAGAGGTCAATGCTTTCCTCAAATCCTTTGGTGGTGGGGCCTCACCTCAGCCTCTCCCCTCTTTTCCTGAGCAAAGCTACAGCTCAGGGATGCTGAGCAGTTCCTCACAGCAGAGCAGCTGCCATCCTATATCGAGGAGTTTGAAACTGGCTGACCATGTAGGAACTTGAACTTCAGATATCAGAGTGGCTTACAGGCACTCAGTTGAACACATTAAGATGTCCCATTCTGCTATAGCATGCAGTTGCTTCATCTTAATTCTATTACCAAATTCATTAACCTCTTGCTTTAAAGAATGTTTCCCAAATGAATTTTAATATGACAGTTAGAAGTGAGCTACTTATTCTTAGCTTTCTACCTGCCTGTCTTCATCTCTAATGTTAGACCTGACAACCCATGGAATTCCAGCTCTGGAATGAATGACTTCTAGCCAAAGCAGACTATGATCAAATGGAGTTTAAACAGTGTCACAGAGCAAACTGAGCACTGCAATGTCCTGAACGTGGACACTCCAGGAGATGTGGCACTCAGTTCTGAGCACACATCCACTTGTAGGATTTCTGCACCAGAGGCACTGCTAAGCAGTGTACACACGTCAGCCTCACTCCAGCCTCTTGCTTTGCCCATGGTTTGGTGCTGGCTGTCCTCCCCCCATGCTGCCCAGCCCCCCAGCCCACCCCACTGCTTCTTCAGTGCCGTCTGCTGAAGGAAATCAGAGTAATTTTGTTTGCAGCTGAATAAATCTGTCACTGTCTGCTGCACGCTGGAGGTATGGTTGAAGTTAAAATCTCTCTGGCTCTTGAGTTTGAAATCCAGTCCTTTCTTTAATGTTGTTCTCAGAAAGAATGGTTTAAATTGCTTAGTGCATTGTGCTCTTGAATTAGTTCCTTAAATAAAAGAAACATAAATGTGCTTTTATCCAACCGATTTTAGTCATCTAATTGGCTTAGAGCAGTGCTCTGACATGTGATGCTGACAAAGCCAGGCTAAAATAGGGAAGCTCAGTGGAACTTAATTTCTCCGCTGTGGCAATGGGGAATATTCTCTCATTTTTCTTGATTTCTTTCTGAGGCAGTTTTTCAAGGTACTTCACTGGCTGTCTTGCAAAGGACTTGCTACCTCTGTACAAATAACTTCCACTGGCTGTTTCTGTTACCATTAATAATGGTTACTATGGGTACTTATTGGGGCTTAGGTTGTCAGTCTGAGTTGTGGTTGTAGACCAGAGTTTCTTGATATTTTCATTCTTTGGCATTTGTAAGCTGTTGTATGGAGCATGAGCAGGCGAATCTCAAGCACTGGAATGTCACATTTGCAGTGTGTTACCTGCAGGCAGCTGCTGTGGCTCCGTGCAGGTGTATCCCTATCACAGTAGTCTGCACCTTCCAGTTGGAGGTGAGACCTCAAAAATCAAATCTGAGAAGCAGAAACGGTGTAATTGAATGCAAAATGTATGCACTACGTTAACCACGAAAGCAGACCGTGGGTGTTTTACTCAGAGCTGGATTACCAACTCCTGAAACATCACACAAGTAGCTGAGAATGCCTCATTCAAATAAACTTACTGAAGCGTGGTGTTTCCAATGACAGAATCGGATTATTGACAGCCCACGCTAGAGGGAGCCAGGCTGCAGGTCACAGTGCTGTAACGAAACGTGCTTCCTCCCGGGGTAAGTGGGAGCAGAAAGAGGCATCCAGGTGTGTAGGATGTTTGTACTGGCTCGCTGCCTTCCTGCAAGCTGTTGTGGAGCAGTGTGTGATGCCCCGGCAGCAGAATGAGTCCTGCTGTGGCTGTAAGCATCTGTCAGCACGGGGACCAGCTGTTCTGCATCCACCTGGAAGTGCTTCTCTTGTCCTGTGCCCGTGGGTAGCAGGGAGCCATCAGCACAATGCAAGGGGTGGTCACGGCAACGTGGTCTGGTCCTGCAGTGTGGGGAAACACGGGGCAGGATGGAGAGGAAAGCACTAGAATCATGTGCCTTCTGAGTGGACCAAAAACAAGGAAAATGGTGAGGAATTTCACAACTTAAGAAACTGGGACCACTCAGAAGTATTAAAGTCTTTTTTTTTTTTTTTTTTTTTGAGGTCTGAGGTGAAAGGCTAATGTGTTTGCATTTATAAAACACGTCCGTTCTTACAGTGCTGCAAGCTAGTTCAGCACAGCTCGGGATTGTAATTGGCATATTCGGTCCTTTGGCTGGTGGAGACTTACTGCAGAAGTGACAGTGACAGCTCTCAGGGAGGATGGAGCCAAGGGATGCACGCAGCTGTCAGCGCCGGGTCGGGCAGGAGCTTCACTCTGGAGGCAGTCCTTGCCCATCTTTGCAGCTAACGGGGAAGTAACCAAGGGCAGGAGCAAGCCTCCATGCTGAAGGAGTGGTATTAGGAATTCAGGCCTTCCAGTGATGCAGAATCTTCAGAGGGAAAGGGAAGAATGCAAAGTGTTTGCGTGCAACTTTTTGTTGTGTGTATGTACGCGCAGAGAGATGCAAGAGAAATTGTTTTTATCCACAGACTGGATTAATTACCTGGAAAATTTAGATTGAATTCTGTACCCCCTGCTGTCACATGCAGCCTGTGTGTGGCTGTAAAGCGGAGTGCACCAAATTAAAGTGCACAGGCATGGGCTTGGCTTCTAAACCCATGCAGCCACGAATCTGGGGATCTGGCAATCAACCTTGTGAGGAGCAGGCCTGGTGGGAAGAAAGGTCACTTGATCATCTGCCTTGATGATAAGGTTAACGGAGTTACAAAGACAGCTTGTGAAATTAGGGAAATACTGCCATGAGAGTCCCAAAAAAGAAATGGGAACAAGGGGAGAAGTGGAGGGGTGAAGAAAGTTCAGTGAAGTGGGTTTGGCTGTGCAAGGAAGAAGAGAAAGGAATAGAATTGCAGTTTGCGCAGTTTTAAAGCCTGTAATACAATGGGCGTGACAGAAGTGTGCTAGAAATATTTTGTTTTGGTCATAATAATGGTGCTAAAATGGAAAATTACGGGGAAAATATTCATGCATAACTATTTTTCAATGAAAATGAAAAATTCTTTTTTTCTTTTTGGCTTGTCTCTTGGGAGCCTTGCCTCTTAGCCTTCACCACAGTGGATAGAAAGGGGAAAAGGAAAGCTCTGGCGTGTCTTCAGTCTTCTGAGTGAAAAACAGACAAACACAGGCTTGCAAGGACATTTAAATGATGAATAGAATGATTTGTAAACACACTGCAGGTCTGTGCTGCAATTAAAACAGAGGTCCAGCTGACCTGGCCTCCTCTGACATTTACCACAGTCCTGCTGTAAGTTTTGGCTGAGCTTTGTGTGGGCAGGGACAGCTCTTCAGGAGGCAGCATCTTGCAGATGGGAGCTTGGAGGAGGACGGAGGGTTAACAGCCGTTTGGGTGCTGTTTCATTACAGATGCACCATGTGTCCTTGTGGGGTCTGCCTGGAGCAGTGCTGGCCCTGCCTGTGATCGCTCACATCCAGAGTCAGGCTCCTGATTTATAGGTCTGCTTAAGCGAAGGCCGTGCTTTCTCCCAGCACAGCCATTTGTTTCAAATCTTTCTCATTTTTTAACCACCTCGGAAGGATGTGGCTCTGGAGGAGCAGAAAGCTTGCTACTGCTGAGAGTTGTGTGTTTCCCTTTGTAAATGAGCACTGCTTTCTCACTGGTCAGATCCAGAGAAGGATTTGGTGCCCCACACAGGGGTGTAGATTCAAACAGTGATCATGTTTTCGTTTCTCTGATCATGTTCTCTACCTTCTGCATTCCCTTCATGTTGAAGAAAAAACATTAAACATCTTTGACTTCTTTTGAGAAGCTGGCCAGGAGTTCCTTGGTTACATCTTAAAGCAAAAAGGGAGAGTTAATAGTGATGCTATGGGTCGCTGTGTATGTGTGCTTGTAGTTGCTGTGCTGGCATCTAGATCTGACTTTGCCTTTTAGCTATAGTCCAGGTTTCTATGTGGGCTCTGTCAGATCTAATACTAACCTCATGGAGAACTGAATTTATTATGCTACTTGTCTGCCTGTTCTCATTCCTACCTGTGGGGACCCCTCTGTCCTCTGTGTCAGGTGGGTGAATCCTTTAAGGTCTTTCATCCCTGTCTGTAGACTTAGAGATATTGGGAGGTTTCTGTACTTCTTTGCTATTGAAAGGCAGAAAATGCTTTTCTGGCTGTGGAAAGAATTGGAAAGCATACAGATCACTTACACGTAGGCAAGAGGCTGATCTAATGTAGAAGTCTGGATGTTCTCTGGTCAGGCTGGCCTAGAGGTGTGCCCGTGCATCACCTTGTTTAGGCAGCCTGGGAGATCTTGGCAGCAATAAAGTGGGCTCCTATATAAATAAATGATGTGTGACTGTAAGTCAGAGAAATGTAAGTCAAGAAACGTATGACTGCTGCGTCTGTTCTTTGGATCTCTGCCCTCAGTTAAATGCCATAGAGGACAAACTCTTACAAAGGGTGCTACTAATTCACATCAGCTCTAAGCATCAGGCACAAGGCTTTTGAGCACTGAGTCACAGAATGACTGAAATTGCTGTAATCTAGCAGCAAAACATTTCTTGTCTCTTGCAAGTATTAAATATATTTTTGGAGGCTCAGGTTTGATGAGCAGTTTGATGGAGGTTGAGGCTAGAACTAAAAGACTGCAGAGACAGCAGGGCTGAGGGTTACGGAAGCAGGGCTTGGCAAGGCTGCTCTGTGTGTGTGCAACTGTGCTGTGCGTGGTTCTTGCTGCTACTGCTTTCACACTATCAGGAGCACTGACATTCAGAACGCACACGGTGACAGGCTGGAGGATTTCTGCATGAGAGTCTGGTTTAAAGATGATCTTTGATGTCGGCTGACAGGGGGTTACAGAATAGTCAGCACTGGAGGTTGTTGCCAAGTCTCTGCAATGCTGGAAGCAACAGGCTGGACGTAATGGAGCATTCCTATGTGATGGAAATGGTGTAACTGAAGTCCTGTGTGCACAGGGATAAGATAGAGAATGTTTGAGCATTGGAACTGAGAGTTTTGGGACCCTGTCTTAGTGCTCAAGAGTAACTCAGAGGGACCTTTCCTACAGGAGGGGATCTGGTCATGGTGTGTGACTCCTTGGTGCTCTAAGGTATGCCCTTTTCCTGGGAGGGGCTGCCTGTGAGGTAGCAGAGATCCATGCCCTGTTGGTAATTTTGAGTATACAAAACAAAACAAAAAAACACTCTTCAAGAGTTCCTAATTAAGACAAGTGATAAAAGAGGAAAAGAATTTGGAGATTTAATGAATGAATGACTTCTGGTCACTTCTGCTCTTACATGTTTAGTACTCTATCTGTAGAGCACTTTGCAAAACGTGGCACTGCTAGCAGAACAGTGCTGGGAAATAGGCTGAGAAGATGCTCTGTAAGTAAATAGCATCAAAAGTGTCCATTGGAAATAAGGTGGCTTTTCTCCATTTCAGAAAGATCCATTCCCACAAGCAGAGTGATGCACAATGCAGCCTGAATTAAGCTTGGGGCAAATGTCTGGCACTTCTGAAGCTCACAAGAACACTTGGAAAATGAAGAATGTCAAGTGCTGAAAAATGCAAGAAAGGGGCTGTGTTAACATCTCGGAGCATTATGAAAGAATAAATAAGCAAACTAATTAGGCATTTGGAGGTTTTATCTACAATTATCTTATGTCACTGTTTGTCATTTCAATGCAATCTGTTGAAGATTGCAGTGGAATATATTAATCAGACGGTTGAGGTCTATGTTTGAAACATCACAAAGTAAGCTCTTCTGTGTTCTAATAATGGTAGCATTCTTTTACCAATGTTGGGCTGCTAGAGCAGTTACCTGCCTGTCTGCTGCTGTTTTCACCTTCCTCTGTCATCTTTGAAGTCCATTGTTCTGTGGTCTCCATACCTGCATAGTGGGACCCTCAGAATGGTACCTTCTGTTTGTGGACTGAATCATTTCTGACATCATCAGAAAGTTCCAGTTGGTGAAGCTAAAAGTGGAAAGTCAGGAAAGCAGACACATACTGATAGGGCTTCTCACATATTGACAGTGACAGAGAATTATCACTTCCTTGCAAAGCTGAAGTAAAATTTTCCAGTTGTCTTCACTGTAAAGAGTCTCGTGCAAGTCCTGTTGTGCAGCCTGTTAGCCCAGAAGTTCAATCACACGAGAGTTTGTTTAACAGCAAGCAGACAGCAGCTTTGAGCTTCAAGAAGGATGCCCAGGTCTCTGACCATGTGGGTTCACGGCCACAGCTTTAGTTTCTTCCAGAAGTCCACGTTTGCCCTCGGTGCCCTGTCTAAGTATGAGGCAGTCCGTTGCTTGGCTGTGTGCACAGCTGTCAGTGCTTGGTTTGGTCTTCACCCATTTGCTGCTCCTTTCTGTCCTTGGTTTGTGTTCAGTGTAAAATTCCCACATTTCTCTGCACTGTATTTGCTGACCTTTTACCCTAGCTTTTTGTGCTGTGAAGTATTACAAGCCATCCCGAAGTCCAAATACATTATGTCTGTTAGTCTGTTCCATCAGTTCTTATTGTGACTTTTTTCATGGAAGTTAATCAGATTTGTTCAGCATGACCTACTATCTCATGATTTCCCGATGTACCTCTCCCTTTGCATGTGTCCCTTTATCATTTATGTCACTTATTTCCCCGTTGCAATGGCTGCATCCAACATACAAACCCAGTCTTTGCTTCCCTTCTGTTTTCTGCAGTGCTGCCAGTGCTCTTCCCTCTCTTTCACTAATTTTTGCATTCACCAGTGCTTCATCTGCATTCCATATTCCAGTCCAAGCCCAGCATATGTGAAGTGAATTGGACATGAATTGGCCCTGAACATCTTAGTGCCCCATTTCTTTCTAAAGGAGGGAGAATTCCATCTTGAAAGACTGAATCAGATACATGTTACAGAAGTATATAACGCACATCTGATATATCCAGATATTTCTCTCATCCTAGCAGTCAGTGACTCTACAAAAACCCAAATCCTGCTATTAATCTAAACATAGGCAACTCCCTAAGGAGCTTTTATGGATCTATTTCCTCTCTGTTGGCATCTGGCAGCGAATCAGTTCTTTCGTCTCTCCATTTATTCTCATCACTGAGCCATTGATGCTGCTGCTGCGGTGAGCAGTGAAAGGAGTGGATTCCTTCTATCAGTTCATTGCTGATTTGAGCTTCTAATAGTTATACAGCATAAATATTTTAAATAGATGGTTGCACGTAACTCATTTAACATCCAAAAGCAGACAGTTTCTTGAGGTTTATCAGCTTAATTTCCTCAGTTTTAAGACTGGAGTTTAAATGTGAGTTTATGCTGCTTAAGTGTCACAAGAAAGGCATTGCTTGGAATGGTTTGCTCCCTCTGAGTAAGTGCAAGCTGTTCGATTTATCAGTGTTCACCTGCTCACCTATATTTAATTGTTTTCATAATCATTAATTATCACTTACTTGCTGATATACTAATGGCACAATGAAGAGTTGAACGCAGCTCAAGCCACCTTGCTTCTCTTAATGTGACTGAGTACTTGTGGTATTGCTTTCCCATTGTCTTTGCCCTGCTGTGCTCGAGTGCTTACAAAATATTTTGTTGGACCGTTAGAAATGAAGGAGCAGGCTTGTTTTAATCTAGGGCTTCTTTTCATTCAGGAAATAAAAGCAAACTCCAGACAACTGCATAGGAAGCTTATTTCTCTGCAGTCATTTTACCCAAACGTTGGCTGCTTATCTTATGCTCATGCAATTTTCTGTACTCTCTCATCCTGGCATACTGCAAATAAGAAATAACCCGAAAGAAGTAACCACAGTGGTGACCATTATGAAGGAAGTCTTCATCGTTTCTCCCATTACCTGCACCAGTGCTTGCTAGCCAACATAATTGGGAAATGGAAAGTTGCTATTTTTGGCTACTGAGTGCAAAATGCAGATATGACTCGACAGCAATTGCCTATTCCTCTCTGCCATCAGTTGCGATGCTCTGCTGCTCATTTATAAAGATTTGACTTGTAAGAAAATGCATTTAACACAATATTCATCCCCCGCTCTTAGAGATTATTTGTAGTGTGTTTGTCAATTTGCATTGGAGAGATTACAGAGATGAGAAACACAGAGTACAGATCAAAGATCAGATAATCTCTCCTCAGTCAAAGCATCTGGTACAAGTCCTACACATGTAGCAGTGTCGTCCCTTGCAGTCAAGAGTGCTGAGGCTCTGGGGAATAGCAAACAGACGGCGAGCGTTGGGAATCCTGTTATCTCACTTGGGTGTGACAACATCTTGCTGGAAATCTGTAATTGGTGAGATTCAGCCCACTTTACTAGATAGGGTTTAATCTGTCATTTGCTCTGGGTTATTGGCAAATAAGGACAATTTATTCGGAGAGTTCAAGTTGTCTTTTGAGTATTCCTATTTTCAGTCGACCACATTTGCAATTAGCTCCATTTGGAAATTTTCCTAGCATGATCTTTGCATGCCACTAGTACAGTCTCACATATGGTCTCGTGGACTTCCTAGTCATTTTTTTCATGCTTTACATGTTAAGCTAGCAAGACACTTCTCTAGCTTTCCTCAGTTAATCTGATTTGGAACACATTTTTTCTCCTAAAAAAGCTCCGAGAGGAACGGAGATTGGACGATTCCATTCAGAAGACTTCAATTCATTTACTTCTTCCAACTACCAGGTAATTTTTTAGCGTTATCAATAAGCCCTAAAAAATAAACGATGACCCCAATGACTCTTCTTATTAAAACTGATTGATCAGTAAGGTGTGTTAATAGAGAGATATCTGAATCTTTGTTTCTTCCCCCTCTGTTTATTAGAGTGGGCATCTTCAGAGTGAAAATAATACTCTCCCTGTGTTTCTGTACCACAACTGCTGGGAGACAAGAGACAAACAATGGAAATATTTGAAGCATAGCAGTCTGGAACGAGCTGTAGTGCATCCCATGGTTGTAACAGTTCGGACTTGCAAGCCAGCAGAATAAATACAGATTGTGGATTGTGGTTATAAATTTAGAAGGATAAGTTGAGCTGTTTGTTTGTTATCCTCTCAATACAGGACGAGCAGTGCTACAGGAAAAGCCCAATTGAAGTTGACAGAT
The DNA here is from genome assembly GCF_038088225.1 of Cyrtonyx montezumae. Classification (NCBI taxonomy): domain Eukaryota; kingdom Metazoa; phylum Chordata; class Aves; order Galliformes; family Odontophoridae; genus Cyrtonyx; species Cyrtonyx montezumae. The sequence goes on from NW_027072036.1 coordinate 3,599,942, forward strand.
CAGAGGAGGTGATGGGAAATGGTTTAGAGGAGGTTCCTTTGGCCACGGTTTCTATCGGAATACGTGCAGAACTGGGGAGATAACTGCAAAAGATTTTGCCTCAAAAACATGTCTAATTTCATTTTTAAAACCCTTCTAGTGGAGGTGAAACTGTCTTGTATCTGTGTATTATTTAACCCCAGGAGGGTTTCATAACGGACATCAAAATAGATGAGTTGTGACAGACACTTCCTGAAGTCTGCAGCAGCGGTTCGCGCTCAGTGATGCAGCACTGACTGCAGAGGGCTCCGCAGTCGGCTCCAGGTGTCCGGTGGTAAGGCTGCATCACGATGCAAACTTCTTGCTTTTAAAATAACCTGCTTATAAGGTAACATCAAGGCATCTTTCCCCTTAAATCCCCCTTCAACTAGAAACTATTTCACGTAAGGGCAATGTCTTCTCGAGATGCTGAAGGCGGTCTCTCCCCACGTCACTCGGAGCTCTTCCTCCTGCGGTAGCAGCACGTATCCTGTCACAGTGTCAGTGGTTTCTTTACTCCTTGTGTGTTCCTCTCCCTGATCTTCTGCTCTTCCTTTCTCTCCTCCCTTTCAGTGCCAGCTCTCTGTCTCTTGAGTACTTGCTCTTCTCAGAGAGGTCTGTGGGTTCTGTAAGGACGAAGGAGTTGTACCTGGGAGGTCCCCCAGGTCTTTTTCAGTTCGTGTCAACAAGGCACTCTGCCTATCTGCTGCACTGCAGTGTGCTTGTAGGGTCAGGCTTCACAGAAGAGTACGTAGTAGGTGCTTGGAGCATTGGCACGTGGTATTCAGACTGCACAGTTGTTGGTGGGAGGGTGATCAATAGATCATTTCTTTCCAGAATCTGAAGAAAGGGCTCCAAATTATCCCATCAAACAGGGCATGGGTTCCACAGGGGGCACCTTTCTGGACCAGTGACAAGTTTTTCCCCCCTTGCAGAGCTAACACAGCGTTAATTTCATGTGATGAAGCCCATTTAATATGCAGTGGAGACACAGAACTACAAAGAGTATGAGATAAGGTGGGAACGTTGAATATTCATTTTTCATGGTTGGAGGGTATTTTTCCTGTGATTCAGTTATTCAAATTAACTTTGAATGTTGGCTCCTATTTAGACAACAAAGGCTTAAAGGAACACAACATTGGTACTACTCCTGTGAACTTTTCACAGGAGAAATGAGTTTTAAGGTCTCTGTGAGAACTGTGTTTAGCAAAGGTGCTTAAGAACATTTACTGATTGTTCTTTTTTTTTTAATTGAACAATACACAGTGATGTACTATAGACTTTTTTTTTAATTACGTATAGGGAAAGTTTGATTAAATTAACAAGCCTCCTACTTTCATAGGATCAGCACATCACTTTGTATTTCCTTTGGGCTGGCATGTCACAAACAGCGCTATAGGTGCTTTCATTTGTCACAGCTCTCCAGCATACTCAAATTCTGACATGGTGCACATCGATGCACCTTCACTTTAAATGTTGGGTTGGATTAAACTCTTCCTTCCTCACCATTCCAATTATCTGCTTAAATATCTCCAGGCCCAAGCTATATTTTCCTGGGGATTTCCATGCTGAATTCACCACCTGTCGAGAGACACCTGTCACAGTGAGATGTCCTCAGACTTAATTTCCACTTCTCTCCTCTCATCGATTATTTCTCTGCGTGGGAATGTGCTGCCTGACATGAGTGATACTGCTCAGTGTAGGGAAATCCTAAAGGCTTTTGAGGTGCATTTCCATGATGCTTTTAACACATAGCTCAATATTCTTACCAGTTCTACACATAGGGCTCAAAAATTTGAGATGTAGTATTTACTAAAACAACGACCTTGAGGTCAAACTGTGCTTTTGGTTTTATAATGTTTCCAGAGGATGTTTTGCATCTCTTTTTTCTTTTCACGTATTCATCTCCGCCACACAGGAATGTGGTGACATCAGTGGCTCAGAGCTGCTGGAATCTTTGTGCTGATGGTGATGGAAGTTTGATTTGTGCCACTTCTATCTCGACCTTCTTTTACTAAAGTGAGAAATACTCTGAAAACAGCAGCAAGTGGACAGCTCCCCATGCATCTGGTAACCAAAACGCAGTCTGTCTTGTAGAGAAAGAGTTTTTTGTGACTGTTTTCACATCCGTGTATGCTTTTCTGCCCTGGATTACTCGCCGTCTGCTCTGCTCCCGGTGCTCAGTATGCTGTGACAGAGCCCTTTTCTCCGGTTCAGTGTGAGATTGATGACTCTGCATGTTGCTGGGACTGCTCGTGTCTCCAGGCATAGACCCTGCCCTGCATTTCCTCGTGCTGTGGCTCTGGCACTATGGTGCAGCAGTAAGAGCACGGGGCAGGGCTCGGCGTGTCATGCATGCAGCTGTATGTCACAGCAAATGGCTTTACAAGAACCACTGAGACAATCCACAGGGCAGAGTTTTTGCTCTGTGGGATATCTTCCTAGGAAGGAAATCTGGCCCTCCTGTCTGGGCTGCAACGCAGAGATTAAAGCTACCTACCAGTGGCTGTCGTATCCCCTATGGAGTCAATGGAAAAGGCAGTTGAGTTTCAGTCTCTCATTAATAATAGACACCTATTATTTTGTTCTAATGTTATTGTTTATCGCGATATAACTGTGAGGAAACAAGATACAGTAACAGGGAAAATAAAAAAGAAGAAAAAGCTTTAAAAATGATGTTACGTTTGGGTTTGCAAGAGCTTATGTGGGAGTTGCTTTATGTAAGTTTTGGCATTCTGGTTTTGTTATCTGGGGCTCATTAGTACACCTTGTCCCTGAAAGAGGCTTCAGGTTGGATTCAGTGTAGGGAAGCATATGCTTCCCCAGAAATCACGAGCAGTGCACATTGGTGCAATCAATCACAAGGAAAAGGATTAGTTCCAGCATTCCAGACCTTTGACTTTTCTGTTTTTTCTCTCAAAGAGTTGCACTTGGGATGACAGTCCCATGTTCTGGCATGAGGTGCACTCCTTGCTAATCGCATCTTGGTTTCAAACGTCTTCCTTAATTCTGCCTTGGGAAGAGTGGTTCTGCACAAAGGTGCTACTGACATTTCAGACTCTCAAGACATGTTTTCAACCTGTTTTGCCACCAGCTTGATGGCTCTAGGGCTTCTTCCCATTGAAAGCATGCCCGCCTGCTTTGCCTGTTTGCAGCAGAAGTTTGCAGTGGTCGGACAGGAAAGTCTGGGAACTGTGATCCCTTTGTTTAAACCCAGAAGTTAGGAAGTGAGACAGCCTGCTGTTGGCAGGGAACTGAGCTGAGGCACCAGACCACTCTATGAAAACAGCGTGCATGACAACGTGTGGTTTGAGTGCAAAGGTCTGCTTCTTTGTCCATGTTGAAACGTCTTCTGAATCTGCATCAAGTGGAAGAGAGAAAATAAAAAATCTCTTTTGCTGTTTTTTTCTTCCAATCTTTTCTTTTTGGCCTGCTTATAGGCTCAGTTGGACTCCTCTAAAATAAGGATGCATTTCAGAGTCAAAAGCTGCTGTTTTCTTTCAGAAACCTTCCCAATCACATATATTTCCTCCTCATCAAAGAGGTTTTTTCCCCGTCTGATTGGGTTTGAAGTTTCTGTGAAGATTGCTTGGGAAGAGACAGAACACTATAAATTGTTGCTAAAAATACAGTTTTTTTCTGCAACTGTCATAACAACATTTGGGCTAATTGATTCTCAGTAGAATAATGACATCCAGTATGTAGTGAGAAATATTCATGAAGGAATCTGTGAAAACCTAGATCTGCCTTACTCCCCCAATATCTCGGGAAAATTCATTAGAGTCCTCTCCTTAAGAAGAATTAAAAATAAGCCGTCATTAGAGACTCTTTTCAGTCTGATTTGAGGACAGTTGGAGTTCCTTTAAGTGTCAGGGAATTTAGGTTTGACAGAGCTCCCGTTCCAACAGGTTTTTTGCTGCATATGCTCTGGGAGAAGGCCAGAGGAGCTTGGGGAGTGGAGATGAAAGGTAGACCTGCAGTAGGAGGGGAAGGAGCAAAGGGAAGGCTGTGGGATGCGCAGGTATAATCGCTGCCCGAGATGTTATCCATGTAGGAGATGGGATGGCTGAGATAACGATAGGTCAGGTTTCTAAAACGTGGACTTAAGACATGAGGAAGTGTCATACAGTGATGTGTACGGAGATGTCAGTGCGTCTGTAGACTCAGCAAACGGATTGTGGTTTTGCAGCCGTGATGAGCCAGAAAGAAGTCATCTGCCACATGAAGGGAAACACAAGGAGCTTGCTGGGGGTTTCAGCCACAGCAGCCAGGGATTTCCCTCCCTGCAAAAAGGGAGCTTCGGTGTCAGGCAGTAGGGAAGCTTTCCAGTATCACAGATAGTCAAGTGCTGTAGAAGACGACCCGTGGAGCCTGAGCACCTGCGGTTCTTTATAAAGCAAAAGATGTGTTAAGAATGTTGTAACAATAGCTTATTCTGCCTTGAACCACAAAAAATGGACTTTGCATTCTTTAAAGTGGTGTTTCAGCCCTGTTAAGTCAGGAGATAGGCAATGTCTGCATTCATTCCAGCAGTGCTGTGAGCTTCACTGTCTAGAAAGATGCTATGAAGCTGCTTGTTGTCCTGCCCTGGGACTGTAATCCTGGCCTCTCTCTCCTAATGCACACCAGCATGCTCTGGCACACTGGGAGTACTTTACAGATAGGAACAGGGGAGGTGTTATGAATATATATCACAGACCCAATCTCTGTTCGTTGGCTGCCTTGCCTGCCAAGCCTGGCTCATCATCTCCCACTGTGTGTCCCCAGCCCGGCCTGGACTGAAGCAGTGCTGCCTTGGAGCTGAACCTTCCTGCCAACCAGTGGCTTTGTATGGGATTTACATTATTCTGAATGGCAGTAGCTGAATTATGAGGAACTTTGTAATTATGAGGGACGTGAACACGAATCAGAGCTGAACACATGGGCTGCCAGTGCACCCACAAGCCAGGGGACACGGCCCCATGGCTGTCCCACTGCCACCCATCCGTGTACCCACTGTTTATATTCTGTGTGTGTGCTGAGAGCAGGTACTCAGGAGGCAAAGGCTGTTCCCGAAGACTGATTTGTTGCTACTGAGACTCATTTATCACAGTTTTCCACAAGAAAGTCTCACGCAGGCGCTTGCAGGTCATTGTGGGAGGGATGCTAAGCATGCAGCCAGTCATCAGAGGAAAGGAAAACATGGCCATAAGTCTTCCTGGTGGCAGGAATCTGCATGCCCCGCAGAGGCTGGTGTTTTTCAGGAGTGTAAGATTAAAGCTGAGTTTAGCTCAGTGTCATGTCTCCAGCAGAAGCCAACTTTGGACACCGTCCTTCATTTTCAGATTATCAGTATCTTGAAGAATACAAATGCAAATTAAAATCCTTTAAAACTCAATAGTGACCATTCTGTGAGACAACTGGTTAGTTCACGTGAGAGATATTAATTTGAGAGCTTTCTGAAATGTGTTTAGAAAAGTTTGTCTGTTGGATTTCTCTTCTCTGCCTGCTTTTTGGCTTCCTGAAAAATCATATACATGTTTCCACGAGAATGTATTCTACATATTCCTTCCTTGGTCTATTCAGGAACCTGAATGGCTCTGGCAGAGTTGAGAAGAGCAGTACGCAAAGTGATTTTCTCATACAATGTGGGAGTCTTGAGCTATTCAATCTGGTGAGGTCCGTCAGATCCTCCTTTGTCTTTACTGAGAACTTTCTTTGGATCCCAGTTCCATTCAACTTGATTTCCAAGCAGAGAAAATATTTCGGAGTAACCTCCTGATTACCATTTTCTGCTTTCATCTTAATTCCTGAGAAGAAAAACTTGAATTACCACTTGGGTAAGTCATGAGTGTAGAACAACGTGTCATAAATGATCCTGTCCCAGCAAAGCTAAATCTCTTAAAAAACTTTTCTGGGTGGAAGAAGGAGATAATACTGAAGTTGGATTGCTGTTAAGTCTTTAATTAATGTTTATGGAAAAACCTTGAACTTAGACAAGGCTTTTTTTGTAAAGTTGTTTTATCATTATTTATTGCCTGTGCTCATATAGGTGAAATACACTCTCAATTGTCATACCCATCTAATCTGAAGGCATAGTAAGACTTTTAGCATCCTTAGCCCAGGAAAAAAAAACAGATCAAGGATAAAGGTGTTCATATGATTCCAATTAATCTGTTTTTTTGTGGATAGCTGCGAAGGGTCAGAGCTATTACATTTTCAAAGTGCATTCCTTGCTCCTACCAGGCAGGTCCTGGTTGCTTGTGGATGATCAAACTGTCCTTTAGCTGTGATATTTGAGCAGTTCTGCTCAACAGGACAGACACAGCAAAGGCACAGCTCTTTGTGGACTGTTTAGCATCAATCATCCAAGTGCCTGTGATCTTTCTGCACTTTGATGCCTGTGCTAGCAGTGAGACAATTATCTTTGAGCAGAAACAGTGTCGCACTTGCAGAGCAGCGTGCCAACAAGTGTGTGCTCTTGTGTTTGCTATCCCACTCTGTTGTAAACATGTAAAGACATGATCATCAACAATTCGGAGAGTGCACAGGGCATGGTTTTGTCTTTCATGCCTCTGATACCAAATAAAGTCTTCTGAAACTTATCAGGCAGATTGCCTGACTGTGTCTGGCAGAATTTGTGCATTAATTACTATTCAAACAGAACTCTAGAAGGGCTACCAGCATTTTCTTTATTCACAGCATGCTCTGTCTTCATTTTAACAGCATGATTGGTATAATTGTAAATCAGACCCGACTCTGGTTTGGGGTGTATATTAGAAATACTTGTGCAGTATTCTGGCTCTGTCAGGGAACTGGTGTCTCAATTAGAGTGGAATGTAAGCTGTTAAGTGGGAACATTGGTTGGAAAACTAGGCATGTATGGTGCTGAATAATGCACTACAGCCACACACCTTGCTTAAAGCAATGTGGAGGTGTTAATCGCATTGAAGAGTTCCCACCCCACCCACCAGAATGAAAGAATTAGATACACTGTCAAAGAAAAATGCAAAATGGATGATGAGTTGTTTGTGCCAGCGCTTTTAATTATGTATTACAGTGTTTTTATATGGTTAAAATTACCCTCATAAGTAGTTTCTCAGTTTACTTAGGGGTAAAGGCAATTTCACAATAGCTTCTCCATTAAGGGTCTCTCGTTGCTCACCGAGCTTCAGGTTAAATTCTGTGATCCCATTGCTTTCAGGCAATGGCACTTTGATCCGTCTATTGACTTAAGATGGCAAATGAATTGAGTACCATTATTTTGGATCACGTTGCTAAAACCTCAGGGCAGGTTCATCACCTCAGGGCAGCTGCACCGGTGCAGAATATCAAAACAAGAAGTGGTGAACCTGCTTTTCCAAAACAACCTCCTGTATCTCAAGTGCAATCAGCCCTGGGTCCAGAGAACAGCTCTGCTGGGCTGTGGGTGCTCCTGCACCCAAAGGGATTTGTTAAAGCCCAGGGAGAAGGCTGGCAGCAGCATCAAAAAATGTTATGCTCTTAATTGACATGTCCTGATGAGCATTCTTTTGTTGACTGCCAGGATTTGGAAATATATCATTGCTGGGATTTTGGTCGTAGCATTTAGGTGTTGTTGAATACGTGTAGTGAAATAGATATCTCCTCATTGAAATCACAATCTGTGAAGGGTAATAATAATAGTTTTGAGAGGAGAAAGCTGCTCTGAGGATGGCTCTGGCACCATCAGCTTCCTTTTCTTAGTGGGAGAACAATGGCAGCTCGTGCAGTACGTTCACGTGAGGGGTGTGGGCTTCATCCACCTGCAGTCAGTTCTAAATGGGTGAACCACTGCAAAAAATTTTACTTCATCTCCCTCCCCCAACACACACACACTTGAAAGAGTGAATGAGAGCAAAAAGAAATCATAAAGAGAGTGGTAAATAAACTGGTTATTGGTGACAAGCTGCTGTATTAGACTTCAATATGTAATACAAATGACTATAGTCTGCACAGAAGTGGACTTTTGCCAGAGTGTTCCTATTTGTGGCTTTCAGAATGCAAGCTGAACTCCTTTCCAGAGCTCTATACATCCCAGTTTAGCAGACTTTCTAAGTTGCTAAAAATTATTGAAGAATAAAGTAAGCCTGTCTTCAAAACTGAAGCCACAGCCTGATATTTAATGTGAAGTCTAGGCAGGTTTGCAGTGGAGTATTTTCTATTTTAACCATGCAGTGATCTGGGCACTGAGAAGCTGCCACTCTGATTCAAGGCTGAAACAGAATTTATGTCTTTTATTAAAATTCTTGATCTTCTGGAAGGGAACTTTACTGCGACTCCAGTGCATATGTCTGTGGGGATTTATGATTTTATTTAATACACATAAAGAGAAAAGAGGGAGGGAGAATTCATAATGGGCTTCCTGCAGATTAGGAGTAGTTGTAGCCCAGGCAAAAGGATGGTGTATGCCTGCGTTCCACTTTCATCCCAGAATCTCATGTGGGTGACTGTTGTGTCCGTGATTAAAGAATTAAAGCTGCTGGACGTTCTCAGCTTGTGCTGGCCAGATGACTGTGAAAGCATTCATGCACTGACCAAAACTCTGAAACACTCTGTGACGAAGCATCCTTCTCATTGCTCAGTGGGAATGCCACGTATTTGGCACCACAGCATGCAGGAGGGCACCCTGCATGGTTCTGCTCTGCTGCTCTTGGTGGGTGCATAGAGCTGGGAATCATCTTTCCCAATACTTTGTGGCTCAATCACTGTGCCTGGAGGTGTTCAAGAAACGTGTAGATGTTGTACTGAGGGACATGGTTCAGTGGAGAAATGGTGGTGGTGCGTGGACAGTTGGACTGGACGATCTCAGAGGTCTTTTCCAACCTTCCCATACATCGATTCTACGATTCTATGTCAACACTGTTGAGCTAGCAGTCATTTTAATTACGTTGCATCAAGGTGCTTATTATGAGTAAACAGCAAACAACTCCAGTGACTATAATTAGCTTTTGCACCATTACGAGCAAAGAAGGCCTTTAATTTCCAAAGCATGCAATAGCTTTATTTTATTCATGCAAATCGTGCTTTCTGGAGCCGACTCATTTGGCTTGGTTTGCCTTGTGACTGCTTCCCTCACCCACTGTGGGCATGGTTACACACCCAGTGCTGTACCTGCTCCCTGTGGAGGGCAATGCTGCAGGCTTCAGTTCATGGTGCATTCCCATTAGCAATTGGAAGCAGCGTGGGAATGTGAAGTGCTGCTGCCACGCTGGGAGGAGGAGGGAAGGCAGCACCAAATTCAGATTTGGACAGGTCTGAATGTTGCTCCATGTAGGTGCACTCAGAGCCTCCTGTGTGGCCATCAGCTTCTGTTATATGCAGAGTGCAAAGCTATATTTACTCGAGCTCTTTATAAAACTGCCTCTAAGCCTTGCTCAAATTATCTGTGTAAAATGTCTTGACTTTTCATGGGATGGATAACATAGATGCCCTAATTTTGTATTACTTCTTGCCAGTTACCAGAGTGCGGTCAGAAAGAAGCAGTAGTGCTCTGAGGGGAGTTGGATGGATTGCTCCCCTGGGTGCAGAGTTGAAGCAAAAAGTGTGGCAGAGCACTTGCTTTCCTGGCCCAGCTCCTTCCCAGGCTTTCACAGAAAGCACATGGAGGAAATGGGCAACTGATGATCAAATGAATTTTGTCTCTTACCTCGAGTCGGGAGTGCTTGCAGGAAGCTGCTGTACAACTGGTCACTGGGTGTCAGTGTTACCCTGCGGGAGCCGGGGGTAAAAGGGTTTTTGGGGCCTGGGACTACAGGGGCATGGGATATGCCGGGCAGATGATGCTGAGAAGCCAGGACAGCAGCACACGGTGCTTTGATGCCCGTGGAACTTATTGTGTGCAAGGAGTACAGCGAAGAGTATTTGCTAACAGTACACACGAACTTTGCAGTGTTTCCTGATGAGCCCAGGGTGGAGCTCTGGGAATGACCAGGAGTGGGATTTTCCACCCTGTGGGATTTGCCCCTGCATTGCGTGCAGCAGTGTGCAAAGGGATGGGCACCACGGCCCAGTTGCACAAAGTGAGACTGAAAAGGATTGTTAGAGGATGTTTCACCCATTCTATTAGGCCAACTGTGCCTTAAACTACTCCTGGTGAACAGGTTTTTGAAAGCAGCACTGATTTTCTGTGTTCTTGGTGATCTCTTCTTTCTTAACTCACCTCATGGAGTTCTCTTAATGTCAAGTCTTGATGTTTTTTGTGTGAGTTGCTGTATCTTGTTCCACCTAGCAGGAACCAAGACCCAAATGTTCCCTTCCTCTTTGCTACAGTTTTGTCAGGGCTTGGTTTTGAGTATTTATTTTTAAGTAAACCAACAAATATGTACAGTAGGAATGTATGGGAAATTATTCATGGAATATTAAAAGCTGCGGATTGTCAATGGCTCTCTACACTAAATCACGTCTGTTTTGTTCCACTCCGTGCAAAGTTTGGTCATAGATGGTGCTCAGATATCCCTTGCTGTCTCTTGCTTTGCCTTCTGTCAGGAAAATGTTTTGCCATCCAAATATCTGTTGGAAAGCTTCCCTAACCCTAACCTAGGTTGTTTTCCATGTCCTCCTTTGATGGCTGTTGTGCTCACATCAGACACCTCTATGTTCCATAGGACACGTGGGCTTGGCACACATCTGTCACTTGAGCTCACAGAGCCCAACGAGACAAATACTAATTCCTTCCAAATTCATATGGCACTTCATCTCCCACCTTTGATCATTTCTGTGCCCTCTTCTGAAGTGCTTCCTTTTTGGCTACGTTGTGATGAAAACGAAGTATACCTTCTTTAGAATCAATCAATCCAGGTATTTGTCAGGCTTAACAACCAGATCCTCAATTCCTACTGCGCAGATGGATGAGCTCCCGGACTTTGCTTCTTCTAAGAGAGCCAGTTGCCATTCACAGCCCTCCAGGCCCCAGCAGCTGGCTCACCACCTTCAGCCTGGAGCTCAGAGCAGGGGGATGGCCAGCGGCCGTTGTGTGGCCATCCTCTGTAACCTGCTGGGAGAAGAGCAAGTCATCCAAGTCACCCAAGCGTGCAAGGTTAAACGCAAGCTTTCAGCTGACTGCTGAGCAGTAATTTCACTGAAGTGTTTATTGCCCGAGGAGAGGGTCCGGATTTACAGCTCTTTTTGAAGAGGGAATTTGGGCAGATGAATAGTGGCAGGCAGATTTCTCTTGAGAAAGGGTAGAAAAGCTGTAAAACTTCCAAAGGATGACGATCAATACCCCCAGACTGGGCATAGTGAGCAGTGGAAGGCTTGCAGGATGTTTTCTGCCTTCCTGCTCTTAGCTGACACGTTGGAGCCAGTGCCTGCCTGCTGCCACAGCACAGACCCTGCACGACAGTCCAGCTGAAACTGGGAGGAGGATGGCAACAGTTTTGCTCTGCCTTTTTCCTGTCCTTTAAGAAAATGTTTATTTCCATTCAGGAGGTTTTGCTATACTCTACGTAGTGAATGCAAACATAAATTTAAGGGAATGTTTACAACATCACTAAGTAATTATTTTTCATTATTTTCCGTGTGTTTTACATAGAAAAAAGCCCTTCTTGCAGAGAAAGGACAGAAATGGTGATTTGAGATGGCTGATGTCTGGGGGGATTTTACCCACTAGAAAAGGATGCCTTTAAACCCTTAAACGTTCAACAGATTCTTGTTAATGACTCGTGCTGAGGTCAAACCTTCTTAGCTTAATTGCTTAATTTCATAATCAATTTAGTTACATTTTACCTTGTTCTTAAGGTTAGAGGAGCAAGATGTTTGCAGGTCAACTGCTGGAACTGTGCATTTTGGACGGGATGGATGAGGCCTGTGTCATGATAGTAAACTAATTACCCGTAACACTTGTTGAAAACCTTCTAGTTAATTAAATGCCATGTTTATTGTGTTGCTGTATTCGGACACAAGCTTTTATTTCTTCCTTATTAATCAAATCACATTTATCAGTGCTGCTTGACTCCATGCTCTTGTGGTTTCCTAGCTTATCAAGGAAAATTTTGCTGTATATATATATATATCTGCTTTTTAAATTATTCTCTGGGAAAAGAGGCTTAGTACAGGCATCCTCGTCAGCAGCATTGACAGCTGATGCTTCCTTCACAAGAATATTAACTTGACCTCATTAGTTTCTGCATCCAACTCCCTTAAACACAGAAGATTGTATTTCAGTAGGAGCCAATCATGTTAATTACATCTGATCAGTTTGCATATTCATAAGCCATCGTCTGTTTTATGGACAGCAAAAATAAACGCCGTATCTTTTTAATAATTTTAAGTGGGTCACTTTCCGGACTGTATCTGTTTTAAATAAATTATCATATTGTTAAGGTCCGTTGGCAAAAGCTTTTTATTAGTTGTGTGCTGGGGGTGGTCTTTGTTTTAAGGGCAGTGATATTTGTTTATAAAATAACCAACTGCTCCAAAAATCCCATTGCAGATCTCCCCCAGTTCGTGGGAACCTGATGTCCCACACACGGGTTGAGGTGCCATTTTTCACATGGAAATGCTGCTTGCATAGAAAGCAAATCATAATAAGGGCTATAATTCCTCAGCATTTAAAACTGTTGGAATGCAAGTCAATACACCAGAGCTTTGTGAGTCTCTGATGTCCCTTAGTACCTCTGTTGGTGTCTCTTGCACACGTGAGTGCTCGTTTCTGGTGCTACGCAGTGCTGTGCTGGAACGTGGGGAAAGGGAATGGAGATGTCCCAGGAACACTGTGTCACCCTCTGCTCCGTGCAGGGAGATAACAGCTCTGCTCAGCTTTCCAATGCACTGTTCAGGTCGCTCCCTGCAGCTCTCCTCCTGCCGAGGTCTAGAGAAGGAATTGGGGAGCACAATAAGAAAGCAGCAGCCAAGAAGAACCCAAATAGAAGTGTTTTCTTGAAAGAGCTATGGAAAAAGTCTCAGTGAATATCTTGGCAGGGATTGCTCTGTCAGTGATCACAGCAGGCATCCGGCTATATAAATAACAATACGAAACGAATGCAATAAAAACATATTTATGCTCAGCTTAACCGAAAACAAATGTGTCATCAGATGAGCATCAATAAAAGAAACGAACTCTGCAAAGAGAACGGAGCCTGTTTCCCCGCAGCTTGTGCTTATGGCATAGAGCACTGAGCTCGGCGGTGCTCCAAAGGCAGCTCCAGCTTCTCTGCTCCCAGCACGGGTCATGGGGAACCTCTCAGAGCTGGTTTTCCTTTCCTTCTGTCTTCACTTGATGTGCATTTTCCACGTGTGCAGGCAATCTGTCAAAAGGTAAGGGAACTTATTTTTGTGGGTTTTTTTTTGTTTTCATTCATGTTTTTAGTGGCATTCATTTTCTGTGCTGAAAGGGGGAGGATTTGGGGCTGATTTTTACAACAGCTCCTCAGGCACTTGAAGGACGTTGTCATAAAAGGGTTTGGGGCTGTTTGTCTTTCTCTGAGTTGTCGTAAGGATGCGTTTTTCCTCCCAAAGACAGCCAGGCACGTGATGAGGTTGAATATAAATATAAAGCATATAGAAAATGTATACAAAACGTTTTTATCATATACCTTGCATATGCACAAAAGGTTATTTCTACCACAACTCTTGGACTGGGGCTGGAGCACCCTGGGCTCCTGGTTTTTGACACCAGGTCTGACGTCACCCCGGCCTCATTTGTTTAAACACTACAGAGCTTAATCGAGGCTCCTTGGGAGCTTGATGTTTGTATGCTCTCATTTGGGGCTGCAGGTGAGCTCATGTGCCAGTGTGTCATCATCCGCACGCTGCAAGGCTCTGCCAGACTGCACAGAGCTTTGGTATTGTGACCGTGCTGGAATTCTGCACAGGTTTTGGAGGGTTTCCAAAACACTTTTGACAACATAGGGCATCTGATTTGTGAACTGTAAATAGATCTTGCAGTACAAACTAATTTTTCACGTCTCCAGGCTGAAGGGGTTTTTTTCACACTGAAACCTCCTTGATTTTGTAATATTCTCTTTGTGCAATATGTTTTGGAGGGATCGTTAGTAGTCTCAGCAAACCTTAAGCTACCAGAATGTTCCAAGTTCCTTCACCTCTGGGAGATACACAGTGATCGTTTCTCTGCATGTGCTCAGTCTGCTTCAGACACAGAGTGGGACTGATTGACAAATTAATGCTTTCATTTTCTGCTCCGAGCTGGTGAATTACAAGTATAAAAGGCATGTTATAAACTATAATGATTTTAACTCTATTCCATTGCCAAAAATCTACTAATAATGAAAACAAATCAAAATAGTAATGTAGCCTAACTAATGGAAGAGGAAACAAACAGGCAGAGGAGCAGAAAATCACAGAATCATAAAATGGTTTGGGCTGGAAGGGACCTTTAAGCTCATCGTCAAGGTCCAACTTATCTGCTACATATAAACCAAATAATTGGTTTAATTAAAAATCAACAAAGAATATGGACATTGCCCCATTTTGTTGGGTTTTATTCTGCAAGGGCATGTCATAAATCTTATTTATACCCATCTCCTGTTACAAACACTCAACGCTAAATAGTTTGGGCTGCACATAACCTGCTACTGGAAAGCTATTTCTGATCCTGCCCTGTGGATCCCCATGTTATTTGCTGGTTTTGGGCTGTATTAAAAAAGATTTCCTTTAATACGTAAAGTGAAACCTCTACCAACCATAGTTCCTATCTGGTTACATACCATCAACAAGAAAACTTTCTGGATGCATGTTCCATGTGTGTTCTGTGAGAAAGGTGGGCAAACAGAATGAGCACAGATGTGATAGGATGGCGTGTGTGGCTCTGAGAGCATCGCTCTGCACAGCATTGTGGGTTCCTGTTTGAAATGATGCACAAATGCAAGATGCCTTGCAGATCAGAACAACTTTAACAACTTTCAACACAGACTTTAAGATCTATGCTAAAATGAGGATAAAAGGAGATGATGAGGATCTTAAGGGCAAACCAGCGTGGCAAGGATGGGCTGTGATTATTGGGAAGGTTAAGCCATCGTCTCTAGACTTCCCATTATGTTTTAATGAGCTCCATAGCTGATCATTTAGGCACAGCAAACATATCCGCACCCGTAAAGCATCGAGGAACCTTCCTATAATGGTAGTGCAGCTCTGAAGTCTGAGCCATCTTCGTGTGCTCTATTCACATACTGCACGTTTTAGCACTTATTGTTCCTTACCCGGTCTCAAAAACAGAACAAATTCATTTTCATGCAGATAATTAGGAGGTAATATAAATTGAAAGGAACATTGTCACGGGGTTACTGGTTTCCTGCTGCTAGATTAACGCCTCAGCTAAATCAAAGGTTTTACCCTAAAATGAAACACCTTCCTTCTGTGACAGCATTCTGCCACAATCTCTCTGCTCCTGTTAAATAATGTGGTGTGAATCATTTTGCCTAATGGGTCAGGTGAGTGGCATTCATCAGTACTGAAAAGCCATGCTGTGGGTTAAAGACAGGTCATCTCTATCCAGCTATGTAAGGTGAGCTCTCAGTAGAAGATCACATTTTGGAGCAGATCCTCAGAATTTTACACATTGGAGGATTTATGTTCAGTGACTGAGAGTAAGCCTAGCTTTCTAACTCTGATGTTAAAGTGAGTGCACGCAGGTATTCAAAATAAGCCTCTCACTCAGTTTCATCCCCTGCTTTTCTTGTGACAAGCTCAAAACTTGACCGTGTTCAGATGTTGTCAGATGAGTACGTCATTGGAGGGGTGCCCGTGCAAGGTGTTCAACCACTGCTGCCAGATGCCAACCCCAGGGGCACTGTACAGTTCTATCAGCTGCCTTCCAGTGGCATCAGCACTGGTTTCTAGGTAATGCTCAGCTTATAACATTACATTCTCATCTGTGCCATTAATGCTGTCTGTTCAGGGGAGCAGTTGGTGGAGTGCTCAACTTCACATCTGGTAGATTCAGAAACGTCGGATTTCAGTATTTGTACAGGGGCCTCAGACAGGCAGAGCAGGCAAAATGGGCAAGCTTCTGAAGCACCAAGCTGAACTGTTTGCTGTGTATGTGCAACAACTAAAAGAAATTGAGCCATTCTGAAATTCACATGGACAAGTGCAAGTCCCAAGCATTACGTTCTGTCTCTAACTTTGAGTGCAGACAGTTAAGCTGAGAGAAATGCTCGACTGTAGGTTCTCTGCTGAAATGAATGAAGATTTTGTAAGGATGGAAGCAGCAAGGCTAATTCCTGTGGTGTGATAATGGTGTGAATCGTGGGCTGTTTTGATGCTTTTCTTTGATTCCTAGCTCCACCTTCTTAATTAACTTCTCTTAATGTTTTACTGTTGGAATTTCATATTGAGTGTATAGAATCTCAAAGAGTAAAGACAGTATTGTTCCTATTAATTTATTGTGTTTCGTATAAAGACATAAACATTTTCTTTTACACAAGTCAGTGCTCAATTACAGCAGAGAAGTATGCAGAAACGGCTGAATGCAGCTGTCATCCAGAATTAGGCAATTTTACCCTGAACATTACTTACCATATAATAGAAAAATTATTCAGTGATGATATGTTAGCATAGAACGGATTGTTGTTATTCCTACAGCAAGGAATATTACTTGCAGAGAAGAGCATTTACAGCGATTCAGTATCAGTGATAGCTGCCGTGTGCTTTTCCTGAGGGGCTGTGGCAGTCCACTGGTGGTGCTGGTGCTTTGCTTTGTGCTGGGCAGTGCTCCTCTTCCCAACCCATTGGAGAACACCCCGTGCCCCCTGGATTCTGCATAGGTGTGTGGCCACATCTGCTTGCTGCTGCAGTGTACGTCTGGAGCAGGCTGTGCAGGAATGGAGGTGGGGGAAGGCTGGGGACGCAGCTTCAGCACAGGGCTTTGCCGGCCGGGTGGGGAATGTTTACATAACTGCTCAAAAGAGCCTTTTTCCACGGACCTGTTTACGCTCCTCACTTTTGAAATCCTTCCAGCAATCAGCCTGTGGAGAGCCCTTACCCAGCGCTTAGTGCCCTTGATTGCAAAGGAGAAAATCCCTGTTGGTGAATCATTGGGAAAACATTCCGTAACAAACCGGGCTTTAATGAGGGTCACTGCTGCCTTTGCAGTGCCTGGAAGGAAGGGGAAGGGGGAGAGATGCTGCTGCATTGTGTGTCTGCTCCGGACACACAATGGTGGGGAGAAGCACCAGACACCGTGCCTTTGTGTGTAAATTTCCCACCAGAGCCAAGCAACTTCTTCTTCTTCTTTTTTTTTTTTTTTTTTTCCTCCTACAATTTAATTAAGTGGATTTGGAGGCTGGTGCTGGCCTAACAAGCACTTCTTCATGAATGAAAGATTTGTCTCTGGCAGCGAGGCAAGGCTCCAAACAATGTCAACAGCAATTACTGCTGGCTGCGGGGAGGGCAGCGTAGCGTGTAGGGCTGGAGAAGTGTTGGGGGATTGTCTTTACCTATTTTACAGCAAACTTGTCACTCCTGCACCCTGGCCTCTAACCAAAGCGTGGCCCCTCCTGGGAAGCATTTGAGGATGCTGGTGCAGCTGGGGATTTCTAGAAACCTGTGGCACCAGCGGAGATCTTACATCTTATTCGTAGAGTTGAATGGCAGTTGTCTTTCTTCAGTTATGAAGAACTTAATCTATTTTCAGTAATGCTGATCTGTGTTGGTGCTTTTTAGAGTTTATGGCCTTTGCAGGATTGGGGCAGGACTCTGAACGTCCAAGAGGTGCTCCAAATTCATTTTGGCAGGTGCTTAAGGATGGCAGAGAAAGTCTAGCATGTAATTAATCCCAGTGATTCCACTCTGATCCTTTTACTTCTATAATGTGCATCTCTGACTGAGAAGGAGATAATGGACAATCATGTAAGAAAATCCTTGATTATGACTTGATTGAGCTTGTGTGAGCTCCAGACAGCCAGTGTTGTCATGGTTTCCAAGGCATTTAACATAAGACATTTTCTCACTGACAAGGTGTTAGATACCCCTCCAAAAATCTGTGATCTGGATGTGATCTGACCCCTCTTTGAATACCAGATCCTGTTTATTTTTACATCAAATTGCTAACTCTAGCTTTCATATTAGAAGCTATACTGAACACGTTCTCTTCCATAACATTTGCAAAATAGGGATATTGTCTGCCCTTTTTCTTCACTTTATGTCTTCTCAAGTCTCCATCCATCCAGTTCTACCCATGCAGGTTACAGGTGTCAGGGGTTGTTCCTCTGGCCTCTGCATGGCCATGCCCCCAACAACAGGCAGTCCATTCTGGGGTGCACCTTGATCTCGACAATCTCTATCTCCATCTTATGGAAAACCCAGAAGTCTCTTCTTCTGAAGCTTAAGCTGAGATTTGGGGCATTTACAGTGTCTGGATTTTTCTGCTGGTGAGCTCAGGTGTTGGCACAGCTCTGCAGACTGGTTTATTGCCAGCAGTGATTTCTTCAGGACCAGCAGAGGGAGCACATTAATAGAAGTGATTGTCTGCATCCTACTGCTGAAGTCTGAGAACGGGAAAGTGTTCCCCAGTTGTAGCAGTGCTGCAGCTCCCATGTCCCTGACCCATGGAGTGTGTGGTGAGGGGGGAGCACAGGTGCAGGGAGCAGAATGATGGAGATGCAGCTGAGTTTCAGAGCAAAAAGTAGCATTTTGCCCTTGATGGTATACAAATGAACAATATTTTGTGCCAAAACAGGAGGTAGGAAGAAGTCTTTCAGGGATACACACATCTCAGCAAAGAGCTTACATCTGAGTGCCTCTTAATGATTATGAAAAACAATAGTAGCCATATTCTGCTGCTCTGGAAGCAACATTTTCCAGATTGCTGTCTGATGCTTTGTTTTGCGTTTGAGTGACTCAATGAACTGGACACTACTGCCATAAGTAGGAATAACAATAATGAGAAAATTATTAGTAAGACAATGGGTTGGCCTTCTTCTATTCCAGTTTTGCTCTTCATCTGTGTTAATCTCTTGCATTCAAGGCCACTTTTGGCTCCTTGTGCTATCCCTGGCAGCAGAGCTAACCACGGATAGTGTTGTGATGTCCTTGTGCCATCCAGCACTGGGACAGGCATCCTTTTTTGACTTCTGAGCACTCCTAATTCTGCAGTGTTTCAGAACTTTCCTTCATCCCCTGCAGGGCTGTGTCTGCTGCTTCAGCTTTACCTGATGGGGCTCTGGTTCTGTGTGTGCCATTCAGACTGGATTACATTGGTGAAGTTCCCTTTGCAAAGTGGAAATCAAAGAGCAGTCAGCTGCCTGGCACTTTGTTTTTTAGATCCAAGTCCAAACTTTACTCGACTGAACCAAGAATCTGCAGCTGCAACAGCTCGTGGTCCCCAGACCACAGTGCTGGGTTGGCTCAGCAGTTTGAGATGCTGCAGGGCTGCTGCTCACTTGGGGAACGTGCCCACTGCCATCCCACGTGTGCACTGTAAGGCCTTCGGTTGTGATTAATGGTCAATGTGCTGATTGCTTTAATCCAGCGTGTCAGCTGCGTGAGTGTGCAGCACCTCCCCTCCTCTGTCAAGAGAGGATCCGTGTGCTGGATGGAGCCTGAGGCATTGGGCTTTTTAGCTGCGAAGACAGGATTTGCAAATTAAAAGAGGAATGCTAATCACTTAGTGTCCTTGTTTGTTCCTTTTTAAACTTTGTGGACTAGACAGTTAATCAATTGTTCGGAATGATGATTCCTGCATTGCTCACATATTAACAGCAGCACCCTAAGAAAAGTCAGTGGGCGATCTTGTAATAAGATTGGGAAGTGGGTAATAATTTAATTTCTTATGTGGCTGTGTCAGCTATAATACACTGGTAGTCTGTATGCCGATGCTTATTTTAATATAATCAAGATTCCTAACAAATATATATTTGTATATTTTTTAACTGTAGCATGCGGAGTTTATTCACACATTAATGGAACTGAAAATTAAAAGCAATCCCCTCCCCCACAGCAGCTTCCCCAAACAAAACCAACCCATAGCCCTCCAGGGGACAGTAGCTGTGATGTACGCCCTTTGCTTATTTTCTGGTTTTCTGAAAGTAATTCTTTTCCCTTCCTTAGCTCTTCCATTTGACTTTCTGTCTGTGGGCTTTGTGACCAGGAGGGCACGAGTGATGCAGAACCCCAACCCAGCTTTGCATTTTTCTTTTCCAAACCTACACACGTATGGCTAACAGGCTTCAGAGACTGCTCTAAGGCTGTGTTTTACTTCTTTGCAGTGTGACTCTAGATGTCCTGTGCTACCAAAATGTTCATCGTTGATGCTGGGGTCTGTGGCACGAGGAGCTGTGTGCACAGTCAGCTGCTGAGACCTGTCCCGGTAGTCCCTCCTCTGTTTTTTCTTAGCTACCCATCATGGGTGAATCTAACAGAAGAATTAACTAGTTGTGTGTGATCTTCTTTAAATTACCTGGCTCACCCAGGCCAAGGCAGTGCTGGATGGGGTATTTTGGTACGTGCAGCAGCCGGGCAGCTGCTGAGACCCAGAGGCTGGGAATCAGAAATATCCAGGTGAGAAAAATGCCTCCAGGCTTTTCATTCCCAGTGAGAGCTGCACTGGAGGGACTTTTCCTGTTCCCTCAGGATCAGGTGCAGCTTCCTGTGCTGAGTGCCCATGTGAAGTCGTTAGGATCCCACTTCCCTCCATCCTCTCTGGGAGAGAGCCTGAAGCTTGTTAGTACCCAAGGGCATTACAAGCAGAGTGAAAAACCAACGATGCTCTCTGCTACTTGTACACCCAGTCCACAGCTCAGTGTTTTCGTAGCAGGCTGTCTTGGACAAAGACACTAAATTCCTATTATCAGCTCTTTGCTGAAGGAGCCGCCAGGAGCGGCGGCCGCCGTGCGCCTCGCACCAGATGCATATTCCCTTATCAAACAGCCTCTTAAGAAAACCAGCAGTGATTACACACAAGCTGGGTGCAGCAGGGATTGAGGGGGACCGAGTGGCAGATGTGGGCTGCTCAGAGCCCTGTCAGCAAGGAATGATTAATGAACAGCGGCTCCAGCTGAGGCTAACCTTTGGAGAGCCGAGCAGGACATCTGCAGAACTGTCACCGCTCTGACAAGGACAGAGCTGAACAACCAATTATTCCACCATCACTAAGGTGGGCTGTCAGTTTAATCCCAGCCATTCACTTAGGCAAGGACAGGGAAATTTCTCCTTTACATAGGACTGCTGTGTTGTGACCTTAACCATTTCGGCGCTGCTGCGGGGCCGCGGCACGGAGCTCAGCATGCAGGAGCTGCTGTGGGGCTGCAGAGGGTGGGATGCTCAGCTCTGTGCCTCTAGCACTGTGCCAGCTGGGTCAGGGAGCTCTCTGCAAGGACACATGGGAGCGTTGTGATTTTGGAATGTGGGCTGTTAGTAGAATTGTACTGCAACAAGCCTGGAAACTGTGCCAGGGGACTTGGAGCTACCTGGTCTAGTGGGAGGTGGCCCTCCAGATGTCCTTTAAGGTCTCTTCCCACACAAACTGAGACTCTGTGCAGCCAGGCAGGCAGCAGGCTCTTGGCTATATGCTGGGTTGTTTCCTGCCCGAAGGAATGATGCTTGAGCTCTAGGGGTTTTCTGAAGTTCTCCAGGGATTTTACATCAGAATGGCTTTCTCTTTACTATATATCTTTCTTTTGTAATGCAAGAAGCAAAAGTTAAGTGTCTTATATCATGCATTTTTTGCAGTGGTCACTTTAGGGAGCGCAACACCTCTGTAACTGAAAGCAATGGAGATGGACGCGTTACTTTAATTCATAGTTTCACTGAGTTGTGTATACTTGGTACTACATGGGATGTGCAGATGAAGCAATCTCTTTCACCAGAGATGAATCTAAAACACATGCTCATGGTTTTTATGTAAGTGGGACGACTCACAGAGCTGAGGAGGTGAGGTTAAGTCCCATCCTCTGGCTCTGTGTGTGTGTGTGACACAGCACATATGTTGCTTTGGGTGCCCTCCTTTTGTGGTCTGCTGTACATCCTCAAAGGCCTGAAAGTGCTCTTAGAACTGAAGGTATACAAGGGGCTGAGATACAGATATCAGACACACATGAGAGTGGCTTTGGCTCTGCTTTGCTCACACCTTGCCTCTGTTAAACTCTAGGTTGGTTTTATGACTTTCTTTTTCTTCCTTTATTCTTAGAGCTGATAACACAGCTTATGTTTCACTTAGAAGAACCTGCTTAAAACTGTACCTTCAATCTCACCACAGAAACGTTGGTGAGCGGAAAGTATGCAGCCTAGGCTGAGTGGTGGAAGGAAGGCATGGCACAGCCATGGCAGGTTGGTATCCCAAAGCTCTTTTTGTGCTCAGTGACACCAGGAGATGGAATTGCTGCCACAGATCCACTTCTAGATTCTCACTGTAAGCCTGGAATTTGTTCTTCTTAATTAGGACATTCACTTTGCAATTGCTTTTGTCAGTAAATGCTCTCGTATCACAAATAAAGGGCATGAAATAAACATGAGAAGTTTTACGTTAAGGTTTTGCAGTAAAGCAGAATAAATCTCACTCCTTCCAGGCCTGTATGTGCTTGAGAAGTTTTGTACTGGAAATGCAGAGCTGATGATTTGGTTTACACCTGTCTTAAATATATTTTCAGGTATGTTCCTGTTATGTAGGGATATTACTCATGAATTCCCAATTGAGGTTTGGGCACTGTGGCAACACTATAGGTAGCAAACAACCCCGTTCCTGTCTGGGGAATGTGGGAAGCAGTTGCAGCAATGGAAAGAATGCAGAGATGTATGTACCCGCAACCTGCAGAAGTTTGCAGTGTCTGGTCTGTATGTACAGGACTGTTCCTTAATACATGGGGATGCATTTATCCTCTAAGGCTGCTGGAAATGTGTTCCTCAATTGCAAATAGCGTCAGCGCTCTGCTGGGGGGTGGGATTGGGTCTGTGTGTCAGAGGCTGCAAGGGGAGCAGGCTGAATATTGATTATTTGATGCTGAATTGCAACCCAGAAATGTTGAAACAGCATGTATGCAAAACAGGGTTTTCAAAGCTAAGGTTAAGGCCAAAGTGATTGCTCTTCCTGCTCAAGAATGGATTAAATCTGAAATTCCAACATTAACTTCCTTTGCCCTTTGAGACTCGTCTTGGAGAAGAAATCTGTTGGTTATATTTCATATTATGCTGCTGGTTTTGTTTGCTTGTTCTTGTTTATCCCCCCTCCTCTTCCCTTTGGGTTCGCAGAGCATGCAGTGATGGCTGTGGACCTGATGGGGTCTTTAGTTCCAGGGAGCAACAGGAAAAATAGCATGAAAAAAGATGCAAAGTTTTTGTTTTCATTTTATTTTTACCCTAAGCTATCTCATATCTAAGGCTATGAGACAGGCACGTGCTACTTATGTCTAATTTGTTGGGTTTTTTTTTTGCATTTTTGCATCATGTAGGGCTCAAAGGATGGACATGATCTCTATGATTAGAAATATCTCATTGAGACTCAAAACTGAATGTGAAAACACTGTTAGAGTGCAAAACGTATGACTGCTCTGGAAGAAACCAGTTTGCAACCACTTTGATGTAGAAGCCAAGGAGTATACACTGAGCTGCAGACTGCAATTTAAAGTATGAAAAGAAAATATTTTTCTCTAAAATGGTGGGAAATAGGCTAATTTAAACTCATGCAAAGCAGTGCACTGTTATTTTTTTCTGTGGATGAGCTCAGGGGGCACTACTGGGAAAAGATGCTGCTTGTGTCGCATAGGATGCTGTGTGAGGACCGAGTGCGTCAGCACGGCTGTGTGTTACTGAACAGACATGTTGCACATACACAGAGGAGAAGTGAGTGTTTAGGATTCAGCACATCCCATCGTCTGACATGTTATTAATACCTTCAAGTAAAAGTCATGCCAGCCCAGCGGGCTGCACTTTCATCCTCCTTATGGGGAACGGCATATCCTCTGTGCTGCTCTTGAAACCCAGCTCAGAGCTGGGCTGTGCTGCTGCAGTCTGAGCAATGGCAGTCGAAGTGATCAGGACACAAAGTGTGGCAATTAGGCCCAATGAAGCCTGAAGGTTCTGAGAGTGAACCCAGAGCAGGCCTGCAGCCCGCAGAGAGGCAACGCCGTGTCTGATGGCTGAAACAGCAAACACAGGGGTGTCTGTTTATCAGCGAAGCAGCAAACAGAAGTGAAGTGTAGGGCATTGCTATGGAAATTTAAATAACATGTTCAAAAATCTTTCTGATTTCCCTTTCCTTTGGCCTGCTCTATCTAAATTGCTACGAGATTCTTCCTTTGAGGCTGGGGAATAGGAACAAGACAGAAGGAGCTTTCTCCTTCTCTTGTAGTGAAAATTACTGGAAAGTCTTTGATGTTTCTTAGAATAAAAGTTGATAAAACTTTAGAGAATAGATCCTTAAAGTCTATTGCTCTGTAACAGAATATTCATGGCACAAAAGCCACACTAAAATAAGACCAAATATGTAAGAGGGGCATTCAGATGAACCCGCTGGGCCTCATCTCTTGCAAGGCGTGTTCCCAGGCAGCTGGATCTGCAAACTACAGTTGGCAGGATGCGATTACAAGAAGGGACCACTGCCACTCTCTTCTCCACAACATTTCCCCTCAGCCAAGCGTGGCAGTGTGGGCAATGACATGGGCACACAGAAGGCAGCACGTCCTGCTCCTGGTGGGGGGTGGCACTGACACTCGTGCGCTCTTGCATTCTCCATCAACTCATCTGGGAATGGGTGAGTGTGGGAACTCTGCTATTTTTTCATGCAGATCGTTTTCCTCAGTGTAATGCTCCTCTCCAGCTTCTCTGTTTTTGTTGATTTACTTATCTCTCTGTTGGTTTTTATTTCCACTAACTTTGCATACTGCCTGCTTCTGATTCCTGGTGGCATGCCATGGTCAGGGAAGTGGCTGCGATCTTTTTCTCTTCTTCTGAGCATCAGGATTTTTTGCAAATCAAATCATTACTGCCATTTAGAAAGGTCTAGCTGTGCGCTTGCCCCCAGAACTGACTCTGAAGAGCACATCTCCGTTACTGTGTGGCACTGGTCAGTGGCAGTGGTGTGGATCCATCCTGGGTGCAATTCCTGCAGCAAGGTTCCCTTTCAGTCAGAGCTGATTTATCTTGGTGGGATAAATGGTGTTGCAGCTTAATTTTAACATATAGTAATGTGAAAATTGCATCTTAGTATGATATCTTACCAAAAATTTCGACATTGCACCTGTAATTTATACATGATAATATAAATTGTCCGTTAAGATCAGTTTGTTTTCCCTCTTTAATTCACACCATATTTATTTGTATTCTTTTTCAGCAGTGACTGGTTTATTAAGGTTATCGAAGTCTAATACACGTGAGATTCTCATGTAGTGCCAGCGTATGAAGCTGTCTGCTATGTTTCACTCTCAGAAATATTATAAAATTGAGAAGCTCTGGCTTTGATTTTGTCTCAGGAGAGTGGAACACGTGTTGAGTCGACTTCCTCCGTGGAAGAGCTGGGTGAGGAGGTTAAGTGCGTTTTCTTTGTGCAGTACCCATTAAACTTCAATCAGAGATACAGAAAGAAATTTCCTTTAGGCTGATATGGAAACGGGTATTGGTTTGACTTTAATAAAAGTCATAACTGATCTCTGTGAGGTCTCCTGTGGAATGAGCTCAGCAAAATTCAGGCAAGTCTTTGGAGGGCAAAAGAGTCCCTGTTAAACACCACGTTATCCCATAATTCCATTATGGAGCAGGATGTCTGGTACCTGAAAGGTCTTAACACTGTGGTGTTTGTTATTGGAGGGGGTAGAGCCACTCTCGTATGCAGAAATGTTCTATTTATGGAAACGTTATTGCCCACAAATTTAAGAACTCAATGATTTAAACCAGTGCTGTAAATTCTCCTGATGCTGTTGGTGCCCTCATGTAGACGACATTCGGCTCTGAGGCTGCTCTGACTTGAGGCCAGATCCCTTATTTAGTGAGCACCAAAAAATGTCCACTTCTGAAGTGGACTCAGGACTGAATATGGGGGAAAAGTAACAGAGAGCCCCAACTGTGGGAAGTGCTGCAAGACGGTGAAGACAGTGCTGCTGTGATTTGCTTTAAAGGTCAATGAATAGTTGTAGAATAATTTTCATTGTACAGAATGTTGTCCATCAGCGTATTGTGCACATCTCAGTTTCTGTTTAGTTCTCCTAGTTCTCAGGGAGCTGCCCTGTGGTCTAGCACGACAGAGATACTTCTGAGTGCAGATGAGGACATTGGTTCTGTGGCATTTTTTGCTGCACCAGTCCTTCCTAGGTAACATTGCTTAGAAGTGATTAAAAGAAAATTGAATTAAACTAGATGTTAAATGTTAAACCAAGAAATTATTCCACTTTTGCATTATGACTTCCAGTTTGCTTTCATCCCATTGGCTTTTTTGCACAGGATCTTTTTTCTGAGTCACTGCCATAGACCTGTTTCCAAGCCCACGTTGTAGGTTGCAGTCTTCAGAGGGCAGTGACTATTTCAGAATATTAATTTTGCCCTTTAAGTGTGACTTTTGCGTTGCACAGCCCCTGTGACACAGCAGCAATCTTACCAGTGCTCAGACTGATGGACAAACTGGAGTCTGAGCTGCTGGGTGCCATCTGTTGGGGCTCTGCCCATGGCTCCTGCTCCTGTTGGGTTCTGCAGGTGCTGTGTGCACTTGGGCATCAGTAGTTTGTTAACTCGAGTTATGTCTTCACAATATAGATGAAGTATCCACTAAATGAGACAAATAATTAATTACCGAGCACAATGACACTGTTTAGCCCTAAATTTTCACAACTAGAAGGATTAACTAAGTATGTAATACATCCCTGAATGATTTAACAGAGCATCATAACTCTTTTCTTCTCACCATAAATTGTAACCTGGAATTGTTTTTGTAATGCTAATTGCCTTATCTTCATAAATTCTACAGTCTTACATAATTTAACTAGTATTGTAGCAGGATTTCCCAAGAATAATAATAATAAAAAAAAAGCAGGTGCCATCAATGGCAATTTAAATAAGAAAAGACATGTTAAGTGGTTCTTCTTTCACTAGTAATAGAAATTAATTAGCTTTGAGCTGCTTTGGAGGTTTTACATTTTTTGCTGTAGCCTGTTATGTTTTATAATTGTATGGAAAGCAGTTTTGATTTGATCACATTATCTGGTGTGAGGGTTCTGCTGGAAGGCAGAGGTACATACATCAAATGTCAGCCTGCTGCTGCTGCAGAGGCTGCAGAGGATCAAGAGTGTAAATTCAGATCTTCCAAGTCAGAAGTTGCAGTGAAGTGACGTTGTGCCACTGCCTGAAATCTGCTGAGTGCTTCCTGAAGAACCAGGAGCACTGCAAACTAAATACGGCTGCTTGGACTGGTTCAGCCCTGCTGTAAACTGGGGAGAATAGAACTGATTTGTTCAATTAAAACTGCAGAAAATCAGAGAGCAGCCCCACATCTGAACTATGGCCACTGTGTCTATGTGCACTTGGTATGTCACTCAAACAAACTCTTCTGCCAAAGAGCTCTGCTCTGTGTGTGCACTGGGACCAATGGAGTTCAGTGAGTGTGGATTTGTGCAGTGGAATATAGAATGGCTTGGGTTGGAAGGGATCTCAAGGATCATCAAGGGCCACCAACCTCCAAATCTTGTACTAGAGAAGGTTGCCCAGAGCTCCATCCAACCTGGTCTTGAACACCTTCAGAAATGGGGCATCCACACCTCTGTGGGCAGGCTGTTCAGTAGGTTCTGGGAGTCGAGCTGTGTGTTGCAGCAGCCTTGTCCCTTAGCCTGGCTACAGTGGTTGGGAGCAACCTCTGGTTTGGTTTTCTGCAAAGGAATTGCAGTAGTGCCCTCCAGGACTGCTCACCAGGGGCTGACGTGCAATAACAGTGGCCGTGGTGGTGGAATACAAAGCGTTTGCTCTCAGTGTGCTGCTGATATGCTTATCTTTTAAAAGAAGCACGATTCTGTTTATGTTTTCATTGACATCTGATTACTCCAGAAAGACTGTTATTTTTTCAGAGTGTCGCATTACTGCTAATCTGTGTGCTTGACATAGCAGCTGTATTAATGGGATGTGGCCATTAGGAAATGCAAGCCAGTCCTGGGCTGTGTCCCTTGTGCCAGCCTTACTTCTCATGTGTGAATTACAAGTAATAATTAGCTCTTTAATGTGAATTATTCTCAGATCTTGGTCTGACTTTGTAATAATCATTTAGTTTCTCTTACTCCTTGGTAGTTTTTGTATAGAGATAATTGCCAGATCCTGTTCATATTATTGATGGTTGCAGAAGAGTGTATTTCTTTACAGTGAATGTATAAATTAGGAAAAACCCCACATTTTTATTTAAAATTCAGGTTGCTGTTACTTTCCTGAAGACATATATTTTACCTTTAACATCAAGAGTGAAAGATCCAACTGTTCCAAGGTGTGCCGAGACTCAAGCAGCACGAACTGTACTTCCTACATATATGGAGAGCAACATTCAGTGTACTAACAGGCGTTGGCAGGTCCGTGTCCTGCTTTCAGGTGTGAGGAGATGTAGCAAGGCTTTCCACCTTCTGTGTCTGAATTAATGAGATGGGATCCTGAATGCAGCTTATGAGGCTCAGTGTCAGGCTGGAGGCAACCATGAGAAGCAGAAACTGCTGATGAAATTTGCTATCCTCTGTTGGCTCCTGAGGTGAAGTGTTGAGTTCTGTGTTGTCCAAAAGAATAAGCAGAAGCCACTGTAAGGCTGGGAAGGTATTCAAGAGATGGGTAAGTAGAGCCTGGAGAAGCAAGGTTCCATTCTTCCTTCCAGGGACTGTCACGAAGGAGTAGGAGATGGTATCAGACCACTGTGTGGCTGGATGCAGCAGGGAGAATTTCAGGAGTTGGTTCCCTAACCAGTTCAATCTCAGTGCTGACTTTGCAGCCATTCAGACCCCTCTTACGTGGCAGAAACACTAGGAGCTTCTTCCCAATGAAAGTGCAGGTGCCTTGTGAAAGTAAAGCTCATAATGCCAGCTGCATTAGAAGAAGAAAAACACTCAGAATAACCCAACAAGCAATACATAGGCAGTAATCTAGGAAAAGAAATTTTCTATGTTCAGCGTATTTGTGGTGATATTTAATTACTGTAACGAGAGCTTGGAAAATCTGAATGCAATCTTATGCTTTAATTCAGCATGAGTGAAGGTTTTTATTTTTGTAAAAAAAAGGGCTCTCCTGCTTTGCTGTTGGCTGTGCTGGCAGGAGGTGGGTGACAGAGACTAGGGGCCACCCCTTCCATGCAGCAAAACCTTTCCTTCCTCCCATCCTGACTTGGAGGCTTCTTAACTCTTCCGTCAGAAGAAATTTCATTTCGATTGACTCATGTCACAACGACAGAAAAGCTGTGAATAGAGTGACACAGAGGAACTGTGGCACGAAGTTGAGACCTCGCCATGGGTCTGACACAATTCACAAGAGGCCTCTTCAGCCTGGGTGAAGGGAAAAGTCAAACCTTGCAGTAAGCATCCAGATCCCTTGGTCTCTCTTTTGTACCTTATTTACATGGGACAGAATTTGTTCCTGCACCTAGATGAAGTGCACTTGGCAACCAAAATGGCTTTGGGCTGTGGCTGGCCTGGCGTGGAGCCTTGGTGTAATCACTGGGGCACAGTGCTTGCTGTTCTTTAGGTTAAGCTTAAGAAGAGACAAAGGGAAATACATGTTGGTTGACCTCTGGCCCCTGTACAAAATATAGAGAGAATAGTGATGAATCTCCAAAGCCTGCTGGCATAGAAAAGTGTTTGGGATTCCACGAAAAAACCATCATGTATTCCCTAAATAGTTCATTTTGTTTTCTAAAGTTCGGAAAAACTCGCTTTATTGAAATGCATGTTGTTGCATCGATTTTTCTAAAATACACCTTGTTATCTTTTCTTTGGTAATTGGTGACTGGTAATGACTTTGGCAATTTAACATGTTCTTGCAGACACTTTTCCCATTCCCCCAGATAACTGAAGTCAAGAGAGAGGGCCTGTCTGTCAATCTGTGATGCCTGTCAACTCGCTTGATTGGCAGGTTTTGGTCCCACAATAGAGACCATTTCTGCAGCCCCCGTTCTGTTATTTTCTTCTTCCTTAATACTTGTGGGGGATGGTGTTTGCTTTATAATCTGTGTTTAAAATCCAACTTGGAATGAGGCCAGTTTCTAAGAAATTATCACAAAGTCTTGTTAGCTTTGCATCAAGAATATTCTCTGGAGAGTTTCTTAAGCTGTGATTCCACCTTCAGAAATTACCTTTGCTCGAAACCTAAGCTTCATTCTTCAGCCAGAATCCCCTTCAAAATCCAACAAAGAGGCTGTGTGGTTTGCTGCCTATGTTTTGAGACAAGAAAGGTCATTTGTTCATGCTTTATTTTATTTGGGAAGTTCTTGCTCGTGGGAGAACTGGCACTGAAATTTTTACATGTAATGAATGTAGGCAAAATCCATGAGGCTGAGAGCAGGGAAGGGATATTGGTGCAAGGAGGAAGAAGGTGGGAAAACAGAAAATGAGGAAATATTCTAGAGGAAATGTAGTTTAATATTTACTACTTAATGAGAAATGTAATCCATAATTGCTCACCTCCAAAATTAGGTGTTCTTACAAGCATCCTAATTACTTTATGCTATTTCACTTAGTTGTGAATTAGGGCCATGCTCTGTGACTGTTTCCTGAATGAACTGTACTTAAAATTTTCTCTATGATGAAAGGAGAGCGATAAGAATTTGCTTCTGTATTTACAGAAAAAGTAGTAAATGTTGTGAACAGTTCATATTTAATTCAAAAGTTTAATCTTCAGATCTTCAATTCTTCTTCAAATCCGAAAGGATCTCTCTACTAAAATGAAGAGACCTCTCTGGTAGCTCTGTGCCCACAACATCTGGGTTAGATGCAGAGAATAAAGAACAGCAAATTTGGAGTTTGTTGTTGCACGTATTAAGGAATAGAGTGAACAAATCAGTCCCCAGATAGAATCCAGGAAGCTGGTGGGAAAATAAATGGCTGACATAATTGTGTTCTGTATTTACTATCTCTGTTATATCACGGGGGTTTTGGCTATCTGCAGGGATTATTGATAGACAGCAATCTTTATTTCAGGGAAATCAGTGCTGATGGAAATAGAACATGTATGTGTGGATGTGTGTGACTGTCTGTCCCTGTTACACACTGGATCTTGAGGTGTCGTCTCTTGGTTTTTCTGCACAGTTTGCTCTCCCTGTTCTGATGCATGGAGCACTCAGTCATTCAAAGAAATGGCCCTGAATGTTCAGAGTCAAACTGCTGGCAGCTGTGCTGCAATGTGCTTGCACCCATCCCTGTGGCCGTACAAAGCAGTGGTGGTGAGTAGGATGGCCATGGAGGGAAAGAAGGAACAAGGTGGACAGCAGAGGTGCTAGCATGTATTTCAAGGATAGGGGAACAAGAATGGGGGAACACAGAAGCTTTGGACTTCTGAGTTCTCTGCCTGAGTGACTGGGTAATATATTCTGTGTGTCAGGAAGAGACAGTTACCCCGATAGAGTGGGTGACATGCCCTCTGTGTCTTGGGTTTGTTTGGGTTTGGATGTTGTTAATCCTAAAATAGCCTGGATTGAAAAGGGCCTTAAAGATCATCCAGTTTCAATCCCCCTGCTGTGGGCAGAGCTACACCCAGCCTTGCCTTGAATGCCTCCAGGGATGGGGCATCCACAACATCTCTGGGCAACCTGTTCCAGTGCATCACCACCCCCTGAGTGAAACACTTCCTCCTAACATCTTACCTAAATCTCCCCTGTCTTAGTTTAAAACCATTCCCCCTTGTTCTATCACTATCAACCCAGGTACACAGCTGTTCCCCCTCCTGTTTATATGCTTCCTTTGAGTACTGGAAAGCCACAACGAGGTCTCCCTTAATCTGGTTTAGAATTAGAAAGAGCAGTCCTGGGTAAAAATGAGCTCTTTCCTCATGGTGTTTTCTGCAATTAAGTGGCCACACATCAGAGCACACAGGCAGTGTGCAGGTGCAGTGGGTCCCATGGAACCAGCAGAAATCCATCTCCAGCCAGTGCCTGCCTGAGGAAGGCTTTCCTGTCTCTGTGAGCTGCTCAGAATATGCACTTTGTGGAAAGTTGTAATTTTCTACGCTTCAGAATAGGGGGCAGTAAGGTCACAATATTCCTTGAATGCTTTTTCTGTTACTGCTGGAGTACACGGTGTTAATATTGTTTAGAATGGCTGCACTTTTGCTTTTGAGTCAGGCCTCACCTCTGGCAGCACGATGAGCAGCTCCATATGGACAAGATGTGGAAATGGTCCACAGCCACCTTCAGCAACACTGAAACGTGGCGATTCACACCATGCTGTTAACGTTTGCACTGTTGTTTCCATCCCTGTCTGTGTGCATCCCAACAAGACTTTGTAGAGTTCTCCCACAGCGATGTGCAAAGCTCTTGCACTCCACTTAGAAAGGTGGGTGTGGAAAGGGGAATGTTGAAAGGGTACAGAACTGGTGGTAAAGGAGCAGATGTGCAGAAAGGAGCTAATGACAGCCTTTGTTAGCAGTGGTCTCAAAGCTGCTGCAGGTCCAGGGAAGCTGGGGGAAGGAGGAATGTAAAATAGCTGGTCAGTGGTGAGATGCATCCACGCAGCCATCTGTCTGTGTTCTGAACGTGATTAGTGATGATCAGAGCCACAGCATCTCAGTTTGCAAGGAGCAGGGCACCCTCAGCAGTGTGCAGCGTCACTGTGGTTAGTGTGCTGGGGTGGCTGTGTCACGTTGGTGTGTGCATCTCTTGGTGGACCTGCTGGGCTTTGTATGGGCATCCAGAACCTGCATCACATGGGCAGATCTGAACCTGAGAACCTGCATCTCATTTCTGAAATAGCTGAAAATTTGAACAGCTTTATGAAAACAGCATTTTAAGCTAGAGCAAAACAATTTTTTTTCTAATTTAGCCTTGACTGAACAGCTGAGATGGCCGGCAGCAAATCCAACCTCTGCTGAATGCATAGACAAGCTGCTGTGCTGGAGGTGTAGGCTTTGCACATGCTGCACTCAGACCAGGTCTCAGTCTGTATTCATTTCTGCAGGAGGTGTATTCAGACCCTTGGTCATCACCGTCCAGAGACTGATGGTGGAAGCCCTGATGTTGTAACATTGAATATATTGATAGATTGATCTCATTTGTTATACTTATCTGCCATGTCTGAGGACACTAATGAGTTGTTTTCAGGGACTAATGAGAACCGTAATGGCTAATGGATGTTTACAGCATCTCTGCGTTTCGCTGTGTGATAATGTGAGCGCCAACTTCAATCCCTTAAAATCTTTAATTGGCACAATCAGAGACTTGAATTACTTTTCATCAGACAATAAAAATCTCAGAGGAATCAATGAGGAGAAGAAGACCATCTTGCCAGAGTGACCAGTTGCTCTAATGGACGCTTTCAATGGATGTTGCAATCTTCAGCAATCTTTTACAATCCTTTGAGAGCTATGTTTAAAATGGACCAAGCTCAAGCCAAACCTTTTCCTCTTTCCTCCATGCTTCCCACTGATCAAACTGTGCCTTTATCTCACAGGAAGTTGTCACAACCACAGCCGTGAGGAAAATAAAAGATTGTCCCAATATTTGTGTTGATCTGATTCATGAGATGGACTCATCATTTGGGAACCCTTCCAGAGAGGGAATGTGTCCCTCCAGAGGAGGTTATAGACACAGGAGATCTATCAGAGTGACTCAGTCCATTTTATGTGTTTACTTTTGAAGATTATTTCTTAATGAAAATGTATCAGTAGATCTGTAGAAGTCATAAGGCACTGACTTCCAGTTGGCCTGCATCTTGGACTAGGCAGTTTTTTCTCTTTAGCTCAGATGTATATATATCTTTATAACCATTATCCTCTTCATTCACTTTATTTTAATTAGTTATTAATTTGAGTTTAAATAATGAATGATTTTTTTCTAATTGTCCAAAAAGTTTTTATCAAACTGCATTTGAATGGAAAATAACATTTGAGCTAGAACAAATTACAATCCCTGTTATTGTGGCTTTTGTGGCAGAGCAAGAGACCAAGCCTCAATCTGTATTTCCCACTGTTTTTAATTTTAATTAATTACTATTTTCATTGGAAGGAAGCATTAATTTCTATAAACATTTAGATTTAATCTGGAGAAACTGTTTATTCCTTTGGTTCCTGGTATATTGTCATCACATCTTTACTGGGTCATAAAAGGCAAAGAGTGATGTAGATCTCAATAGAAGCAATGTATAACTTTTGGGGGAACAAGCTGAGATTGTTTCCCAGCAGTTTATTTTTGTCCTTAGTGATTTCACTAAATTTGTGGCATGAATTACAGTGCTCGGAATAATCTGTGAGGCAGATGAAATCCATGTGGGTTCTGCTGACAATGAAGTATAGTTTATAGCTAAATTAAAAAGAATTTATTCCCATTTTGAAGTCAGAACTACCACTTTTATAACAAAATAGTTGAATTCATGCTCAGTTGTCTACAAATACATTATTTTTATCTGTGGCCTAAAATTACATTGGCTGATAAGTTAGGGATTTGGGGTGGTGTTGGAAGGAGTCCATGTGAAATGTTCAAACCACAGCAGTGGACAGGAAGGTGGGAGCACAGAGACTGAGCCAGAATCCCTTTTTGGTCAATGAGGAGAGAAATGTGGGAGTGGTGGGCTCGTTATCTTGATCTGGTGAGGCTGGATCTGAGGGTGAGGGTAAACGTGTGAGCTGAAAAGGATGGGAACACCGCCCAGAGCAGAGCAGTGCACTCAGGGAGTGGAGTAGCAGAGTAAGCCAGGAGTTTTGCTACAGACTGATGCCTTCTAGGTTAGTTTTTCAATAGCTTTAACATCTGCTTGTGATTTGGGGCTGCGCATTCCTTTACATGTGCATTTGAAACATATTTGCAGTCGCCATTCCTTGCCTCAGAGAAACTGTGTCAGTCCAACCTGCTTCCTTCTCTGGTTTAGATGTTCACATGAGAAAGGAATACTAGAGATCACTTTCTGCTGCTTTCTTGCCGTAGAGCCATCTTATTTCTGAACCCCACTATTGGTGGGCTGCTCGATCTCTGCAGCACTTCTTCATTCTCTAAGTTCTGCCATTACTTATGCAAAAAGAGCTCATTTCTCTCGCTTGCACACCAGGAGCAGCTGTACACCTTCGATCCCCCAGTGAGCACAGGGAGCACCATGAGGTGCTGGTGCTGCACCGACCCTTTTTCAGCCCTCTGTTGCACGGATCCTGGCTGGCATCTTCTGTGCTGTAGAGTGAGCCAGGGCTCTGCTCTGCACTCTGCTGGGGAACGCATGCAGGGAGCGAAGGCATTGACAACTGCAGTGCCTCGTGCGTCTCTGCTTGCCTTATTCTCTTCTTCCTCCGATGTTTTTGAGTGTGCAGATGTTTCCTGGTTAGTTATTATTTAAGTGAGCAGCTTCTCGCTAACGTGTTAATTAAAACTCGCTGTCCAGAATCTCTTGGTACAATTTGCAGTGTAATCTGTAGCCTCTAGTGCATCATTGTATCTCTATTAAAAGGAATTCTGTGTAATGATGCTGGGATTTAATTAGTTTCTTTGCTGGTGTTGTAAAACATAGTGATAAATGAGCTAACAGGTCCATGGATCATTATTCTACTAGAGATGAGCTTATTAGCTGATTATGAATCATTAACAAAGTCTACATGGGATTTGCTTATCTAATTCAACACAATTTTGAACATTCAATACTCTACATTCATTTCTTTCAACGAGCAACATTGTATTTAGATTGTAATCTTCACATCCTTTCTTCTGGACATTTTTTTTTTCCTTAGTATTGAATTCTAATTATATTGCAAGTGCTGCAAGAAGACCCCGCATCCATACACGGTGAATGGAAAGCCATTGGAAGGCTTTGCAGGATGGCATGCTGCCATTTGGTGTGGGCTGTGCCTGTCATTGCCCACCTGGTGCTGCAGGGAAGAAGGAAACATAGGCCCTTCCCAACTTAGGTTTGTTGTAGTGCATTGGGAGCAAAGAGAAACACGCTGCTCACCGCTGGAGCTGCCTGTGCACCTGGGAGCAGCACTGCAGGGAGATTTCCATTTCAGGTGTGTGTGGCCCTCGTCGTATTGGTGCTGGTTTCAGAAATCGTGCAAGTTTGGAACACAGAAGTAATGCAGTTTACGGAGAATATTTGCTTGAGAAATATTCTGAGAGCAAAATATTCATGGATGTGGTGCTGGGAGTTTATCTGCAAATAAGTGGAATTTCAGTTCTATTTCTCTTGAAATATCTGCAGGTGTTTGATAAAGTATTCCAGCTTTGCCCTAACTGCTGCTCCCCTTTAGCTGACCCAGACAGGTTGCATAGACAGAGGGGATGCAGCGGGTCTGTCTTTGGTTCCCAACCACTTCTGCCCACCCACGGTGCTTTGCTGGGGTGTTCCTACCCCTGCCTTGCCCACAGCTGCAGAGGAATTGGGAAGTGCCTCATCCAAGGGAAGGTTTAGATTGGATGTCAGGGGGAAGTTCTGCACAGAGAGGGTGGTGAGTTGCTGGAACAGGCTGCCCAGAGAGAGAGGTGTGGATACCCCATCCCTGGAGGTGTTCAAGACCAGGTTGGATGGAGCCCTGGGCAACCCAGTCCAGGTACCAGATCTGGAGGTTGGTGGCCCTGCCTATGGCAGGGGTTTCGAACTTGATGATTGCTGGGGTCCCTTCCAACCCAAGCCATTCTGTGATTCTACTGTCCTCCCTGTCTGAAGTTCCCGTGGCTTGAATGCCCCAGTGTCCCATTTGGAAGGCAGGCACTTCTTCTGGATGTGCTTTGGCTCTCAGAAACGTGGCTGACATTGACAGTGACCTCTATAGAACCTGCCATTGTGGCTTCTCTGAAGAAGATTGTTAATAATTCTTCAGGAAATATCCTGGCAATAACGTAAGAAGAAGATGAGGGTGATGTTGATGGCAGAGTTGTAGCCCTCATCTACTGTTCCATAAATACAGAGTTAAGAAATCAGGATGTTCCTCCAAAATTGGCAGCTGAAAGTGGGTACAATTTTCTCACGATTCTGGCAGGATCCCTCTCTGATGAATATACTATTTACAAAGCCATTAGTTCTAATCCTTTTTGATCTTTTGTTTATCATGTCAGAGTTAAACATTACTTGGTTTGTCCCCGTGGGAGCAAAGAGCGTACTATTTTTGTTTCTGTGTTATTTCCTCTCACTGAGACAACCTGTTATTTCTCCCTTTGAAACAAACTTGGAAAATGACAGATGAATTTCCAGCAGCAATGACATTTCCTAATAGTAAAGCAGGTTGGTATTGCAAAGATGCCACCATGAAGAATAGGAGAATCAGGAAGGCGTGGATTAAAACAAAATAGGGTCGTAACATTGAGAGAAATGCTTGAACTATTCAACATCCTCCATGGTGCAACCAGAAAGCTCATGGGTGAACATAAGCCTTTACTTCAGCTGCTGCTTACACGAGCAGAGGACCTTTTCAGCCTTGTGTCATCAGTGATGATGAATTACAGCATCATTAGCTGTGTTCAAATATTTATATAGTTGCAGTTTGCCAGTGCACACCAATTTATTAATTTTAAACCTCTTACTGAATTTCTAAATGGAGATTCTTCTATAAAATAACTTAATCCATTTTATTTGAGATTTTATAAGCAATAAATTGGACGTAACACCAGTATCAAAACATCAAATCGTATTCTTTTGTAATCGGGACAGACTTCACGCTCTCAAAAGTAGTTTTATTTTCCACAAAGCAATTTAATTTTTTGAGTATGAAGTGTCTAAATCCTAAGAATCATTGTGGATCTTGTGTTTGGTGTCAGTCTCTGTACGCTGGCATTACGATGTGCTTGGGAAGTGATGGGGCTGTTTGCTGTGGGGCACACACTCAGATTTCATAAGCAGTGGGATACAGACATTGAAATGAATTGAAACAAAGCAGGTTAATTATTCAGGGACCTCAGACTAAAAGAAGTTAAGTCTCAAATAATGCACCGTGGGCTCTCATTATAACCTGAATGTTGCTAAATTACTGCAAACATTGCCCCTGCTCTTAGAGCAGTGTTTTCTGTTTGATTAGAGGTTTGTTTTCCTTTTCAGTATTTTCAAAAACAAGGTCCTTTTCTGATACACATGACTATCTCGATAGGGATAAAGTGGTATTTCTGCTTCATGACCACTGTTTTCTGGGGTCTGTACAGCTTGCAAGAAATGTAGTAAAGCAGCAATGGTCTTTGGAGATCGTTATTAGTACCACTCTAAATAGGTAGAATATCCAATAGCAGAGAGCAATATTCACAAAGCTTCGTGTTCTGAAGGTGATGCCCTTCAGCAAAGGACAACGCATGGTTCTTAGTTCAGCACTTCTGTCAAGTCTGTGGCAGTCATTTGATTTCACTTTTATACATATGCTTAGGTGTTCAGAAAATTACTGTATGTAGAAGAGAAGTCCTGAATACTATGAGGCTAGGTCAACAACAAGGAGGTGGATTTCCCCATTCTGATTGCTGATGTTTCCTGTGATCTGACTTTATTCTGACTTTGACTTGCTTCGAGCGAGCAGCAACATGCACAAATGTACGTGCCATTACATGCTTGATTTCCACTGTAACAAGTCTTATATTTGCTCACAGCTTCTCATGTGCTGCAGGTGGAAAAATGTTGGCAATTTCGTTCCAAAGGAATGAGGGAAAGACAGAATATATATTTTCTTCTTAATTTTTCGAACAATCAATGCTGTTGGTTGGGTTGGAAGCAAACCCCGTGTATGATTTGTCCTCCTGAGTGCTTGGAAGTTTCCTGTATCCCTCCAGAGTCCTGATCGTACAGCAGCAGACGTTTTGGGCTTAGCAGAAAGCAGCAATGTAGGTCTTGGTGATTTAGGGGACAAATCATGACCAAATCATTACAGAATCCAAATAAACTCATTAGAATGACATATAAAAAATGTTTTTGAGTCTCAGGTGCCATGAGCCTCAGTAGGGAAGGGAGTGGAGAGGAACCAAGCCCCCACGTGAACTTCTCACCTCTCCTAATGCTTCTGTACAAGTGTGTAAGAAAAACATGATGGTTCACGTTGGGTCCAGCTTTGATCTTGGAGCATTTCATTGCTCTTATTCATGTTCTTCATGTTATGTTTCATATAAAGTGCACAGAGCTGTCCTTACCTTAAACATGATCAACTTGTGCCACAGAAATCAGAGCAGCTCAGCTCTGGAATTTTATTGTTGAGCTGTAATGAGGTTTCCCCTGGAACTGTGGAATCCTACATATGGGTTTTAATTACCTCCAACAGTTATTTAATGGAGATTTAATAAGACAGTTATTGTATGTTAATTAAATGTCAACAGATTGCTAAGAGGATTTTGCAATTATTGAAGTTTACTAATTATTTGATAGATAAATCAATTTCCCATGTAAATAACTCACATCTATGTAAGCAGTAAATATGCCAGTAGATAATGTCTATTGTCATCTTGAGAGATGTGCAGTGTCAGTAGGTTTCTTGTACCTGTCCAGTACTGGTGGGAGGAAAACACTCCACTCCTCTTGTGCCCAATTTGTGTTCCTGGCCTGCTCTGTGCATTCAACACCACACAAATGCATCTGAACATTCCCTGTATTACCAATTATTAATCAGTCCTCCGTGTATTAATGAAGAAAATAATCGTATGTTTTATGCAAATTAAATACAGCCCTCCTGCTCCTGGTCACTTGCCAGGGCAGTGTGTGAGGAAGGCTCAGAGAACAGGAGGATACTTCACTGCAGAAGGTCCTTACTGCTACTTCAGATTTGTAGAGATCTGTGAGCTTCCCACTGACAGTCCTGATTGAGCCTAACTCAGCAAAAATACACCTGATGTGCATCTCTTACAGGTGGGTCAGGGACCTGAGAGCCACAATAATTGTGCTAGAACACAGACACTGGGGTGATGCCATGCCAGGTGGGAAGGTGAGTGGTCTGGCAGTGAGTCTCACTGCAGCTGGAAGTTTTCAGTGACCCTTTGGGAAAGTGCTATGCTGGTGATGTTATGTTTTTGTTTTGTAATGCTTTCTGTGATGCATTCAGAGGTTCAGTGCTGGGTGTAGGTGGCTCAGCACTTAAAAACCGGAATGGTTGCTCTGCTTTTAGTTGCTGCAGATAAGCAGTGAGCCTGCAGAGGATGAAGGACAGAGAAACTGGAGGGACTTGAAATGGCCTGGAGCACAGTTTAGCTCAGAAAATGCTAACAAATACTGAATGGCTTAACTGAGTTGAGGGGCCAGAACCTGGAGTTGTGCTCTTTGCTGGGTGGGACAGAGAGCTTCTTGAAGCTGGTACAACTGGAGTTGAATTCTTCTCCTTTTCTTTTGCCTAATAAAACATTAATCATGGGCTCATTTTTAAGAAAACTCCCCTGTGGGACATGAGACAGTTCATGATTTCTAAAACAAAATAGAAATTAGATGGGAAAGGAATGTGTAAACAGCATGGAAGCTGAGTGCCTGGGCACACTGAATAAAAGACAATCAATAATAATTCTTTATTTTCCTTTAAGGCTTGTGACATGAGTGTTTTAACTCATATGTGAGCTTTACCTTCTGCTCCTCTAAAAATATTTGAGAGTCTATGTTTGTTCAGTTCCACTGCAGAATTGAGGCTCTACATCTGCAAATGCACTTTTATTCAGAAGGACTGGCTTCTAGCAGCCTTTCTGTGAAGAGTTTATACCCCACTAAAATATTATTCACAGTTCTAAGGGAAAATGACCGTGTTAGATCAAGATGCTTGCAGATGCAACAGTAAATTTGTTTGGAAGTATGGCACAGCGCTGGGCAGGTGCTGCACAGTTTCTGTCAGCGCTGCCTTCTCATCCTTTACTGCTTGCTCCAGTGTCATCTCTATTGTTCACCATGCAGGCATTCTGTAGGCTGAAAACAAAATAGCTGAATCAAGAACCTGAGGCTAAAGCAAGAGGATGAATTCCAGCTCCTCTGTCCCAGCCAGCCCCCAGTGATTGGTGAACCGACTCTTTGATTCTGCTATATCATAGCTTTCTTTTCTTTTGACTAGGCCATTGTCATATTGCTGTTGACCTCTAACCCCACATATACAAACCTGAACTCTGGATTAGGCTTCCCAGGGAATAAACTATGGGCAATGTTGAACTACTAGCTAGAATGAGGGGAAATGGTTCATGCTGCCATAGTAACGTGACCTTGTACTGTCTGTCTGGAACAAAGACGGTTTTCTTGTCCTTTTTTGTGCCCCTGTGAGTGCTGAAGACCCCCGCTGTTACTCCACTTAGGGAGGGGGTGAGCGCAGTGCACCACGCAGTGAGAAAAGAGCTCGCTCTCCCCTCTTTAAAGTAGGGCACTCATTTAGAAAACGGGGAAATCGGACGACCAGAACAAAACAGAAGAAAAAGAAAACAACAACCAGAGCAAACAAAAACAAGAGGTGGGGACATCTAGGTCAATAATCGAGTTTGGACTTTGTGAATTTCACATCGCCATCTCTCGTGTTAGATATTGCAGCTCTTAATCGCTTGTATTTATTCCTCCTCTGGCCCTTCCCATGTCATCTTAGAGAAATGTTGGATAGGGGGATGCAACCCTGAGAAGAAGTGTGCTGGTCTGGATTCTCTTCCAGCTGCTGCCACTGTCTTGCCACGTGGCTACAGACATTTTTCTTCTCTCCTACAAAACACTGTTTTCAGAACATGGGAGTGCTGCTGTCCGATGGTCTGGAATGTGCACATGAAAAACATCAGTGAATTTGATAGAGAGTTGTTAAGTTCTGCATCAGAGGTTTCGGGTACTGGTTGGCATTGCAGCTGGTTGTGTGGTTTTCTTTGGGGATAAAGCACAGAGTGGTGTGAAGTTTAAGGAAATATCTAAACTGTTGAGGACATTGATGGTTGACGTGTACATCTCTGTTCTGATTTCAGATGAGACACTGTAGGGGGTACAGCTTGAAAAAGACCAAGACAGTCAGGAAAGGCTACTGAAAGGACTGGGAAACATGGCAGAGGTTCTGCCTTTGGTCGCAAGATTCCTCTTAGCCACTCCTGAAACCATTCCTTTCACCTTCCAAGTTACCCACGATATAGATAAGTGAAAAAACCATGAGGGATTGCAAACAAACAGTACTTACGAGATAGAGTAGACATTAAACAGCGAGTGCAGTTCAATGTAAATTAATGTGAAGTGACGTATAAAAGAGAAAAAAAATTAAGAACGTCGTAGTGCCACATATAAAATGTTGTGTTCCCAACTGCTTGCTGTTGCTGAGGGTTAAGATGTTGAAGCTATCATAGATACATCTGTGAAAATGTCAAACTGGCACTCAACTGCAGCCAAAAAAGGAATCCAAATACTACAGACTGATGGGAAAGGAACAGGCAGCAAAGTGGAAATGTGTTGTTATGACAGTGTGAAAGTCTGAGGCCTCCTGCACAGAAAATACTGTGCAGCTCTGCTGTCTGAAAAGGACATAACAGAACTGGAAACAAACCAGCAAATGACACCAGCGATAGAAAAAGGCATGGCACTGTTTCTGTATGAGAAAAGACAGAGCAAGTTAAGATTTAGAGCATGGAAAAGACAAATGAGCAAATACATGATAGAATGACACAGAAAATCTTAAAAGAAAAAAAAAGAAAATTAGTGAGCACTGTTTCTTTCAGTGAACAATCTGGAGGCCATCAAATGAAGCTGCCATTCATCATGCACAAAATTAACAGAAGGAGGTGGCTGTAGGACTTCTTACGTCAGGGAATGCCACCTTGGCCTCAAGAAGTCCCCACACTACAAAATATTGGAAGGTAGGGAAAGAATCTGCATAAAACAATAAAATACCATTACTCATTTTGTAATTTGTTCTTAGGCTGCACTTGAGATGTAAGTTATTAACTCCTACTGGGGACATGGGCAGCTGGGTCATCATCTGGATGGTGCTGGATGGTTCAGAAGGAACCACTGGAATTCAGGAACTGCAGTGCAGGTTCACCAAGCTCTGTCTGGCTCCAGGTGTAACTCCTGCAGTGCTGTGGCAAGTTGTTGCCATCTATGGCAGTGGTCTAGAGGCAGGGATGAGCAGGTAGAAACCAGTAATGCCTGCTTCAGCATATGGCAACGTGTCTAATTGATTGTTATTCACTTAATTTGCATGTGTCATTACATGAGGGGAAGGGTCAGGAGAGGAGGGCTGAGTTACGTGTTTTGTATCAATGATTACTGAATACTCTTCTGTCACCAAATCAGGGCTTTTTCAGTACTTCAAGAAGCCTTTATGGTTGCTATCCAGCAGCTTTCCCTTTGAAAATCTGAAGATAAACCATAAAAATAGCAACACAAAAAATAGGTACTGGCCAGGGATGGATAATTTTGCACGAGTACTGATACAGTTGTAGACAGGCTTCCACTTGAGTGTCCCTTGTCCTTGTCTGGATCCCCACGCCAGCTATGAGTTGGTGTAAAGAAGAGCAGAGAGAGATGACTGATTTGCACCAAGTCCTGCTGTGGGGAGGAAAGGAGGACAGCCCTTCTGGGGACTCCCCAAATGCCCATCTTCTGTCTCCATCTCATCTTTTGTTCTGCCACTCAGAGAAGCGTTGCCGCTTCCCATTCCTCTTGAAAGTGTGCAGTAAGATGGAGAATTGCATCCTTTGCCATCCTGCAGCATTAGAAAGTCTCCTCTGGGGTTCTCAGAAGAGCAGCTTCAAATTATCCTCTCATTAGTGGTGATACATCCCTTTTGAACACCATGCCATTCCATCGTACTGCTCAGTATTGAACATTAGGAGATAACTGCCTTCACAACATATGTCATTACTCATTAAGGGACCCTTCCTGGATTATGGCTGAGGTTTAATGTCTTGTTAAAGATGTTTAACACTTACAGTTTTGTTTTTAATTTCGGAAGCAACATGATCGAAGTGTACCCTGAGAATTTCTCTCCGATTTTGTGAAATTTGCAGGTTGTCCTGTTCAGAGGAGGTGATCCTTAAATTGAATTGCAGCCCTCCAAGGCGTGTTTGGATGTCAAGCACTGCCATGATCTGACATGTTAATGGCTTTG
Organism: Cyrtonyx montezumae; assembly: GCF_038088225.1. Classification (NCBI taxonomy): domain Eukaryota; kingdom Metazoa; phylum Chordata; class Aves; order Galliformes; family Odontophoridae; genus Cyrtonyx; species Cyrtonyx montezumae. The sequence goes on from NW_027072036.1 coordinate 3,643,964, forward strand.
AGGAAACAATGTGTTTCAGAGGTAATTGCTGAAGCAATGAGTTCCCAGCAATATTTTACTTAAAAGAAATGTGTTGCTTCTCCAATGTGAAGACTGGAACAATGACACAGAGCAACTGAGTGATACAAACCTCTGCTTGCCTCTTAATGGTCATTAAATTCTTCTAATAGACTGGATCAGGACCTTTATCCCAAATGTTGTTAGGAGCTCAGCACAGCATTAGAATCAGACATGTTGTTGTTACTGTAAACGGACTTCAAAATGTATTGTATTAAAACAAGAAACACTTTAAAACTCACAGCATAAGACCAAAATGAGCTCCCTAAATGAAAACCCCACTGTTTGTCTCTTCCATCAAGGATCAAGTTCATCCTTACTAAATCAGCTCAGCCAGGGCAATGATCCACAGCAATCCTGTTGCTACGTGTTCAACGCTTGTCTTTCAGTCAGCATGCAGAAGGGAGGATGGAGAAGAGGGGTGGCAAAAGGGAACAGGCTAGCTAGTGTGAAGGGAAGATGGTAAATAGATGGATCCTCTTGACTTGCCTATTTGAAAAGTTTCAATGTGTCTTTGGAAAGTACTTTTGAGGAAAAAAAAAAGATTATTTAACGATCACAATGAGTTTCTAGGCAAAATACATTCCTCATGCCTAATAATCAGCCACAAAGTCTACAGGTTTAAAAAGACTCCCACCGGATGACCAATGGATGTATTCAGAGAGTTCAGGGCCTAGTGATGTGTTTAAGACTGTGGCCTAAACCTCCAATATCCCCAAGGGCAAGTGGAAGGTGTCACTTTCCTCTCCTGTGGCCTTCAGTTTTGCAGTAGGCTAACCAGCTGGGCTGGTCCTCTTCAGTGCGTGTGCTGACGGTAGGGAGCTGCTAGCATACAAATATTTTTGCATCAGCACCAGACAAACCTTGAGTTGCTCGATAATCAAAAGCTATCCTGAGTATAGAAAGCCTGGCAAAGCTGTTCTGGGTGGGTAATATCGTTGGCTAGGTTGGCATGATGACAAGGCAACAGTTACTAGTCTAGCGTAGGCATAAAAGCTTCTTAAAAGACATTTTGAATACAAGCCAATAATAGAATCGACAACAGTGATTATAACTAATGAAATCTGTTGTCAGTAACAGGGGGCTGTTCAGTGGTGCCTTCTTGGTTCAGGAAGGGATCTCTCTCTGCACTGTGGAACTTCAGGTACGCTGTAGGGTGCAAACCTATGTGTGTCAGATGTACTCTGTCATTAAAGCCTAAGACACTGAAATATATAGGTTTGGGATTCCTTCTGTCCTAAACATTATTTTAGCTTAGGTCTTTTGAGATGACAACAATGTAAAGTCTTGTGCTGCACGGTTCAGTGAGTGGGTTTTGATGCCCTACAGAGGGATGTGACTTCATCTAGCTTGGAAGAAAGTCCATGGGAAAAAAACCTCAAAGATAAGTACGGGTGCATGGTTTTTGAAATGGAAAGAAAAGGAAAGCTTTCAGAAATTGAATGCTGAACTGAGAGAAGCAGAGAACAATCTCATCAAGGAACAGCTGTTTTACATCCTTATACAAGGGGTGTAGTTCTAACTCAGGCAAGCTAGTCACCAAATATGTGAACCACAGGGCTGCATAATAAGCTTTTAATGTCTACAAGACAAGGATTAGGTATTAAATATTCCTTCTCCTCACTGAGAAACAGTGCAGCCTTCCCAGTGACAAAGTAAACAGTCAGACCATGTCTTCGGGTGGGCTCAGGTGGTATTTTAATATGTGATGTTCAACATGCTTTAGTACAATGTAGGCTGCAGCTCCGTAGTTACCCAGCACCTGTTGTGTTAATACACGTTCGGTGAACGAAAGGTTTCTGAGCTGCTTTATGGAAATGGCCAGAAGGAAGAAAAGGCAGCACATGCTCTATATTGGCAGGTGGGATGGTCCAGGTGTGATAAGTGCACATCAGAGAAGTGAGGTCTGTGATGCTCTGGCATTGTATGAACTTTTAATTCCCTTTCTCTCCCTAGATCAGCTCCAAGGGCTTTTCTTGCTTTCCTACCTGACAATGCCAACCTGATTCCACTCACTTCCTGAGCTCTGCTAAAGCAGTAATGAGGTTGGGTTCAATACTCCACCACCTAAATTCTTTCAAGATACTGCTCTTTCTCTATAGCTTCTTCGCTTGCATGTGGGAATGCTCATTATCTGTATTGCCAGGGAGTGTGGGTAGCTTTAAGTACTGCTCGCTGTCTGAGAGGTTCCTAGACTTGCAGCATTCTAAATTCAGTTTGTCAAGGGATTTGTACAAGTCTCAGAACTGTGTCCTTCTGCTGAACCCTTTGTGACTCGAATTCTGAGATGCCCTGCTTCTGTTCTCAAGCCCTTTGCTTCGTGGTGACCAAATGTTACCCTGTTAATGCTGCAGTAACCAGTATTGCCTCATTCCTTCTGCTTTTGACATCGCTGGTCCTGTGCTGAGATCTCTTGCAGTGTTGGTCAAATTTACTATTAATGTCTAAAATCTCACCTCTTAGTTCATTTGTTTGAGAGAAGCACGACCTCTGACACCTTAATCACCAGAAGAGCTGGAAAGATATTTATGTTCTTCCCAATGGAGACATCTCTCCAGCTTTACTCATCGCTATGGCCTGGAAGGGCTGAATGTTACCAACTGGAGCACTGGAGAGAACTTTTCCTAACCCTTTCTTGACACTTCTCTAGGGACCTTCCCATTTTTAAAAATACCTTCATGTCATTTCTGCTTCAGAAGGGAAAGGAGGGAATGATTTGTAGGACTTCCGCTGGCACTGACTTGTGTGCTTACCCATCAATTCTACCACATTTTAGGGGAAAGAAATGCAAAAGCAGCTGCTCCTCATTCATAGTGCTGTGAGAGAGGACTGCAGGGCATGTTCTCCTGAGCTGAAATTTACATTTGCTAAAAACTGAACCAATATTTTCAGAAAGGCTTACGTGTTGAAGTCATTGTGAAGACCAAGTGGTAAATTGATAAATGCACTTTTTCTTTGGAACATTGGTTTTCATGGCTTTTAACACTTTGATACGTAAATCTATCAAAACTCTAATTTGGCTTTTCCCTTTTTTTCCCCTAAGCTGCAGCAACTGGAGAGGAATTCAGCTAGCAGCCATTGCTCTTTGGAAAGCTGTCTTTCTCCTTTTGGTATTAACACCTGAGTACTTTGTGAAAAATAATACAGCCTAAATTCTTCCGTGACATCTCTTTCCAGATAAGCGGTTACACGTTCAGATTCACAGCACAAATAGTTTGCTCTTATCTAGTGCAGAATAGTGGGTAGTGCTGAGTGATCGCATGGACTGCAATTAAGCATGCACCAATCTGATCAGAATGCTCCCCCCAGGGCCCCGTTCTGGATTGTGGTGTGTGGTTTCCATGGAATCTTGCTAGGTGACTCAAGCTGTGGATTCTCCAAATGATTTATTTTAAAAGGCCCAGTTTATCCACATGCAATGATGCAGAGGCAAATTTATGGCTCGAGGAAATTTTTTCTGTGGATTCAGTGTATGTGTGTGGGGGGAAATCCTGTTTGCGACCTGATGAGTACATGGCGCAGATAGGATGTATGTAACAGAGGTTACATGATAGAGAGAAGGTTCTCATTGCCACGCAGTACAGTAGCATCTCTTGATTGAAGCAAAGCTACTAACCCTCCTCAGTCCCAATCTTCCACTTTTTTTTTTTTCTGGTGTGGTTATACTTGGTAAAATTCCCTCCATCCTCCTTCTGCTCCAGGTTCATTGTCAGTGTCTGCATTGGTTGGTAGGTGTGTAGGAAATCACAGGTCTAATGCTTCCAGAGAGAATGCAAAGTACCTATAAAGATATTCTTTTATCATCTTCAGGATGAATACTTGAAAAAGGGTTAAACAGCAGCCAAAACATTCATTGCAAGATCTTCAAAGCAAATCAGATTTTTTAATTATATCAAATTAAGGTTATTAAAAGTTAAGTTCTAAACTGAGAGCATTTTGCAATGAAAGGTGCTGCAACATCATTATTTCTCCCCAAAACACACTTACTGTACATTTCTCAAAGCCATCAGCCTTGATTGAAAGCTAATGAAAAAGCTGTCCTGCATCAGTTTATTCCTTGTATCCATTAAGAATAATTACGGCTGAACAATTTTTGATGCCTGTAACCTTCGCAAGTGTTGCTAATGGCATTATAAATTGCTCCTTGTCCAATGACTACAGTCTGAAGCTTAATTCAAAAGAGCTCTGTCAACAGGGCTGATTTGTGTGGTTAATGAGTGCGTTTAAAACAACAGCCTCGGCTCATGCATCCTAATGTCGATAAGAGGATGTGGTTCAATAAAGAGGCTTGTCCGTAATAATTAGCAGTGACAAATGCTCTGGATTAGACCGATCGCAGCATTAATGACTCTGCTTTCAGCTCGTTACAGGAAAAAAAAGTTTCCAGCTCTAACTTCATGGGGCTGAGATACAACTTCAAAGGGATGGACTTCTCTCAGTCTGAATTGTGGATAACCAGGCATGGATCCTGGCCCACACTGTGTCTGTGGAGTCACTGCACGGTCTGGGGCCTCTGTGCAGACTCTGAGGACCAGAATGAGATTTCCTGAATGCACGGACTTGCCAGAGGCTTAGCAAAGAGTTAGTGGGGCAAGCTGAGAAGGAAGAGAGGAGAAGGGGGAATGAGCACGTCTAAGACAACAGATCTAACAGCAGAGAAAAATGGGATAGAAAGAATCACTCAGAAAGGAGTGAGGCAGCCTGAGTAAGAAACATAAAGGACTTGTTTCAGTGGCTGTTAGAAGTGCCTGAGTAATCAGCAAATCCTTTCACTATTGGAGGATTTTAATGTGTTTACTTATGTTTCTTCTACCGAATAATCTGTATCTGCTGATGTTTGTTACGTCATTCATGATTTTACACTTACAGTAATACTGTATTTTCTCCTGTGTTGTCTCCTTTCTCAGCTGAAGTTGTCAGTTTGGTCCTCCCATTACATGAAATGTGGCCAGCATCTCCAAAGATCGCTTTGTCCTTCTTTGCTTTGCCTTATTCTGCTAAGATCTGGACAGTTGGGTATTTTTCAAATGTCACCCAAATTAATTTCTATCCGTATACGATATCAACTTTGGAACAAAGTTCCAAATCTTCACAGTGGCTGCACATTTCCCACACAGTGGGAAAACAGCTTTTGAGACAGGAGTCAGCTGAAAGCTAAGTGCTGTGAGCATCTCTGACAGCATTTCCCTCTGACACCTCACAGTATGCTTTCACAAAATATGAAATAATGTATGGATAGGATAAATACTAAATTCAAGCAATGATTTACTTGGCTGCTCCAATAGACAAGACTCATAACGATTGCTGTTGTTATTTTAGGCTGCTCAGCACAGGCTCCATGCTACCTGTACACTTTAGAGCGCGTTGAGTATTTCACTTTCTTGATATTCTAACTGGGAACAACTGTCAGAAGTTTTGCTTGCTGTGATTGTAATTTTATGCTGGTCTTGGTCCTGTAGGCCTTCTGAAGAGCTCGTCTTGGGGAGTGCTAACAGAGATGTGTCTGAATTGGAACAAAGATGCATGTGTTATTTGTGGCAGGCAGTAGGGGCTTTCTATAGCAATTCATTAAAAGAAACCCCATTCCTTAGAGCTGTGACCAGCAGCGCCTCTGGCTTCGTGTGCTGCAGGACTGCAGGCCACAATGCTGAGGCTTTGGCATGAGCACAGCCTCTCCTCCCACTCCTTGTGGTCATGTTGTTGTTGTTGAGCCTTTTCCCTGCCTTAGCAGACGCGTCAACTGAATAAAAGGAAGCTTTAAAAGAATGGTTTCCTGCCTATAAAATCATTTTGACGTGATTAACTGAGCATCATGGACAGTAACCCATTCATTGAGTGCTCTCTTCTCAAAGTTAGCACTTTGGAGTGGCGTGCTGTGGCTAATACCATACAAATTGCTGGAATGGACAGTTAAACGCTGAGGTCAGAGGTTAAATGAACATGGTTGTTTATGAGGACACAGCCCGAATCCATTTGCATTTTAATATTCTTTCTGTGAGACGAAAAACCATTTTGAGGACAGCTTGTTTGGAAATCCCATTAACAGGTTATTTATGGGACTCATGACTGCATGACCCTTAGCCTTGTTTTGTTAAACATGAACTAGACATGAATCAGATGGGCGGCTGGGCTGCTGCTATTGTTTTCCATAGCATTAAATGTCATTGAATTCAATTATTCTGAATCTGACACTTTCTAAGTTATTACCCTCATAATGCTCAATTTTCTTTTTTCCTTTGTCAACCTTATTATTTCTATCTGCTTTAAAAAGCAAAGACACTCTAAAAAGGCCATATTCTCTCTTATCTCTGATCTAGGTGAGAATGGAGAGCTTATCTACATAGCTTTTAAATAAATAATTGGGAAGACACGGTTTGAAGAAATTAGAAGATTCTGGTCAATATCACGATGCAATTGAAAGAACAGAGAAATCTGAAAATTCTGCCAGAGTAATAATATCAGCCATGTAAATGTCAGGTGCTGAGTGTTTTCAAAGAGAAAGGGCTTTTAACCCTTTTCATATAAAATGTTGAGTGATAAATCAGACTAAATTGATGACGTAGCTATCAATAGAAATGTGAACAAACTCCACAATTCCAACCAAGAGAAGTGCTGTAAATCTAGCTCAGTTTTTATGCCTTCCAACATGAGCTGGAAAGAGGTGGCATACTGGATGACAGACTCTACCAGAAATCTGATCTCTCACTTTTGCAGTGTTTATGGAACCGAACAAAACTTCGTAGGCAAAAAAACACACTCTTCTAGAGCACAGCAGCTGATAGCATGTAACTTAACTTCAACCCCATGCATCTTTTGAGTGAGAGGAGGTTCTGTAGAGTGTATGAGCTGAGTGCTGAAGTGGGGCTATGAGGATTTGTCAAGTATGAGAACACGATGATCTGCTGTGACCATGCAGCCCTGCTCATGCTCACAAGCCCAAGCATGTCACTTGTTTGGCACAGACATGAAGTGTGACAAATCTTCACTTAATTGTAGCCATGGAAGGTGTTAAAGCTGAAATTTTTACTGTAGGAATTCAGATTCTGAATACAACATTTTGCCGTTCGCCTTCAGGTTACCTGATGGAGTGCACACACGTGCACTAACTAGAGTCTGACTGAACAGGAAGTTATTTATTTTGAAGAAGAAAAGAGCAATGGAAGTATACACAGAGAGTAGCATAGGTTTGATTTCAGAGTGAACAGAGAGAAAAGATTGCTTCAAAGAGACCGGGGTTCAAACCCAAGTCAGATTTTTGTGTTTACAGATGTTTAGGGGGTAAAAGTCAAAAGCTAAATCTAGATCTCTAGATACATCTGGTCAGAGTTCTGTTCATCACTGCAGGTTTACAGAGTAGGAGCAAGCCTGACATGCGAGACCTCCTCCACGCTTAGGATTACCATACCTCAGAAAGGAAGACAGCTTTCTTACATCATAGCTAGGTGTGTTTATGCATGCGTGCGTAGTTCTCTACATGTCACAGTGCAGACCGTGTGCGTACTCTGAAGCTCTCACTGTTACTGGAGCTGCTGACACCCTCTGACTTTGCAGCCACAGGGCTGCATGCCAGCAGAGCTGTGTTTCTGCGTGGTTCTTTCAACCTGCATGCCTTCCTCTCTGTCTCCCTCCCTCTTTCCTTCTTTTCCAACTGTAACAGACGTTCCCAGTATGAATTGACCATCAATGGAATTCTTCTTTAGTGGTTAATTTATTCTTAATAGAAACTGATTTTTTTTTTCTGAAGAAAGAGGAACAATACATCTTTAGAACAGGTTTGTGAGTGTCAAGATTTTTCTACTAATTCATGCTATATGCTTCCCTTTTAAAATGTTAAATTACCTCATTGTGTCTCTGAATATCATATATACTTGGGCCTGAAATTAAGCTTACTGTATAGTTGTCAAAATGACCACAATTTGCTGTGTGAAATGTCCTGATTGCATGTGTAATTCAAAGCAATCCTAATCTCCGTATAAACCAGTACAGACTGCTCAGGGGCAGAGTTTATGTATGCTGATTGGGTCTTCAGTTTAGCTGAGAGTGAATACACCTGCGTGTGGAAAAAGATGCATTGCAGATTTTCAGACTCCTAAACGCTAAGGAGAAGGGAGAATGGGCTTCAAGAAAGCTGTTCCCTGGCAGGCAAGGCTCCAGGAGAGGCCAGTGCTCAGTTTTTCATATACATGATGTTTATTCCAAGCTCTGTTGAAAGCTGCCTTGCTGAATGACTCCTAGATATAACTTTTGCTCTGGCCCATCTCTTACTGAAGCGTGTGATTTCTACTCTGAAGATGAATCATATTAGGGAAACTCCTTCACTGGAAGTGGTCCCATCCTGAAACCTCATTGCTGTTCATCTTAGAAATAACACCACTCCATGATATTTTGGATGTCTTGCCAGGGAGGAGCTGGCCACTTATGGTCGTTGCTGTATGATCTCAGAGGTGCAGTCTTCAGAGATAATGAGCAATTTACTCCCAAGATTTTAGGCCTTCCTTCTGTCTGCATCATAACTCAAAATGACATATACGTAACACTTCTCCTTGAATATAGTTTGCCAATATTTTTTATCACCCATGACAATAAACCATCGGATTTGACCTGTGAAGTTTAGCTGTGACTGAAGTTATTATCTGTCATAAAATTAATGCTGTATTTTACTGAATGAGCACAAAGTAGTTTCCATTCAGTATTTCTTGCTCACAGAACTCCTGAGTTATTTCCCACAGGTCCCTCTGTGTGGATTGCAGTTTGTTTTACTGATCTTTTCTTTATATTTATCGTTACTGAGAGGTAGCACTTGTACTCTTCACACCAATTATAGTTAATTATAGGCAGGCCCAGTTGTGTGGCTGAGCAGTGTCTGAAGATTCCTGTGCAGATCTGCTCCCAATTGTAGGTCTCTTCTAGTGAAAACTTGTTCTTCACCTGATACCAGTAGACAAGCCAAGACAATATTTTAAAGGACACTGGCAGCTCCACTACGAATTCTGTCATCTTTTTCATGTTATGATTTCACTTTTCTGGTATTTGTGGACTTTTCTGGTATTGAGTGAATATTATCAGTTTTTCTCCTAATATTCAGAGATCAAACTTCACCATAAACACATACAAGAACGGCATTAATTTTGATATCTTGTTATGGAAGAATTGTTTTATTTTACTTCATTAAATCTGCTTAAGATATTTGTCATTGGTTGTTGAGTTTGGTTTGGTTGACATAACTAAGAGTGTGGTCAACCATCTGAACAGGAGCCAGAATGCAACCTGACAATTCTTTCCCAGAGCTTTTCTGTTACTTGCAGGAAATTCAGCATTTCTTCCCCAAGCTTCTGAAAGTTCTCAGGAAATTATACCCAATTTCTTCAGCTTCAGTCACACAGTGGGCACTTCTGGTTAAATATGTGCTCTTGGTAACAGTAAATACAACCTGACGTTTTATTTTTACTCTGAATACAAATGCTCATCGCGTTGGTGAAAATAAGCAATCACATTCCATTTAATGGCGGAAAAGAATTGTACGTATCGCCCTGTAGGAGCTGAGGAATCTATTTTCATTATAAGAAACATTGATTTTGCATTAAAAAGTCTCATTATTTGAGATAATGACCGTTGGGTTTCTTAGTTAGTCTTTTGGTTCCTAAATCATTAAAACTAAAACAGTTAAAGAGGAAACGGGAACGCGAAAGACCTCAAACTATATTAAAATTCACTCTCATTTTGGGTCCTCAATCAAAACCGTAATCATCTTTAAGGTGGATGCATACAATCAGAAATTTATTTATTTGAGCTCATTTGAATGGCAACTGCATTTGCGCCTATAGAAATACCGCCGAATACGAACGTATTGATTTTAGGATTAACATCAGTGGAATTAATACGGGACTCCCGGGGTCAGTGCCTTGTGCAGGGCTCTCAGCAGTGATTCCTCCTGCCCTGAGCCAGGGAGCAAAGCTTCGTCTGTGGCAATTAGGGGACGCAAAACAAATCTCTGCAGCGCGTGCATGTGTAACAAGGTGCGCAGCGCACGCTGCGTCCTGCAAACGAGCCTGATGATGGACTGCCCGAGGAGGGGGGGTTGTTTGCTTTGCATTTGGCAGAGAGAACGCTTCATTGAATAATTGGGAATTTCTCTAAATGGGGCTGATGGGAATCTGTCCGTCCGTCCGTCCCTCCTGTGCTCTCCCCTTCCCCCTCCGCCTTCCCGGGAGCTGTGGCTGTGTGGGCATTAATGTATTCTGTATAATGTTAGGGGCGAGCTGAATGCACCTTCCCACCACCAGCACGATGAATTATTGACATGAGGGATGGTCCCTGGTGTATACTTTTCCAAGGTTATACTCTCTGATATTAGATATTTATTCGGCATAAGGTAGGGATAAGAACCTCATTGCCACATTATGTCTGACACAATCAAGTTTTGGGGAATTTCAACAACATTAGAAGATTTGTATAATGTATTCTTTTAGAGGCAGAGGCTCAGCTTTAAACAAAGCATAATCCCCACTGCATATCATTTCCAACCTAATGCAAGGAGAAGAAGCGGGACCATAATGCTATCTGCATCATTTCCCTTTTGTGTTCAGTTGCAAGGACTATTCACCTAATATTCAAAATCCGTGTATTCATTAAATGGAACAGAATGATGGAAAAGCTAAAAAACGTAAGAAAAGAATGAAATAGATTTCCATGCAAGTGGCATAAAATTGAGTTATTACATCTAGATATATGATAAAGTATTTGGAAATAATTAAATAGTTGATATCCACAACCTTTCCCCGTTCTCCAACGCTGCAATTTTAATATTTTTGATGCTAACGTTATTTGTAATTCCTTTGAATCGAATATTGGTTGTTTTTACATTTCCTCTATCTGAAACAGCAGGATCTTGGGAACACTTCATCCATTGTGTCACCCAGTCTCTCCCCGTCAGCTGCTTTGTTAGCTGGAGCCTCTGGGGCTGTGTCCTGGCCAGGGGACCTTTTGTGCTCTTGTACTGCACTCATAGACAATGAGGAAAAAAATAAATCTTCTGTGACAAGTTTACTTAAAGGGACACTATCACATTAAATAAGTAGATGGATATACTTATAAATAATATTATTCCTCTAGAAATTTTGGAGGAAGAAAACAAACCTTTTCCTTGCTGCCATTCGTTAGCATTGTCATCTGCTTGCAATGTGGTAACTGGGGAAGTCGTGTCATTTTTCACACTTCAGGCTGTTCTTTACATAGCACTTTTCAAGAGCCAGGAAAACAGGTCAGTCGTTTTGCTGTTTGTTTTTAGTCAGCGTCGAGGGTCTGAATATCGTGTGCTGCCCCACTGGGAGATGGGGATGCAAATATCATAGGGGAGTGCTCAGGCTTAGAACAGTCCTATTTCTAGTGAGCTGTATATGGAGAGCAGCCAAAAAGGCATATTTGCCAAGGATCAGTATGGTAAGTGAAAGAATATAAACAAATCTAAACACTTGAATGTGACTTATCTGGTAATTTCCATCAGCATTTCTTCTAAAGTAGGTGATCCTCAGCTCCACCTCATCCTTCCTCTCCTTTTTGTTTTACGTAACTTGATGAATTTGCTTAATGTAATTAACTTTGTTGTATAACTTAGCTGATTTTAGGGAGATAACGGAACTGGAGCACTTTTGTAGTCATTCTCACGTCTGCTGTTATCAAACCTGGTTGTTTGTAAGTGATTCCAGTTGTTGGTGAAATTCTTAGACCTGCATCTCAGCAGTAAGACTGAAGAGAACAGCACAGAGCTGTGTATTCAGCAGTGATAAAGCTGGCTGAGAAAACGTGCTGGTAGAGAAAGAACTGCCTCATGTGCTGGCTGCCTATTTCACTCACGTTGGTGTGCATGTGGGCTTTAATTTCACAAACACTTTTTGACCTGGGGGTCTATAAACAGTTTCCAAGCCCAGGAAACGCTTCTTTCTCCTCACAGGTGAGAAAACAGTAGTGCAGCTGCTGATATCGCCAGTGGGAGAGGAAACTGAGATTCTTCAGTGGGAATCTGACACCAGAACGTACTTCTGTAGCAGCAGTGGTGATACTGCCTATTCCCATTTGCTGAGTGTTCTCTGTGCTACACTTGCAACAAGTGATTTTTTTCCAGCAGTTTGACCTATAGCAAACGAAGAAGCTGCCCTGAAGCAGCCCAATTTTCACTCTAGCACCATGACTTACAGTCAGTGTGGCACACCAGTTGTTTTTCACCAGAACTGTGTTTACTGATGTTTCAGGTTGGACATTTCAGGCACCATTTGCAACAAACAAGCATGTCACCAGGCAGCTGCCCTGCTGTCAGACTGATGGCATTAAGCACAGCGTGAGAAAAATCTCACTTAGTTCACGTGAAACGTTGCTCCTCCTTCTGGCCAACTCCAATGGAAAGAGAGACCTCTGTGATCTGCAAGAAATGTTGAAAGCAACTCAGGATGGAAACTGGGGGCACTTTGGATGATGCCCCTCTAAAGGCAAAGTCCAATGTTGGCTCTGTGGTCTTCTTGTAGGCAGTTCAGGAAAGGAGATGGGAATGTTCATGCTGCCCAGAGATGTGGATGCCTCATCTCTGGAGGTATTCAAGACCAGTTTGGATGGAGCCTTGAGCAACCTGCTCTAGTACCAGATCTGGAGGTTGGTGGCCCTGCCTGTGGCAGGGGAGTTGGAACTTGATAATCATTGGGATCCCTTCTTACCCAAGCCATTCTGTGATTCTATGATACTGAAACATTACCATGTAGATCAGAGTCAGAGCTTGAAGCAGGAGAAGAATGTTTGCTTTGTCAAGGGAAAAGGGGACAGTTATTCATTTCACTTCCAGGAAAATGTTAAAAAAAAAAATTGCCCCAAGAAATAGTGAAACAGTTCTGTATATTGCAGTAATATAAACTCATGTGAAAAAGCAGTAGAGAGGCTCCAGGCACCAGGAGACACCTGGCAGGAGCAGCCCAAGGAATCAGGTGGCAGCTATTGAGTGCAGTCATGTTCCCAGCCTGAGAGTGAGCAGGGAATTAATAAATCACTTCTCAAGCTCTCAGCAATCAGCAGCTGATGATATTTCTCCGGGTCCGGGGAAAAGAAGCTCTCTACTTGAAAAGAAAACGTGGGACAGCAGGCGGGGTAGCTTTCCTTGAGCTGGCAGGAGCCTGGGAGCACTTGTCACCACTGTGACCCAAGGGCAGGATCTGTTCTGCATACTCCCATTGGGTGGGAGGAAGGTGGGAGGAGATATCAGAAGGTTTAAACGCAAGAAAAGTTAAAATTGGAATTAAAAGGAATAAATTGCAAAGACAAATTGATTTAAACTAAGCAGGAGCAGACACAGCCCTGAGCAAATACCTACAGACGAGCCCACTCATCGTGCTTTACGCTGAGAAGGAAGACCAACAGCCCGTTTCAGTCACTTGCTTTAAAATTAAATCATTAAAATAGAGTTATCAAATTATTACTAAATTATTTCAAACTTCAAATATTGGGCACTAGGAGCAAGTGTGATTTTTGCACTGCATTCTTTTCATTTGTCATTTGCTGTCACAACATGAAGGTTATTTAAGTACAACTTCACCAGGGGATATTCAGCAGAATGTTTTTCTCCATGGAAACTCCTTTTGTTTCTTTTTTTCTTTCTTTCTTTCTTTCTTTCTTTTTTTTTTTTTTAGGGAGCTATATCAGATAATTTGGATTTTACATGTCTTTTATTATTATTATTTTAGTTGCAATGGGTAACTGATCTCCTGTTTCTGGAATGCCATGTCTGTTCGAGGTGTAGTTTGGAGGAATTAGGCTGAGCTCCAATTTACACTTGTTTAACTACAGATGCATCCCCACTGCTATTTGTTTATCTCACATTTATTACACTCCTCTAAATTCAAGTTAAGCACTCAGGGGCTTTTTCTAGTAACACTAATGGAGGAGAATAGATGCATTATATGTGAATAATGTATTATGATGATACAATTTGGGTCTCTTAGCTCTAACCGAGACCAGTCCTGCCTTACATTATTTATAATTTACACACACCTTCCTGAACATTTTTATGTAAATATTTAATCCAGGAAGTGAGTTAACTCTTTCATTTTGGTGGTTCCCAGTCCAAAATCTGAAGAGAATGTGAGAGGACACAGAGATTCCTCACCCAAAGTAGGCAGTCTTGTTTGTTTACAGGAATTAAAAGAGAAACATGACGGATTACAGAGGGAAAATGCATGCTGACATAGCACCAAACCCCTTCTATCTCTCCTCCTCCCAGTTCGTCTTATTAAATTGAATGGATGTTGACTGCAGATATTTGTGGACGTTGGGCTGGTAGCATTTGAGTTGCAGTGTTTTTGCTCTTGTTTTCAGACACGTTGCCTTTTGGTGTTTTGCTCATTTTACAACAATTCCTCTATTTGAGAAATGCAACACTGGAAACTTTCAGATGACGCAGCCTTTTCAATATCTGAATTTACCAAATAAACTGTTGTCATTTCTGGGAGATCCCATGACCAAGAGTGAGTAGAATGGCAGCAGAATCCCACTAGCACGTGGCAGCATTCAGGATCTGAAGTCTTGTTATGCGTCAGCTCATTTTTCTCATCATTTTCCCTATAGATAAGGCTGAGTTAACCCCACACTGACTGAAGAGCTGCAAGTTCCCTGCTTGAGCTCACCTGGCACACAAACTAGGATGACAAAGTGAAGTGAGAAATGTGGAAGTCTTTGGAACAGTGATGGGCAGATCGTTCAGGTGGTGCCCTGAAATCATTACCGTGCAGAAATTCATCTTCTTGTCCTCAAAGCATGCAATTTGCAGTATTAGATGATGAGATACTGCCTCGCATTCCTGTTGTTAATTAGCAGGGTGCTGGGATGCAGGGGGGCTGTGTTCAGCCACACAGACCTGCAGTGGGCAGAGTCTGCCCATGCTGCTCCCTGAGCAGCTGCTGGGGGAAGGAATGGAGGGGGAGCTCAGCTAGGTCAGGCTGTCCTGTGCTGAGCATTGTGCAAAGCACTGTGACTTGAAATCAGCTCTGCTTTGAGCAGGATGAAATAACTTCTGTATGCCCTTTCCAGTCTAGTTGATGGTATGATTTTAATTATAATGGCCTTTAATGGTCCCTTCCAACACAAACCATTCTGTGGTTTGATTCTGTGACGTCACAGTCCCTTTGCTGATCTTCCCTGGGTCTGCTTGGACCTTTTGGCAGGAGGTGATTGGAGCAACGTCACGCTGCTGATGTATAAAGTGATGTAATGATGGTAGAGTTGTTTCATTTTGCTCTTCCTCTTTTTGTTAAATGAAAGTGTCATCATCCACTTAAAGCTGGTAGCAATGTAAATCTTCATTAACAGCTTTTCTCACTGTCTCTGGGGGCTGCCCTGTGCTTGTGTTTTGAAATCCTCTGGTATAAACATTGCCATCAAGAAATATAAGAATGGTGAAAGAATGTATTTTATACTGTATTATGTATTCCTGTGCACAGGGCTGTTAAAATGCCACAGCTGCATTTAGGACTCCACTCAGTGCACCTCCTGAGAAAGCCACCCAGCCAAAAACTTGTTTCTCATAGCTACACTGAGGCTTTAGATGCTGTCTAGAAGCGGATGGACTGTTTAGCAGAGTGGTGGCTTGGCTCCACTTCGGCATCAAGCATAAGATCTCTTTCACCTTCCTCATGCTGATTCAGAGTTGGATGGGAAGGAGGGAATGAGCCTGATTTTGGGGGATCCTGGATGAGGATCATGCCTACAGGCAGAAGCCAAACAAAAGTAGGGTTTTCCATCACAGGTTGCACTGCTTACCCCTTTCTGCAGCCCCGTATGCTCCACTTCCCCCTGCCTTAGCCCTAGGAAAACGCATCCTCTGAGAAGGGGAGGACACAACAAGAATATAAACAATCCCTGGCCCTCCTCGGTATCCTTCCCAGGGGAAACACCTTAGGGAACAACCTCTCCCAGTAGATTTAAAGCAAGTAATTTATTTATGCAGATCTGCTCTTTTTTTGCTGTTGTTTCTTTGGGGATAATGAGTGCATTTTCAGGTATTCACAGTCTCAAGTGTGTCGGAGAGTATTTTCAAACTGTAGATCTGTACTGTCCCTTTCCCACCGCTCCCTGTTCTTCACTAAGATAAGTTGGCTTGTCTGAGTTGCTGCCTTTGTTGGATAGAAAAAATAGGAATACTAGCTTCAGGTCTTTTGAAAAATAACATCCTATAATTTGAGTCCATGCTCCTACAAATTCCCAACAGGCTCTGAGCCAAAGAAATACACAGATGAAATAAACATTTAAAAAGACGACTGCATTTTGCAATCTAAGAATTGAGTTATATACCTTTTTGACAGCTTCCTGAATCCCAGCCCATATCTAAGATGAGTAAATAGGTATCTGGCCCTTTAACTGGCTTCCATTTCATATAATTAAAGACTCCCAGAATTAAATGGCCTATATGGAAAGTGGCTTTCAGTGGTCTAAATGCCCGAAGCAATCTCCTTGCCTGAGCGCAGAAGTGACACTGGCTTGTGGATCAATATCATCTCTGTTATTAATATCAAAAGCGCATTACTTTGTTTTTGCCTGGCCGTGCTCCAAGCCCCAGGCCCAACACGGGCTCAGCCATTTGCCTGGACCATAATTTACTTTCGTGAGTTTTTAAGGTATTGTTTTGTCAGGGCCAATCACCGTGAAGTTATAAATGATTCCGAGGACTTGCACTCTCTGTTAGTGGCATATGCGGTGAAATTAATTTTTAAAAGTTTCACGTCAATTACTCCTGTCCTTGAGTTATGCAAGGGGACAAAAGAGCAGGGACTTAAAGACATGAGTGATATCAAACAGATGAGGTAACGACAAACAGAAACAGCAGCTTGGGACCAAATCAGACATTACACTATCTTTAATTGATGCATTGAATTAAACAATGCTAAAGCTAAATAAATATTGACCACTTAGCAAAAGACCCATTGATTTTTATGATGGACAACATTTACATCATATCCCGCTCTGTGCTACAGATTTCAGGCTGCTGCCCTGTCAGCTCCAGCACTGCTGCTCCATGGGACTGCTTGCCTGCTGCCAAGCCCCTTTCTGGTGTAGTTGAGGTAAATCATTACCATTGCCCCCCCCCCCTTTTTTTTTTTCCTATGGAGCATTTAGCTTTGAAGGGTTGAACTCTGCCAGGTCCTCTCTCCTCCAGCACCAGCTGCATTACCCAACAGGCTGCCCAGGAAATGCGTGTGATTTTTGGCACCTAGGCAGAGTTTTGCATTGCATCACTTGGCTGCAGACAGCTGCCACGAGGAAGGTGGCACGGGTGTGAGTGTCCCTTCAGCAGGCATTTCCAGGCAGCTGGGCTCCTTGCTTGGAGCATTCTGTCCCTGAGAGGTGACACAGTCATCCCCTCTGTGCCACAGCTCCTCTCCATGCTCCAAACTGGAGGGGTCTGCTGCTGGTGGGCATCCTCAGAAGAGGTGACCTTCCCAAGCGCTCCTCGCTGCTGCCTTGCTGAAGCTGACATGTTAATATTCATTAATATTGATTAAGTTACTTCAACATGCCATATCTTAATGATGTGATATCTACCCACTTCGGAAACAAACTCAGACAACAAAATAATTTGTTTACAGAGCGGGAGTTTGCATCTCTGACTGTTAATGGTGCAGAGCTAAGCTGGGTTTGTAGTTCTTTAGCATGAAATGTTCTCCTAATTGTGGAACTTAACTAAATGCCAGCAATTAGCATTTAATACTTCTGAGGAAGTCCTCATTACTCTGCGTATTCACACTGAAAGGGAAAGTGTGAGGTCTCCTCCTGGCAAGACAAGGGTTTCCTTAGGAAGGATGAGCCCCTGTGCTTAGTAATGCCAACCTCAGTTACGTATTGCTTCCTGCATCTGCAAGGACCGCCAAGACACCAGTTAATAGGCTATTGTTTCAATTAGCCCATGATTACAGCTGCTAATCTCTAATTCCTCATTGTTGTGGTTCCTTTTGACTTCACTCCAGTTATTAAGAAGCATTTGGATTTTATTACAATTGACAGGAAACTCCAGCCTTCTCATAGATAAAACGCTGCCTGTTGCAAAAGAAATTCAGAATTAATGAAAAGAGCCTTTTGAGTTTGTTTTTAGCGATTCTCAAAATTACATTATAAACACAATGTGGAATTCAATTAAGCAGGGAAATTATAGTGCTCAAGGGGAGAGACTGGATTTCTTACTAAGATAAACCAAAATATCATTAATTAGTTTTCAGTTATAAACAGAAGGCTAGCTTTGTAAAATATAAAATGATGAAAATGAAAGGAAAATAAGAAAACATAAGATAAGGGAATAATTGATAACAGCGGGGTAGGCAGGTAGGTGAGGCATCCCCACACTCCACTGCACAGCTCTCAGCTCAGAGATGTGCACACTGTGCTGGTCGGAGCTCGGAAATCTCAGCAGCACAGTTTTGATGGGCTCGTGGTGCAGATGTTTGTCAGAACCTGAGTTGTTAGCAAGCTGCAAACTGCACAGAGAGCAGCTGGGGGTGCCTGGGTGCTGATCAAGTCCTGTGTCCAACCTCAAGGCTCTGACTGGCTCAGTTTGCCAGTGGGAGAAAAAGTTCTAAATCAAGAGATAACAGACAACACCATACACTTTCTGTGTCCAGCTTTCACTCTGATAATTTCGTTTGAAATGATGAACAAATGACTGTGAGCATTGATGGTGGAAGCATTCCTCTCCTGGGCAGTCTGTACTGGGATGCAGGGCAGCAGCAGGTGATGTCTTCTGTTTTGGTGCAGAACTTGCTGGCTTGTGTCTGCCTGACAGAGGCTCTGCTGCAGGAGCAAGCTGACACAACACTTCCCACTGGTGTTAATGTGGCAGGTCAGTGTCCTTGCGTGTAGGATCTCCGACCCCGGATCTGCAGCAGAGGCACTTACATTCCTGATTAATTTTATTGCACTTAAGTGAGAGAGAGAGAGAGAGAGGAAGACATGAGCTTTAGAGCAAGTGCTGGTGCTCACCTTGTGGACCAGTCCTGTGCGGAACAACACAACCTGCTTTGCATGCAGAGCAGTGAAGGAGAAGCTGTTTCCAATTCCCCCCACTTTGCTGCCTCCAGTTACAAGCATGGCCATTTAAAAACATGTAAAAATCATAAGTGAGAAAGCAGCTGTGTACAGCTTCAGCAAAATGTTAAATTGCTGCATCACTGTGGACTCTAAATGACAATAAACCTTCCACCTCTCATAAATTAAGCAGACGTTCCAAAAAAAAAATGATATCTACTACAGCAACTTTTTATGGATGTTTGGTAACTTTAATCATTTTGCAAAGTGCAATTCCTGGTCATAAATTCTCTCCCAAGCACAGATTTAGGGAGAGCTAAAGCACTGCAGTGAGTTGATAGGTAAGTTTTAATCTGACAGTGCCAAAAAGTCTATTAGATTTATCTGGAGGCAGCGGCTGCCCGGTAATTACAGCAGGGCAGGATGAGCAGAGGCTCTGAGGTGCAGAAGGTGACTTTACGGTGTGTCCCTGGGTTCAGGTGAAGAACTCCGAAACCCTGGATCTGAAAAAGTGATTCTCAGAGTTCAATGAAAGGCAAGGGCATGTCAGGGGTAGCTGTGCCCCTGTGACCTGCACCTTGTAGCCATGCAAGGGAAGTAATGTATTCCTCCTTTCTTCATTTTGTTTTTAATATAAAAATGTCATGCTTGTATCCCTACAGTGATGATTTTCCACTTTGCAGCAGTACTCTTCATTCTTTCTTAATGCTGGGCATTCAGGGATCTGAAAACACTTAACTCATTTGACTTTGTCAGTGGTGGTTTAATTATTCCTGTTATATGGATGGGCTGTTTGGGTCAGGCAGTGCTTTGCCCAGTGGTGTAACACACCCAGAAAGGAAACTGAGATTTTCTCTCTTTTGTGCAAACCATTGACTGACCTTTCCCTCCAAATACAGAGTGGATACACACTTAATGGGACACAGGATGAGGTTGAGGAGGTAAGTGCAAAAGCTGCTCCCTGGTGTGTTGCTCCTTTGTTAAATTGTTGGTTAGCTGGGAATTAATTCAGAACAAATGATATCAATGGAAATGTAGGAGAGAGAATGGAAAGGGAAGGGGATTTGTTTGTGCTCCTGGACAGGAGCTGATGTCCCTGGTCAGTAGTAGGTTGTGGGGTAAATAACTCCCAAGGATGGCGCTTCACAACAAAATAGTATAGATGATAGTATATTTTGAGTAGTTCTATATAGATGCAATACAAATAATACAAAAGAGAAGATGGCTTACCTTCAAGATGTCAAGGCTCGCAGGGGACTCCACATAGGAGGGATCTCCAAGAAGAGAACCTTCCCTGGTGGTGGTCAGCCCTTAAATGGGGTTTGGGAGAGGTGGAGCCAGGCTCCACCCCTTCCACTCACACAGGTATATCACCTTCACCTGTGGCCCCATGGCTGACTTGGTGCTCACCTCAGGTGACCAATCAGTGGTTCAGGCCGTGATTCAGCAGTTCCCATACATTGGTGGAGTGGTCCAAGCTGTCAGGATGGACTGAGTTACTCATGGTGGATCATCTGGTCTGCGTTGAGCTCTTCCTTCTGCTTGCTCTGTGTGAGCTCTTCTCTTGGTTTACTCACAGAATAATGGGGAAAACAGCCCTGTTCCTGAAGGATGCTTTGTATGCTGTTTGTCAGCGTTGCTCATTTGCAGATTAACTACAAAAACAATGCTTTGTGTTCAGTGCAGAGGGTCAGAGCACTTGGGGTCTTATCATAGGACGAAATGTGAGGGGGAAGGAAATCCAAGGCTTCCTGAATCTGTATTCCTAATACAAACTGTTTGGGAAAGGTCAGCTCGACTCCTTTGTTTTGAATGCATCCATCAGAAAAATGATTTCAAATCACATTGTAGCTCCTCTTGGATGCTGGGTGGCCATTGGCGTTAAGGGCAGGTATCTGACTTTCTGTTCCAGCAAGCAGGAGGTGCTGTGAGGATTTGAGTCAAATCCCTCCAGAGGTGAAGAAAGAACCTCAAACTTTTAAATTTGGCTGCTAGTCCTCGTTGGCAGGACTGAGATGTGAGCACTGGGGGCTGGAGTGGTGCTGCTGTAAGGCGCCAGACCTCTCCTGCCAAATCAATTAGAGATGGCATTCGAGATTCATTTCCTTGTTGGAAACATGATCACAGTTATTGCTGCTCACCGTCTCTGCAAATGTATTAGAAACAATTTCTTTTTTTGTGTGCGTGTGAAATGATTGCTATCAAACTGCATTTGTTTTTCCTGTGGTTGTGTTTTGTTTGGTTTATTCCAGAGCAGCAGTTCGGTGGTATCACAGGGTGCAGCTCACCATGCTGCCTTCCTCTGAGTGAGTCTGTTCTGTGTACTTTAGTTAATAAGCTTAGCATAAACTGAACAGCAGCAGACCATTCGTTTAACAGGAAAAGCTTGAGTAGTCAGAATTAGAGATGAGAAATGCAAACGGACCATTGGTACACTGACTTTTCACTTTGATATCAGACTTTTTGATATGTAATGATGGCCACACTGTGAGGTTTTCTTTTCCCCCAAAGTGCTTAGGAACGTTCTCTAATGATGCTGTAGCAGGGGGTTAACAGCACTGCTGAACGCAGTGACTGCATCCCTTCCCAGGGAGAGGAGTCTCACAGCACAGCTACGTGCACAGGGAGCATTGTAGAGGTTTTCCAGCATCACCTCTATATTTAGACCCTTTTGCTTCCTTGTATCACTGTGTGGGTACGGATCATGTTAATATCAAGTTACATGTGCATATGGATAGGAGAGCATACACTCAACACGGGCTTCCTGCTAAGCTCCAGAGGCAAAGCCACATATCTGAACACTTACAAAACAGGAAACCATAGCTCCTAAACTCACCTGGGGGAGACAATGTTTGCAGTTATATACAGTATCATTTGGCTCAGGAGCAATTCTACCTTCAAGTGACAATTTAAGGTGACGTTTCCAATGCTGCGGAAGAAAAATCGCCTCTTTGGATATAAAAAAAAAAAAAGAAGAAATAATGCTTTATAAAACAAAGGTACAAAGGCACAGGATCGGCATTAGACAAATGAAATTAATGCTTCCAATATTTTTTTTAAAGCTTGCTCATATGCATCAACCATTTATGAAACAGTATCTCATCAAGTATGAATATTGTGGTTATATATTAGCAAGCTGTCTGATGGCTGCTCGGCACCTTATTGCACTATGCACTAGGGTAGCATTTTTGGGATAAAGTTAACCTTGCAAAATGTATTATGGCTCACTAATGTATCCTCAACTGCCTGATAAAAGGCCTTGCCCCCAACAACATATGAATATTTAAATTATTGTTAATTATTTATAGTATATTTTTATTAACACTGACTTGCAGCGTGGCCATGCAGCAGACAAAGCTCATTATGTTCCAAGTTTGAACATGCATCTCACACAACATTACTGCAGCTGAATGGAAAACAATGCTGAAACTTCCATGGTTTCATTCTGTATTGATTTTGGTGAGAGTGAGCCTGGAGGAAGTTTACTGGACTGGTGTGCTCGTTGACTTGATCATTTCTGGGAGAGATATTTGGGTGCATGTTATACTAAAATAAATCTGGTCTGTCCTCATTCCGTGGCACTGAGAACCTCAGTTCCTCTCTGTACTGTTTGTAAAAGTAGGCAAGATTTCATGCAGTACAGAACCTGGCTGGGGATAATTTAAGACAACAATAATTATATTTCTGTATCTTGCCACTAAATATCCAAGTGATGGATCCTGCAGCCCTCTTATCTGAGACCCAGCTCCACAGTCTCACAGTTTTCAATACGTTTAACCTAGGTTACTCTGTTTTTTATCTCCTTATTCGTGGTGTGAAAATGCTTTTCTCCTCCCTGATAATCAGAGACGTCCTGTATTTGCCTCTTTTTTTTGTTTTGTTTTGTGAGCTCTTTAACCACTTCCTGGCTGAGCTGAGAGTTCTATTCTGCATTTTCCATCAGTTTTCCTTCCAGCTAATTTTTTTACTGACCCTCTTCACCTCCCCTTGTCCTTTCTACAGTGAGTTCTGGGGGCTTGGTCCATATACCTGCCTGGATAGACAACTGTATTGCTAAGGCAGCACGTCATGCACAAACTAATGCAGTCTTCCATATGAGCTAACAAGAAATCCTATAAGGTGGGATTTAAGTCTATCTGGTCTGTAACACAAGGTGATGCCTCTGCATCTGTTGACAAGATTTCATTAGCCTTTTTTGTAGCCGTATCTTCTTGCAGAACCATATCTAATCTTCACTTTGCTGTCTTGGCCAGATCTCTTTCAGCTCTGCAGCTTCTTTGGATCTCCTCTTTCTCGCTGAGTGTCTGCATTGTGGATTATTTTCCCTGGAGGTATTAGTGTATATTTTTCCATATATGAAGATAATAAATGGAAGAAGCGGAGATGAAAAGAAAAACAATTACTTGAGGGCAGAAATAGAAAGAGATACAAAGAAAAGACTGACAGGGAGATAAGCAAAAAAAAAAAATCAGGGAAGAAGAATATGGAAAAATGAAAAAGGAGTTAAATAATCAGAATAAATTAATTAATCAAAGTGCAGATCATGTGGACTAGAATAGCAAAGCAGCAATGCGGAGAGCTAAAAGGAGACAGGGATAAGGATAATGAAGGATAAGTTGAAATGTAATATATATTTTCAAAATAATGCATTTGAAAGCACTGTTTGACTCGTTAGACCTGACAAGGTCTAGCTCAGACTCTGGGGATTGTAGAGCTCGTGACAAGGGGTTATGAAAAACATCATTTTTTTTTTCCCTCAACACAAGCAGTGATTCTTACTAGGATCATGTTTTTGTCTGCAATTTAGACCTCCCAGATTTCTATGATGGTGACTCAAGATTTTTATCCCTGTATCACGGATAAGAAAATGTGGTCTAGAAAGGTTAAGCGGGCTGGCAAAGGTTACAGGGGAGTCATTACCAGGAAACACGTATTTCTGATCTCGGGGTCAATGAGCTAATCCCAAAGTTTCTGCAATGCTGCATTTAAAGAAAAGGAATTCTTGTCAATTCCCATGCCTTTTCTCTGCAGTACGGCTGCTCTTTTACCACCGGGATTAATCACGATTTGCTGACCTCTACTTCTACCAATTTCCTTCTGATATGAGGTCAGATAATATGCGTATCATCCAACCAAAGCCATTGCCTGAA
Source organism: Cyrtonyx montezumae (assembly GCF_038088225.1). Lineage (NCBI taxonomy): Eukaryota > Metazoa > Chordata > Aves > Galliformes > Odontophoridae > Cyrtonyx > Cyrtonyx montezumae. The sequence continues at coordinate 3,668,215 of NW_027072036.1, forward strand.
ATGAAGAGTTGCTAGAAAAAGGGATCGGTTTGCTTTTCTCCTCCTGTGAGCACTCAGCATGCAATGCAGACGGGTTTATGGGGAGATGGGACTGCAGACCACACTTCGGGAGCCTGGAGCAGGCACTGGGAAGGGATGTGCTGGGGGAAATGAGTCCATCAGCAAACAGGGCTGGCAGGGGGGAGTGCGAGGAGGGCTTGGTTCGGTAACCGAGTTGCCTACATTCAAAGAGCTAATGTGCAAGATATTACTGCTCAAGGCATTCTCACTATTGCCAAGGGCTTAATATGATTTGCATAGTGCATATGGGTATTCCTCAGGGAGAATGACAGAGATCATTAAATGAAAACAAATAATAAACAAGCTCCTTACAGCCCCCACAGGTACATAAATATGACTCTACATGGGGCACGCAGGCGAAGATGAATGGCTCGGTGTGTGTGGGGTGAGGAATCCGTAAAGCAGACTTCATTTTCCCCTCTGTCCACAGACAATGCGTTCGCTCACTGCTAAGGAGGGTCAAGTGACTGTCACCAGCTCTGCACCGAGGAGGTGTAACCTGTGTCACAGCTGCCAGCCTCACTGGCTTGAAAAGGTCAGCTCCCCAGGCACAGGTGGCAGTGTCAGGAGCTGAGTGCATGAGGGTCTCTGGAGTGCCCGGGCAGCAGCCGGCGAACACGCACAATCACTGGGCGTAAGGAAGCCTGGGAACAAGCAGGTGTCTGCATGGAGATGCACATTCCTTCCTCATTAGGAGATGTTTGGATCCCAGGGAGCAATGTGATGTCGCACAGGAAGATCAAGGACGCCAGGAGCTTTCCTGGGTGTGATGCTGTGGCCCCGGTGCTGGCTCCACATCACGGGCTGCTGCGGTTCAAATCAGACTAAAGCTTAGGAAATTCTTTTAACGGTGACCTTTTCTGTGAATCAGATCACAAAGATTTCCTGTCACTTTGGTCTGAGCTAGATTTGAAATTATGTCTTAGAAGTGAAAGACACAGTGAATGAATCAAGAAGTTTAACACAAGTTATTGGCTCCAGCCTTGTGGCACTCTGTTTTCTATAGGAGATCACAAATAAACATAAGAGATGTGTTTATCATATCTCACCAAGCAGTTAAATACTTAATTACAAATATAACCAAACAAACTGAGCTTTCGGGCTGGTTTGGTGAATGAGAAGCCATCTTGCACCTCACAGGAACTCAGACCACTGCCAAACAGTTCTGCATCAGCGTAACACAACCACTGTTACACTTATTGTTTAGTTAAATAATGCTTATAACTAAACTTGAGAAGAAGGGACATTTTTCTTATGTTCCAAAGAGAAAGGGGAATGTTTGTTCTTACTCTCTCATACGAAACACTCAGAAATTGGATAGAAAGGAGAAATCTTCAGTGTCAGAGTTCATAAGATGTGAAGTTCACCGATGACAAAACTTAATTGCCATGCTAAGTGTAAATGGAGATTAGAATACAGCTTTCCAGCACTCAGCTCTATGACACGATGCTTCTTGGGGACCCGTTTCTGTCATCTCAGGCTGTCTCTTCCAACGTGAAGGAGTCGTTCCTTTCATAGTTTAAAAAGTAGCTTCTCGCTGTCTTCCACAGCCCCTGCTAGGTATCAGTTGCATTTTTTATGTGTCTACGTGGCTGCAGTGAGGATGGCAATGGCAGGGAGGAGCCCAGCACACAGTGCCCTTGGCACTGCAGGGAGAGCTGCCCTGGGGCTGTGCTGGGGTCTGGGCCTGAGCTGGGCTGCCCATGTCCGTCTGTCTGTCAGAGCTGCAGCCCGGGGCTCTGCAGGTGTCGTGGCAGGACGGGGCTTGATCATCAGTTCTGAAGATACTCAAACAGTAACAGCTAAAGCTGTCAGGAACTTTGCTAGCTGGGGGGGGTGGGTTGGATTTTTCCTTCATGCTTCTAATTTCAGACTGTGAAGTGGGCTTTTCTGGGGCTGTAAGTGATTTATTATGACAGAAGGTTCTGAAAGTTTTTCCCGTTTCTTTCTGACGCCGCTTCCCCATCTGAAAGTTCAGTTTGGACTGCACATATGGACCCAAAGCCTGCCCTGGTAGCTGTGCAGAACCTGAATTACAGAGCTAAAACATGCCTGAGAGCTCATTTAGAAGTGGGCAAGACTCTAGAATTTCTTATGTGTTCAGAAAGGGAAAATCTAATCCCTACAGAGCTGCTTTCCCATCCCAGTGCCTGCACTGAGGTTACTGGGTGCATCTGGGAGTGCCTTGAAATGGATTTTTTGCAGGGTTTTCTTTTTTTTTCTTTTTGGTTCTGAAGTGCTGCACACCTAATGTCTAACAGATGGATATTTAACATCTGAAAAAGAGCATGAGGCCATGAAAAGGAAATGTTTTGAGAACGTTAGGGATCTGGGACCATCTTTTGGAAACCATAATTGTTAACCTGGTCACCTCAGGACTGACTTAACTTATAGGTTAGGTTACATCAAGGGAAAAACCCAGAGTGCTTAAGAGGTTTCAGATACTTTCTAAAAGGGATTGAAATAAAGCTGGAATCTGCTAATTGACAGGTGGAGGACACAGAAATGACCGGACTGAGGAACCTTCTGCCATGTTCTCATTTCTTTCTTATTTGTGGAATTTTCCAAAGGGTGAAAGAGTTGTGGCCATTCAAACTGGAAAGCTGGGAATGAAAGTTCGTTTGAGCAGAGGATGAACCACAAATGCGAACCAAGCACTAAGTACAGCAGTGTGCTGTGTTTAATTGCCCCTGCAACTTTTATTTTTTCTGTCTACTCATTTTTCCTAGGTTGGCATTTTTGTGGATGAATACCACTGGGAGATAAGGACTTGCTGTGACTCTCACTCTTACTTATAGGAGTTTTGCCTGCAGCAGTCACATAGTTGAAAAATATGGATCCATGTGACTGCTAAGAGACCACTGAGAAGCCAAGTAAGTAGGACTCATGGCCATTTTGCAATTCCACCTCATTAGACATGTTTTGGGGCTTATGATTGTGCTGTGAGGATAAATAAGTATAAATATTATATTTGCCTCCAGGTTATCTTTAAAAATGTATTTCTCTCTCTCTGTCACCCTCCCCCTCTTTCTTTCTTTCTTTCTTTCTTTCTTTTTTTTTTTTCTCTTTCCAATTTTCAGTGTAGTCTGTCTGGTTAGGTGAGTTATCAGCTCCGTGGTCTCACGCTGTGCTGGCCCAGCACAAGGCATTCTGTTGTAAAGGTTTGCCTTCTGCTGCCAATTAGCCAAGGTTCTAGATAGCAAAAAAGTACAGCAGTATGATTAAGCCCATGCATGAGTAGAAATGCACACCACCTCAAAGCTGTTGTTGGGAAAGTGTTACAAAAAATATTTGGCTTGTCCAGATTCTTCATTATATACATATAAAAGTAGTAATCGTTATCTCTGTGTCATCTGAACAACTCTTGTGAATTACCTTTGAGGTACAGAAGAGTGTGATGATACAACAAAACTTGGCTAAATAGGTACCAAAATGGACGTTGCACCGCTGTTGGTCTTTCTTTAAGACATAAAGTGGAAACTGCCTTTGTTTGACACACTGCTCCAGCTCACTGCTGGCTGCAGACCTGTGTATCTCCAGTGGGGTCAATGGGATTGTGCCAATCCACCCCAGATGAGGACATTCCCTCTCTTCTCGTTACCTCAATTCGGTGTTGACATGTTTTCAAAATTGGACAAATTTATGGAGGAAGAAGCCAAGGAATGACACTGAGCCAAAGGATGCTGCCTCTGGCTTAGGATATTCTTGCACTGGTTGCAGGAGACCAGGAAGTATCTGAGTGATGCAATGCTTCTGTGGTTTGTGCAGGCTTTCTTGAGTGGGCGCTGCTAGTCTCTGTTAGACATGTAATCATGTAGCTTTAGTTTGGCTTTGTGTGCTCACTCTCACGTATTTCTTGATTTCACTATTATGGCTGCTGGCCCTGGTATTGGGAAAGGCCCCTTGGCATCCTGCTCTTTTATTTTTATCTTTATTGTTGTTGTTGTTGTTCTAATGAGCCTTACAAACATTTTGCCTTCACTCCAGTGAGAAGATCTCAAACAGCATCATTAATAAAGGTTTGGGCTCGTGTAACTGTTACCAGTCAGCTCCGTTGTTTCCCGTTTCCATTTCTATGCATCTGGGGGTTCGGAATAGTCATTTGACTGCCCTGCTTTAATTTAGCTGTAACTAAGATGGAATTTTACATGGTGGTCTACCTTCCAGCATAAAGCCCTCATAACGAGTGTGCTGTGAATGGTGCTGTAGGAATTCACAGGCCCTCAGTGTAACAGATGCTGTGTATGGAAAAGACAGAAATCTGTGAGTTGGTCTTTTGAGCCAACTGCTATGATGCAACAAGAGCAGTTCCTTTAAAAAGGAGAAAGCAGCACTAGGTTTTCTATAACGTACATGTTTATTTTGGCTCACTGGTGCTTCCAGGAGATGATGCCAGGAAACATTGTTGGCTTTTTGTATTCAAATTTTAATAGGATCTTTAGTGTTTGGAGCTTGTGTAGCTCTAGAATGTGGGTCTGGATTACCACGAGGTGGCACTGTGCAAGGTCCAAACCTTGATGTGCTAGTTCTAGCACTCCGAGTTTGTTATCACATTGTCCAGGGGATGTACTTCAAAAGGGAATGAAAATGCGCCAGAGGATTTCTGTTTTCACAAAGGCTGTTTCATACTCTCATGTACTGGTGGTCAGTACGTGCTCAAATGTGTGGATGCACAAAATTTGAATTCTCTCCATTGGAAGGACTGCAATCCTATCTTTAAAGATCAGGGAAAGGTTCTAGAAATGGTAGCCCTGCTGTTTTCCATCTCTGCCTCTCCTAGGTATAGATCCAACAGTGCAAAGAGCTGAGAAGAATCCTGCTTGTTTCTTAACGAATCCAGAAGGCTTTTCATGTCTTCTTTTTCCACTGGTGCCCAGAACTGCTGTACACAATGCCCACCTACGAGATGTAAACTTGTAAGGATCCAAGTTCCTCCAGGAGCAGCACCCTTAGCTCAGAGCCATTCACATACAGAGTTATGCCCAGTCCTGTGGGATGCATGCAGTGGTATTCTGTCCGTGCTTGGGCATTGGCCTTCTAATCACAGAAAGCTTCCTCACAACGTTAGCAATGCTTTTGACCCAGTGAAGGACCCTCAAGGTAAATAACAAAGAGATGGAGCTTGTAGCATTTCTGCAGTGTGGGACAGGCTTTAGTTGAGCTATTGTCTGTTTGCTCCTGTTCCAAGGTCTAGTTTCAGGTTTTTAAACCTCTAAGAAGATTAGTGTCTTTTTTGGTTCTTAGAGTGAAATAGGTAATATCAGGCTGCATGGATAATGAAAGTGACAGTGTTTGGGGGAGCTCTGTGGCATTGTACTGTAATACATTTGCATTTATCATCTCAGATTATTTCAGATGTTTGTCTTTAGGAAGTCAGGTCCCCTGCCCTGGGAGTTTATGTGACCAAATTCCAGTGTGCTGCCCACAAATCTCAGAGGTGACAATTTGGCTGCTTGTGTGATGGCTCTTTGGTTCATGCTGCTGAAGAAAGAGAGTCTTGCTAAGCATCTGAGTGTTGCATTATCTCGGAATGGCTTTTTCATTCCAGTTCATTCCATACTGAGCAAAATTCTGCTCAGCTTCATGTATTTTTCTTCAGACCTGGAGCTCTTTGCATAGCTTCTTCCCCTTTCTTCAAGAGCCCTCAGTGCTTTTTCATTTCACCCTTCTCCTCTTTGTCCCCCAAATTCTCTTGGCTGATTTACCATCCAACTCACTCTGCTACTTTGATGTTCCTGCCATTGAGGTTCACCAAAACTTCACATCTTCTTACTGCTATAGATGAAGGCATGAACTGATTTCTTTCTCATTTCCTGATATCACAGGAGGAGAATTTTGCAAATAATTAAACCTGCAAAGTGCTTGTTTGCTCAAGATCAGATTTATTCAAAAGGGTGCAGGCTCTTTGAGATTGGAAGTAATGTTTGAGACATATTTTGAACTGGGGAAGCATTTTTTTTTTCAGATTATTCCCATCATAATATGCCAAGGGGAATATGATGCATTTGTTTTTTTCCATAAAAAAATAAAAATAAAAATCAATGGACTGAAACATTCCCTCTAGACCTATAATATTTATTTCAATGTTCTGTCAATAAATGTAACAAGGTTAGTTTTCTATCAGGTTAGCTGGAAGAATCATTTGAGGGAAGCTCTATTTGGTAAGCTCGATTGCAAAAAGCAATCAATATGAAAAAATTCCCTTGTTGTTATTGAAGAGAAAAATGGAGCTCTGAGGAGTTGTCCCAGGACAAGTATTTATGTCTCCTGCCTGCAATCCTTCCATGGGCACCTGAAGGCCGATCTGCCTTCCTAGCTCCTGCTTCCCAGTGCCAAAAAAGGGACAAGAAAGCACGGCAAAGCTCAGACAGCACTTGAAGTAGCATCGTATTCTGAATGCTGCAGCCCTGTTCTTGCTCGGGAGGATATCCCTCTTCGCTTCTTTTGTGCATTATCCAAATCATAATCCCCTGCGCCTGAGAGCCTTGTATAAAATCTTGACAGTAGCGTTTCTCAGTTTCAGTGGCCTCTTGCAGAGAGTTCTTCAAGAGTAATGCAAAATTCCTAATGCATTCTCCACATTTTATTTATAATATTGAAGAGAGCCTGACTAGCCTGTCCTGCTAGAAAAATCCTTCCTTGGCGTTACTGCTGGATGTGCCAGAGGCAATGTCCTGCCCAAGCCCTGTGCTGCAGGCTCGCCTCTGCTCTTCTCAGAGATGAGGCAGCAGAGAGGTGTGACAGCTTGTATACACCTGAAAGTACTCTCATGACTTCTGTGCAGCTGTAATATCCAGTTGGCCAAGGAGTGATGAGATTTGTCATCACTTGACATGCGAGAACGGAGAAAGTGAAGCCAGAGTGAAAACAAACACTGAGCATTTTTAAATGAAAATGATAAACCAAAACCATGAGGTTTCTGCACCCGGTCATGATATTGCAGTGCACTCTAAGGCTTTCTTAGTAGGTACATTTTCAGCTCAAAATAGTTTGGGGGACAGAGAACGATCCATGCAACAACATTTCCTATATGAGGATAATACCTCTGATTGTAATCAGTGATTTCTGTGTATTCTGCAGTACCTACTGTAAGCTACTGCAGTTCATATAACTAGGAGCTGTATGTTTCTAACCTGTCTGTATTACATTTTACAGCCTGGTTTTGATAGGAGCCTGCCTTTTATGCAGTTTGCTCTTATGGCACTCTGAGGAATATGAGGAAGAAACTTGGTTTCTTGCAGGTAGAAGTAGAGGTATTGAAGCTCCAGCTGCATTATCAGTATTAGAGGCCTGTTGTTCTGCGTGCAACTGTGAGCTAGCCAAACTCAGCTGGTGTCATCCTCATGCATTTAAGCAGAATGGGTGAGATCAACTAGCTTGAAGTTTTGCAAGTGTCGTGGTTCTGGTGTGTGGTGTGTAAGGGAGGGCGAGCTGGAGCTGCTCTACACACTGTGAGAGCTGTGATGGCACAGTGAACGCACGCTGATTTAAAGGAGTCCTCACCAGGTCATCCGACAGCCAGATCTAATCAATGTAATTCTCTCAGACTTTGTGTTTTTATCTTCCAGAGGAAATCTCTGTGATTTTGGAAAGCGAACAGAAAGACAAAAGCAAAAAGTTGTGATGCTGTGGTCAAAATAAAGCGTTTGAAAGTAATTTCTCAGAGGTGGCATCATGCAGTGGGTGTGAGGGAGACGTGAGCAGTCCCCTTCCTTCGTTCTGTTGGATCAATGCAATGCATTGACAAGAGCCCACTCTTGTGGGAGCAGTTGGCCAGGATTGCTTCTGTAATATATTCTGCAACAGCAAGTAGGGAGATGGCAGAGGCAGCCCAAAGGGATGGCCAGGGAACAATATAAAGGATGAACGTAAAATAAATTTCTGTGATTATATGTGGGCACTGAAGTGGAGCTGGAAAAAAAAGAGAGAGAGAGAGAATAGAGATAATAAAGAAAAAAAAACTGATAAAGACAGCACTTGATGTTTTGCCTTCAAAATATAGGTCTTGGGGAAAATCCTGTTAATATAGCTAATCTATCTGTGTTAACATTAAGGGAGGGTCCCAAGGTTTATTTTTGTTCGTTTGTTTTTCAAAGAACTTTTGGCTGTAAGACATCTATTATTGTTATTATTTTTATCAGATTTCTACTGATAGGAGGAGGAGAAGGATGGAAGGCAGTGGGACCCAAGCCATGTGATTTGGTCATTGCAGGATTCAGTGCCAGGAAGGACCCAGGAGGACACAGCAGGCACTGATAGCCCCAAGTTTCCTACTTGCTAAAAACACCTTTTCCCAGTGATTTCATCTTTTGTGTTAGCAGCAGTCTTCTGAATGCTGCATGCAAAGCTGCCACTGGCTATTCTCTGTCACCTCTTGCTGTGTGAGGTGCTGTACAGAAATGTCCAGTAAAGCACGCTGCTATTTAGCCCTTCTCTTCAGTTTGCCAGCTAGAGCAGAAGATCTTTACAATATATACATACAAGCTAATGCCAGGCAAATTGCTGCTCCTGTTATGATCTGATAGCTGAATTGTTTTTCCAAAAGTGGTGATCGCCCTCTTTCCAATCTCTTCTCCGTTAAGCTAAGAAAATGATTCACAGTGACAGAGGAAAGAAAAACAATTTTCCTAAGGTCGTGATCTTGTGGCCTACAGAGAGCAGGGAGGTCACAGCCCACACAGACCGTGGTGCCCGGACTGTTTGGGGGGACAGCACAGAGACATCACAGCACAGAAATGTTTCATTTAACTCTCAGCTTTAGGTTAACCGTGGTGTTTGACAAAGACCACCAAGGAATCGGAGTGACAGTGAATACTTCACATTGTCCTTCACGGTTCCGGTGCAGGCAGTTAAAAATGGATATTAAATAATTAAATATTTCATTATTATTATTGTTATTTTAATCAGGGATGGGGGTCAGGTTTTTTTTTTTTTTTTTTTTTTTTTTTGTCGTTGTTGGTTTTGTTTTTCAATTTAAGCATAGTTTCAGGAAAGGAGTGAAAAAGCCAAAGCAGAAGCAAAATTCAGCTCGCATTGGCCTTTCACGTGTCAGCATCTTCCAGCAGGTTAGGGATTGTAGCAGTGCTGCTCTGGGGTGAGGTCAGGGGGTCCTCCCATACACCTCTAAGTGCAGTGGGAGCGATGAAGTGACCTCATCCTTGAATATCCTACTGCTACGTTAATTAAATTGTAACTTGGGTTTAACTGAATACTTTAGCTTGTGATTTTCTTAGCAGCTTGGTATTCCACCAGCTGCAGAAATGCATTAACTCTGTATTTGCCAATGCCATTAAAGGTATGAAGAAATAAATCTATGCAGATGCCCTGTGCTACAGCGGATAAGTGATTTTCCACTACAACAAAAGATAAAAGCCTATTCATTGAAGTGCAGCTAGAAATGATTTCTAATTGGTATGAAAGAATCCTTAAATCTGTGTACCACTTCTAACGTTTGGGGCCTAAATTACAGTTAATAGTTCCCATAAAAGAAGTAACTGGAGAAATGTGAAAATTCAGACTCCTGTCCCTCCTGCCTATCTACTCTGCATCAGGCATCCCTCTTCACACATTTTGCATACTGCTGGCACGTTTTGCCAAAATTGAGGAAGTTTTAATGTTAAGAAAAGCATTCATTCAGTAATCAGAAGCGGATGAATATGCAGAGTCATATTCTTCAGATCCCTTTCTCCTAACCTGTTCTGCACAAAGCATGGTAATAGGAACATCTTCACTCGTCTGCCCAGAGCAGCAGTTTGTGCTGGTGTCTGGGGTTAAGACTTGGATCTCAGGAAGTCTCCCCCTTTCTGGGTCATCTTGATGGTCCCAAAGGTACCAGCATTGTGCTTCACTGCTTTATTTTTGAGGTTGTTGGAGCTAATGGAGCCACCCTGGGTGAAACATAAACCAGCAGTGAACTAGCACATGCCTTGGGCAACAAGCAGCACTTTCTATTTGTTTTATATATCATTCATCTCTGGAGAATCTCTCAGCAATGCACGATATGACAAAAGACTCATCCTTAGATACTGAGTTCATAGCCCAGCATAAATTAACAAGAGCAGAAAGTTCCCCTCTAAACTTCCCCGGTGTGTTACTACCTCAGCTTTGCTGCGGCCACCCACTGCATCTTGCCCAGCGTGGCAGAGCCAAGAGGTGCCCATGAACCACCAGGAAATACGACCTGCGTGTGCAGAGAGGACCCAGCATTAGCATGCTAGGATTGTCTCTCTGCCTTCTGTTATTACAGGTGAATATTAATGAGCAGTGACACCTGGGCTTCTCTGCACTTTAATTACAGGTGAGATGCTCAGAGTTAATGTTGTCACTCCGGTGTGGTTTTGGCTGTACTGTCAGGTTTCTCTCTAGGTCATTAAATTTCATTAATGCTTTATTTCTGCACAACCTATTACTTGTGACTTAAAAGTCCGTCCAGTTACCACCGTGCAAAGAATGGGTGGCACCCAGCTGAGCAAGGGTGAAACCTGCTCTCGTGTGAGGCATCTGGAGGAGCAGCAGAAGTCCTGTTTTGTTCCTAAAGATACACACAAAGCTGGCATCTGCAGCATTTTGTTGGCATGGCAAAATTGCCTTTGGATTTTTGCACTTTCCCTCCCCCTGCCAGCATTGGTCATTCTGCAAAGCAAGCAATCCATGCATTGCACACCAAGCCCATAAGAAAACCAGTGGTAATCCACTTGCTGTGAGATTTTCCTCTTCACTCTGAAGATTCTTTTCATTAAGAAAGAATTCTAAGTGGGATCCTTTGTATTTAAGAGTTCTGTGATTCTTGAATTTTTCTCATAAGCACAAGCTAATGTGCACATGCAGTGTGTGCCTGCTGTGTTGTTTGTACTCATAGAGCTGGTTTTAAGCAAATGCATCTTTTATCCCCAGAAGTCAATAATAAAGACTGGCCACTGCGTGAATGCAACCTCAGAAGCTGAGAGAGAAGCAAACTTCCCATCATTCCTGATCTGTATTTTTGTGGCTTTACAAGAATGCTGTTGAATCTGCACTGGGAACAGAGTAGCTGCATCTTATTTATAGCTCTGTTCCGTCTGGTTCATTTCCTCTAACTTCCCTGCAGAATGATATGAATGAAAATGACACTATTGACTATGTGGATGACAATAAAAGACCTTATAGAAATAAGGGTTTTATAGTTTCAGGACTAAGGGAATCAAAAGCGAAAGAGTTATGATCTCAGAGACCAGGAGAAGAGCCAGGCTGTGCTGGCTGAAGAGGTCCCAGTGGTGGATACATTCTGGGTTTTGGTGTGGGTTTTTCTTTCTTTGTTTTCTTTAAACACAGCTTCACAGACTACAAACTCATATAAATGATGTGAACTTCGAGAAAGACTTACGAGGGCATAGAAACTCTGTGTTGTAACTGCAGTCCTTGTTTTCATTTCAGCCAGGTAGCAAGACAGAATTAATTTGTACATCTCCATCCAAAAAAAAAAAAAAGGAGAATATTGTTTTAGCTATTCATTTTTTTCAGTTGTTCAGTGTTTTCCACACAAGGGAATGATTTCAGAGGGAGTCCCACGTTTGGAAGCTTACAGGTTAGCATCCTGAGTGCAGCAGAGGGTGATGATGCACTGGAACAGTTTGCCTGGAGAGGTTGTGGATGCCCCATCCCTGGAGGCATACAAGGCAAGGCTGGAGTGGCTCTGGGCAGCCTGCTCTAGTGGTTGGCAACCTTGCCCACAGCAAAGGGGTTGCAACTAGATGATCTCTGAGGTCCAAAGCCAGGCCACTCATTGGCTCTATGATTCAACTAAAAATATTTACAGTTTTAGGGAATTTTCTTGATACAGACCAACGTTTTCTGGCCTAGACACCACTGATGGTGGTGACAGACATATAACAGAAGTAAGCAAGTCCTATGACATCTTCAGGGTAATTTGAAGTGAAAATATGCAGACCATGTGTAATAACTGAGAGGTAAAGTTACACTCAGTTATATTACGAACAAGATCCTACTTGGTGTTCATGACACAAAGTACATACAGCATTCTTGTTATACCCACCCTGGTGTTCAACGACATTTTGATATACGCATAACATACAACCATCAAATTCATAAAAGAAAAATCAGGGGCATCCAGAAGAGGAATTACTACTGTGATGTGGTGATAAAGAAGGAAACTTGAATTTCCTGTAAGCAAACTATGGGCTGTCAGGTAAGCGCTGAAAAACAACAGGAACCTTCCAGCTTGATGGTTTGGAAAGAAGAAAAGTTACAGAATTCTGTAAGCTTTGTTTCTGATGGAGCCCCGGTCGGGTGAGGAGCAATGAAAGTGAGAGCTGTGCCTGGCTGTGCAACTCTTCAGCCTTGTGGATTTCACCCATCCACTCCACATTTGCTGAAATTGAATGGAAGCGGCTTACGATTAAGCAAATGCTTCTCTACTTCGTGCTGAAGTAAATGAAGCTAAGAAATGAGCAAGAACTAGGAATCAATAGGCAGAGTGACATGCCTGTCAGCCTGAAATCAGCACGGCAGAATGCGGCCGTCCTGCAGCCCGGAGGTTGGGTGGTGATTGCGCCCAGCGGGGCACCCGTCCTCCGTGATGAGAGAAGAAATATCCTGAGCTCTGTCTCTTCGGCACGGTGTTACTGCAGAGGCAAGGTTTTGCATATTTGTCTTCCCGTTGTAAGGAAACTTGGCCTGCTGTATTGATATCTTTCCCTCCTTTTTGTTCTGGGCTGTATTGCGTGTGTAATTTCAGGTATCGGCGCCGGTTGCAGCTGGGAAGCACATTTGAATCCCAGCTGTGTATTGAGACATGTGTGCGTGTGATTAACTTTGCTTGTTCCCAGATCAGAGATGATTTTAGGGCAGAGTCGTTTGTGCACTTCCACTCGGGGACAATATACAATAGAGATTTGCATTAAGATCTTTTTCAGGTGGTTTCTTTACTGCTAGCTAACAACTGGTTCAACTCCAAGATCGTGGCTGGCACGTGGTTAGTTTGCAGTGCACAAACTGACCAAGCAAGCAGCGCTCTGTTGGACAGCAGGCAGCATTCTCATCCTCATGTGTGTTTGCATCAGAAAACACAGTACAGCACTATCAGCTATCCCCTTACTGAACTAAATTATTGTCTGCAAGGTAAACTAATTCATTGTCTGTAAACGACCGTGCATTAAGATAAACTTGGTGCTGCATTTATTTGAGTTAGAAGACATTTGCTTTCACTTTGCTTTTTCAAAAACAGAACGTTAAGTGACATTTACATTACTGTGTGAATTTCATCAATTTTAGAGTATGTGCTCGTCAGAGTAAGATTCTGACTGCTATCATACTTTGCTGAAACACTAAGTGAAAGTTTCATCATGCAAGTCGAGACAAAAGAGATCTATTAAGTGATTCGTCTTATTCCGCAGGGACCAGCCCAGGGTCACTGTTCACAGCATGCTCAGTGCAGAGCTTTGTCCAGCCTCGTTTTTGTGCCTCTTGGGTTGAGCTCCTGCTTTGTGCCATCATGATGATGGCAAGTTGACACAGTGAATCTCACCTAATCCTTGGGCTTGTGCCGCAGATCAAAACACAGTGTGTACATATGGTTGAATTTAGCAGCAATAAATGAAGCTGGGATCTCAGTGTTCACACTGACTTAAGTTGCAAGTTTATGGATCTTGATTACAACCAGCAGGGATCCTTCAGTGATGAGGGAGGAAAATATTCAACAGCCTGTCTTTGCACTGCGTCTGTTGGTGACACTCCCCTGATTTCAAGTTAGACATGTGCAAGGGCTGGGAGTCAGGCTCCCTGTGAGCATGCCAGATCTTGGAGAAATAAAAAGGGCAAAGTGGTACTAACAGTGATGACTGCATCCTTGCCTTCTCTGATGGCTTCTTCCTTCCCTGTTACCTGAGTGAATTAGTATTGAGGATTGTTGAGATCCTAAACAGGAGTCCCATCTTCATGCTGATGCTGTATGACAGTCAGAGCCTTATTTTTGTCAGAGAGGAGGGCTGATCAATGCTGTGTCCATCGCGGCTTTCAAAAGTCCAGTGTGTAGCTCAGCAGATCACAGAAGCTATGCCAGAGTCACTGTGACCCCCACTGAAGTCAGCTTATGTCCAAGTTGGGAGTGAGCTCTGAAACATGTCCCCCCCAAAGTGTTTAACTGCCAGAGAGTGGGAGGTGCTGGGGAAGGGTCAGCACCTGTGTGGCTTTTTGTGAAGGACCACAGCTCAGTTGTCAGGGGCTGTATAGTAGTGTTGCCTATCTACAACTATAGGGCCTGCATACCTGAGATGAAAATGACATGGAGTATTCTTATTGAAGGAATACTTGGCTGAGTGTGCCATTATTTTATCAAGCATGGTAATGACAACAGAAATACAGCAGAAGTTACACAAGGATATTCCACAGGATGAGCCCTCAGAAAACCTCTTCTTTATGTCTTCTGCTGTTCCTCTGGATGTCTGTTTTGTTCTCAGCCCTGCAAATACCCACACTCAAACCACTTCTGCTGCAGCTTTGCAGCTGCTCTGGTCTGCACTGACCCTTCCCATCCGTCTGCTCTCGGGCATATCCTGCACTGCTGCTCTCGGGGTGGAGGAGCAGAACAGGATGCACTCTGTGCCCTGCACAGCCTGGGACCTGGCAGGAGCTCTGCCACCCACCCAGCTCTTCTTCACACATCTTCCAGGCGCTAAGTGGGAAGAACTAGAGGTAACACATTAAATGAAGCGTCTCATATGTATATTTCAGTTTGATCTAAAAAGGGAATTGAAGTCTGTTGTCTGATGCTGTTGCTTAACAAAGTGTGTTGATGGAGGCTAAGGACAAGCTGTGTTGCACCCAGACTTGGATACCCAGCTCGTCACGGCTCGTTTGGAAAGCTCCGAACACGGGGTTGGCTGTGTGTCTGAATAGCTGAGCTGATAATGGCAGTTCTGGGTCTAAATGACATTGACAGTACACAGAACCGTGAGGACTTCCTCTTCTTGTTTGGGATGTGATATAAAATAATGTTTTAAGGATTTTGCGTGCCTTTCCTACGTTGAACAACATCTTGTTTTGCGGCAGACAGATGCAAATGCCCATCAGATGAGGTGGATGTTTGGGCTGATGCAAGCTTCAGTTTTCAGGGACAGGACAGATGGAAAGTTCTCCTATTTGGAGATCTGAGAGTTCTCTGTATATAATATGTTAAAGGAAGAGCCACTAAAGGCCAGGAATGGTTGTTTTGCAACCCATCAACACACACTGCTTCATCGAACAAGCTGGAGTTTAATTTTTTTAAGGCTGGAAAAGTTGTGTGTGTGTTTACGCACGTGTTTGTGTGGGCCATATCACTGCTGCCCAGACTGCCTCTTTCCTCTTTCATTTCTAAGTTTGGGAGGGAATCCTGAAACTCTGAGAGAGTGATGGGGCAGTCTGAGTTTCGCGTGAGTTCCTGTGATGTTATTCATGCGAAGCGCTCTGCTCAGACTCCCTGGAAGCAGCAAGTGCCCTAAAATCTCCCCACCACACCCCACCCCCAGTCCCATCTGGACTCCAGCCACTCCTCCCATTTTCTCTGTGAGCCTAAAAAGCTCTGCTGCGTTCTTTTGTTCTTCTGCCTGTGCTCAGCCAGTCCATACAATAGCGTCCTTTCTCTCAGCCCTTCTAAACCTGGCTAGAATTGCTGTAATGAATGTATAAGTGACATAAAGAAAAGCAGAGTGTAAAAGATGCTAATCAGCCTTTGTTCTTTTCAGACGTGACATGCAGGACCTGAAGTATAGATTTTGTATGGAGAGAGATAGATTTTAATTAAGCATCTTAATAGAGAAATCCTTCTTGTTTTTTTCAGAATAAATTAAGGAAGTAACTTTGATGCAATATCATTTTCATCTAATCAGTAACATTCTGAAATTACCATGTTGTTTTCCATTAGAAATACCATCATCCAACAAATCAGATAAAATTATTTAACATAGCTGTATTGCAGCCTCAGCTAACATTAGCCTGGGCATGTGTATACACAGAGCAGCAGATGGGGAGTGAACTGACAAATGTTTATGGGGAGAAAAGGGCAGACAGTACCAACAATTTTATATACTTCTTTGAATGAGATGCCCATATGCAATCTAGATTTACTAATAATCAAATAAAGGCTTATCAGGTTTTTGCCATCTGCATGCAGGGAGTGCAGATCACTGACACCAGTAAAAGGCAAAACGGCATTAGCTTTTACTTCTATTCGCAGGTTATGGATATCTCCATGAAGACATTTGACTTTATATTTGGCATGAACTCGGAGTCCTTTGTTTGGCATAAACTGATACGTTGACAGAGACATTCTCATTAGCTTTTATACCATAGTGTTGGCCAGCTCTTTAACAAACAGAACCAAGTGCGTGCGGAGAAATCACCTTGCAGAGCGGGCCCAGCAGCTGTGAGTACAGAAAAGCAATGCTGCTGCCTGGGCTGCGTGTCTCCAGTCCCTGCATGTCGTGGTTATGATGGCTTCACAGGACTGCTGCTGCTGTGGACAGATTTCCAAAGCTCACATTCATGACAGCCAGAGGCGGGCCGCAGTTAACCTTGCATGTCCAAACGCTCTTAATTGTTATTAATGTTTATTTTTTATTACAGTAGTGCCTTCAGGCAAAGGCAAGTGCGTTTGCCCAAAAGTGAGGGGTTGGTGAAGTGAGTGAAGAATGGGAACTGAGACACCTGAAGTTCAAGTGACTTATTTGACACCGTGTACGTGAGCTGGAAACCAATATGGATCATCTGAGTACGGTCCGACCCCTGACCCACAGCACACACTTTCCTCACTAATTGCGATGAGTTTTCCTAACAATAAGACGCTCCCAGTTGAGGGGTAGGGAGTGTTACCTCCTGACCATATCGTTCAGCTCTGTCAACAAATCACAGGAGTATGACTTATGAAAGGCAAGGAAAGCAGAGCTCATCACATGCCCCGTTTTCTTTGCCTGCTCTAGAAGCTGAACTAAGGGTTTGGGGCATGTGAATTGGCATCACAAGAGCGTGCAGCTCTCCCTCTGAGAAAAGGTTTCCAGAATTGCTGCAGTTGTCATCTTTGTTCCTTCGGTTTGGTTAGATGTTTGCCAGTTCAAACAATAGGAACATCCAAGGCCGACAGTATTTTTTAACATGACTTGAAGTCGTGTGTAATAGCCCCCATCAAAGAAACAGTCACTTTTTAGCCATCACAGCTGTAATGCAATTTCATGTGGTGTCCTTAAGATTGCTACGCACACTGTGATTTCTCATATACAGCTGTCAGCAATAACCTTTTGTTGCAGCAGAGAGAAAAATTCCCTGAAACACATATTTCTCTAACATATACTTACGGACCTTAAATCGTGTCTAACCACATACAGCTGTGTTTCTCCGATCTCTGGTGTAATGGAGAATTGCACTTTTTGCTTGCAGGTAGACCAGAAGCAGCCAGCACTCTCTGTGAGTAGGAGCTCTTACTTTGCAGCTCAGCTTCCGTTCTGCTCACCTGGTGCACCCTCTGTGCTCCTGCATAGGCAGAGAAACATATTCTGATTTCTGATTGCTCTGTTCAAAGGAGGAAAACTTTCTGCAGCTTAGTTCATAGTGCTGGCTGGAACAATGTTCAACACAGCTGAAGGAAGACAGAGAAGGATAGACAGGGAAAAGTCCCCCCTTGCCAGTCCTAGGAGGAAAATAGCATCTCAGTACCTGGGTATCCCTGGTCAGAGCACACTCATCTCTAGTTGAACTGGAGCTCCACGTGGTCAGGTTGGATGCTCCAAGGTGAGATGCAGGCAGCTTCCTGGATGTGTTGTTAGTGGCAAGTAAGGTATGAAGGCTCTTTGGCTGAGGAGCAAACCCTGGTGCTCCATGTGAGGATGGTTCCCTACTGGCACTGTGGCTTCAGCACACATCTGAGTGTGCAGCCTGAGGCAGACTGAGGGGATTGTGCATTTCAGCCCTGAAGTCACTTGATGCTGAGTGCGAGTGCAGCTGTGGGATTGTATGGAGAAGATGGTATAGTGTGGAGGCAGCAAAGGTTCTGAAGAGATGAGATGTCAGTCACACATCTAATCACATCAGTTCAATTATTAAATTCTATTAACAAATAAATCCCCTTCGGCTTTGAGTTGACAATTAGCTCAGCTCATAAGGAATGCCCCTTGAGTACAGAGCAAGCTGGCATCACAGGGTGACACGTCCCTTCTTACAGAGCATCTGTTCAGCTACCTTGCAGTTCTGGGACACCAGCTTCATTGCACTTGGAGGGGACCTCCAGAAGCATTTGGCTTAACCCACACTCAGAGCAAGCTGAAGGCTGCAGGTTGCTCGTGGCAGTGCAGAAGGATGCCAGGGCAGTGCAGCTGACCGTGATTCTGATGCAGAGACCAGGCACAGAGCTGTGAGAAGATGAACTTAAATGAAGCTCCGTAGCCTGAGGTAGATAGTGCTCATCGTGGATAACAATCTCCCAGTCTTTCTCATGCTACGTTAGTGGGATTAGCTGATTAGTGTGCCAAGTTTTTGGTAAGAGGAAGACTTCTAGCTGAGATAAGATCAGCTTCAGAGAGACTCACTCGACAGAACTGAGCCTTGGTTCGGTTTGCGCTCTGGCTGATATCATACACATCACCTACACCGAGCTCCCTGCAGAGAGCCCCTGCTGAATTTCCGTAGCTCACATGCCTTCCCAACTGTCTGCTTCCCTCACTTGCAACTTTAGTCCATTTCCTTCCCTTGACCATGTTTCTAGCACTGCCTGTAGCAGGCTGCTCTTTGTGTCCCCTTTCTGTGAGTGCAGTGCTGCAGCAGCCCAGGGCTGGCCAGCACTCTGCTCCCATGGGCCATAGAGTTTATTTTGTAGAAGTGGCTCATTAAGAGGCACTTCAAGGAAACACCTTCCTGCACGGTGCTTGTGGAGAGAGGTTGTGTTGGTTATATTCAGTTTATCTAGACTTTATATATTGATAATATGAGAAAACGGCCGAAAGGAGAAATTAAAACTGAAAAGTAATAGTGTGAATTTAACCTCACTTTGCTCATCTCCCCCCCTGACATCAGGTCTGCTGGCAGCAGTGGGGTGGCTGCTGCTGTGGCAGAATGGTTTTCCTGGCCACTCTCAGGGAGTGAAATAAATTCGGGATTTTATGCATCATCAGTAGATTTTTTTTTTTCAACTGCAAATTCTAATTGAAGGAATACCTCAAGATCTCCCGTGCCTTCGGGATATGGCTGACAGCACTGCACAAATGTGACTGAGATCCTGATAAGCAAGAGAAATGATATGGATGCATAAGTTTACCAAAACCAGAAATAACAGAATCTTGCTGGAATGACAGATGGAACAAAACTTTCGTGAATATGGATGGAGGATGTTTTGGCACCTATTACAGGTAGGAATGCCGTGTTATTTCTTATGTATCTGAATGCACAGTGCACATACACCTCCTGTGTTTTTTATTCTGATCCCATGAAGAATAATCCCAGGGGCATGCCTTAGGCCACATTTCTACCTCATTTTTAAAATTTAGGCATAGGTTGGAATGTGCAAATTCAGGGTTACAAAGATGAGATTCGTCTTTTCTACAGAGTCAGAGATGAGCGGAGAAACTTCCTTGTCCCCTTGAAAACTGCCCTCAGCTACCCTGGCGTGGCTCTTGGCTGGGACACTCACGACTAGAATCGTTAATGAGTGTTCAGCTTTGCACATGAAAAGCTGATCTTCTGTACCTCTCTGGAGGAAGGGAGGCCAACGACCATTTTAATACCAGTCCATTGACAATCTGCTCCCTACTTCCAGCACCGATTCTCCTATCTTGCATGTGAAATGAACCAGCTGTTCCTCGATTTCACAAAAGAAAGAGCGGACTCGGTGATTGAGTGTCAGAAGATGGTGCGTATGTATTCAGATTTGTTGAGGCTCCTCCTTCATTTCAGCCCAAGGAAACCA
Organism: Cyrtonyx montezumae; assembly: GCF_038088225.1. Classification (NCBI taxonomy): domain Eukaryota; kingdom Metazoa; phylum Chordata; class Aves; order Galliformes; family Odontophoridae; genus Cyrtonyx; species Cyrtonyx montezumae. Next base: position 3,688,199 of record NW_027072036.1, read on the forward strand.
AACCGTGTGAATGTGGAATCACCATGGTAGCACTATTCCTTCCCTGTGTGTAATAGATACCCCTCTTTTCCACTGAATCAGAAGTATGTGATCAAAAATCCGGTTTCCTTTCGATCGTTTTTGCTTTCTAAGAATAACACGCAGCTAATGGTTGTTGTGACATAATAAACAGTAACTATTATCAATGCTGAGATTGTGAATGCTAGAACACAGCTGCCTTTGCACAGAAACCAACTCTGAAGTGATAAAAAGGACCGAGTAAGTGGCTAGTATCAGCGTGGGCTGTGCCAGACAAAAAGCTGTGCCATTTATTACTGCTCATATCTGTTAAGAAAATAAATTTTTGTTAGCCCTTCTGCACATATGAATTTAAATCTTTCCATTGAAATCTTGCTGTGGAAATAAACCTGTTAAAAAGAATTGACTGCTGTGGCACAGCACGCCTTACGATTTAACCAAGAGTCAACGGGATAAAAAAATTGATCAGTTCAGTGAACACGTTTCTGTGCCTCAAACTGAAATGTGCATTCTGAAGGAGCATGGCCTGTGAATTGGAGATCCGTGGAAGGAACAGACCTGCTAAAAGAATAACATTTTGGTGCAACACGCTTATTTGCTTAACAGCTTTCTACTGCAATTAACATATGCGGCAAATGCGTTTATTAAATGTGACAGTCTGCTTGAATAACCCTCTTCAAGGGTTGGGATTATGTAATCTGGAAATAGCAGAGTTACCCTGAGATTAAAATTACTGAGTATCTTGTTTATCCAAAACGCCAGCAGCGCTGCCTCCTCCTTTCCTCTGTGCTTTATGCTGATGTGTAAGGGATCTGCATGGGCTCTGCTTTCCTTAAATTAAGGCACTGCCTGAGAGTGTGTCTCAGCACAGGACTGCTGTTTGGAACAAAAGCAATCAAGAAAAACCCCGAGGATGGGAGTTTGTGCAGCATCAGTGTTGAAAGGCTGAGACCTCCTCGGCTTTCTCAGCTCCACTGGGACCGCCTTCACTGAGAGATGGTGGGGGCTCCTGAGCAGGGAACTGGCTCGGGTTGAAGGAATATACAGATTGTTTTTACCTCAGACTGGGAGATAAACAAATCGCCTAATATCTGATAGCTAATGGGTAAACAGATGTGACCAGCCCAGCAAGTGTCAGGAATGGGGAATTTGCATGGCCAGGGATCCATCAGGGACAGGCGGCCCAAGTGCTGCAAGGAGCAAGGGGGGGGTACAGGCCTCTGGGAGAAGGTAGTGGAGGAGCTGCTCTCTTGCCTGGTAATTGGATGACATTCATTTCTGCTTGATTTAATTGACATGACCGTGGGCCAGCCTTTGAGTTGCTACCTTTATTTTTTTTGCCTCTATGGCCACTTCAGCAGCTACCGAAGGATGTAGAAAGCAGAGGAGAAGGGTGCTGTGTGCTCCTCCATTGGCTGGTTTGAGATGGAAGAGCCCTGAAACAAAGTGGTAAGAATTTGTCTGTGAAAACGGCCTCTCTGTGCAGCTGCTCAATGGAGCAGGTGAAGCACAAGGCTGGTGAATCCTCACCCTGCACGCCTCTGGGAGGTCTTGAGGGCAAAGCCAAGCGATCAACTTCAGCTTTGGCTAATTTTAGTGGTGCAGTAAATCCTTCCTCCCAATTCTACTGTATGGGGGAATTGATAACAAAAGGCCTTTGTGACTTCTGAGGCTGCTACAGAGGGCTCATTCCTCTTCTGCCTCCCTGATACTGATGGAAAACTGAAGAGTAGAGCTGAGTTGGGAGCTCTGGCCATCAGGCAAGCCAGGACCTGCAGTTATCCTGTAGATTTCTGTAGATGGGACAGTTACTATCTCATTCTGTGGGCCTATTTGACACCCTTCTCTAGCTACAGAGCATCTCTCTCCATAGGCAGTGCTCTGTGTGGCTCTGACTGTTCAGGACTTATCACAGTGCTCATGTTCCTGGTTACCCCTTAAGACCCGTGATTGTAGAAGTGGTTGTATTTGAGGATGGCAAAATAGGACTTCCTATAGCCACTCTTCAGGAGCACATTACATAAACGCATGTAACAGTGTGAGGAGCAGGGTAAGGAACTAGATCCTTTCCCTTGGCTGCCAAAGATATCCCTCTGCACTGAACATCACCGTGCTGGCAGAAGCACAGTTTTCAGCACCTTCCAACTGGGACTGTGAAACTTCTAGAGACCACAGTATCCTTAATTTCTTCCTTATCTTTTTTCTTTTTTCTTTTTTTCCTGAGAGTCCAGGGAGCTCCTTAAGTTGTCCCCAACCCTGGAAGACTTCCAGCTCTCCCTAAGAGTGCATAATGAGGCTTTGAGACACCGCGTTTTCAAATGGAGAAGGCCATTTCCATTCTTGCCAGAGGAATTGGCAGTCAGCGCATCTCGATGGGACTATCACCCATTTCAGCTCAGCAGCACAAAGGCCTCTTTCAGCAAAGGCTTTGTACTCTGGGATGTGCAGATGGGTGTCTGGGCAGAACAGAAAAAGCTTTCGCTGAGAGCTGGGGAATGAAGAGAGCGAGCAAAGATTCATTTTTAGTCCCATTCTCCCGGAGTTTTAAAAATGACTGCATTGCTGACTGGTGTTGCCTGTTGCCCAGAGAACAGCGGGTCACCTCCAAGGCAGAAATGTTGTCTCCCCTACATGCTAGCCTTGCAGACTCTTTGGGCTTCAGCACCCGGATTTCCCTCAGGTGTACTGAACATTTCAAATGATGATTGACCGCTCTCCCTGATATTTGTATGATTATTAGTCTCCTCTCTGCGTGCTATTCAGCGGACAGCACTGCTCATAAAAAGCAGATAGGAGCAAGTTGGGCTGCTGCCCCTGGTGGGTAGGAGAGAGGATGGGCTGATTGATGACCCTTGGCTGTTTTCTGATGTTGCAGTTGTTTTTTATGATGTCATTAGGAGGCTATAGTCACATTAAGGAATCCCTCATGACATCATAAAGGACTTGATATTTCGCTAATGTTATTTCAGCAGAGTGAAGCTCTGGCATTTTATAGTCTTTGCTCTCCCCGTAGAGTTAGGAGTTGTCTAACTACAACCTGGAAGAAATGCAAAAATAGTCAAATGCCGACTTCAAAAGTTATGGTTGAAGAATGCTAATGTATTTGGCTCTTTCTGAGCACACAGCACCTTTAGGTGGAATACATGATGTGTTTATAAAAGATGCCTTTGGTGAATACAGATCCTCATGCAAAGGAAGAGCCAGGCATGCCTTCCACTTTCTTTGATGCACAGACACAGAATTACATTTTACTGGAGACTTTGTGCAACAGTACAAGAGATGAACAGGATTTAGTGCAGCAGTGTGGCACGTTGAGGGCTATGGCATAAGAAGACTGAGTTGAGGTGTAACGCTGAGATAGAAGAGCACTGACAGCAAAGCTAGAAGCTCTCCCTTCCTGGCACAATGATAAGATAGGACTGAGAAAAAAACACATATTTGAAGAGTTTGGTACAGGTCGAGCAGGTGCTGAGTGCTGTCACCAACTGCTCATAGTGAGGTGGATGAGGGCTGGTGCTGGTTGGCCTTACCCAGAGCTCCTTGTCCTCCTGGCAGCAGCACAGGCACTCCCAGGTGAGCCTGCTCTTAGGGCCAGGGAACGGAGGAGGGGATGATTTGAGCACCAAGGGACAAACCAAGTTGCACTTTGGTTTATGGCAGTATTAAGGGATCTCCAGCATAACTTCATGCTGGCCTCCCCTGCTTTCTTTCCCCAACGCATTTTGGAGTACGTAAATCTGGATGTGATACCTCAGTCTGCCTCTTTGTCACAGATGAAACACAGCTCTGGTTTTACACTCATTCTTTCAGTCCCAAAGCCAAGAGCCTTACTTTTCAGCTCCATTTCTGTGAATGTGGTTCTCTGGCTACCCCAGGATTTGTATACTCAGCAGCAAGAACAGTATTTCTTGTACTGTGTGCTGTGTTGGCATCCAGATTCCAGAACTGATCCGCAGGAATGGTCCGTGCTGCTGCTCTGCAGGTATTAGGAAAAAAAAAAAGTAATAAAAAAACCCCACTGAACTGCCTAAATCCATTTATATCTAAGGCTAGTTATTTACCCATGCTTTACACTCTTCTTTAGAGCTTTAATTATAGTTTTTCTGACAGAACATTTAAAATTTTTAGAAAATACATCAAGTTGGCATTTTCTCTGTTGCTTACTGAGGCAGTATGTTCCTTTTTGCCTTTTCTTTCCAAACCTTCCTTTTCCTAGCATATGTCTGTGCAGGAGGAGAATAACCAAGGTGCTTGGGGTAGGGGGAGAGAACATTAAGTGACATTAAATCAAAGATAATTATCAGCTGTCAGTCAGAGAATGGCACAGAGCCAGAGCAGCACTCAGCAGGGGTCTGCCTGTCCAGCCCCACTTCCTTTCCCTTCCTAGTTTGCAGAAGGTGTAATGCTTGTCTTTAAACAATAGGATTTATTGCCAGGTGAATCTGGAATTTTAATACACCGCTCCATTCTGGAGAATGAAGACACCATTTAATAGAGCAGTAGCTCTGATGATGCACTGTTTCTCCTCACCATTCCAGCCCCCCAGCCTCAGCTCTGGGTTTTGTGTTGGTTTCTGTTTTCAGCTTGGGAAAAAAAATGTTTCCATCGTTTGGAAAGGGTTACTGTCTGTGGCATTAGTAACAGAGCTGTGTTGTTAAATGACTTCATATACATCACATGCAGTGTTTGTCCTTTTTCAACACGCTCTGCATAAAGATCCTAGTTAGAGACCCACATATAGCATCTGCATATCAGGGAGACTTAGGGGAAAGCCATGCAGAGACCTCAGTCTGTTCTGAGTGATGTGGGATGGGAATGAGAACTTGTGTGTGTGTTCAGTGAGGACTAAAAACGTCCCCTAGCTCTGAAACCTTTACTCATGTCAAGACACGCTCTGAGTATTATGTTTGATGGTGTTATCATGGACAGCTGCTGTTAATGAACTGGTCCTTTCAATAATATTTTAGGATATTATAGAACTTTGCACTGTGTTGGACATACAACACATTACCCAAGTGAAAGAATGCATAGAAAGGCCTTCTAAATGTTAGACAAAAAAGCATGTGTTGTTTCTACTAGCCTTCAAACACCTGAATGTATACATGGTTAAGAGGTTGCTTGCAGGGTCTGTGTGCAAGTGAACTTCAGACCAGGAGCCTCTTTGTAACCTGGAGTGCTGCAAGGGAGTGTTTGGTGTCCCATGTCGTTTGGGCTGCAGCTGTCAGGCTGACAGGCAGCAGAACTGCACACACAGTTGTACAAACTGCTTGTGGTGCCCACCAGGAAAGAAGGAGATGAGGACCTGGCTGCTCTGTGGAAGGAGAAGGACTGGAAGAAGGCTCCTGAGCCACCTGGGCTAGGGGAGGACAGCATTAATTAGCACCATCGTTAATTCAGCCTTATTGTTTTGCATAGAGACATTTTATTTTCCCCTTGAGCTCTTTGAGTCCTGTCCTTAGATGCGAAAAAGGGAGGAGAGGAGAAGCAGACAAGATGTGTGCACCTGCTGCACACCAGGATCTCACACAACCTCGGGTCGTGCCAAGCAAGCCCTGCTTCCCCTGCATTGCCCTGGAGCCTCAGTGCTCTGCTGCTCACAACAATGCTCAGACCAGGTCCCTTAACCCCCAAGGCAGCAGGGTTTAGTTCTCACCAAGGGCACACAAAGGTCTGTCTGCAAGGCCGCTCCCAGCCCTGCTTCTGTGCTGGGTGGTTTGGCTCCCCAGGACACTCTCTGCTAACAGACCACATCGGTCCCTTGCTCTCTGCTGCCCTGACATCAAGCTCAGCATTCACTTTGGATGTGGAAGGGCTCCACTGTATGGTACTACATGCAGTGGCCCCTAAGGAGAAAACAGCTCCACTTCCGTGCACTGACTATCAACGTTTACAGGGAGGAGGAATACAAAGGAGAGTCCTCAGAGGATATCCTGGCACTCAGTGTTTCCCAGTGCCACCACTGGCTTTGTGATTCCCTTATTTTTCAGATGTGTGCATCGCTGACTGCAGGTCTGCTTGCCAGGCTGCACCACCCTGGACATGCCTGGAGATGTCCCAAAGGAGGAGGTGGGAAAGGGGAGGGGGGGAGTTGCCTGCAGCCTGGGATAGTTATCTGCTTGCTTTGAACAGAGCAACTGATGTACCTTTGGGGTTTTGCTTTCACACAAGTTCATCCAGTTCACCTACACACACTGCTCGTTATTAATAGAATTGTTAGCAGGTTCACTCCACAGCTTGTAGGGAAGGTGTGCACATGGGTGGCAGCTGAAGACAGAAAATATCTGATGATATCTAATACTTCTTTGGCTCATCTTCCCAGGTGTGCTGCTTTGCAGATAATGAAGCAGGCAGCTTCGCAGAGGGAGGTACAGGCACACCCTAGCTGTGGGCTCCGGCTGTATTCCAGCATCAGCTCCAAATGGGGTACCCGTGCAGCAGAGGAGCTAGGGCTGAGTCTGCAGAGGAGTACAGACGTGGATGTTGTGAGCTGCAGAGGTGTGAACAGCCTTGTCACTGAGCACCTGGTCCCCAGAGGCACCTGCATTCTCATCACTGACACAGGGCTGCTTCGTTGTCCCTGGACACATCCTTCCCTTCTTGAGTCCTGTTTAGCCCTGATTTCTGCCCATTTATACATCATGGTTATATTAACCTAGGCTTGCTTGAGTGTACCTGCCTGGGTGTTAGCAGCCATGTAGGTATAACTTACTGCAGGATGATGTGACGTAGCAAAGCTCAGGTCTGGTGTGTGTGGGGAATGGATGGTGCCAGCAGCTGCTCTGCCCATAGCACAGGGCAGGAGGAGGTCTGTCAGAGCTGAGGGCTCCAGGTGAGGTCCCCTCTGTGTGCTCCTCCTGCAGTGCTCATGCCGAGCACTGATGCTGAGATCAGGTTTGGGCTTCAGCTGGGGACAGCTGAGGAACAGCAAAACAAAGGAACGAACATCTCCAAAAACAATCGGGCTTCTCCACCAGCCTCCATGTGATGTACAGTGGTGCAGACTCCTCTTCCAACCTGCTCCACCACATCTAGACAGGAGCATGCAGGGGTGAGCAGTTCATTATTACTGAGCACTCCGTTCTGCCCTCACATGCAGATACCAATCTTGATTTAGCTGTTCAGCCACGGATGCCTTTGAACTCAGACCTAGCAGAGAGGGCTGAATCTTTTCCATCTGATTCATATCCAGAGCTTCTGCTATTTACTCAAGCCTCTCGGGTGGAGACATTGGGCTGGAGAGCTTGTGGGAACAACTCCCTTCAAGTTCTAGCTGCAATCTGAAAGCTGTGGTGTAGGAAGAAAAACAGGGTAACCAGCCTGTCTTCAAAGTGAGCTTTCTTCTCCCCAGAGCAAGTGTAGTTCTGACCCGATTTAACACCGGTGCTCTCACACAGAATAAGAGATCGGTACACGCTCGTGGAACAGCTTTGCAAGTCCTTCTTCCCTGCCTCAGTGGAGCAGGTACCTGTTTTAATAAGCACTTTCTTCAGTACTATGACGTTAAGGGGTGGCGAGTGACTTTTATTTTTCTTTCATCTGGATGGCCAAGTTTTCGTGGCAGTCTTGACAGCTTTGCAATGTTAGCTTTAGCAGTAACATGTGCTCCATGCACTGAGTGACCCTCCAGCAAGGTAATGCTTCCCCATCTGCCTCAGAGGAGCTGGCCTGGGACCTCTGGCCGTCGGAGCACTGATTTAGCTCGTCAGGATGGCTTCATTAGAATTTTCATTGCAAATTTAGTGCGTGAAATAAGTTTGGCTTCCAGCCTGGTGACTTGTCTCAGTCACCTCTGCTTTTAGCCTGCGTTCAGGACGAGCAAGAATGTCTTACTCAGTGGTAATCGTGTCATCTCGGATTTTTAAACCTCGCCTTTATTCCTGGCAAACCAACACTTAATTAGCTTGATAGTATTAAATGCACTGAATATTTTATGTGTTATCAGTTATTAATGTCTGTTGCTGATATAGGGTTCTATTTGACACGAACAAAGTGCCTTGCACTCCCCAGATGAAGCAAGCCTTACCTCGGTTAACTGCTGGGCAGATGTTGGCCTGATAGCCTTCATGCTGCCCCTAGAAAGCATGGTGAGAGGGGACTGGATTCTTGGGCAGTGTGCCTGGTCACCAAGGGCTGCGAGCTGCTGGGATATCCCTCCTCACACATCCCAGGCCATGAGTTAGAAGTCACAATGGGAGCTCTTCAGCCTAGTTGCATTGTATGTATTTGAGGACCAGGGTTGTAATACTCCTAAACAGGAAGAGAAGACAAAAGAGGTGGCATGAGCCAACAGTTTGAACCTGCTCGGAGCAGGTGCAGTGCTGTGGCTGTTTGCTGAACGCTCATGGGTAACCAGCAGAGCCATGTCGTGATGCTGCAGGAGCTCTTCAGGGCATAAAGCAAGTCCCCATTCCCGAGGAATATTTTAATGCACCCAGATGCATAATAGTAATAGGAGCATTCTGCAAAAGGCAGGAGCTCAACCAGATTTACTTTAGAATAAAACAAATATTAAAGCTTATTTATAGTGCTGCGCTCTCTTTTCTATTTATGAAGCCTTGACATATTTATCTTTTATTTAGAAATTATTAGTCCCAAACTGGGCTCAGATGCTTCATCTCCTTCGTGAATTATGAGCGAGGAAAAATAGTAGAGCAATGATGCCCCTGGACTGATGGCTTTACATCTTTAATCTAATTAATTTATGAGCATTTCCAAGGGACTCCCTACTACTGCACCCGAATGCCTGGAAATCCCACATTGTAAGGGATTTCTATTGGACATTTTGTTCCTTCCTGGTAACATGTCTCAAAACCTGTAGCCTTCAGAACGCAAAAGAGCAATACTAATGTAATATTGCTTATTAGGCCAAATAGAATATTTTCTCCTGAATTTTTCTTGGCTTTGATGGTCTTATTCTGATAAGATGGGCACTGACACCGGGGTGAGAGGTATCTATGGATTCTCCTATTGTGTGTGGCCTCACCCTCACTCCATTTTTATTGATGTGCTTTCCCAAAACCCTGTCTTGCAGGGGCTGGGGTTTTCTCGAGCTCCCTTTAGTTCCTGTAAGCTTGCAGGAAGCAGCAGTAGATGTGGCATCATGTGCTGCATCAGAGCTATCCGAATCCACTCCATTTCAAATCTGAATTGCGGTCCTCTTTTGCACAGACAGGTGTGAACAAATATGCAAAACTCCTGAATTAGCATTTGCTGTTTGTCAGTTCTTTGCTCTCTGACAGAATCAGACTCATATTGGCCCTTTCTCTCCCTCCCTCTTAATTAATTTTGCCTGTGCTGAGCAAGCGGGCTCCAGCGGCTTTTCTGCCACGTTCTGATTTCCCCGGTCCCCCTTTGATGTGTCTCCTGAGAGGGGCAGGGCACGCTGGAGAAACTCATCAGAGAGACCTGCTATGGCTTATTTCATGCTGCCTTGGGCAGAGCTCTTCTCCATCCCCTCCGCTCACCCTATTTCTCCTTCAACCGCGAATCCATTGCCATAATACAGCACAAGTTTGTAAGCATGGAGCCGAGGGCCCTCATGCTGCATTGCTGCAGCAGTCAGTGCAGGCATAGTGCCTGTGTCCTGAGAGCCAGCAGAAATGACAGCAACTGCTGCCTTCCAAAGGCACTGAGCACCCTTGTGCCCTTTCAGAGCTTGCAGCTGTCCCTTGGGCACCGAGCACACCCACAGTAAGGGCTGGCACAGGGATAGAGACCCAGCAAAGTCCGCCTTGGTGCATGCCTTTCCCCTCTGCTATCAGATCTGCTGGAGAGAGCTGGCTGCTGACACCAGGGAATTAATGAGCTTTGAAAAATGTTGATGCCTGCCTCTACGTGTGTGAGTGCGTGTGTGCAGAGCAGGCTCCGGGCTGCAGCAGTGTGTGCAGGGCTCCTGTCGCAGCCACGGAGCGCTCGCTTTCCCTGCTCCAAAGCAAGCCATCACAGCTCGTCACTTTTTGCCACATTTTCTGTCTCACCCTTTTATTTTTTTAAGTATAAAGCCAAGCAAACGTTGGATTTCAAACACCTTCATTATTTAGATTTATTCATGAGATTCCCACTTGATATTTCTGTATCGGAAAAACAGTTTTGTGAATACTTTGTGGTAATTTTTTTATTTATTTTTTTTATATGAAGGTTTGAGATTTACTTTGTATTAATTAATTATTGAACTTTTGTGGAGTGTTCCCGTTCCATGATGGGACAGAGACACGCAAGTCAGCAGCACAATGCGACATGGGAATGCCAAAGCTTTGCCAAATACTCAACTGGGAATCTGACAACAGTACACAAAATTTATTTTCTTACTCTCACAGCCCTATTTAAAATCAGTGAAAATCCAGTTGTGCAAATCTTGGCTGAGAAATCTGTAGGGATGAAGCACACCTTGAAGCTAAGGACTTAACCTTGTGTAACTGGATGTCACATTCAAGCAGACAGCGTGCAGACCATATCGTGCTATGTGTTCAGCACTAGTGCTGAGTGGAAAATTCTGAGAAATGGTGGAGATCATACGACAGAGTGGATGGCGAGAAAGTGCAAATGAATGACAAAATTGTATTCCTCTGTTCTTGGAGGGAAAAAAAAAAAAAAGGAAAAAATAAAACCATGACCAAATTTCTGAGTTCAGATTTGTTTGGTGAAGGAAGCCCAGGAGCATCCTCCCATTACCACGAGCTCCATACAGGCTATCTGTCACCTTAATGACAATATTCCAAGGCAGTCCCCTGTGTCTTTGGCTTTCTCAGTGCTAAAAGCAGTGTTTCCTGGGCACAGCTCTGTTTGCAGCTCAGTCCGAGGGAGTGTGCGCTCAGCAGTCCCTGAGCATCTCTTTCTTTTCAGGTAAAGCACTTCAAGGTTTGTGTATTTTCCTTCTGCCCATCCATCGGCCTCTGACACAACCAGGATTTCTCTCTGTCCCGTGTTTCCCACCCTTGAGTGATGTGCTGTTCATTTCAGCTGCTCTTTCACACTCTGTGGTGGCATGAGGCCAAACCAAGCTTGTAGCATCCTGACTCCAGCACTCGCCAAGGAAATTAGCACGGTAACTCTGTGCAGCAGGATTAGTGCTCCAAACATTGCACTCCTTGGAGGTGAGTTGATCTGACCTCCTTTCCTTGGAGGTCCGGCTGCAAAACGTGCTGCAGAGCTTCAGGAGGGTTCATCCCCCTTATGCTGCAGGGATACACATGTGCTGGGCAGTACTGGGACAGCGTGATGGGTTCTGGGGTGCATGGAGGATTCCCTGCTCTATGCTCCTGGAGTTCAGCAATGGAAAGCTGCTGGAGGAGGTGCACAAGGAGCTGCCAGGGCCATTTCTGCTGCTGGCTGCCCTGGCAGATGAAGGCACGCTGCTTTTCCACCCTGTCCTTTCTGTGCTGTAGGGAGAGTGAGGATGTTCTGAAGGCACTTGGTGCTCACTGCAGCTATTCCTACGCATGTTTCTAAAAGCAGTTTGGGCCTTATGTCAGTCTTGTGGCATGTTTGGTTTGGAGCAGAGCAGCCAACGCAGCTGATGTCAAAGTATCGCTGAAAGTCTTCTTCTCCCTGGCAGAAAGTGGAGAGAAAGTGGTGTTCTTTATTTGGGATGCAGTGCATCTTCCTCACCATCATTACACCCAGGCTGACCAGAGGCCCTTTTGTGCTAGGCACAGCACAAAAAAGGACATCCAAGCATAGAAATCCTTTGTTTTGGTAATATTTTCACATTCCTTTCAGAAAAATCAAAGCTAGAAAGCTGGCAGAGCTCTGTAAGTGTCCCAGGGCACCCCCTTCTTTCCAAAATGGGAACTCGTAGGTAGGTGAGGAAGGAAGCACTCCCTGTGCAGTGAGCTGTGCAGTGCTGGGGAGCTGCCCCTCTGTTTTTCTCTATTGAATAGCACAACAAATACGCTCACTGACCTTGTTAGCACACAGGCTGGAGTACCCCGAGGCTGTGCCGTGGTGTACACTTTTCTTGTCTTTTTAATTGAACTGCCAATTATATATTTTAGTGAAAGAACTGGAGGTAAACAACCCACAAATCTGGTGCAGGAAAATGGTTAGCAAAGCCACATTTGCTAAAGCACATATTACCTCGCCCTTTGTTATCTCCTCCTGGTGCATACAGGCCTTTCTGTGGGTTTTCTATACCTCCTGCAGCTGTGGGAATTCCCTCATTCTTATCCTGCCTTCAATTTGTTCCTCTCATCAGTCCAGGCCTTCTAATGCACCTCTTAGTCGTTCTCTAGGGAATAATTGCTCAGTGCCTCTGCTCTGGGCTCCTCAGCAGTGCCCTGCTCTGCAGCCAGACAAAAAGGGCTGTAGGGTTTGTCCTGAGCTGCCAAAGAGAGCAAGAATTTGGGATTCTGACCAAGTCCTGTGGGAATAAATCCAGCCAAGCCCTCTGCTCTGAGCTGAGCTGACCAGGAGAACTGGACGCATTTCTCACCTTCCCTTTGAGGCAAGGATTTGGTCACGCTCTTCAACATTTACCTCCTGACAAATGTCCTCTGAAAAATCTATGGCATCAACAACCCTAATATCTATTTCACTGTGTCTTCCAGTAGTCACACGGAGGCAGAACTTACACCTCACTGCAAGAGTGAGCAACTGAATGCCGCTGAATTATTGTGCAGAAATGAAGGCAGCTTGACTGAACTGTCTCAGCAGCTGAGAGAGAGCATGACTATTTAAAATGAAAGGGTCTTGGTTTCACTAATTGGTATGATGTGTTCCTTTGACCCTAATTAGCTGCTTGTAATTTCCTTGTTTTTGTGTGTGTGTGTGTGTGTGTGTATTTGAAAAGAAAGAGATTTGCATATCTCTAAGGGAGGAATGTGGCATTTGGAGCAATGTGCCAAGGAACAGCAGTGTGGTTGGGGTGGCTGGCACTTGGGCTATGTGGCTTGGTGCCATACAGACAGTTGATGTCAGTCCTGAGCCAGCGCAGTGTCTGACCAAGCTGGAGCTCCAAAGGCATTGAGGTCACCTAGGCATCAGTAAGAGCTAATTACAGTTTAGGTTTTTAGAAGATCCATCTTCATGTAACTGTTTTGATAATCTCAGTGTCTCTGTCCTGGCATGTATCTGCTGATCCACACCTCAGGGAATCACTCTCTTAGGAGATTCATCCTCTGGTCGTGACTTACCACACCATAATGCTTCTGTTGTCACCTGTGTGGTGTTGCTGACAGCTTGTTTGGGGCAAAGGTGTCTCTTCTGGGATGAATGCTTCCATTCTTGCTGAAAGAAAAGTGTTGAGTTAGGCCTTTCCCTTGCTAAGATGTCAAGAAACTGCAAAAATGCTCAGATGACCACAGAGAGAGCCGAGAGAAATCGTGTGATTTTCCTGTAAACTGCCCCAGAGAGAGCACTTTCAGCCTTTTTCTGGACTGTGCTGAGACAGAAGCTCCCAGGGAAAGATTCAGCTCCTCAATGCCTGCTCCTGCTGTCTGTCCACTGTCTATCTCTTCAAGGGAGCTCTTGGTCCCTGGGCCACTTCATTTTGATGCATGCAAACCTTCCAGCTTAACCACACGCAATGTCCAGCGAGTGAAACAGCTGAGTGTCTGCACACAGGCTGTAACACTCAGCACAGGGAAGAGAGAGAAAGGGCAACAAAGTCTGCCTGGTCCAGATTGCTTCAATCATGAATATTCATCACCGAAATGAGGAGACTGGAGTTTTCATTGCAGCTCCACCCACCAAACTGAAATAACTGTTACAGCCTTTGCCAATAAACCGCCAAGGGAAGCGAACAGAAGATGGAGTGCTGCAGGTTGTGCCAAGCAAGCAGGAACAAGAGGTCTCCAGCAGCAGCAAAGTGACCCTGGGTCGTGTGATCCCATTCCCTTCAGCAAACATCGAGCGTGGAGGGCAGTGGTGGCTGGGACTTAATCCCCTTCTCTTGACACTGTGCAGTGCTCTCCAGGGCACCGTGCAGATCCTCCAGCACTGAACCTTTCCTTCTGCCCTCGTTGGGATGGCTGCAGTGATCCCCTCCTGCAATTCTCCCGTATCAAAACACCTCAAAATCCTTTGCTGCTGGTTTTAATTACAATCATGCTAGCTGCTTCTCTCCACGTAATTACTAAAATGAATGGGGAAAGCAGAGATGAGAGAGCGTAAATGCTCTTTGCACAGAAACACAATTACGTCTGTGGGCATCTTTCCAACTGCTCCGTATGTTATGTAAAGTTCTGTGTATGTATGTATGAGTTAATGAGGATATTTATGTTTTCTTACCTTCACAATTTATTCATTTCAGGCATATTTCATAAGGTATTTGTGATTATTAGGTAGACAGACGGGTATCTTCTTTAGGCACAGTTGTAACTGCCTCAAAAACCAAAGAGAAGAGATTACATGATGTGTGTGCACTATCAGCTGCTATCTGATCTCATGTGCTGCTAATCTTCCCAAGACAGGCTGAGTGTGAAGAGCCTTTGAATGACCTGAGAGATGTGACACTGGGCAAACACATGCACCTGGGCATCACTTCTGAGGAGATTTGTCCTCCCTGTGAAATTATGTCAGGTTGCCCACACCTGAGATTCTCCTCCAGCACTGGCCTTGCTGGAATAAAAGCAGCAGCACGTGGCAGCTCTATACTTGGTACTGAGTTGGGTTGTTCTGTGAGATGTGTGATAAGGGCTGGAAGAAAAGCCTGGAATCTGATGGTAAGTGAGTTGACCAAGCTTTTGTGTATGTGTGTGTATAAATAACATTGCATAGCTTTTGGGATATGGATGGTAGCAAGTTTCTTTTTGCTATTCCACTCCCTGAGAAGGCTGTGAAATAAGAAATACCATTGGCTGTGCAGTGTGCCACATGGGGAATGTTTTAGTGGTATTGTGCTTGTTAAAGTGGTCTAGAAGTTAAAGAAAATAGTGTTCTTCCTTGTGAAGATTATGTGTTATGGAGATTAGATGGAAACTGACTTCATTTAAAAAGTACACTAAGATGGATGATAGCCCATCAAAAATGGGCAAGGTGTGCTGAAGTGAAGGGAGAAACTTTCTACCTTAATGCAATTAAGAGTTTTCAAACCTGCTGTTTGTGCTGCCTCTGTATCCCGTGCTAAAAGTCTTTGTTTCTTATTTTCAACCTAATTTTTGGGTTTTGCTGTGATTCCTCGGGGGTACTGAGAGGAAGCTTTTATGCAAGGTGGTGATTCCTGAGATTTGTGGGACAAGCCTGGGTAAAATTCAAATGCTTGTGTGATTTAATTCATTCAGAGCTGTTGCACTAAATCACAGTAGCTGTTGCTGACATCCAGCCCACAGAAACCTGGAAGCTGATGATATAAGTTTATCTGCGTATCTACAGGTGAGAACTCAGACAGCTTTGAATTGCAGCGCAAAGAGTTTGCCTCTCCTCTGAATATATTTGGGGAATGAGCAGGGTCTGCTTCTCCGAGCACTCTGCCAGAAGGCTTGCTGTGTTTTTTCCCCTTGAAATAAATTGTCCTCAAGGTCATGCTGTATTCCAGAATATCAGACAGCAGGAACCTTCCCTCTTGTTCCCAGTGACCCAGGTTATTCAGGAACGCAGATCAGGGAGCCAAAAGCATTCATATGTTACTGGTAATAGGGTCACATTTACTAGTAAGAAAGAAAGATTCTCGTAGTTTCTGGATCTGTGCTCTCCTGTTTAGAGGAATCCCAAGTTTCTGGGCCAGGGCTGAGCCCACAGTGAAGTGGGGAAGAAGTGGGGGCTGATCTGTTTGTGTAGATCCTGATGGGGAAGTGAGTAGGAGCATCAAATGTTTGCTATTCTGATGCCACGTTCATGTATGCTGTTACTTTACTTACAAACTTTGAGATCTCAGCAATTCCCTTTAAGTTGCAGAACTGGAGGTGCCCAGGAATGCAAGTAGGGGTAGGAATTGTGTGAAATTATACAGTGGAAAAATTATATCAACTCAGTTATGTTCCAAGTGAAAACAGAAAAGATAAGATTTCTTCATTTGTGTTTTTCCTCTCAAGAAAACAATTTCTGAAGTCATGAAAGGGGCATAGATCAGGCTCCCCCACCCCATGCAGGAACAGATTGTGGAATGGATTTGAAAGTTGTGCCAAGTGGTGAAGCAGCACATGAGGGTGGATCAGCCAGACACCTATTTCTGGCCAGAGAATGTCTGACGTGTTCCACGAGGGTGTGTGCAGCTCCCCGTGGGGTTGTGGTGTTGGTGGCCATGAGGAGAGAATTGCTCTGACCCCTCTGATAGAAGCACCTATCAGCCTCCATTACAGGGACTTTAAAAACCTATAAAATGAAGCAAAGGAGCAAAGCTCAGTTTCATGTGGATTGTTCACTGAGTGAGGCTTTGTCCTGGAGGGGATTGAGCTCCTGTTTTGCTTGGGGTTATCCTCAGGAGGTTGGGAATGTGCTGCCTGGATGCAATGCATAGGAACTTTAATTTTCTGTGGGTTCTCTGTAAGTCACCAGATATAGGTTCAGGAGCATAACTTGGTGTGTTTACTTGCCATTCAGGATTACACATAAAAAGCTTTTGATTGGAAGAAATAGGGTTTAACACCGATGTTCTGCTCTGTTCTGAATGGTGTTCTCTGCGGCAGCTGCACCAAAGCACAGCACTGAGCTCCTGCTATCTGCCAGGACCTTGGCACTCCTCCCAACACAGAGCAGAGCACTGCAGTGGTGCTTCTCCTCCTTAAACACATCTTTCTCCTTAAATCCATTTTTCATAACTTTATTTTTGGATGGACTGATAAATAAGGGCCTCTATTACGGTAAACTGAGTTCTTGCAGCAGCTCTAATTCACAAATTAAAGCTGGAGCAGGAAGCTTGAAACGTTTCCATGTTTCATAAGGAAGGTGTAGTTGGCTCTGGCCTCGCTGGGGAACTCCCTATCCTTCCGTGGGGCAGTAGGTGCTGTGGCAAAGAAAGCAGTTCCTGGTGGAGCAAACATTCCTAGGGCCGAGCTTGGGGTGCAGCCACCATGCCCATGCAGTGGCATTGCATCACGCAGAGTGTGGATGGGGAGTGAAACTGGGGCTCGGGCTGGGAGTGTGTCCAAAACAACACCGAGCTCTCCACTTGTGTCCTCTGCTCTACCACCTGTGCTCCTGGGAACTGCAGAGCTCGTGGAAAGGCTCCAGTAAATTGTAGGTGTGGAGTGAAATGCCTGGAGAGCACGGGGAGGGCAGGCGGTGCCAACCCTTGCTGTTGCCTTATTAAATTGAAGATGAAAGGATGAAAGGCCTCAACCCCCTTCCAGCCTCTCTGCAGACAGCCCCGGATGAAACTTCTGCAAGCTGCCATGCTTTGCTGAGAGGAGGAACTCAACTTTGCGTGCCTGTGGCACAAAGCTGGAACACGGACAGGGTGGGAGCAGGGCACAGGTTGGGACTGATCCAACTGCAGCAGTGTGGGGCTCCCTTGGGTGCTGAGCTGGGAGGGGAGCAGAACCTGTCCTCTGCCTGGCCCTGCTGTGCTGCTGGTGTTTGCTCCCATGTGCCCAAACTTCCTCTTGTTGGGTTTCCTATTGGAAAGCCAAATTGCTTTCTCAGAGTCTCCACGTTGCAGCTTCCCTTGAGGTTCATGTGCTAGGAATGCTTTTGCTGTAATTCCCACCTGAGATGAGTTTTAAGAGCCCACAGTCCAAACAGACTTCCAAGGAAGAAAATTTCTTAGTAACTAAGGTATTTTTAAGTTTTATCTTTTTCCCACTGTGATAGGAGCATGCAGCACAGTTACCTCTGCGTGTGGCATCACCCAGCCCTGCTCTGCTCAGTAGCCAACACTTTCCAGCAGGGAAAGCAGCTGTTGCCCTTCTCCCAGAAGAGCATAAGCAGGTTCTCTGTTGTGTGTCAGCTGGGCAGAAAGTGGTGATTTTTTCCTCCCCAGGGTGAGGAGGGGGGGGAGGGGAAACAACTGAATTGAGCTCAGACACAGTCAGATGAGGACTGTGTCATGGCCATGCTTTACTTTCTCCATTTGCTTCTACCCTCGATTTGGTCTGTTCAAATTTGCTTGCTCCTCTTGCTGCAAGGAGATCTGATATATGTATCTTTAACTGTTGAAATAAAAATGGAATAAACTACACAGAAGAAACCTTGTGGCCCCCTCCCCGCCTGCTGTGCCTCCCAAACCTGAGCTCATTCCCATCTGAGTGGCTGATGGGTATTTTTACTCCCTGTGGTGCAAAATGCATTTTTTTCTCCTGCTCTATCTGACAGTGTATTTGCATCTCGTGCTAAACAAGTGAAGCAAAGCCCTCTTTGAAGTACAGAAAGCCAATTTTTTTTTTTTCAAAGGGGAAGCACAGAGTGTGGCATGTTGGCAGTGTGCTTGGTTTGAATTTGTCTCAAAACGCTGAAACCTCTTTTGTGTGCTTTTATAATTACACTATTAGCACCTTTAAACTCTGTTGCACGATCTTCTAAATGTTCGGAGCCGAAATTCCAAGACAGAAATGAATCTGACTGAATGGCCTCACGGGGCAGTTCTGACCCACGAGACCAGCCTGGATGAAGATAGAGCTGTCTGCTCCTCCTGCAGGCTGTTACACAGACAGAAGGGAAACTCCCTTTAAACAATCACTTCCTTAACCTCCTCTCAGGCCTTCTGAAGACTCATCTTTGATGCCTGCGAGTCCCTGCCAGCTGGCAGTGATGGGCTGTTGCTGAGCAGAGTTCTGCTTGCTGCACACAGTGCTGCTCGCCTTTCACTTC
This sequence comes from Cyrtonyx montezumae, assembly GCF_038088225.1. Taxonomy (NCBI): domain Eukaryota; kingdom Metazoa; phylum Chordata; class Aves; order Galliformes; family Odontophoridae; genus Cyrtonyx; species Cyrtonyx montezumae. Next base: position 3,706,898 of record NW_027072036.1, read on the forward strand.
CTCCTCCTCCCTCCCCTGCAGTCTGTCTCCTCCACCTGCTGCTGCTTGTTCTGATCTGGTTTGGGAGCACTTTGGGGCAGGGACCGTCTGATTTGCAGCGTGTCTGCATGGCCCCCAGCACAACGAGGTAGAAGCTATTAATTCAAATCACCCTATTTTTAAATGCAGCTTTATGGGATCAATACAGCTGTGCTATTAATAACACAGCCCCGGTGTGGTAACTTGGTACGTCAGCTTAGAGCAGCCCGTGAGAGAGAGTGATTTCCTCAGGACTGGAACCAGAGCTGGATTTGACTTCTCCACACTTTGCTGTGCCTTGGTTTCCTGTCCCACCTGCTGCAGGCTGGCAAAATTTAATCATGAAGAACTCTAGAAATGATAGAGGCTCCATGATAGGGTGAGGATATGAAATGATAGGGTGCCTTCTCAAAGCACTGTTGCACCGCACTTTATTTATTTATTTTTTCTTTCATTTCTGCTGCTGAAATTGTAACTCACTTCCAGGTTGACCAGCTCTAAGTAAATAGTAGTAACACTCTTACTCCAGTGTGTGAGGTCAGGATGGTGTGTCCTGCTCAGGGGATGTCCTTCCAACACCTGCAATGAATCCTGCCCTGGATTTGGTGTACAGGAAGGGTGGTCACGTTCCTCATGGAGATGGAGGGTCCCACAGGCTGTGCTGTCCTCTGCTAACAGAGGCTGGGAGAGGCACTGGGCTGCATCCCAGAGCAGCTTGGTGCTTTTGGGCAGCCTGTTACCACCACTGACACGGTATCATCCTACGGTTGTGTTTTGCAGACTGCCAAAGGCTGTTTCAGTGTGATGTTGTATCTGTCTCTGAATACTGCACAGTGACCAAAACTGTCAGGATCTCGGTGTGCTGATGTGGTCCTATGATCGTGTATTGTGCTGGCAATGTGGGAATGGGAGATGTGTCTCTTCTGCAAAGGCTTGTCATGCAACTTCTGCAGCGTGTCTGCTGTTTAGTATCAAGTTCTCACAGTGATGCTGGGCCCCAGGCCTGGTTGGGCAATGTGCTCTCAAATTGCCATAGCCAAACCAGGAGAGAACAGTGGATGCAGGCATACAACTGCTTTCCTGTGCCTCTAGTGAGTGACCTGTGTGATCTGCTTGCTCCAAGAGAAGGTGTTAGTCCTCTGCTTTGTCCCTGGAGAAGCAGTTCCCATGGAGCTCCAGCAGTGCGTGTCTGAGCTCTTGAGCTGTGCTGGAGACCCTGTGGGAGGCTGCAGCACCCAGCCCCAAACCTGCACCATGCTGCACCCTAAGGTGTGGTCTGGGACACCCACGGAGTGTTGTGACCAGCTCTGACTTCTCCTGGGAGATTTTCATGTCGAAACGTTCCTCCCATCCCATTTGCCCTAGCTCTGTGCTCATCACAATGAGGAAGCAGAAGCATGTGCTTGGTTTGATGTTTCTGCAAGCATGATCTGATTACCTGCCTCTGAGGGACTGTCTGGGACCCATTTTCCTGCCATGACCTCTTTCTTCTGGAGCTGCAGGCTCTGCATGGCTTTGACACCCACCCTAAAGAGCCAGGGATGCTCCTCAGGGTGGCACAGACTGCTGTCAGCATGCCCAGGCTGCTGCTGTTCTGCAGCCAGGCTAATTTACAAGGAAGAAAGTGCTGAAAGTGAAGGGGAAGTCCCTCATGGTCCTGATCTCAGGAATGATGAGGGTGGCTTTGCCTGGGCTAGTCCAGCTGCTTCACCTGTCCTTCTGCTTGTGTTTTCAGTAGAAGTGGGAGTATCTCGTTAAGCAATTTGACAAGTGTACAATAAAGAACAGTTGACCACTCGCAGCTCCAGGGGCTGCTCATCCTCTGGGTGTTGCTGCCCCTCTGACTGTGCCATCCAGGATGGCAGCACAGCCCTCGTGCCTGCACACTGCTTTGGTTGCTGCATGTGGCTGCAGCCTGTGGTTCTAGGTAGCTGTATGCTCTAGCTGATGTGTTCACCTCCTGCAGCACGTTTATGAGTCAAACTGGGCCTTTTTTTAATTTATCAGACTGTTTTTAAATTCCTTAGTGGCAATGTACACATTACCTTCCTCTGGATGACTCTGCTTTCTTGTTCCCATGTAGATATTTGGAGAAGGGGAACAGTGGTTTAGTGTCTATTGAAAGTGGCTAATTAAAACTGTGCTTTTCGAGTAAGCATTTGGAGCAGCATCTTTGAGTACTGGTATGGGAACAAAATTATTTTCATCACTTTTCCAGAAGGTGATGAAGCTGTAAACTTTTGCTGTAGTTTCCTCTAGGTGAAAGCTGTGGACCAGTGATTTAATTTCTTGGTGCTTCAGGAACACCTTTATTGTAGGTAACTGAATACACAAAGGTGTGCATGATGCAGATGGACTGCCCTGTGCATGGCTACGATTATCCTTTGGCTGGCAAACTGTGGTGGTTGTTTTGTGACCCAGGTGAGAAGAAGTTCATTTGTTGAGGTGAGATCACTAAAGATAAAGTTTTACAAAGTACCTAAATCATTAGGAAACTTAAATTAAGGTATTTTTTACCCAGACATCTGGCTGTTACAGCAATGAGTACTGCAAAGGCTGAGGCTTTAGGAGTTCCTGCTCCACTGTTGTGAATCACATTGGGTTTGGAGCCCCTCTGAGGGATGCCTTGAAATCTGGCTGCAGAACACAATGGAAACCTGGGGCTCAGGTGTACGTCATGGTGAGAGCCCCACGATCAACGCTCTGAAGTGCCCACACTGACACTTAACCAGGAGTTAAGACCTAGAATTAAGCAGAAACCCTTGAAGCTCTTGCACCAAGTTTCCATTTCACTCCATTCTTGGTTACAAAGCAAATCCCTTTCTCTCTGACTTTCCCTGTTCCACTGTTCTTTGCACCATTGCTCTCTTGAAGGTGAATTCACCTCCATGGTGTGAGCAGAGAGGAACTTGGTGATTTTCCCCCCCTTCCCATGAGGAGAACTCCTCTTGCTGCCCTGCCTTTCTTTTTTTGAAACACAAATAATGTTTCTTCAGACACAAAAGGCAGCACTTAGGCTTTCCATCCCGCCTACCCCCTGGCCCAGGGTTTGTAAATGTAAGTGCAGATTATGAATGCATGTGCAGTGTCTGATATTTCTAGGAAGAATACTTTATAACTGAAATCTCTCTTCTCCTGGGGATGAAAGCAAAACAAATTTAAGGATTAAATCACACAGAGGTATAATCCCCAAGGGAAACTTACTTTAGTTATTATGATTATATTACGATGTACGCCTCGGTACAGCAGAAGCTGTGTGAATACCATTTCAGTGGGGAATAATTTTTAGTCTTACAGCCTATAGTACATTATAATGCATTTCTTGGAGCCTGATGAATAATAACTGCAATCCTCAGATTTCTTTGCTTTCTTTGGTTACTTTGGTATTCCCCACCTTCCTTTTTAAAAGAGAAAGGAAGAGAGCAAGTTGTTCTTAAAATAAAAACTTGCACTAACTTAGAGAAGTTTTAATCAAGCATTAACTACAAATCTCTGGATATACTTCATGGTACGAAGATTTTATGCCACTTATGAACAGGTAACAGTGCAAGGGGCTCCGAGGAGTCTCCTACTAGTTGTGTTCTGTTCTAAGACATGAGTGACCAAATCAGGCAGGTTTCTGTGTGTGTTTTCTGGAAGCCAGAGGTGAGACGTGTGGGAAATGAGGCCCCTCTGAGTATCATTGCATGGTCTTTCTCCCATAAGTTCCCTTGGGGCAATGGATCAGCCCCCAGAGCCTGCTCTGCACCTGGTGCTGGGGTACAGCAGTGTGCTCAGAGCTGTGTGAAGGTTTGGCTCTTCATGCTTTCACCCCTCTGTACCATGAGAAGGAGATCTATAGCTCTAAATGTCAGAAAGCTGAAGTCCTGGGATTTCAGAGGATGCCTTTTGGCAGAGGCTAATTAAAAGAAGGACAAAAGGATGCAGACACAATGTGGCCAACAAGTCACAGGTACAACAACTGACAAGGCTCTTTAAAAATGCTGTACGAAGGAACACACACGTACCTCCATATCAGGGGCCAATGAGCCACTCTAGAAAGCCATGGGTTGGCTGAGCATTAGCATTTCCCATCTACACAGCCAGTCCTTATCCTGCCCTGTGAACATCATATTTCACTCTGTGTGTACCAGCCACTGTGGTGTTTACAGATGATCAAGTAAAGTACAAACTAAGTGACTTGACCAAGGTCACACAAAGAGTCTGTCAGAGCAGGAACTTGAGCACAGGTCTCCAAAGCCCCAGGCTGGTGTCCTTACCATTAGATCATCCTTCCTGTGAAGACTGAAAATCCATATTGGTTGCATCGTTGCACTGTATACTGCTTCAGAACAGCTGCCCCTAGAATACTGTGCTCCTTGCAGAGCACTTCATTACCAGGAAGATATTGATTGACACGTTGGAGGGAGTTCAGAGAAGAGCAACAAAAATAATTAGGGAGTGGAGAGATTGACTTGAGAGATTGATTTATGAGGGAAGATTAAGTGAGATAAATATGTATAGCTTGGCTTACCTGCAGCTGAGGATGGTACATGGTAAGTCTGCAAATATTTAAGGGGTGTAAACAATCAGCAGGAAGAATTACCACTGCTGGTGCAGTCTGTTGGGAATGTGGGGAGGCCACATGCAGTTGTTGTACAGAGCCCTTTCACAACATGGTTGGGCCACAGATTCTGCCCCTTTTTGTAGAGGGAAGAGTGGTTTTTGGAGCTATGAGGTTGGTGTGGAAGGGGAAGCTCTGCTTGCGACGTGGCTGGAACATGCAGTCTTTCTGCTTCGTGGGGTGCTGGGCTCTGTCCTTCAGGTGATGGAGCATGATTCCCAGCCTGTAGCAGCAGGATCCAAAGTCACAAACCTGTGCAAAATATGTGATGTGCTGTACAGGAAACAGAAGAAATGTGGTTAATATCCCTTATATCAGTAAATGTCAGTTGCTATGGTAACTACAGCACTTGATTATTATGGAATAGTGGACCAAGAAACCAGGTACAGCTGATGGAAATTCTTAGTAAACCTGAGTTGGACAATCCCAGCTTTGATCAACCCTAAAACAAGTAGGAAGCAAACTAGCTGAAATCCTGAAGCAACATCTAAAATTGCCTTTTTCAAGGAGAAAGTGAGAGTCAGCAGAAAGTCCCTCATGATGCTGTAGCTTCTGTGATTACTGATGGCATTCATGAATTGAGAGATGTGGTTTGGTGGGAAATAGTGGCGGTAGGTGGATAATTGGACTGGATGTTCTTGGAGGTCTTTTCCAACCTTGGTGTTTCTATGATTCTAAAATCTGATCAGAAGAACCTCTTTATGCATACTGAAACATTCACTGAGATGTCATCACTCCAGTCTTAGACACAGGACTTGCATCATGGTCCCAGCTCTTCAGCACATCTGGAGAAGCTGAGAGACTTGAGATTCCTTGGCCAACCTGTCCGCGAAGCCACAAGGTGCTACTGAAACCCCTTGGAGATGCTCTGTTTCAGCAGGAGTTCTGCCTCTGGGATGGAGGAGCATTCAGTGTCTGTACTCACAGTATTTTGTGTTAGGAGAAAGTGTCCTCTCCAGGCATTTTTAAATTTTACCCCTTAATGGACAGGAGAAGTAGGCACCAATTGCAGTCAATGTGTGGACTGCCCCATATTGGTGCATTGTAGCTGTCCTCAATTTCTGCACCTTGCCGACCTGTAACTGTTTGGGACCAGGAATGGAGTGCATCCACGTGTACAGAATGTGGTGACTGAGTTCCTCTTTCCTTGCCTGCTCTGCCCCATCCACTTGTGCCCATGGAACAGCCCCTGCTCCAACTTCTGCATTCCCATCTCCTTTTCTTTTCTTTCCGTTGCGAGCTCAGTTTGTAGCTATACAGTCAGGTCTCCACAGAGTAATTTACTGGCAGAATCTCTCCCAGAATCCAGCTTGAAACCAAGCTGTAAAAACAGCTGAGAGTGTAAATAATTCATGCAGACAATATGACTTTTTTATGTAAATTCGGTGCATTAACCCTCTATTATAATGATGGACGACAGATATGGGCGACGTTGCCTTGGTAAGAGCTAATGGATGGCCACCATAAATTCACTGCACATTTTATTGTGTTGCTGGAAATTGTGCCTTCAGGCAATGCTGTTTACTTTTATGTAAAACTCAGGGTTCCCTAAATATTACAAATATTTTACATCAGACTCCTCAGCATTTGGGCACAGCACACAAATCAAGCTTTCTTCATCTGAGTTGTAATTAAAGGTTTGTTATTTTTTTTTTTCAGGGACAATTATCTAAAACTATAAAGAGAAATATTTTTTTCCCTTTAGATGTTCAGTCATTGACTTATTAGCAAAACCTTTGAAGGAAGATATTAAATAACTGCAGCGTATAACTTTGCATTAGGCTGTGTGTCGTATGCATAGCAAATTTGGAAATAGTTCCTTGTTACTAGTTTTTATTTTTTACCATTTCTCGTGCTTAGTTACACATCAAATATTCTCTCGCCCCCCCCTCCCCTCGCATATGCTTCTCTCTATAATTCATTTCTGTTTTATCAGGGTAAATCTCTGAACCATGTCCTTGAGGAATTCGGTCTCAGTAAACATGGAAACTTCCGTTCATTTCAGGGAATCTAAAGATTGTTATTCTCTTTTGTTACTCTTTGGTTTCATGACTGTTTTGTGTGGACCTTAAATGAGTAAATTGGGAGGATGCAGGTGGTTTGCTCAACGCAAAAGGGTTTCGTACATTTAAAAGCATCTATTTGAAAACTATGGAGGAAAGATACAGTCATTATAATAGCGATGCAATTAATTCACCTTAATCAAAGATTCAGTTTAATCTCATCGCGTGCCACAGCTTTGGGAAAAGAAAACAAGGTGAAAAAGCAATCGTATGTAGCAAAGGATCCTACTGCTTTCAACAGAGGGAATGAAATCCTGTTTGTAACAGAGGCAGGTGATGCTGGGAGGGGTCGCATGGCTGTCCCTGTCCCACTGGTTGCCTGGAGGACCCAGTGACCAGAAGGGACTCTGGTGGAGCTCTGCATTGGGATTCATCAGAAGCTCTCCTGGATTCAGTGTGAGGAATGGAGTGGGTTAATTGTGCCAAGGGCATGTCTTCCCTGTTTACTTTTAGACGAAGGCACCTCTTGTTTTTGGCAGACCTTTCTTTTTGATATCTGTATAGAGAAAAGCTGCATGAGGTTGAAATGGAGCTATTTCAGCACAGCAAGTTTGTGCAGAAGAACCTACTTTAATAGGAACCAAACTGAAGTAGCATTGCAAGAGGTTCTTTGTTTGGGTTTTTACAAAGCACTGAGTAAGAAGAATGCAGCAACTACAAAAAAAAAAGTCAACAAAATCAGTCTTGTGAATCACATGGCGTATTAGGTAAAGAATAACCATTTAATTGCACTTAAGCCTATTAATAATTGGGCTTATATTGTTTCCTGGCTACGTGTGCTGTTTTCACCTCTACTAGGAATATCACAACGTAAAAGTGCATAAGCATATAACCAAGGGCATTGACTTTATTTTTTCAGTCTTTAATATTGACTGAGATTCCTAAATTTGGACTTTCAGATTTTGCACCTTATTCTTCTGACGTGTTTTACTGCCCTGAAGCCACTTTGCAAAATTCATAGCGGCTTTCACATGCTCTGATGCTTCTTGGGACCAATTCAATCTTGAACAATAGATGTGTGTGCAGTAGAGCCAGGAAATGTTACGCTGGAGATCCTGGGCTTATTCCCCAATAACATTTTGATTTGTAAAGTATTCCACTACACAAAACACACACAGGAGACAACATTAAAAAACATTAGAGCCCGTAGCCTGCAAGACAGAAAGGTGGCTTACAATACAGATGGGCAGTGTGGCCTGGGATATAGGCAGGACACACTAATAATCAGAGGAAATGTTACAGAAAGCATTTTTGATGTTTTACATTCTTCAGCCATTTAACAACTCTCTCCTGGGACAGCGTTTTGCCTTTAGAAAAAAATAATAATAGTAATGCAGTGGTATCCAGACAAATGGTTCTTTCCTATTGTTTAAGATAGGTGTGGGGTTTGTGGTTTGGGAAGGAGCCTTCCCCAGCCCTGTACCCAGAGCTCTGTTGGGGGCCAGGTGGCAGCTTTGTCTTTCCTCCCCCAGACAGTTTGATGCATTGGAAGGAGGAATATTTGTAACCCAGGGGGTGCCCGTGCTGGGTGGGGATATTCCTGGATCCATGGGTCAGCACTGTCCTCTGGTCAGTGGGAAGCAGAGCTACAAGGCATCATTCTGCCTGGGTATTTAATGTTTGTCACCTGTCCTGGACAATTTTATGTAATTTGTGGCAAGCTTTAGAAGGCTCTGGCTGCAATGAGGGAAAGAGCACTTAGCTCCTAGTGCTGCTGCTCCAGCTGTGTGCACGCATCTCAAAGGTGATAAAAGGAGAGGAAGATGTGATTTCAGGTGGAAAGAAGGCTTGAAAGCAGGAGGGTTGCCTTGTGGAGTTGTGAGGGAGCACTTCTCAGTGATGAAGACATCACTGGATCAGGCCAAATGCGCTCCACCATTACAGATTGCTGCAAATCTGAGAAGGGTGGGTGGGACTGATCTATGGAAATTCAAGAGCCTGTCTTAATTTGCTCCAAACTCATTGTATTCTTGTATTTTTCACTGGATTCCATAATAGGCTTTTTGTTATCAACCTGGTACATCATCTTCAGGCCATCCATGTCCCTCCCCCTTGATCTGCTTGCACAGATTTCCATATTTTGCTGCCAGTTTTGAAGCTTCTCAGTGATTTTCATAGTTTTTCCCTGTCTGAAAAGGGTACAAAATCCAACTGACCCTTTATCCAATATACACTCATCCTAAAAACCTAGATGGCCTCTTCAGCTGCCAGTTCTGTCTCTGAGCTCTGTCTCTGCCTTCCTTCCATGAATGTGATGGGGACAGAAGGACTGAGGACCTGGGAAGCCCCCAAAGTGCTGGGGGAGTGGAGTGCCCCTCCTGAGCACTGGGTGAGGTATAGCTTTGGTAAGCAAAGGGCCACGCTGTCACCCAGGATGGCACAGCCCTTTCTAATCTCTAAATGCAGCATTGTCAATACAGAGCAAAGGTTTATGCTTGCCCTCTTCTTCTCTATTTAATACATTTAAGTACTGCACTCTACATATGAAGAATAGTGATGCTATCCGAAAGCATTCAAAAACATATGTTTTAATGAAATGTGTTGACAACTGCTGAAGTAAAGTTTTTGTTAAGTCTCAAGAGTTTAGCCATGACAAGCAGTATTAATGAATTGAATTAATTAAAAAGCATTTCAAGATGAAACGGGGCCTGTTCTATGTAAAATGCTCTATACATTAGACAAGCATTATGGAAATCACTGCTTTGTACTGCACTGTAATGCAGCCATTTATAAAAGCTTCTCAAGATCCATGGATAGCAGTAATTTGGGCTTAGCGTGTCTTTGAAATTCATTGAATACAGCATGTGCTATTTAAAAGCATGAAATCTGGATAGTTCCACTGCCATCAAAGTTCGCATGGCTTGGAGAGAGGAGCAGGAGCTCAGCACTGCTGGGAAGAGTGGTGATGCACATGGGAATAGGGAGCCTGAAAAGCACCTGGCCATGCCAAACAGAATGGTGCAGCTGTGGGCAGCCGTGGTGTTATGGGGCAGGCTCTCAGACTAGCACGAGCCAAGTCCTAAACTGCCCTGGAATGTGGGTGATCTGATAGAGTAATTTATTTCACCCTTGCTGTTCCTCTGCCTGTCTGCCCTGAAGTCCCCTCCTTTATGGGCCCCGCTTGGTCTCCAGTTGCTCTTCTTTTTAGATTGTTTTTACCCTCTCTGAGTAATACTATCAACTGTGACCGGTGGCATTACAGAAGGATAGATCTGTATTCCATATGTAATATGCAGAACAGCCCTGTGGCTGTGCCCACAGGGGACCTTTCTCTTAGTGTATGGCACAGTCAACCTGAGCATCTGGGTACAGGGCTAAGAAACCAGTCAAGGATAGCACAGTGCTATAGCTGCATCAGTTCTGCAAAGTCAGTCATAAAATGAGAGCTCTTCACAGAGCAGTTTGCAGACAGCTTTTCTAAGTGGGAAATATCTATGTGTTTGCACAACTCTCTTGGTTGAGTTAGCATTGTGACTTTTCCTGGGAAGCAAAGATTGGGGGGGAAGGCATTAACTCAGAACACATTGAGGAACACATCTAGTTACTATTAAGTATCAGACTTCTTGTTAATAAACATGCAACCTGGGTGAAAGGAGAGAGAGGGACGGTGAACAGGAATATGATTTCATAAATGCATGGTGAAGGTTCTTTCACTTCATGTGTTTTAAGATTTGGCTTGGAACTGACTATTTCAAATGGATGCACCTTTATCTATGTTGTAATTTGTCTGGGTCTTAATAAAGGAAATTACATCCCTCAAGAAGAAGTAGCCACAAAACTGTCAGTAGCTTTCAAATGTTATAATGTCTTAATACTGCCTATTCAACCAAGAATGTGACTGCTCAGTAGAAAAGAAGAGGAAAAAAAAATCCTAAATGCAAAATGATACAGTCAGACTCCTCAAGCAATGTAAGCTGACACTTAAAGGATGGTAAAGTTTGCTAAACACTCAGCTGCTGCACATGTTTCTAGAAATGCATTTGATGCATTGCTTGGAATGTCAGTAAATCTGACAGGCAGCCTACTTGGTTAGCACAAGGGGTAACTCACTTGGCCCTGAGTGGTTAGAAGAAGAGCTACCAATGCTGCATCCCAAAATGCTCAGGGAGATCCATCCTGTACGCGGGTGTGATTTTTTTTTTTGCCTTGTAGAGAAAAAAGAGAGAGAGAGAGAGCTCGTTCTGCTGCCTCACTAAAACATGAGCAATATGTTTGCACTTGTCACAGTTAACATTTGCATTCAGTATCTGCGTGGTGAGAACTTCTGAGCCTGCTCCTACCTGCCAAACAGGCACAGGTAGTGTTTGTGTCTGACCAAAAGAAGTCTCTTCCCCCTGGCTAGATACCATGCTCCATGCAGAGCAGAGCTGAAATGATGGCTGGTACTTTCAGCTTCTTTCAAACTCCTCTTGCTAACGAGGCTCTAGGAAGGACCTGGAGCCTTGGGTATGCAGCCACGCTGTTTTTGAAGGGCTGGAGCTGCCTGGCCTTGATTAATGGAGTAATTACACCAAGTCATGCTGGCAGGTGGTGCCTGCAAGAGGAAGGTGGCTGGTTCAGTGGTGGCACCTTCTGCAGGGACAGAGGGTGACACCGTGACACAAGTTTGTGTGACTGCAGCTTTGGGGTGACCTGAAGGCTTCAGGTTTTATTTGGTAGCACACGTGGTTTCTGTGCAAGGCGAAGTATTAATGCAGCTGTGTGTGTTGTGCTGGGTTAGGTCTGTGTTTTAATGCAGTAAGCAAGAAATGCGGTCACTGGCAGCAGCCGTGGAGGGACGGAGCTGAGTGAAAAGAAGAAGGGCAGTGAGACAGGGTGGTAATGGAATAAGAAATAGCATTTGAACCTTTTTGCTGCCGAGAGTAATAAATAACCTCAGCACAGCCCAGATTGGCTGTAATGAGAAAGATGGGAAGAAAATCAGTATCAGACTCTCTCGTTATGACCAGAACCTCCGGGTGCAGTTGCAGCAGCCCTGAGGCAGTCGGTGGGGCACAATTCCCTCCATTGTCATTTACTTTTAGGAGTTGCAGGAGGAATCTTTTCAGCGGAGAATTATTTTCTGACTCTTGGGAAGGGTGTCCAGATTTGGAACGGCTTCTGAAGCACAAACTGGGGAACAGCTTTGTAATGCACTTGATATTTGTTCGCTCAGTGGCAGCAGAGAGTAGCATGTCGTAGTTAAATGAACATGAGCATTAATCACTTCCAATGATGCAATATACTCAGACCGTGTAACAACTGCTATTTGAATTGTATTTTGTGAGGAGTGATATAGTTGCATTTCATCCCAAAATCCTGGCTGGAATCTGTAGCTAATCCCAAGCAAAGTAATTTTGTATTCTCAACTCAGCACACAGGAGAACAGCAATCAGGACTGCAGTAGCATCACTAAAAACTGCTTGTAGAACACTAGAAATTAACGAGCATTTCAGGGGAAAAAAAATGTAGCCTTCTCCAAGGAGAAATGCTATATATAGTAAGGTAGAAGGTAGAACTCAAAAGTGGGGGCACCAGCCAGGCCTGCAGCCTTGCAGAGGGCAGGCAGGCAGATGCAGTGTTCTCTCACATGCAATGCTCTGCCAATAAAAGAAGAGGGAGATCTGAGCCATCAACAAAAGAATGGCGAAGAGAGTCATCTCTGGTGCTTTTTCTGCTCTTTAACCTTGTGCTGCTGCTATGTGATCTTCAGGAGAGCAAACAAGCAGCCTTGCCTCATGGATGTGAAGGTAAAGTGTGGCAGCATTAGTGGTTCTAAACAGGTCACAACAGAAGTCCAATCGTTGGCCCCCAAAATGGGTGAAGATATTCATCAAATCTGATGAAGCTCCTATTAATTAGGGTTGTTAAATACTGGTAACACTTCTGGTACTGTTACGATTTGGAGGTTTAACTAACAACCCTAATGGGGCTACTTCTGCAGGATGTTAATTAGATATGGCAATTCCACTTACCCATGCAGCCTCGGCACACAACCATCACACATCAATATTTAATTTAATTACTGATGTTGTGGTGCAAGTCACATCTGATTTAAGAGATAAATATGCTTAATTATTAATGAGATAAAACACATACAGTATGTCACCTTTTGTCATTTGAGCTTTATTAGGTATTGTCAGAAAAGACAAATGTGAACGTCAGAGAGGCTGTGACATGGTACTCTGCATCTCTGTATGACTCTTGTCATTCAACTTCCCTGAGCTCACACTGCACTGCAAATAAGATAAAGTCAGCTGCAAGTGTGCAAGGTGCTGTTCTATGCTTGGATAATTTACCATTTATGTTGTTTTGTTCCATAAAGAAAAATGGACCATCTGCTTGGATTATACGTAGCATCTTAGAAATTCACATGACCAGGTTTGATTGTAGTAATCTTGCTTGGATTGATGTGCTGTGGTACAGAGGCTGGGTATGCAGGAAATCCTGCAGCAGCACCCCTTGAAAGTCAGCTTTCTTTCTGTCTGCATTGGGCATTCTCTGTTCAGAGCTTCACACAAGATGTTGTTGAGAGCAGTGAACACAACTGTCGTGTAAGCACTATATGCGACAAGGTAGAGATCTGGAAAGGTGAATGCAAAAAGATTGCTTGTCCTTTTCTGAAGGAGGGGGAAGAAAAGGACAGATAGCTAAGCTTCGAGGCTAGTAGCAGTGATTAACAATATTAAAGCTGTTTTCAGCCTGCACTGGACTCCTACTTCATGAAGGACTTTATAACCTGAACTGCCACTCAGACCTCCAGAGACGTATGGTTACGTAGAAAACAGAAATATGCCATATACAGCCAAAGCACCAGGTTTGGTGAAAGGGGTAAAACTGTTCATGTTCCTTTTACTATAAAGGATCAAAACCTTTCGGAGGTCCTCTTTGCACAAAGTGTCCTTTGTAAGCCTGTGCTTCCAGGGGTTCACAAGCTAGTGCTAGAAGTTTGTGTGGGTTGAAACTTGCTGTGCAAGATCTTTGCCTGGGGCCATTTGGTTTGATGTGTTTGACAAAATTTTAAGAGACCCTGAGTTAACTGAGCCAAACAAATAGTTTTTGAGAGGCTGAGAAGGTTTTTGGAGCTTCCTTGAGGGAAAATTCCCATTTGGCAGAAAATCTATGAAAGCAAAAGCAACTGACAGCATTGTAACCTACTGAAATACAAATTAAACTCTCAAACCTATCTACCCATTTTTCTCTGTCCTAAATATAGCTCTTCTTCTATTAGTACTGAGATATAATAATACAATGGGGATTTGATGGGCTAACAAGAATGGTTAGTGAAGGAGACCATTTCAGCATGGTCTTGGGAGGAGTAAGGAGAGCTGGCCAGCAAAGCAAGGTTGAGAAAGCCTTCAGCTGCCAAGTGTATCTCAGCACCCACTCATCTAAAGGAAAAGACCTGAGAGAATATATAAGGCGAGCACTCATGGACAAAGCATAGATGAAGCAATAGTCAGGGAGGAAATGAAAATGCCAGTGCTTGTGGTGATGGAGACTCATCTCTGAGGTTGATAAAAAAGGGATTACTGTTTTTTCAGCTCTGTGACCCGGTATTGTAGGTGGCCATCACAGGTGGCACTGTGATCTATCGGTGTGATTGATGTGCTGCAGCATTTCCAAAGGGTGTGACTGAGGTGTGGAATTCAGCAGTGCTGAGCTCACATCTTCTGTCGGCTGCCAAAAGTGGAAGAGGCATCCTGGGACCTGTTCCCTCTAATTACACTCCTTGTTTTTTGACAAGTCAACGCAACCAGAATCAGAGAATGGGGGATGAAGGAACCTGTGGAACCCACAGCTCCAGCAGCCAAGCCTTACGTGGAGGAGTGATGTGTTGGGAACACTCTCTCCAGAAGACTGGCAGCCTGAATGACTAGCCAAGAAATGTCTGGGAAATGAGAAACTTTCCTCATTGAGAAGAACCTGTAATTTTCCCCCAGGAGAGAAATAGTGCTGCAGCTGGAAGGACGGGGTAAGGCAACACTGCCTCCAGCTCTGTCTGTGCATCCTGCAGATCTTGCATGGGAACACAGAGGCTGAGCATCACCGTGATGAGCGTGACTGTGCGTGTTCTTCTGAAGAGTGAGAGAGGAGAAGGTAACAAACAGTATTGCTCACTGGTCTGGATTTTAGAGGCTGTGCATCACAAGTTCTGCCAACAACGCGGCCTGAGAAGGAGGCATCCTGTGCTAGCTGTACCAGGCTCAGCAGCTAAAATGAAGGTGTAGTGTAAAAGTAAGCTCCTGTAATGAAGATGCATAGGTTGGAAGCTTTACCCCTTCCTTACTATGTGGTTAGCAGTTGTACTGGTATGTGAGGCACAACTGAGCCTAGTTTTACTTTCCTGACAGTGCTGCTTTGGTAAACATATATTGCTTCCCTTTTATCCCTGAGAGTTCTGCAAGGCTCGCAGTCTAATCCTGTGGTAGTCCTGAAAGCCCCAGTTTCATATTGCCATAGGGAGATTTTGCAAGTTCTGTGGCAGAATGTGAGCTGTGTGTACCACCAAGTAGAGCTGTGGTCTCATGGGAGGTGCTGGAAACCTGGCTGATCCTTGCTGAAGCAAAGATGTGCAGGGAAACAGTAATATCTGCTGTCTTTCTTCTCTCTTCTTTCTTCCAAATTCATACCTATCCTCAGCAGAAGGGCTGAGCACAACCTGGCTCGGAGGGATGATTCCAGCCCGTGTATTAATGCCATCAGCACCTCTGTGTGAAACCCACTTGCTGTTGCAGAGCCCTGGGACTATCATGCCTCTCACCTGCTCAGCCTGCTCGACTCTTCCAGGCCTGCTGGTGCCTGTGGGAGATGAACTTGATCCTCCAGCTCTCCCCTCCCTGCTGTTTGCATGCTTCCATGACATGTTGTTGGGTTGGTCTCAGGATGCAAGAGGGCAGCTGCTTCTTATTGGAATCATCATAGAAGCTTTAGAGTTGGAAGGGATCTCCAAAAGCCATCTAGCCCAACTCCCCTACAGTGAACAGGGACACCATGGCTAGATCAGGTTGCCCAGGACCTTGACCAGCCTTGCCTTGAAAGTCTCCAGGGATGAGGGATCAACCAGATGGCTATTGACCTATCAGCTGTCTGGAGTTTCAATACTGACCACTCACCAGAGGAGAAATTGAATAGTAACAGTACTAAAGTTCTTCTTTTAGGGGTCTGATATTATTGATAACAGTGACTGAAACCTGGGACCAACACCTTCACAGCACCTGGCAACGTAGGCTGAAACAGATTGAAGATTACAGCAGTTGTTTGATAAAGGAATAATGGCCACTCTCTCCTTTCAGTATAGAGAACTTTGCTGCCTCTGCAGTCTAGAGTGCTCTCCAGGTCTTCTCACTTCTCAGTTCATTTACACTGTGTTCCCTTTCCGAAACACTGGAACTTCTGTAGGCCCCTCTCCTGTGAATGAGTAGTTGGAAATTGTTTCCTTCAGTGTTCATTACTTGCACTTGTCTATACTAGTATGAAATGGAGTTGTGTTGCAGAAGACTCACAGCTGGATATGACAGAACCAGATGTTCACACCCTAGGCCAGACACAGCTGTTTCCCTGTAGCTGGCAAGGGATGTCGAACAAGTAAATGCAGAGACAGCAAGCCTGAAAAAAATCTAAGGTAATCAGGCTGAATATGCCTGGAGATTTAGGCCGTCTGGAAGATTGCCAGAGGGCTATTTATTTTGATGTCTACACCTGCTGAATGGGAATGCTTTGTGTGAACTCAAAGCTTTAAGCGATACTGTATCTCTCCCTTTTTCAGCACTTTGCTCCCTCCAGCAGAGTCCCTCACTTGATAAATTGAGCTTTACAACTTGTTTTATTTTTTTTTTTTTTACTTTCCAAGTCCAAAAAAAAAAAAAAAAAAAAGCCCTAAACTTATCTTGTTTCCTGGCTGTTAACGCGGGTGGAAGGAAAGCACTGCAGTGCTGGAGAACAGAAAGGGAATGCAGTCAATAAACTGCCACTTGAAGGGTTAAAGTCTGTAGGCAGTGTCATCTGTTAGATATCGCAATTTTCGTTGCCCAATTTGTAGTGAGTTGGGAGAGAAATTCTCACAAGCTTTCTACCTGCTGCCTTGTGCACACTACACCTTCATGTGCTCAGTGCAACAGATTTATCCCGCAGTGCCCCATCTGGCTCAGCCCTGCTGGCACACAGCCCTCTCCTTCCAGGCAGTCTGTGCCTGCCTTGCTGTCATCTTGAAAGCTCTTAGGATTGTTTTCTTTTACAAAAAGTTTTTGTGCTGATAGTAGTGATGAGCATGTTCCTACAGTGACAAACATTCGATCAGGAAGATTTCCCAGGGCCAAGGCAGTATTTTTTTGGAGAAAATGTGACCAGGAACACCAGAAATTGAAGAAGCACTCCCTTAAAATTACCTGAAGAGTAGAGTTCTCTCAGAAGATGTAGGGAACAAGCCCCTGGTTCCCTCCATGTCCCTGTGCTTCTGTAAAATAAAGGAGAATGTCTCACAGGTGAGAGGGAAGCTACCTTAAAGAGTGATGCCCACTGCTGCTGTAGTAATTTCTTCTTTACATGCAGAAATCTGCCTTGCATTTGATTTTTACCTGTATACTTCTGGTTGTTTTTCTAATGCATTCAGCTTTGTTCTCTGAGCAATATTCCACTCACAGGCTTGCTGCAGCCATTAGCAACACAGATTTTGCCATCTCCCCATCACATACAGCTGCACTGATGATAATTGTGCCCACTGCTGTCAGTGCCATTCCATGTTCTCAATTGTGCAGAAAACAAGCATTCCCTTTTATTTATTTTATTTTATCTTATTTTATTTTATTTTATTTATTTGCTCTTGCAAGTGACAGTTCTTCACGTGCTATTATTGTCCCACAGGCAATAGAGAATTCAATGGATTATCTGAAAATGTGCCATAGCTCTCCCTCAATTTCTCCACCTTTGCCAAAGGATGCAACAGATTTTCTAACCTCATTTTTATGGAATATTTCTTTCTTAACCCGAACTGTAAAATGGCAAAAGTGATGTGTTGTTATGCTTTGCAAGAGGGAGAAGGTATTGCTTTTATTTTGATCATTTGTTTGGTTTCCATTAGCAGACAGGTGAGCACAGAGAGCACTTAGGTTGACACCTTTGAAGGACACCAGATTATAAAACAAATAAAAGAAGATCTACTGTGTATTATAAGTAATAATCATTAATTAAAAGCCTTGTTAAAGCATTGCTGAAGAGTACTTCAGAAGAAAAGTAGTTATACTGCATTTCATGGTTAATTCAATGTCAATTAGCTGATTGTTAACTTCCCTCCAGCTAAATCTTGTTCAGTGCAGAGAAGAGAAATCAAAAGCATTCTAGCTTTAACAAGCCTAGTGTTTCAATCATTCATCTCTGGCCGCAGGCTCAAAATCAATGTCAACAGACGTTTCATTGCAATTTTATCAGCCATTTCTGCATGTCACTGTTTTCTTGGCTGCCCTGATTGTCCCTGAAAACCGACTGTGAGAATCGGAAGGCCGGACAGGCAGCTTTTGCTCCCCTCTCGCCCGTGGGTTCCTTGTAGTTAAGGACCGGTGCTGGTGTCCGACGCGCTCGGGTCGCGCCCGGTGCAGCGCTCAGCACCACGGACAGCGCCGGGCAGCGGGGAGAGGCAGAGGAGAGTCGTGGCTTGGGTTGGAAGGGACCCAAAGGACCATCCAGTTCCAACCTTCCTACCACAGGCAGGACAGTCAACATCCAGAGCTGGTACTAGACCAGGTTGCCCAGGGTCCTATCCAACCCGGTCTTGAACATCTTCAGGGACGGTGCGTCCACAGCAATCTGGGCAGCCTGTTCCAGCATCTCACCACTCTCTCTGTGAAGAACTTCCTCTTGACATCTAATCTAAACCTTCCTTCCCTGAGCCGGGGTTTCCGTTCGGAGACCTCATAGCAGCTTTACGGTACCAAAAGGAGGTCTACGTGAACAGTGTGGAGGGACTTTACGAAGGAGTGTAGCAATAGGAGAGGGGGTGATGTCTTTGAAAGAGGTTAGATTTAGATCAGCTATTTAGGAAGAGATTCTTTACCCAGTTCTTAACACAGCTGTGCACAGAAGTGTGGGTTTCTCCATCCCTGAAAATGACCCTTGGCCTTGAGCAGCCTGAGCTGGTGGAAGGCAGCCAGCCCACAGCAGAGGCTGCAGGGCTTTAAGGTCCCTTCCAACAAAAGCTGTTCTGTGATCCTATGAAATATGTGCCTACACTGTTCTTAGAAATCGGTGACAAAAACAACAGATGACCTTATAATACTTTTAAGACGTTGCACATTCCCGTTTGCTTCATAATGACGACACTAATTGTGAGATTGGTGTCTGTGAAGAGTATTGAGAGCTAAGCTGAAGCCTGAAGTCAGCTGCTGGTGGTGTCTGGGACTTGTCAGGCTGTTGTAGGACTTGAATTGATAACAGGCTGTTTTCCACCTGAAATCACAGAGCATCTGACTGCTGTACTCATGCTACAAGCAGCGTAGCATGGCACGTTACACTCAAGAATGACACACAGGTGGAATTTCATGCTTCTTGCTGATTTCAGACCTGGTCCGTAGTGCTTTTGCTTCACTCCTGTCTACAGCAGCACAGACAATGGATCCATAACAATGTTTCTCATCTGCTATGACTGATAGAGTGATTGCCTCATCACAGCAATCATTGTTTAGGGATTAAAAGGTCCACAGTGTTTTTGTCTTTTTCTTGTACCACAACAGTGTTTTGTATCTATACACATAAATATTTATGTATATATATGTGGCATAAAGCACCTAACTTTCTGGAAGCTTAAAACAGTACAGCGTGCAGCAGCTGTAGGCAGAGTAGCTGTCTTCATAGGATTTTTTAAGGTTTGCTTTACCATTTTGGATGCTGCTTTCCAGGAGGAGCAAACAGTTAGCATTTGACTTGGAGCTATCTGTATCATTGCATCTCCTGCCTTCAGTCTGTGAGGTTGAATTCTTTCTGGCCCTTTGCACTGTACTTTTCCTTATTTAAATTCTGCCTGACAAACCTGCTGTTGTGAAACCCATGGTATGAGATTCAGTAGCACAGCCAGCTCTCTTGCTTAAAAAAACATAATTGACAAAAGCAGTTTGTATCAGTATGAGAGTGTGAGTCACCTACAGGTCCAGGTGCCACAACTTTTATTTCTTCATTCATTATCAGTTATGACTAATGGTTAGATAGGATGCTCCTGGGTATGTGGATCTCTATGATACGCATAGCACACAGAATCGGTTAATTTTAACAGGAGATATGTATAGATTACCAGAAATAGGATTTAAAAAACTTTTCTACTCAGCTCTTTTACGCTTCTTTTCTTAAGCTCATGGACAACGCTATAGGTTTCAGTTTTACTTGTATGCTGCATTTGCAAAGTAAATCTTAGCAACGTTATGATATAGATGCTCAGATATGTGGGTATGGAATTACCACTCTTGAAATGATCTCTGATTTATATTGACAGGGACCTGCTTTTCAGTGCTATTGTAGATAAGGCTTTAGACTTCAGATTTGTTTATAACTAGCAGTGACCAAATCTAATGATTGCTGTGTTCCAGTTACTCTTGCCCCACTAGTTCTGTCTGTGGCTCTGTCAATAACTTTTTCACAGGAACCAAGAGCCATGAAGAAAGAGCTGTGTCATACTAGCGTGCTGCTCATTAATACACTGAATTAATGTGAATTTGTAAGAAAGAGAAACCTTTATCTTCCCATCCTTATTAAAAATGAGGTATCTTCCCTATCATTCTGTGATTCATTCCATTCCTGTCTTCATGTTCGGCTTGAAGCCATCATCACACACCCACCGTGCCACCTCGTGGAAGGCTGAAGATGGGGCTGACCTACACGCAGCTGTAGAAATCCATATCAGAAAGTGAGGCAGATTTAACCTGAAAAAAAGAAATTTTTGTCCCTGCAGGGTAGAATATACATAGTCTCGGTGTGTCTTTATGTATTCCACTTGCACTTCTGAAGGAACTGATTCACCTTGGGGTCTGTGGCCTTCTGCCTACTTGCATGGTTCCTGGTGGGAAGAGAGGAGTCACCGCCGTTACCCTTAACACTTGAGTTGGTTCTTCAGCCGTTATCCTCATTCACCTTGGATAAAATGACTTCAAGAAAGGATGTGATCTAAATCTGCTGGCCAAGGTTAAGAGAAACTTGGCATCTGTCCAGGCAGCATTTGGTCAATGTTGCTACCAAGGTAAATGGGAGCCAAGCCAGCAAAGCAGAGGTGATTTCCAGCCTCAGAGTTGTTTGCTAACACCAGATTAAAAGCCTATAGATCAGGTGGAAATCTGGGGAGTTTGCGGACTCTGATCACGGGCCTGCTTGGTTGCTCCATTTTGTGTCTTGTTGTCGGGGAGGTAACTGCAGAGGAAGAATAAAGGACAGGTCAAAACAAGCCCACACTATTACACTACTTGTGTCTGAAGAGTTAAGTTCTACAACTGATGTTCCAAGAGTTACAACTTTATTTACTCTAATGGATAGCAGTGAAGCACTAATTCAGTTTTTCTAACGTTGCTGCAGTGGATTTTTCGTGAGTCTTCCATTTCAATGAGTTCCCTGTAGCACTGATACTGAGGGAAAATCCAGGCACCCCCTGCTCAGACATTCCTTCACCGTGGAACCGGTTTTCTCCCCTTCTTCCTTGTTTCAAGAGCATAGATGTTTTTCTTCCTGTCACAGTAAGGTAGAACATTGCCGTTAAAACAAAACTTTGGTTTCGTGATGTTCTTCCATTGCTGCTGTTCCATGTTGCCTTTGCTTTGCTTTTGGAATGTGTTACTGGTTGCCTCACTGCTTTACCAGACCTCCTTTTAGATGGCGTCGTCTTTTCTTCCCATGTCAGGATCAGAGGTAAGCATGTGCCATGAGATCCAGAGCAAGGCAACTTTATGGCTTCAGTCTGTACAATATGTACATCTCTGTACCAGTGTCTGACCCTGGAGTCAAGAAGGAGTCCAGAATGGAAATAGGAGAGAGGCTTCTGATTGCTTTGGTTCCAGAAAAAATCTTTTATAATGGAATTTTTTGTTAAAAAAAAAGTACAAAAGACTTCCTATATACACCTATATACAGCAATGTTAAACCTCTAAGCTAAAGCATGATGTACAATACTGTGGATTAGAATGAAAGCAAAGCATCTGGATTTCCCAGAGATCTATTCAGCTGGAGCAGATTTCTTGCAGACTACGAGAAGTTTGTTGCTGTGGTGGCTCTCCCTTCATGCCACACATGATCACAGCTGCTGATTCTGGCCCTTCCTTCCACATTTACAGTGGTGGGGGAGGTGGGAGGTGAACTGGAGGTGAACCAGAGGTTGCAATTTCCTGCTTAGATTAAAAAAAGATGCATGACATGGCCCCTCTCTCGGAAAACATGAGTGCACATTAGCGAGGTTGTAGCAGCAGCAATAATGGGGCAGGATTGACAGGTAGGCATGACTTAAGGAGGCAAATGTGGGGGGGGAAGGATGAATATGATTTGAACAGATATCACTGTTGTTTTTTCTCATTATGAAACACTGCTGTTCACTGGGTCATTTTACAGGTATTCCTTTGCTGGAACAGTGTTGCACCTTAGCTTGATCCTGCAGTCATATGATGCTGCTCATGTTTTTTCTCCTATCTGTTTTCCAGTGAAGTATCCCAGTTCACAATATGGCAGCAAGTTCTTTGTCAGGAGGATGCACTGCTGGCGTTGATGGAGTTGTGCAGAACCTTGTAGTATGAGAAATGACCAGCTGAGGCCTGTAATGCTGGCAGAACCAGCAATAACCAGCAAAGGTGGGCAAGTTTTGCTATTGGGGTTCTGTTTCTCCTGGCTTCTGTCTCAGAGACAGCTGCAGTCAAGACTTCTTCCAAGAGCTTACGCTAAGGAAAAGTTGGAAGTGCCACAGTACAAAACCTGAGCATCAGCAGGCTTCTCCAGAAGTCAGCAGTGGTTTGGCTCAGGAAGATGCCAGTCTTGCTGCTCTCACTGGAGCCAGCAGTTCGCCCTGAACTTGCTATTGCTTCCACCTCTCTGTAGACAGGCGTCTGTATCTCTGTACAAGTGAATCAGAAGGAGTGTTTGTTTTCCTGGCAGGAACTTTGAAAAAGAAAGAACTAGTCTCCAGTGGAAAGACGTTCATGTGAGCTGACAAGAGCCATCTTCTCCTTTGAGGTTCGAAGAAGTTGTGTTTTCAGTGCAGGAAGGCAGCTCCTGTCCCCCAGGATCTCTTTCTCTCAGGGCTACAGGAACAGCAGCCGACTTCTTCCCAGCCTAAATTAGCTGAAGATGGAAAGAATAGAACACTGTGGGGAAAATTTTGAGGGGCACAAAAACAGGAAAAAAAAATTCAGCTGAAGAAACCTGAAACTTTTTGGAACAAAATATTCTCTTATTTAGATTTTCCGATTTCTGGGACTCCTAGACTAAAAAAAAAAAAAAAAAAGTGTCTTCTCCTATTAAGAAAATTGCTTTCACATTCCCACAATGAACAGAGTTTTGTTTCTAATGATGGAAGAAGTTGAGTGCAGCTGCTGAGTCGCCGGAGTGGGGATCCGACTATCAATGCGTCACTAGCTAAATGTGATTTGAGATGCAGTTTGCTTTTCTGTATCTCAGATCTCAGAGCTAAACCACAAACTGTACATGACACAACTAAATTAATATTTAAAAATAATTACTTGCTGCCTGAAGGTAAACAGAAAAAGGGTAAATAATTGATAGCACTGGGACTGCCACACTGTAAGTCTGCTGAGCGTTTATGATGTGCTGCGAAGGTTCAAAGGGATTGCTCGTCTGCTGCCTCTGAAGGAGGGTTTTTGCTAATCATTCCAGGGCTTGTTTTGTCAGCCAGCAATGTTTTCAGAGTTTGAAGCACTAGAATAGAATGCCAGCTTAATTTAGGCAATTCTCTAACTTAATTTACCAACTTTCCTTCCAAGATTTGCATTGTAAATGATAAGGTGATTTTCATACATATAATTTTTTTTTTTTATCCCATCAACATCTGAAGGGAAATTTCATGTGGTCTGCTGCCAAGAATGCAGAGCAGGAGCGCTTACATAACGTGCCACCCTGTGACAGTGCCCGTCAGCAGAGCTGGGTGATCCCAAGCAGTTGGCAGCTCTTCACCTGTATCCCTCCAGCACCAGAGCAGCCAACATTCAAAGTGGCCAATGACCATAAAAAAGGGACAGTGGTTTAAAATCTGCTCATTTTGCCTCCAGTCAGAAGCATTCTTGGGTTGATTACTGCACTGACAATTAAAAAATGGTTCCAAAAAGGACTTCAGTCTTCTGATCTGCGATGCATTTAAGTGAGGTGCCACACGCCCCTGTGGGGAACTGATCATTAGATAATTTATTTTCCTTATAAAACATAAAGCAGATGCTAGGATCTGTCAGCAGTGCCAGCTGGGTCACGTGATGAAATGGTTCTTGATGTTATCAGCAATACATATGGTGCTGGGCGTGGGGATGGGAACATGGGTTCTTCTATTTTCTGCCCCATCAGACCCACAGGGCTGTAGGTACTTCAGTGCCTGGCATTGCATCACACTTCAGTGCTTGAAAATGTAATCTAACTTCTTTCTGTTTCTTACAAAACCAGTCCAGCACTGTGCTTAGGGGTACGAATGTGTCACTCGAAGACGTGCAGCCATTCTTCCACGCTGCTGAACAGCAGCAAAACCTGAAGTGGAATTCATGAGACGTTCTCCAGCTGATGCACATCTGGAAAGTGAACAGTAAGGACGTCTAAATAGAAAGTTAGAAAGCACAGTGTGCAAAGAGGGACTGACAGAAGTGTGCTTGTGTTTTGTTCGGTCCAGAGGAGACAAATGGGCTACAGCAGAGCTGCCATCACACATGGAAAATGGTGCAGCGAGGAAGAGGGAGAGCTCTGTTCTACCACACTCTTCTTATAATGGCTTAAACTGGGCCCTGGAGAGTCAGGGGAAAAAATAGGAAATCCTTCTGATGGTAGAGGTAGGTCACTGCTGGAGCACATTGCTGGGGGGCTGTGGAGTTTCTGTCATCGCAGATTAACAACAAGTCAAACAAAAATTGTCTGTAAGGGAAGAATTGCAGAGTCCTGTGGTCCTGTCTCCCTGCCAGTCTGGGGCTAAATCACTGAGACAGGAGGAAGCTGGGCACTGTGGCTCCAACAACACACGTGGGTCCGTGTGTATCCATGTTCACACTGAATATGTTGAGGGGGTTTTAGGTGGCCAGTTCTCCTGTTTTCAAACTACTATTGTGGTGTGTATTCCTGTGTGTCCCAGCTGCAAATGTCCTGGCTGACCTGAGAATCTTTGCTCCCAATTGTAAAATAATGGCACTTCTCCTCTGAATCCATGAGAATGGCATTGAAGGTGAACCTTAGAGGATCAGAAGGCAGAAGATGTGGTCCAGGGAGCCTGTGTGAGCCCCCCAGGGTCCCACAGTGATTCTGCCCACCACGCGGCAGCTCAGCTATGCGTCTTTATTCCATCACAGGTGGGAAAGGGAACTCCTGCTTTTAGTGCTTGGGGTTCCCGATGCAAGAGAAGGCAAAACAAGAAAAGTCCCCTCTGAACTCAGCTCCAATACTGAGGTCACCCCTTCCCCCCCCTCCTTCCCCACACCCAAGACCACACACTTGCACCCCCAGGCGTGCACGTCTGCTGCCAGCACAGAGGAGGTTACTGATCCCATCGCAGGGCTGGTTATCTTTCAAAGAAAAATGTCCTAAAAGAAACCCCAAGAGTTCGGTGGCACAGCCCCACCTGTACCACATTGTAGGGCCACGCTGAACCATGTGTGGGCTGCAGGGAACTGCTCTTTGCTCAGTGGGAAGCTTTCAGAGGAAGAAGAAGCTGGAGGAGAGCAATTGTTAACGTGTTTCCTGCTTAAAGGGAAGGGGAAGCATTGGAACAGGACGGGCATCTCTGGCTACAAGAATCGTTGGGGAAACATCATTGTTTCTTATCTTTCAGAAAGGAGTTGTATGCTGTTTGCAGGAGTGTTTTGTCAGACTTGCCTCTGTGTTGTGTTTGCAGCCTGAGGAACTGCAAAGTGGGCCTCTGTGAATGCTGGCATGAGGTGGCACAGGGCAGAGCTGCACCGAACAGCAGTGCTGCTCCCCATGAGAACCTCTGCTCTGGGACATGGCGCTTGTTAGCGTGGTCACCTTTGCTGGCTGATGTCTCTTGAAAGAAAGCAGCTAATGAGGTGCTCAGAGCTGCTGCTGGGCCAAAACAGAGCTGCCTGCTTTCCCAGGAGGTGCCCGAGCAAGGTGTGCATTTCAAACACCCGTAGCACATATGGCAGACAGCACTTGGCAGGTACTGCACCAACTCCAGCTTCCCCAGGTGCTGGGATTACCACTTATCTTCAGTGCCTAATGTATTTTACCTCCCACATGGGCAGACCCCTCCCAGTACTGCCACTGTGCTGCAGCTGTGTCTTATAGAGTACTGTAAATGTGGAGAGCTCGCTTGGAACAGGACATAAAAGCTCTGCCTAGAAAAGGATGCACAAAGCATTGGGCTTCTTAAAATCGCCCCATTTCATTAGAGTGGTAACACTGCTTCGGTCAAAAGTGAGATCTCTGTGAGCAGCTTCTGGGTTCACTGCTGCAATGGTTTGCCTTTGACCAGGAATTAATTGGCATTCCTACAAACAGGGAACAGTATTGCTAACGCAGGCTTGGTTTGACAAGGGGAATTCTGCCGGGGTAAGGTTTTGGTGCACTGTGAGACTGGTGATGTAGAAAGGACAACGGTGAAAATAGCAAGTGGGCGTTGATCAGATCAGAACCTACAGGCTCTCACCTTGAGGAGAGCACAGAAGCCCTCCGAGGCACAGCAATGAAGGCAGCACAGGTTCTGCTGGGGAGGGAGTGCAGTAATACATGCAATGAAGAGATTTTGCTGGTGAAATACCCACTTGAGAACCGTTCATGGGTAGAAAAAAAATGGATCTGAGGTCTTGCCACCTGAATTCCTTCCTCTACCTCAGAAGGTTATCAGCATGAAAACAGGAAATGAATTGGACACCATTAATAAAACATGAAGCCTCCGTGTTCAGGCTGTGTGCTCTGTCGTTGGAGTGTAGAAGACACTGTGAGAAGGAAACAGAGGAGTCAAAGCCACAAGTTCATTTACTTTTTAACTGCATGGCAAACTTTGGCTCAGAGTTGGAACTAAACCTTCGTACAGAAGTGCTGAAGAATTGTTGTTGAGCTGTGAGCACTCTCTGAACTCTCTTTCCTAACAGATATTAATAATTAGGTATTGCCAGTGCTATTTTTAACCATAAAATGGCTTTCACAGTGATGTCAGTTTTCAGACTTTGCTTTTGTGCTTTGGTTTTTGGAGCTGTTTGCATGGGGCAGTTTCTTCCCTCAGTGACAATGCCCTTTGTAGCTTATATTTGTGAATTTAGGAGTGTCCTAAAATATGTACCTTGCTGTATTTGGGGGATTTGCTTTGCTGAAGGGGTTTACCTGTCTTATCAAATTGTGTTCCTACCAGTCAAAAAGGGTTATTTTCAAGGAATAGCAGCCTATATAGAGTAGACTGAAAGACCCCACCCCACCAGCACTTTTTCTGTCTGTATTTTCAAACCATCTCATGAAAGCTTATGGTCACACCAGTTTGCAACCCAAGGATGAGAACTAGCAAAGCAGTTATGAAAAAGCCATGGGAACAAAAGCAGAAGACCCGGTTCAGCCAGAGACAGAGACCTTCTGCAGCTCTCATGAAGGCTTGTTTTGCTCTCTGGGGGAGTTTAATTGCAAAATGTTTAGCATAGGTGAATCATAAGGAGCCTAACCATAGGAAGAGGTTAACCACAGCTATAGGAAGGACTCATCTGAGGCTTCAGCAAACAAGTTCTTGGTGGGAAGAAAGCAGAGGGCTCCTCAGCTGTGGACAGGCCTGTTCCTGAAACTCAAAGGGCGAGTTGGGTGTCCAGGGCAGGAGCCCTCCTCCTGACCTGAGATAGGGCATAGCCATGAACGAGGTTAGGTGCAAAGATAAGGGGTTTATTGCTAGTGGGGCTTTTGTCAGGCTGCTGTGGCTGTAACCACTGGCCTATCTCCCAGAAGAGGCACCAAGGTCTGCCACAGCTGTGCTGTAACCTGAGAATTAACAGGACTTCCATGGTTTTGAACAAGCTGTTGGATTCTCATCCTTACACGTAGAAGCTCTGCCTCCTGGGTCCTGTCAGGACCAAGGGGTTCCAGTCTCATGGTGATGTTATGCAGGTCCATATCCCCTCACGTGTTTCTCATTGGAAAGAACCTGTTTGCTTGAATCTGAAATGCAGAAGTAAAACCTCATCCTGGGTGAGCAACCTGGACAAAGACAATCCCCACTGCGCAGAGTTACAAACTCAGTGTCATAATTCAGCTCAATTAGCTACGATTTTCTTGGCTGCCGTCTACAAGTTTGATGATAGGAAATTGGATTTGACTCATTACAATACAAAGGGGCAGTTTGGCAGATGCACGTTTTCAGCCAAAATCATTAGTCAGCTAGCAGAGTAAAATTACATTCCCATTGAAGTACACGTTACCGTTTGGTTACTCGTTTTTCTGTCTGGCTCGAACCACAGCAAGTGCAGCCAAGTTCTAATTCTCTGCTGTTTGAAGATGCTCAGCTGGGCTTGAGGGATATGCCTGACAATTCATTGGACAATACTCCAAGTGTTAACAAGGTTCGTTCTAATTACGCAGAAGGATCTGTATTAAGGTTTCTATTTCAGCGCGTTCTGCGTTAGTTGGGGTTTAGGTCATATGAATTGTTTTTCTACATGATTGCATTTATGTTGTCAGAATGTCTCCCTATGAAATATTAAAATTACTACAGAATCAATGCGTACACCGGAGAACGGATATTATTTTGGTTGGAAGTGTCAAAATATTTTTAGAAAAATCCTGATCCTTCAGAATGACAACCTGAAAACAAAATAAATAAATAAAATGTCAAAACCATTCTTTTCCA
Organism: Cyrtonyx montezumae; assembly: GCF_038088225.1. Classification (NCBI taxonomy): domain Eukaryota; kingdom Metazoa; phylum Chordata; class Aves; order Galliformes; family Odontophoridae; genus Cyrtonyx; species Cyrtonyx montezumae. The sequence continues at coordinate 3,735,558 of NW_027072036.1, forward strand.
TTGGAAGGCCTTGACAGAAAATGCCCATTTGCAGTGCTCCCATCCAGCTGCCAGCCCTGGTGGCACCTGAAGGCAGCTGAGATGTTCGAGTTCGCCCCTCGAGGTGCTGGAACCTGAAACAAGTGCTTGTGTGGATCCTTGATGGGATGGAGTGGCTGAGCATCGTTTACTGAGTGTTCAGTACTGGAATAGGAGCCAGAGTCACTGAACTCAGATTAAAATGCAGCAGCACCCAGTGCCTGCTGCACGTACATTTTCCCAGTAAAAGAGATGGGTAGGAATGGCCCTCACTACTCCTTTAGACTGTTTCTGACCACCACATTCTGTTCTTTTTGATATAGCAGTATAGTAAATGCCCAGGCAGTTGCTGACAGTGGTGCTGCTGGTAGATTACCATTGCCCCCCTGTTCTCCAGGCACGGCACACCCGTGGCCATTGGGAACCATGAGCAGCAAGGCTGTGAAACCACCGAGTCCTTCTGCTGCTGTCATCGTTGCACTTCTCCTGCACTTGATTTCCTTGTAAGTGCATCCTGAAATTGAGTTTTCAGTGCAGGAGTCTGCTTTATGCCAGTTTTTCTTTATACTATGATTATTTCTTTTTTTTTTTTCTGTGTTTAGTGTAAACTTCTCCTTCCTTAGCTTCAGGTCAGTGCTTCTCCTCTGGTGTCTGCTGTCCCTCCCTCTCCTCTCCCTACTGCTCGTTCGCAGGATAATTAGAGACTGATCATGTCCCCTGAGCCTTTGCTTCCCCAGACTGTCTCTCCAATCCTGCCCTCCCGCAGCAAACCCCATTGAGATCCACAGGTTTGGCACATGTCCATTTGGGGCTGCTCCTGCTTTTGTATCTAGTTCTCAGCGCACAGGTCTTTGATATTATAATGCAGGAATGGCAAGAGACCCTGGTTAAGCAAAAACAGAACCGGCCTTCCCTCCCTCCCTCCCTCTGGGGGTTGTGGGTTATTAACAGAGCTTTCTTTCCTCAGCTGAGCACCATGGAGCTGCCAGGTCTCTGCCCGCATTCCTGTCTCACAGCTTCAGAACTCTCATCCTATTAAAAAGGCAGAAACGAGGCAGCTCGTGCAGCTCCCTGTCCTGCCGTGGCTGCTGATCTGAAGGCAGTGGCTCGTGATGTCCTGCTGCCCATCCCTGCTGCACGAGGGAGCTGGGTACCCAAGGGTCAGCTCAGCTGAGGAATAGAAACAAGTTCTATCATTGGCACCATCAGTGTCTCGAGCGAAGGAGTCGTTTGGGTTTGTTAGGCTCAGCTTGTTTTTAAGAAGCCCCTGCTCTCTGGCTGTTATTAGGCCTTATTCTCAGGGGCCTCATGTTCTTTGCTCCTCTGTGATGGAACCAAGAGCATGCAACCCTATCTGGTTGAATAATTCACAGTTGCTGGTTTCTCCCTTTCCTGGTCACCCTGATGAGCAGCAAAGTTGCTTTGTGTGCTCACTGCCAGTACTCCCACACAGGTGCTGGGTGTCCTTGTGCTGACTCCCCAACCTGCCATCCTCTATGGCTGCTCCTCTGGTCCCACTGACCCCACAGTGGGGACGCACTGCAGTGGCAGAGCCAGGTAAAGGCTCAGTGCTTTCAAACCAGCTCTTGTTGGTGTGGGATCTTTCTGTTTGAAGGCTTCTGGCACATGAAGAGCCCTCCCCCGAGTTTTTCATCCTCTTTCAAGCTGCTGCAATAAACCCACGAACCTCTCTTTCATTTGGCTCTGCGGGTGCTGTCTGTGGTGGGTCTCCTGCTCTGCACACACGCACGCCCTGAGGCCCGGACTGAGCATCCCAATCTCACCCCATACTGCCCCGTGTGCAGCTGGCAGCAGCAGCCCAGCCCTGAGAGCTCTGTGTCATGTATGCAACCTGCCCTGCTGCTGGCGTGAGGGCTCTGTGCAACACCTGGCATCTGCCTGCAGTGAAACAAACCATTCAGCAAAGCTTGAGAGCGCGTTTTGCATTGCTCACAGCGTGCACTGGGCACAGTCCAATGCTTCCACCTCTGCCATTGTGGCACAACCCAGGGAGGAAATCCAGGATGCTGAGCAACAGCACCACTCACAGCCTGGCTGCCAGCCTGGGGAGGAGGCTGAGCACGTCCTGACCCTCATCAGTGGCATTTGGGGCTGCAGTGCTCTGTGCCAACAGCAGTCTGTGCTGAGCTCTTCCTGCCCAGGGGTGTCCGTGAGGCTCAGCTCGGGAGGCTGCCAGTGCCCTGGAAAAGAGCAGAACAACAATTTGGGCTGCTGCTTAAAAACCAGCTCTGTGGAAAGCTCCCATCTGCTGTAGCAAGGAAGCACCCGACCAACTGGAGGAAACAGAACTGCTCATCTTTTGCTTGGACACAAATAGTCCAGGGCAGTGGCAATGGGAGAAGCAGCTGCACCTGCTGGCCGTCACCTGGGCATGGCTCCTGGCAAGGAGCAGCAAGCTGGAGCTAAGGGTCAGGCTTCAGCCTCTTCCAGACAAGCCAGAAGCAGAAACTATCTGAAGAATCCCACAGACTCACACCCAATGTTCAAGGGCAGCGTTTCTCCCAGCGTACACAACCCTGCCCAGGAGGCTAGCGGGGTTATATTATCTGCAGTTTGAATCTGGACATGAGGAGGCAGGTGCTGCAGAAAACAGGCAGGCACATGAGCAGCTGCAGTCAAAGCGAGAGCAAGCAGTCCAGGTCTGCTCACTCAGCACATTGCATCCCGTCCCGGCAGAGCTGGGGTTGTGTAGTGAGACAGGGAGCAACTGGGGATGCGTCGCAGAGCTGCTGCCAAATGGAGAGCACAGCAAGGAGAGTGCGTGGGCAGTGGGTTTGGTGAGACTGGAGGACGTGTGGCAGTGCAGCAGAGCTCACACCGTGCTGCAAAGTCAACCCAGACCAAATCCTGGGAGCACCAAGAGCATGGCAGCCATGGCTCCAGGGTCTGCACCCTGCTGGGGCTTTGCTTGTGCATGAGCATTGCTCTTCCAGAGGGTGTTTCACCATTATGGTTACAGAAAGGTTTGTAACGTAAATGAAGGGTTCAGGGGTTGCTCTGTGCTCAGAAGGGGCTGAGGCCACAGCTGATTAAGCATCAGGCGAACCACAGCAGAGACAGTGCCCGTGTGGGAAGCACTGCCAACACAAATCTCTTAATAGTCTTTGAGTCTCTGCAAGGCCTTAAAATCAATCAGAGGATTAACTAAGCAAAGCTGTCTTTATGATCCATGATCCAGCTTTGTGCAATTGGATCCAGCTTTGCTTAGGCCTCTCTTTGAGGGTGGGCTGTGACGGAGGAGAGCTGCAGGAGCTCTGGGTTTCGGGTGTCTGAAATGCACACAGGAGGGATGCCAGAGAGACGTGACCCTTCGTCTCCTCCCATCCCTCCCACTAGCTCCTTGTGATCCAGTGTTTCTCTTTACAGAAGCTCACAGAAGACAAGCCGACGACTGCTCCTGGTGAGCTGCCAGCTTCTTGTGGCTGCTGGGATGACTTCTGCCAGGGGTACATCACACCTTCCTGTTATCTTATCCTTCTGGCTCCTGGACTTTGGTTTCAGGGCTGAGCTGAAGCCTGGGAGCTGCTGCACCCCTCTGCTGCCAGGTGCAGCAGGAAGCATCGCCTCCTGAGAACCACTCTGGGGAAGTCACCATTGAAGGAGATGGCAAGTCTTTGGTGCATCAGCAGTTCAAATCACTCGATGACACCAGACAACATCTCCATACCAGATCAGTGTGGGAGTGCTCAGCTTTCCCTGGAGCAGTTTGCCTTCTCTCAGGCTGAACGACACAGCGGTGACAACATGCACGTGAGGGCTGCCATGTCCCCAGCATGGGGCTGAAACCCCAAATGCTGTGGCCACACCACGCAGGTGGAGTAATGAGATATCCCCCAGCACCATTTATCACCCAGGCTCCATTTTATGGCAAAATTGTGTTTGGGCTGGGGATTGTCAGAGGGCTTTTCCAACCTCAATGATTCTGTGATTCTCTGATTTGATAGCGGTCTCTGCTCAAAGCATTTCCCCACTTTGGGTGTTTGAGTGCTCTTGGCTGCACATAGCACAGCTGATGGAAGTCAGATGAAATGCATAGAATCATAGAGTCGTTGGAGTTGGAAGGGACCACTGAAGGTCATCTAGTATTGCTATCAAAGCATCTATATACATGGAAAATGAAGTTGGCCCACACATCCACGCGAGGGACAGCTCCCAAGTCAGATTTCCCAGTGAGGTGTGGGATGAAAGGACTCGGCGGTCCTGTGGTCTCTGCAATTGTGAGCAGCATGAAGAAGCTGCCCAGAGGTGATGCTCTGATTGTCTCTGCTTCCCCAAACACCAGGAGGAGGCCCTCTGCACGACGCTTTGCTTATCAGCCTCGGTACGTTGCGGCTGTCGAAGGCTCACGCGAATCTCATGCAAACAAAACACGGCCGAAGCTGTGGGAAGGAAATAAAACAAACAAAACACCCTAACAGCTATTGAATAACAAACATCACTTCTGCCACGGGAAATCTCTGCAACCTGTCAGAGCAGTGCAGAGCTGTGCGGCGGCGTTGCTGGGAGCACAGTGATGCTGACAGCCCCGTGCTGGACACAGCTCCTGTGGGCGTCTGTCTGCTCTTCTGCCCTCTGCCTCTCCTCCCCATCATTCCTCTCCTTAGCACTTCTTTCTCTCTTTTTTTTTCCTCCCTAAAACTCACAGATACGTGTTCCAATTAAGTCCTGCACTGAATACATTTTTTGCTTTGAGAAGAGCCGGGACAATTCTTTGTGAAGGTGCCCTCTGGCTGCCTGGGAGAGCTCCTCAGACAGGCCTGAGAGAGGCTGGCAAGTCACATAAACTGTACATATGTGCTTCTGAGAATGGAAGTTTCCCTGGGAAGCCTCAATCTCTCGTTGTGTTACGGCCTGATTATCAAACAGACAATTTACATCTTATTAGGTGTTTCCATCTGTTGATAGAAAAATGCCCGATTGCACAACATTCCTTTTGCTCCTGATTGAGTGCTCACTGTTGCCAGCAGCACTGGTGCCAGAGCAGCCTGCTGAAATGTTCCAGAGCTGGGGTACTCAGCTGCAGGAGCTGTGGACAGCATCCACCTGTGCCCAGGGCAGTGTCTGCCCACAGCTCTGCAGCTCCCAGGGGCTGCCACCCACCAGGCTGCTCCCACCACCTTCTCCCAGTTCACTTTTCCAAGCCTGCATGCAAGTCTCCACCACTTCTTCAGCACAGCTTTACGCAGCTTTGGTGATGCTTGTCCAGCAGACAGCCTCTGTCTGCACTGCAGCTGGAGCTCAGCACACAGCTGGAGCTCAGCACACAGCTGGAGCTCAGCACACAGCTGGCTCCAGGAGCCACCACCTGCAGTCACCAAAGGAAAGGAGCAGTGTGGGCAGAGCTGAGCATGTTGTTGTTCCTCTCCTTCATGCCCGTTGCATTTGCTGCACCTTAGGGGGATACACCGAGCAGCCAGCAGTGCCAACACCAGTGCATTTGGAAGCAGATGGTCTTTAGGGACCCTTCCAAACCAAGCCATCCTCTGATTTGCTCACTGATAAATATTTGCATCTCCAAAGAGCCCTGGGAACTGTGATTACTCCAAAGCATCCCAGGATGCGTCGCTCTGTGGCAGTCACTGGGAGTCTGTTATCCTTGCACATCAGAGAGCCTGGAAACTGCATTCAACAGGAGAGTAAAGCCAAATATTTTAATCAGCAAAAAACAGAGAAGACTGTAGAGATGCGTGAAGAGAGGAGGGAAATCCTGGGCTTGGTGCCTGGTTCCTAATCCCTGAACTGTCTCACTGTAGTGCTGTGAAAGCCAGGAGGAATAAGCCTGATACCACAGTGTCTTGCCATCAAGAAACTGCATTAATACAGAACTGCAAAGGTAATTAACCAAATCAGACTTGGTCCAGTGCTGAAAAGGATTTCTTCCCCCAGGGATGAGCAGATGTCTCAATCTAATTATACAAGTTATTTAATCAGAACCAGAGGTTGGGTATCTAATGAAAATATACCTAGCATGGGGGGGAGAGGTTGCAGCCCGGGAGTAGTGCAGTTGGGGGGGGGGTGGGGGAGGGCACAACTTTGAGCTGGCATCGCTTCTAGAGCTCTTCTGCTCTGTTTGTGAGCATGGCTTTAGCAGGAATAGGAGTTTGGAAAAATATCACTAGTGATTGTGTCTGGCACGGAGAGAAAATATTCTGGTAAAAGTCATCAGAAATCTCCTCCTCCCCAGCACTTCTCCCTTCTGACTGCAACAGGCAGTGAATCTTAACTTCATCCTTTGCCCACTCTAAGTTACAAGGGGCTGTGCGCATGGAGAAGAAGCTCCCAACCATCACCCAGATCCTTTGTTCTGAAGCGTGGAACATCTGTTTTGTGAGAGCTGAAATGGAGAAATGCAGCTTGTGATCGTGTGCTCGTAGACAAACAGGTTGTGATGTGCTGGGAGACCCCATCAAAGAGGGGGAGACGCAGTGCAGGAGCCACTTGAGCTCGTGCAAGTATCGACTCCATTCTGTAGAAATCTGCTCCACTGAGATGCATTTGCAATGCATGGTTCCTCTTTGTTCATGTGGAAATCTTGTGCAAAAACAGTCAGCCCTTCTACAAGCACCTACCAATGGTAAAACTGCAAACTGAGCATAGGTCGGGGTGGTTGCATGGGGTTTTTTTTATTCCTGTGAACTTTTATAGCTTTGCAGAAACAACTGAAGCTGAGCTGAGGCACTGAGGCCATTGGAAATCTGACCCTGAATATTAAGCAACCTGCCTGTGAGGTCGCATTCAGCCGGGGGATTTAAGCAGTTCTGAATTGCCACGGTCCCCTGAAAGAGAATTTACCAGACAGTATGAAACAGATTGACAGAAAAAGGAATAAAGATGAAATGTGAAGTCTGCCGAAACTATCTTTCCTCACTTCCACCCCCCCGTCATGTAGCCTGACTTCTTTAACCTCTCTGTTAATGAGAGCTCCTCCACTTTTGTATCCCCAGGTGCTCAGAGCGTCGGCTGCCACTGAGTCCCCCCTCACCCCTGGAAGGACAGACAGACAGACGGATGGATGGATGGACAGCCATGCATGTCAGCGGGCAGAACTGCATCTGCACAGCCCCTCCTGCAGCCTCAGCATGGGGCCAGTGGGGTGCTGGGAGGTGCTGCCCCCAGTAAGCGGGATGGGAAGAGGAGGTGACATGTCAGCATGCTGTGACTCAGGGGAAAGGCCAGGCCCTGAGGGTCTGCTGAGTGCAGTGGGTGTTTGCCTTGTCACCAGCCTGAGCAGTGCTGGGCTTCTGCCAGCCAGAGACTTGCAGCACAAGAAACAAAGCAAAATTTGACTTTGAACTCCGCTGCCCTATATCCAGAACGGTTGCATTGGTTGTACGCTGGATAAATAATGCACTGCTTTCATCAGTGTGCCTATTCCCCACCAATAACCTCAGCTATCTACCCGAGAACTCAAAAAACACAGCTGAGCAGTGCTTTCCTAAGGTTCATCCACACACAGGAGCTGTGCTTTGGTTCTTCTTTGTGAAGATTTCTCTTCTGGGAACACAGCTGTGAGCACTGGGAATGAGCTGAAGTCCATCACTGCAGATCTGGTCATCACTTTTTCAAAATCCAATTAATTAAGTCCAGCAGACTTGGAAGGCGAGAGGTGTTGAGTTTTTCTTTATGAGGAAGGAGCATTTATGATGAGATCCTGGAGCAAGGGTTGGATGCTGATGGGATTGGCTGCATTCAGCCTGCAGGGCTGGGACCAGGAGGAACGGTCCCTCCAACACTGCCACCCCCAGGGCAGGGACCAACCCGAGGGACAGCGTTTGGAGGGAGGGGTGCCAGCACCCAGTGTGGCCATGCTCCGGGCTGAATGCAGGTGTGGAATCACCACCTCCTCCCATCCGTGTCTGTGGAGAGCTTTTACTGGCGTCAGTAGCAGCAGGATCAGAGTCGAGTCTTAAGGCTCTTCCCCTGGAGCTCAGAGGAGTTAAATGGGAAAAAAGAAATAAGTTTAAGTTGTAATTAATCGGCTTCTGCTTCTCCTGCAGGAAAGAGTTAATGAAGGCAAAGCTTGTCTGGCCAAGGGGCCGGTGTGGCTCCAGGAGAGCAATGACTCAGAGATGGAGCATACTGCCAGAGCACGGGGCAGGCTCCTCATCCTCAGCTCCTCCTCACTCAGCACAGCAGTATGGATGTGTCCAGCATTGTGGCTAGGAGGGTTTGTCCCTTACAGCACCTGCTCTTCCCACTCAGCTTCATGTTCTTGGCTTGCATAAGAAACCTCCTTACCTCGTAGTCTGCAGGTAGGACTTTGCACATCTGACTGCATTGTGTTGGTCGGTGGTGCACAGCCCTTGATAATCTCATTGGGGCTCTCTACAGGACTGAAAAAGATTAACAGGATGATTTACAAGAGTAAGGAAAAGGCCAAAGGGAGAGCAGGAGCAGACAGACTGGGTGAGTTATTCAAAGATTTGACCAGAGCATGAGCAGATTTGGCATTTCCACCACTGTGCTTGGCTCAAAGAGAAGCATGGAGCAACGAGATTTGGTGGCGATGTCACAAACCAGCCCGTGCTCAGCACCACATGGTCCTGGATGCAATCCTCTGCCCCAGGTGCATGTTGATAGCTTTGTATAAAATGGATGTTTCCCTTCTCCTCAGCCTCTTTCCCCCTTGCCAGGTGGCCAGGGAGGGGTCCCACAAAGCACCAATGTGATGGCAGCAGCAGTGCAGCAGAGCAGGGCAGGATGTGTGCTCCTGGCAATGAGCAGAACTACAGCGCTTTAAACCCAGACTGGCACAGCATAAACATATGGATTAGCACCAGTGCACCAGATCAAAACCCAAGGAGGAGGGCTCAAACAAGTCGTAATTTGTAGCAACAACAAAATTGCAGGGTTTCGTCACTTCACCTCCCAACCCTCACACCTCAACCTCGCCGCAAGGAAAACAGCTGCCTGCCTGGCTCTCCCACATCTGCATGCTGTCTTAAACATCCCATTGGGGCAGCCAGCCTGGGAAGCACAGCTTGTGGGGTGGAACACTGCTGTTTGGGGCTGTGCATTGTCAGAGCAATCACTGCGGGGTGGGGACAAGACAGGGACGCGGTGTTCAACACTGAATCTGTTTGGAGGGTAGAAAACTGCTCCTGTGCAACCTCTCTTCTGCAGCAGTCAGGCTGCAGGGTGTTGCATGCATGGAGCTGCAGGTCTGGCTGTGGGTGCCCTGACATCACTGTGCTGTGCAGCTGCAGCTGTTGCTGCATCAGAGGTGACTGCAGATTGACAAGATCGGGTGACAGCACGGCTGTAGGCACCTGCATGGGCTGCGTGAATAATCCTCTGTGCTGAACCCACGCCAAACTCATCCCCAGGACTTATCTTTACTAAACTGAGTATTTATTCATGTGGTTGTTTTATGTAAACTGCAAAGAGCTTCATTAAATGGAAACCTTCCCTCACGAGCTTCATTATTAAGCTGGAACGGCACTTGGAACACGTTGAGCAAAACCCCTGAGCTTTGGTGTTACCTGGGGAAGGAATGCTCAGTGCTGGCAGCCCGGGGCTGAGCCCACCTTTCCCCCTCATTCAGGAGCATGCTCAGCTCTGGGATGAGGTGCTGCAATGGGCACTGCATGCAGGAGGGTGCTGGGAGAAGCCCCCACAGAACAAAGTGGGGACCTGGGACCTGCTCTGTCCTGGCAGACCAGGACGGGGCAGTGGTGAGGCTGACCTGGGACATGGAGCTATGGAAGGGGATGAGGTTTTGCAGCTAAAACTCCCCGTCACTGGCATGCTGGTCAGGTAAATCACAGTGTGTCCCTGTTCTCATTTGGATTATGAATGCTCGTGGCAGACTTGGCAGCAGAAGGCACACACGTGTGGTTATGGAGCTGTTTCGCCAATAGGAACCATTGCAGATGAGTTGTTTCTGTTTCCTTCAACACAGCACACGTGATGAAGCACTGTGATCTTTGGGGAACAGGCTGAGAGAGCTGAGAGGGACAGGGTGCACTGTCAGGGCCCAATGCACACTGAGCCAGTCGCAGTGCTCACCCCCGTGCCCCACTGGGAGCCAGGCATCACCTCTGCTGTGTTCAGTGCCTCTCAGCCCCTGCACACATCTCCAGCTGAAGGACTTGAGAGCTGATAGAGCTTTTTTAAAGTGGGGATTATGTAAATGCACATTATGGCTCTTTCATAAACAAGGATTATTTGTCGAATACTTTCGAGTGCTTCCTTCGCAGCGATTAAGGTCTGTTGTATAAATAGGAATTTAGGGACTGCTTAGTTTAAGTTTCATCAATTCAATGAGAGATGACAACAGCACTTTTTGCACTCATCTTGGCCTCCTGAGAACATCTTTGGGCCAGTTTTCAGATAATTAGAGAAACATTTACACCTAATGCCCATCGCAGGCAGCATACCTTGCACATCCATATTGACCATTCTCCTTCCTTGCTAGTTTTGTGATTAAATCTGTTGTTTCAGCTGCTAGCTTGTTGGCTATCGCTCTCTAAATTAAGAATTCTGAAAGTGTGGACAAGCAAAGCAAAATGAGTATTTTGCCCTCAAATGCCAAAAGACAAAGCAGTCCAACAAGCTGTACCACGTATTATCCATGCTGCAGTCAGGCACTGCAGTGCTGCCAGAGTCACACAGAGAATGAATCACATCGAACGTCGCCCATGGGGTTGTTCATTCCTGGAACTGGCCAATATTCCTGGTGGGGCTCAGTGAGGAAGTGAGATTTTGCTAGAAAACGTGGGTGCCCTCCTATTGGGATTAGGCCACAGCTCAGCCCCCCCCTTGCTGAGTGCTTTGGGTCACTGCTCCTTTGGGTCATCGCTCCCTTCAGCTGTATTACAAGAGCAACGTTGCCACCCAGCTCTCAGCTCTGCAGCTGAAGATACAGAGCATTAAATGGGCATTTCTCATCTTCTTTCATTTGTTGTTGTTTCCAGTCTCCCAATTAAACTTCTACTAGGCTAAGCAAGCCCAGAGCACAATCCATGCCTGATACCTTGCTTTGAAAAGATCATTTGCTCTAGTATTAACCTATATTACTTTCTGACTCAATTGTGATGGGGATCAAGTTATCACATCATGTGTTTTCTCCTTCATTGAATTCTGAAACACATAAACAGGAGTTTGAAAGGAGATCTCATCCTCAGCCTTTGGAAATGATTAATTTCTACTAATGATTTACTGACTTACACACAGCTTATTTTGCATAAAGTTAGAGCTGGGCACATTTATTCATTATGATTCCCTTAAAAATGGATATAAATATCAAGAGCAATTGGCTACCAAAAATTTGAATATTACGGCACTGCATCATGGGGAGCTGACATGAATACGAGGCGGGTGAGAAAAAAATACACAGAAAATGCTTATCCAAGTGTGATACTTTACAGCATGTCACTGAATCATCAGAAAGGGTTACATTCATTACAGACGTATACAGCGTTTGCAAAGGATTCCTTGGGAAGGAAAAAAAAATAGAAAGAAAATAAAAGCGCATTATTTTCCAAATGAAATGTGCTCTGTGATCTATGGAATCCATTTCTCCATGAAGTCCAAAGCCCAACCTCTTTGCAAAGCTGGAACATCTGCACCCTGGGATGGTTCAATGCTGGTAAAGAGGGAACGAATGGGACGGAGGGGTCTGCGTGGGGCAGTGCACCTCGGGGGCAGGTGCAGCCAAACAGTGCTACAGATAGCAAAGGGCTGCACACCTTGGAAGGAAAAGCCTTTGGGAGGTGGTGTCCGTATCCACCAGGAGAGCAGGAGGGCACCAGTGCGCGGCCATTGACATGTTGCACTCGTCCCTGTATTGATCCGCTGCCTCGGCGGCCGCCCGAGCCCTTGGCAAAGGTCACTGTCTCTGTTCCCGTGTTACAAATGGGAGCACGGAGGCGAAGAGATTAATTTTCAGAAGTGATTAATGTTCCCGGTGCCCACCCTCATTCACGTTGGGCCTCAAGCCCCAGTGAAGTCTGGAGCTGGGTTAATTAAGGTGTCCCCTGCCCCTCTCCCAGCCCCGCCAGACACAGCCGTCGCTCACTGTCATTGCCTTTTCCCACAAACTCCTCCGCCCTTCATCCCGTGCCAGCCCTCAAACCGGCTCAGGGACTCCCCCAGGGCTGCTTTCTCTCCTCCCCAGCTCCACATGTCCCATGATGCTCAAACACTCTCGACCTCTCTGGGCTTTGTCCAGTGCTTCAGGCGAAGCTCCCACCTCCCCATGGTTCAGGACAGCTGCTGTCCTTTGCCTCTGCTTCACCATGGACAAGGCATTGTTAAACAACAGTCAGACGAGGCAGCTGCAGGGGAAGTTTCTCACAGCACCGAGTAACTGTTACAGAATCAAACTGCACTTTGTTCGAGTGCAGCATCACAACAAGAACGCTTTCTGACAGAGCAAGAGCAACGAAGCGTATCTCTAGAACAAGGAGCCCCCTTCCAACCCTGGGAGCTGCAAAAAGGGGTCGGGAAATGGGGTGTACTGTAAACAGACAGATGTGCGCTGCGATAGCTAATGTCTGCCAGTGCTGAACACGGTAACTCGCAGCTCTTGGTGCCCCTGCAGCCATACAGCTCCATACAGAGCATAACACACTGCATGCACAGGACTGTGCTGTGCTTTATTGGGCTGTACGGTACCAAACATGACACCATGCGATCCTGCACTGCAGCACACCGTGCTATATAGTACCATACCACACCGGACGGTACCATACCGTGCCACACAGCGCCGTACGGTACCGTACTGTGCCATACACCGCTGCACCGTCCCGCCCACGTGCTTTCCTCCCGCCACCGCCCCGGCCCGCGCCCGGCCCACGTGGCCGCCCGCCGCCCGGCATGAATGAAGCGCCCTCCACCAATCAGCGCCCGCCTCGCCGCCGGCCGCACGCGGACCTCCCCGCCGAGCGCGTCCCCGGCCAATCCCGCGGCGGCGGCCGTTCGCTCGCAGCCAATAGGAAGGGCGAGCGCTGGGCGGCGCCCCGTGCCGGCGGCGACCAATGGCGGAGCGGCGCGGGCCGGCGGTGGCGGCGGGCGGGCCAATGGGGCGCGGGGGCGTGGCCGGAGCGCGGCGGCGCGGCAGCCGGGCGCGGGGCTCTAAAGCGCGGCGCGGCACCGCGTCCCGCAGACGGCCATGGCCGCCGCCGCGCAGTACCTCCCGCGCTCTGCCGCGCTGCTGCACCCCGACGGCGACCGCCTGCACCAGGGCACCACGTACCGCGAGGTGCAGAAGATGATGCACCACGAGTACCTGCAGGGCCTGGCCCCCGCCGCCGCCGGGCACGCCGTCGGGCTGGCGCACCACCAGTGGCTGCCCAGCGCCGGCACGGACTGGGGTAGCGGCGGTGGAGGAGGAGGCGGCGCGCACCTCCCGCCGGCGGCCGAGCACGGCAAGGGCGGACCGGGCGGACCCCGCGAGGAGCTGCCTCCCGCAGCCGCCTTCCACCCGCGGCCGCACCTGGTGCCGCAGGCGGGCGGCTGGGCGCAGGGCGCGGGGCCGCCCCCCCACCTGCCCCCCATGTCGCCGCCGTCGGGGCAGCCGCTGCTTTACGGGCAGCCCTACGGCGGCCTCAACGGGATGCTGGGCCCGCCCGGCCCCGCGCTGCACCACGGGCACGGGCTGCGCGACCCGCTGGGCGCCGAGGAGGCGGCGGGCCACGAGCTGGCGGCCTCCCCCCCGCCGCCGCTGGGGCCGCCCGAGCCGTCGGACGAGGACGCGCCGAGCTCCGACGACCTGGAGCAGTTCGCCAAGCAGTTCAAGCAGCGGCGGATCAAGCTGGGCTTCACGCAGGCCGACGTCGGGCTGGCGCTCGGCACCCTCTACGGGAACGTCTTCTCGCAGACCACCATCTGCCGCTTCGAGGCGCTGCAGCTGAGCTTCAAGAACATGTGCAAGCTGAAGCCGCTGCTCAACAAGTGGCTGGAGGAGACGGACTCCAGCACGGGCAGCCCCACCAACCTGGACAAGATCGCGGCGCAGGGCAGGAAGCGCAAGAAGCGCACCTCCATCGAGGTGGGCGTCAAGGGCGCCCTGGAGAACCACTTCCTCAAGTGCCCCAAGCCCTCGGCGCACGAGATCACCTCCCTGGCGGACTCCCTGCAGCTGGAGAAGGAGGTGGTGCGGGTCTGGTTCTGCAACCGGCGGCAGAAGGAGAAGCGAATGACGCCGGCCGGGCTCCCGCACCCGCCCATGGAGGACGTTTACGCACAGGCGGACACTTCGCCGCTGCACCACGCGCTGCCCGGTGCCGTGCCGTGACCGCCGGCCCCGCCGCTGGGCCCCGACGGCGGCGGCGGAGCGGGTGCGGGCTGCGGGACGCGCCCCGGTTCCTTCCTTCCTTCCTCGGACTGGCCCGGCCCGGCCGCCCGCCCCAGCCCTATTTATTCGGGCGCCGGAGCCGCTCGCGGCCGCAGCAGAAGTAGCCAAAGGTTTGCGATCTCTAATTTATTCCCTCCCGCGGGGCCCCCGGCTCCGGCCCGGCCGCAGGACGCGGCGTTGCCCGCCCCGGCCCCTTTCTATTTATTTTCTAACCGTGCGCGGAGCTCTCTCCCTCCCGTTGGTAGGTTCGGTTCGGTTCACCCCCTCCTCTCCTCCTCCTCCCCCCCCTTCACCTTTCCCCTTTGGTTTCGGTTTTTTTTTTGTTGTTTTTGTTTTTTTGTTTTGTTTGTATCTTTATTGCAAAACCAATGTAGACTGCGAGGGTACGTTTCTATTTATGTTATAGTAAATATTTTATTACTTACATAAACCATTTACCCAGGAACCCGTCTCGTGTCGTCTTTCGGGAGCGGGGCGGCCCCGGGCCGGGACCGGGGACGGTGGTACCCCGATGCCCCCTCCCCCCCTTCCCGGTGTGCTCCCCGCGGCCGCTCGGTCCCACCCCGCGCTCCGTTCCCCCCGGAGGAGCCGGGAGCTCGTTATGTAGCACCGTACTTCTGTTTTAGAAAACAGAACTTCGCTTCTCGCCGGAATAACCGACGTCCGCGGGCAGAGCTCAAGACGCCGCATTTTTTCTTTTCTTTTTAATTTTTCCTATTTTATTGGCTCAGAGGTGTTGTGCCGTCCGAAGTTCTCACGGCTTCGTGCCCCGGTGGGGTCGCGGTTGCCCCAGGAAAGGCTGCAAACTGTTTTTTCTCCGCTCTGTGTACGAGGAGCGTCTCCTAACGCGCTTCTCTTTCAGCTCGGTGGGGACTGCGGCCGCCGCTGCGCGTCCTCGGGGTCCTGCGGTGTTTTGTGCGGGGGGGACTGTGCCGTGTGCGCCTGAACCGCGCAGCTGTGCTGCTCGGATGCGCGGTTGAGAGCTGGGAGTAAAGTGCCCGATTTCCTTCTCATTTGGCAGAGAACTTCCCGTGGTCTCGGCATGCAGCATGGCACTGGCTGCTGTCCCTGCTGGATTCCTGGCACCGGCTCTGTCCCGCGACCCAGCGGCTTCAGATGGGATTTTCTAGGGATAGCCCTGCGGGTAAATTGGGGTATATGTAGTTTATTTTTGGTTTTTTTTACATGTAAAATGTAACTTATGCTCAGAAACTCGCTCATGAGAACTCTTGCACTTCTGGCAGCTTGATTTTTGTCACCTTTGGGGTGTGTATGCGTGCAGTGCTTCCCAAAGCACTGACACGTTGGCAATAATCACGTTATAAATTTCCACCCTCCCAACATCTCCGTGTAGGTGCTCTGCGTTAGGAAGCATAGAAACATCACGCTGTTGCTCATCCCCAATTCCAGCAAGTAGTCTTTTGGGTCTTTAAAACAAAGGTTTTGCTGTGGGATGGGGCAGCTCCTGCTGGGAGTGCTGCAGTGTGGGGCAGTGCTGCTTTCCCCCAAATGGAGAGCATGCAGGGGGGTCACATGTGGGGCTGTGTGTTGTCAGGTGTGATAAGAGCTGAGGTTCCTTCTCTTGCGGGCGTGACTTGATCTAAAAGCACAGCACCGTGGGGCAGTGAGGCCCTGAAGTCTCCAAGTTTTGCTGTGTTTGCTGGCTGCGCTCTGCAGTTCAGGAATTAGGGAATAAGTGGTGGTGGTTTGGATCGTACGTTCTGCTTTATAAAAAAAAAATGTGGAGAGCGTGAATGCATTCTTGGAGTCAGAAGTTTGAGTCGGTGTGTCGTGGAGGACTTTAAATCTGTTAGCGGCTCTGCACTCTGTTCCTTTGTGCATCACACACACACAAACCATTGTGTGCTCTGCTGCCTTCCTCAGCGCTCTCCGTGTGCGGGAGAAGGAGAAAACAAAGGGGGAAATGAGCCGACAACGGCGGAGGTTTTCACTTCTTTAAGAAGCAACTCCTGTTTGCGCTGAGCGCTTAACTGCGCTGCTTTCCCATACCGGGAGCGACCGCAGCATCTCCTGCCCTCCGAGGCAGCGCGGCTGGCCAGCAGCCCTGGTGCTGGGGAGAGAGGAGCATCGCTCACATCGCGTTGCTGTAACGGCTGAGATGTCCTCTGAGCCCCGGGTTGTGCGGTGTCAGCTCGGATCAGGCGCCGGCAGCGCTGCTGTGTGAGCTGCACGAGCCCTCCCGTGCTGCCGAGCAGCAGAAAGAAACCCCTCTCGGTGCATCTGAATCCTGCGGTGCTCAGCTGTGCTGCAAAGCAGTGCCCCCGAGGGTGGCCCCGCTGGGGTCTTGTCTTCTTGGTCAGGGATTAAACAGCGATCGCTGCGGGGACGGTTGCTTTATTTTTTGTTGGTTTGTTTGCTGTACTTCTTTCGTGTGTTTGTTTGTCTCGAGCGGGAGCTGCTGCGGTTTGTAGCAGGAGCACGGCACAGGAAGGCAGGACGGTGGTGCTGGCACATGAAGGAGGAGCAGAGGTAGAAGCTCTGAGCCAACAGATGCAGCAGAACTTTCAGTGGATGAGGTGCAGATATGGGAACGGAGCTGCTCAGCTCCTGTCCCCTCCCTGTGCCCTGGTCCTGCTGGCACGGAGCTCTGTGTGCACAGGGCAGGGCCGAGCTGTCCACGCACTGCTCTGTTTTATGCTGGCTGTTGGCAATGGGAGGAATATTCAGCAAGCCGTCATTTGTTTGGCTTTTTTCTTCCAAATTATTTTTATTTTTTAAAAGGTGAAGACAGAGAGGTGCTGCTCAGCTTTCCCTGTGCTCGGGACAAGGCTGTGTGGGGCCAAAATCCAACTTCCTTCTGAGATTTCTTACCTTAGGACGTGACCAGAGCCTCTGCAGCAGTGCACCCATCCAGGCACGGAGCTGCTGACATCGTGTCCCTTCCTGCTTCCAGCGGAGCCCGATCTCCTGCTCTCCCTGGTCCCTGTGCCCGCTGCACCCGCAGCCCCTCACTGCCAAATGCAGCAGCAGAAACTCATCGATTTGCATGCAAACTGGGAGCATTGCTGTTAGATCCCAGCCCTGCTCGCTGCCTCTCACCGCGAGGAGATTCAGCACCGTCCGGTTGAGCAGATATTTTAATTCAGTGCTAACGAGGCTGTTGTTTGCATGCGTTTCAATTCAGTGCCAGCGCTGCTGTTGTTTGGCTGGAGCTGTTCAGCATCACCTGTTTTACATGTGTATGTAGGTGGGAAATGCAGAGCTCGTTAAGTCCTCCGTGCAAACCCCGCAGAGCTCAGCATCGCTCCCACTGCAGCGATGCACACAGTGGGCATCTGCCTTTGGGGTCCGTGGGAACTCACCCACAAAAGTTTCCCCCCCTTTGGATTGGGACTAACGAGTTCTGGTGTCTCCTGGCAGTGGGGGCTGTGAAGGTGGAGGTCTGATGGCACAGAGCTCGTGGGTATCTCCCACTGCTCAGTGTCGTGATGCTGCTCTTGGTCAGGCTGAGCGTCGCTTGTCACTGTGCAGGGAAAAGCTGTTAGCACACCATGCCCTGGCAGCACCTTCTGTAGAAGGGAGTGCTGTCTGGGCCAAACTTTCAAGCTCTTTTTATTAATTTTCCTCTCTGCTGCTCTTTTTGGAGCACATCAGTCCGTTCCTGATCACCTTCTGCTTCTGTCCCCTGGGTCTCTTTGCTTTTTATTCCCCTTGAGGCCCAAGAGGACAGCAGTCAGTGCTCATGAGGAGCAACATCTTTCTGCAGTGTTTCCAATCAAGCTGCTGGGGGCTGAAGTTCTGCAGCCCAGTCCCTCCTTTGTTTCTTTGCGTATTTCTTAGTGTGGAAATTCATCCAGTGGTTTTTCCTCACCTTGAGCCCAGTCTGTCGTACCTTTGTACCTCTGAGCTTTGAGATGACGCTGAGCTGTAAAACCTGCAGCTGGCCAAAACTCTGGGAGGTCAGAGTTCTCATTCCCACGTTTGCAGTGTTGGTTTCACAGAGTCAGGCCGCTGCATCAGCTGTCTTTAATTGCATATAGGTCTCATTTTAAAATGGAGAAGCTTTTCGCAGTTAATTTTAGGGCACACTGAGGTAGGGAGAGGTGTTGGCTTTTCAGATGGAGAACCACCGTACCGAGGGCAGTGATACCACGGTGACAGCAGCACTTTCCTCCAGACCACGCTGGAGCTTCAGGACTTTACTCCCAGTTCTCCTGCTCGCTTCCCCACGAGTGACAAGAAACTCTTTTTTCTGGTGATACTATACGGTGTCACAGATGTTAAGTTGCAAAGGCGAGCTCTCTCCAGCATGCAGAGGGCCCGAGTTGCTGCAGAACTGGGGAACCGCTGGGGTGATGCATTCCCGTGGGGTGGGGGATTTCTGCTTTGTCTTTCTTTAAACATAATCACGGAGCAGAGCCGGAGTTACCTGCATGCTGCTGCGTCGAGGAGTCCTGCTGCCCTCCCATCTCCTGCAGCCACTGCAGGCGGCTGCAGCACGGGGTCCCCGCGGTCCCCTGTGTGGAGCACAGGTAGGTGGGAGAGCTGTGTTCTCGTTCATGGGCACTGCAGCACGGAGGGGCTTTGCTCCTGACAGAAGGACTCTTAGCTCTTTGTTTTCCTGACGTGATTTCATTGACTCTCAGCAACAGCGCGATTTACTTTTCCAATGAGAATGTCGAACAACTTTGCTCGTAACTTGGTGAGCTGAAGAAATGAATTTCCCCGTTCTGGAAGCATCCCATCGTTGGCTCTCACTCCATTGCTCCTTCAGGTTACGGCTGCACAGTGCCGTGCTCTGTTCCACCCAGCATCTCCTCACCAGGTCTGTCAGCTGTGCCCTAGAAATTCACCACAGACACGCAGCCTGAAACCCTTCTCAAAATCCCCCAAGTTGTTTTTGGTGATCCCGTGCTGCGTTACAATCTCAACTGCTTCTTTCCAGTGCAGATAGCAGATCCCAAGTGCTCAGTTCCCCTCTGCAGGTCACCTCTGGGTGCTGTGTTTGGGTGCTGGGGTGCAGCGTGGGGCTGTATCTGGGTCCATGGGGGAATGCAGCCTGTCCCAGTGTCCCCAGCCCCCAGCTGCTGCCAGGGATGGGCACAGGGCAGCAGCACTGAGAGGGAGAGGATGGGATCGATACCGGGAGTGTTTGATATTCCGCTTAGCGGAACGCTTGTTATGTCTTTAATTACTATTTCTAAAAGCAGCCCAGGATGGAAAGCAAAAGCCAGAAATAAATAGCAAGGGGTGATCAATTGGGCATGAAACCCTTGTTATTGATCACCTTTAACCTCTGCTTAAACTAATGACAGAGCTACCATTTAGCTGTCCCCAGGCACAAAGCACATCAATTGCACAAGTGCCACATAAATCACGATGGGATGCTGCGGTGGGGGAGGATGGGGGTCCCCTCGGGGCAGCTGCAGCAGCCTCCCTCCTTGCTGCTCCACCAGCAGACCCCCATCCCCTGCTCAGGGTATGGCTGCATGGCAGTTCTGGCAGCCATGGCAGTCCCTGTCTGCCTCTTTCCCCATTGAGTTACAGCGTGATTTATGTGGTTAGAGATCCTCTTGATGCTCCTGACCCTCCGGGGTAGCAAGGCTGGGGATGGTTGTGGGGTATGATGAGTTTGCAAGAGGAAAGGCAGAGGGGATCCAGGCACAACAAAGATCTCTGAGCGAGCGTTGTTGGGAGTGTTAGGGCTGTGTGTCATCAGCTGTGCTGGAATTGCTCTGTCTGTTATGGGTTGGGGGGAAAGGAAGTCACGATATGCAATTGGCAGCAGGTTAAAGTCAGCACAGCCTTCCCAGATAACAGCAATAATATTCATTAACATTCGATCTACAAATTATCCCTTGGAGCCCCAGCCTGGAGCTGTGCCAGATCCCGGCACAGAGCTGCCTGTTGGCTTTCAGGGCTGTGCCCAACACATGGCACTGCAGGACCGTGGCTGCCCCTCCTGCTGTGCTTGGGGAGTATTCCCATTTCCTTAGAGCAGGGCTGGCTGGTGCTCTATAAAACCAGCTCCCTGGATTAGAAGGTGATGTTCTCTATTTTCAATTGTGGTGATTCTGGAAACCATTCAGAGGGGTGGAAGGGTCCCTCTGAGCCGTGTGTCACTGTGCACATCTCTGGGAGTTGTTCCTGACCCCAAGAGGACAAGGGGAAGCTCCCCTGCCTGTGGTGCAGCACAATGAGGGCACATCCCTGCAGGACTCCCTCAGGAGCTCTGCTGAATCCCAGCTTTGCCCTCACAGTGACGTTTTGAAGGCTTCTCCTGAAACCTTAAATGGTCATTTGGGTGTCCTCATCCATCAGCTACTGGAAGCTCTATCGATAATGCAATCATTTCCCCTTTGGTCCCTCTGTTTCCCTTTTCCTCTGCTGCAGATGCTGCAATTTGTCACTGCTGTCCCCCTGAAATGCTGGAGGTTGTGAGGGAACGCCGTGGCACAGAGAGAGCTCCTGCAACCCCAGCAGTGGGAGAGTGGCAGGGGATGGCTGTGAGCCACCCCGAGACCTGTGCTGGCCAGGTGGGGTGACAGGGACACTGCTGGGCCGTGCTGGCTGGGATGGCTCCTGGGTGGGATGCTCAGAGTGCTCTGCATCACCCAAATGCCTGCTCAGTGCTGTCTGCACGTCCCAGTCTGGCTTTGGGCTGCCTCACACCGTGTGGGACAGCACCATGGAGCGTGTCGTCCTCTCACTGGGACACCCGTGCAGGACTGGAGGCTGCAGACCCCTCCTCAGGTCGTGCTTTCCCTTCTGCTTCCTCCCATCCTTGGGGCCGATAGGGGCACTGCTTTGGTCCCCCATCCGCGGGGACACACAGCCCTGCCCGCGGCTCTCTCCGTATCCCCGGAGCGCTGCTGCTCCTTTTATGGCCCGGGAAGGAATAAACCATAGCCGTAATTAGCGTTAAGCCGCTAATTAGCTTTCACTCTCCAGGGGCTTTTGCGAGGGCTTTGCCCGCGGTCCCCGCACAGTGAGAGGAGCAGAGGGAGAGCGATGCAGCCTTCCCTTCCCCGCATCGCTCGGACGGCGCTGCCGGGGATTTGCACGAGGATTTGCACGGGGATTTGCACGGCCGTAGCGGTTCCTCCCTCCTTTCATTCAGCCGCGGAATCCGGGCTCCACACAGAGCTCATTCAGCCCCGCTCCTCGCAGATGTCCCCGAGCAATGCCATGAATTGTTGCTCTATAGTCACTACGCTGTTTGGGAAAACATTTCGGATAACTGTCCTACGCATCGGGGCGATTGAATTAATGGCATTTGAATGGTCAAAAAAGATAGTGTGAATTGGGAACAATGCTGTCCCTGTGAGGGGTGGCAGGAGAATTCCAGCTGGCATTTTCCTTGTGAAGGAGAGAGCCCGGGGTGCTGGCGGCCACGCTGCCTCGGATGGGGCTGGAGGAGCACACAGCTGCCAGCATCTCCCTGCTCAACTTCCCCAGTGCCAGGAAGGAGCACGCTGCAGCTGCGCTGTCCCTCTGCTTTGGGGACACATCGGTGGCGGTCCAGGTGAGCACTGCCGGTCCCCACCTCTGCCCATGGGTGCCTATGGGGGTGGGAGAAAGCTCTGTGCTATTTCCAGGTGCACCGCTGTGCCTCACTGTGCAGGACGACGCCAGCAGCCACCGTCCCAGCAAGAGGTGTCCATCCCTGAGCACCCTGCTGCCACTCGGGGTGTCTGAGCAGTGGTGGCACCACTTTGGGGACAGCAGTTGGCACCCAGGGGAGCTGTGCTGCATCAGGGCTTGGAGGAGCACAGCGGTCCCGGCCATACATCACCGGGAGGAACGCGTGCTTGGGTAACGCATTAGAATAATACATTATTAGAGCCCTGTTGCCATGGTGATGTATTAGGGCAATATATCATTAGGTACCTTCCATTGATGATGTATTGCTTCCAACATGGCGCCTGCCAGCACCGGCAAGGGCCACGGGGGAAGTCTGAGCTTTTAGCAGAAACTCCATCCCTTCCTAAAGGAGAAAATCCCCATGCAGTGCCTTCATTTGGGGACGTGGGCACCCCCTTCCCCAGACCCTGTATTGAGAGTCTCGTGCTGTTCCTTGGCTCCTTTGCCACATGAGCACTGATGAGTGATCAGCATGAAGAGCTGTGCGGGTGCTGCACTGATGCTCTTCCTCTCAGCTTGCAGAGCCTGACCCCAACCTGGCACAGACCAGAGACTGGAACCTGGAGCTTTGGGTTCATGGGGCTCCTGCCAGATGGGTCCTCGGACACCCCCATTTCCACAGGGCTGCACTGTGCTCAGCTCAGCAGGTGGAGTAAATTGCTTCTGATGAAGGTTTCACGGAGCAGAGCGGGAAAGCAGGTTGCTTTCTAGCTGCAGAGTATGCAGCATGCATCAGCTATAGTTTGATTTTAATTAGCGGGGAAGAAAGTGGCCGAGTTAATAAAGTATGCACCTCCTTTTGCAGAGCTGCTAGCACTGACTGCATGAAAAATGCAACCAAAGGGGAAAGACAAGCACAAGGTGAGCAAAAGCTGAGCACGCCTGGGCAGCCGTGGTGAAAGCAGCATCAGGTGAGATGTCCCGTGGTGTTCTGCTCAGTGCACACACACACGGATTGTCGTTTGCACAAGCAGAAATGCTGCTTGTCCTGCATCCCAGCTCCCCGTGCTTTGGAGGGACCCAGAATCTGCTCCTTCCCTCGCCGGGGCCAGCTGTGATGGGGCTGATCCCACATCTTGCTGGGGCTGGGGCAGCAGGGCTCCCGGGCTCTGTGCCTGCTCTCTGGGCTCGTCCTCAGAGCACTTGAGAGCCAGCTGCCCCCACATTGCCCCGTAGATGCACACTTCCTTCCCTTGAACTCTCCGTGGGAGCACAGCCCGCCCACTGGGGGCAGAGGGGGCAAGAATAAGAGGTTGTTTGTGCAGGCTTCAGGCACGATAAGTAATGTTCCCCTGGAGCTGCCCTGCTGCTGCTGGTTCCCGTTCATAATAATGACATGTGAGACAGTTTAGGAGAGCAAGTCTGCGTCTGCCCTTGATGCCAATGCTTTTAAGGGTTCAGTGTGCTGCCCTATTCCCAGGCACCATCTGCAACACTCTAAGCCAGGGCTGCTTTTAGCTTCTCAATCAATTGCATTCAATTAAGTGATAACGTGAGCTTTGGGTTGGAGAGTGATTACTTCTCCCTTAATCAGCAAATCCTGCCCGGGTGGGGCAGGGAGGTGTGCACCCAGCACGGTGTGGGTTTGGTGCAGATGTGCTCCGGCTGGGAGAGCCCTGGCCTGCAGCCTGGTGTCTGCTGGGACAACGGGGCATCCCGAGGACATCCTGAGCCCGACCCTGGGGCTGAGGATGGACCCTTTGCCTTTGGGATGTTCCCCAACAGCAGCAGTGCTATGCCCAGCTGGGGATGCTCAGCACCGCCTGCAGAGATGGCTCTGCTCTGGGAGGCAGGGATGGGTTTATTTAAAGCACTCTCTTTTTTCCCCTGTCCCTTGTGGTGTGTTTCAGTGGGAGATGCTGCCAGCAGCCACCCCGACACATCTGGGCACAACGTGTTAGAGGGGCTGCGGGCAGCCTGGGTGAGCAGAGCCGGCTCTGCAGCCGCGGGATGCGCGGTGCTGCGAGGGATCTCAGCCATCAATAAACATCAGTGTCAAAAAGGACAGGAAAAGGTTATTTATCACAAAGCAGGCCAGGGAGCAGGAATGCAGCAGGGGTGACGTGGGCTCTGGCCACCCCGCTGGGGCTGTGTCCGGTGGCAGCTCAGGGTCAGAGCCGCCAGCCCAGCACTCTGCATCCCCATGACTTGCCCGGGGCTGGGCTGTGTGCTGTGCCACCAGCCAGGACAGCAGCCCAATATTTCTCTTGCTTCCTCCGGTGTAATCGGGGTGCTGGAGGAGGGGCAGACTCCTTGGAGCAAACCAGTCCAGGGGGAACTGAGATTTCAAAGTAAGAGCTGCGGCCCCACAGCACTCTGCATGGCTCTGGGAACTGTTGCTTCTGAGGCCAGAAAGCTGCAGGAATGGGGTGTTGGTGTGTGCACGTGGATGTGCATGCATGTAATGCGATGGAGGCTTGAGAGAAGGGGGTTCTGCAACGCAGGGGATGGGCACTGAGTGCTGGTGGCACTCCTGGTGTGGACCCCACCAGAGCACATCCTGCACTGAGGACTCAGGGATGCTGTGAGCACACCTCTGCTATGGCAGGGAGGTTCTGCAGCCTCCCCCCATCGCCCCACATCACCTTCCCCTGATTAGAGCCTCGGAACAAACCTGCTAATGCCTTTCCCAAGCTCTCGCCCCCACACTTTTGCCTTATAAATCACTGTAATTAAAGTGTTTGGAAAATGCTCCGGGAGCCCAGACAAGCATCCCCACATGCTCCACACCCAGCTCAGCAAGCCTGACTTCCTGCTGCTCCTGCCCCAGGCTGCATCCCTTCCCTTCCCTCCCAATGCCCGGTAGCACAGAGAGGGGACCGTTCCCAGTCTGCTCCTGCACAGCGTTCTGGGATGAGTAGGGCACGGTCACAGCTTCCTCATCAGCAGCACCACGCAGGCACCACTCCCAGCCCATCCTGAACCAACATGCAAGGAGCTGTGCTTCTGTCTCACACAGGAGGGTCTCTGGGGGCTGCAGGAGGAGTGCTGCTGCTCAGTATCCATGGGACGTGAATGTTTCACACCCCCAGAGTGCAGATCAAAGCAACTGTGCGAGAGGAAGAGGCAAAGGGAAGGAATAGGGCAGAGAGCCACGGGGGGCACTCAGCCGTGGGAAACCTGTGGGGCAGTTTGCTGACCCCAACTGGTGCTCCTGACCCCAGGGCGGACCGTGGTGTCCTGGGGGCTGTTCACTTGCTGAGCCCACCTGCAGCGCTGGGGTCTGGGCACTGGCCACACGGAGTCTGTTTGTAACAAGCTGTTAAAGTCTCCCTGTTCTCATGTCCATTCCTCTTGCCTTTTTGGAGCAGCAATAGCTGCAGCTCCTGCTCTCACTCCCCATGCACCTGTTGCTTGTGGCTGTGCCCCGCAGCCCCTTGGCTCCCCACGGGTGCTCTTATCCCCACAGCTCCAGGTCCCTGCCCGCAAGCACACCCCTGGATGTGCTCACCTGGCACTGCTGTGCCCATGCCAGGGAGCTCTGAGTCACCTGGACTTTCCTGTTCTGTTCCCAAGGGCCCCGCTGCCAGCACTGCCAGCCGGCACCAGGATGCTGCGGGCCCCCACGACACCCAGCTCTGCCTCTTGCTGCTGCTCTCCCTTCCATAACAGGAAGGTTCAGCAGCCTTGCTCGCCGTGCAGGCAGAGCAGCCCCTGCTTGTGCTCTGTGTGTGTTTTTCACCTTTTAATGAAAGCAACCCAACCGCCTGAAGTTGCCTCCCCGACTCTTCTCCAGGGCTACTGTTGCCAAGAAATGATTGACGCGTGGAATGGAGCAGTGGGTGCAGAGGAATTTGGCAGCAGCCCAGTCCCGAGATGCACAAAGGACACTGCTGATCCCTCTCAGGTTTTTGGAGCACCCTGGGAACAGGCAGTCCTGTGCTCTGCCTGTGGTAGGGTCTCACCCTGGGGATGGGGCAGGTGGATGTGTTTGGGTAGCAGGGGGTCTGCAGGGACTGAAGCACAGGCTGAGGACATCCAGCTTCCACCAGTGCCTTTCTGGGCTTTTTGTTCACCATTGCTTTGCAATGCAGGAAATCTTGAGCATGACTGCAAACAGCAGATACCTGCACGTTCTGGTGTATGTGTGTGTGTGACGCTGCACCCCAGGGGTTGTTGTCTTGGGTTGCGTGGAGAGAACCCCTCCGTGGGAAGCACAGATCAGAGCTGCATAGAGCCAGCACCCATCCCTGCACTCCTGACACCCACATGAGCTCAGAGGGGCACCAGTGGCAGAGCAACTTCCTGGGCAGCAGGCTGATGAGCTTCTGGTGCACGCACTGCATGCATTGCTCATCCCTAGGAGCTCCCCATCTCCCACAGATGGAAAGGGCAATTTGTGAGGCTTATCAAAATATCATCGTGAAAGGGTAACGTAGGGACCTGAGCAGAAAACATCCTTTCCATCAACCAGAGACTTCTGAGTCGTGTTTCCTCTTCCTTGTGCCTCCTTCCCATGGGAGTCCAACAGCCATTTATTACCGTGTGCAGGAAAATAAAGCCCCAGCTCTTGGAGGATGTGTTGGTTTCTCGCAGGAGCACAATGCGCTGCATCTGACGGCGGTGCTGACGCAGGACAAGGCAGCGTGCCTGCTGCTGGATGCCTGGTGCATTCCTTCAAATAATGCCAAATGAGCAGCATTATCCCCAGAGCAGCGCAGCCTGAACCTTGTTTGTGTGGCCATGGCAAGTGTGGGCTGGAATACAGCTCGGGCCATTATCATGTAATGAACACAACAATTACTCTGTAAGGGGGAGAAAGGGTTAGGGCCAGATAGAGCCTTAAGAATAAAGGCTTGTTTGGGGGAATTATTCACTGCGTCCCTGCTGTAGGTGGACGGCAGCAGATTAGAAGGAAACATTATCTCTCAGGGCAAGTTCAGAAGGACAAATGAAGCCAAACTGGCACGGGCTGAGAGTCTCAATACATTATTCTCTCTGCTCTACAAATCTGTGAGAACAAAGTGCTCAGTGTAAATGCTCACCAGGGCCTTTTCTTCCCCTGCAGGACCACAAAAGTTCAGCATGAGACGAAGGGCCACGTGTTGGCTATTAGTCCACTACAAAGAGCGTTTGAGGCTAGAATTTAGAGGCTCATAAAAACATTATTGTCTGCATCCTGGGACATTTGTTTGCTGGGGCAACACGGGGCTGAAAAAATGTGACCCCCTTGCAGCTGTGTGCCTCACTGCTCCCGTCACATGCTGTGCACCTAAGGGCCACCTCAGGCCAGATGCATGTCCCCAGTGGGAGCACCTGGCCTGGACTTGTCCTGTCCCACAGCACCTCTGCAAGGGAGCAAAGAGCTCTCCTCTATGCCTGCAAAGTAATCACAGCTGCTGCTCCAGGGCTCTGTCCTGTCCTTTCCAGAGGTGAGAGCAGATTTTTGCCCCAGTGAGCACTTAGCCTGGTGGTATTTGTTGGGGCAGGACGTTGCACCTCACCTGGAAGCTTTCCATGCTGCATGGAGCCAAGCATAGGACACACATGGCACCCTGCAGCCCCCATCTGGTGCTCCTGGCTGGGGTTTGGGTGTTCACCGGGCCAGGAAGGACATTTATGCCCAAGTGAAAATAGCAAGGACTGGAGAGGTCCTCCTTTGTCATTGTTTTGCCTGTGGCAATGTTCCCTCTCATTGCAGCTGAGTGGTGAAGCTCAGGGGACAGTCTCAGGGAGCATCTCTGCAGAGGGGACGAGGACTGGGCAGGACTGTGTCAGGGCTGCCCTGGGACAGCACCATGGGATGGGATGCAGGCAGCAGCCATGGTCCAGGGCCACCTGCGTCCCCCACATGGGTTCAGCCCTGCACGCAGCACTTCCTCTGTCCGCACTGCAAAGAGGAGCACCAGCTTTCAGAGGGCTAAAGAAAGAGGAATAAATTATCTGTTCACAGAGTCAGCGTAAATATTAAAGAGGCTGCAAGGGGAAGTGTCTCTGGTGATGTCTTCTCAGGCATGGGGTGTGTGTGTGGGGGGGGGTGGGGGAATATCCATCTGAGGGCTCTATTGAGGAGTATGGCCAAAAGGCAGAGGGAAGCAATGCTTTGAACTCGTTCAAAGCTGCAGGTCAGCACCTTCCTGGGACTGCTGCTGCCCACCTCCCCTCGGAGCCAGCAGAAAGGTCACTGCAGCAAACCCACCATTTCAATAAAAGAAAGCGAATCCCAGAGAGAGCTGCTTGAGAATGAAAGGCATCAAACGGGAAGATGGATGTGGCACAGCCGGGGGCACACCCAGGGGACGTGGGGAGCACAGGAACCTCATCCCAACATCACAGGAGGGCTTCAGCGATCCCCAGATGCACTGGGGAGGGCTGAGGTCTGCGCTGGGTCTGGGGACTCCTGGGTGCTCCTGCGTTGGGCAGGGAGAGGGGGTCAGAGGAGAAGCTGTGATTGATGAAGGTGAGCAAACAGAGTGCGGTGTTATGTAACGCAGCTCTGTTGAAACCGTGCAGGAAAAGTCGCCCCGCGCCAATAAATCAGGCGGCGGCCGCGGAGGAGCAGATGTGAATCACACCTTGCTTCATATGCCCCGCAGTGTTTTCACTTATTGTTCCAGTTTTAAAGATTAATGGCACTCAGAGATGAGTATTATCTACGCTTTCATTCCGTACTCGTTATCAGAAGGGCTCCTTTCAGCACAATTAGTGTGGATCAGGTTTTCCGAGTGGAGGAACGTCCTGCAGCTGTCGCCCAGCTCCTGCACACCTTGACCCCACGGCAGGGACAGGCAGGGTGGGGGTAGAGGGGCAGCCACCCCCTCGCAGGGCAGGTTACTGGCTCACTCAGCAGCAATGCCTCCAAGCACAGCGGGTGCTGCCCCACAGGGTGACCACCACTGGGACACACAGAGGTGCACCAGTGCAGCAAAGCAGCTCAGAGATGCAGGGATGCCAATCTCTGTCCTTAAGCAGGAGGAGAAAAGATGTTCACAGCCCTCTTTGTGGCACTGGGTGGAGCAAAGCCAGGTGCTGGTATCTGCCAGCCCAATCAGCCAGGGCTGCAGAAGCCTGTAAGCCCCTGCCAGGGGTGCTATGGCAGACAGCTTGCTGTCTGGGGCTGGGGTTCTTCCACATAGTGTACCCAGGGCTGCCAGACCGTGGTTAGGACTGTGTGTGCACCAAGGGGCAGCTTGCAGTGCACTGGGGGGCAGTGGTCTGGGGGTGCTGGTGGGAGGCTCTCCCCTTCTGAGCTGCAGAGGCCCAGGCAGAACAGTGCTGAGCTCCCTGCTACATGAGATCAAGCTGTGATCTCTCCTATCATGAAGATAAACTGGCCATTGTTGCCAAAAATAAATGTTAGTGTTCCAAATCCACACTTCAATAGCACCAGCTCATTAGAGATGCATATCATTTGGCTCCAGTCCCACACCTTCCAGCTCGTTATAAATATGCAGTTGCTGCTGGCTCTACCCCAATCATCTCTGCAATCAGAGCTTTTAATTAGGTTAATTAAATTGTATCAAACCTCGCAGGGACGCAGTTCACTGATGCTGATGAGGCAGCCAAAACAGACCTTAACTCTAGCTCTAATGAAGGCCCTGCTGCAGCTAATGACAATGCATAATAAATTAGAGCTTCCCTAGAAAGGTGCACCAGGGCTTGTACTTCAGTAAATGATGATCTATATGCACTAACTTACTGTTTCAGTCTTTGGTATGCCTAGGCAGGGATGTCTGGGAATATGCTTTCACCAAATAATGGGCTCCTTCCTCAGATCTCATCTTCCTGCTCTCAGAGCACCAAAAGCTGCTGGGATGGAAGTCCAGCAAGCATTCGCTGTTTTCAACTCGGCCTTCTCTGATGCTCATCTCCCAACACGGGCAGCAGCAGGTATTTATTTGGCCAAAGCCTTCTGTAATTGAATTTGAGCAGGAGTGATTTTTTATTATTTATTTATTGATGAGGGGGAGAGGGGGGAGAGGTGATGTGGGGGCTGCATGCAGGTGTTGGGGGTAGTGCTCAGGCTTGGGGGGAGGGGGAGCAGCAGCCATGTCCTGGTGGGCTGGGAGCCTGTGGAGTAGAGCTGGAGGCCAGCTGTGCAGAGGAGCAATTAGTGACTCCTGATTTACATCCTGCTCTTTCAACTCCCTGCTGTGCTGAGAGCGGTGAGGAGCTCTGCCACCCTTCTCTCCTCAGTGCCCTTGGGCCACTCACCTCGGCTGAACCCCACGTGAGGACAACAGGTTCTGGGGGTGGCTGTGTCCCCACATGACTGTACTGGGGCAGCCTTGGGACAGCAGCACCTGGGCACAAGGTAAGTGATGCTGCACTGGCTGGTGGGTGCTGGGGTGGGATCTCCTTGCTGACAGAGCTCAGGACGTGGGGGTACCAGGATCTGAGCATTGTCACTGCTGCAGACTCATCAGCAGCCCCCAGGCACGATGGCTTTTGGTCCTGAGCAGGGTGAGGTGTCCCACTGTGCTGCTCTTCAGGCTGGTTTGGAACCCACAGATGAGGTCTGCGGGAAGCAGACCTCAAAGCTGAAGGGCTGGTGGTGGCTGTCCTGCTGCTAACAGACCGTTACAGTTGCCTAGAGATAATCCTACAAGCGTTTTAATGTAGCCTGCTATTAACTTTTATAGACAGCCATTACCAATTGAGTTCTTCAGCTTGAACAAGGAATTACATGAAATTATTAAATGGCACAATATTACTCTGAGTCACCTGAAACCTGAGCTGAATCTGTGGGGTATTTTTGATATCTGTATCTTGAAAGCTGCAGGGAATCTCCTTGCTAAAGAACCTGTTGGTTCAGCCTTTGATACTGTAATTATTGCAGGCAGAAAATCGCTGCGAGCAGTCCTGTTCCTATGGGGCACCCCACCAGTGGGGCCCTTCAGATCTCCCACTGTGGTTTGGGTGGGCAGTGGGTTCATGTCTGGGGTTGGCTCTCCGCAGGCTCTTGCAGAAGGATTTCATTGCTTGGGGTGAGGGCTCGGGGCATCAACAAGGGCGAGGTCTGGGGGATGAGCTGCAGGGAGGGGTTTGGTTCCTTGCAGGGATGGGGCTGCCTGCTGGCATGCACAGCTGGCCTGCAACCTTTGTCACAAAGGATGTTCTTGCTCCAGTCTCTTATCAAGAGGCTTTTCCAGAACCTCCTAGAAAACTTGATTTCCAGCCCAGATTTGTTCCTGGGCAGCTCGTGCTTTTGTTGGTGGCAGCTCTTCTCTGCCATCAGCACATACATGCTGCTGGCTTCCCAAGGCATTTGTGCTGCCTTTATCTTGCTTGTCTGAAGGAGCAGGGGCCCGGTCTTGTCTGTAAGACTCCCTGCTGCTCCTCTGCATCTGAGCAGCTCTTTCATCTGTGTCAGTAGGAATTCATCTTGCTTAAGTCTGGATGACCTGATTCCCTTTGGTGAGGCTTCCCTGGTTTCCCAGGGGAAAGTAGCTGAGAACAGGTACTGCTTTTGCTCTGCATGCCCTGTACAGAGAGCACAGAGCTGTTGTTTCCACTGAAAGCTCAAAATGAACCATGTGCAGGCTGAGAGCAGCACCAGGAGAGCTGGGGCTATGGCACCCACCTTAGGATCATCCACGGTGGGCAGCACTGACAGTTCAAAGCCTCACAGCTACCCACTGCAGCCCATAAAATCTCATCCCTTCACCAAGGAGCAATAGCTCTCTTCCAGGAATTGGTCTTGATCTACCAAAGAGCTCAGAGGCACTCAGAGCACCAATTTGTGGGCTCTTAGTCAGGCTCCCAGCTCCTGCCAGGCAGCACCTCCTTCCTGTCTTCCCCATCCTGGTAAAATCCTTATTCCTATAAATCTCAGTCCAGCCAGCATGCTGGGACCTCGGTGTGCTTCTCCAACCCAATTAAAAGGTCCCAGAAAACATAGGTGACACTTACAGCCAGCTTTCAAATCGAGTGTGCTTTTCATCCCCCTTTTCTTTTTTAATGTGTCTCTGAGTATCTCTAACTTAAGCTTTCAAAGTCCAGAAATTACACTGGTAAAACCCTCGGCTTTAGTAAAAATCTCCATGAAAGAAGCTAAGCCTGCCCTTAACTGCAGCCTTGAAGTCGAGAAACCTTGCCATAAGCGAGAAGGGCTGCAGTGCTGCTCCCCCCGCAGCCCGGCTGTGCGCTGCTGCTGCCCTCTGCCGGCCCCAAACCCCCCAAAAGTGGCGGGGATGCTTTCCTACGGGGAAGGAGTGTTTATTCCCCGTGTTTTATTTGTTCCACCCCATCGTTTGATGGCAGTTTTGCGTTAGGCTGTTAATAGTGAATTAGCAAAGCTTCGTGTTCCACGCGGAAAAGCCTTCATTGCTTTTCAGGGCAAAGCACAGCCCCTCCCCTTAATGCTTCCCATAGGAAAAACATACTGCTGAGTTCTAGTTTTTGGAATCTTTGCAATGGTGGAAATAACAGCCAAAGCTGCACTTCACCACCTAAAAAAGAGTCGTGTTTCAGCCTATATGGGAAAACTGAATGGGATGGGCATGGGAAGAGCATCTTTTTTTATAAACCATCTTGGCATAGGCATATGCTTACTATTGGCAGCTGTATTCCAAGCAGAGAGATAAGAAGAGGAATGTTTACGCCCTGGCTCTCCTACTTGCCTGAACTGCTCCAGGACACTCAGTGATGTGTCTTCATTGTTCTCGATTGAAACCCCCTCCCAGCGACCAGCACTGCAACCAGCACAACATAAACAGCACAAGCTTTTGTCCTACATTTGCCTTTTGGGTTGTCTGTCCTTGTATGCCGACTTCAGCATTGCCTCTCTGTTCACACTTGCTTGTCGTGCTGTTTATTTGGCGTTACGTGGGCACTGCTCTGTTGGAAGGCACAGGGTAAAATAAGCACAGCTCCACATGTGTGCTCTTCCCAGCTACAGTTTCTCTGTTCTGTTCAGTGAAGCATTCCTCCACTTCCAGTGCCATTCCAGAAGAGTCTTTGCTAAATCAGCATTGCAGAATTCAGGTGCCATTGTTAGCTGATGTTCTTTCACCTGTCAAGTTTCAAAGTGAAATCCTTAGTGCAGATAAATCAGAACAGGAAAACAAGAGGGATGTGGGGCAAAAATAGCGATCATGAAGAATGTAATTCAACTTTAACCTGCTTGAAAACTTAGCTAAAAAAAGAGCTGCTCAGGGCACTGAAGTGCTCCAAGACCTTAAAGTAACATGCTGGAACACTTTGTGTGTGCCGAGTGCATCTCCCTGCCTCTTTATTCTGACCTTGACTTTGCAAGGATTGTTTATGGCGTGCATTACCAGGACAGACAGGCACCTCTTGTGGCTTCCCACTGTAAACACCAAGAGAACAAACTCTTTGATTTATTAATCAATTAATTAGATAAAATATATTTATGGCTACTGCAGGCCCAGGGTAATTTGTTTTTAACAAAGTGCTCAGCTGTGATGAAAAGCAAACAGATCCTTCGTCATAAGGAAAATACTCTTTCTAAACAGTGTAGCAGGAGTTATGGAACAGTCAACGTTTCCTCTGAAACTTGAATTTGTAAATAGCTGGGCTGTTTGTTGTCTCCTTCTTCACCTTTATTTTATGAGTTTTGTCCTGGAAAAGGGAAAAATAAAAGAGGAAAAATTAATCTGCTGTCATGTTTTGGCTTTTTTACTTTACAAAAGCACATTATGAAGTCCCTGTCTGGAGGTGACAAAGCATTAGTGAAAGATGATCACTTTCCACTGTTTAGATTGGTGTTACATTTCCATCTGCTCTTTCTGTCTTTGGTTTGTCAGACAGAACCCGTTTTGTTCTCAAGTACCAGTGAATGCAAAGGCCCACTGAGACAGTTTTTCTGGTCACTGAGTTAAGTTATTGCAACCAACAGAACTGCTTCCTTCCCTCTGCTACTTCTTAGTATTTGAGGTGATGACAGTATTTCAAGAGTTGAGTCTTTGTCACTGACATGAGAGAGTTGGTCTAGCAGATATAAATGTACTCATGTCACATTCTGAATGCTTCACCTCCTTGCTTCCTCCATATTAAAGGAGACTCTGTTTCCACGTAATTCCTAAAAACAAGTCAGGGTAAAACAAGAGTGAAGAAACTCGGACAGCTACACAGTGATCTTAACAAAACAGCTCCAGAGAAACAGAGTTAAAGCTCTCACCAGAAGATCTTTACGTGTCTGGATTTTCTGGGCAATAACAAACATGCTCTTTTCTCGCTCAATGCGCTGCCTCAGGAGGTCATACTGATTCTTCCTTTGCTGGTCTAATTTCTGGAAGGAAAAAAAGAGTGTTCTTAAGCACGAGGAACAAGACACTACAGTTCACAGCTGACCTATGCTGAGGCACTTGGACCTCACAAACATTTTTTACATTTCAATCATATTAAAAGAATACTGCTTCAGTGTTGTGGTTGGATTCCAGAGAACAGTTTAATATCTTGATTTTCAGACTCGTTTTGTGGTTAGGTCTTTATTCTTCATGCTTGTTTTAATCTCCTAAATCTAAACTAAAGGGAAAAAAAGTAAGCAAATAAAAACCACACCTTTTCTAGCTGAGATGCTGTGGAACCTCATTTGGTAAGCAGAGTTTCAGTTTTATAACTCCTCTTGATTTCAGTGTTGAGTGCAAAAGAGCATTTAGCTCCAAAAGGAAAACTCACAAGTGTTTATCCAGAATAAAAGAATAAAATCCACAAGAGATTAATTCCTGAAGCTCACAAAACTTGCAGAGAGGCCTCCCAAAATGCAACTTGTTTGGTCATGTTTACCTACTAGGAGCTGATGGTTTTCCCAGCATAAAAAGGTGTTACTGCAGGTGTGATTGAAGTAATTAAATTAAGGAGAACAGATCCAAACACGCTTACAATGTGACTCAGGCATTTAGAGAGAAAACTTGTCCAACTGCTTTACAGACAAGCCAAACCAAGAGAGCTGGCAAGATGGAAAAGACCATAGGGTGTTTCTTATCTGGCATCTGGTTCAGAAAACAACAGGTTATAAATTTACCACATGGCAGATTAAGACAAGTTTATTTTTACCTTACGCACACTGGCTTCAGCTCATAGAACTGCCCAATATCTAAACTAATTAAGGGGTGTTTCCAGTGTTAAAGCCAAGTTTAGCTACTTCTAGGACACAGTGCTATAATATTAAGACATCAGAATCAAAGTTGATTGTGCAAGCAATTCATCCTGAGGAATTATTTCTGCTAGAGTACTGTTACTGTTGGTAATACGGTATGGACTTTATGAATGACTTCAATTGCTTCATGTTCAGGGATGCAGGTTTTCTTTACAGGATGAAAAGAAATGACCTCATCAGGTATGTACCACTCCTTTCTGGCCCAAACTTCACAGTTTTTGGTTTACAATACACAACCAAACAAGTTCTCCACATTGGGCCAGAAGACCTAACTGCAGTCTCCAGGTATGTGATGACTAAGTGACATCTGCTACAGCCCTGAGTTACCAAGAAATATACTAAGACAACAGAACGACTTTGTTCTCCTATACAACTGACCAATGAATGCTTCTCTTATTATAAAGCAGTGAAGAAAAAAAAGTAAAGCATAAAGAACAAATTACCTTTAAATGGGCAGGATCAGTAGCTCCTTTCACTGTCTCCTTCTGCAGCGTTGCAATGGTTGGTCGGTTGTAGACTCTGTCTACCAGCTCTGGGACAGTATTCAGATGAGTTGCAATATCAAATTCTTGAACTATAAATTTATAAAAGAAGAATTAAAAAGATTTTAGGAATAAACTCACATAGACTTCGTGGAATAATGTTCAGCAAACCTTCCACACATGTGGCTTATGCACAGCCAGCAGCAGAGAGAGACCCAGCTAAACAGCTCCTGCAGAACTGAGGTCTTCTCTACTAATTAAAATAGATGTACAGAGCTCCTGAAATAGTCTTCATTTATAGTAGTAGCATAAAGCAAGCACCATGTTGCTTTGTAACTTTTACACAGCCTGAAACAAATCAAGGGAAAAAAATCTGGCAAAGCCTATTTAAATCTCACCTTCTTTCTTAGTATCAAAAAAGAACACGTGCTTGTTGGGCTGCTTCCCCTCAACATCCAGAAGATGGAGCTCTGACTTCAGCCTTTCAATTTTCTGCAAGAAATAAAAGGTAATCAGTTTTGCCAGACACCTTTAATGAGGTGAAGTGATATTTCTTTCAAGGTAATTCCTCATAGTTTCTCGAGTTTATGAGTATCTGAACTCTTACTTTATTTTTAATACTCTGAAATGCACCTAGCTTATGTATGTGTCCTCTCTTCACGTCCTTTTTCAAGTCAAGGTTACCCACTTCAGGAACAATAATCCTATTTTTTTTACATGCATGTGTTTAATGTCTTGAATGTGCATAAAGGTTTGCCATGCTGATGATGCACAGCATCATTTTTAGCAGTTTTATGTAAGTTCTATATACAGAGTTCCACTGACATTTCCATCTTTCATTTTCAGAATTCTACAAACAAGGTTTCACTAAATGTAGACACAATATACACCACCACTATTTAAAAATAAATAAATAAAACAGTTCTAGGCAAATGGAGAAACACTGAAAAAATGAAGTGCATTACCTTGGCTTCTGCCACTCTTTTCATTTCCACATACTTAAGATCCTGTGTCTTCATCAGTTTCATCTGTTCAGGGGTCACTTCATCCTTTGGCTGCTTAATTACATGAACTCCATCCTAAACACAGAGATAAACTGCATAGGTGCAGTTCTTGCTACAGGACACTATGAGCTCTGGTTTAAAACAAATAAAGCAGAATCTTTTTGTCCTTTGCACCTCATTTTCTTCAAAGGCTGCAATGGGCACCAAGCCCAGTCTGATGGTTTATTTACTGATTTTTAAATCAAAAACATGAGCTAGCTTTAAAAACTGTGACCTGGAGCAGCAGTGTCATCCTACTCCAAAGTAATTTAGTTTCTCACCTTGAGATGAGTGCGGATCATTTTGAAGTAGAACTCATCAGGATTCTTGTCCAGAGCTTTCTTCTGAAGTGCTCGGAGGGCATTTTGCTTCTTGTGATAGTCCCTGGGAGGAAGGCAGAGCAGCACAGAGTTCCCCTGAGCCTACACTCCCTGATGGGCAGCACAATGATAAAGGGCTGCTCAACCTGGTCCCACTCTGAACAGAGTGACTTGGGTAGAAAGGGACTCAAAGGTTCATTAAGTTCCAACCCCCTCTGACACAGACAGGGCCACCAACCTCCAGATCTGGTACTGGACCGGGCTGCCCAGGGCCCCATCCAACCTGGCCTTGAACATCTTCAGGAACAAAGAGCATCCATACCTCCCTGGTACAGATGGCAGAGAGCCTTCACAGCCTCTCTGTGAAGAACTTCCCCCTGACATCCAATTTAAACCTTACCTCCTCGAGCTTAAAATCATCCCCCCTTGTCCTATCACTGTCTACCCGAGTAGAAGGTTGATTCCCCTCCCTTTTAAATACTGTGAGGCTGCAATGAGATCCCCCCTTCTACATCCTGAACATCCTTCTCCATGCTGAACGATCCCAGCTCCCTCAGCCTGCCCTTGCACGGGAGATGCTCCAGCCCTCTGCTCATCTCCGTGGCCTTCCTCTGGACCCTCAACCGCTCCCGACTCACCGTGCCCGCAGGCGGTAGTCCTGCTTCTTCTCCAACAGCCCCAGCTTCTTCCTGGAGGCGGGCTGCGGGGGAACAAGCGGGGAGGAGGAAGATGAGGATGAGGCCCGATCTCGCAGCGAGGTCCCACGGCCCGCCCGGGAGGTCCCGGTGCCGCTCACCCACCTGTGACCGCTCGCGGTGCTGCCGCTGCCCCGATTTGGCGGCTTTCCTGAAGGCGGCCGACATGGTGACGGCGCGTCCCGGCGCGACCACCACCGCGTGGGGATACCCGCTCGCACCGGGCCGCGAGGCGGGGCCTGAGGGGGGGCGGGGCCAGCGCGTTACGCCATCACGTAGGATTAGCGTCACTACGTCGGCACGGCGTTATTACGTCATCACGGCGTCCGCACGCTGTCTCCATGGTGACGGCGGCGCTCATCCCGCGCTCTGCTACCGCCCCCGGTGTGCGCGGTTTGTGTCTGGGCCTGACCCCGTCCCGCGGTTCGGTCGTTGCTTCCCCACGCTAACACGCGCCGTGGCCCGGCCCGCGCTAGGCCGCCGGTTCTCCATCCCGTCACCGGGCAGAGGCCGTTCCCGCTCCCGTTGTTCGGCAGCCGCGCCGTACCCGTGGAGCTCCAGGAGCGGGGCGGGCGGCACCGGCTCACGGGGCTCCCCCACCTTCCTCCTCGCGTCGCGCGGGCCGCTATGCTTCCCAGTCCCCCCCTCTCCCCGCTGCGGGGCGGTTCCGTACCGCTGTGCCCACCGCCCCCGGCCCAACCCACCGCCCCTCGGCTGCGCTCCGCCCTGGGCCGGGCGGGGCCGCCCTCAGCGCTGAGGAGTGGAACTGAGCCGTGCCCAGCGCAGCCCGGCGCCGGGGCGAGCAGCGGGGTGCCGAGAAGGTGGGTCCGGGACCGGTGGGAGCCGATCGCTTTGGGGTCTTATCCCCCGGCACAGCGGTGAGGAACGGCGAGGAGTGAGCAGTGAGCATCCGCGCGGGGTTTGCGTCGTCCGAGTGGGAGCCCCCTCGGATAAACTCGGTGGGTTTTGTTCTCTGAAAGGCACAAACGAAATCTTTCTTTCCTCCGCGTCTCTTCGCCAGGCTGTCAGGATGCGGTGCTTAAGCTGCGTTTTCTTTAAGTAAGCGCTGAAAACTTTACCCGGACGGTAAAGTTTGAAGCAAAGCTAAAACAAATGCTTAGGCTCGGTATACAGGAACGTTTCGCCTGCCCTTCTGGGTGCTGTGTGCAGGGAGTCCCGGAGCAGGCTCGGGGTAAAGCTCCTCCGCTTTCTTCTGTTAAACAAAAACCCCAGCGTCACAGCTGGCACCTCGCTGCTTTGTGAAACCGCACGGCATCGTTGCAAAATGCCCTCTTCTTACTAAACCCGATTTTGTTTCAGCTCGTTATGTTTCCTTACAGGTAAGGTTTTCTGGTTTGGTTTCCAGCTGTGTACCTATCTTGTACTTGTGGTCACGTTAATGAATTTGTCTCTGTTGGGAGTATACATGGGTATATTGGATGTCGCTTACAATTAGCCTGGGTGGTGCACGTTAGCTGAAGGAGGTGGCACATGGTGGTGGTTTCCTGTCTTCGTAGTGCAGGCTTCAGTGTCTCTTTGCTTAATTGGAGTTTCATAGCTTCATAATTTCCCTGTTTTGAAAATCATAAAGAAATGTTTCCAAATCAGAACGCCTACCACAGGAGCATAGGGAAGGCCCCCCTGGGCTGGACGTTAGAAACCTATGGCTTCTTCCAGCTGCTAATAGATACATGACTGTCAAACATTCCTCTACTGTTCACTTTTGAGAAACATTTTCTCATATATTTCCTGAGGAGCATCCGATATTTATAAAAAAAAAAAAAAAAAAAGCCCTGTATTTGAAACAAATAACTTTTTTTTTTTTCTGGTGTTCACAAAGGTGTTGAAAACTGCCTAATTTATTTCTGTAATTTGCTTTGTCAAAATGTGGTTTCACTTCCTGATGTGCCATCAGCAGGATGGCAAAGAAAGGGAAGTTCAACATTTCTCCTATCTAATTTTTGCACCATTCTTCTCCTAGGATGGAAACCACATGATTTCCTCCTTCTCTTGCTCTCCTCTTTCCATAGACGTTTTAATAGGGCAGAGTTGAGAGCGCTGGTTTCATTCTTACCAGCTAGGACTGTAATTTTGTATACTTTTAGAGCTGGTGACACAGCCCTGCCACAACCGAGGGCAGGGCAGTGCTTGGAAATATCTCCAGTTCCCAGCAGGATGCCCTGGGAACAGCTCCACAGTCCCAGCTGCTGGGGCACTGCTCTTGCCCCGTGTTGGGTGCCTTTGAGGTGCCTCTTGGTGGAAAACTTGAGTCTCCCTCCTGCCTTCAGAATAGCATCTGGAGAGCTTGTGTGCTGAAGATCAGGCTGGTTGCTGGGTCTCCAGGAGGGTGGGAGGTCTCTGCTGTTCCCTGTGCAGGATTTGCAGCCATCTGCAGCATGTCTGCTGTCAGCTCGGCTTCCTGTTTATGCTGCAGTTAGTTTGAGAACGGGCTCCAAAGCAGCCACACTGACTGAGGACATGGCTTCAGCTGAGGGGATCAGAGCTCTGAGGTTCCCATGGGGAAGGAAGGCAGTTGTCTTGCTTACACGTGTTGTTTTGTTTTGTTTTCCTATAGAGTAAGAGCCTTGTGTGGCTGTAGACAGTGACCACTGGACAGTAGATTTCTGAGGGGTAGAAGTTCAGTGATTGTACAGGATTTGGAGCTGGCAGCTTCGAGACATAAGTGACAGACTCAGGAAGAACTCCATTGTGGGCAGGTTACTGGAATTCCCAGTGCACCACTTTTGGAAGCACTTGGTGTAGTTCGCAGCCAGGACTTGCTCTATTGCTTGTGCTATGAGGCAAGATGCTTACTGCTGTGTTCCCAGCTGTAGCTTGGCTGATGCTGTTACATGACCTGCTGTTTTCTGCAGTACTAGCAGGAAAATGGAACAAATTGGTTATTCTTAGTGCTCAAATGATTCCTGCTCCCCCTCTCCCAGGAAAGGGACTTTTATGGTAATCACAGCAGTGACACAGAAGGTTTTTATGGTGGCCTGCTGGGGTTCTTGCTCGTGTCTGCGGGATTTTTGCTGTGCTTAGCTTGCATGAGGTCATGCTTGAAGAACCCTAATTGCATCAGTAGCCTCAGGAGAGACACAAGTGTAAACCTTTTTTCCTCTGCCTCACCTTTCATGTCAGAAAGTTTCCATAGACAAAGATATATATTTACAGAAAACTGGGGACTGACTGGCTGCTTGGTCTGAATAGAAGCCAAACCTTTTAACTGGACAAACAGCTCCATAATTTCTGGTAATTGCTCATATAAGGAAGTCATTTCTCCTCCGCTGTTTGGTATCCTTGGTTGACGCCCACTGCCTGTGCCCACTGCAGAGCACCAGCTTGCTCTGGCAGGAGATGTGTGGGTGGCACTGCCACTTCTGCTCAGCTTTCCTCTCTGGAGTGCAGCTCGTGGTTCCTTACAGGGCTCTGACCATTTCTGCTGATACAGCTGTGATGTTGAGGGCCAAGCTGGAAACACTGAGAGACAGCAACATCTTGTCTGTTGGTGCCATCAGAACAAATGTAAATGGATAAGAAAAGAAAGAACAGCTCAAATGATAATCACCAGCTGCAGTTAGGAAAAGACCAGTTGTTAGAGGGCAGAGAAACTTCACTGGTATTATTTCATCTTCAGGTTACTCCTGAGAGCCTAGGCTTGCTTCTGAAGTCGAGGACATTTAGAGGCAAGGGCTGAGGGTTTGCAAGTGAAGGGGTTCAGCTGCCCAGATTTGCAGGTTCCAGTGGGGATGCTGGGTTCAGTGGCTCAGCAGCATGCTCTGTGCTGTAGACGCTCAGTAGAGAATAGGTGGTGTTTATCCTAATGACTGATGAGTCGTTGCTGGACTTTATCCATTAATAAATAACGTGTCTTCAGCTGCAGTTGAAAGGAAAACGTTCAGTTCTAGGGAGATGTAGTTGCTGAAAAAAGCCCTTGTTCTTTGTTTCTTCTCTTCCTTCCGTTTTGTGCTGGTTTTGCCAGGTGTAAAATACAATTGTCAGCAGTTTACAGGGAAGGGGGAGTGTCAGTTTTCCTGTCGAAGAAAATATCAAGGGTCTGATTGCAAAAAGAAGGGAAACTGAAGAATGCCACATGGCTTCCACCTTCCTGTATTTCATCCTTGCAGAATTGCCTCTGCTGTGTGAGTCACTTGGTGTCTGTTGGTGTTTGCTAAACAGAGAACAGTTGTAACAAATGATTTTGCCCTTACTCAGTAGGAACATGCTGAAGGGATAGTATTACTCTGGATGAAACAGGACAAGGACATTAGGAGTAAGCTAATAGTCTTAAAGTCTTAAAGTTCAAGGGTTATTTGGAAATATGTTAGCGTGGAATCCAAGTAGCAGTGCAATAAAGATCCTAATTTAATGTTCTTGCTCTTAATGCAGCATCTCTTTGACTTTCTGATTGGGCTCTGAATGCATCACTGTATATGGTAACAGGCTTGCAAGTTTCAGACTTCTCTTCTTGATGGGGGCAAAAGCTGGGCGATGTTTATGCCCAGCCTGCCCAGTGCCATTTGTGTTCAGGAGCATAAATCAGCTTCCAGCACTGACCAAGGACATAATCTTAACTGCATTCTAACTGGGTTCTGAGCATCTAAGCTGTAAGCCAGAGGAATGTGCTGCGTCCAACCTGGAGCTGTTAGCAGCCCCTAAGCTCATAAATCCAGTGAGCAGAGAAGCCAGTGCAGGTGACTGGACAGCTGGAGCCATTCTCTGCTCACAAGGGGAAAAGAGACCTCCGAATAGCTCAAGGAAACTCTCAGCGTTGATGGACCGGCTGCAGATCTGCTTTCCTAGTGCTTCCTTCACCACATGTTGCACTCGACCCTGCCAGTACTAAACGCCAATAGGAGGCAAGACATTGTCCCTGGTGGCAGATTAAAATGCTTGGCCATTGTTAAGAGTCCAAGATTTTCCTCTCTCACCCTGGTTAAATGACTGCTTGGATGTGCAGCCAAAATAAACATGAGCTAACAAATGTAGAGATAACATACAGTCTAGCTGTTACGAACTAAACAGTCATGCTGCAGCACAAAGATGTGTGAGTTTTGCTTGCTTGTTTTCTCCTTCAGTTTTTGAAGCTCAGTTTACCTGAAAGTGAGGTGGCACAGATCAAATATACTTCCTTTCTCCTCAATAGGAGAACTTTGAAGTAGAAAGCGATCTCCCAGAATCCATGTAGTGGCTCTGGAAGCCTTTCCTGTATTCTTTGACAGTGCATTTCTTTGTTGACAAGAAATGCATTGTCAGTTGACTTTTTACTTTTTCATTTACTCAGTGTGAAGGTCATTGCTGTAAGGTAACGTGTTGATCAGAAGTCTGGGGTGCTGCAAAGAGGTGAGATATCTACAGGGCTAGCATGAATGCTTGCACTTGTGGTAAGGAATGAAAGAGTTTTGAAGAGGGTCAAAAAACCTCAGCAAGAAATGACCATGTAGTATTAGGGGTTGAATTCTCCCTGTATTCCTGTGATTCTTCTTGAATGCTACACTCTCTTGCAAGAGCTGAAGTGAAGTGAAGCTGGACAGGTAGAATAAGTGTTTGGACATGCATCTGCCTCAAGTGCTTGGATGTTGCTCGTACACGTAATCACTTTGTGTCTGAAGCTGACTGAACTGCCCAAGTTCTTATAGCATAGCTTGCTTTGGTTTCCTTTCTGTGGCTGGGGCTGGCATGCCTGCTGCTCTGGTGGATCCTGCACTCTAGTCTTCAGCTTCTCCTGGGATCAAAAAGTTCTAGAGAGACCAAGGGCTGAGAGTGTGATACGACATTAAAGGATTACAGGCTGCTGGGCAGTAATTACCATAAACGACGCAGACAAGTCCAGATCTAGGAGCAGCTTTTCCTCTTTCATCCCAAGCCAGTCGTGGCTCATGCTGACAGCACACCTGGAAATGAGGTAATTGAATACTCTGCCCGCATTGTTCAGATTAGCTGGGGCTTGGGCACAGGCAGTACAATTGTTTTCTGTGCTCCTGGGCAACCTTTGTTCTCCTGCAGCCGGGAAGTCTTACTCGTGAAATGAGACAAGACAGGGTGATTCTCTTCCTTTCTTGGGAAAGGCACTCTTAAGCCACCTGTGGTGTGACTTTCCTGAGCAATACCCTTTCCAGATGTGGAGATTTTGCTGCTATTGAAGTATGAGGTGGAAATACTTCCAGAGCTGCCTGAACACGTTATTTAGGTCAATTGGAAGGAAGATGCCAACATGAATCAGAGAAGGGGTTGGAAGAGGAGGAAGGTTGCTAAGTAGTGCCTTGCTGTCCCCTGCTAGCGTGGGATTTTTCTCTGCTCATGCAGAAGGACGCTTAGAGATCCTGGTTGTTGTCTTCTGCACTCCCTGCATACTCCTGTAACTATGAGTAACTGGACTGGAAATGAAAGAGAAAACCTCAGACAAAAGCTCTGCCATTATCTCCCTGCATCAGTGTGTCTCTTTCCTGATGGATCAGCTAATCTCTCTCAGAGACAGAGCAAGGTCTCCTCCTCATTCCTCTGGAAAACAAGCTGCATCAGAATAATTGTTCTGACTACATCCATTTTGGGTGAATGAGTCTCCAGAAGACGCTTTTGTGGAGGCACAGCAGCCCTATTTTTGTGGTAACTTGCTGGTGGAGAGCTGTCAGAAGCAGCTTGGGGATTTCCCACTGGGTAAGTGGTCCAAAGGGGCACGAGGGGTAATGCAGAGCGAAGCCAACAGGGTGGACTGAAGGGATGTCAGCAATGGTGGGAAACCTCCTAAAAATGTCCCGTGTGGGCAGGGCTTCTCTGAGCACCTCGTTTCCCTTCCCAGAGGAAGCAGCCTGAATTCACCCGTTGCTCTGTAGAGACCTGTAGGCTAAAACAAATTATTCTTACGCAGTAGAAAACGCTGGAACCAACCTTAACTGATGAAGCAATTTGCCAGCATTTAGCCTCGAGGTCCCCAGTCCCTCAGGGCTCTGCAGTGCAGTGACTTGAGCTGGCTTCCCAGAAAGATTCTCTTGGATATGTACTGTTGGCAATACTCTGGCCTTTTACTGGTCTTTTTTTTCCAAGAGCCAGTTCTTGTTAGCTTAGTTCTCACAGTATTGTTTTCTTTCTAGAAGAAGCTCTTGCTGGTTCTTCCAAGCCATCACATGGGAATTGCTTACTAGCTTATATTTATTTATTTTTTTGTTTTGACCCAAAGCTGTGCTTCGCTCCCCTCTGTAACACTGCCAACATCATTTCCAGTCTCTTTTAAGCATATGTTTTGCAATAATATCTAAACTCTTGGCTCCAAATAACTGCCTTACAGAGAGATCCGTATCTTTTAACAAAGGAATTGAGAAGCTAACAGTGAGAACAAAAGCAATATCTTGAGAGCCTTTAAGCCCCTGCTGACCTTTCCCAAAGGCCTCAGCTGAGGCTCCCGGGTCTAGCTAGCAGATGGCAGAAATCAGGGTGGCCTTC
The DNA here is from genome assembly GCF_038088225.1 of Cyrtonyx montezumae. NCBI lineage: Eukaryota > Metazoa > Chordata > Aves > Galliformes > Odontophoridae > Cyrtonyx > Cyrtonyx montezumae. The sequence goes on from NW_027072036.1 coordinate 3,780,544, forward strand.
GGTCAGCTTGCACAGTCCTCTGCCCCATCCCTGCATTTGCTGGAAATGAGTGCTGCGTATTGTTGCCATCTGGGATCAAGCGTGCTATTCTTACTGTCTCCAGGGAGCCATCTCCAGCAGAGCCCATCTCTGATGGAAGTCCTCTTTGGCTGACCTTGTGCTCGGGCTGGTATTAGCAGTGTGGATTTTTGAGATGTGACAGCAGCATTCCTCAGAGGGAGATTTGGGAGATGTCTTGTCATGGCTGGGAAAGGCCAGCGAGCTGCTTGCTGGCTGGGTTCTCCAGGTATCCAGCTGAGTACCTAGTATTAAACCAGGCAGCAGTGAGAGATCTCTGTTAGCACTTTCAAAACTTCAGGACAAACAGCTGCAGCAATGCAAAGTCCCTCACAAAACCAAGAGTTGCCTTGCTTTAGATGGTTGGGAAGGCTTGGTTGTATTGGTGGCAAGTTCTGCAAGGCCAGCAAGGAGAATAGCAGCAGAGCTGGAAGTGTGTTCTGTGTCTTCTGACACTGAGGAGCTTCTCCTTGGTTGCATCAGTGCATGAAACAGGACTGCGTGACCTGCAGAAATAAGGGTTAAGGTTTAGCAAACTGCCATCTCTGGGAGAGAGATTTCTCTAATTAGCCCGTTGCTCAATGTGGGTTGCAGGTGAGTTGAGAGAGAAGTTGGAGTTGCTCCATGTGTTTTTACAAGTTTGTTGGTTATTTCTGTCCTCGTCAATTCCTGCTGGTATCGCAGCAGTGTCGTGGATCTGGAGGTTGTGTATTTCAATTAAATTTGCGTAAAATGGCTTTGGGGCAGTTTCAGCTTGGGAATCTTGGTTGTTGTCCTTGTGAATGTAAAACCTGACATACCAGACTAAAATAATGCAATCATCAGGATGGATTTTCTGTAAATATTTCCTAATCCCTCTGAATTGTCATCCTTACAACTTGTGCTCAGCTGCCATCTGTCGCACGGGCAGGATGAGGGCTCTGAGTGGGGTGAACAAGAGCCCCTGGCAGTGCTATTTACACAAGCTGGAGCTCAGCAGGGTTCAGGATGTTCTGACCTGCCCAAGTTGCTGCTCGTCCATTTGCACCAGCTGCTGCCACGTCTGGCACAGTTTCCTGCATTGCTTTGTAAAGACTTCTGTATGCAGGGACATAAAAAAGAAACACAACTGCAGGTTCAAGATTCACGTACTCCATGAAGTGCCTTTCCTGATGTTGCGTGCTGTGCAGCCACTTCTCCCTTGAAGCTCAGCTGTGCTCACTGCCATGCAGTGCTGAGGGTTTTTACCTTTGCTCAAGGGAGCCTGGAGCTGCGTGTTCTCCAGTGTGGGTGGCTGGGATGTGTTGGAGTCTAAGAATGGCAAGGGGAAAGAATTGGACACACAGGTCCTGGCAGGAGGCGTTAAGGGGCTACATGAAGGGTCTGCTCAGAAGAGGAGCTGAGCTGATGTGAAATAAAAGGTGCTCGGTGTTCGTGGAACTGAGATGCTGGGATATATGCAAGCTGCCAAATGCAGAAACAAAGCAAGAGCAGAACCAAAATCCTTCCTGCCCTCTGCTCTGAGGCTCAGCTCAGCAGTTTGGTGTGGAAGCAACAGCCTTGCCTGCGCATGGTGCTCCCTTAAGTGTTTGACTGTGGAGTGGCTACAGCCCTGTTTGTACTCTGTCTTGTAATGTGTGCTCAGAGACCCACGTCACTTCCAAACCCCGGTGCTCCGTGCGTCAGACTCCGTGTGATGGATGGCTGAACCCTCCAGCATCCATCTGCCTTCTGCTCCGGTCCAGCGTCACTGTGAAGTCTTGCTCCTTCTTCAACCCCTGGAGCCCTCCAGCTGCGCTCTGCTCGGATCCCATTGAGGCTCTTTTTGCCACCAGCTCCCAGCAGAACCCGTGGGACGGTCCCAGGACGCTGTTCTCAACGTCTGTCCCTTTGTCCCCAGGCGTGTGGGACGCCAGCCTTGTGCTTGCTGGCCCCGGGCCTCACTCAGCCACACTCGGAAGGAATCGTAGCTGAGTTAGACCTGGCAGATGGAGGCCTGTTACCTCACCCCACAAAAATGCTTTGTTATTGAGAAAATGGAAACTGTCTGAGGTTTGGGAGCTGAATGGAGTCATTGGTGTCTGTTTTAACCACAGTTTGGTGGTGGCTGTTGAAAGTTCCCCTTGCTGAGCATTCCCTTTTCCTACACCCATAATCTTCCTAGTCATTGGAGAGCTGCAGCGATTTAACTATTAGCTGAGCAAACTCTGAATGCTGTTGTGTGCTCTGCAGAAACTTCACTAAAGCCCAAGCATCTTCCAGCAGAAAGAAAATGACTGGCTAATAAATATCCCTTTGCAAACTGTTGCTCAGAAAGGTGATCCCTGTGCGTACGAAGCCAAATTCAACTTCCTTTTATGATCTCAGCAGTGCCCCTTGTTTACTTGATTTATTTTTAAAATGCTGCACTAAGGTTATGCAGGAGTTTCTTGGAGAGAAAAGGCGTGTGTGGGCACTCGTGTTCTGTATCACAGGGATCTGAATCCCAGCTCAGAAGAGAAGTTTCATCTTGTCAGTGTTTTTTAAGATAGATTTCAGCGCTGGGAACTTGGGAGCCTAAGAGAAAGGATAAAAGTAGGGATTCAACCGTTAGCAAGCTGGTTTTTTCCTATTGCTCTGACAGCTCACTCGAGTCAATAGAAACCAGTACTAATTAACACGACTTGTTTTAGTTAACAGGTAGCTGTGTGCATCTGTGCCACTGTAGGATCTGATATACCCTGCCATTATTAAGCATTATTCACTAATCACCCTAATAAAACTAAACAAAGCAGTGCTAGCTTTTTGGAAACAAAATGAACATTGTATTTATGTATATTTAAACTAATGAGCCTTTGTAAGCCAGATTGATGTCTTCCAGCTGCTACAGATGTTTTTTACATGACAAAATATTTTGTGCTTAGAAAGACCTAGAATGCTGGAACTGCAGGATATTAAATATTTAATTATTACACTGGAATGTAAATAGGGTCTTGATATTTAAAAGCTGTTTACTCGAATTTCAAGTGCTTACTTAGAAACTCTTAAATCAACGTGGTTCTTATCTTGTTACGTGAGAAGAGGAGTGATGACCTGGCATCTTCTCCGAATTTCTTTCAGTATCAGAATGGGTTTTAGTAGCAGTAGCTTGGTTACACGGAGGGATCATCCCAGCTGCTTTGGGCAGAGCTGGGGAGTGGTGTCTGCTGTAATGGCTTGTTTCCATTTGAGATCCCTGCTTTCCCTGGGTTCTCAGTGCAGCTGTAAAAATCCTTTCCAGACTGAGCTCTGGCTCCCGATGTCTTTGGGAGATTTATTTAGCATAAAATGCAAATTGCAGAAACAATTGGCAGTTGATTTTTCAAACTGCATCATAGCAGCACTGAGCCCGTTCTGGACACGTGTTGTTCCTGTAGCTCTAAAGCAACCTTATTTCTCGAATGATCCAAGCCCGCAGGGTTTCCCTCGTGTGAGTGTGTTTGAGGTTAGGTAATTTCTCTTGCTGTTCAGATGGTGGCTGCAGATCGTGCCATTTCCCACCAGAACAGTGTATAGATAGCTCAGTGCTACTGGGAAGAAATGTCCTGGTTTTTATTTTTGTTTCTTTTGAAGCTCTTCTAATGAACCACAAGAAAGTGAATAACAATGTAAATGCCCAACTGAAAGGACAGAGATTCCTCTCTGAGGTCCACAGCTGATGGCAGGATTCCTACGGAGTGCTTAGGATACAGGGTTGGTGAAAAAACAACAGGGAGGAGACCCCGAGCTGTGGAGGTCCCAAGCACTGCCCTGAGCTGCTTTTGTTGGGCTTCTGACCTCACCTCGGAATTCCTGCGCCCTCAGTTAAGGAAGAAACGGTTTTAATGGCTCTTAAGACTTAACAAAGCTGCGGTGCTGTCCTCCAGCTTCTCGCTTTGAAAGCCCAAAGATCCAGAGCTGGGAGCTGCTCACCAAGGCACCACGTCGCTGGGGTGAAGGATCTGGAGCCCAGGTTCAGGCACAGTGCCCGGTCTGCCCTCCTCATTCTTTTTTTCCCCCCTGCTTCTCACAAAGAGAGCGGTTTGTGTGCTCTGTATGGACATAGGTCTGTAGCATGCATGAGTGGGTGTCATGTTTTCCATGCTGCTGTGTCTCAGGAGGAGAAGGAAGCTTTCTGGTTCCGTTGCTGGCCAGGGATGTGGATCTTGGTTCCTTTTTTAGCTCTGCCAAGCTTGCCCTGTGCCAAAACCCTCCGAGGTGCAAATCCCAGGAGGGAGATAAAATAGCTCCGTACCCTGCAGGTGTTGTAAGGGTAAGTAGTGCTTCTGCTGGTGACAGCTGCTGGGGAACTGACCAAGCAAGAATCCTGTGAGAGGAATGGGATGTCAGGTCCGTGGTAACTGAGCACCCTGGTGTTTATGGTCTTGTACTGGGTCATCGTGTGTATTTGTGTTGTTTGTGATGGGGTGTCAGGGAGCTAAACCACCTTCCAAGCAAATCAATCTTCAGTTTGTGTCCTGGGTGACGATTGCTTACTACCTGCCTCTTTTCCAAGCACGTATAAATTTTCAAATAGAAAAGACTGCAATTAAAATATAAGGCATTTCAGTGGCTACCTTTAACTCAGCGAACACCTTCCTACCAAGAAAACTGCTGCAATGCCTAAGTCAGAGTTTCTGGAATATGTGGAGTGTCAGAGGTACTTACTGAAGTCATTAGTAGCAGAAAGTACACTGTGTTGCATGTAACTCAGCCAAGAGAACTTTTATTTCTAGTATTTCTCAACCCAGTGCAAACATCATGTAACACACAGGAAGATTAATTCTGGCCCGTTGGGCTCGTATAGAAGTTTGGATGTGTTGCTTTTGGAGAGCCTGAGCAGCTGTATGTGGAAAATCACAAATGCACTTCATGTTGGCAGAGGTGTCAGACCATAAGCACACACTGCATCATGCTTCGTGCTCTGAAACAATGACTCAACCCAGGAGTGATGAAATATGTGCTGTCAGATCCTTGATAACTCTGAGCTTTAATTTCAGGAGATGCAGAGCAGAACTTGGAATAAGAAGGGAAAAAAGCAGTCCAGGGATTTTGAACATCTGGGCCTCGAGTGGATGGTGCTGGACAAACTGCACTGACCCTTTCCAGTGGAAATCAGTGAGCACTGCTGTCTTCAGGAGGTCGAGGAGCGATTTATATCAAACAAATTGGAATCGGAGATTCCTGCGCCCCTTATGAAAATATAGAGTAACTCGAATTGTAAGAGTCCAATTTCATGTCACAAGTAATGAAATCTGAACCCGTGCAGGAAATGCAATCCCCATGCTGATGTCACCCTCTGGTTTATGATGTGGCTGCTTTTGTTCCTGGGCGAGCACTCAAGCGTTCTGTGAGCGCACCGCTGATTTACAGGCGAGAGTCCCTCGCTCCGCACCTGCTGAGAGTGCCTGTGCTGTGAGTCAGTGGGAGCCACCCCAGCACATCCCTGGGCTCTGCACAGATCCTTCACAGCCACAATGCAAGGTAACAACAGCCCAGAGGTTTGGATTCCCTGCTCTGCCAGCTTGGGGCACGTTGTCTGTGGGTAGATTGGTTTTTGGTCTGGCCCATGAGGAGAGCAGAGGGAGGGTTGATGGGTGCTGGTGTTTTCTTGCTCCAGTGAAGCCCATAGTGCTGGAATGCAGGAGCATGCAGACAGCTCTGGGAGCTCTGCAACTCTTGGGAGAAAGCAGCTTGCTGTTGCTTCCTTTAGGGAGTAAGTGTGGAGCATCTCCTCTGCAGTTAAGAAATGGGGTGTTGCTTTGCATCCTCTGCTCCACGGGCTGAAGCACCAACTCTTCTCGGTCTTTATATGTGAAAGTCTTCATGTAAAAGCTTCAGAGAGTCCAAATGTGGATGTTCCCCTTTCTTCTTCATCTGTCTCACGGGGGTGTCCTTCTACATCTCAAATTTAAGCAAGATGAGGATCTGTTGAATGAGCTGCAAGCCTTGAACCGAGGGCTGGTTAGTGTTCTTCTTTCTCGTCTGTGCGTATTTGCTCTGCAGAGGAGCACTTTTCAGCTGTTGTTGAGTTTCTGGGCAGTCAGCACATGTGCTTTGCGGGGCTCGGGGCTACAGCACAGCTGCAGGGTGGGCTTCTCTGCACACTGGGGACTCTGTGTGCAGGGTGTGTGTGGCGCAGAGGCACTCACACCTCATTTTGTGAGTGTTTGTACCCATTTATAATAGCTACTTCTGTTGCATCTTTTGGACAAGTTTTCCCTTTCAGAAGAACCACTAAAGTCTCCGTATGTCAAAGTATGGCAGAAAGTGGAGAGCATGTGTCTTTTTTGCAGATTATTTTTTAGTGCTTGCTGTGGGTTATTTCTTAGAGGCTTTATGTGAAATAGACAATGATCCCAACTTCTGCAATTGAAAATTGCTCGGCACAGTGAGCATCAATCCTGATGACCAGATCACCTAGCACAGAAACCAGTAGCTGTAGAAGATTGAAACTTACTTCATGTCTGTGTTGGCAGGAGAGTGGCTCCAAGAGCCCTCCATCTTCCTGTGCCATGTCCTTCTCAGCTTGGCTCGCTGTCCTTGGGAGCACTGCCTTTTTCGGGGCGGCTGCAGCTGGCACATGCAGCATCTCCCAGGCAACAGAGGATCTTAGTTGTGTTTCGGACCACAAGCGAGCGGTTCTTGGGCTGTAACCTGAGACAATTTGCCTTTGCCAGGATTCAGTCCTTCCCCAGATTTAGAAGTGCTCACATGCTGTGGGTTACAAAGCTGTAATTGCCTTTGCTTGTGAGGGGCACAGCAGCTGTAAGAAGCGCAGCAGGCAGGACTGCAGGCTGATGCACAAGAAGTGAGGGCAGAGGCAAAGAGGCTCCTGGCCAGGGATCAGACAGCAAGAAGGCAGCTGCATGGTGTGCGAGTGGCAGTGCCCTGTCACCTTGCTTTTGCTTTGTTCTGCTGGTTTTGTGTGCAGCTGCACAGCCTCAGAAGGGCAAAGCTGCTGTACTCGCAGTACCAGCTGCCCTCCTCAGCATCACTGTTGTGTGCAGGAGGCTAACTGTGAGTGCTCAGGCTTGGGAGGAGACAAGGAATTGACTCAAAAAAAGAGAATATTTTGAGAAATTTGGTGGAAAAATTCCCTTTGCCCTTGAAGTAGTAGGCATGTGTGAAATAAAATGTCTGTTCTAGATGTTTTATCCCGCTCCTGTAGATCAAAGTTACATGCAGGTCTTCTTTTCACCATAGGTGCACAGAGCATGCACGTGGCTGCATCTGTCCCTTGCAGCCTATGCACGCGTGCATAGAGGCAAGCTTGAAGCTTCTGTGCAAAACAGAGACATAATCTTTTATTCAGGGACTACAGAAGGCTTTGTAAAAAGAAATTTAAATTATTCATTGCCTCTGAACTGAGAGTGGCTTCATCCTCTGTTTAAGATAACAGCTGAGGGAAATAAAAACTACAGCACAGAGCTGGAATTGTAAGAGAGCTTTAGGGAAATAAAGCAGAATGCCTTTGTTTTTGCAGTGATGGCTGTACTGAGATGCACAGACCCCAAAGCAAGCACCTTGACCAGCCTGATTCTTTTTTCTGCATGGAAGCTGTGATGTCTGTTTGTATTGCAGGATCCTTGTGTAGTGGGCAGATCTAAGACGAAGGTAAATTGGCCTCGGTGTGCAGTTAGTCATTTCCTGTCATGCTTTCATGTTTGAGTTGTAGTGTACTGGATTTGACCTTTATTTCTTGGGGCAAAGAGATTTTGAAACATTGCTGCTGGAGCCCTCGTCTTGCACAGTTGGATAAGCAGTTAGGCATCTCTATGGCCACGGACCAAGTCAGCTGGGTTTTCTGGGCATCAATCAGTTCAGTTTCTGCTAGATTATTATCCTCCCAACTCCCTTTTTGCTCCTCTTGCAGCCAGGGCACTGTATGGATCTCACTGGCTTTCTGCGTTTGGGAGATGTAGGACATCCTGCGCTCTGCTGCAGAGTTCTGCTGAGTTTGTGGCATGAATGTGAGGTTGGTTGGTTGGTTTTTGTGGGCACATATCTGATATACGTTTGCTTGGTAGAGAATGCTGCCTCCATGCAGGGGCCCCACTCTGATCCTGGTGTGCTGGGATGGGGCTGCAGCACCGAGCAAGAAAAACACGTGCCACAGCAGCGAGGTAACATGAAGCCCACAGACACCAGTTTGCACTTTCATGGGCATTTATATATACTCTCTTTATGACTTTCTAGTTGAACCCTCATCCAGTTACGATCCCCCACCACCTTTTCTTGTCCATCACTTCGTAACGACAAGGGCAAAGGAGGCTCACTGATAGATTAATCCATCTCTAAGCAACAGGCACTTTCCAGATTAGCTCCTGCCTGGACCTGGTATGAAACCTGGGGCCTGGAGGCCAGCTGCTGCCCGTTAATTTGTTTTGATGCCTATCTTTAGGGTTTGTTTGTGTTCTTGCATTACTGCTTGTTACCAGTAGGACAGCGGTAAGCATATGGTTTGCTCAATGCATGTGAAAGGTTTATTCAGTCCTGTGCAATAAATATATTCCTTATTCTTGCCTGATTTTTCTAGTTGAAAAATGTAAACAAAGGGAGACTCAATAAATTTGCCAACAGCAGGCTCTCCAGATGGGACTGGCCATGCTCCTTTTTCCTAATAGCACTTTTGCTGATGGTGTTGAGGCCAAGGCTGCCTAAGCAGGAAAGGACTGTGAACGTTCCTGTGCTGGCAGTTCAGTGTTAGGCAGTGAAGCCAACCCCAGAGCCCCCAGGAGCAGAGCTGCAATGCCTTCAGCAAGGAAACCTGACGACTGTGTGTGCTCTGTGTGCATATCCCCGTTCCCACGACCAAACAGGAGAATACCCTTCTTTTAAATGCCATGGGGAGGGATGGGAGCAGGCGTTCAGAAAGCAGTTGGACGCTTGCTCCTTTTTCAGGCTCCTTTTAAGCATCCAGCAGTCGCTGCCCTGAGCTGTGACTCCCTGCTCTTCTGATTCTGCCGAAGCTCCCGTGCTTGAAACTTGGCTCCAGTGTCTTTCTTCCTTTTATGGTCACCCTGGCCATGTCTGCAACTGCTGCCCTGGAACCAGTACCAGCTCCAGCAGCAGTGCTTTTGTTACAAGCTGCTGCCAGTGGGGGCTCCCCTGGCTCGCTCTGTGTGGCACAGGGTCAGGTAGCTGCCATGGGCCAAGCTCTCTTCTCTCCCAAACCTCTTCAAAGACCAGCAAGAGTCTCCTCTGGCACGTTTTGAAGCTCCATGTTTCCTGTTTCCTGGCCATCTGGTAAATGAGACTTCATTTCGCTGGGGAGAAGTTTCTGATGCGTTTGTGTCTAACTCCTCTGATGTTGGAATTCCTCCTGAAGTTGGGTGGACAGTTTGAATCACAGAGGTCCAAGCAGACCAAGTGGTTTCAATTCCTGACTTCCTGTTGCATGCACAGAATTTGCCTACTTTGTATACGTTTTAAATAAGATTAACAGCTGATCTCTTGAGCAAATGTTGGGTTTTCATGCTGGTAGAATGATACAGGGAGCTTGTTCCAGGCCGGTCCTTGCAGCTCTGCCTTCCATCCAAGCTGCCCTCTTAAGAAGCAGGATTTGTTCAGAAACTGAAATAACTAATCCTTAGAGATGGTTAATGATGCAGTCCTATCCCTGAAATGGTTCCCTCCATTCTCCCTGAGCAGAGTTTTTCATTTTCTGGTTGCATAGTAGGGACTTATGCCTCTTTTTTCAACCCCAGCAGAATTCACTTTCCCGAAATAGAGTAAGTGTGGAGCAAGAACTGAGTGAGCTATTGCCTTTCTCCTTGTCTGCCTGAGCTATGCTGTCCTGGCTGGGTTTTTGGGAGGTGGGGAGAGGCAGTGAGGATGAGCATCCAGGGGAAGCCTGAATTTCTCACTTGAATGGATCTTGTGTTTTTCTGCCTCCAAATGCTGGCCTTCGTGCTCAGCCCTGGAGATGATTCCTCCTGTAGCTGGGGTTGCTGGATCTCCTCAGATAGGAAAGGGACAGAAGCAGCTTAAAGGCAAGTGAGAAACAAGGTCCTGACCTCAAGCATTTACAGCTTGAATCTCAGATGGGTAATTCCTCCTGCTTTTCCACAGTGGTGTGGAAAGCTGGATTCCCTTGCAGTGTGGCCTCGTTAAAAAGAGGATCTCTCTGTAAAGGACAAATGTCGCAGTGTGTACAAATACTGGCTCAGAACTTTGTGCCATTACCTTGTATGAGGATGCTGCATGTGAGAGTCTGACTTAGTAGCAGTGGGTTTTCCGTTTGTGTTTCCTTATCTTCAGAGAAAGAACAAGGAATTTATTATCACAGGATGAAGGTCCATGAACTCAGTAGTGCTCTGAAACCAGAGCAGCACCTTAGAGCGCCTCAGGACCCTGCATGTCCCTACAGCCCCACTAGATCCCCGCGGGCACAGCAGCTTCTGGGGCATGGAGGGCTCCCTCCAGCCTGCCCAGGTCTGCTGGAAAGTCTGTAAGCACATCAAGGGGGAGGCTATTTCCATGAGCAGACTGCAGATTTTGCATGCAGTCTCTCAAAGTGTGTTGGCCTTCCTGGGGGATCTGGCTCACTATAATAGCTCGAAAAACTCGATGGGGCTGAGCTCACTCAAGCTGTATCTGTTCTACTCCTCCTCCATGGAATGATGCTGGTGTGGAAAATAAATAACAGCATACGTAGTGTGCTGTGTCACTGTGTGTAAAGTAATGATGGTGCCTCCTTTCTGTTGGTTGGGGTGCCTGTTGTTGCACTCAGCAGTGTGGGGCTTTCTCTCTGTGGGCGTGTGAGATTCTCTGGGTCAGATCAGACCATATGTGGGACAGTTGAGTCTCTGCACTTACCTTAATCTTGTAAGAGCTGCTGGGGGGAGCTGGTGGGCTCTGGTTTTAAACTCTGTGAGATCTTTTCAAATGCTAGGAAACCCTCGATTTGCCATTCAGAGAGCATATTAAAATTGTGCACAGCCTCAGCTGCCTTTATGCCTTGTGAGATGCTTTAACTATTTCTGCTGCTTCTTCCTCTTGAAGCTGCATGCCGTGCTGAGCAAAATTCAGTTCTGCTGGCACAGATCTCACTTGCAGTGCAGCGTGTTTCCTCAGAGCTGTGGCAGACAGCTTGATGGATGCACTGCAGAGCACTGGGCCAGCAGTTGTTCCCCCTGTGCTTGGGGAGAAGCAACAGTGCCGCAGGTTTCTAGATGCACACACACCAGGGTACAGCATCCTAGTGGTGCAGAAGGGCTGTATACATGCCCTGCTGCTCCAGATACCCCCTGCCTCTTCCAGGCTCCCCATGGAGCTGGGAGGTGCAGCCGTGGGCAGGATGTGACTCAGGGGTGCTGGGAGCAGGCGGGGCCCTGTGCAGGCAGGATCTGGCTGGTGAAATGCCTGGCACCCTCTTGGCTCCTCCAGCTCTCACCTGGTAGCAGCATCCAGCTGGACTGCTGGGGTAAGCCTGAAGCTCACAGGTTTGGGAGCAGAGGGTGTGAAGGCAGAGGTTGGGGGTGCAGGGACAAGAGCCAGCCCCACTTGTCCCCCAGAGGTGGTGTAGGGGAAGGGGCTGGCTTCACCTCACAGCCTCATGCAGGGACCAGCACTACTCCCTTGAGTGAGCAGCTGGTTTCCCTTTTAGGGTTGGGTGAGAGGCAGAAACAATGTCACGCGGATTCCAGCACCCATAATGGTTCTGGAAAGCCAAGGGGAACAAAGAGCGTTCTCCTCTGCTGACCTCCAAGCACGCTGAGGACCATCTCCCAAAGCTGCCTCGCTGGGAGGTTTCATCCTTACATGGGAGCCCGTCCCGCAGCGCTGCACCGTGCCCACCGCGTGCCTGTAGGTGTGAATTGTGGGCAGCAGAGCAGCAGGCAGGGCGAGGAGAGGCAGGAACCCGACACAGAAAGGCAGCTCTGTTCCCGTGTCCTGGGAAGATTAAGTGTTTCCCTGGGAATAGCCTTGTTGGCTTGCTCTGGGGTCGCCTGGTGGAGCAGCTGGTTGTGACCTGACAACGAGCAACACACGCACATGAAGTTACAGGGACAGAGACCTCGTGGTAGCCCAAACTGCCTCCAAAATGATTAAACTCTGAACTGATGGCACGCAGCAGGACGTCTGACCCCGGCCCTATTCTTTGCTGAAATGAATGCAGTGATCTCCCGGGGCTGTTGCTAAGCCCTCTGAGGTGTTGCTGTGCACAATGACACCGGCGTGGTGTTACGTGCGTGGTGCTCTCTAATTAGAAAGCGGCCTCTGCTGCGTGTCCTTGGCGAACTGCTGACCTTTCCCATACGTGCAGCTATTCTGAGCTCTGTTCCAGACTGATCAAGTTTGCATCCCGGAACGCTTTAAATATTGTTTGCGAGGGGAGCTCTTGTTGCCAAAGCTGTTTGTTCTTGGGCACAGGCGAGGAACTGAGCTTCCTTTCTCCCATGGGCACGACTCTGTTGGTCAGAAGGATCGGGTGGGCAGCTGGCAGGCAGAGCTGCTGTTGTTTCTGCCCTTGGACAGCTGCAAGAGTGCCCCAGGTCTGGAAGCCGTGGTCCCAGCATGGGTGGGCAAGTGTTCTTTGCAGCTGGAATCCCATCGGGTCGGGGCAGCACGTTGGCTGGTGTCTGGAGGCATTGCTGACACCAGCCTAGCTCACAACTGCTGTTTACAGGGTGGTGCAGACTGCAGAGTATGAACACATGCTAATTAGCACACATAATCACTGCCCGTGTATCTCAGCATCAATTTAAAGGGTCACAAAGCCAGGACAGATTTTTAATACGTTTTAAAACTCTGTTTCTTCATGAATCGAAATGATTTCCCAGTTCTTCGTTGCAATTGCAGTAAGAACTGGAAGCTTTTGACCTATTCCTTTGCTGTGTTTCATCTCACCTTTCTCTGTGCTGTGACAACAGTGCCACATCCGTGGGTGAAGATGCAGAAGTTGCTGTGGTGTTGTGCAGGATTTGTCACCACTGTATGCACGACCAGAACAAAGAGAGCAAACAGATCACTTCCTTACAGCTTATCTAAGTCAAATAACTCAGAGTAAACTTCCTGGGCCTGGGCTTTATTCTCTGCCAAAGCAGCACAGAGCCCAGCTCGCCGTGCTCAGCAGAATGCTGTGCCTTGCTTTGTGGCTGGGGACAGGCAGGGACAACCAGACCGGGGCCAGTAGTACTCAGGGACTGAGTCCATCTCACCAGCAGAAGCCAAGGCTTCTCCAGCTCCAGTCATGCTGTTTTTCCTTCCCTTGTGTTTCCTGATGTTCTCTGACCCCGTAGTTTAGGACCACAAAGATAGCACAGCCCATTGAGCAAACACAGTAGCTCCAAGCCCTGGCGATATCGCAGTTCCCAGGGCAGCAGTGCTTATTAGAGGCCCTTTTATTACAGACACACCTTGGAAAGTTCCTTCTCTTCAGCAGGGCTGGGAGGAGAAGGGTGGTAATTTCATTTTCTCTCTTCACAGGTAGCTGCAGCAGGCAAAGGCAAGCAGGGTGGCAGGGGGAAGCAGTGTGGGATGTGGGAGCTGCTGCCCCCCGTGTCTGGCACCACAAAGGGAGGGTGCTTGGGGGAAGAGCTGTGGCAGCAAGGGGAGCACTGGCACAAGCATCTGCCTGGCTCTTTTGGACAAGGTTTCATCACAATGCCCGGCTGGGAGCTGTGAGACAGAGCAGTGGCCCTGAGCCGCCTGTGGGGACAGTGCTGTCCCCTGGAGCTGGGTTATCAGCATCTGAATGGGGACTTTTTCCCCCCATCCACTGGTCAGGTAGCCATGTGGGAACGCTGGATTTATTCCCCAGCAGTGCTATCAGCACATACCAGGCTTCCCAACAGCTGGGAGCCGTGGAGCTTGACCAAGAATAGCGCTGGGGAGCTCACTGCCTGACTCACAGCTGTCTGGAGCAGATCCTGCCCTAAAATTGCTGATGCCCCAGAGGGAACCTCATGGCAGGGGGCACCAAGTGGGGTGCTCCCAACCCCCCCAAACCCACTCACTGGGCACTGCATGGCTCCTCCTGCAGCGACTGGGATCCCAGAGGGAGCTGCAGCTGTGGCTGTGCCGTGGCTGCTCGGGTGTAATTCCATGGGCTTGTCTGCACTTGACAGCAAGCTGGTATTACAGAAGGGTGTGAATTTGCAAGAGGAGAATTCCATGTTTAGGAATAACCAGGTTCAACCAAGCAGCAGGAATTAATAACTCCCGTTCTGGAATTAATGTTCCAAAGAAAGCACCCAAGTTGTGCACCCTGCTTCTCTGCAGGAGGACAGGACAAGGAGTGATGTCTGATCTGCATGCAAACCCCAGACACCTCTCTTGCTTGTAAAGTACATGCCCTCCCCTCTGCTTGCTCCCAGAGAAGAATTCGTAGCTGGAGCAACATATGCGTGGAGCAACACGTGCGGGGAAGTTTGGTGGGATATGACTGCAGCCGAGTGCAGCACGAGGTGCCCGATTCCAGCTCCCCTGCTGAGCAGCTGCTTTAAAGTCCTGGAGCAGTTCCAGCTCTGAATGCTGCAGCTCAGTCGGGCAACAGCAGCCCGGGGCCATCCGCAGGGGTCCTGCCCTTGGGGGGCTGAGTGGGTTTTCCAAAGGAGGCTCGTGGCAGCTGTCCCTGCTGATGTCTGGCTTTGGTGTGGCAGCAGGTGCACGCACACACACACTGTGCTTGTGGGCCTGCTCTGGGTGCTAAGACAGAACTTCTCATGTGGAAAAAAATCCTTTCTTTTTTGACCCTCATTTTACCCTTCACTTCCCAGCAAGGAGCCAAACAATGCAGAGCTCCCTGCATGCACACATCTGTATTTCTCTGAGTGGTGCCTGCGTGCTCCTGTGGCAAGATCCATCCCATCTGTCCACAGGTGGATCTGGGGAGGGCATTCAGCCCATGGTGGGTGCAGGAGTTCAGATCCTCGTGTCCCAGGGACCCGGGGCACTGCAGGCACAACCCAGGCAGCACAAGGCAATTCTGAGCGAGTGCTCTTCTGCTGCTCTCTTAGCAGGTGAAGGAGGACCTCAGACCAGCACCATGACCGAGTGCTTTGACTGCGACAACTGCAAGGAGTCCTTGTACGGGCGCAAGTACATCCAGATGGACAACGGCCCGTACTGCATCCCCTGCTACGATGCCCACTTTGCCAACACCTGTGATGAGTGCAAGGAGCTCATCGGCCACGACTGCAGGGTGAGTTCAGGAGCATGCCAGGCAGCGCAGACCCTAGGTGCCCGTCCCCACCTCATCCTGCTGTCCTCCCCAGGAGCTGTACTACGAGGATCGCCACTACCACGAGCACTGCTTCCGCTGCTGCCGCTGTGACCGCTCGCTGGCTGACGAACCCTTCACCTGCCAGGATGAGGAGCTGCTGTGCAATGACTGCTACTGCAGCGAGTTCTCCTCCAAGTGCGTCGCCTGTGAGAAGACAGTCATGCCAGGTAGGAGTGGACGGGCACTGTGGTTTGCTCCTGGTCCCATTGCGTGGGGCTGCAGGGAACAACGCCAGGGCAGCAACCGAAAGCTGAGTTTCTGCCCTCCTGCTGCTCCTTCACTGCTGGGCACTGTCTGGTGAGACAACGGGCTGTGATCAGCACAGCCCTGACTGTTTCCCTTTCTTGTGGGGAAATGAGCTGAGGAGGAGATAACAAAGGGTTTCCTGGGCATTTTCTGGTATGTGCTGACAAAAAGGGAAGGAATGGTTGAAGGCGTGTGAATGGCTCTGGAGATAGCCTGAGGCAAAGGAGTGCCTTTGCTCGGCCACTCTGGCATTCTGCAGATATGGGTTACAACAGGCTGCTCTGCTGTGGCCTGTACTGGTGCCAGGAGAATATTGCCACAACCCCTTGTTGTCCTGCACAGCCTTCGTGTCCTGCATGAGCATGCACGCTCTCCCACTCCCTCTCTGAGCACAGCTCTTCTTGCAGGGTCCCGCAAGCTGGAGTACAACGGACAAACCTGGCATGAGCACTGCTTCATATGCAGCAGCTGCCAGCAGCCCATCGGGTCACGGTCCTTCATCCCAGACAAAAAGGATTATTACTGCGTCCCCTGTTATGAGAGCAAGTTTGCTCCTCGCTGCACTCGCTGCAAAAAGGTACGTCTGGCATGGCAGGCCCAGCCATGGTCCTGTGCTGCAGGGTCGTGCTCCCAAACAGGGGGGGTCCCCACCTCTGCTGGCTGAGAGGAGAGGACAGGGTGCCCCTGCACAACCCATTCCTGCTGCAGTTGGCAGCTGCTCCGCCCTAGCAGTGCTGGGGATGGGCAGACTGCATACCAGCTGTCCCCACACCCCATCAGAGATTGGTTCAGGTGCCAGCACCGTGGCTGATGGCTGCTCAGGTGTGGCAGTGCCCCTGTGTCATGTGTGTGCTCTCTCTTCCCACAGACCCTGACCAAGGGAGGAGTGACC
The DNA here is from genome assembly GCF_038088225.1 of Cyrtonyx montezumae. Classification (NCBI taxonomy): domain Eukaryota; kingdom Metazoa; phylum Chordata; class Aves; order Galliformes; family Odontophoridae; genus Cyrtonyx; species Cyrtonyx montezumae. The sequence goes on from NW_027072036.1 coordinate 3,796,947, forward strand.
TACCGGGACGAGCCGTGGCACAAGGAGTGTTTTGTCTGCACAGGCTGCAAGGCTCCCCTGGCAGGCCAGCAGTTCACCTCCCAGGATGACAACCCCTACTGCATCAAGTGCTTTGGGAACCTCTATGCCAAGAAGTGCAGTGCCTGCACAAAGCCCATCACAGGTGAGCAGGACGGCCCTGGGGACAGTGCGCTTCCTCCTGGCAGGCTTGGAGGTGAACCAAAACCTCCAGCTGTGCAGACAGCTTGTCCAAATTGCTCCTGAGGGTTTTAACACTGTGCTCTGTCCCTCCCACAGGCTTTGGTGGTGGTAAATATATCTCCTTTGAGGATCGTAACTGGCACCATAACTGCTTTAACTGTGCCCGCTGTGACACCTCGCTGGTCGGGAAAGGCTTTATCCCTGACAACGATGAGATCCTGTGCCCCGACTGCAGCAACAACCTATGAGCCTTGGAGAACACCGTGGGGCAGGGGCTTTCTCTATTCTTCAGAGTCTTTGTGCCAGATACCCTTGACAGCATTGCAGGGGCAGGGTGCAAGGCATAGGAGATGAGGGCTGACCCTGAACCGCTGTGTGTTCAGGAGGTTCCTGTGTCCCTCCCTGAAGCCTAGAGTATGCTACACTGTGGCTCTGTGCAGAGCCAACGATAAATAAAGTTGAAAAGGAGCTTCAAGATCCCCATTATTTACTCTTTCCTTTTGCTTTCTGTCTGACTGGGCATGAGCTGAGCAAAGGGCAGCAGCAGTGGCTTCTGTGCAGGGCTGCTAGATATGCACGCTGGCAGTATGCATTCGCTCCCCTGGGCACAGTGCTCATTCTTCTCCTTTTTTTCCCTCTCTGTATGCTGCAGGGCAGCAGCTCTCACTCTGCTCTTGGCAGTGTGCAGTGTGCATGGTGGATGGCTTTGCAGCCCAGCACTGCACGGCCTGCAGGGCTCTCTGCCCTGTTTGGGAGGCTTGGGGACACTGGGCTGGGGCGGGAGCATGTGTCACCACCTTGAGATTCCTGTAGCCACTTTGCCACCTATGTGCTGCACCCTTTGCTCAGCGTGGCTCTGTGGCAGAGCTCAGGCACTCACTCACAGGGCTGGAGTGCTCTGCCCCTAACCCCTGCCTGTCCTTAACTGTTCACAAGGAGGTGTCTGGAGGTTTCATACGATGGCTTGAGCCAGCCTTGCCCAGTGGCTGGGCTGGCCCTGCCCCCCCCAGAGCTCCTCTGCAGGGGAAGCTTGTGCTGTCTGCCTAGTCTGCATCCCCCCTGCTCTGCCCTGCGTGGGGGCACTTCCCCCAGCCCCGCTTTCCTGCTTAACCAGGTGCTTCTCCAAAGGCATCCTCTTGTGTTGGTGTTTATTTTTTTCGTTTCATTTTGTTTTTCTTCTCTTTTTTTCCTCCTTTTGTATTCTTTTGTCATGATTATCTGTTATTTTATAACCAGCTGTGGGATGAAGGGACTCACCCCCCTGCCCAGGATTCAGTAGGAGCAGAAAAAGTTATGCATGTTGAAGTGTCATTAACTCTGTATTCAGATCCTTGTTGAACCCTGTTTGAAAGCTTTGATGCAGGCAAATCAGAGTTTGTGTGTTTGCTATTTTGAGGTGCTTGGAGCAGTCTCCAGGAGGAAGTGTCCTGAATGTCAGCCTCTTGTATGTTTCCTAAGGCTTTATATAATAAACTGTTTTAGTGACACTCGTTCCCGTGTGTTTCTCGAGCAGCTCTGTGCTCAGCCCTGTCCCTGTTCCCCATATAGGGGTGGGGCTGATCCCCCACCATACTCCTGCCTTTTCTTTCCCAACCCTACCAGCTGTACTACTGGCTGAGGGCAGAGAAATAGCAGCTCCCTCTCCCTGCTGCTGCAGCCTGCCTGCCCATGCCCGCAGTCTGTCTGCAGCAGAGCAGTGATGCTTTGGGGCTGGTCACATCCCCATCGTTGCTCTGGGGGGTACCACCTCACACCCCACTGCACTCAGCAGCTTCCCCATCCTGCACCCCACGCTCCGGGCTGGGGGGAGCTTTGCTGGGGATGTGGCTGCAGGCTCCTCCTGGCAGCCTGCCCCACAGTGCTGTGTGCTTATTACTCACTTTTATCAGCTGGGGAGCCTGTTGTTCCCCTCACATCTGAAACTGTTTTCCTCAGATTCCTTTACGTTTACTAACAGCTGCCACGGCTTCCTGCAGGCTCTCCAGCCCCCGCACCCCACGGGTGCACTCTCCTGGATCAGCTCCTGCAGACGCTATGGTTTCATTGCTTTTTTTTGATTGTTGCCTTTTCACATAAGACTTTTCCTGCTTGTGACCTGTGCCAGGCTCTAGTTTTGCTGCCGTTTGGCCTCAAACACCAGCTCAGGCCCTGGAGGTTTCTGGCTGAGCTTGTCCTGCAGCAGCAGCACCGCGAGCCCTTGTTTCTGCAGCGCTGTTTCCAGGGATTAACCACAAAAGGTTTCTGTAAGAAGGGCCCCCGGGCTCCTCTTTTGCTCAGCCTCAAGAGCCTCACGTTTTTAGCCAAAAAAGGAAATGACCCAGCTGCACGTAGCGCTGGAACATCTGGATTTTATCCCTGTCATGAATGGGTCATGGCTGTGCAAGGCCCCGTGCCTGATTTACGGGAGGGGGAGGGTGATGTCATGCACAAACCTCCCCTGGGCTTCCAGAGCATGATCTGAAGCAGGCATGGAAATACTCCTCAGCACGCGGCCGGGGGAGCAGGGCCCTCGCTGGGAGCCCAGCATTAACCACTGAGCTCAGCTCCCCTGGGGAAAAGCCACCCCCACAGAGGGACACGGTGGCTCCTGCTGCGTGCTCCTTGACCCCTCTCTGCCCTGGGGCCGGAGCTCTCTCTTTCCAGGCAGACTTCAGCTCCCTGCTGGCGGTCACCCCTTTCCCAGTTGCATGCATGCACATGCAGCGTTGGGTCACAGCTCCAAAACAGCCTCTCCTGAGCTCCTAAACCCAGCACGGACCTGCCCCAGCGGCTCCTGCAACCCTGCAGGCAGGAGTGATCCCTGCAGGAGTGATCGGGTCTTGAGGCCAGGTGCTGCCAGAGGCTGGGACCTGGCCCTGTGTGTAGTAACAAGCCCAGGGCCTCTACTGCCCCTCCTGCCTGGGGTAGTGGAGGGCCAGAGCTGAAGGTAAAAACTTTCTGCTTTGCCACACTGAGGAGAACAGCATCGGCCTCCTGGTGCACTAAGCCCACATGGCTGGGGGTCTCCACTGGGTTTCAGCCCCTTACTCATCCCAGGATGAAGTTTCATGCAAAGGGAAAGGGAAGAGCACCAAAAACCCTTATCTCCACTTTTATGTGTAGTTGGGCACTCGCGAGGAAGAAGTGGCGTACTTAGGGGAAGCCTTTAGTAGAAGAGTAATTAAAGACAATGTTCCTACCACCAGCATCATCCCCTCAGTGCAGTGAATGTTCCCTCAGGGCAGGATCGTTTTTGTCTGTCATTATTAATAAATATATATATATATATTGTTACTGCTTTTGGCTTAAAGTCATCTATTATGCATCGTACAAAAAATTATTTATGAGTTTAAATGTAATTATAGTTTTGCATCTGGGAAAGTGTAGACAGAGAACTGACACACTCCTTAACATTTAGAGTAGATCTGAAGGGGGTAATTAAAATCCAAGCAAAAGTGGAAGGTCACAATCGCAACCTCTGCAGGACGACATCCTCCAGGGCCACTCCCTTTGAGCCGTGCTGTCCTTCACAATGCTGTTCCCACATATCACGGGCAGCAGTGGGAAGGAGGCAGCACCGGACTGGGCATGTTTTGTTCTGCCGAGCCTGTTCCCGTTCGGGCTGTGATTCACGGCTGTGTCACGCTGCCCGCAGCCGTGCTCGGGCTGGAGGCTTTCATCCCAGCCTGGGGGCACACGCGGTGCTCTCCCATCCTCAGGACGGGCAGGAGCGCAGCTCCAGATCTCTCGCAGGGATTCAGAGCAGGGTAACTGAAGAAGCGGTTTCTAAGCGCTGCCGCAAAGGGCAGCGCGTGAACGTGGGCTGATGGACAGAGCTGGGTGGGCGGACGGGAACCTCCGCCTCCCGGTGAGAAACAGCGCGGCCCCGGGCGTCAGCCCGGAACCTTCGGACGCGGCTCAGAGCGGGGCCGGGCACTTCCGGTAGAACACAGGCTGTGCCGGAAGTCCCTCGCGTCGATTTCCGGGCGGGACGCGGGAGGATGGAGACGATCCTGGAGCAGCAGCGGCGCTACCATGAGGAGCGGGAGCGGCTGATGGACGTCATGGTGAAGGAGATGCTCACCAAAAAGTCCACGGTGCGCCCCGGGGGGAGGCGGGGGAGGGGTCGGAGGGGTTGTGGGGCCTGGCCCAGGCCTTCGCTGACGCCGTTCGTTCCTGTGCCCGCAGCTCCGCGATCAGATCAACTCCGACCACCGGACGCGGGCCATGCAGGACGTGAGTCGGGCGGGGTGGGGCGGCCCGGGCGGCTGCGGTGCTGCTGTGCTGAGGGGTGCGCCCGGCTGAGGTTCGGGTGTTGTGTTTTAGAGGTACATGGAAGTGAGCGGCAACCTGAGGGACCTGTACGACGACAAGGACGGGTGAGTGTGCGGCCTGCTGGCTCGCGGAGGGAGTACCTGGGGCTCCTGTGGGTCTGCTGTGAATACAGAAGTGGTTCTGCAGTGCAAGGCCAGAGCTCGGCCCTAAACCAGGAGGAGGACCCAGGCTTTGCAATAAACACCTTCATATTCGGTGCAAACGTTGCATTGTTTTCTTGGATTGAGGCTTTGAGGGAGATTTGAGTGTTTGTAACTGAGACTGCAGCGTTTTCAGTTGAGATGTGCCCCAGATCCTCTAAGCAGGGGCCTGGCTGCCTGTGGAGCAGCAGTGGGGCTGTGCTGTCAGGCTCACTGGTGTTCTGTGGGAGCAGAATGTGGCATTAGACTTCCAAAAAAAGATTGTGTCAGCATAAACGTGTTTTCTTTTCTGGTTGCAATCTGCCTTTCTTCCATGAACCTGTAGCTTACGGAAGGAGGAGCTCAGTGCCATTTCTGGGCCAAATGAGTTTGCAGAATTCTACAACAGACTGAAACAAATTAAAGAGTTTCACCGGAAGCATCCAAACGAGGTAAGTAGTTAGCTGCTCCCAAGAATAACTGATCTGTGCTGTGTTGGGCTTTATCTCTGCAATAAGTGGGCTTCTTTTTCTCATTCAGTTTAATTACCTTAATATGGAGGTATTGGCTATCTTAAAATGTCACTGAGGAAAACAAAACGTTAAGAATAAGTGGTGCTTTAAGGCTTTATGTAAGCCTCTGTCTGGGTAGGAGAAAATGCAAGAGGCTTCACCATGTCCTCCATTAGTTTAAGAACATTTTGCTTCTGAGCTAGTATTCATTTTGCCTACCTAATGCTGTCTGAAGTCAGAGTCCCTGGGTAGTACTTCTTTTCCATAGTGCAAATGTAATGATGAAGAAGTGCTTTGAACTCCTTTTCATTTACCAGTTTTATTGTTTGCAGTCTGTCACGGGTTTTGTGTGAATTACTCAGGGACATCAGCTGAACTAATCACTTTTTTTTTGTCTGTTCTCAAAGATTTGTGTTCCCATGTCAGTGGAGTTTGAGGAACTGTTGAAGGCCAGAGACAACCCAAGTGAAGAAGCTCAAAGTAAGTCTTCAGGGTTTTGTTTGTTTGTTTTTTGAGGCCAGTTTAAGTAAGAATACGGTGCTTGCTTTAGAGGCTTTATTTAGTGACCTGTCTGATCTGATTTGCACGTTTCCGAATTCCATCTCCCTTTTCCTGCATTACTTATGTCTGTTTGTATTTCATTTAAATTCTTATGAGCTGTAGCCACCCTGAAATATTACAAAATACATATATTTTGTAACAGAAATATAATGTAACTGAAATACACAGTTGTGATGTCTCTTTTGAGGAATGTTCTGGTGTAACACAAACAAGCAGGCAGACATTCAGTCAGTGAATATCCATTTGCATTCTAAACGTGCCTAAGGAAGATAAATTAGCCTGCAGTTAATTCTTTTCAGATTCTAAACCATGCACATAATAAGCAGAGAACATTAAGTTCCTAACAAAGCTCTGCACACTCTGTCCTGCAGACCTAGTGGAGTTCACAGATGAAGAAGGATACGGACGATACTTAGATCTGCATGATTGCTATCTCAAATACATTAACCTGAAATCATCAGAGGTAAGTGGTTGTGTTAGTGTGGGCACTCAGTTGTGTTACTCTTCAGTGCTGATGGCTGCATATGTATGGAGTCTGACTCGAGCTTTTTTTCTTCTTAGAAACTGGATTATATCACTTATCTGTCTACATTTGACCAACTCTTTGATATTCCCAAAGAGAGAAAAAATGCTGAGTATAAGAGGTGAGCCTTTTGCCCTGCCTGCTTTCGTTTATGACAGTTGATGGGAAAGAATTTGCTTCTCAAGTGTCCAGCTGTCAGGAATACAGCTAGCAATCAAGCATCAGTGATATAAATGGCGTCACTGAGCTGTAGTAACTCAGTTCTAAATCTGTTGTGAAGATATGAAGCACAACAAAATGCAGAAAGCCATTGGGCTTCTTATTCTGGGGAACTATTTTAGATTGTTGTGTTAAAACCTAATCTAATCTCTGTGACTTCTGATATTGTTATATCAGCAGTTTGATATGGAATTGTCTGTGCTGATAATCATTCTGCCAGGTATCTTGAAATGCTTCTGGAGTACCTACAGGAGTACACAGATCGAGTGAAGCCATTACTGGACCAGAATGAGCTCTTTGGGAAAATTCAGACTGAGTTTGAGAAGAAGTGGGAAAATGGAACGTTCCCGGGCTGGCCGGTGAGCAGCTGTGAAGCCCTTGAGAATGCTTTTGGGTTTGTGATAGATTTCCTACCAATCATTTGTGTTAAATCATGGCTGAGGTTAAGTCTAATAAGATGTGTAGTGGAGTTTGAGGAGGACTTGCATTTGGAGGTTTATGTTAGCTAATGGTATTGCATGAAGAGTCACAGCGTATCACACAGATCTTGCACTTGTTTTTTCTTGGCAGAAAGAGACCAGCAGTGCACTCACTCATGCTGGAGCCCACCTGGATCTCTCAGCATTTTCCTCTTGGGAAGTATGTATTCACTGCTATGCACCCAGTTCTGAATTTTGGGCACATGGGAGCTTAACCATTTGGTTTCTTGCCATCATCTTACTTCTTGAGCTTTTGGTTTTGGCTCTGTGCTCTCTGGATAGAACTTTGGTTATGCTGATGATTTAATTTCTCCCACTAGAGGGCTGCAACTTGAAAGGTGTGTTGAGGTTGGCACACTTGACAGTCATTTCTTTAATGCTGTTCATATTCCTTCTTCCTCTTTTTTTTTTCTTTTTTAATGAGATATGTCCATATTGAATATATTTATAATAGCTCCTATCTTACTGTGGTTTGCTTTGTTGAATAGGAATTGGCCTCCCTAGGACTGGACAGACTAAAATCAGCTTTACTGGCACTGGGACTGAAATGTGGCGGGTAAGACACAGTCTTTTCCTAATTCCTTTTCAGCTTTTGAGGTCTTCCCACCTTCATGGGATATTTGTTTGGCTTCTCCATTGTAGAAGAATTACTTTAATGATATTCAGCAAGGACAAAGATCATAGAGCATCTCTTCATCTGTTATAAGCTGAATTTATGATGTTGTTGCATGAATTCAAATGGTTTTCTGGAAATGGAAAACTGTGGTCTGAACTTGTTTCTTCCCTGCTTCTCCACAGGACTCTGGAAGAGCGTGCTCAGAGACTTTTCAGTACTAAAGGCAAGTCCCTGGAAGCACTTGATCCTTCCCTGTTTGCTAAGAATCCAAAGACAAAGGGAATCAAAAGGTGAGTTCTTAAAGGCTGTGCTCAGGTCGGTGCTGATCCCTTCACTGGGATATAAACATGGCTACTGTAGCTGTGATAGAGATTCCCAGTGTGTTGGAATCCCTATACATTGGTCCTGACCCAGATGTAAGATATCAGAGCTGAATATTGTGTGCAGTTTAGTTTACGTGGGCTGTTTCTCTTCTCTTGCTGCACATGAGTCAAATGTGTCCTTAGGAGTTCCATGTACGTGTGGTGTTTGCAGTTTTGGAATGCACTTAGTGAAATTTCCTTACCTATTTCCAGAGACACTGAAAGAAATAAAGATCTCGCATTCCTGGAAGCTCAGATATATGAATACGTGGAAGTTCTTGGGGTAAGGATTTCATTTTGTCTTTGAGCTTTTGGTTACAAACCCATCCAGCAGTGACCAGAAGGTCATTCTTGTCTTAACCCAGTGTCTTCTGTGTGCTCAGAAGAGTTGCTTTTCTTTCCAGACTTGTTCTGCTTAAAATCACATGTGAGCATGTGATTACTGATGGAAAAAGCAGAGTTAGATTTTTATTTGTTAGTTAATTGCAGGCTTTTATGAACAGGACTATTTTGTGTCTCTCTCAGGGCAGATACAGCAGTTTACATGTTCTGATAGGGAAGCCTCCCTGCCTTTTTATTTATTCATTTCTTTCTTGTTCCTCCTTAAGTCCTTGCTTCAGTTTGGAGCATGATGGCAGCTTCCATTGTCTTGCCATCTTATTTTGTTGCTGTTGTGTTGTGTGAACAATTCCTTCTATTTTCTTGCTCTAGGAACAGAGACACCTTACTCATGAGAATGTGCAACGTAAGCAAGCACGGACAGGGGAAGAGAGGGAGGAGGAGGAGGAAGAGCAGATCAGTGAGAGTGAGAGTGAAGATGAAGAAAACGAAATCATTTACAATCCTAAAAATCTGCCTCTTGGTTGGGATGGCAAGGTAACTGAGACAGTCAGGTCTGGATTTAGATCTGGAGAAGTGGGAGATTTCACCTAACTCCATGCTTCTCTTCTGTTTGAACCTCCCTTACCACTTGGCCTGATCTTTGTTTGTACTCTCTTCTCAGCCAATCCCTTACTGGTTATATAAACTGCATGGTTTAAACATCAACTACAACTGTGAGATTTGTGGTAACTACACCTACCGAGGGCCCAAAGCTTTTCAGCGACATTTTGCAGTAAGTAATGTTTTGTCACAAGAACCATCAGTTCCACGTTCAGATCATCTTTATAATAAGCAATGAGTAAATGACAGGAGCCTCTGAGTGGCATTTTTTTTCACTTACAAGTGTGGGTCTGCTCTGATGCTGCAGGGCTGTGCTATTGGAGCTGTAAATTATCCAGAGCATATGGAGATCTGTTCTGCCAGTTGTGTCTGAACACTGTTTTCCAGGCCTGACTGTTGCAGAGCACGTACTCTCAGTGTCTTGTTACCATCAGAAACAAGTGTTTAGGACTGGGAGATCTGTGTTTTCTTAATATTTGTTTTACACTGCCCAGATTATAATAGGTCTTCCAGCAGGCACTGTGGGTGAGGTGGCATTCCCTCTTGGTGACTCTTGCCTCTTGTTCCCAGGAGTGGCGTCATGCTCATGGGATGAGATGCCTGGGCATTCCCAACACTGCTCATTTTGCCAATGTCACACAGATTGAGGATGCAGTCTCACGTAAGTCTCCATGGCATTTCTTTGCACAGAACTGGGGGTGTGCTACAGGGACGTTCACATTAGCCAGCTCTGGCCAAAAACATATTAATTTAAGGAAGGAATGTGAGAGGCATGATGCTTGTGGGATTACCCTTCATCAAACCATCTCTCCCAGTGTCTTTGTTTCTTATTGAATGCCTACAAGAGTAGATGTTTGCTAGGGATGCCAGCCAAGTGCTCATTTCTTGCCAACTGTTTTATCTGCAATGCTTTATGTATGGAATCTCAGCCAAGTGTAGTGGGCCACCATTATTTACACCATTTATTCAGAGTGTGACTACGTGATCCCATGCAACTGTTACTTCATTGACACCCATTGGGATCTCTGGGGGGAAGCCAGCAAAAAAAATGGTGGAGCCTCTAGGGGGATTCTGAACACCTGCAGCACTGATGAAAGGTGCAGCAGTGGCAGTGTTTGGGGTTCATTTTTTGTTTTTCTATTTTAAAAGCTGATGCGTTTGACTAGTTTAAAACCTGGTGTCTGAAGTAAAATGGCATTCATGTTCTGAATGACTTTGTATTTACAGTGTGGGCAAAGCTGAAACTACAGAAAGCTTCAGAGAGGTGGCAGCCTGATACAGAGGTGAGATGGTAGAGGCACTTGGATGTTCCTAGTCCAGTGTACTTGGGAATCCTCATCTACTTTGCATGAAGTGGCTCTGGTAGGAGTTTCTAACACAAGCTGTGTTCCCCAGCATGCTTCAGAGCCTTCTGTAATTACTCTGAGCCTAGATAAGATCTTACTGAGCTTGCTGGTAGATCCACTGCCTGTCTTCACGTAGAGAGGCTCTTGGCAGAGTGGTTATGCTCAGATGCAGTTGGAGCTAAATTGCTGTAGCACAACCTGAGTAGGTTTGCAGGTGTCTCTAAAGTGTTTGTTCCACTCTAGGAGGAATATGAGGACTCCAGTGGCAATGTGGTGAATAAAAAGACCTACGAAGACTTGAAACGTCAAGGGCTGCTGTAACTATTCCCAGGTGAAGGATTTCACAGCAGAAAAAGAATAGAGAAGTGTCACCAGCTCTGATTCTTCTTCAGTTTAATGATTTTTTTTCTATTTGCATGAACATAGGATACTTGATAGTTGCTTTCTAGTCAGCCCTTTGTGAAAAGCAGTCTTGTGATGTTACTTTATATTAAAAAAAAAAACCAACATGAAAAATAAATCGATTTTAACTTAGGAAGTGCTGAAAACATGTCTGCTTTTGAATGCTGGAAAGAGGAGATTTGATGATGGTGCTTTTGAAAAGCTTTCTACACGGTTTGAATTGTCAGAAACAATTACTTCTCTCTTATCCCAGTTGTGTTGGAGATTTTTTTATGATGAGGACTGCTTTCTTTAAAGCACATAGGAACACTGCATGCTGACAATATGTAATGCTCCTGAACTGTATAACAGTTTAAGCATGTATCTTTCTCTGTGCTCCTTTGCAGAGCAGACGTTTGGCTTGCATTGCTGCTTGGGCCTCAGGTCTGTCTTCCTGTGAGGCTTTGGCTCCTGGGATTTATTCAGGGAACAAATAAATGAGCTTTGTTTAGGATATGCTGTGCTGTGTGGGTAGTCTGTGTTAGTTTGTCCAGCACTTGACTTGAAGACCTGGTAGGTGCTAGCACAGATCCTTCCTTTGGTTCTCTCAAACTGTTTTACTGCCACATGAATTCAAGTGCTGTGAGAAGAAGGATTGTGAGAGGCCCCGTGCTTTGTGGCAGCCTTCATGCTGCCTCCAGTGGGCTTGCATTTTGCTATAGAGGTGCTTGTGTGACATCTCTAACCTCAGAAATCCCTTCCTCTGTCATCAGCACAACATTTGCATCTCCAAATCCAGGAGAGCTGCAGGTAACAAACGCTTCTCCCTGGGTGATGGTTTGCACAGCTGGTGGTTGGCAGGGTGGGGCTGTGAGCTGTGCTCAGAGCCTCTCCATCTCTTGCAGCAGCTGCAGGCTTCCTCTGGCACTCAGGAGCTTTCGGGGCGCGGACAGACAGGGTGAGTCTGAGCGGGTCCCTTTCCCTGCTTGGGGGGAGATGCTCATCTCAGGGTGAAGCATTTTTGGTTTGTTCTTAGCCTGTCCTGGAGCTGGGTCTGGCTGTGCTGCAGCAGTAAGGGCTGCTCTGGGTGGGGGGGCTGCCCTGCTGTGGGGGGTGAGAAACACCAACCTGTGTTCGTTTCTGAAAGAGTGCCCTGGGAATGCTATCTGAGCTTCAGTCCTAAGGCAGAAGGGGGAGTGTTTGGAAAACAGCCTCGGAGCCTGCTGGGAGTTACCTCCACTGTTTCCTTATCTAAACTGGCAAAGAGTTAGCAAGGAAAACGTCTGCTTTCGTTCAGTGGAGAGCAGACTACCTCAGGAAGCACCAACACCAGCAGAACTGCCCCAGCCATGCTGTGAGCAGTGCATGGGGGCACTGCTGGCAAGCAGCACTGACAACTGGGTTCAGAATTCCACTCCCCAACACGGGACGTGCGTGCCACCATCCTGAGCTGGGCAGCTTCTTCATTTACAACAGCATCAGCACTTTGCTGTGTGTGGTGCCAAGCTGGCACTGCTCACAGCTCTGTGTTGCACGAGGATGGAGGGTTACCACACCAACAGCAGCACGTGGCCTCCCAGGGGGCTCCTGCTTGGAAGGGCTGGGCTGAGCTCTGGGTCTGAGCCCATGGGGGGAAAAGTGCTCCCAGGATCCCTCAGCACTTGTTCAGCCTTCTCCTACTGCATCCCAGACTGGAAGGGCCTGGCTTTTGCTCCCTAAGGATAATTTCTGAGTGATGAGTCGGTTGAGACAACATGGACTGCAGCTGTCTGAGCTGTTGGTGGGTGGTGGTACTGCCAGGCACAGCTCCCGGGACAAAATGAACTGCAAACTACCTGGATTTCCACAGGGGCTCAGAATAAAGAATGCAGAATTTCTTAGCAGAAAGGCTAAATAAAAAACAGGGGGAGGGAAGAGTGAAAGCTTCTTTTATGCAACTTGTCCTGATTTTGTCCCTGCACCTCATCCCTTGTTCTGTGCCTGCTCTGAGCTGTGGCAGCTCATGCCCCCATGATAGCAGCTGCTGCCATCGTGGGACTGTCCCCTCTCACTGCCCAGTTCTCATGTCTCTCTGCCAGGTCCCAGCTGTGGTTGCTGGTGGGGATGATGGCAGCTCACTGGCAGCTTCTCCCTGCTCAAGGTAACGGGGGCTTTGAGCAGTGTCTGTCCTGGGGGACCACTCTGCAGCAGAGCTGGTGCCCCACATCCTGCACACATCCCCGCTCTCCCTGCCAGGGCTCGACTTGCCCTTTGGTGGTCCCAGTTGTCTCTGCTCTGTTCCAGGCCTGCTGCTCTGTATCTTGACTCTGCACTTCTGTGCCCGGGGCCCTCTCGCCACAGCAGGGGATCCTCTTGGGAGAGGGGCAAAGGCAACTTGGTGCAATGGGACCATGTCCCTGTCCCCTCTTGGCTGTAAGCTATCAGAAGGAGCTGTGCTCAGGAAGCTTCTCTTAAGGTTTTGACCCCAGAAATGGCTGTATCTCCTATGCGATGTGCCTTGAAGGGGAAGGGAGAAGCTCTTGAAACATTTCCATAGTCAGCAATCACCTCTGCCCTGCTGGGCAAGCTCCTCCTTGCTGACTGCAAACGGATCTTTGTTCTTCTTTGGGATAGGGCACCACGGAGCTCTCTAAGTGCCTGGATGCTATTTCCTTCACCGAGGGGGAACTTTGTGTTTTTCAGAGCGCAAAGTGGTCAACATGTCCATAGCCACCAACCACGCCTCAGTGGCTGCCACCAAAGCTTCAGTGGCCACCAATCAGGCCTTGGTGGCTGCAGCCAACACTTCTGTGGCTGCCTCCACCAAGGCAGTGATGGCCACCAACCACACACCAGCATCTACCACTAATGCTTCAGTGGCTGCCACCAACAAGGCACTGGTGGCCACCAAACAGGCCTCAATGTCTGCCACCAGGAAGGCAATGATGGCCACCAACCAGCAATCAGCACCTGCCACCAATGCTTCGATGGCTGCCTCCATCCAGGCATTGGTGGCCACCAACCACACATCAGTGTCTGCCACCAATGCTTCAGTGGCTGCCACCAACAAGGCACTGGTGGCCACCAAGCAGTCCTCAATGTCTGCCACCAATGCTTCAACGATTGCCTCCAACCAGGCTTTGGTGGCCACCAAACAGTCCTCAGTGTCTGCTACCAATGCTTCGATGGCTGCCACCAACAAGGCACTGGTGGCCACCAACAAGGCAGTGATGGCCACCAACCACACATCAGTGTCCACCCCCAGTGCCTCAATGATCACCTCTAAGCAGGCTTTGGTGGCCACCAACCAGGCCTCAGCATCTGCCACCAATGCTTCGATGGCTGCCTCCATCCAGGCATTGGTGGCCACCCAACACACGTCAGTGTCTTCCACCAGTGCTTCAGCGATCACTTCCAACCAGGGTTTGGTGGCCACCAAACAGTCCTCGGTGTCTGCCACCAGTGCCTCAATGATCACCTCCAACCAGGCATTGGTGACCACCAACCACACCTCAGTGACCACCAACCACACCTCAGTGACCACCATCACCACCTCGGTGGCCACCAGCCAGGCCTCAGTGGCTGCCAACGCCTCTGTGAACCATACAGAACAAACCCCGGTAAGGAGAGGGAAGGGGGATGCTGGCCATGCAGAAGCCATGCTGCACTGTGACCCATGGCACATCTTCCCCCCAGCTCAGCTGTCAGAGCTTCCAGTGCTCCGGGGAGAGGTGTTATCAGGATGAGGCCCACAGCAACACAACGGCCACCTGCCAGAATGAGACCTTCTGTGAGGTACAGAGCTTGTGACGGCTGCTGGGAGCTGTGGCCACAACATCTGCTTTCTTTCACCTCTCCCACAGTCTGCCCATCGTTTTTCCTCCTCTGTAACGGTCTCTCTTCACACTTCTAGTGTTGTTTTTTTCTCCTTTGGCTCTGCTGTTGCAGCTGTACCGTTTCTCCAGCACGAACTACACTGCCAGGTGCAGCAGCGTGTGCAGCACGGAGCCGTGCAGGACCAACGGCAGCATCCCCCCACAGCAGTGCACCGTGGAGTGCTGCCACAGCTCGCTCTGCCTGCAGCTCAATGCAAGCTCCTACGGTAACTGCGTGCAGACCCCATCACCCCGGGCTGGCTGCATGCTGCAGTTCCTCCACCCCCGGGTATGGATGTGTGGGCTGCATCCCCAGGGCTCTCCTCTGTGCCCACAGGTGACCTGCCCCCTGCCACCACACCATCCACGACCACCACCACCACCCCACGTCCCCCCCCACGAAATGTAGGTACCCGATGCACTCCTTGGGTGAAAGCTGCCTTGAAAGGGCATAGGCTTGAGGGTGCTAAGGATACCATCTGCGTTGCCCCAGGCAGCCCTAATCAGCTGTGGGACAGACACAGGGGGTGCGAGGTGGTGCAAGGGCATCCGAGTGGTGAGGCAGAAGGAGCTTTATCTCTGCACAGAAGGGAAGGAAGGAAAAGGAGGCTTGAAACTTGTGGTGGTGTTGCAGTGAGGTTTCCTGCAGCGTCAGATGGGAGCTGTTGGTCTCTTATCTCTGAGTATGAAATGCCAGAGACAGGTGATGCTGAGATACAGCAGGGGTTTGGGAGAGCACCATGGGAGGAAGGGCTGCCTGAGGTCCAGCTCCAGCCCTTTGCATCCTGCTGCCTGCACCACACCTACACAGATCTCCTCTGGTCCTGTTTTGCAGGGGAAAATCTGTGCAGCATTCTCCTGCCATGGGGATGGATGTTTCAAAGGCAAGAAGGCCACAGCTAGATGCTTTGTTGGGCATGACTTCTGCGAGGTATGGCTTGGGGCACGACAGGAGGGATGTGCTGGAGCCTGTGTGTGTATCCCCTCAATGCGAATGCCAGAGGCTGGGCAGGACCAGCAAGCTGATCGCTCTCCTCCTTCCAGATGAGGAAGACAGGCCTCAATTACGTGGCAGGATGCAGCAAAGCCTGCAAAGCTGCCAAGCCCATCTGCACCCAGGGGGTGAAGGCTGCCTGCTACCAGGAGTGCTGCCTCGCCACCCCCAAGGGCAGCTGCCTGAAGCTGGATGGCAAAGTGCACGTTAATGGTGCCAGGCAGATGGCTGTGTCCCCACTGCTGCAGCTCCTGGCGTGTGGAGCAGCCCTCCTCCTGAACTGCGGGGTCCTCGCTCCCCTCTGGGGGTAAGCAGCAGCCCTGCAGCCTGTTCCTGCCTTAATTTCAGCTGAGGTTATTATCAAATGCCTTCTGGAGCTCGTGGATGGCAGCTTTTCCCCCCATGCAGGTGCTCTCCTCTACGCAACATCCCCAGGAGCTGCAAGCTGCAGCATTGCTCCTCTGTGCTGCAGGGATGGCAGATGCTGGGAGGACAGACCTCAGGTGTAGAAATGAGAGGGTGCTGAGCCAGCTCGGAGCCCAGGGACCTCTGCCTTGACCCAAGGCACAGCACCAATGTAGTTAACACACGCTTGCAGTGAAGCTGTCTGAACACACGCTTAATTTCTAAACAATACCTCCTGCCCTGGTAGGCAAAGCCATTACTTCTGTTTCATCTCCAGTTCTTAGGCAGGGAAATGGGGCTGAGCTAAGAGCATCTTGTTAGGCCGTCCTGCTTCGTATCTATGACTCTCTGTGGGTAGAGGTAGAGCACAGAGACGAGCATGAGTCTGTAACAGGAGCCTGCTCCCACATCACAGGTAATGGCTCCATGGTGCAAACATGTTCTGTCCTCTTCCTGCTCCCTTTTAAGAAAAACATAACATAATGAATAATAAAAGGAGTATCAGTCCCCTGGGTCTGTGTTGGGCTGCTTTGGGCACAGCTCAGCTCGAAGGATGGGGTGGGAAGGGGGTCCCAGCCACGGGGCTGTGCTGGGGGAGCAGTGGGATGGTTTTGGTGGGGGATGTGGGGCTGGGGGCTGCACGCAGCCCCTCCACACTGCAGCACTGCCTCATGTGCTGGCAGTGCTGCTGCTCCAAAGCCGTGGCATGGGCTGGGATACGTCATCACATCAGAAAGCGACCACAGGATGGAACTCGAAGCCATTTCTCTTCCAGAACTGACCCTCAGCACCACGTTTCTCATTAAGAGGAGCGTTTCAGAGTTTGAAGCAGATATTTCTCACTGTGCTCCTTTCGTTTCCTCTTTGCAGTCTTTTGTCCGTCGTGCACGGCTGCTGAGAAGGGAGCAGAAAGCACAGCCCGCTGCTTTTTCCATATCTGTTTGACTTTGCTGTTACTTCTGCATCAGCAGGAAGAGCTGACTCACACCGAGCTCCTCTTCAGCACGTCAGCATCTGCTGACATTTCCCAGCACCTGCTTACGCTCTCCGCAGCGATTATTTGCATAATTAAAGCTCAGATGTCGGCTGGGTCACGACACTGAACGACGAATTCCAGGTGCTACAGCAAAACGAGCCCCTCCTGATGGCAGTAGGAAGTTAGCTGCTCTGCCCTGCGGCAAGCCAGGCCCCTCCTGCTCAGGACACGCAGCACCCTGAGCCCGGGGACACTCCGTCCCCCCCCCCCTCCGCTTCTGCTCAGCGCTTCCCGCTGCTCTCCCTGCTCTCCGCCCCATTAACCCAGCAGCAACCCGTTTAAAAACCCATCCCAGTCCCGTCCAGCGGAGGGGGAAATGATGCTCGGCCGTTTCCTGGAGCTTTGCGAGCCCGTATCCGGGCGGTGGGCGGCGGTTCAGGCCGCGGTGAGGAGCCCCGAAACCCGGAGCCCCGAAACCAGGAGCCGTTCCCAAACGAAGGGTTAACGGAGCCCTGGGGCAGGCCGGGAGCGTGGGGCGGAGAGAGGGGCGACGGCGGCGGCGGCTCCGGGTAACGGCAGCACCGAACGCGGCCGCATCGCGGTCCCGATCCCCATCCCCATCCCGGTCGCCCCCCGAGCCGCTCGGTGACCGCCGGCCCCCACCCCACGGGCACGGAGGATGGACCAGTCGGTGGCCATCCAGGAGACGCTTCTCGATGGGGCGACGTGTCGAATCATATCCTTTGCCCTGTGCGCGTCCACGGGAGGGATGCCGACTTCCCTCTTTTCGTCCTCGCCCCGTATCCCCCCCCCCCTCCTCCGTTTCCACGTCGGTTTGCCGTTCCTTGACCCGCTCCGCACGCCGTACAGGGAGCCCTGGCTGCGGGGCAGAGCGTGGAGAGCCGGCTATTGGGCCTGGTGGAGCGCGGCGGGCAGCACGCGTGGGTGCCGAGATGGGGCAAGCGGGGCCCGTGTGGGGGGAGGAGGGGTTTTTGGGTGGGGTGGGGTCTGCCTGCACCGAGGCATTCCCTCCGCCTCTGCTCCGTGCTTGCAGGATCTACGTGTACACCCACCGGCGGATGGCCATCACTGCAGAGGATGTCTGGCTGGAGAAGGTTATCCCCATCGCAGAGGGGTTTGCGGTGGAGGAAGGTACCCACGCGCTTCGGGGCTTAGTGACCACCTCCAGAGGGAGGGATGGAGGGATCTGGAGCCTGCGTATTGTTGTTGTTGCCTCGGGGTCTACTCAGCCCATCACGTTTTCTCTGTAATCCCTGGTGAAGCTGATGCATCTGATGGCACAGCTGGAGGAGGGCTCTGCTGTATCAGTCGTGGGCTCCAGAGCACCACCCCGAGCTCCTGCAGGGCCACACTGCCCACCCCTGCGCCTGCAGGGAGCAGCTAGATGACATCTGAGGGCTGTGCTGAGCAATCCAACCTCCGAGTGTTAAATCAAATACTCAAAATCCTGTTGCTCAGCATTGTAACCGAACTTTCTTTTCTGTTTGCAGTGATACCTGACAGCGACCTTCATGTCGTTGGTGAGTTTGGGCGTTGCTGTTATGCCAACAAATGAATCTTAGAGCCGTAGAATTGCTTAAGCTGAAAGTTCATAAGTTCATAAGGTTGGAAAGGACCTATAAGATCATCTAGTCCAACCATAAGGGACCCCTAAAGGTGATTTGATCCCTGCAGTGATCAGGGACACCCACAGCCCCATCAGGTTCTTAGAGCCTGGGTGGCCTTCTCCTGGTCTGTCGCCACCAGCCTGGCTGTATTGCTCACTCAGGTGCAGTACACTCTCCTGGACTTTCCTTTTCCACTTGCTGTACCCATAGATGTCTTTCTTATCCTTCTTTGTGCCCCTTGCCAAGTCCAGCTCCAGCTGGGCCGTGGCCTTCCTGACCCCATCCCTGCTCAGCCCAGCAGCATCTTGTGCTCCTCGTGGAGTAGCTGTCCCTGCTTCCACTGCACTCACTGTCACTAAATGAGCAGAACAAAACATATCACAGAGAGTGACTTTTCTATTCTCAATTGCATCCTCACGCAAAACGTGAAAAGGAAACGGGTAAGACGTGGGAGAAACCCGCTGATGAAAGCCTGCAGGCATGCAGAGAGCAGAGGTGGGGCTGAGCCCTGGGCAGCACTGACTCACGCTCCTCTCTCGTCCCGGTGTCCCAGGTTCGGATGTGACCGTTCGGATCCGTTCCGAGGGCGATGGGCTCACGGTGCAGTTGCCCTTCGGTTCACACACACGCGTGTTCCTGCAGGAGGTCGGCAGGTGCCGTGCAGGTACGTGGTAGGGATGCGGGAGCCCAGGCTGCTTTTGCACACGCGTGTGTAAGAGAGAGAGGCGATGCTTTGCACCACCGTTCTGCAGCGCTGGGCGGCTCAGCGGAGGGGAGCAGCACCTCGAGCCCGTGCTGGGCGGTCAGGCCAAACTGAGCTTCATTCTGGGTGACCACAAGGAGAAAGCTGTCCCCTCCCGCACTCCGTGCTCGCTTTTCCTCGGTACCGGCACCGCGCAGCCCGCTGCTCTTCTCGCCACGGTTTCCTTTGGGTTTTTATTGAGGCGGAAGCACGCTGCTGCCGGCCCCAGCACTTGGTGCTGCGGTCAGGGCCGTCCCCGGCTCCTGCGTGGGGCTGAGAGCCGCCTCCTGCGGGCGGAGTGGGGCGGAGCGGGGCCGGGGCGGCCGAGTGCCGCGATGTCGGCGGGCGGGCGGTCCCGCCGAGGTGAGCGCTTATGGGGAACCGCTGGGAGCTGCTGGGGTCGGGACTCGGGGCCCGGGGCCGAGATTCGGGGTCCGTCTCGACTCGCGGAGCCGCCGTCCCGTCGGATCCGCCGTGCCCGGGTCGGTCGCTGCCCCCGCCCCACGCCGGCTCCGAGCGATGGGTTTGAGGGGACCCCGCGACCGCGGTCAGTGCGTGGTTGTGCTTTGGGGGGGGGCACGCTGGCAGCTCGTAGTCCCGGGGAACGCTTGTCGGTGCCCCCAGGGGTGGGGGGCGAAGGCTTCGCTCTGTGCAGCTGCGGTTCAGCCCACGCGGTGCTCGCGGTGCTCGGGGGGGGGGGTGGGGGGCACGGAGCCTCCGTGCGGGGTGCTCGGCAGCACTGGGACCCCGAGGGCCGTGTGCCGTGCCCGGTTCCGGGCTGCTCTTTCCTCGATGGCGAATCCGGTGTCGGTTTTCACGCGCTGCGGCTGCGACCTTTCAGCTGTTGTTGGCCCGGGTGCGCCCCGTGTTTGTGCCGTGCCGTGCCGGGCTGCGATGTCCGCTTCTCCCCCTCCTGCTCCCAGGAGCTGCTGCTGTGAGAAGGGGGCTTGGGAGAGAGCACAGAGAGCAGAGCAATGCCGGCAGTGCGTGGCATTCAAAATAGAGGTGAATCCATTTCTGCTTTACCTGCCTTTGTGTGGGCTGGTGCTGCCAATCCTCTCTATTCTCCGTCGGGAAGAGATGAGTTCTGTTCGTCAGGCGTGAGACAGAGGCATGAAATGCACTGGGCCGAGCTGGGGATGTCCAGCTGTGCTGGTTAATGTGGGCTTTGAACCAACTGGGAGGGACCTGGATGTGAACTTAGGAGGAAAGCTACAGAGTGGCAGTGGAGCCGGGTGCTGTGCTGGGATGTTTTTGTTGCATGTGCAGCACAGGAACGCCCTTTGCGTTGTGAGCTCTTTGGGAAGCAGCTCTCCTATCAAGCCCTGCCTCTGAGCTGTGACAGAATTGCCTTCTCAAGGTTTTGTTGTGTGTTTCTTCAGACTGAGTTGTTCAGGGATCTCTCTTTCCATCTTTTTTTTTCTCTTAGAAGAAGAAAGAGCCATCACCCAGGGTCTTTTGGTGCAGAAAGTAACACAGAGTGAGGGTTTGTCTGCTGTTTTCCATGATATCTCCTGCTCTGTCATTATGTGATCATGAGCACTGAGTGAGCAACTTCCATATGCAGATCAAAGCACATTTAAATACTGTGCAGATGCTGCCATTTGCTGCTAGAGCACTCCTGGTTCCTTCTATGGATTAAAGCTGGTGGATGTGTCAGGGAATCACGCTGTAGAACGGTGTTAGAAAGTTGCTGCACACTTCACAGTGAGTCTTTGTTGCTGCTGCAGTCCCTTCCAACTGCAGGTCCTGGTTTGGGCCATCCACGTTCTGCTGCTCTCTTATCCCTGCACAGAGCTGATTGCTTCTGTGCCTGGCTCAGGGATTACATGAGGTTGTGTACTGCTAAAACAGTCCACGTTAGGCTGACAGTTTACAGCCCCCTTTGGCTTGAGCAACATCTAGTTAGCTCTAAGCTTATCAGAAGGAAACAGCCCATTTCCAGGGCTAATCTCTTTCATAGGAGAATCCTTTATAGAAATTACTGCTGTTGATGAGGTCAAAACCTGAAGCTGTGACGCGTGGCTGTGATCTTTGGGTCACACTGTGCTGCACAGCACACGGCAGGCACTGACATCTCCTCCGTGGTCGATAGAGTCCAAACTTCTGCTCCCTGCTCCAAAAGCAGCAGCAGTCCAAATGCTGTGCCCTTTGCTGCCAAAGTCCAAGCTGCTTCTTGTCGTTGGGAAGATGCATGGCACTGTGCTTGTCAGGAGCACTGCAGAGGCTCAGGCAGCTCTGAGTAAGTGCTTAATGCCTGCAGAGAACATACACAGCTCCATCCCAGTGCACGCAGACGGCCCCGTGGTGCAGCTCTGCTGGTGGGCAGAGGAGCTCTCGGTTTGGCTCGAGGTGTGGGCATATCTTGTTCATTTAAACGTGGAGTTTTTGTTGAAGAACATAAAAACACACATCCGGGGAGCTTCTGGTTGGATGGGCCCTGAGGGAGCGTGGTGCTGCTGGTGGATCCGTAAGGAGGGTCGTGTGTGATCCGTAAGGAGGTTTGAATCATGTGTTCTTCTGGAAGCAGCCACTGATTAATCCTCTTAGACAGCCTTTCTTCTCAGAGGGCTCTTTGGGCAGAAGAGGTTTTCCAGGCTGTGAGTGTGGCCTCTTCTTGTCAGTGTGTTTATACTCGGAGTGCTGCACGGAGTACTCAGTGTTCTGTCTGTGGGATGTGCTCGCATCCCAGAGGATGCAGCACAGCAGCAATAATGCTTAATCATTCCTCTGATCTGCACTCAGCTGAATGAATCGAACCTTACGAGCTGAAGATCATCTTCTGCATCATCTATAGATCTGTATGCCATGTATCATAGCCCTGGGGTTGCCTTTTGTGCACGGACGCATACAGTGTTCTCTCTTTTGCCCTCCTAGGAGCAGAGTGTCATGGCTGAAATAAGTGCTGCAGGCTCTCCCAATGTTGCTAACATAGCATTATGGGATTACTCTTGTACCTGCATCTCACTGCATTTGCATAGGGTCTGCCCTGTTGTTTCTTTAGGAGCATGCAGTTTGCATTGAGCACTGTTTCTGCTGCAGTGTGATGGGTTTGCACAGGGACAGTGCTGCACTGCCTTGCAGAGAGGGCTCCTGAGCTTTGCTGTGCTGCTGCACAGAAAGCCTTTAAATAGCAGTGTGCTTTTTATTTTTTTCTTCCTTTCTTTGTACTTCCTGTCTTGCTTCAGAAAGGCAAAGCTTATCGTTTTAGCACAGCTTTCTGCATGCCTGGGATAAACCCCAGGGGGGTGGGCAGCTCTGCAGCCCTGTGCCACACTGTGTGCCCTTCCTGCCTATCCCTGTACCCTGTCAGCCCATCAGATAAATGACAGATCCTGAGATAACCAGGGCACTTTGGTTCACTGTGCAGACCTAAGCAACGTTCTGCCCATTGGTTTCCCTCCTGTTTGCCTGTGGTTGATAAGTTAAACACCACTTTGTGTTTCACGTGAAGCTCTTTTTTTGCTTCCAGAAGCAGTTGGCTCTGAAGGCATCAAGCAGAATGGAAAGAAGCTTGCGGTCACTCCGAGCTGGAGCCAGGACAGCACGGACAGGAGTGCTCCCAGGTGTGGTTTCTCTTCTGACTTCACCTGAATCACACTCAAAGTGATCCTCGTGCCCATCTGGGAAGGGTCAGTGAGGTGTCTGAGTGGTGGCAATGTTCCCTTGCCTGTTCAGATCTGCTTCCCCTCAGCAAAGGATCTCAGTACTGACAGTAAATATAAAGCTGCACAGTTCTGGGTGCATCTGTGGGATGCTGCACAGTTGGAACGAGCTGCAGTGGGCAAGCTGTCGGTGTTCTGGTGCTGAGAGGAAGAAGAAGAAATTGCAGAGAGCTTTCTGACTGGTTTCCTGGTCCTCAGCTGGAAAGCAAGAGGGGGAACTTGGTCTCTGTGGTCCCAGTGTGTCTGTGCAGGCAGCAGCCAAGAAACGTGGCTGCTGCATTATCTGCTTCCATCTGCTGGCAGTCACCAGAGGTACCAGGATCCAGAGCAGGAGCCGGTGGCTTTTTGAGAAGACAATCTTCAGATTCTATTAAAGAGAGGAAAAATGAAGTCCAGCATCAGTATGCTATCAAAACTGGAGTGGGAATTGGTGTGCTGCCTCTTGGAGCCCGTCCTGCCAGTCCCCCTATTTGGGCATATTTCGCTGTGCAGTGTGACAGGACTGGCTGGCGTTGTTTGTTTTGAATTCAGAGAGCTCTGGCTTCTGGCCACCACATCTAGTAGATACACTCTTAGAATGTTAGGGTTTCATTTTTCAGTTCCCAGGACTTTGTGGACCCTGCTGCATATCCTTCAAAGTCCGCCTCTGTGCCATCCTTGGCGCTCACGTGCAGGTTGTTGACCTTACATTGATGCTTGTGGGAACTCCTGAGCTGTGGCAAAAGGAGCTTACAGTAACTCACAGAGCCCACAAGATACCAACTAAAACCCCCATCCACCCCTTACTAGACAGAGATGGGACTTTTCCACTACAAAAACAGATTTTCATTCTGGTGTCATCAGGAGGGTTGAGCAGAGGGGGTGGAATTGGCATCGGCCTGTTCCATGGAAAAGGAAATGTGTATGGTTTTATATCAACATCCAGGCAGGCAAGGTCAGCTCTGATCCGACAAGCTGCACCGGGTAAGCCAGAAGGGTTTGTTCTTTCAGTTGGTTAAACTGGTTTTTATCTAGAGAAGGTCTGAGCTGTCGTAAGAAATGCTCATTTCACTCTTGTCTGCTTGTTCCCCATGTTGATTGGTGAAACAGACAGGAAGATTTGGATCACGTCCCCAGCAGCAGAACGAAGCTGGTCAGGGTGTGTGCTTATCCTGAGCTTCATCTCTCAGTTCTGCATTCCCTTACAGGCAAGGCAAACTCAAACCAGAGGTGACAGCTGAAATGGTGCGGTCCTCCGGCGTGATGGTTTCAAACGTGGCTTCGATCTTATCAGAACCAAAGTTTGGGCTGCGAGATACCATTGTCAAATCTGAGCTTGTGCAGAGGGAGGATTCCTACACGTACATCCAGAACTTCAGGTCATGATCTTTCCTTACTTTGGATAAGGTTTCCTGTGCTTGGAGATGCATTGGTTCCATGCAGCCCTGCTTCCTCTCTCACTGCTTCAGGTCACAGCTTAACCCTGGTGCTGTTCTAATGAGCTCCTAAGAGCTTAGGAGGAATAACTAATGGTGACCGAAAGCTTTCCTGTGGTTAAAATCCATTTGTGCTGGTGATGTGATGAATTTATCACGTCAGACTGCTACTCCTCAGCTCTGTTCTTGTGTCTTTTTACACTGCATGTGAAAAATGTCTGTTTTTCCTGTAGAACAGACACAGAAATGTGCTACTGTAATTAAATCACTGTAAGAATTGAATCTTTGTCACATTGTCTTAACCCTCCTCGGGAAACAGATTACTCCTAAACAATTAGTAAATACATAGGTTAATAACAGTGATGTTTGCAGCTCCAGGATTTAGCAGAAGTGAATTTCTTTGCAGGTTTTTTGTTGGGACTTACAACGTGAATGGTCAGTCCCCCAAAGAAAGCCTCCAGCCCTGGCTGAGATGTGACCCTGCACCTCCAGATGTTTACTGCGTGGGGTGAGTGCCTCCCTCCAGCTCTTCCCTCCAAACCTCAACCCTGGGTTGCTTTGCTTGTGAACCCGTAGCATGGAGGTGTTCAGCCAGGACACTGCAGCTGAGGAATGTTTGCATTGCCTTACTCTGCTGTGTAGCTTCAGTGTGTGTGTGTGCATAGCCTGAAAGGGCTGCTGTTCTGGTGGTGTTTGGGCTCTCTGGCACTGCAGTTTTCCAACATCTTCAATGCAGTTCAGTATAACTTAGCTTTACGTTCAAGACACGTCTGAAATGAGCATATCTGAAAGATCCAATTCAGTTATAATTTTAACTGGTTTAGTTCTTTTCCTGGAGGAAAGGACTGGAGAGTTATAAACAAGTGCGTGCATCCACGGGTTCCTTCCTCTAACGCAGTTTCCAGGAGCTTGATCTGAGTAAAGAAGCCTTCTTTTTCAATGACACACCGAAGGAAGAAGAATGGTTTAAAGCTGTAACTGATAGCCTTCACCCAGATGCCAAGTATGCAAAGGTAAATGTGACTTCTGGGGAGGTTTTAGCGTGGAATCGTTTTCCACTCGGGCCTCTTTTCACCTTGTTTTCCTATTCTCAATCGCTGTGTCTTTCAGAGGGGCATTGTCTGCAGGCTTTTGCTCAGTCAGAATGTGACGTAGGCAGTGTAACTGTGCAGAGTGCCAAAGCAGGGGGCAGGCAGGACAGCTGGGTGCCGTGCATTAGCAGAGCTCCTCCTGTTTGGGGGTAGAGAATAGGAAGCATCTCAGTGTTTGCCCTGTCTGTCTACTGGAATGCATGCTTGAATGAGCTGTCAAGGCATCTTGGAAGGAATACTGCTTGTGTTTTGGCTCCTGCTCCTTACTTCTGCTTTGTCTCTTGTCAGTTGTCTAAGGGAAGCTCCTTCTATGGGCTGCCTGTGCCTCGGGCTTTGCTTTGGTCTTCTGCTTCCTTTACTGCAGTGTTGGTCCCTGGCTCCCTCCTGTGCTGTGCTGCTGGAGTGCCTGTAACTGTGTGTCAAGGTGGTCTGTTGGACAAGCCTGCAACTCTCCTCTGTGTATACTTTGACCTGTGTTCTGGGCTGGGAAGCAATGTGCCTTCTCCTGTTCTGGTGTTTAATGCAACAGGATCTGTTTTTCAGGTGAAACTTGTGCGACTCGTGGGAATAATGCTTCTGTTGTATGTGAAAGCGGACCTTGCTTTGAACATCTCTGAGGTGGAAATCGAGACTGTGGGAACTGGGATCATGGGGAGGATGGTAAGAACAACAACTGTGCATGAGACTTTGGAAAGCCCTGGGAGCCCCTCTCCTTAGATGTGGAGGTTACTCTTCCAGCTAAAGGATGCAGCTGCATTTAGAGACGTACAGTCCTGGCCCTGTGTTGCTGGAGGGAATTGCCATCTGCTCTCAAAGCCTCACAGACCTCGGGGCCAAAGCTTCCTTGAAAGCTTTTTCCTGATTGCATCCTCTGGGCTGTATGAGGCCATGAGGATTGCCCGATGGCTGTCATTTTGCCCAAGGCAATTAATGCGAGGAAACACAATTACAAGAAACCCATCCATCCAGATTATAATTTTCCTGAGGGGAACTTCCTGGCCTCTTGCCATTCTGCACCATTGGAATGAAGTCTATGTCCTTTCAATGTCATTTCTGCAGCTGTAACTACCCTGAGCCACATACTTCCTCCTCCTTCACTTTCAAATCTTTATGTTTTGTGCTGAAAGCTCTGGTTTGTTGCTAAACAGGTTTCAGGACTTGCTCCTGGCTAAAATTCATGAAGCAGTTAGTGCTCACAGTTATCAATTGGGTTTTCAGCCTTTTCCTTCTATTGGAGTTGGTCTGCCTCAATGTCTTCCGGACTGTCCACACTGCTTTATCTCACTTCTGCGTTCATCTGCTGTGTACAGAAACGTTTCTGACCTCTGTATTTTACCTTTCAGGGTAACAAAGGAGGCGTTGCCATAAGGTTTAAGTTCCATAACACCAGTGTGTGCGTTGTGAATTCTCACCTTGCAGCTCACACGGAGGAATACGAGCGGAGGAACCAGGACTTCAAAGACATCTGCTCTCGGATGCAGTTCTGCCAATCAGATCCAAATTTGCCACCTCTCACTATCAGCAAACACGAGTATGCTTCTCGTTTTGATCACGTGGATCACTGCAGGAAGCAAGGCAGAGCCAGATGAACGTGGTGGGCTGTTCTCTAGGCAGGGAGGTGGGGTGTGGCTAGTGCTTTAATTGCTAGCCTGGAAGGGCCAGAAGCACTTTGCTATAACTCTGGTTTTGATAGTGGTCAGCTCTGTGGTTCTGGCGTGTCAGTTGCCTGCTTACACTCTGACAAGCCTTGTTTTAGTTCTGAGCACGAAGGGGGCAATAATATGCAACAGTCTCCTCAATGTGTTGTGGTGTTTAGGGAGGAATATGAAAAGCACCAGCTATGAAATATGGTGACTAACATGCAGGGTGGGAATTAAAAATGGCAAAGGCAGAAAACGTGGCTTCTCTCTCAAGTTCCAGCTCTCATTCATGCATTGTGGTGCAGAAAGACACGGCATCCACCTGATCATGGTGAGACTGGAGGGCTCACATGGAGCTTTCAGGCATCTTTGGGCCCGTGTGCTGACTTCTGGTCTGTATTCTCTTTCAGTGTGATCTTGTGGTTGGGCGACCTCAACTATCGGCTGGAAGAACTGGATGTGGTGAAAGTGAAGCAGCTTGTAGATGAGAAAGCATTTCCAGAGCTTTGCCAATATGACCAGGTACTGATGCCTCATCCACCTGCAGGTGGTGCTGAGGGTACTATTTAGGGACTGCTCAAGTGCTCCTCAGCTTCCTCAGTGCTGAACATCTCCCCTTTAGCTCATTTGGGAGTTGTGCTTGAGCTCGTTCTGTTTTTCTTCTTTTTCTCTTCTGTAGCTAAAGAGGCAAATGAATGCGAAAGCAGTCTTCGAAGGCTTTACAGAGGGAGAGATTTCTTTCCAGCCAACATACAAATATGACGCTGGCTGTGATGAGTGGGACACAAGGTACAGTGGTTGCTTCGTATGTGACACCGATGCTATCCTTGAAGGCAGTAAAAAGAAAGCGAAAAAGAATTACAGAAATGGGCCTTGTTCAAAACACCTGGCTCCTGGGAGAGCAGTGTTCTGCCTTGCATCGTTGCTCCACCTGTCCTGTGCCTGGAGGCTGTAATTTTCACCTCTCTGTCCTAGTGAGAAGTGCCGTGTTCCAGCTTGGTGTGATCGGATACTCTGGAAAGGCCAGAACATTGCTCAGCTGAGCTACCGCAGCCATATGGCTCTGAAGATCAGCGACCATAAGCCAGTTAGCTCTGTGTTTGATATTGGGGTAAGTGTGGCAGTACTGAAGGAGATAACCGCTGACCTTGTCCTCTGTGTGGCTGGAGGGGGAGGAGGGAGGCTCTCCTGCTGGACTGTCCCCACTTTTATGGCATCCACACAGAACAATGGCTTGTAAAATAGGCTGGGTAATGTACTGAGCATGGTAAGCTCTGGTTGTGTTAAGTGAAGGTTCACTTTGGCAGAATAATTGAAGAGTATCTGCAGGTATTCTTAATCATTTTCACAGAAGCTTGCAGTGCAGGAATGCTACATCATTGGCAGCTCAGGAGTGCACTGTCAAACTTCGTAAATGGCAAACAAACAAAACCCCTGACTGGGTGATTCTCTTGCCTCTCTTGCTGGTTATAGCAAGTTTCTTTATTGCTGAATCCTGAGGAGGTCTTAGAGCATTAGTGCTCCCAGGTGCAATGTTCCTCCAGTGCATTGTATTAATAAAAACTGAATCATTTCGTATGTTTCAGGCCCATACGTTACAGCTATCCTGTAGAAGCACAGTAAATACGAGTTGGTGCTCTGTGTGTCCTTTTCAGGTGAAAGTTGTGAATGAGGAGCTCTATCGAAAGGTCTTTGAGGAAATAGTGCGCTCCCTGGATAAGATGGAGAATGCCAACATTCCCTCCGTGACCCTCTCCCAGAGAGAGGTAGGCTCTGTTCATCTGTCGCAACTTGCTGGACAAAACACCCATTCCCAGACCCCAGATATGTATTCTCATGGTAGCAGTACTTTAGGGATGCTGGGCCATACAGTCCAGTTCCAGCCGAGTATAGTGACTTTCAACTGTTTTCTGTTTATAAACCCTATAAATACTTGTTTGTTTCTGATTTAGATGCAGGCAAATGTCGTTCAGGGTACCAGGCTGAAATACATAGCTGTGTTGTGAGGTGGAGGGTGAAAGACTCATATCTCTTGCTGTTACTTGTTCTTGGAAACATAGAATGTGAAATTCTGAGGGATTTGGAGAAGGTCACAAGACCAGCATTTGCTTTGTGTGTTGGGGACTATGAAAGATAAGTAACCCAGAGGCTTACTGCTACCTTGTTCTCATGTTCCACCGAGGTCGTTTGAGGGGAGCATTTGTTTTAAAGGGCACGCTGCTGCATACTGTGTAAATAACTGTAATCCTTTTTAATCCTGGAAGAGGTGGGATGTGGGAGCAAGAGGGTTAATCTGGATATCTTGCTGTTTAATGATTAAACTATGGGACAGCAACGTGAGGAACTGCTGCCGGTGCTTGGCAAGGGGGGATTGGCTGATGGTGTGGACTGACGTTTGTTTCTAGTTCCATTTTGAGGACGTCAAATACATGCAGCTGCAGGTAGAGAAGTTTACAATCCGCAACGGACAAGTGCCCTGCCAGTTTGAATTTATCAGCAAACCAGATGAGGACTCTTACTGCAAGGAGTGGCTGATTGCTAATCCCAGTAAGGGCTTTCTGCTGGCAGGTGAGCTCCTCATTGTTCACTTTGTGTTAATGAGTTAATATTGTCACATGTTGGCTTTGTTCTTTCTGCTATTTTGAGAGTGCTGTGCTTGTTTACAGGCTCATTGCTTAAATACCATTTTTAAAAGTCAGTATGGTTTTCTTATCTCCTGTCAGATTCTGAGATCACAGTTGAGTTGGAACTGTTTGTTAATAAATCAACAGCTACACGCTTAAACTCTGGCGAAGAAAAACTTGAAGACATCTTGGTCTTGCATCTTGCCAGGGGGAAGGATTATTTTCTGTCTGTAACAGGGAACTATTTGCCCAGCTGCTTTGGGTCTCCCATTCATACGCTGTGTTACATGAGGGAACCGATCCAAGACATGTCAGCAGAATCCATCCGGAATCTTGTGAGTTAAAGATAAGCTTCCCTTCTGAACCCACAGGCACCATTTAAACTAGGTGATTAAGTCTTATTTATTGCCACAGAGCTTTCTTTTGCTCCCCTGGTCCATAGTCTGCAAACGCTGATACATCTCCACACCTTATGGTAGTGCTTTGCATGGAGATGAACAAACCCATTTCGGGTACAGCACTGTCAGTAACATGACATTTGCTCTGCTTGCATGTTCAAAAAAGGTGTGTGCAAAGTGTGACTGAGAGCATCTTTTCTGTCTGTGCTTATGATACGACTGTGCCTGACACAGCAGCCTGTGAAAACCGGTGTGTGCAACTGCACACTTTAACAAGTCATAGTTCTCATTTGTAAACTCTGAAGCAAGTTGAACAAGAAGCAGACCAGCTCACTTTGTTCTCTATTTATTTTTTTCCTCCTTACTTCTCTCTCTCAGACCCTGATGCCACTGGAAATGTATGATAAAACTACTCTAGCTGAAAAGCCTCTGGAAATTCCCAAGGAGCTGTGGATGATGGTGGATCACTTATACCGCAATGCTTCCCAGCAGGTTGGCAGTGCTTGTGCTGGAACTGCAAAATGATTGGTTTGCATTAGGTTAAGTTTTGGAGAAGATGCTAATAATGGATGTTTGGCTAACGGTAAAGAGTGAAAA
Source organism: Cyrtonyx montezumae (assembly GCF_038088225.1). Taxonomy (NCBI): domain Eukaryota; kingdom Metazoa; phylum Chordata; class Aves; order Galliformes; family Odontophoridae; genus Cyrtonyx; species Cyrtonyx montezumae. Next base: position 3,827,551 of record NW_027072036.1, read on the forward strand.
GGGTATTTTTGAGGTAAGGGATCCTATTAACCTTGGGTTGCAAAGTTTTGTGAAGATGATGCTGCTTGTGTGTGGTGTGCACCAGCAGCTGTCCTTTTGCACTGCTCTTTACTGCAGTCCCACAGCCTTCCTAAAATTGCTCTCAGTAAGGTTTGTGCTGATAACTGCCAACCTAAGGAGATTTTTTTTCCTGCCAGTTTATAATGGCAGTGCTTTATTTACCCAAATAACTTGTATTTTCCCTTGAGATTGATTAATGGTGGCCTTTGCAGGAGGACCTGTTTCAGCAGCCAGGCCTCAGGTCTGAATTTGAGCAAATCCGAGACTGTTTGGACAAAGGAATGCATGATACCCTCCGTATCCTTTTAGACTGATGTCTGATTGGGCTCGCTAAAAGGTTTGATCAGTCCTTTGTGCTCTGTCACAGTTATTAAACTGCTCTCTCTCATCTCGTGGTAACTGAGATGTGCTGCTCTTTGCTGCTGCTTGCAGTCAGTCCTAATGCCCCTGCTGAGTCCTTGCTATACTGATGGATGATTGTTGATGAACTGCATCAGTATCTAACTGCCAAAGGAAATAGTTTGCTATGGGGTCAAGCAATTTAACTCAAAGTTGTGAACAGCAGTTCTTGAGGACTTTAGCAAAGATTAGTGTCGCAGCAGAAATACTGCCAGAACAGACCATGCTGTGCTTACCTCTTCCTTAACCATCTTTGAACCAGTTGGCAGCAACCACTCTGTGGCAGAGGCACTGCTGCTCTTCCTGGAGAGCCTGCCAGAGCCAGTCATCTGCTACAGGTCCTACAACAGCTGCTTAGAGTGTGCCAACAACTACCTGCTGAGCAGCCAGGTAATGCCAGCTTCCCTGGGAGACCATTTCAGGAAGGAGGCAGACTGGTTTATCCTAGAAAAATAACAGCGTTTTGCTATGAGTAACTTAATCTTCTCATAAAGGAAATGATACAGAACTTGAGTTATTAAGAGCAGATCCTATTTGCAGACAGTGTGATGTTGGTAGCAGACAAAGCTGCCACGTTATTGTTGTTTCCTCAATATGTAATGTTCTTTTCTCCACCCAGATTATCTCTAACCTGCCAGAGTGCCATAAAAATGTGTTTGAATATCTAATGGCATTTCTACGAGAACTACTGAAAAATTCAGGAAAAAACAATTTGGATGTGAATATTCTAGGTAAGATGAGCAAAATAAGCATTCTGTTCAGGGTTTTTTTTCAGTTGGTAGAACAGAACGTAATTCTCTAAAGTAATTGCAGTCATGGTCTCTCCTGTTTTGAAGTATTTAATTATCAAAACCAATAGAAGAATACCATGCTTGCAGTAGCCTGAAAGAAGTCTTACAGGGTCACAGAGAGGTCTGTGTGTCATCAGTTGATCTCACCCCACCCTGAAACCAGGCTCTCTCTCATTTCAACTAATTGAGATTGGTGGAATTACCCTCAATAGCTTGCTGTTGACTGGTGCTCTCTCTTTTTTCTCTCTCCCTTTTAAAAATGCAGCTAGTATATTTGGTGGCTTGTTACTCAGACCTCCTCCTGGACATCCCATGCCTGATATAATGGAAAAGAGGAAGGCTCAGCAATTTATCCATCAGTTCCTCCTGAGAGAGAACAATTTACCATGAATTTCAGATGCAGCTGATTTTTTTAGATATCAAACTACTGTAAAAAATAAATAAAATTGTACAGTATACCAGTTTTTTAATCACAGTATTTTATACAATCTTTTGCTATTAAATGCAGCTCAGGCATTTAGCATCAGCTGTTCACTGTTAATAAGCTGTAAAGGATACTGAATTCCTAAATAAGCTGTATGTAGACCAACAGAACTATAGAAGCCGATATAAGCTCTTGTATTTAACTTGTATCAAAGCACAGAGTTTTTAAGTCCTTATTATTTAAATAAAACCATCTCAGTGCATTTTCCAGCCTGCCTGTCTGCTCGGTTTCAGAGTGCGGCCGCACTCCCCCTATCCCCACTGTATGATCCCAGTCCTACTCCGCCCCACCCCTCAGCGCAGCCCGCGCTCGCACGCGGTCGCACACTGCGCATGCGCGCTGCCCCTCTTCCCCCCCCCTCCCCCCGCCGCTCCCATCAGCCCCCGCGGCGGGCGCGGTCTTCCCGTCGTGCGGCGCGCGGCCGGAAGCGGAAGTGAGTGCGCTGGTAATCATGGTGCCGCTGGGGTGGGGAAGGAGGTACCGCCGTTGCCGGGAGCTCGGTGAGCGCGGCCGGAGCGGGACGGGGCGGCCCCTGGGGGCTGTGCGCGGGGTTGGGGCGGGCCCTGGCGGCGGGTGGCAGCGGTGCCGGGTGGACCGAGGCGTCGCCGAGCTCGGGGCTGGGAAGAAAGGCCCACTTCGGCCCGTAGGGTGCGGGCTGCGGCCCGGTGCCGACGCCCCGGGTGCTGCGGGGGCATTTTAGCTCCGGGAGGAGTTGTGCGGAGAACGGTGGCGTGACCGCGCCTGGAACGGGGCTCGAGCGGGCCGGCCCCGCCTGACTCTGCCTGCCCGTCCCTCTGTTGCAGATGGGTTGTTACGGTCCCGCTTCAGGATACCGCAGTGAGCGGCGGTGAGCCATGGGGGAGAACAGCCCCGAAGGCAACGTTATCTACTACGAAGTGGACGATGACGAATTAACCCAAGATGACAATATGATGAGGTTTGCTGATAAAAACGGGCTGGTTTCTTCATCGTCTGGGACGGTCTATGACAGGACAACGGTTCTCATAGAGCAAGACAGCGTGCTGGAAGACGATGAGGATGAAGGACAATGTGGTGATCACTTGCCTTTTTTACCAGAGGGTCATGAAGAAGGATTTCATTTAATCGCAGATCATGAAGGAATGTCCCAGGGTTATGTGCAACATATTATTTCTCCTGATCAGATTCACCTAACGATAAATCCTGGTTCAACTCCTATGCCAAGAAACATTGAAGGCGCAACACTCACTTTGCAGTCTGAATGCCCAGAAACCAAGCTTAAAGAAGTAAGTAGTCAAATATATTTTTAATTTTGTGCTTTGAAAAATATGATTACTGAAGGTGCATGCCAGGAGGCAGGCAGTAGCTTCACCTGTTTTAAAATGTCACTGTGTAGCTAGTTTGTATGAGTGACTCCATCAGGTCCACTGTTATTGTTAGCAATAGTAGTGTTTTGTGCAGGGAGGAATAACTGTTCTCTAGTCCTTTGGTGCATCAACAGCTGTGAATATCTCCAGTTTTTAATCATATATCTTGTTTTCTTGTGAAGCATCCAGGAAGTGTTTTTTGACACCTGCTCACAAGCTAGAGGAGAACATGGCAACAAAAGCACGTTTACAGTAGTACTAGTTCTGCCATTTTGTTATTTGGTTAATTATTTTCTGAGCTCAACTGAAAAGAGCACGAGCTCTGTTCTTCTGTGATGAACTGTGTGTCCTGAGAAAAGTGCATCTCAATTATGGGTTACAATCTACCTTCTCAGAATTAACTAAAATAGGAACCTTGAGATGTCAAACTTAAAATTCCTTTTTAGCTTTATTTTGTCACTCATGGGGAAACTGAGAAGAAAGCAGGAGAAATCTCAGAGTACCATCTGCTGTCTTAAAAGCTTAAGTTAGCTTACATGTTCAAATGGAGGCTACTTCTAATTCTGTTTCCCTAATGAATTCTTCCTGCATGCAAAGTGGTGATGGCTTGTAGGGTTCTTACTTCTTAGGAGCAAGGCACAGTGGCTTGAAATGCTGACATGTTTCTAACAACTTTGACCTACTTTCTTGGTCCTGCTGAGTTAAATTCCTGCTGGTGCCTTAGCAAGTATCAGTGGCAGTCGTATCAGCTGCTTGTGTAACTGATATTCAGTGTGAGTGAGAATTGCAGAAATGAGCCCCTGCTTAGGAAGGAAGCTAGGTTTGAATGCTCTGAATAATTTAAATTAGCAGGCAACCTCGATTATTGCTTGCTTAGCAGCGAGGATACAGGGCTGTAGGAGGTCAGCTTTGCAATTGGTTGTGAAACTTCTGGACCAAGGTTTGTTTAATAGACCCATCCAGAGGACTGTGTTTGCTCAATTATTATTCATATTAGCAGCAGCTGCTGAAATGTTTAATTTTGGTTTGTCAGTTAAGCCTGTGTTTTCTTTTAGTAGAACAATCAGCTTGCAGCCTACAGGGTGTGAGAACAGTGTGTGCTAGTTACACTGGTGTTGATGGCCTTACACATGCAGTTAAACTGATTTATTTCTCTATGCTGACTTTTAGAAAAACACTTGCAAGACCTAGAAATGCCTGATTCAGTTCTTTGTCTGAATTTATTTTCCATCTCTTGGCTTAATTTTCGAGGTGGGAGGGGAAGAATTGTGCTATAATTTGTGTGCAGTGAAGTTGAGTGGTAAGCAAACAGGACTCTTCCTTTGTTCAGTGATTTCAGATGCTTGGTAAGGTTTTAGGAAGGAGAAAAAGAAACTTGGGTCAGTTCTCAGTGCTAGCAGTCCAATCCTTTGGTGTCTGCAAAACATCTGAGGAGGTCCTAATAATGAAGATGAATGTTTTAAAGTCTCATTTTCAAGTCAATTTTAGGCATTTGTGAAGGAAAGCTTTCTGCTCCTTGAAGTCCCTTTAACTTCCTTGTGTTGTAATAAACTTCTCTCACTATAATTGCCTGCGTGAGAATAAATGTAATTATAGTCTTCTATTTCACTTCCATTGATTTAATCAGTGGTGGTAGAAAAAATATAAACCTAAGGGGAAAATCTTAAACTAAAGACAACTTAAAGGCAAACTGAGCAATTGAAGCAGCCTTTGGCTCAGCTTTTGTGAGTCATGTTGATGATTGGACAGTTAGCTCTTACTTCTGAGGCAAATGGTTAATGAAGACTTCTAGCTTCCCTCAGGTGCTTGGAGAGCATATTATCTTCTGCAGAAAACCGATGTGATACGGCCACAGCCTTTGTCTTTTAAGCAGCTTGTTTCTGTATGCCTTGTATCCAACCATCTGTGGCTCTTCCTGTAGCTGCTGTGTTTCTTCTGCTGCTGCTTTGCTTGCACTGCCCATCTTTCATAGTCAGAATCTACATCATTTTGTGTACAGTATATGTAATATACATACACTAAATTATAGTATGTGTAAGAGTGTCTAGTCTTCGAAGCAAACAGGAGGAAAACCACAAGGCCTTCAAACTGAATGTGTCACTGCCATCTTCCTTTAAATATGTACGTGGCTGCTAGGGACCAAACCATTACTGTATAATAAATACTCTCCTTTTCCTCTCTCCTCCTAGGCCTAAATGTAACCACATAGGAAGCTTGTTAGACCCCTCACCTCATAGTTTCTGGGTAGCTCATGTCTGTGTCAAATCCCTTTGGAGAACACACTGTAATGCAGCATGTAGAAGGTTAATTACCAAGCTGCCTTAAATTTCTAAAGGATAAGAATTGACTTCCATACTGATATAAATTGTACTGAATCTGATGATCTCTAGTGGAGATAACATGCACGTTTTCTTTTAATAAAATGTGCTTTCTGACCTTGTGTCTGTATTTTACCAGACTGTGCTTTTCCTTATGTTTTAGCAGGTTCAACACACAACGAAATTTATTAATTAACTTTGTAACTGTATTGTAATGCCTGTATATATATTGATAACTATTAGTGTGATGTATATGTTCCAGATCCCCTCCTCGTGTCACTGTATTGCATCAGTAGGAGCTTATATCAGCACAGATCAGGGAATCCCACGTTATTGTGTTCTCAGCCCCCAAGCTGTGGTAATAAAGAGCAGTGAGTTTCAACTTTAATGATGGATGTATACTTCGAGTAGCAAGAGAAGAATGATTTTTGAGGCCTGTGGATGTGACATGCTGGCTGTCTATAGGTCCATCTACCTCTACTGGTACCGAACCACAACTCAGTGGTTGGTTTGTTTGCTTTAAATTTTCTTTCTGAAGACAGTTGAAGTGTTTTCTAAGCAACGTTACTGTGAGATTGGTGTTTAGTGCCTTGGTAAAGAGGAGCATCACTGACCATAACTCGCTAGATCATCTTTCTGCCTAGTGGTTAGGGCACTAAATCTGTGAGTTTCTGCTCCTCTGTCGTTGACTTTGCATCACCTTTTTAGAGTTCAAAATTAACATCTTCTGGAGGGCTGATTCTGCTTCTTGCCTGTCAAACATCACACTCTCCCGGGCTGTATAATTACTTTTAGATGTTAAGGATTCTCAACGGCAACAGTCAAATGAAAGCCATCAGTCTGATAATTAACGTTGGAAGGAGATTATTCAAGTGTATCAGGTGGCTTACTCCTTTTACTTCACAAGAGAGAATGAGATTTAATTAAGTGTTATGACTTGCACGCTGGAAGTTTCCTGACGCAGTCTCTTTCTGTGTGTTACAGAAGGTGGGAAGGCTATCAAATCTAGTTCATGTGGAGCTGCTTCCTGGTGATGTAGATGGCTGTGAAATCTGTGGCACCTACAATACGAAGCACCCAGTTTGATTCAGTGTGCTTCAGGCATGTACTGTTTGAGCACAGGGGAGGAATACAGCACAGCAAAGGCTGCTTTTGAGATGAAATTAACTAACAAATGGTCTGATGGCTACACTGTAGGAGACTTTACAAATTGTAGGTTCCTTCAGGGTGTTAATTCAGCACATGGGCCAGTGCTTTTGAGGGTCAGCTTGTGAAAGTACATCCTTCCTTGTCTTCCTCCTCTGTGAATAGCTCTGCTATGAGCAATGGAGGTGATCCAGATGGGAATAGTAGGTTGGTTTGATATGATCTTGGATATCTTTCCCAACTTTTGATTTCTAGCTAGATATTTATATATTTTTCCCCTTTTTTCCTTTTCAGTTAGATTTCCTATTCTGTAAGATCATCCTGCTTTGCAGTGTGTGCCACTCTTCACGTGGTACAGCAGATCTATTAAGATCTCTGATCATTAAACTGTTTTTTTTTCTCTTTCCCTTTGAAGTCAGAATCCATCCCATTGTCTCTGATGTCAAACTGGAATTCTACCCTGTCTGGATTCCAGGAATGATTAAAAATGATCCATGCAACCTTTTTATCTCATAGGTTAAGAGATACCAGTGCACTTTTGAGGGCTGTCCACGAACCTATAGCACTGCTGGAAACCTTCGCACTCACCAGAAGACACATCGTGGGGAATACACTTTTGTCTGCAATCAAGAAGGCTGTGGCAAAGCCTTTCTTACCTCTTACAGCCTCAAAATCCATGTTCGAGTGCACACTAAGGAAAAGCCGTTTGAATGTGACGTGCAGGGCTGTGAAAAGGCATTCAATACACTGTACAGGTAGGAATTCTCTATGTATTTCTCTTGGAGAAATGTGGGGAATTGATACCAGGATGGTACAGATGTCCAGGATGCCAGAACTCATCATTATGTAATCAGCTTATTTATATTACAATAGTTTTGAAGATGGTGCACAAACATGAGGGTTTCTCAGATTTCTATGAGCACATCAGAAGTGATATCAATTACAGACATTAAGCATTTGATCCTGTCCTGTGTGTTGGAATGGGTGGCTTGCTTCTCTTGGAGGGAGGCTGGCTTGTATGACAAACCATAAGAGGGGTTTGTTTTTAACTCGTTTTAGGTTGAAAGCACATCAGAGACTTCACACAGGGAAAACATTTAACTGTGAATCAGAAGGCTGCAGTAAATACTTCACAACACACAGTGACCTGAGGAAGCACATTCGAACACACACAGGAGAAAAGCCATTTCGGTGAGTAACTGGATGGCAATTTTTACTTCTCTGGAACTTCTGTAATGGATTACCTGTGCCAGCAGACAACTATTACTGTCATTTATGGAAACTGGTTAATTTAATTAAAAGGAAGGAGGCCATCATTTGAGCATCTTTGTTCCAGAACTTTCTCAGATGTCTGTAAAAGTGGATAAAATAGCTCTTAAAATGACCAGAATCATCAAGCTAGAATAGTCTTTTTTAGACAGAAGCATATCCCAAGATGAGCATGTTGGTGAAATGTGTTGCTGCTTCTCTGTTGGGATGCAGTGTTTATTCCACAGAGGCCCACCAAAACCCCAAATGATGAATTTTCAAGTCACAGTCAGAATCCTGCCTGCATTGCAGTTGGGAGATCAGTATCAGGCCTGCCCTTTGGAGTCCTGTGACTACTGCAGAGCGTTGTACCACATGTGTGAAAGAATCCTGGTGCTAACTCTTCCCTGTTGCTTCGATCAGGTGTGAACATGATGGCTGTGGAAAGGCTTTTGCTGCAAGCCACCACCTCAAAACACATGTTAGGACACATACTGGTGAGTCCTGGTTGTTTTTTTTTTTTTTGCTTTGAGTCTGTTTAGTTTGGATTAACACAGACTCCTCATATGTGTTTATACTTGCATATAAAATAACCTAGCAAGGACATTTAATTAGATGTTTTATCTATCAGGCAAGGTAATCATATGGTTTTTTACACTCAGATGTAGTTCATAAAAACAGAAAGATTCTCCCTTGGCAGCCCTGGCACAATTGCTTTTATTCCTTAAGTTACACAATACATTCAGGATTGCTAAACACAGCCTATTTAAATGGGTATAACTCAGTGAATCTGCTGTAAGTTGTGTATTTCCTAAATATCTCTAGGAACAAATCTTACAACCTGTGTCACACAAGCTGGTAATGTGTGAAGGTAGGTGGGCAGTCAGAAATTCAGCTCGTATTTCAGATGAGACCAAAGAAACTTAGAACCACAGAGAAAAGTCACCTCCATTGATGCCTCACAGGCCTCGAATTTTGTCAGCATGTTTTGCAGATGTGTCAGTAATGATGCGTGCGAGTTAAGTACTGTGTTCATGTGTCATTTCACTTGATAAAATGGAAGCTTTTGTTTGCAAGGCTCTTTCCAAGAATGTTGAGTGTGTGGAGTGGCACTATAATGACTCAGATCTATTCACACAAGTTGCAGCATGCCAGGTAGTAATTACTTACTGTTTTCCAGAGTATCATTAAGACTGTTTGTAAGATGGGACCCAGCCTTTTGAGCTGGGTCATTGTGATGGCAGGTTAAGGAACTGTTTGTTCAGTTAGCTGTTACTGCTGCTGGCTTGGCTGTAAGTAGCAATTTGTATAGAAAGAAAGGTACTTCATTTTCTTACCAATGTGTGCACTAGTGCAGAAAGACTTCGAAGTGCCTGACCTATGTTAAGCTTTTGCTTTTTATACTAACTGGAGTTGTGTTCTGGAGAAAAACATGCTTATACGTATAAAATACTATTACTATCCTATGTACTTTAAAAATGTCTCTCATAAGTTTGTTTGTCATGTGTGCTTTGTGCTGCTTGTAGGGGAGAAACCCTTCTTCTGTCCCAGTAATGGCTGCGAGAAGACTTTCAGTACACAGTATAGTCTCAAGAGTCACATGAAGGGCCATGAGAAAGGACATACCTACAATGCACTTCCCAATAACAATGTGTCTGAGGTTAGTAGCTCTTCCTGATGCTTCTGTGTTAGCTGGAGCTAAACCATACTTTGGGGAAGAAATTATTTGGTGTGTTACAGATTTAAAGGCTTAGCATTTAAGGCTGTGATTTTCAGAGGGAATTGTAAGCACTTGGTGTCCGTCCCCCATAATGACACCTGTAGTGGCCTCTCTTGTTTCAGTTTCAGTTTTTAAATTACTCCTGTTCAGGTTTGAATTGTAGGGTTTATTCTAAGAGACTGTGTTTATAGGGTGCTGATAATAATGAGTGGGGTCAGTGTCACTGAAACTTTGAACGTGGCATTTGGTTATCAAGTTTAAGTTAGGAAAACTTGCCTGAATTTGCTTGTTTGTTTTAATCACATTAAAGTCATCACTTGAGTGACTTGCTTTGTCAAGTACTGGCACAAATCTATAGGCAATCCCATATGTGGTAGTGCTGATCCCTGTGAACTCTTTATGTTTCAATCAGCACTATGCAAGTATGTGTTTGAAGTAAAACAAAGGCTAACTTTTGTTTGGCTTTTTTTAATGAATTTTTGTTTCCTACAGGCTGCTTTGCTCATGCTCATTTAAAATTCTACATTGCTTAATTTTTTTGGAAGGCAACCTGAGTGAAATGTTAAGAATCCTTGACAGATACTAAAAACCTTTGGTTTAGTAATATTGTTCCTTTTGGTTTGAGGCTTCGGTCAGATATGGGTGGAAACAAAACAAACCAATAACACTTTGATGTAGACAAAATGGTCCTGCTTATGCTGTATGGACTCTTAAACGTAGTCTAAAACATTTCTGTCACTTTTAAAAACACCTAACAGAATTTCTTTTCTTTACAGGATACGAGCCACTCACTTTGTCTGAGTGACTTAAGCCTCATATCGACAGATTCAGAATTGCGGGAGAACTCTAATCTAGTGAGTTACTGTCTCTGAATTGCTTCATTTTGAGTTTGGGCCTTTCTTTTTTCCCCTCCTATCAATGTGCTTGACCTGCTGACTGGAATATGGTAGATGAGATGCATGTAACTGGTTGCTTCTGTTGCACTTGGTCCAACCTGCAGCGTGCTCCCCTTTAAGCTTTGGTTTTGCTAGTAGGAGAGATGTACTCTGCCCCAGAATAAGTGCTAGAGCTTTTGTTTCCTATACACACTACTGAGTCTGTCAGTCTAACATATTATTGTGTCCTTTTGGAACAATATGTGTGATTTGGACTCTGGGTGAGGTTGCATTGGCATGTATGAATGTGGTCAGTGCTGTTGTTCTTTTAATGGTTAGGGTTTTTTCCTCGAGGAAAACAAACAAACAGAAAAAAATTCTAGCATTATTTTTCAGTATGAAAACAAAATTGGATTGATGGGAAGGAATAAGGTTGGAGTGAAGAGTATGTGCAAATTCCATATTGCATTAGTACCCGATGTGTGTCAGAGGTGCAGCTATGATAAGCTCTCAGCTTAATCTCAGGATTAGAGCAGGCTGAGCAGTGAATGAAGGAGGTAAGCAGTGTATATGCTATCCAGCATGTTTTGTGTGCTTGGGTGGGGAGTTTTGTATATGTCCAAACAAGCACGGTGAGTTCACCTCTCAAAGGCTTCAGGCAGGAATACAGAGAAGCAAATATTCAGGAAAGCTGTTGGATTTGTACAGCTGTATAAGGTCTTCATTAAACCTGTTACTGGGAGAAACTTTATTTGGGGCAGAACTAGTGTTACATATTTGAACTTTTAAGGTATTTTCCCCAGCCTTTCCAGTTTAGTTTTGGGGTTAGGTATTATTTGGATCACTAATATAGAATAATCTGTTGTGTGATACACTCACTTAATTAGGTTATCAAATATTTGCTTTCAGCTGTCCTTTAAATAGATCACATCTTTTTCAAATACATCAACGAATAAAACTGTAAGTGCTTGGAGGGCCTGTTCAGGAAGTAATTGCACTTTATTGGCTCTTTTAACTCAGAGCTGATATAAGTGACTCAAATAAATATATTTAAATGACTCCAAAGTCTAGCAGCAGAATAACCAAGTGAAAGAGAATGATTTTCTTCTAAAATACGTAGTGATTAAATCAAACTGTTTTTAAAAGCTCAGCATATGATTTTATCATAATAATGTTCTTTTCTTATTGGTAACTGTAGACTGAGGTTAAATTTTACATGGGAGACAATTATATACTGATAAGGCTGTGTCCTTTTGTGTGCTTCAATAGGGAAACAGCATGGAGGTTTTTTAATATATTTTATTACTTCAGTAATTTGAGTGACAGTAGTTCATAGTCCAGGTTATTATCTAAGCAAGCTGTTTTGTTTCTGCTCCAGAAAAGGTTTTGCAGACTGAGCAAATCAGTGTCTTATTCTGTTTCTAGCAGACTTATAAGAAGTATAGTTTAAACAAAGTACTGATACAGAAGAATATATTTGCTTTTAAAAGGACTTGCTTGTTTTTGTAGGGATTTGCTCATCTCTTTGGTCAATTTGATTGTGGACAATAAAAACTAAGTATCCTTTTATGCTTTATGAATGTGTGTGACGTATGTTCTATTTCCTGAAGTTGGCTGGTTATAATTGGACAGTGGTTTCTGTTGATACACTGCCTGTCTGGGATTTGTGCTGTCTATGGAGACCTGAGATATAACATCTTCCTCTTTTCTTCTTATTTACCAGACACACGGACAAGATCTTAGCACAATCTCACCAGCAAGCATCTTTGAGTCTATGTTTCAGAGCACAGATCACACCACAAATCAGGAAGACTCTAAGCAGACAGGTACAGATTGTATCTGCCATATTTTGAGGCAGTTCTTGGACAGTTTTCCCTCTCTGCATGCATATGCTTGGTTCAGCAACTCAAACTGAAGTCTGCTGCCCTACATAAGTTTAAGTAGCAAACAGACAACTTCACCTTCCACGCTGAAGAGCTTTGGTGTTGAAATGCCCTTCACAGATGGTGAAACACTTGTGCAGTGGCAGAGGAACGGGCTGTGTACTTACAGCATGCTCTTGTTCAGTGCCAATATTGATGCTCTTGGATGTCTCATATAAATATCATCTTTGAACTTTCTCTCTTGATGTAGCTACACGAGTGTGCTGATGGAAAAGGCTTTTGAGAGAGCTGATGGTCAGCTCGTGTAGTATTCAGTGCTACCAGCTTCCTGAATTTGGACCTACTTTTAGGTTCCACTGCCTAGTACTACATGTTCTTGAAAGCTAGTCTGAAGACATGAAAAATGCTAGTGCTTTACTTAGCAGAAATCCATTAGCTAGCTTGTAAGTGTATTGAAAGAGTTGTTTATTCAGGCCTGATGGGAGCTGACGTGTGTATACTTTTTCTTTGTTTCTTTTGGCAGCTGCCTTGATTGAAGCTTTTAATGGTCATGCAGACTCAGTCACTGCTGTTCCGCCTTCTGCAGGAGATTCAGCATCGTTGTCACTTCCACTTGTACTGCAGCTTGGCATCTCTGAGCCTTCACATTCAGCACTACAAGCCTCAGCAGCACCTGCTGCTCCCTCCTCCATAGGAACCAGCTCACAGCAAGCTGCATTTGGAAATCCTGCAACTGTTTTACAATCCCCAGAAGTGCCTGTTCCTCACAGCACACAGTTTGCAGCCAGTCACCAAGACTTCCTGCAGCACGCTCAGACACCACCACAGCCCATTGTACAAGGACTTTCAGTGGTTGCTGGGGCATCTGCCCCAACAGCATCAAGTGCCACTGAGCCCCTGCCAGCTGTAGTTCAGACTGTGCCTGTTGGTGCAAACTCTGTTCTGACTAGTAATCCGACCATAACAATTACTCCTTCTCAGAGCACTGCTATTCTACAGTCCAGCATCGTCATGGGAGAGCAAAACTTGCAGTGGATATTAAATGGTGCCACTGGTTCTCCACAGAGCCAAGAACAAATGGTTAGTATATTGAGCATAGCTTTGAAACAGCTTCCACTGTCCCTGTTCCTCCCAGAGTGAATGAATGGCTGCGAGTAATGTGAGCAAGCATGGCAGCTTTTTAACAATTCATTAGTTCAGTTGTTGAAAACCACAAGCTGTGTTGACAGGCATGGAGTTCAGAGGGAGCTGAGTCACCATCTTCAGGACTACTGAAATAATATGCTTAATTTTGGAATAGTCAGAGCGTAGCCCAGAACCAAATAAAATGTTAATTAGTTAATTTAATGTTTTCCTATGTATTCTCTTTGGAAAGTGTGCATATCTGCTTCTTTTGCATGCAGATACTTAGAGTTTGAACAACAGAAATTTGTTTGGAATCAACTCACGCTTTTTCTTATTCTTTCTTTTTTTTTTCCTTAAAGCCACAAGTTCCAAAAGTAGTAGAAAAGGTCTTTTTTACCACTGCATTACCAGTAGCTGGCAACACAGGTAAGCATGTTTGATTCCAAACCTTCTTTTCTCTCTCTGCGTACTTGCAGTAGTGTTAGCTTGACCAGGATGTGTGGTGATTTAATTGCTTCCACAAGCAGTCTCCCTATCAGAAAGGTGACATACTGCTCTGTGTAAGAGTTTAGACCAGACTTCTGAGGTCTGGGTTCAACCTGCACAGGTTGCTCATGGACAGACTGTAACTGTCTATTTTTTAGTTGCCTTTTGCTGAGGATATTCATTGTGCTTTCAAAAAAATAATACGTAACTTCTGCTTTAAGGTATCTAACAAAGATGATCTGTCTCTCCTGTGGTGAAATTGTGCTGTTTAGTTACGTGTGTTTTAACTTCGTTTCACCTTCAGGAAACCCTGTTCAGCAGATTGGTCTCAGTGTTCCTGTCATTATTATAAAGCAGGAGGAGGCCTGCCAGTGTCAGTGTGCCTGCCGAGACTCTGCCAAGGACAAAGTCACCGTTAAGAAGGAAAGTTCCTCACCTGAACCGAAAGCTTCGGAGCAGCCTCCCCCGCTGCAGCCTCAGACCTTTCCTTCCTCTTCCCCTTCTCCCTCACGTGGGCAGAGCAGTCAGATAGTTAACCCTTCAGACTTACAGACTGAAACATTAAGTGCCATGGATGTATCGGACTTTCTGTCCCTCCAAAGCCCTGAAACCCCATCTAATATAATTCCAATCGAAGCACTACTGCAGGGTGAGGAAGAAATTGGTCTGAATAGCAGCTTCTCTAAATGAAGATGTTTTGGATTTTCTTTTGCACCTGGAGGGTAAAAACCCTCCCCTTAGAAGCAGAAACCGAAGGATCGATTCTTTTTCCTTCCTCTTTGGAAGTTTTGTGGCTTATTTCTGCTTCACAGATGTCATCTTAGTCACGTCCCAGGTACATCCATCTTTAAGAAATCTATCTAAAAAATAGAAAAGGCAAAAAAAAAAAAAAGCTAAGTTATATATGAACTGTTTTGGCTGCACTGTCTGTCACTTTTTGCTTGTCATATGTGAACACGGAAGTTGAGGTTACTCGTGTGCAAAAAGATTTTAAAAAGAAAAAGGGGGGGGTTAGTTTGTCTCCAATTGCACATCACTTACATTTGGGTTTAAGGTACTGGCATCGAGTGAGTCTTTGTTACAACTCCTTGGGTCTATGATTTTTCTTTTGTCTCTTCTGTCTGATACTAACCATGCACTATAAGGGGAGCCCAGGGCAGGAACTTGCTGTAGCAGAAAATGGTTTCATTGTAGTAGAAGGTGATTTTTATGCGATGTTATTGGAATGCAACTGTCACATCACTGAGCTGGGAGTTGCTGCCTGGGTTTGCATTGTACTGTGGCTGTTACTGAACCCTGCAGAAGCGTTTGGGGAGCTTATCAGAGGAGAGCACAAGTACCTTGTGCTCCTAATAGACTGGCTCATTTAATTCAACTAGGACTTAAAACGTGGTGGCAGATGTATGGAAACACTATGGGAGCCTCTGCTCAGACTCAAGTGTCTGTTTGCATGTCTTTGAAGGATGCAGTGAGTTCCAGGTGTAGTCTGATTGGTGCCTGCTGCTCTTTTGATTCATCTGGCTCTGTTCAGAAACAGTCATCCTCTTAAAGGAGCCCTCCAACTGTTTGATCAGGAGCACGGTGCCTTTGCTGGTTGCTCTCATCTTTTTTTTTTCAAGAACTCTAGGAAGATTTTCAGAATGATCTGATGCAACTTCAGTTTGGGTTCAGTGAGTTTAACCTTCAGCTGCCCAGAAATGCTTCCTCTTTTCTGTTAAGCTGTATAGTTCCTGCCTGAATCTGCCTCCAACCTAATGCAATGCCAGCTTTTTGTGCACGGGGCTATTTCTCGACTAAAAGATGTTACACGACGTAGTAGTTTTTCATATCAAACTGAAAGTCTATATTCTAACCTACTCAGGGTAAATAAAACACAAACCCCCCTTCCACCAAAAAGCCTGTAATGTTGCAATAAATGCAGTCTCATTCTAAATGGTTTATTTATGCTGCATTATTTTAAAAGATGTAATTTTATAGTATTTTATCCATCTTTCTGGCTTTGGCTGTCAGCCCTTTTGTGTTAAAGAATATTAAATAGTCTTTATTCAGTTTACAGTGTTGTCATTAGTGAGATACAAAGATAACGACTATAAGCCAATTAATGTGGACTGTCTCTGCGCACTAAATTTAGGGATGCAATCTCCTAGTGGATAGAGATCTTTCACTCTTCTTTGCTCCTGTCTGATCATAGCTGCTCTCTGCACCTGTGGGGGGAGTGATGTGAATGCAGCCAGACCTCCCTGAGGTAGCTGATGATTTGATGGGTTTTTTTAACTCTCTTGTGACATTCTCTGTGCAGCCTTACCACACCACTGTCAGTCTTAGCTGAGACGGTGGCTTAAGCTATCTCACTGTCTTGCAAATGCACTGCCGTGGCACAGCTGGAGATGGGCAGAAGGGAACTGGCTTTTCACCTCTCTGACAACTTGCTTCCAGTTGTTAAATGCAGAAGGGTAAAACAAGGGTTGTCCATTAAGGTGAGTGTGAGGGAGGAGAGGCTGTGCAAAGTGCTGTGTCTCTCTGCTAGGGCAGAACACTCTTTGCTGATTGCAGTGATGAGTTCAGAGGCATCACCTGATCTGGCAGCATGCTGCTGATGTTTCCTGCCTGGGAGTGCTGGCTCTTGTTGCAGTGCTATGCAGTCTATCACAATGGGGATGTGGGTCCTGCAGCAATAAGGTTTGCATCCATGAAATGTGGATTAACAAAGCATCTGACGTTTTGTTCTTATAATGGCAATCCCTTGAGGACAGCGTGGTGGTGTGGCCCCCTTTGTATTTCTTTTCCCTACAGTATCGTTTTGTGATGCAGTCTGGTTGTGTGGCAGCAAAGAACTGCCTCAGGTCTGCGTGAGTGGAACTGTCCACCCATGAGTGAGTTTCCTTGGCATTGTGTGGCAGTGGTGCTCGAGGGTGTGTGGATGTACCTGTGTGTGTGCATGTGAGAGTTTGCTAATGCAGGAGCACATAGATTCCCCTGGAGTCGTAGGGCTTTCTCTGATGGGGACAAGATGTGCCCTGAAATGTGACAGCTGAGGGGTTTAGCAACCTCTTCTGAGCCTTTCCTTCCTTCCGGGGAAGCATTTTTCCTTGCATGTCTGGCTACTTGTGACTTAATTCACATAAAACATGCTTGTGATTAGGCCAGGTAGAAACTCCTTTGTGGTAGAAATGAGTGAAAAAAATCTGCCAAAGGCTTTGAAATCAGAAGTTAATTTGTAGGTGTGGTGATTGGCAGCAGCAAGGGGCTGCATACATCCTTCCTGAGTGGAGATTAGAGGTTAACCCCTCTGCTGCTTTCTCTTCACAGCTACTGTTTCATATTGGTGTGTTAGGAAAAGCAATGCGTTCCAGGTTTATATTGACTTCTAGGTGCATTGGGTTTGTGGTTTTTCTCTTTATATGTGTGTCAGTCAGGTGTGTTGATTTAGGTGAAACTAATTAGGGCTTGTAATGAGGGAAGAAGAGTGTGATTATGAATGCATGGGCTGTGAGCTGTGCATCCCAGCCGTTGCGTTGTACACTGCTTGCTTTATTCTTTAATTGTGGGCCTCTTTTCCACGCGGATATGTTTCACAGTGAACATTTATATTGTCCCTGGTGCTGTGTGATCGAACATTGCTGCTGGGTGGTTGTGAACACACTTGGAAGGGGGGAGGTGTGTGAACAGCTGGCAGGAGAGGGCAGTCGATCACAGCAAAGCCCTGTGATTCTTTGGTGCCAGGGAGCTTATCATAGGATTGTTTGAGTTTGAGGGAACTCTTAAAGGCCATCTAGTCCAATCCCCTTGCAACAAACAGGGGCATCTCCAGCTCCATCAGGTGCTCAGAGCCCGGTCCAGCCTGACCTTGAATGTCTCCAGGGATGGGACATCCCCCACCTCTCTGGGCAATCTGTGCCAGTGCCTCAGCACCCTTATTGTAAGGGACTTCTTTCTTATAGTCCCCTTTGAATACTGACAGGCTGATGTCAGGGCTCCCAGGAGCCTTCTCTCCTCCAGACACAGCCCTGACTCTCAGTCTGTCCTTGCAGGGTGCTGTTCCATCCCTCCAATCATTTTTTGCGGCCCTTCTCTGTATGTGCTCCAACAGATCTGTGTCTTTCCTTGTACTGAGGGCTCCACATCTGGACGCAGCACTCCAGGTGAGGTGTAAGCAGAGCAGAGGGGCGGGATCACCTCCCTTGCCCCGCTGGCCGTGCTGCATTGCATGCAGCCCGGGTACAGTTGGCTCTCTGGGCTGTGAGGGCACAGTGCTGGCTCGTATCCTTGACCCCACTGTCAGTGGCACTGATGGAGGTGTTAAAGAACATCAGTCCCAGTACTGACCCCTGAGGGATACCACTTATTGCCCTGGTATTTAGCATATTCATAACATTTTAATTAAAAAGAGTGGAGCTTCTGCCACTGTAGATCTGGTTAGATGTAGGATTCCCAGAAAGGGAAAAAGTGTTCTGGTGTGCTGGAACCTCAGAGCAGTGTGCCCTCCCTCTGCAAAATCTGTGTCTCATGAATTCCTTGAATTATCATCAGTCAGAGAGCACAACTGCTCCAGGTCATTCTGTGTTAAAGGATATGCTGTTTTGTGGCTTGTGGGGATTTATTTGGTGTGTACATTTTCTGTATGGGTGCAGAAGCTTAAATATGTAGAATGGGTCTGGTTACCAACGTCAGAGGCTTTAGTGGCCGAGCAGTGACACAAGCAAGCAGACTTAGTTGAAGGCTGTGGAAGTTGCTTTTCATGCTTCTAGTTGGTAGAGGAATGGAAAATCAGCACTGTTGAAATGCTGGTACTGAATTACATAGAACAAAGTACGAATTGGGCACTTCTGTAATGCTGACTGTGTCCAGAAAGACTAGTTTGCAGAACCTCATACTGGTATCTAAAATGCACTTTAGGTTATTTTATCTTTAACCCAATTGCTGCAATTTCTTTTGTATATACTTTCACAAAGTTTATTTTCGCTCTGAGTAAAAGTTAACAGGGGTGTGCAAAGATGAGCACTTAACTCGGTGCAATACTTGTAGCTAAAGATCATTGTCCCACGCGGTCGGTCTGTCTGTGTCTGTCTAATTGAATATATATAGTAAGTACTAGCTCAGTGACATACTGCCCTACCCTGTCTATACCCAAGAGAAATTATGCATCATTAGCAAATGTCTGATCTATGCAAATATTTCACTGAGAGCACTGTGCTTTAGCAGGCCTTTTCTCTCACGCTTTCTGCTGAGCTGCTTGTCACTTCTCTTGGAAATGAGTACCTTCTTCCAGCTGTGGTCCTGGCATTGTCCCTTCTCCTCCCTCCTTGTGTCCCAGGAGCGTGAACAGAAGTGACAAGCTGCTCCAAAACAGGCATGTTGCACCTTGAAATCTTGCCTTCACCAGATCATCTTGATGTCATGTTATCTGCCTTACTGCTCGGAGGATGGCACTTCTGTGGTCATCCGAGATATTGTGTTTGCAACTGCAGCAACATTGTCCAACTGTTTACAGTACTCTTCCTGCAACAGCTGTAATTAAGACACAGAGAATGAGCTAAGGATTGGCGTGCTGGTTGGGGAACTTCTGGGGGAGGGGAGGGTGGGGAATTAGTTGGGGTATAACTGATCTTGAGGTTGACTGGGGAATGAAGAGCTGTTCCTGATGGGTGGGGGTTGGAAGCGCAGGTGGCAACTGGAGCCAGGGGCAACCAGGGCTGTGCTGCAGCTTGGTGCCATGCTCCTCACGCTGCTGGCTTGTTTGTGACCTTGAGCACGTCGCTCAGCCCCTCTGGTCCTCAGTTTTCCTCCCCGTTAAACGAGCCTGTTGAAACTCGGCTTCGTCAAACGTGTTGAGATCGGAGTGAAAAGTCCTTTGCATCAGTGATCTGAGCTAGGTGGGCAGAAATGTGAGAGCCAATTTGGACTGTAAGGCAAAAACAACAACAAAAGAAAAGCATGTCTTTAATATAAACCCCGCAAATTTCTGGTGGCATAGTTTTTAATTGGTATACTATTTTCTCCTTAACATATTTTGGAAACAGTGTCAAGTTTTTATAAATGTTACCTGTAGCTGATCCTCATGGACAGGGCTGAACTTTTAAACTTTTTTGCGTCTTGTCTTGATATATATCATATGTTCTAGGAGTTGGATTCTGTGTCTGCACTGAGAAATGCAAATTAAACTGGATATTTATGTAGTAGTGTACATAGTCTAAGTGTGTGTGTTCTTGGAACTAGTTTAAAAAATCCCACACCATGCTTTTGGTGGTGTGCAAGCTGGCCAAAATTTGGTTCATTATGCAGTGTACACTTTCTCAAATAAATGCAGTTTCTACTTTTTTCTTACAAGAGATTTTTTTCATATGATCTTTTTCAGCAAAATCAAGGGTATGTTTCTGCAGTACCGTAGTTACAGTAGCTGGTATTTCTTGCTGTGTTGCTTTGTGTCTGTCCTTCCACTTGCTTCTAGAACCAGAGCTGTGTCTGACCCTTGTTGTGGAGCCAGGTAGTCGCTGTGTTTCACACCAGCTAGCATCAGCGAGGCAGGCAGGGATGTGCAAACCTCAGGCCTGGTTAGTTACCCACGTCAGCTTCAGCACTGACATCTGCCTAGCTGCCAAACTGGGATGTGCAGGAGAACGAAGGCCGTCTGGTTACTGCTTTTGTTTCGTTTGCCACACACGGGGAGCTGGGCAATGGTCTTGGAGATGACAAAAGAACCCCAGTTTTTCAAGAATGTGTTTATGGTATGAAAGGAATTTATTTAACTATGAAACACGGGAACAAATGTGCTTACATTGAGCAATGTGAAGATGTTAGTTACAGGTACAGTACTTCCAAAGGAAGAGCCATCTCCAAAACCCATTTAAAAAAAAAAAAGAGTAAATATGAATTTGTATTTTTTGAAGAATGTAAAATGTGAAATAATGGTGTTTGCTTAATTGCTCATTTTGTATGAAGTTAATATTGTACTTTGAAATATCTACAAAGAAGTGGAAATTAACTTTTTTTGGAATTGAAAGCAATATTAATACTAATGGAATCCTAATTAAATGCTTATTTAAACACTGTGTTCCCATAGTCGTTACTCAGGGCACCGATGCGTCACGCGGGAGAGAAGCACCTTCCACCACACGAAAGGAAACGCTTTCTGGGTTAAGATCAGTTTATTTTTCGCCGTTCTGCTTTTTCGTGCACCCCACGTCCCTCCTCCACAGCCTCCACCATTACAATGGCAGCCGGAAGTGCAGCGCAGCCCCCCCCCCCCCCCCTTCTTCCCCCTCCCCTCCTCCGGCGGCCGGAAGCGGAAGTGCCTCTCGCATGCTGAGGGCTCTGGCGGGGCTGGTGCGGTTCGCCGAGCCGGGCCCGGGCCCGGGCCGTGCCCGCAGTCCCCGTTTGCTGCCGCTGCCTGGCGGCGCGGCCCGGCCGGAGCCGCGAGGTGTGGGGAAGGGACGCGGTGGGGGCTTATGAGCGGCGGGAGGCCGGGCTTGGGTGAGATGGGAGGCGGGAGGCCCCCCGGGCGGGAGGCTTTAAGCGCGGAGGCCGCCGGTGAGAGCCCCGCGCGGGTTCGGTTGAGGTTCCGGGCTGAGCCGGCGGTGTCCGCAGGCTGGAGGGAGGCGGTGGCAGCCGCCGTCGGTGCCCTGCAGGAGGGCGGGTTGGTGGCCGTGCCTACGGACACGGTGTACGGCGTGGCCTGCCTGGCCCAGGACTCCCGCGCCGTTCGGAGCATCTACAGCCTGAAGGGGCGGAACGGGACGAAGCCGCTGGCCATCTGCCTCGGGGACGTGGAGCACATCTACAGGTGAGCTTCTTCGGGGCTTGTGTCCCTCAGCTGGGCTCTCACCAGCTTGCAGGGCCAATAGGGAAGGGCTTGTGAAGCTGGCTGCCCCTTAGACCTCAGCTCTCTTGCTCTGTAGGTACTGCCACGTGAATGTGCCAGATGAGCTGCTGCAGGACCTGCTCCCCGGACCCGTGACCCTGGTCTTAAAGCGATCAGAAGAGCTAAATAAAGACTTGAACCCTTTTACTTCGGTGGGTCTTTGCTATGGGATGCATCTCAGTGTTTATGATGGATGTTATGCTGTTGTGATGGTTCTGCTGTCGTAGCTTTAATTCCAATTTGCAATTAGCATGCTTAGTAGTGATTATTTCTCTTACTGCTGCTGCAGCAGGTGTTGGCGTATTAATTCTTTGAAGTGTCAGCTTTCAGTCAAAGGCCTTAGGCAGAGCAAGATGAAAAAGGTCTGTGGTTACTGCATGTAAAATGTGCTTTCTTTTTCCTCGTAGCTGGTTGGTGTTCGCATTCCAAACCACCTATTTATTAGGGAGCTGGCACGAGCTTGCCCTGGACCATTGGCTTTAACAAGTGCTAACGTCAGCAGTCAGGCGAGCACGCTGACAGTTTCGGTAAGGCTGTTTTTGCTACTAAGTGAGATTTTTGTGGCAGGTTGTCAGAGCCCCAGGTGCTCGCAGTTGGAAGCCAGCGTTAGCAGTAAAACAAGGATTTCTCTGCTGCCGTTTTCTTATTTATTTAAATGTCAGTCTGTAGTTAAAACAGCCTGCGTATCTGTGTAGCTGTCTGCGATCTTCACCTTAAAAAGCATCAAAGGTGGAGCTTAGAAGTAATATTTGCATGCTTATGCTTGCTTTTGAAGTGGGTGCCAAATCTGAAAGAGAGGAAATTGCTGTAGGAGGGCTGGCTGTGCCATGAGACTACTGCTATCTGTACAGCTCCTTGCAGCGTGAGAGCTGGCTCGAGGAGATGTCTTTTTGCTAAGCTTTAGACTCTGTCGGTGGTATAGTTGAGCACAGTACCAAAAGGGACACTTTTTTGTGCCCAATGTCCTGTTAGCTTTTGTGTGTGCACTCTTAAATAAACAGTGCTGCTGCCGTGCAGTTTTGAAGCTCAGCTTTCCTGTAGGTGTAAGGTAAATCTCTTCTCAGATGTCAAACTGGGATGTGTTTGTGGCAGAGAAAAGAGTGGCAGTAAAGAGACTGCCTCCCTGACAACAGACTGTCAAACAGAATCTGCTGAAACGTGGTCACAAACCATCTTCAGGTTTTTAGCCAGATCTCTTATTTCTCTAGGAATTCCAAGACCTTTGGCCTCAGTTGTCCTTAGTTGTCGATGGGGGCCCAGTAGGGGATGTCCAGAGCCCAGAATGTCGTTTGGGGTCAACTGTGGTTGACTTATCTGTGTCAGGGAGATTCAGCATCATTCGTCCTGGCTGGTGAGTGCTCTTTGCTATACATTCATAACTGTAGCTTTTTGTTTACTGAAATGAAGCTTTCAAGGTATGGTGGGTTGTGTTTTACTTGTTTCCTGGTAGTGGTTAAACCTTCAGTTTAATGTCATTTAGCTAAATTATGAGCTTACTCAGAAATCTTGAAGGAACCCCTCTGGGTACTGAGCCCAGGAGACCCCTTTCTAGAAGCTTCTACACTTAACACCCTTGTTCCTGCAGTTCATGTTCTCCTTAATTCACAATAACTGTTTTCTTTCACAGAAAATGCAATTTAATCTTTGGAAAAACGTTTTTTTCTGACAGTTGTGTTTCACCCCTCAGTGCACTGACATCTACGGTTGAGATCCTGAGGCAGAAGTATGGCTTGATCCCAGAATCACCTTAGGACTTTGGACTGAGGCTGGTAAAGGTGGACACTATGTGCCTGTGCATTCAGCAGACAGTGTTAATGGCCTTGTTTAATGAGGTTGATGATTTGTGTCAGGTCAGTAAACAAAGGTAACGAGAGTAACAGTTGATGGGTCCCTCTTAATTAGTGTTACATCTACTGAAGCCTGGGAAACTATTTATGTTAAACTCTTTATGCTGCTGTACGATTTCCATTTACCTGACTGTTTTAGAAATGTGATTTAAAATAAAATAATTTGAGTATGAGACTGTTTTGAGGATGGCATGATGTCACTGATCCTCCCTGCCCATAAAACCTGTTCCCTGTGTCTGTTTATTGCATCACTTACAGCACTCGGGTGCTCAGTTAGAATGAGTATGGAGTTGTGGTGAATAGACCTGTTTCACATCCCGAGATGCTGCTTCACATTTTATTGATACAAGTATAAGCTAATTTATGACTAATTTAGGAGGGTCCAAGCATGTGAATGCTGAGCCACCGCCTGAAGTGGTGATTGAGCACCTGGTGGGGAAGCAGAGCCAACCCAGGGGAGCTCAGGTGCAAGCAGTGCAATGCACCTGAGTGATTGGAAGGGATGGAGGCAGGATCCACCCCTTCCCAGACCTCATTTAAGGGTTGGCAGTGGAGGTAGGGGCATCTGGCTGGAGGTCCCTGTGTACGTGAGGCCTTCTGAAGGTAAGCAGCTTCTTTTATTTCTCTGCCCACAGCTGTTGCCTTTGAGCATGCCCTTACCTTGCTGCTGTGCTCGCATCGTGTGATGAGAGAGAAAGCTACTGTGAGCTGAACCTTCAAAAAACAAATGGTATTTTCAGCAATGTTTTTATTGCGAGTGGTTTTGTGTATTTTTTTTCCCCCTTGTTTCTAAAGGGAATAAAGCAACTTCAGGTTTAAATTTTCAAAACTTGGAGCACTAAACAGCCCATAAAGGAGCTTTTTAGTATAGATGGTTGCATTTCCTTGGTTTCCAGTATGTAGAGTAGTAGTGAATAGCTACTAGCATTCCAGCTCTGATTACCTTCAGTTATTTGGCTACAGTGAGCCATAGTTATGATACCTAGCACAGAACTTCTTGGTATAGAAGAGCTTGGATAAACTAGAGGGTATGTAACTGAGTTTTAGTTTCACCTACAGTAGACAATTGAGAGGAACATTTATTTCTTTTTTGCAGCAAACTGGTGAGGAGATGCTTTGAAAGTTGCTAGAGGAGTGAGGGATCTGTGATGGCAGCAGACCAAGGGCTTAAGGTAAAACGCATGCTGGAACTGTTTCAAACATCACAGAATGTACACACTAAGAAAAAGGGATCTTTGGCCCCGAAGCCAGCACCCCTGTGCGTTGCAGGTTTGCTCTGAAAAGCTCATCTCTGCTCCACCTGCAGGAGGCTAGACTCAGCTGCTGCTTAGAGATTTTCTACTCCTTGTAACGTTTCCTCCTGTGAGTTGAGAGCTGGGACTCTTGCAGTCCCTGGGGAGGCTCAGTGGCCTGCCTATGCTGAAGGTTCTGCAGCTGCATTTCCCCATGTGCTTTTTTCTGAAGCACATGCTCTGTCAGTGGGATGTCTCTGAGTAAGGCAGGTACCAAAGTCACATCAACCACTGCTCTTTCTCTTTGCTGAAGTGTTCTGCCCACCTGCGGGTCAGCTCCAGGTACATGCTGGGCTGATGAGGAAGGTAGTCTAGGTAAAGGCGTGTCAAGGTCTTTTTGGGAACTGCTTTCTCAATCTGGGTGCCTTCGTGCCATTCATTGAAAGATGTGATGGAGACAATCTCTGGCCTGACTGCGAGAGCAGCCTGCAGAGCTGTCTCATAGTACTTCCCATTGACTCTGTTCCGGGTGTTGTGGTTGTTCCAGGGGCGAATGCTGGTGTCAATGTAGCCTGGACCAACACTGGGGATGAACATCAGGTTGTTGGAGTCACAGAAAGCTTTGATGGCTTTCCAGTTCTGGTGGGAGGAGCCGAAAGAGAAACCATTGGAGGCAAAGTACGTGTACATGCCGTCGTATCCTGCTGAGAGGATCTCGTTCTTGTGCCCTTCCTCCACCAGCAGTGCTATGAACACAGCATCGTAGGCAGTGTTGCGGAGAGAATGGGAACCTGATGGTGTGAGGAGGTTGGCCCAGGATTCAGCTGGTGTCAAGTAGGAATCGTAGATATAAAACAGCGGGAGGCTCCTGCCTGTGCTGGTCTTGTACTTATAAAAAGCTGCGTGAGATCCGTATCTGCAGAGAGAGCAGAAAGCTTTTTCAGAGGCTCAGGTGATAAGCCCTCAGCAGGTATTGCTGTTATGAGGCAGGTGTGATGTGAGGCTCAGTTTGATACAGGGGAACCTTTATCTCCTCCTTTCTGAGAGTGCTTTTCCTTTCGAAGGAAAGAGTAGAGGTGACAGGCTTAGAAACCTGACCAGGAGAACACAACTTCTAGAGGAAAGATACTGATGTGCTGGAGAAAGTGGGCTTTGATTATGGCTCCTGCTCGGCCCTGCCTTGTTGCTGTGTGAGAAACTTACTTGTCCATGATGTATTTGACATTCTCGTGCACAGTGTGGTCATCACGCCCTTGGTACGGCTGGATGTGGAAGGCGACCTTCAAAGGAGGTGGTACAAGTGGTTATTTTCAGCATGGTTGTATCACTCCCTCTTCACCCTGACCTCACAGATGGGCCCAGAGCTGTTGCAAAGGGCCCCCTTCCCCCCCTTCCCCCCCCCCCCAGGAGTGGACTGGGTGGACCTCTGCCCACAGCTGGGCAGGCTGCTCATATTGAAGTCAGAGCTTTCCCTGCTTTTCTCTACAGTTAGTGGAAAGGAAACTGAGAATCTCAATGATCCAACACAGCCCTTAGCATTTAGCTGCTGAAAAATGTTTTCCAGTGTCTTAAATAAGTAAGGAGAGCTCAGTGCTCATTTACTTTACCACTAACAGAAGCAGAGGAGCTATGCCCAGGCACAGTGTCAGCTTTGTGCTGGAGCTGAACAGTGGCCTCCACCAGCAGACAGGAGCATTACCTTTATGGCATACCGTTGTGCAGCATCCAGTATAGATGGCACGAGGCTGTCTGATGCTTCCCCATTGTCACCTGCTAGGCCAGGTGGGTACCACGACAGAACCAGCACTCCTGCAGGAACACAGGCATGGATTGCTCAGGTGTTTTGTCTCTCAACTTTTCCTCGTCCCATGCAATGGCAGCAAGTAACTATTTCATGGCACCGTAATGCCTCAGGTGCTCTGTGCTGTGCGGGGTTTGGTTGGAAGAGCCTGTTAAGTGCTGCTCTGCGTGGTCGGCTGTGGGAATGGCCGTGGCAGCGGCCGCATCGTGGGATGCAGAGCCTGCCTGGTGTGGGGCGGGGGGGGATCGGTGCTTACCGATGGCGGCGGCACGGAGCTGGCCCATGTGTTCATCCACCACGGCGGGGTCCCGGGAGCTGTAGGGGCCGAGAGCGGGGTAGAAGCTGGAACCGATGTCATCGGGCGGGCGGTGGCGGCCCCGGGGATAACTGGCCGACACCTTAGGGTCCCAGTGCGGCACCAGGGCGTGATCCCAGTGCAGGTAGCGGCCCTCGAAGCGCGGGCTGCCGTACCAGGCGTAGTAAAAAGCGTGCAGGTCGTAGGACGGGCCGCTCCCCGCCGGTGCTCCGCGGGCTCCGGGCGGATGGAGCGGCTCTGCCATCCCCGGAGCTCCGGCGGGGAGCGCGTCAGCGGCGCGGAGCGTGCGCAGCGCCAGCACCGTACCGAACGCGAAGAGCGCGGCCAGCAGCAGGGCCGGCCCTCCCCGCCGCCGTCGCCTCATTGCCGGAGCCCCGGTCCGGAGGATGCTGCTCGCTCCCGGCCCGGGCCCGCGGAGGATGCGCGGCCCCGCGGGGGACGCCGCTCCGGTTCTCGGCTCCCGGTCCCGCTCGGTGGCTGCGGGCCCTCCGGCGCCCCCTGCTGGCGGCGGCCGGGACTGCAGCGCCTCCGCCCCGCTCGCCCCCGGTGCGGCCGTCCCGTCGGGAACGCGCGCCGGCGCTGCCCTGCGTGGAGCCGGGAGCTCTCGGATCCCCACTCGGGGAGGTGGGTACCGCAGGAGCGGTCGCGGTGGCGATGCAGCATCGTGACCCCGGCCCGGGATGGGGAGGATGCAGCATCCATCTGCGCTCGGTCCCCGTGTGAAACACTTGACACGAATGGTTGGTGAAGGAAACGCTGGGATGGGGCTATCCGGGCTGCTGAAGGAAATTACATTTTAATTGGGTGGATCTGTTACGCCCAAACGTTACAGGCAATAAAACTCCTTCTAAATGGAGACCTGGTTAGTGAGATAAACCTGTCGAGGGAGCAAATTGCCTGTAAACCCCAAATGGGCTTCTGAGGCTCCCTGGCATGGTTGGGCCTTCTGTTATTTTGCTCAGCTGAAGCTCGTGCTGCCCCACAACGCTGGAAGCTTCTGGCAGTGGTTCCTCCCACGGGGTGAGCAGCAGCACGAGTTTGTCCTTCAGAGCTGGATGTGGGTTTTGGCTGGGTCAGGTGGGGGCAAGGACTGGGTGCGTAGGATGCTGAGCATCACTCAGCATCGCAGAGCAACACGGGGCTCTCACCTCTCCAGTTAGAACAGAAACACAGATGTGTTTTTTTCCTAAGGGATCTGCTGCACCTCCTGGTTGAAGGGAGAGATTGGAAGCTGTGGCCTGAGTGTACTTTTATTCACCTTAGAGTCTCTAAGCCATTGCAGCCTGACCTGCTTTCCCTCCCCCCCATTTAGTTCTCAAATCCCTCTAGGATCCTCTGTGTTGTGATTTGGGAGGCCTGGTTCAGGTCAGTGTTGGTGCTCTGTGTTTGCCAGCTGCCACATGCCTGAGCCCCGTGGGTGCCCTGGGAGCCCCTGTCTGCCCTTGGCCTCTGATGTGCTGCCATCTGCTCGAGATGAGGACCCTTTCTCATGTAACTTCACACATGGGTGCAGGGTGCGTGGCTCAGGACGTCGATTGTGATGAGTTCTCAGTCTTCTGCTTTTTCAGAGTCATTATTTTTATTTGCTCACATAGAGGATGTGGCAGTTTTTGCCCTTCCAGGTGTGCCAGAGTGAACTGGAGTGCTGGGAGCTGCAGGGCAGGCAGCAGTGGGGCTGCTTCTGGATGGGCTCTACAAACCAGCTCTGTTCAGCCCACAAGTAGCTGCCATCATCTCCTTCTAAATCGCCACCTTCAGGCTATTGCAGAGGTCAGGCTGCAGAGGGGGATGCTCCAGGGAGGTGGGAAGAGCTTTTTCTTTCTGTGTCTGGTGCCAAGGACAAGGACACTGGGTAGAAACCTGCAGACCAGGGAAGCTGTCACTCTTCTCCCTCTGTGAGTTCAACGCCTTTCGAAATGGTGACGTTTAATTTCTTCTGGCGGGCTTCAGTACCCAAATCCCCTAAACTGATCCCACCAGGGCACTTGTCACCACTGTGCTGGGACAATGCTTGTCCCAGCCAGCAATCCTTCTGCCTTCATCCGATGCCATCCATCCGTAGATGGATCTGTGCAGAGTGCCCGCAGCCTTCTGCTCCCTGGAGCCCTGTCTGACCACTAGATAGTGCTCGGCCACCGAGGGAGTGCTGGAGCAGCCCAGCAGTGTGGTCTGTGCTTCAGAGCACTGAGCAGTGGGAGCTGAGCAGGGCATGAGGCAGCAGCTCTGCTCGGTGCACGCAGAGCCCACGCTGCGATGATTTTTCCTGGTGTCTGAGTGCCGTGGTTATGTATCTTTATTGCTCGTGAGCAGCTGTCTCTGTTGCTGCTAATGGACTGTAATACACATAGAGCTGACCCCGAAATGATGGCTTTGGAGAAACTGCTGTCTGCTGAGCTGCTGCAGGAGG
Organism: Cyrtonyx montezumae; assembly: GCF_038088225.1. NCBI lineage: Eukaryota > Metazoa > Chordata > Aves > Galliformes > Odontophoridae > Cyrtonyx > Cyrtonyx montezumae. The sequence goes on from NW_027072036.1 coordinate 3,856,893, forward strand.
AGCTGGGGAGCAGTGGGCTGCGAGGGGCTGTCATCTGCTGAGTGTGTGCGTGAGGGGTCCCTTCCTCTGAGCAAAGACTCCTGCCTTCTCTTCCCAAAGCAGATCCCAGCAGGAAATCTGCAGCAGAGGGGAAAAGAGAAGGGGATCGCTCCCCTTTGCTCTGCTTGCTCAGTGCCCTCTCCTCTTCCCTACTAATTCTGCTTTCCCTATTTGCATAGGGAGCTTGCCCCCCCCATCTCATTCCTCACCTCTTCATTGATCCTTGCCAGCCTCCTCCAGTGCTCATTCATCACTCTTGCACCCGCCATCCACTTTCCAAATGTTTCCTATTTTTCCGGTGATGTATTTCCCTTCTCAGGCAAGCTAATCTCATGCCATCAATAACCTGGCTGCAGCTGTGCTCTGACCTCTGCACTGGGATTGGCATGGAGCAGCAGAGCTATGGGGTCCAGTAGGGCTGAGCCACATCCCCTGGGTGCAGAGTGTGTGCTGGGTGTCTTTGCTCCTCCAGGACCAAAAAGCTGGGGGGTTTTCAAGGAGCTGTAGAAAAGCCACGGGGTAGAGCAACCTTTATTGAAGCTCTTGCTTTACTGTCTGCTCCGGGGTGTCCAAAACCTCGTCCCTCTCTCCTGGCCTTCTGTGAGGGCTGAAGGGGAATAGGTTGGTGTCAGCCTGTGCCTCTGTTTCTGGCTCATCCCAAGCTGCTGGCTCTCAGCGTCCCTGCGAGTGACAGCTTTATTTGTGCCGTCAGCAGTGGGAGGATGAGCTGCATGTCAGGAGGGTGGGACAACTGGTGACCCTGCTCCTTGGTAGAAAATGCAGCCACAATCAATTACTGCTTTCCCCCAGCTCCTGGGTGTTCGCAGGCCATCGTGGCTGTCACAGTGATGTACTCAGCACCAGCTAACGTGGCCAGCCCTTGTGACAGCATTTGGGCACCGTCAGCAGCACAGAGTGAACCCGGGTGGATTCGGGGTGGGGATGGAGGGGGCTGGATGTGAGCTGGAGCTGCTGCTTGCTGGGAATGGCTCAGTGGTTTCCCATGAAATCAGATGATGTGATGTAATTGTGGGAGCAGAGCTCAGAGCCCACGGATGGGCGGTGCCTTCGCACCCAGCCCCAGAGCCAGGGATTCCCATCACAGGATGGCAGAAGCTGAGGCTTCTGGGCAGGGATGTGAGGGCATAGGGCACGCTGATCATTCAGACAGCTTCTGCTGGGGTTGGGGGAGATGCCTATTTAGGTCTTGTAGGTGGAACTATAAGCACTTCCCTGTGCCAATTCCGAGGAGCTGTGTGGAGTCAGGGTGACTCTTGTGTTTGCAGCCCTTGTTGAAATCACAGTGGCGTGAGCACTCGGAGCAGGAAGTACTCAGCTTGCATTTTAATGAGCGCTTGACCTCCAAATAAAAACGTATCTCTGGAACCTCGTTAGCAGAGCAGCTTCAGACTCAGCCAAGCAGTGATCCTGGGAGCTGTGCTGAGCTCTGGCCACGCTGATGGTGGAGGTGGGGGCATGAGGTGTCACTGCAGTGTGGGGATCCTGGGGCAAAATGTCTCGCTTTGGCCCTGATTCTGACAAAGGCAGAGCAGCCACAGAGCGTGCTGTGCTGTGTTAATGTGAGGTTCTTGCAAGGGGTCTTTTCTGGTCGTGGGGTCCCAATGGGAGGTGCCATTCAGGCAGAAGGCCACATGTCATGTAGGCCGGGTCCCTTATTTGGTCAAGAAATCATTTACAAACAACTAGGCTGTTGATAAGTTGCTAATTAGTGCTCCATTTATTGCCCGGTGTCATTGTCAACTGCACCAGCATTGGCCAGGGAGAAGTTCTGCTCCTCCTCCACCAGCCAAATGCTCCAAACTGCTGCTTCTCAGCACCCTCGCTCCACGACACAGAGCAAAGACAACCAGGCTTGGGCTAATTAAGATGGAAATGTAATGTTACAATTTGTAGCTGATTAAATCTTTCAAACAATATTTATGTTAATCTCCTTCTGATTTATTTTCTCGTAATGCCTCACGTAGGAGATAGCCCAGTGCGTGGGGAAATGGTTCCAGATGGAGCCTAGTCTGCCTTGCCAGATGCTTGGAGCTGGGGGTGAGGATTTGTCAGTGGTGGCTGCAGCTGGAATGGTCGATCCTGTCCATTTCAGCCATTTTTTGCACGTAGGGAGGGATGCTGAGCTGCAGTTCTGCTTCGTGCTTCAGCAGTGAGGATGCTGTGCCTCCCCCATGCACACCTTTGCTGTTGCAAGAGCGTGCTGCTGCAATGCACTCCTTGGAGTTCGTTGCCGGAGATCACAGGGGCCTATGGCAGAAAGCAGCTTCCCCCTGTGTGCTGTGTGTGTGCACACCCATATACACCAGGCTACAGCCCCTCTTCCAGTTCCAGACTTGGAGGGTGCTGGCAGATGTCCCTGGGATGCTGATCTAAGGAACTAGTCTGCATAGTCATAGATGATAGGGACAAAAGGAACTTTGAGGCCTCCTGGAGGGTCCCGTTCCCCACACAGCAGCCCCCCACCCATGTCCCTCCAGATGTGTCTGTCACCTTTACTCTCAGCCCCTTTTCCATAGGAAATTCCACCTGTCTGCTGCTCCTCTTCCTTGAAGAAAAAAAAGATGTATTGCTGCCAGATCTTTTCAGCTTAAAAGGTAGTGCAGTCTGTGCGTGCCCATCACTTCTGTTTTACTCCTCTTTCTCCCCAGGAGTCTGCAGCTTGTCCCCAGTGTGAGATGCTGTGAGGTGCAGTGGTTACAGGTGCTTAGGGAGGATGTGCCTGGGGATTAGGTCAGGGCTGCATGCAGAGCTGTGCCTGCAGGCAGCATGGCTCCAGAGGTCAGGGGGTTTCCAGTACAAAATTGTTAAATTAACTATTCATTTAATTATATTTTGATCAAATTAGATCCTCTCTTCCTTTTTTTTTCTTTTTTTTTTTTTTCCTCCTTCTAATTTCACCAGCAAATGATTCTCTGCATAATTAATGCTGGCTGATGCTGCTAATTCCTTCCTTGCTGCTGTGGGGCAGCGCCTGACCCCCAGGGTGTGGGCTCAGCCCCCTCTTTGCAGTCAGTTATCAGTTCTCATCCACGTGCCATCCCTCCCCTGAGCAAATAACGATGCTCTCTGCTGACTCTGTGCTGGGAAGTGGGCTGGCTGTACCTCTGTCAAGTGCAATTACTTTGTTACGTCGTGATGCAAACTGTCACCAGCCCAAGCTGCTTGGAGGAGACGTCTGGGGCAGGAGGAGCTGTGCAGCTCAAGCAGTGTGGTATGTGTGTAAGGAGAAAGCAGTGTTGGTGCCTGGGAGGATGCAGGGGGGGTGAGCCAGCACCTGGGTACAGGGCCGTGGAGCACAGCTTCCTCCTGCTGCCTTGCAGGGGCTGCTGCCTGCGGACAAAGCCCCAAGCCCAGGGACCAGCAGGAGCCAGCACAGCCATCTCTGCTGGGGGCTGAGCTGTCTCCTGGTGAGAAGCAAATTTATTTAACCTCGAATTAGGCAGGAGAATGGGAGGCTCTTCTCTGAAAAGATGTCATTCAAACGGTTGCACCTGAAATTATCCCCACTAGAAATGCGGCTGGAGATGGTAATTAATTCACTGTGCTCCCTTTAATTAATTCTGCATCCTCTTGCTCTGGCATGCCGTGGCTGAGCTGCACCAGGCTGAGCCCTGGGCTGAGTGCAGGTGTCCACGGGGCCCAGTGCCTCCTGCACAGCTGCTGCCAGCAGGTGATGCTCAGAGCCTTTTTCCCTCGGTCTGCAGTCTTACTCTTTAAACACCCTTCAATCCCTGTCCAGTTCTCGAAGTGAAGAGACCAGCTCCCTTCTCCACGTGCCAGAAGGGAAAAGAGGCAGTGAGTCCGTGGGGATGCTCAGCCTTAACGAGAGAAGCTCACCCAAAGCTTGCAGCACGAGCAGGGTGGTTGCTTTAATGCTGAGTGATCCACAGAGGTGCACACTCAGCTGCCCCCAGCCCTTCCTCCTGCTCACACCCAGAACCTGCGTGGTCCTGAGCTGCTCAGCTGGGACAAGTGCCCAGCACAGTGCTGAGCCCGTGGTTCCTGCAGCCCTTCACAGTGCTTCTGCAAATAACCTCCTCGAAACAGTGCCAATTAGGCTGGAGCAGCTCTGTAATCCGGATCCCTGTTGTGCTGTCAGAGTCAATTCAAATTTAATTTGCAGGAGGTGTATATCGGGCAGCTTTTTTTTTACTTAGCACAAAACAGGAAGATAACGTTGATGGGAAAAATAATAGGAGTTCATATTCTTTTTACCTTAAGGAAGGAAAAGAGATGCCAGAAAACTTGGTCGCATTTACATTTTAATGGGAAATGTTACGACTGCCTGCTCTGGGAGACACAAATTGCTTTCTGGATGGGACCCGATGATCTTCGTACCAAAGTGCAGGGAATTAAGTGCAGTGGCCCTCGAGGAGATGGAAGGGGTGGATAACTGCAGGGCTGGGCAGAAGGGATGTCGTGGATGGCTGTGTCCCACTGGGGGCAGTGAGCAGGAGTCTGTGGGCAAAGGCACCACTCAAACACATGGGTGTGATGCTGTGGGGATGCTTTGAATCCAGTAAAGGAAGCAAAAGCTTGCTGTTAGAGCCTCAACCTGAGCAGATGCTCTGGCACCCATGAGGCTGCTTCCCAGTGTCACTGTCTGGAATCCAAAGCAGTGATAAATCGTAGGTGACCTTCAGTAATTTATTACTGCCTCGTGCAAAGCGCTGCTGTGTCTGGAGGCCAGTTCCTGGGCATCTGCCCGGGATCACAGTAATTCCAATCTTTAGCATCATAATAGGTTTGTCATGGGTTAGATAATGATAAAAGGCTGTGGACGGAGGCGGGTGCTGAGTGCTGGAAGCAGAGCACTGGTGCTGGCCTCCAGGAGCATTCACTGATGTGGGAAATGCTGTGGGCTGCAGCACTGGGTGAGGGGGATCTCCCTGTGGTTCCTCTGCACTGTGGAGGAGGGAGGTTTCCAGCTGCTGCTGTGCACTGCTTGTGGGATTGAGACGAAGGCTGTTAGTGGGAAGCAGTGGCAGAAGCTCTGTGGATGCTGTTTGCTGTGTGTCAGATGTTCTGTTAATGGCACAGCACTGCTCGGGGTGTGCAGTGGGCTTTTATCTCACAGTGATGCCCTGAGCCCATCCCAAGCCCAGTAACATGGGATCTTTATGTTCTGCTGCATCGCTCCGTGCCATTGGGAATAGCATGGGCTGCATGGCGTGGCAGAACAAGTCCCTGGGAGAAAAAGGAGATTCTCCGAGAAAAACTTCCCCCGATGCTTCAGAGCTGAGGCCGCATTCACATTTTGGTTTTGGGGATCGATAGCCCCTCACAAATGATTCCCCTATGCTGCTGCAGGTCATCCATCAGCTCTGGGGCTCTGCTCGATAGGAGCACTGCATTGTTGGTTGGTTGGTTTGTTTGCTCGATATCAGTGGTTTGTTCTTCTCCAGGTCTGCGTTGCAATGACAAATTAGAGGTATGTATATATATTTTTTTCCTCCCCAGGCTGTCTTAGACAATGCAGATGGACGTGCTGCTGAGCCAGGGCGTGAGAGAGCAGAGCTGGGGCACTGGGACTGCTGTTAACCATCACCACTGGGCTTCCTCTCTGCATACCAAACCTGTGATTTTGTTCTCTGAGCAGGATTCAGGCACTCAGGTGTGTAGGAAGACTTTCAGCTGCCTGTAAGTTCAGCAGTGAGGATCTGGGATGGGATTTGCTCAGTAACACTACTGTGGGCCACAGCAAGCCGAACCATCCGAGGGCTGTGGAGCAAGGACAGTGCCTGCATGGTGCTGCAGCACTGACTCCACAGCAGTGGGTGATGGATTTGGGGTCCACTGACCCAAGTGAGGGTCACCTTGATGCTTATATTACCTCTGCAGTCTGCTTTGGGTCTGAGATGAGAACAGCCGATCCGAGCTGCTCTCGGGGTTTCTTTGGTGCAGCGAGGGAGAGGATGGAGCGGGCTGAAGCCACCCCAGAGCCTCTGCTCCGTGGGTCAGTAGCTGCTTGCCAGCACCAGGCCCTGCTGTTACGGCAGTTTGCACTGAGTGTCTTTTTAATACTGCGAGGAATAACTTGATTAGTGATTATTGGTGCAGAACACTTGAGGAGTCACTGCAAAAGGCAAGGATGGGCTGTATCACCAGAGCTGCCCGTCAGTTTTGTCATCTCATTATAAGACCCTTCAGTGCCACAGTGCTGAGAGAGGGGGAAAAAAACCACCTCGGTGTAATTATACTGGTCACATTTGGTAGGCACTAATGACTCGCTTAGCAGTGAACGTTTCTGTGGCTGGCTGGGGAGGTGTCATGGCCCTGGTTGGGGGATGTGGCTCCGTGCTCCCAGGCTCTGCCACGGGTGGGGTTGGGGGAGGCCCAGGGGTGGGAGGTGGTAGTGTTGTGGTGGGTGGGTGGCTGTTGTGTGGGATGAGATGGGAGGAAGGCAGCCCTGAAGGAGGGACAGCACTGCGGCTAGTTGTTGTTTACTGTTTGTTCCTAACAAGCATCACTTTCAGCTTAATAAAGGTGGGAGGACGTGAGGTGGGTGAGAATTGCCTGGGACTCCTCTATCCGAGTGGTCAAACAGTCAAGCACTTATTTTACGCTCTCTAAACAGACATGGTAATTTTTCCCTCCATGCTCTGTTTTACACCGGCTTAATTCCCGCAGTAAATTGAAATCAAATGAAAAGCTGCTTTCCTGGCACAAGTGCAGAGCAGCATCCCTCGGGGGAAAGTGTCCTGGGGCACCAGGTGGGCACAAAGGGACAAACAGCCAGCAGACAGACGGGCAGAGAGGTGCAGTGCCCACGTCTCTATCTGCTCACTCGTCTTGTTTGCTCTGCAGCTCAGATAACAGCTCCAACCCCAGCTGTGCACGGTGCTATAGCAGGATGAGACCACCATGGGGGGCAGCAGCAGTGTGGGATGGGGGCTGGTGGGGGCCCAGAGGTGACCACAAGTGGGGCACGTTGCTGGGCCGGGGGTTGGTGACTCCAGCTGAACACATAAATCAAAATCTCACCGTGAACTTTAGCAGCACCCATAAATTCTCCATTTATCATTATTAAAGATATGTCAACATTCCAAAATTGATTTATAGCTGGTAATTTAGATGGCGAATCGTCTCCGATACGGTAAACTATTCGTACCCAAAGCCCATCGTGTGCTTTTCTACTTATTAGGAATTAATGACTCGTAACAGAGGGCCAGAGCAGGCGGTTGGTGTGGATGAGGGCTGTGGCTGTTGGCCGTTCCCTCCTGAGTATATCTGGAGGGGCCCTGAGGAGCAGTGATGCTGAGGCTGTGCCGTCAGGTGCTCTCCTCTCATGTTTCGAGATACATATGTTAGAGCTCCAGTTCTCAGCACTGGTGAAGCTCTGAAATCCTTTATCTCCAGGAAGGGCCATCTGCTGCTTCAACACCATGGAAACGGCTTTCAGCGGATAAAAACTTCGGTTTATCATTTTAATTCAGCACCAAACGCTGTAAATTCAATAATTCATTGCGCTCTCTACAAGGTATTTCTCCGAGTCTCCAGTGTGGCTTGTTGTGCTGTTGTTTTTTCTTCTTCTTCTAATGTTGTAGTGATTTTTACATTTGTGTAAGTGCTGCGGAATTGACTTTATACAGCGAGATAGATTGTCCTGTCCTACACAGTGCTTCATCCCAAAGCAGTAACAGCTGCTCGCTGGTTGTGCTGCGTGGACATACCCACGTTCATTGGCAAGATATTAAGACCAAAAATCAAACTCTAAATCGAATGGGATCAAAGCTTAAATCGTTGGTTTGGGCAGGGCAGGGCAGTGGGATCCTTATGGGGCCATCCCAACCCAGGATGTCCTATGGTTGCTGCTGCACCGTGGGCTGAATCCTTCTAGACACAGAAAGAGATCGCAACTTTGGGAACGAGCTCAGGTGAAGGCTGTGCTGACAAGTCTCATGGCTGAGGGCACTGCTCCCTTTTTATTTACGTTCCCTGATTGCCGTGAGGAACCTCTGCAGTTGGTGCTGCTCCTGGGCTGCGCTCTGAGAACATCTCCTATCTTTTCATGGCTTTGTCAGCCTTGCCTGTTTCTAAAAGCATCACCAGGAAAGCTCTGCAGGGCTGGGGCATCTGCTGGCGGTGGTTCTGAGTGCGTGCAGTGTTGCAGACCTTGGCCGAGCGAGGATTTGGGATGGGTGGATGGTGACAGGAGGGGGTCAGCAGATGCAAGCCTGGCTCTGTGTGCTCTTCTTGCTTTGTTTTTGGCTTCAGAGAGGCTGCTTGGCATCCCTCTGCCTGATGAGAGAAACCACTGCTCGCCCACTGTGACATAAACGATTGTATTTGGGTTAAAGTGCTACGAAGAGATACTGGCGTGATAGAATGTGCAACATTACCTCTAATGAGCAATTATATTTCATAATGCGGATTAATTGAAATCTTACACTTAGACCAAGTGGCTAATTACAGACCTTTTAGCTTAATAAAGATAGAGAGCGGGAAGGGATAATATATACGGTGATTATTGAGTTAAGCAGGACGTAATGTGCATCCGGGGCTCACTTAGGACGTTCTCAGTCAATATTTAATTACTTCTCTCTGAAGCCTGTGTGGTTGTGAGCAGCTCCCTCTCTGTCCCCATGTCCCCACATCCCCACGTCCCCATGGCTGTGCTTTTCCCATCGCTGCGTTTTGGGGCCCGTTGTGGATGGGTTCATGTTCTGCCAGGTGCTGGGCTGTGCTGGCAAAGCAAACCGCAGCAGCAGTGCCCTGAGTGCCCCTTGCTGCTGTGGTTCTCCTTGATGGAGCATCGTTCCCAGCACTGCGCAGCCCTTACGGTAACAGAGAGGCGAAATTTCGTTAGCGAGGCTTAAGGTCAGGATTTGAGAGTTAACAATCTTAAGGCTGGAAATGGAGAGCTGCAAGAGAAAGCGGAACATGAAGCGTGGTCCTCCGGCGAGCACTGGGGTGAGGATGCTGCTCCCTGCACTGCAACGGAGTGGGCTGTGGGATGGGGGATATGGGATGCAGGCTGTGGGATGCCCTGTATCAGTGATGCTCATGTAGTAATGGCACAAAGGCAGTGCTCCTCCTGCCTTCCTGTAGGGAGGAGATGGAAGGATGGACAGCTGTCCTAGACTCGATTTCCACACTCGATGTAGTGAGGCCAAGCCTTCCTGCAGGGGTCCTGCAGCCCCAAGAGGTGTCCAGTGCTGCTTTGGAGAGCCCAGCAATGCTGTGAGCTCTAATGAGTGGAGGCAGTGGGTGCTGCCAGCTGGGAAAACAGAGCTTGACACAGTGCCAGGGTTGTCCGGCCAGAAAATTTTGGCTGCTCTGAGAAAGGTCTCCGCAACGCTCGAGCTGGTTGGATTATAAACAGCTATTAAAAAATAGCAGTAAGTGGAAAGTGGGATAAAATGTACTGCGGGTTCCTCAGCACGCAGTCTGGGCAGCCTGTCCTGTGCACAGCAGGGCAGGGCAGGTGTGGAAGCTAAACAGGAGCACAGGAGATGCGAACTGAATGCATTTCTGTCAATTGAGAGAGGAAACGAGTGGGTAAAACTAAGCAAAGTGAGGCTGGAATGAGAATGGTGAGGGCAGCAAGAGCTGGGTGAGGAAGATCTGCAGACTGGGAGGTGCTGGGATGAAATCTATTGAGTGCAGTGCCACGCTTCACAACTTTTGCTGTGAAGGGACTTCGCTGTCCAGAATCTGCTGTGCTGGAGACAGACCTGAGGCTGTCGATGTGTGATGGGGTGGTTGTCCATGGTGACCCCAGCACTGACTCTGACCTTAAGAGATGGTCCTGCAGGAGGTGCCTCCGTGCCCTCAGGGGTAGAGATGCTGATTCCTGTCGGAGGAAGAAGAGCTGCTCCTTGCACGTAACCCCCCATCCTTGATATTCGATTTGTGGCTCAACCGTGAGGGGTTTTAAGTGAGGTTGAAAGTCCCCTTTTAGGAGGGGCTAAGATTAAGCAGCTCTCCTCCTTTTCCTCCAAGTGCTGTGCTGTTTGGCAGCTGCTCTGTGGCTGTGATAATTATGTCAAAGCCTGGGGTGCCATCAAGGGTCTCCGACCATCTGCAAGTGAAGAGCTTCTTTCCAATTACTGACACTGGCATCTCATGTCCTCTTTGGTCTGAACTGATGCTTGCTGAAGGATATTGGGAGAATTAGGAGATATATTTCCCTCTAATCCCATCCCAAGCGACAACGGAATCAAACTAAAAAGTGCCAGATCATGTGCTGTTGTTTTAGGCAATAACCCAGTGGTATTAATGAAGGGTTTTATCATTCTAGGGGCTGCATTGATTTAGAGAACAAAATATCCAAGGTAACAAAGCCAGATGAATTAAAAGCTTAGCAGCATGAGGAGGTATTACAGCACAGCCCTGGCTCTTCTGGAGCTGCCTGGGATGTTATTCTCCTGCAGACTGGACGTTATTACAGCACTGGGTGCACAGGGGATTGCTCCTCTTGACAGACACTCTCTGCTCATGGGTTGCTGAGGATGCTTTTAGGATCCCTGTGCCCTGCTCACCTGGGAGAAACAGCCTTCCCAAGGAACGATGTCAGCATGCTGAAGAGTTTGGATTAATTGCTGAAGGCCTTGAATGTACTGCCCAGTGTCACTGCCAGGCAACAGCACTGCTCTGAAGGAGAGCTCATGGCCTGGGTTCCCTTTTTCTGGGCAGGAGGCTTCAGGGAAAGGCAGACTTGATGGACCAGATAGTATAAATGAATGGACTGGACTGTGTTTGCAGTCGTGGTGCTGCCACGTTTCTGTCTGGCATGGATGTTTCTCAGAACCTTCTTCCCTTTGCTCTTCTTTCCTGGCAATGTTGAGCAAGTTCTGCAGCACCTCTGCTCCCATTGAATCAGTCCTGGGGAAGCAGGATCTGTCTGAGCACTTCTGTACCCTACCGGTGGTGATCTGCCCGAGCTGTTCTGTGATAAGGGCCAAAAGCTGCCTCCAATAATGCACAGATAGAGCCTGTGGGCCCCAGACCCATTGTGTGGTGCAGCCTTCCCAGACCCACGCTGCCAGCTTGGTGCAAGGCACTGACGTGTTTCTCTGCACAGAGTAGGATGTGTATACAGGGAACTCTGTATTGAGATGAAATTCCTGTTTTCTCTAAGCCTTATAATGAAAGCAGCTCACCATACAGCTCTTTACTGGTGCTTCTATTCATTTCTGAAGGTAAAGGGAAAAAGATTTTCAAAGGATGTAAACAACTGCTCACAATCACAGGGAAAGATGAGAAATGCCTGTAGCCACAGTGGTTACGAATGTCAGCTTTGAGAATGGAGTTTTGCTCCTCGGGTGCTCTGAGCTCAGCATCCCCCTGGTTGTTCTGGGGAGCTCTGTGGTCCCATGGCCCACACTGTGGTAATAGTAACAGTGATATTTGTCCCCATGGTGTGACTGCAGAGGTCGTGGCTGTGTGCAGACCCCACTGGGGGCAGGAGGGGAAGATAGGGGCTGGGGGATTGCATGTAAACCTTGCCCTGATGCCACTCTGCTGCCTGCATCACACGTGTTTTTCAGGCAGAAACCAGCCTGGATGGTAATGCAGGGGAGATTTGATTAGTCCTGATAATGCTCTGCTATTACAGCTCATGTTATGGGGGATAATGTTGCCGTATGTTTGGGCAGTGCTGCCCGTGGCACAGCTCCAGCTTAGGGTGCAGCCCCTCACCCTGAAGGCAGAGGATGGACTTCTGCCTCCTGGCTGGGGGCTGCTGCAGGCAGGGCAGTGCTTTGGGAACGTGGGCTGTCCCAGGACCCTGCCCAGACACCCCTAGGACAGCTCAGACACCCGGGGTGAAGCTGCTGCTTTGCCATATGGGCATCAGAGCTTGTGCCATACCTCAGCCCCACAGATGTGCTGGTGGGATAGCACCAGAGCCCATCCACCATGCTCCGGGCTGGGATTTCCTGGGGGATTTATGAGTGGCTCCAAGGTTTTCTTTTCCTTTATGGTTCTTGATGAGTAGATAAAAGCCCCATTTCTTCTTTTAATGGAGTCTGTGATGTTAATGGCCTCTCTCCAGTCAGACAAAGTGACTTTAGCCTGTTTCAGTCTAATCGGGGCTGATGGGGAACGTCTGGCTCCGTTGTGCTGCCCTGCCCAGCAAGAGTTTCCTGGAAATTAAAGCAAGCAGGGGCTGGAGGGGCTCCTCCCAACACTATCATCCCCTCTCCATGCTGTGGGCACTCTGGGACCAGCTGCAGGTTGGCAGAGAGCTGGGATGTGGGGATGGCAGAGGGAGCCCTGGTGCCCCCATCCCTCCCGTGCAGCAGAGCTGGGACGGGGCAGCTCCTACACCCACACTGTGTACAGACAAGGCAGTGTTTGTGCATGTTAAGTGCATGCTCCTCGACGTTGTTCTGCCTCTAAATGATCCTGGAAATGTATCGCCTACTTAACTACCTTTTAATTAAAAGTCAGAGATATTAGAAAAAGGAAATCAATTCCTGTCACAATTAAGACATGGTTTGAACAATTGCGGCGTGTTTCAGCAAAGGATCCTCTCTGGACTTATTGATCTGTATTGTCATAATGGCTGCTTTATTACCGTGGCTCAGACGGTCCTAAATGAATATTTGGTCTGAGGTCCACGTGGCAGCGATGCCCCTGGTGCTGGGTGTGCCCACGGAGATGGGTCCCTCTGTGGGACTGGGAGGGAACTGGAGCTCCCAGCAGAAGGGGAGGGAGAAGTGAGGGCTGATTAATCAGCACGTGATGTGATGGAGAACCTTGGCCACGGTCTGAGTTGTCCCACTGGTGTCTCCTCTGCCCTTTGGAAGTTCTTTGAGAACGAGGGGGGTACTGAGAAAAGCAAATGGATTTCTCACGGTCGCTTTTGTAGCTTGGGGCAGGGAGTAAATTCAAAGAGACTCCGACGTGAAAGGTCAGAGGCTGATAATGAGATGTCTCAGATAAATCAGAACACCTGGGTTTCACTGAGACGTTGGCATAAGGAGGGGCTGTGGCATTCAGCACACAGCATTGCCCCCCAGGTCAGGGCAGTGTCCTCCTGCTCACCCCACTGCATCCCCATGGGGTGGGGAAGGAGAAACCCCACTGCTGTGACAGTGTTCCTCGGGGACCAGCAGCTGCTGCAGGCTGTTGGATACACTTTGCTTCGTGATAAATAGGACTGCTGTAATAATTTCTGGCTTTTATTGGTGCTTTTAATCTGCAGACCTCAGGAGCACGCAGGCATGGAGAGGTAAGCCAGGGCAAGAGAGATGCCGAGGGAAAAAAGGAAAGCAGCAGAGAAAAGGGAGGAGGCTGAACTCTTTACCTCTCGATCCCATTAGCACATCCACTACAGGCTGCAAAATCGTGTTAGGAGCTGGCGGAGCCGGGGGGGAAGCAGGGTGCCTGGGGGGAGGATCCAGCCCTGCCTGCCCCCGCGATCCGTGCTCCTGTATCGCTGGGTTCAGCGACCCTCAGGCTGTGCCTCTGATGTATGACTAATTGGAGAAGTGTCTAATCTTGTCCTCTACTGATGTTGCCGTTGTGCAGCCCGTGATTAAACATGCTGTCAGTCTCTGCTGCTCACAGATCATAACGCTGCCTGCTCGCCATTCCGACGCTATCAGCCTCATTAGGGTGGTTTACAAGTAAACGAGGCTGGGCTTGAAAACAAAGTCCAAGAGCATCTGCTGAGAGCTGAGCTCTGGGCTGGAGGTGGCCAGGGGGTGACCCCAAGGGGACCCTGGTGGCTCTGAGCTGACATTGCTTGGTGTGCAATGGGACAAGCCCTGTCCCACTGCTAACTGCTGCTCCTCCATGGCTTCTCTTGTGACCCTCGCTGGGGTCCAGACCGCTGCTCCTGCCTTTGGGATTTCAGCACGGAGCGCAGCAGCATCTGAGCTGACAAAATTCCCTCTGATGTTTCATCGTAGGAGAAATTGCCATCCAGGCAGAAAGCTCTTCTTTTTTTCCCACTCGTTCTGAATGGAGCATTCACACGTTTCCAGCGGAGGCTCCCAGTGCGTGGCCCTTCAGATGCACCAGGAACGAACTGCAGCTGCAGATGGGAACAGGTTGTTTCTCCCATTTGTTGTTCTTTCCCCTAATTATGATGCAGATTGGACGCTCTCTCCAGCGTTTCCTCCCTTTCTGTTTATTTAAGCAGTATTTTTGCAAACCTACATGACAGTCTCACTCTGGGACACGAATGCAACCTTATTATCAAAGTGAATTAGGATTTGTTGCTTTCCAGAGCTGCTGGCATTGCTCTCCATCCTTCTCCTGGGGCTGGGGAGCTGCATGGCTCCATCAGCGAGGTGCAGCCAGCAGGATTTGTGAAGTGGGGACTAAAGGAGTGGGGTCCCTGCCTGGGGGCTGCATCCAGCCCAGAGCTTTGGCAGCAGAGCAGCTCCTGGGGGCTCGGGATGGATTCCAGCTCCCCACTGCACACCCAGCACTCTGCAATTAGCACTGAGCTTTAATGGAGCTGGACACAACGTGCCGGTGCCTGATTTAGAGTCTGCCCAAGCGCTGAGTCCTGGAGAGTAAAATGCATCTAGGAATTAGCCCCAGCTGCAGTAAATTGCTAATTGTCATTTGCAAAGTGTATTACCCTCTTTTTTTTTTCTTTTTTTCATGGACGAATGAAAAGGACTCACTCTGCACACCCTCCCTGTCACCCTCGCCCTGTGACTGAGGGATAATTGGTGAGGCTGGTGCCAATGGAGCCACAGAGTGAGGCCCTGAGCATCAGGCATCGTCCTTCAGCAGCGTGACATGCATCCTCTGTCACCTGACAAAGAGCAGCCAAAGCAGTGCTCACCCCAGGAATGGGGCTGCGGGGCCCCGTTGTTAAGGGACATTTATTTTCACATTCTTAAGGGGACAGTGAAGTTAGAAATCGCTATAATTGATTTTACATGGTGATTCAGTGCAAGGACTTAAGGTGGAGGAGCTGTTAACAGGGGAAACCTCGTGGAAAGGGGACATCCAGACCTGTGAATGCTGGTGCTTTGGGGTTCCCCAGATGGGGGATGTGCAGGGGACAGCTTGGCCCATCCCCTTCTGATTTAGAAAGGTTCACCATTCAGCCCAGCCATCCTGGAGCTCCCTGCCTGCAGGATTGCTCTGCGTCCAACCAAAACCACGTCCAACTGGGGATGGTGGCCCACACTCCACAGAGCCCTTTGTGAGGCATAAACAGCCCACTGGGAAATTATTCCTGATGCCACTGAAATGAAAACCCTAATGACAGCACTTCAAACAGAACCGCTGCAAATCTCTGTAAGTGATTTTAATGAAACCAGCCAGGAATACAAGGAGAGCAAATCAAAGCTAGGACAACTCCTTTGTTCAAATTACGTGTAATTGGTATCAAAATTATGATAATGGCTGTTTGCACCGTTATACTTGGGGTGTATCATTATTTCTACTGCAGAGCTCTGCTCTCAGAGGCTCAGACACCTGAAATGCTGTGTTTTAACCAGAGAGAGGAAAAGCAAAGGGTCTGCTTCCCTCTAGAGAAGGCTGTCTGTGCAGAGAGGGAGGGCTGAGTCCTGCCCCGTGCTCAGCACCATCAGCAAAGCATCTCTGCGAGGCAGGATTGGGCTTTCCCCCAGGGAGAGCTGCAGGTCTGTGCTCTGAGCTGTTCCCACTGGGGTTGGTGCTGGGGAAGAGGAGACTGCTCCTTTTGCTCCCAAAACGTGAGGCAGCAAATCTCAGCTCAGGAGTTTGGTGCTTCTGATCCTAAAGCCTGCATGAGGAGAAGAGAATCCAGTCCCAAAGTCAGTGTGTTTGCTTTAAGTCGGTGGATGCTAATGAACACTAAGTTACAGCTGGGTTCCTCTGGGGCTCCGATAACTTTGCTGCTGGCACCAAATGGTTTCCACTGGGCTGATGCCATGCAGGTGAGGGTCAGAGCTGTTGTCAGGGAGCGGGCTGTGGTGATGCACGCAGGTTACACCTCCTGTGCTGTTGCTTAGTGAGTGAGTGCTTCCAAAATGCCCCAGCACACAGTGCCCGCGATGGGTTTGCTGGAGCAGGACTGGGCAGGTGAACGCAGCCTCATTTTCTCCTGGAAAAAAATAGTGTTTTTCCAGTGTGTATTTCTCCTGTGTGCATTGCAGCCCGTGCGTGGATCTGTGTTGCCACTGGGACTGTGCTGGTGTCGTTTTGCTGCTGGTGATTGATGCTCCAGGTGTGCCTCTGCCTCCTCTCACATCACTGATTCCCTTTCTTTTCTTGTTTTTTTTTTCTGTCATCCTTTGAAATTTCCTTTCTGATCCCAATGCTCTGCCCAGGGCTTCTGCCCACCAGGCCCCGGCTGTGGATCTGTTGTGCAGCCCCTTCCCTCTGTGCCACCAGAACACAGCCATCCCTGGAGCTGGGAGCTTAATTAAGGCGTAGAATGAATCTGCAGAAGGAGACGGCCCGCCGCACTCGTGCATCCTCCAGGTTCTTCCTCCACAAAGTTAATTGCATCAGACAGCTCTTAAAATAGGGTGCTCTTCCTCCTGAGGGTGGATCGGAGCTGAGTCCTGGGGAGGTGCTGCTCCTAAAAATACACTTAGCTCTCCCTCCGACCTTCCCAGAGCAAAACCCCGTGGTGGCATCACCCTCTGTGTACTCAGGTTGGTTCTGTCACTGATTGCAGAGCCCGGGTCCCTCCTCTCCGGCTCTAATTAACGGCGGATGATAATTTGTCTCCGGTTGAGTTGAAATTGAACGCTAAATGGATGCTTGCCCCCATGAAGAGGCTGGGCTTCATGCTGATTATGACAGAACGGAGTATTGCTTATATAAGTGTGATGATTTACGCTGCCTGGAGCTCTGGATTTTCTCAATATATGACAAATCTGAGGCATTTAAAAAAAAACGAGACGCTTACTATATTTTACATTATATTCTAGAGCGTGGATCCCTGTGGGCTGCCTAGAAATCCATTAGCATGGAATGTAAAGATGCTTAGAGGCATTTACCCAGATTAGCTGCCTTTATGTAGTCAAGGATCTTTTATATGATTACCTTAAAAGCTAAAGAGCTGCTGCAAAACATTTATAACGCAGAGATTCTGAAGCGAGGAGTGCACATCTGACAGAAAAATTAAGCTGTTCAAAAACAAACGCTTTTACTTCCAGACAAACAGCATGGAAGGTGAAGGGAGTGAGCACGCTGAGTAGCAGGAGCACTGCTCCTCTTTGCAGTTGATGGTCCCTGCTCGGGGACAGGCCTCGAGGAGCAGGACAGCAGGACCTGTGCAGGAGCATATTCCTGTGGCATGCCCCACGAGGCACAAAATCGCACAAATCTCTTGTTCTCAGCTGTAGAAAAATCCTTTCAAGTGTGGAAGAGGAAGGAAAGGTGCAGAAAAGCATCTGTGAGCTTTCTGCTGCTCCTTCTTCCTTCAAGGGCAGCTCTGGCAGCCGCACATGGAGGCTGGTGTCCCTCCTGCTCCTTTGTCCTTTAGAATAAAAAGTCATTTGTCAGCAAAAGAAGCAAAGTTTTGTTTTTCAGTCTGGATCTGGCTGTCCTCCCACTGAGACTTTCAACTCTTTATCTCAGGAATTGATGGTCTCGGGTTCTGATCCTCTTTCCTTGGTGTTTGTATTGATTTTTTTTTTCCAGGAGTGTTATTTTCACCGTGGTTTCAGAGCCATCCTTCTGTCTCCACTTACAGTAGGTAATAGCTCAGCTCAGAGAATTACCCATTTTCTGGGCCGTGTTGGTCCCAGCTCTTTGCAGAAGCTCCTGAAGCTGGGTCTGCTGTCCCCATACTGTCACTGGGGCTCATCCCAGTGCCCTGTGGGGCTGTGTCCCTTCAGTGCAGCCCATGATGCTCAGGGGACTGTCCCTGTTCTGTGTCTGTGCCCGATAATGAATGAATCCCAGAGTCTTGATTCAAAAAAGCTGCTCCGTTTCCTCACCCCAGCAATGGTGTTCAGTCTTGCCAAAGGGAAAATCATAAGATCATTCCCCCACAACAACACGATACTTCAAAACCATAATTAAAATACCTCTGGCTGTTCTAATATTAAGCTTTTGTAAGTGCTTGGAATAATATTTCAGAGAAATGGGAGAGCTTTGTGCTCTATTAGCATGACATACCCATCTTCCAGTGAAATATCTCGAGTGTCAAATCCTCCGTATACGTGGAGAATACCCTTCCCTATGAAGGGAGAGCCTACACCTCCCTGGGGCTCTCGGTGGTGAATGGAGCTATCCCAAGGGTCCACATCGATTCTGTGGATGACATTAATACCTTCCAATGTACCAGCAGCAAAATCCAGGCCATGAATGCTAAGCGGGCGGCTGCTGCTCCCCAGAGATGGGTAAGCAAGATCCTGTACATTACCCTATGTGAGTCGTGTGTCATATTAGAGCAATCTAGTTTTAAAGGGCATCTTTCAGGCACAAACTAGCTTTTTCTCACACTTGACTGATCACACAAATAACTGTGATTAAAGGTCAAGCGCCTGGGTTTTTCTATTTTACTCCTTAAAAATTTATATGCGAGAGAAAACCTAGAAGTTAACATAGCATGAAATTGTTATGCAGTTATGAGTCTTTAACGACAACTAAATATCACTTTTCTTCCTGGGTGGCTGGCAAAACCTCCAGTTGTAATGGGGCAGTTCTTCTGGTTTCCACTTGAGGAGGATTATAAATAAACCTTGTCCTTTGCTTCCCTGCCCTGTAAAGTGATGGAGGGGGGGATTTATTTTAATCAGGTGAACTTGTGACCCGACTCCAGGGCTGGAAAAAGGCAGTGGCTTTGTTCCCGGGGTGGGCTGAGAAATTGAGAGGGCTGGAAATGCCTTCTGGCTTTGAGCACCCAGTGGGGCTGTCCGTACTGGTACAGACCCCCATACCTGGATCTATGTTGCAGGGCTGAGCATGGGGTCAGTGCTTTGGGGTAAGAGGAGAGACAACAAGCAGAGACACAGGTCTGTATTGCTGAACCCAAGAGTGAATACTCATTGGGTTGGAAGAATGTTCCCTCTGTTTGTGGCCACAGCAGCAGCACCTCCCAGCAGCCCCCAGTTTCCAGCACATTGGTTCTCGGGTGCAATGCTTCCCAAACCTCTCAAAAAGCAAATGTGCCTTAAGTGTTTAAAAAAAAAAATAGAAAGATGAGATTAAAGAAATGTTGCCCTCAGGGTTTTGAGCTCAGCCCTGCGTTGCTGGAGATTCCCAATCCTGCAGGGATTTTTGCAAACGCTTCAAGTTACTCACCTAGGTGGTCTCACTGACTTCAGGAAGAGCATAGTTGGAAGCTGGGGCACAAGGCAAATGAACTGCGATGACTATATCGAATTAATCTAATTATGCAGTGTGCAAATCTCTGTCTGATTGGCAGTGGGTTTCAGTAGGATACTTGCTCCAGTAAACTCATGCATGTATGAAGCACTGCAGAACTGGGGCTTTGGCATCTGACATTTGGAGATGTTTCAGTGCAGTGTGTGGGGGTACAAACCACTGCTCTTCCTGCAGTGCTGTGCCCCCTTTCCTATGAGCATCATCACTGTGTTTCTGCTGCAACAGAAGTCCCCACACCTCTCCTTTTATGCCCAACCCAGCCCCCAGAGCTGGCTGCTGTAGCTGCAGACTCAATGTTTTTATTCCAGGCTCACAGTGTTTTACATTTGACAGCACATAATTACGGCGTGGGGAACAACCCACAGGAATAAGTGTTGCTACATAAGCAGACTTCAGCATTGGGTTGTACAGCCATCAGATGGGAGGCTGATAGGTGTTCAGCTTGTTGAGATTTTGCAGGGACCTGCAACACCTACAGTGAGCAGAAAAACTGAAGCATGCTGGCACGGGCAGCTGCAAGCTGCATGCCCATGGCTGTGCTTTCCTGGTGGTTTTTTTTTGTTTGTTTGTTTTTTTTCCCCAGTCTGAAATTTATGGCATCTACAGGACCTTGAAATGAGGCTGAGAATCCAATTCCAGTCTGGAGAGGCAGAGACTGAGGCTTGATGTGAACTTGGCACTCCCAGGCATGGCTCACAGGTGGTGCAGTAACAAGGCCTGCAGGTGTTTGTGCAAGGCACAGACCTTGCACGTTAAGGAACAGCATGGGGCTGTGCTGCTGTAGCCAGAGGTCGGCATGGAGGGACCTGTTGGACACCTCTTATTTCTCCTGCAGTTGCAGGGGGCAGAGGCTGTGCAGCCACCCCATCGTGGCAAGAGAGTGACAGCGTTGGGGCAGAAAACCTCTCTATTCCTAGTCTGTCCAGCTAGGCTGCAGGAGAGTGTGTTGCTGCCCTCTGAGGCTCTCTGCTTTCTCCTGCTCCCATGGTTGCATAGCTCAGGGGCTGCCTACTGTGTGGTGTACAGCGAGGCCGACCCCACAGCCCTCCTGCACTGCCGAGTAATGGGAACGTGACAGTAGGAGGCAAACATCACCCAGTGGGAGAGCCGACAGCACAGTGGGCTGCAGCCAGATGCATCTCACCCTCACCAGCGGCCAAGCAGTCCTGACATCGGAGGACAATCCCTGCCCCGGGCAGCGGGGCCGGGCAACGCAGATCTGCCAACAACTCTACGCCGTCAGTCGGCTCCAGAGTGAACGCGGCCCGCCCCGCCCCCTCTCTCCCCGCCCCTTCTCCCCATTGGCTGCTAGCCGCTTTAGGCCCCGCCCCCTCCTCAGGGGTTGGCTGGAGGGAGGGGAAAGGGGCGGGGCGGCGGCGGTCGGAGCGCGGCGGCGGCGCGGGGCGCACGGAGTCGGCGGCGCCATGGAGACAGCGCACGGCGGCGGTGGTTTGCCCCGGGCGCTGCCGCTGCTGCTGCCGGTGCTGTCGGTGCTGTCGGGGCTGCCGGGGCTGCCCCGCGCCGCCGCCGAGCAGGGTGAGCCCGTCCCCGCCACCGCCAGTCGGGTCGAGGGCATCGCCGCCGGAGCGGTGCCGGTCCGTGGGTTCCCCGTTCCTCCCGGTGGTGCAGCCCGAGGGGATCCTCCGGGAGCCCGTGAGAAGGAGCGGGTGGAGAAGCGGGGTGGCGGTGCGGGGCACGCTGCGGGCAGGGCAAGGCTCGCCGGGTTTCTGCTCTCTTGCCGGTGAGCAACTCGTGAAAGTGGGAGCGTGGGGGGGGGGATGCGGCGTCCCGCCGCGCGAGATCCGTGGGAAAAGAGCGGCTTCAAAACCGGGACGCGTTGATGGATGGAAATTCGGGGTGGGATCGGGGTCCCTCGCGCGGCAGTGGGCTCGTTAACGTGTTGTCCTCCCCGCAGTCGTCCTGCTGGACTCGAAAGAATCCCAAGCGGAGCTGGGCTGGACCTCGCACCCGGCCAACGGGGTAAGGGCTGCCCCGTGGGGTGCGACGGGCACCGCGTGGGGCTTTGCGTGGGAACCCCCGCTTGCGTGTGGGGCTGAGAGAGACGGGCATTGGCCACAGGGGTGGTGTGGCAAAGGAGGACACCTCCCCGAGATGAACCTTTAAAGGGAATTGTCAGCAGTCCGCGTGGTGTAGGGGTGAGCTCCGGTCCCTTCCCTGGTGGCAGAGTGTGGCAGCAAAGCCAAAGTTTGTGTCCCTCGCTGCTTCGGGTTTGTTTTCCTGAAGGCAAAAGGAGTGTTTGGAGGGGAATGAGAAGCATCCCGGAGTCACCTGCCTTCTCCAGCTGTCAGTCTGCAGAAGGAGTGCTCTTTTGGGCGCATTTGGCAATCTGGCATGATTATACCCCCAGAAAGAATTGCTCTGGGGAGCGTCAGGTCATCCTTAAGGCTTGAATCGTCCTCTTGGCTCAGAATCTGTGCTGGTAACTGTGGGGAAAACCATTGCACTTGCAGGCAAAGGACTCATCCTGCCCCAGCTCAGACTTCTCCAAGCAGAGAAGCTGCTGCTGGTCGAGATGTTGTCACTGCATGATGGCTCTACGTGTCCTGAGCCACCTCTACCTTCTGTGGGTGGCTCTGGGAGCTCCAGCGTGGGGTGACTCCACAGCCCTGTGACCTCAGCGTGTGCGTTGGGTGGCCGAGGGATGCTCAGTGCTGTGATGATCTGTAGGTGGAGAGGCAGTCAGGGGAGGCATTGAGAGCGGTGGCTGTGTTCTGCTCGGGCTCTGGCTCTTGCTGCCCACAGTTCCTGAGCTCTCGCAGCCTCTCTGCTCTTTTCACAGTGGGAGGAAATCAGCGGCGTGGACGAGGAGTACAAACCCATCCGCACCTACCAGGTGTGCAACGTCATGGAGCCCAACCAGAACAACTGGCTGCAGACGGGCTGGATCGCCCGGCGCGACGGCCAGCGGATCTTCATCGAGCTGAAGTTCACCCTGCGGGACTGCAACAGCATCCCAGGTGTGACAGGCACCTGCAAGGAGACCTTCAACCTGTACTACACTGAGTCTGACTCTGACCTGGGCCACAGCATCCACGAGAGCAAGCACACCAAGATCGACACCATCGCTGCCGACGAGAGCTTCACGCAGGGGGACCTGGGCGAGAGGAAGATGAAGCTGAACACAGAGCTGCGGGAGATCGGGCATCTGAGCAAGCGGGGCTTCCACCTGGGCTTCCAGGACGTGGGTGCCTGTGTGGCTCTGGTCTCTGTGAGGGTTTATTACAAGAAGTGCCTCGCCACCGTGCAGAACCTGGCAGTTTTTCCGGACACGGTGGCGGAGACGGCTTTTGCCACGTTGGTGGAGGTGAAGGGCACGTGTGTTGAGGATGCACAGGTGGACGTGGATAACCCCCCCCGGATGCACTGCAGTGCTGAAGGAGAGTGGCTGGTGCCCGTTGGGAAGTGCCTCTGCGGCCCCGGCTTCGAGGAGAGGGACGGGAGGTGCAGAGGTAAGGGGGCTGTTTGCATCCTTAGGGTTGTGGGAGTGCTGGGCAGACGTGCCAGAGCTCTGAACACCGCCAGCGTTTCCCCCTGGCTTTATTTGAAGCTGTAAATTTACCCTCTGCCATTAATATTCCCATCGCTTTAGACGCAAGTGAATCATTTGGTGACTTTACAGCTCTCGAGGTTGATTTTAAAGACAGCTTTAAAAATGGATGTAACCCCGACGTTCCCTGGGGTCTCCTTGATGAACCCAGTGTTGGGACCATTTTGGAGCAGGAGTGGTGATGCCTGGGAGCCTGGGGGAGGCAAAATGCAGGCATCCGCCTGCACATCCCTGCTCATGTGCCCCTGGAGAGTGCCATGGGCTCGTGTGAGTGGAGCAGCTTGAGCTGTATTGGTGTGAATGGGTGTCTTGGTGTAGAAAAGCTGTCGTTTCACATCTTGGGTAGCATCAGAGCTGCTCTGGGCGGTGCTCGGTCTGCAGTGTGGAGCCTGCAGCCTTCACAGCAGCACGGCCAGTGGTCGCTGGAAAGCAGGCAAAGAAATGCCAAGGCCGGGAGCTGCGGGGGCCCAGGTGCTTTATCTCTCCAGTAGGAGAGTGAGGTTTTCCATGGGAAGCAGCTCTGCTTCTATGGGACCACGTGAGGCTTTATGGCTGTGGATGATTCTGACTTTTCCCCTGAACCCAGAGAGGTTTTTACGGTGCCCCAGCAGTGACCCTTCAGGTGCTGCCCTCCTCTGAAAGACCTTATTAAAACTATCAGGGTGAAACCTCGGCGTCGTTCACTGCTTCAGTGGCTGCGTGGCAGCTCGCCATGCTTTCCCCATCTGTTTGGAGTGGGAATTTACATAGTGAGTCCCGGAAGGCTTTTGCTAATGTTTTAGGTTTCTCCGTGTCGAGTTTAAATAATTCATATTCTCTAAGGAAAAATATCTGAAGTAATTGAATGGACATAATGAAGTTTTTCCCCCCTCTCGCAGAAAGCAGGTCATTAGTCACTCCCAGTGGAGCAGTGTCTGATGTCTGGTCAAATATCAGAAAACAGTTTTAAGAGTTGAAAGTTTTCATGTGTGCGCGCGTGTCTTATTTTCTTCTTCTTTTTTTCTAAGCTCTGTGTTAATGTAGCACGGAGTGAATAACTTTAGAAGATTTCTGATGAAAGCCTTTCCAGGCTGCAGAAATTGCTGCGTGAGGACAGGAGCCCTTGAGCTGGAAGTGGATAAAAAGTGGGGGCTCCGTGGGGGATGCTCCGTGCCCAGCAGTGCAGCCAGGATGTCAGGTACCAGCCTGGTGCAGCCCCCTTGTAGGGCACGGCCCTGCCATGCTTGGCAGTGGGATGGCAGAAGTGATGCAGGAGTTTGCCCAGCACCTCAGGACGGGTGCCCTGCTCTGTTCCTGCAGGGAAGCACAGAGCTTAGAGGTGAGGGAAAGGCAGGGTGGCTCTGCTGGGGAAATGAGCTTGATTTCCTGCTGAATGCGGGTTTGAGTTGAGCCACAAAGCCTTCTTGCACTGGTGATTTAGGTGCTGAAATCACCCTGCTGCTGCGAGAACATTTGTATCCTCGCACTGAAATTAGGAGAGATGAGAAAAGACTAATAGGATTTACAGCACTGCTAATTACTGCCGCGATAAAGCCAAGCCTTTCTGCTGTCCATCTTCCCACATAGCACCATTTCTCTGAAGAAATCCCAGAGCACCCGACAGCTTTCCTGGGTTTGCACATTTCTGATGAATCATTTTGGTGATCATTGAAACGCAGCCATCTCTGGGGTGGAAGTGAGCAGCTTTAGCATCTGCTTAACATCTTCCTGCAAATAAGAGGAGAGGTTCTGTCACTGTAAATACATTTAAACTGCTTTTCTGGTCTAATATATACCTCCAGCCAGCTGCTGGCCTGTGCTTACCCTGATCTTAAAACCCATTTGCAGCAGATGCGCGGTGGGCGGGTGGAAGGTGCTGCAGCACTGTGGACCATCACCTGTCTGTCCCTATCTTGTTTTCAGCTGTCTTCTCAGCACTTTTTGCCCTTAATTTTGCCAGGCACGAGCTGCAGCCCCTCCACACCGTTCACTTTGCAGCGTAATGCAACAGCTTCTGTGCAGATGAAGCTGCGATGCGGGGGCTCTGCCCGACGTTCACTGTGAACTTGTCTTTTTGTGCTTCATCTTTTTCCATCCAATCCCTTGTAACATCCACAAGGAGAATTTCGACAAAGCCCAAGGTTAATATTTACCAGCCAGTTCCGTTGCAAATGAGACAACTTCAACCAGACGTTGAATTAATATGACGGAGATCCGTTTCCAAAAATAGCTGTCAGCCAACTCTTCTTTGACAGAGCCGTAAATTTGTGCTGTAGTTAAGTCTCATCCATTTGTTTCCCTCTGCTTTTGACAGGAGTGGTGGGAGCTGGCGTGGAGCTGCTGGGACAGCAGTGCTGCTGTCACATATACGGAGCTCGGTGGTGGTGGCGGCGATCCGGTCGGGCAGTTGTGACCCTCCCGTGCAAGAATGTTATTGCTGACACCAATTTTAGGAAGAAAATAGTTTCCAGTGCTTTGTCTGGCTTTTTAGGATACGTTCCCACGTGAGTTTAGTGGGGATGGAAGGGATGGGTTTGTCCTGGCAGGGGCTGTCCCAGTGTGTCCATCCCTGGGGGTGCGCAGGGGGATGTGGGGGCTTTATGGGGTGAGCAGCTGAGCTCCCTCATGCAGAGGTGAGGCGAGGGGTCAGCAGCTGTTTGCTGATGGCAGCTTCTAGTGGTACAAAACCTAACTCACTCTGGATGCTGTGCAGTTGGCAGTAAGTGAGCTGTGCTCGGGTCCATCGGGATCTGCCCCTCTGGGTGTCCTGAAGGATCCACCAGCAGGGCAGTGCCTCTGCCCCAACACCAGGTCCTACCCGTGCCCGTTTTGACAAGAACAAAACTTATTTTGCAAAAAGCAAAGGCTGCAATGGAGCTCCTTGAGTTTTATTTCCCGGAGAGGAGTGCTGCAATAGAGGAAGCGTTTGCTGTTCTAAAAATGCAGCCTTTCCCCACCAAACCTCCCCTCTGCTTCTTGTGCTGCTGAGGGTGGAGGAGTGCCAGCTCTGCCTTCGGCCCTGTTTGCTGTGCACACATCTCCTGGGGCTTCCACAAAGAGCTTTTGTTGGCCAGCTGCTCACGCTGGATGGCATCACTCATCTCCCCTCTTCTTTGGGAGAAGGGAATGAAACCATCCAGTCCCTGTGCCCAGTGCAGAGTGGGGATGCTGAGGGAGGGGCTGCAACGGAGGCAAAAATAAAAAGCAATGACCCTCAGAGCCACTGCAGCATCTTTCTGAGGTGACAGTCCTTGAGAAAATCACCACTACTCAGCTGTTCACTGCCCCCTTCTCTGGAAGCTGTGGTGTCAGTGCATCCTTGCTGTGGTTGAGGTATGTGTTCTGCCCCCACCCCCCCCAGATGTGGTGCAGAAACGGCAAGATCCCTTCCTCTGTGGCACATGCCCCCATCAGAACATCGTGTCTCTACAGTATCTTTAGTTGAGAAATAAATAGTTGGAGTGGGAATTAAAGAAATTTAGAATAAAAAGTTGCAGTATTCTCTGGGTTATTACAAAAGTACCTCCTGAAGCCTAAGGTCTGCTTTTCCATTTAAGTACAAAGAAAACGGATCCAAATGCACAGCGCCTGGGGCTTCTGATTTGTTTCATCTTTTATACATTAGCTTACAAACCTGTATGTGCTCCTGGAGTTTATTTTATCTCCTGACTGATGCCAGAGAATTATGCATAATAAATTTATTTTTTCTCCTGGGACTCTGCACCGAGCACTAGGCTTTCCTTTCATCCACGGAGCATCCTGTGCTGCCTGTGGGATGCTCAGCTCTGGGGCTGGAGCTGGGCATGCCATAGTGGTGTGAAGTGAGGACAACACATTGAGAAGGGCTGAGGGAGCAAATCCACGCCACCGTTGGAGGAGTAATTGGTGAGGAAATTCAGATCTGGACTTCCTCTCTGAATTATTGGCTTTCTCCTCCTGGGGATTGTGGTCTTGCAGAGCGTGGCTGGAGCACCTTTGTGTCCTGAGCAAAGCGACTGCTTTTTGAGGTGGGGGGAGTGTGGCACTGAATGAATTCTGAATATCTGCCCATCAGCAGCCCCTGGGGAGCCTGCAGTGCCTTCTGGTAGATGCTGCACTCCTGAAGTCCTGCAGACAGACCACCCATATAAAATATGCTTTCTCTTTGGTCTCTTTTCGGAGTAATGATCAAGCTCGGAGATATTTATTATTCTGGATTGCATGTTATATTGCTGTATTATAGTGTGTCTGAAATAATTATGGCTGTGGAAATTGTGGCAGAGCCAGACACAAATTACTCTATGACACTTAATTTTAGACCAAACTACTCAGAAAATTGCAAGCATCACAGTTGGCTCGCTGTGATCTCGTCAGGCCTAAGGTTATATAGAGACCTCATTGCTGGATGGGCACGGTGGCTGTTCTGCTGAAATGCAAAGGAAAACCCAACTCACCCCCAGCTCAGGGGCACTGCAGGGACTCAGGCACTCAGCAGGAGCAGGGTGAGCTGGAGATGTGGGTCGGCCAGCCCTCAGCATGGGACAGTAAGCAGCAGTTGGCTCCATGGATGTGCCTGTGTTAGTGTGTCCTTGAGGAAAATTCCCTCGTAAACATCAGTGAGTTTCTGTTCAGTTCTGTGGCACTGAATTCAAGTGAATGTATTCTTGGTACTGAATGAATTTTGATATTTCAGGACTGCCTTACTAAATATACTTGGGTATTTAATTTTCCTCTAGACTAAATCACTGAATTTAATTTCAGCTATTAAGAGCTCATTGTTGGAGATGCACAAAGATCTACCCTCTGGACACAGGTTTTCATTTCAGTACTCCTCCAATTATTTAGTGAGGACTAAAATTATAGAGTAGCATTGTCCTGAAGGTTTCAGGGATGCTGGAAACGACTGTAGGGTCTGTTTGAAAGTATTATTGAAAGATGGTTATTAAAAAGAAGACACAAAAAAAAGTTTGCAGGAGGAAAAGCTGCCTTTGAATTCTCCTTCATCTGACACGGCCCGAGATACCCGTCCTGGTGGGCAGGCAGTGAGCCCAGAGGAGCAGAGACCCGATCTGGTGCTGCATTGATCTCTCCCTCCTGCTGACTTTGTCCCTCCCTGCACGGGCACAGAGATTGCACGAGGTCTCTTGCCCTTCCTCGCAGCAGGGCTCAGTAACGGTATCTCTCACTGCCTGCAAAGTATTGATTACAGCTTTTGCAATAAGACGAGGCAAGATTGCAAACCCAGCGTGCACGGGAAGGCAGGAGCCTCTCTATTACCCGAGGACATTTGTTGACAAGGCTCTTTCACCAGCTCAATATACTCCTGAAACTTTACTCGGATGCTGTGTTTTGCACAAGGTGCCCTGTCTGGTTTGGGGCCACTTGTTCTTGTCTGTGTGTGCTCGGTGGCAGCTGTCCTTCCAAGGCACCAGCTCGGTGCTGGCGGGAAGAAAAAGCAATTGTGGAGCTCTGGGGAACGATGCAGTGCTCGGAGAAACCGGGTCTGAGCTAGGAGAAGCTCTGAAGCCCGTGTCTGGGGTTTAATTTAATTACGTGCTATATGAAGAGAATATTTTTGTTTGTTTGCTTTAAGCCTACTGCTTGGTAATTTCATTAGCTGCACCCGCAGCCTTGTGTGTTGTGAAATGGTGAATAACGATGCTCTCTTCTCTGTGCTGCTAGTGATGGGATGGAGCTCAGAGCTGTGTCTTCACAGGAATCTCTTCCAAGCTGAGCAGCCCTGCTCTGCTGGGGCCCCATTCCCTTCTTCTGGCAAAACATGAGGGTTTTAGGGTCCCTTGGACTGAGATCTGCTGCAGATGTCACAGCAGCCAGAGGCTCCCCGGGGCAGGCAGGGAGCAGGGTGCAGGATGCAGGCACAGAGCAGGGTGCAGGCAGGCATCATCCTGCATCTTGCACCCACCCTGCCCACACAGGCAGCTGACAGATCATCTGATGAAGAAAACAGGAGAAATGATTTGCTTACCTGAGCAGAAAACCCTGCTCTGTGGAGGCTGAGCTCAGGCTGCTGCCTGCTGTCCCTTCACCCTCCTGGAGAAGGTTCCCAGTATCCCTTCTTTGGAACTGGGAGGATGGTGTGAGAGCATGAGGTCACCCCAGGGATGGGAGTTATGGTGACATTTCGATGAAATGTTTGGGATGTGATAACCATGACTTGCTTGGCTTGATAATGGCATTAAGGTAGATGGAGGCTGGATGTGCTCACCTGATCCAAGGGGTCAGCATCACCACAGCTGCTGTGGGAGGCAGCAGTGTGAGTGGTTCTGAGTCTTATCCCACTGCTGAGAACAGAAAGTGAGGCAGCAGGGATTAGCATGGTGCAGGTTGGGCACGTGCTGGGCTGGTGGCTGGTGCTGGGAGCAGAGGGAGCTCCTGGTGCTTGGAAGGGCTCCTTCACACCTTGATGTGCATTAGTCACAGGGACGTATGTGCTTCTCAGTGCTCCTGGAAGGGATGTTTGCCTGCACCCTGGTCTGTAGGGAATGGGGGATGCAGAGGGGCTCTGTATCCTGATGCTGTGATCCACACACAGCCCCTCTGTTTGGCCTCCCTGTGGCTGCGTGTTCCAGCAGGGAAAATTAACGTGCATTAAAAGAGAACAAACTTTGTCAAATACGATTTCATGACAAAAATAAAATAAAAAAAAAACATAAAAAGGAAAAGGAATTGATTTTGGAAGACAACCGAGTTGTAGTGTTAATTACAAATGACTGTATAGGCGTTTTGGGTGAATCTGCAGGCGTTATTGATTCCTGCTGGCAAGCACACGGCTCTTCCACTGTCTGCAGGAATTCAGCAGCATGAATAAGTTTGGGAGCACTCTTGCACACAGCATCCTCCCCATTTTCCCTTTGTTCTCCAAGATCTGTGAGGTGTGTGGGTCACCAAGCTGGCGTGAGATGGTTTGGGCAGGAAAACAAAAAGGCAGAACTCATCCAAGGCTTTCAGGTGGGGTGCTGGGGGGAGGCAGAAATGTGCTGCTGGATTGCAAAGGAACTTTTCTCATGGTCTGGCACAGCTCTGTGTGACTGGAAAGGTGAAGCCACAGGCACATGTGTGCACATGCATCTCCCAGTGCATCTCCAGGCAGGAGGTGTTTGATGGGCTCTGTCTGGTTTTGGTATTGATGCTGCCTAGAAGCTGTGTGGGTTAAGTAGCTTTATTCCTAAATCCGTGATACAGTGCAATTTCCACCTCGTATTTAATCTTCCATCTGTGCTCATCCTCTCAATATTTTATGCTAAGCTTCAGTATTTGCTAAGGTCTCAGCCCCATCCTCTCTGCAAAATGATGAACGCTGTTAATTAGGCACTGATAAGCTGCAGGAAATGGATTTTTGGATTCCTCAGGCCCTGCTGACTGGCTGGGGCAGTGTCAGTGAACATCTTACTGGGATTTGTCTGTTCAAACCCACCTGTCCCATCCTCCCTGCTCAAGTGTGGTCAATGTTCCCGTGCTTCAAAAAGAAAACAAAGGTTAAGTGAATTGTTTGAGGTAATCAGCTGTAGCAGCGATGGATGTCAACATCACACAGGCTACCAGCCAGCTGGTAAATAGAGCTGGGGTGATTAATAACTTCATTTTACTGCTGCATGCAAAATCCTGGCCGTGCTTCACTTGAAAAGAAATGCAATCAACTCCAAAGCTGCAGAGCTGCAGCCACTTGTCCTGCTTGGTGCACTTAGCGAGTCGCCTCTAATCACTGCTCATCAATTAACAAGATAAAGCTGCTCAGACACTGATACCCTGCTGCTGATAAATCAGGGTTTCAGCCAGGGATCCTTTGCTATTTTTTAAGGTGAAACCTCTGTGCCCAGCTTGCTGCTGCCTGGGGAATGCTGAGGTCTGTGCTGGTGACAGAGTGGCTTCTGCAGCCCCTGGGGCTGTGGGGCAGAGTCTGGGCTGCAGCAGGAGGAGCAGTGGGCAGCAGTGTGATGCTGCTAGGTGAATGCTGCTGGGGAGGGGGAATTAAAGCTGTCCTGTGATGGCTTAATCAGAAAACACGCCTTTTTTGTGTGTCTCTGCATCCTCAATAGCTCCTTTTTCACTATGGCCAAGATTGTATACGGGAGAGGATGCTGCTTTTTGCTCTCCGTGGAGTCACCTGTTTGTGTGACAGCAGATGTCTGCATGAGAAGCCCGTGGGGCTTGTTGTGCTGCTAGCACGGTTGTGTCCATGCAGTGTGGTGACAAGGAGGGAGTGTGTCCTCTCAGAGAAGTGAATGAGGAGCTCCTGGTGCACATGGAGCATCTCACGTGGGCAGCAATGATGGAAATGGAGAGAGGTGATGATTTGTCTGACCCCCCCCCCCACTCCCCCTTCCAGCTGCTTCTCCTCCAGGATAAGGGATGATTGGATTCTGTTATTTAATAATTAAGTTGTGGTGGTACCTGAGAGGTGATCGTGTAGCAAACAGAGGATTTCATTCTGTGAATGGATGGCCTGGTGGCTGGAGAGCTGCAAAAATGTTCCTCTGCAGAGTAACAGAGCTACCTAAAAACCATCTGGGGACTGAGCAAAACACTTTATGGGACGAGGTGGACGAGGAGAGTTTGTCTGAGAAACTGGGATACATCTGTGATGCATCAGATGTTGTGGGCTGCTCCTGCTCTCCTTCTGGAGCATGAGAATAGGACGACCAAGGAACAACATTACAAAAACAAGGACGTGTGTAGAAAGCCACGAGGCTGCAGCACTTGGGGCTGTGATTTCAGTGAAGAATTAGGCAACATCTAAACGTTGTTTTGTCAACTTCTTTCTCCTAGCTATTAGAGACGGGGAGGAGCTGCCTGAAAGATGCTCCTAATTGAAAACGCTCAATTTCCTACCACGAGATGTCAAATTTATGTGACTGCCAGGCTCGCCTTTAGCTCTGGGGGATGACAGCACTATATTCCCTGGTTTTACTGCTCGAGTCCCATCAGGTTTGTAAACAAGATTGATTTTTCTGTTCTGCCTGACAGAGGCTGTGAGCAGGAACCCGGTGCCAGCGTTTGGGCTTTGATGCCGTAATGAGAACTAAAGGAAATGCAAGCTAAATACATTGCTGTGTGCATGGGTGTAGCAGTAGATTTGCTTTGGTTTCTCAAATACAGAGGGGAAGCTGGAAGTTTTGGTGGTAATTTGAACTAGTTTCTGAAGTAGGGAAAGGCATTTATTGTGCATTATGGCACACTGCCTCAGTGTTGCTCCTCTGCCTGTGTGCCAAGCCCGTGCTTTTAAGGGTCAGTGTTATCTGGTCCTGGAGGTCTGCTGGGAACTGGGAGAGGCAAAGGCAAAGCTGCAGGCTTTCCAGCCCTACTGGTTTTTAAGGCTTTTCTTTTTTGATTCTCCATTTTTACCACTTTTCTTCTTTAGCAACACTGAGTCCACATCTATTGCTCAGAGAGGCTGTGAGTGCTCCGTCCCTGGAGGTGTTCAAGACCAGGTTGGATGGAGCCCTGGGCAACCTGGTCCAGTAGCAGCTCTGGAGGTTGGTGGCCCTGCCTGTGGCAGAAGGGACCCCCATCCTCGGGGTCCCTTCCAACCTAAACCATTCTATGATTGGCGAATGCTGATTTTCATTCCAGATATCACAAAACCCCTTACTTGGACACAACTGGAATAGGCCAAACCTGCTGCTTTCTGCTCCGCTTGCACTGTGTGACAGAGACCTTGTGTGGAAAGGAGCAGAGCTTTGAAAATGTCTGCTTTTTCCTCGTGTAACAGAAGCACATCTCCCCGTGCTGCTGCTCTGCTGGCAGCTAGCTGTCTGTGTGCTGGGACAAAGTGATCCCACCCACCCACAATCACAGCACGCTGGATTTTATTTATTTTCTAACAGTGGTGAAATAATGTCCCCTGTAAACATTCACCTGTTTTTAGCATCCCATGCAAGTCTTCCCCGCCCCGGTGCCGTGCCTGGTGCTTTGTCCTCAGATCGCAGCTGGAGCTGCCAGTTTTGTGTCATGAGAAAAACTAATGAACCAGAGCGCACAGGAATAATCTTCGTTAAAAGGAACAGTCTCAGCAGCCAACTCCTTAAAAGTGATGAGAGAGGGGACTGCTCTCAGGGAGCAGTTTGTGTGGCTTCTTCACAAGGCTGAATGCTCAGGGAGCTGATGGAGGGGCAGCAGCCCCACATCAGGAAGAGGAAGCCAAGCAGGATGCATTTGTTTGCAGGCTGCTTCTTTTTCAGATGTTGTTATAGGGCCCAAGTGAAGCTATTGCTAACTGCTCTGTGGGGTTTTGCAGCCTGGTTTTTGTTGTTGTTGTTTTTGTCTTTGTCAAGCAATGTGTCTTTCATGCAGAAGTAGCTCCTGGGTGTCCTGCTGGGGTGGTAGGTTTGTTGTACGCTGTGCTGACTGTGGTCAGGATCAAGCAATTCCTTGACCAGTGTATGAACCACTTTCTTGTTTGAATATCAAAGACGCTTTCCAAAGGGTAAAAAGGCAGCCTGTGTGTGGCCTATAGAAACAAATTTCTGCTGCTGCTGTTTGACTTCAGTACATAGCTCACTGCCTGCAGTGACTGCTGTCAATCTGCACTGGTGCCAGCACACAGCCCCGTGTGTGGCTTTGTGCAGGAAGCTCTGGTGGCCAATGAGTTCTTCAGCTTCTCAGTGTGCAGCATCCCTCCCTTTTGGGGTTGGTGCTAAGGCTTGCCGTGGCTCCCACATCCTTTTGCTCTGCTTACCTGGCTCTGACAGCTGAGCCATGTGCTTTCTGTATCCCACATCCTTCTGCATCCACCTCCTCCTCCTAATCCCTCTGTAGTTCCCAGCATCACTCCAGCTGATGTCCTGCCAAAAGGCATCGATCTTTCAGTGTCTCTGTAGCCCACTGAAAGTGTCCCACAGCTCTGTGGGCCAGCACCAAGTGACCAAGCCTCTAAGTGTCCATTCTGGGTCAGAACAAATGGATGTCTCCCTTGGTGCCAGGATCCCAGAAAGGAGCTTGGAAAGTGATGTCCTCTGGCCAGCAGCAGGCAGAGGAAGCCCGGGGAGCAGGATGGTGAATTCACCAGCTGTGAACCCGTCCAGCTTATGCTGTTCTTTCAATAACTCCCTTTCTCTCTTTCTAGCATGCCTTCCAGGATTTTACAAGCTCTCCCTCCGCCTCCCTCTCTGCTCTCCTTGCCCTGAGCACAGCTTCACGCATGAGGAAGCCTCCACCTTCTGCTCCTGCCAGAAGAACTACTCCAGGTCCCCGTCAGACCCTCTGTCTGCCTCCTGCACGCGTACGTCTTGCTGAAACACTGGCTTTGTAGCACCAAGGAGGGCTGGGCCTTGGGGGGGATGAGCTCTCCTTGTTCCATGGGGGTGTGAGGTTCAATGCATCCCACAGGTGGTCAGGCATGCAGGCACTCACTGGTAAAACTAGAGCAGTTAGTTGTTCAATATAGTTTGCAGATTTTTATTAGTTGTCCTTTAGTTAATCGGATTAGACCTCAGCTACTCCAGTGATGGATGTGGTAGAAGCACTTGCATGGCGGTGAGAGGCTCAGACATGGGTGGCATGGCAGGGAGAGGTGCTGTGTGTGCTCCTCACACCTTGTGTGAGCTGTGACTGGCTTCGTGTGAGGAGTTCCTCCAAAGAGGGCCCCACTGTGCATTCCTATATTCCATCCTCTGAGCTGCCCTGGGGCTGCTCCCAGAGCACAGACCTTCTTCCACCACCACCAGCATCCCTTCCACCACCCCCAAACCCTACCAAATGAAAGCCCCAGGCACCTCAGGCACGTGGCTACCCTTCTCCTCCTAGGCCCTCCATCTGCCCCGAGGGATCTGGTGTACAGCCTGCGCCGTTCCTCTCTGGTGCTGCGCTGGAGCGCTCCTGCCGACGCGGGCGGCCGCAACGACCTGACCTACAACCTATGGTGCGGCCGCTGCCCGGCACCGCGGGGCGGCTGTGAGCAGTGTGGCAGCAGCGTGGGCTTTGTGCCTCAGCAGACAGGACTGGTGGAGCGCACCGTCACGCTGGTCAACCTGCTGCCCCATGCCAACTACACCATCCGCGTGGTGGCCCTCAATGGCGTCTCGGCCGTCAGCCCGCTGGGAGGTCAGCCCTATGCAGAGGTCAACATATCCACTGGGCTCGCAGGTAC
Organism: Cyrtonyx montezumae; assembly: GCF_038088225.1. NCBI lineage: Eukaryota > Metazoa > Chordata > Aves > Galliformes > Odontophoridae > Cyrtonyx > Cyrtonyx montezumae. The sequence goes on from NW_027072036.1 coordinate 3,891,830, forward strand.
GGGCAGGGTGGGGATGTGGTGTGTGCTGTGGGCTCCTGGCTCATTCGTGGCACTTGCTGCTCTCTCTGGTCCCAAAAGCCACTGGGTGTCTGGGGACAAGCTGGGCTGAGAGAGAGTCGCAGCTCCTTTGAGCAGCTGTAGGTTGGGTTTGCAGCTCATGGGAAGCACCTTCAAAGAGATGAGGTTGTCAAGCCGCTCACAAAATGGCTTCTTAAGTAGAATAATTCAAGTATTGGTTTTCCTTTGGCAACAAAAAATATTTTCTCTCTTTTCTATGCTGATGCACAGCGCAGTTTTTGATGGTGTCTATCACAAAATGGAATCAGAATATGTTGGTAGAACGGCTTGTGTTGGGAGGGACCCTACAGCCCATCTAGTTCCAAGCCCTGCCTTGTGCTGGCTGTGCAGGGTCCCATCCGCAGCCTTGGGCACCTCCAGGGATGGGACACCTCCTCTCTCAGCCCTGAGAGCATCTCCATGGCATCCTCTGGACCCACTCCAACAGCTCCGCTTTGGGTTTGAGTCCTCTATGTAGGAGGGGAAGGTGCTGTCCGTGGTCCTGGGGCTGCTCTCTGCTCCGCTGCTGGCCGTGCAGTGCTGCCTTGTTGTGTCCTTGTCTCCTCCTCTGCGGCTACGTTATTAATTTGCATGAAAACCCTTTGCCAAGCCACGGTTAATGGAGACAGATGATCCTCACATACCTCTTGGCAGGAATTGGCCAACAATTTCATCTGAAAGGATTAAACTTTGATCTTGTTATAAATAATTTTCCCACCACTTGATCAAATGGCTTTGCCTGTGTTGTTGCTCTCTCTCCTACCCTCATTTCTGTGAATCTGCTTGGTGGATGCTGTGCCACGGACCACCCTCTGCAGAGGTGTCACTCCTCGTTAGGGCTGTGGCCGTTCAAGGATGGATTTAGAGCTGGGAAGAGCCATCCCACTCAGGTTACTCTCAGGTTACTCCTGAGCCAACAGCCCGTGTGCTGGGGAAGGTGGGGGCTTAATGATGTCTGATAATGAGAAGTCTCTGCAGAGGTTCCCATGTGGGTGTTGGGGCAGAGCCTGAGGCAGGAGGTCCCTGTGCTCCATAGGGAACACAGCAACAAGTCCAGAGTGCCAGCTTGTGCCAAATCTGTAAGTCTCATCAATGCAACTTTTCGTCTGGGTAAGTGGGAATCTCACTCCCTTACTGTATGCTCCTGAAGGAATTGAAATATGCATAAAGAATGTGGCATAATTAATCTTGTAATCTGCTCAAAATCAGTGTCTCTTGTCGAGCTGTCAAGCCTCCGGATGCAGATGGTGGCTCAGATTTAGCTGAGCAGCTGAGGTTCAGGAAGCTGCTTGAAATCCTCAAGTGTTTTGCTTCTGAAGGTGTCCCTGCCCGGGCTGGAGCTGCTCCCCGTGTCCTGGGACCCCTTTGTTCAAACCCATTGCAGAAGGTGCCGGGTGTGGCCAGAGATAAGCAGAGAGGGAGACCTCAGGGATGCGTGGAGCAGAGGCAGTTCCTTTCATGGCTGTGATAGGATGGTCTTGGGGATGTCTTTGGCAGCATCAGGAAAGCTCTGGCTGGAGATATGCAGATTGAGAGGAAAAATTAAACAAAGAAACAAGACCCTATTTAGCTGTCAGATCCCAGCTCCTCTAAATATAGCTCCAAGTGCATCTTTCACACTGCCCTTCCCCTTCAGCATTCACAAGAGGGAATTAGCAGTCGCTCATTGTATTTGTGAGGAAAAAGAGAAGATGCTATTTAGTCTGCAGGAGGCAAAATTAATACCGTGTTTTTTCTAATCTGGCCCCAGCGTGGGACTAAACAAAAGTGTTTGAGGAGCAAACGGAGCTGTTTACCTGCAGGAGCAGATCAGCATCAGCTATGTAAATGTACAATGTGGGACAATGTCATTTATATTCCCTGCAGGGATCAACTCCTGTCTTAAAGGGCTTTTAAATCTGTTGCAGATTAATAATGCAGCCAGTGCTGGAATGTGTTCTGCTCTCCGAGACTGGGAAGTGCTTTTTGCTGAATGAGGTGCTTTGAAGCAGCTGTGCACGTTGCTGCTGCTGTTCCCTTGGCTTTCCCCCCACTTTGCTGCCTGCAGTGGTGGCATTGGAGCTGTGCAGCAGCTTGAGCGTGGGCTGCCTTGAAAGCTCCCTGCTCCGTGAGACTCTGTGCACTTTGCTTGAGCTGTCCTGGCTGCCCGGGCACCTCAGATGCTGGGTCTGCAGCTCGTGGTTCAGCTGGCAGCTCTCAGCTGCCAGTTCACAAGAATTAACAGGTGCAAATTGCTGCTTCTGCTCTGCTGAGTGACCCTGCAGTTGGTTGGGCTTTGCCTTGGCTCTATCACAGCAGCTGATTGCACTAATCAGGGCCCTGGGGTGACTGATTGCACCGTGGGGTGGAGAGAAAAGTGGTTTGCAGCAGAGCAGAGCTGCTCCCAGGGGTTGCAACATCTCCCTGTGTCTCAAGCTCTGCCCAAGGGGAGATCTCCCACTCCTGCGTGCTGACTCCATCTCTCCTTGCTGGCTCTGACTCTAGGCATCACCTTCCCCTGCACTACAGCTGTGGGTTTGGCAGCACTCATCTCCTGAGCCCAATCTGCCTGCTGTCTGCTGCTCGTGGGGAGCGATGCTAAATTACTGTGTAAATAACAGGTACAGAATGGACACTTAAACTGAAGAATTGAAACTCATTTCTTAGTACAAAGATCAGTCAGTGGGCTGCAAACCAATCTTCCAGCTGTCCTCAGAGCATCCGTGTCCCCTCTGGATGCTTGCTTGGACACCCAGGGCGTGACACCTTTGTGCCATCACCACTTCCCCACCAGTTAATAAGAGGAGTGCACCCACACGCAATGGAGTGGAGTTTATAAAACCAGGCAGAGCGCTGAATAATTTAAAGTTTGCTTTTTCAGAATAAGAGACAATGTTAGGGAAGCTTAAAATATTGATGGGAAACATCGCTGGTTTCTTCTTTTTTTTCTTTTTTTTCTTCTTTCCCACAGTGTGAAATGCTTTATAGTCTGTGTGATTTCCTTTAATCCTTTTTAAGCATGGTGAAGGCTGGTGCTCGCTTTGCTGGCGTGCTTCGCCAGCGAGGCACTCAGTGGGCATGGTTTCTCCTGATGGCTTTGTTAACAGTCAGGAGTGCTCGTTCAGGTTTTCTCAGTCTGTTTGCTAGGCTCAGAGATACGGGCGGACATCTGTGTGATATCTTATTGATGGGGATCATGTAACACAGCAAGGAGCACTTAGCTCCGTGTGCAGGAGCAAAGCCCAGGCTGGCTTCGGGATCATGCTCCAGCAGGGCTGCTGCCAACCTTCTTGTCTTGCTCTGTGCTCCTCCTTCAATCCCATATGCCCATAAAGGTCAGCTCTGAGGCCGGTGTGGATTTACTTGGAGGGTTATTTTTCAGAATGTCAACCCATGTTTAGGCAGTGGGGGTGAGCACCGTGCAGGGGTGCATCCTCGTGCTCTCAGAAGAAGCCGAGAGGACTTGGAATCAAGGAGCAAATCGTCATGAATAAAACATCAGCAGGACGTTTTTCTGCAGCAGAGATTAATGAGCTAAGTCATAAATACCAAATTTCACAGATACTTAAGTTTACTTTCCAGGGACTTGTTCCTCTCTGCGGGAGTCCTGGTGGAGCAGTCAGGGCCCAGTGCGTGTCCTGGTTTGATGGAGAAGCAGCACAGGCTGGGAACAGCCAATTCCCTGCACAGCTTTCCCTGTCCTGGGGCTGCAGGTGTTGAATCAGTTGCTGCAGAACCTCTGCTGCAGGGTGTCCCTTGGCCTGGGGAGGTCGAGCTTTCTGATCAGTCCATAATGAGGAGCTCCAGCAGAAGCATTTTTCACGTTATGTTTTCCCTACTAAAACATTTCTTGTCTGTCTTAAAGAGCATCGGAACCACTGCTGTCATAGCATCTCCCGCCTCCTCCCTGCTGCTGCTGCCCGAGTGGTGGGTGCTGCTCGTGGGCTGATCATCACAGCAGTGCTGCTCCTGGCTCAGGGCATGCATTGCTTCCTTGGTGAGCTCCTACAATGCTCCAGCTGCATGTTTGCTAGCTCACCGGGATGAACTGCAGCCATTCGGGGCAGGAGATGGCATGGTGAAAACAAGGCTAGCTGCCCAGTGCATCCTGCACTGGGAGGTGAGCTGTCTGGGAGCAGAAATGCCAAGAAGGATGATGCAGCACGCAGCGTGTGCTGGTCAGAGATAACCAGGCAGCTTCTGAGACACAGCTTGAGTGCTGGCAACAGGCAGGGCAGGCAGCTCTGCCTGATTCCCCATGTTTGGATGGGATGGTGAGTGGGACAGCACTGGGGGGGCTTGGTGTGTTCTGCAGCCCTGCTGTGCCAGGTCTGCTCCTGCAGCTCCATTAGCAGCAGATGCAGAGCACTGAATCCTGGCCGCACCCTGACCCCTGCAGCACTGTGGCAGAGGGTGCAATCAGGGCTTTTTGCTTCTTTTAGGACACAGCCTTGCTAGCTGACCAGATCACAAAGCAGTTGTATTTTGGATGATCACCAGCTTGGAGTTTGCCCTGTTTCAGTCCTGATTCAAAGAGAGGAAACCACAAACTGCACAAGATGAATGCTCTTCAGCCATTCAGATTATTAAAAGCTTTTCCTTTGGCATCAGAGGACAAAACCAGAAACAAAGTGACCACGAATGTGAGGACAGTGGTAAAATCCCCTCTAACTCACGCTCTCCTAGCTATGAATGTGGCTCTTGGTAACTGCAGTGCCCCAGGCTTGCTGGCAGGGTCGCCATGTCCCCAGGCAGGCAGGCTCTGCTGTGGGGTGGCTGCTGGGGACTTGCAGGGATGCTCTGCCTCAGCCATCACCCCCTGCTTTCCCCTCTGCCCTTCCAGTGCCAACTCCTGTCACCGACATCCGCACTGATAAAATTGAGCAGAAGAGCATCTCCTTGTCGTGGCAAGAGCCAGGCTTCCCGACCAACAGCACCGAGTACGAGGTCAAGTACTTCGAGAAGGTATGGCTCTGGGGATGGGACCAGCACCCCATGGCTCCACCAGTGAGTGGTGGAAAATGGGGGACGTGGATGGGTGGTGGTGCAGTGAGGGTTATGTTGGCACCTGAGAGTGGCAGAAGCACTTCAAACAGACACTGGTAAAGGCTTTTCTTCTCCAGCAGCCTTATGAAATCTGCTTATGTAAGTTTTAGGAAATTTGGGTTATTTGGAAGGTTTATTTTAATTAGTGGGGCTTTTTTGGTTGTTGTTGTTGCTCCCATCTGTTCGGCAAGATTTCTTCCAGTCCTAACGTTGACATCTCCCTGGGAGAAAGAGGAAAGCCAATAATTTCCATTCATTCATTCTTTGGATGGCTTTTTGTCAAGAATAGTAGAAATCTGAAGTTTGGGTGCTTGCCATCACGCAGCTAGACAGGAGCTATAAACCATGCAGTGTTTCCTGATCTGTGGTGAGATGACACCGACGTTCATGGTCTGCTCTCTCAGGAACTTTTGGACCAGTGGTCTTCGTTGGTTTAGGACCAAGTGCCACCAGCCCCAGACTTCAGTGAACTGTGAGTGGCCTCACACATGGGAGGGCCCACCAGCAAACATTTCTGTGGCAGCCTCTTAATTCAAAAAATAGCTGTTATTTGACAGACACCACGGGATGTGAATTTTAGAAGAGATACCAGTGGGCAGAGAGCAGAGACAAAGCTTTAAATCAAAATAAATACATTTTATGACACAGTTCTGCAAATTACCTTATCTGCATGTGCTCAGGCTCGTTATGAAACTGATTGCATGTCAAGCAAACCGTGCAGGTGACATGTTGGCATTCTGTATTTAGAAACAAGCTACCTTGAAGCTGATTCATATTAATGTGATTTTCAGCATCTGATAGATTTGAAAGGAGGGATCTGTGGGGGAGGGCGAACGCTGAGAGTAATACGGTAATTCCTTTGCAAATGGGCTGCAGCAACAAGATACTCAGGGTATGTGCAACGAGGAGACATCCTGCTTGGGTGGAGAATTTAAGCTATAGTTTAGCAATTACTCACTGGAATGAGGCTCTTGATGCTGACGGGAAAATCAACTTGGTTTTTAATCTGAGCTTTTAAAGCTGTACTTTACCTGTGGAAATCCAAGGGGAAGAGCGCGTCCAACAGAAAATCCATTTGGTGGTGACATCCCCAGCCCTGAATGCATGCTGAGCTGTGGGTGCTGCACTTGGTCACATGCTGTGGGGTTCTGCCAGGTGCCACCTCCCTTTGTCACACAGAGGAAATCTGTAGGTCATTGGGCAGGTGGATAGGATCCCAAGGAGCCACGGTGGGGTCCTCCCCATCACCATGCCCTCTGCCTTTCTTCATAGCACGTTGCCTGGCTCTGGCTGCCATTTCACGTGAGCTATCCATGTAATTTCTATGACCAAAAGATCAGGTAAATGTTTCCTTTCTGGTGAGGGCAGCGTGTTTGCTGGGGTGTGCTGGTGGGAGCTGGTGGCAGGACAGGGGCACGGCTGTGACAGTGGCACTCCGTGGTGCAGCTGTTGGTCTCATTCAACCTCAGGCAACTCATTATTTCACAGGATCAAAGAGATCGAAGTTACTCAACTGTGAAAACCACATCAACAGCCGTGACAGTCAATAACCTGAAGCCTGGCACCCTCTATATCTTCCAAATCCGGACATCTTCCTCGCAGGACTACGGCAACTACAGCCCCAGCATTGAAGTGGAGACCTTGGCAGAGTGTAAGTCTTGCATGTGAAGGCTGGATCTCAGAGCAAGTCTTATTTTTTAACTGCACTGTCCTGTTTGTACAGGAATTGCACTGGAAGGGAGCGCAGTGCAGTGGCAGAGGGGACAGTACTCTGTTGGGGCAACTGCCCCAGGGGACAGGGGCAGCTCAGGGACAGCTCTGGCCCTGGATGCCTGCCCAACACATGGGGCAGCTGTGTCCACCCATTTCCCCTTGGCTCTCAGGCTCTCCTCCATCCTGCAGCTGGATCGAGTCAGCCAGCGTCGGTGTTATTTGCTGGGTTTTACTTTTCACAGTTTCCATTCATAACTATAGTCCAGAAGCATCTTATTTCACTGACTAAAAGAGGGCTTGGAGAGATGGTAGGGTTTCAGTTTAATAACCCACCCTGGCTGGAAATGAAAGCCCTGAGATGGCTGGCTCAGTACGACTCGCGCAGATTGTGTTTAACAGGGCTTTAAATTGCATCCATTTACCACACAGAAGACATTTTTGGAATGAATTGAAGCCAATGAAAATTTTATATAGAATGTAGCTTTCTAACACCCCTGTTTGCTAAAGCAGGGAGGAGGAAGGATGAATGGAGGGCTGTGGATTAGCCATCAATTTTAAATCGTCCCCCGCCCTCGACCAAGCCGGATCCTTTGCTCAGTACTAAGTGGTGTCACGAACTGACCCAGGGAGTGAACTGTTGGGAGGATGGGGAGAAGCTTTATGGCACGGTGGGTGGGTCATCCCCAGCCTTACTGGAAAGACACAGAGAGGTGTGGGACATGGGATGTGCCCCAGGCGTGATGCTGATGGCTCTGCTTCCCTCCTGGCAGTGACAGTGGCCTCAAGCGAGCAGAATCCTGTCCTTATCATCATAGTGGTGGCCATTGCAGGGTTGTCAGTGCTGGTGTCCATGGTGGTCGGCATGATGGTCTGGAGGAGGTGAGTGGGTTGGTGGCTGTCCAAAAGCCATTCCCAGGGCCACAGACTCATAGAATGGCTGAGGTTGGAAGGGACCTTAAAGACCATCCAGTTCCAACCCTCCTGCCGTGGTGTCATGGTTTTATGGGGCTGGCTGCCCCCCACCAGCTCAGGCCGCCCAGGGCCCCATCCATGGCCTTGGGCACCTCCAGGCATGGGGCACCACAGCTCTGGCTCTAAGCATGGGCACTGGGTTTTGTTGACTTTTGTGCCCCTTGGGTGGCTTCCCCAGGCAACAACACGTATCCTAATTCTCATTGCAGGCAGTGTGGGTACAGCAAAGCCAGCCAGGATGGGGATGAGGAGCTCTACTTCCACTGTAAGTGCAGTCTGGCTGGCATGGTTAGTATGGCTGGTGGGGTCCCCGTATTTACTCCAATTAATGGCTACTGCTATTAATAACCCTACTCTCCACCACACTGCTCTGACTCTTTGCTGCCCAAGTGTTTCCACCCACATTACCCTGCAGGGGGCTGGGCACAGTGATGCTCTCTGTGAGCAGCGGGCTCGGCAGCTCCATACGCAGTGCCCGTCCTCCATCAAGGCACCAGCATGCCCAGGGGGGTGGGGATGCTCTTGGCAATCCCCAGGCAACATGAATGATTCCATCAGCTTTTTACAAATGGCTGTGGGAGAACACAGCATTGTTTTCTGGGGCTATTCCTGGTGACTGAGCAGCTGTAATTTTACAGACAACGGTTGTCAAAGGAAATTCCAGTGCTGGAATGGATGAGTTTCTTCAATGCCCAGCATATGCCTGCTCAGTGCACACAGGCTTTTCTGCTCCCTGGAGCGTTTTGGATGTCCATGTGCTGTTGGGATGCACTGGGGCTTCTTTCCCCTGATCTTGATGCTGCCTGTGGTGGGGTTCTGTGCAGAGCAGAGCCAGGGGAGCACAGCGTCACTCGGTTTTGTGCAGGTGAGCCTCTCTCACGAGCTCTGTGTATTTCCCTTCTTTGCTGCAGTTAAAATACCGACCAGGAGGACATACATTGACCCGGACACTTGTGAAGATCCCATGCAGGCTGTGCATCTCTTTGCCAAAGAGCTGGATAACGCCAGTATTAAAATCGAGAGGATCATCGGGACAGGCAGGTTCTGCCCACAGCCCCCAGCATTGTGTCCCTGTGCATCATCCCCTGCTCAGCCACTGCCTGCCAGCATTGTCCCGGGCAGCTCCTCACCTTCCATCTCATCATCCCTTCCCACAGCTCTGGGCACAGGGTTGGCATGTCGTCCTGCAGCTGGATTTCCCCTTCTGGTTTGTTTTGCTGTGGCACTATAGAGCCGGTGGGGTGAGGAGCACACCAGAGGCATCAGCAGTGATCTGCATCTGGGCAGGCTAACAGCAGCACAGGAGCTATTTATAAATATGTGAACTTAATGATTTATTGATTTTCATCAACCTCAGTGCCTAAAACTTAAAAGCAAATTAAAATCCCCACGCTGAGCCCTAGAGCTTTAACCACTAATGTGCACCAGAACACGGGAAACACGATTATTCTTTGTTGTTTTCTTTTTCCTAAAGATAAATTCAGCTGCAGAAAAAGAAGAGGTAGAGGGGGGGGAGGTGGGGGTTGCCCTCCAGCTCTGAGGGCAGTGGTGGAAGGAGCAGCAGAAGTCACCTGGGTGCTGCTGGGCCCACAGTCCCACATCGCTTCCAGAAACAGATTGGTGTTTGAGAGATCAAGAAGAAAATTTGTTGGGGAGATGTTTAAATATAAAGAATTTAAGAGTGCATTAGTCTCGCTGCTGACCTAACAAGCACCTGGCTTTCAGATCAATAAAGCTTTTCAGATCTACACCTATTTTTTTTTTTGCTGTAAAGCCAATATTGGCCTTTTGCTGTGAGTTCGGTAGCTCCTGCTGCTGAGCACGTGGCTGTGAGGAGTGGGGGTGCTCAGCCCCAGGTGCTGCTCGGATGCTCCAGGTCCTGCTGTGCTTTGCTGCTGTGCAAAGCAGAGCTGTGCTTGGAAGCAGAAGGGGTCAGACCCAGGGAGTGTGAGCGTGGTGGCTGGAGGTTGATCTTAGTGTTCAATATGCCCTTGAGTGGAGCATGGGGAGAATATAGCTTGGAGACCAAGGAAGAAGAGGTGTTGCATTTGTGATTTTTAGTGCCACGTGCTGGTGCAGAACTTGTGTGTGGGGCTGTGGGGTTGGAGAAGGCAGCACAGTGGATGGCAGAGGGAAAACTGCATCCAGGCAGGGATGAGGCTGAGGTCTGGCAAATCCTTTTGTTTATGTTGGGAAGTTCTGTCTTGTGTACGCAGCGAGGCTCGTGGCTTGTGCTGGAGAGCTGCACTGTGTGTTCCCAAAACAAAAGAGATCACTCCTCCAGGGAAGTCCTTCAGGACTGCTGCCCTCCACTTTGCTGTGGCTGCTGTAACCCATCCCTAGAGCACGCTGTGACATCACCACCCTTACACAGCACTGCTCCTTCCTTCACCTCTGGGAACACGGGGATGTCCCAGTGGGGTTCCTGCTCACCCCCTCTCTGTGCCATGCAGGAGAGTTTGGTGAGATCTGCCGGGGCTGCCTGAAGCTGCCCAGCAAGAGAGAGCTGCCAGTGGCCATCCAGACGCTGCGGGCTGGCTGCTCTGCCAAGCAGCAGCGCTGCTTCCTGGCCAAGGCGTGCACCATGGGCCAGTTTGACCACACCAACGTCATCCGCCTGGAGGGGGTCATCACCAGAGGTAAAGGGGCTGCACAAGGTGGGAGTGGGCTTTGTGCTGGGGGACCAAGTGAAACCTGCCGGGTGTTTTATACTCGAGATTTGCCTCCTGCAGGTTGAGAAGCACAGAAAGGAGGGCTGGGATTTATCACTGTGCTGTCAAGGGGCGATGGCTGCCTGATTGCCCTCTGAAAAAGTGCAAGGATGCTGATGTTGGTGATGCACCACAGATTCTGGCAGTGTGCTAAAGCTGATGCTTTGGAGAGCGATGCCTCGGTGCTGCGAGTGCCATGCTGTTGTTTTCTGGAAATCAAGTGTTAGCTATTTTAGCACTCTGATGATTAATAAAATGCTTACAGCTAGATTAATAAATCCGAGGAGTAGGACTGGCTTAGCAGCACAACAGCATGCTTTTAAGAAAAGCAAATTGGAGGGAGGTGGTGTTGGTGAAACAGATGAGGCCAACTGCTCCCAGCCCTCATGGGAGTGTGAGCTGAGCTGCTCTGCAGTGCTGCATTAAATGGGTACTGGTGTAAATCCAAAGGCATGTGAGCACGTGCAATGACATGAAGCAGCCCTTCACTACGTGAGGAAGCATTTCTGCTCTGAGTCTGGGGCCGAGCTGGCTGCTTTTGTGTAATTCTTTAAGTAACATGTTTATTTGAAATGATCTCATCTTGTCAAGAGGCGCAGACCCCCAGGAGCACCTCGTCCTGCTCTTGGATAAGTCCGTGCCACGTGAGCCTGTGCCCCTGTCACAATCATTGAAGAAAATGCCTGACTTTGTACCAGGCTTTCCAGAACAGCTGGAGAAATGAGAACAAACTCTTCACCTAATGACAATTGCCTCTTGGCAGTTGTGTTTCCATTCTTTTTAGCCAGATCTTCCTTTTGTTGCGCTTCATGAATGCTGGCAGAGCTCGTTCTGGTCCGTGCTGTCGGGGTGCAGGAAGCCCAGTGCTGTGCTGGAGCTCCATGCATCTTTCAGTTACGATAATTCAGAATGAGAAAGTCACATCTTTGCTGTGAAGCACCTTCCAGCACGAGCTCCTCCCTCAGCAGCGCTGCACAAATCTTAGTGCACGTGCTCAGCCGTGCCAAGGCACCGTGTTGCTTTCCATCAGCAAGCCTTGCCATCCCACCCTCACCCATCCCTATCGGTCACGTAGATCTCGTGACAAGGAATCCTGCGTGGGAAATCTGGCAAGCATCCCATATTTGCAGGCGGGGAGGTTTGAGGGCTGGGAGTTGTGTGCTCTTGTGCTTCTGTTCCCCCCGTGGTGAGCTCCCTGCAGCAGCACTCACACGGTGCTCCTTGTCTGTCCGTGCAGGGAACACCATGATGATAGTGATGGAGTACATGGGGAACGGAGTGCTGGACTCTTTCCTCAGGGTGAGTGCTGTGTGTTCACTGCTGGGCTCTGTCACCCTCTCAGGCTTCAGCAGGCGTCGCTCAGCTCTGGCTTTTCTTCCTCCCCTTTTATTTCTTGTTTTCTTTTTGTTGTTTTGCAGAAACACGAGGGCCAGCTCACGGCCAGCCAGCTCCTCAGCATGCTGCAGGGGATCGCTGCTGGCATGAAGTACCTGGCAGAGATGGGTTACATACACAAAAGCCTGGCTGCCCACAAAGTCCTGGTGAACAGCAGCCTGGCTTGTAAAATCACGGGATTCAGACGGCCGCAGGAAGATAAGATGGAGACCATCTTCTCCACCATGGTAAGGAGGCCTTTGGAGTGAGATTTGGGCATGAAATTGGGTGAGGATCTGCCCCTCTGCATGGCTCCGTGGGTGAGCAGCTTTGGGCTTTGTTAGCTCTAGTTTGTCATTCATAATGAAGTTCACTGTTTTCAATTAAGAACCTGAGTCCACCTGTTAGTACATCACATTAACCAGGCAAAGAGGCTTTAAAAAGCACTCAGCTCAGCCCTTCTTGTTTGCAGGCAGTGCCAAGGAGCTGTGCGTGGCTGCAGGTGCCCAGCTCTGTGTCCCAAGCCTGGTTATGAGGTTCAGTCCGTGGTCAGTCAGGAGCTGTGCTTTGCTCTCAGTTCTGAGTGTGCTGGTAGCAGAAAGGATCTTGGAGAAGTATTTTTTCAGCCTTCATCATGAGCTCCAGGGAGACCTCGAGGAAAGCATCCCCATCCTAGGGAGAGTGTGGTGAAATGGGACCGAGCTCTGAGCAACCCATGGAGCTCGGGAGAAGCCTTTCCATGGCATGGGGAGCCCAGCTGGTAGCTTAGGGGTTGAGGTCTCTCTGCTGTTAATTACAATTAGCTGCAGTGTCTGTCACCTGTTTCCCCCAGTGCATCCAGAGGGTTCTGCAGAGGTGGAGGACAGGGTTGCTAATTACAGGAGAGCAGCCAGGGTGGAGGAGCTGTGTGTTTGTGCAGCTCTGAGATGGCTTTCGTTAAATATTAATGTATGAAATGCCATCAGCTCTTCCCAGAGCCGTTCTCCCCGCCATTAATATTTCAGGACTCACCTTCCCATGCAGCACACCACTGCACGACCATTTTAAAATCAACGGAGGCACAAGTTGTCACTATTATAGCTGCACGGGGCATGCAGGGGAAAGGATGCACAGGATGGCCACGAGCATCACGTGTGTCCCTCTCTGCCCTGTGTGACAGTTCTGTTTCTCCCCTTTTTCTGCCCGGCAGCGTGGGAAGAGCCTGGTGCTGTGGTCAGCCCCTGAAGCCATCCAGTACCACCACTTCAGCCCAGCCAGCGACGTGTGGAGCTTCGGCATCGTCATGTGGGAAGTGATGTCCTACGGAGAGAGACCCTACTGGGACATGTCCCACCAGGATGTGAGTCCCTCCACGGCGAGCCTGATGTCTCTGTATAGCCAGCAGGCAGCTTGCCTCCACGGTAGCTCTCCGTGTCTGCTGCAGTCTCTATTCACCATCCCCTCACCTCTCTGCCTCTCCGTGCAGGTGATGAAGGCAGTGGAGGATGGCTTCCGCCTGCCTGCCCCAGCACACTGCCAGCCACCACTGCACCAACTGATGCTGGACTGCTGGCAGAAGGAGCGCAGCCAGCGCCCCAAGTTCTCCCACATCCACGACGTCCTCAGCAAGATGCTGCAGAGCCCAGAGCCGCCTCCATGCACCAGGTTCCTCCTTTCTGCCCCCTGTGCCTGTGAGGTCGGGTCCCTGCTGCCTCTCACCTCCCTTCTGCCCGCAGGTCCCGCAGTGCTGTGCCCCTCACTGAGCGCTCCTTCGCAGCTTTCCCCGCGTTCAGCTCTGTGGGAGAGTGGCTGGAAGCAATAGGGATGGGCAGGTACCGGGATAACTTCACTGCTGCAGGCTGCTGCTACCTAGAGTCCGTGGCCAGGATGACAGCACAGTAAGTGAGGGGGTCAGGCTGTAGCCTGGCGTTGCTGGGTTTGGTTTAAGCAGAGCTTGGTAAGGTTTCTAAGTTACAGCCACTTGTGGCTAACGGAGAGGGCAAATCTTCCCAAGTGTGCCTGCAAGGGGCTCGCTGGCGTGGCTTTGTTTGCTTGTGCTGTGGTTTGGGATTTTAACCTGTAATTTCTGGCAGGAGTAGAGTGTTACTTGGCCCGTACACAGAGCGGGGTCAGACGGAGGAGCAGTTTGCTGACAAAAGGCAGCGTGGGGCCTCCAGGTCCAGCAGCTGTGTCGGGAACTGTCGTGTGCTGCGATCTCATGTTACCCCCAGGCTCCCTGCCAAGGTCCATGCTGTTCAGCTGGGACAGTGCACTGGGGGCTTCCTTACTCCTGCGGGTAGCCCAGTGATCTGAAATTCACCCTGCCAATCGATGGGGAGCAGTCAGCATGGGAGGCTGAGGTTAGGCTTGTTCCCCTGACGGCGAGGTGTATTTTGCAGGGACATCCTGAGCCTGGGGATCACGCAGGTGGAGCACCAGAAGACCATCCTCAGTGGCATCCAAACCCTGCGGGCTCAGGTGATCCAGATGCATGGCCGAGGCGTGCAGGTGTGACACGGAGCACGGACCAGCAGAGCAGGAGGAGGTGCTGGCCCACACTGGACCAAATCTCAGAAACCTCCCGGTTTCAGGTGGGACGAGGGATTCAGTGAGCTGCTGCCAGATGAGTCGTTCCACGTGGCAAGAGGGCAGGCTGTGCCATCCCCTGTGCTGGGGAAGCTGAGTGTTCCCAGGCACAGCGTGCTCGGGTGGCTGTTGTTCTCCCCATCGCTGCTCTGTGAGATGAGTCAAACTGCAGTGATGCCATTTCACGTGGTAACTGGGTTAACAGGGTGGATGAACATTTCTGCGCTGTCTTCATCCAGAACTGACAGCATTTTCCTATCTAACGTCCTACTGGTGAAATCCATGGGTATTTTTATACAGGCTGACATCTTCTACCAACCCCACCAGGAGCTTTTATTGCTTTTATTTTTAGAGGCTCACGCCCAGCTTCGAGAAGGTGACTTTGCCCATCTGGCACACTGGAAGGAAGCTCTGTCCCAGCCACGTCCCTTCCACTCCGAGAGTCACCTTGCTGAATCCTGACACCACTGTCAGTGAACAGAAACAAGCATTCCCCGCCAAAGTGCAGTGCTGAGTGTTTGGAAGGTGCTCTTGACAAGATGATTTCAGAGAGGGAAATGGAAATGGAAGGGAGTCACAGCCAAGGGAGGGAGAGCAGAGGAGCCTTGGGCTGCCCCACTGATGCTTTCAGCCTTTGCTGCTTTTTGTGCAGGTCACAGTACGTTCTCTGAGCCCATCCAGTGGGATGGGAACTTCCAGAGCAGAGCAGCAGTGAGCAGGAACCTGCTGCCCTTACAGGGCTGATGCTAAAGCACCTGGTGCTCCTTTCGCCCCTTTTCCCTGCTTCCCATATCATGCCTCGCTGGGGGTGTGATGGCACCGGGAGAGACGAGATGCAGGAGGGCAGTGGAAGTGAGGTGTGCCCATGTTGGCAAGCTGCTCCCTGCATGCAGGAGATGTCTTTGGGAGTGTGAAAAAGTGGAGGGGTCTGATCACCCCCAGCACTAACGCAGAATCTAGAGGTCTGCCAGCAGCCGTGCTCACTTTGCAGTCCCAGCACTGTGGCTCAGGGTGGTGGTATAGAAATAACCACTGGGAAAGAGGATGGGTTCAGCTGGGTGCAGTCAGTGCTGCAGGGCCCCGTCCTGCAGAGAGAAACAGAGCAGTGCTGCATGGCTGAGGGATGGGTGCTGCTGGGTGCCAGCTGGGCACGCAGCACTTTGTTGTGTGGCAGCTCTGCACGACGTGCCTCGTGCACTGGCATTTCTGCTACAGGCCCAATCCGTGACAGAAGGCATAAATAGCATCTGCTTAACAATACAAGGTTTCTTTGAAGCTAGTTAATTAAACGGGTCTTTGCAGCCTTGTACAGAGCTTTGTAGGCCTTTTATTATCATCTGTACGTATTGCAAGTGAATTATTAATGATGAAAGACAAAGATTTACAAAAGGAATGAATGCTGTAGAGAGTCTGTATGCGTAGGATTCAGATCTGCTGTTACTCTGTGCTGAGGGGGATGCATCGAGGAGGCAGTGAGCTGACACAGCCTGCTCACAGGGCTGGCGTGGCACCCACCTGCCACGAGGTCACATCTGTCCTGGCCCCACAGCCTTCACAGTTGCTTTAGGGATCCAGCCTTCGTTCAGCAAAGCCCCGTTCCTGGTGGGTTCCTTCAAACCAGCACGATGCTGTGCCCTCAGAGCCCTCTGGCTTGGCTGCTGAGACCAGGGCCGTGAGTATTCAAGACCACATTTAACTTTGTTCAGCTATTTCAGTGTGATTGCATCGGAGATCAGAGCTCTTTGGCTGAGCACCAGCAAGCAGTGTCAAGAAGGTGCTGGCTAAGTATACTTCTCCTCTTTCTGCCTTGCGTTGCCATTTGCAGGCAGTGCTGCAGTGAGCTGCCACCAGCTCTCAGTGCTCTCCTTCTGCAGTTTGGACAGCATTCCCCAATGCCATTTGGTCTTTTTATTTTTTGGTTTACAGAAATAATTTGCTTTCAGGTTTTGCTGTCATTTGGGTCCGTTGCCATCATCCTGCCGTGTCACACCCAGAAGAGTAATAATAGTGAACTGAAACCTTCATTTGGTAGAAATGCCAGATCCCGAGGATCAAGTGCAATTTGTATGCTCGTTATGTTTACATTTTATCTATAGAGAAAGTATATTAGAGGTCTCTAGGCAGGGAGCTGAGCCAACGTGATCCCACATCTCCCACTCCCATCCCTCCTGCGTGGAGGTGGCTGCAGGGTGGGCCAGGAGCAGGGTGACACAGTGCCATGGTGGGCACCATGGGCTGGAAAACTGCTGGCCACGAGCACATAGAAGACCTTACCTGGGGTCTGTGGTGTGCAGGAAGGTTGGACTGGATGATCTGAGTGGTCTTTTCGACCCTTAATGATTGTATGATTCTATGAAGGTGCTGAGGGCCCTGAGCATCTCAAGTCCAATGGTGAGGAAGTGAAGCTAGCAAAAAGAAATGAAACTGTGGCGATAGGAACAGCGATCAGCAACTGGGGAAAGCAGTGGGGAGGTGCTCCAGGTGCTGCAACACCTGCCTGACCCACTGGGGGAGGCTGAGGAACTGCATGCTGAAGCCACTGCCCACAGCTGTGCAGGGAGTCCATGGGTGCTCACATCTGATGGCAGCTTCTTGGAGCAGCTGGGTGCTCCTGCACAACCCGTGTCTGTGCAGTGCAGGTCCCTGTGTGCCTGGTGTGTGAGGTCAGGTGTAGGGATGCGTGCACAGAAGTACCCGAGAGCAATGAATTCTTGGCAAAAAGTGGGTGAGGGAGTGAAATTCTCTTTCTGACAGATAAAACGTTATTCCTTGGGAAAGCTCCTGGGTTTTATTTGTCGTTTAAGAACCTACAACCAAAGGCAATGCTGACAGAAGTGACAGACCTGGCGAGCTCTGATGTACTGTCTGCATTCCCTGCAGAGGCAAAGGGGGATGTCGGGGTGAGGAAGTCCTTGTCCTCATCCTTCCCCAGCAGTGAGTTCACAAAGCCCCCTAATCCACATGGCTGAGCACTTGCATGCTGGCTCTGTGCTGGAGTACTCCAATTAAAAATGAGACCATTTTTCAATCACTTCTTGAGCATTTCCCCTGCAGAATCAGGCTCTTGTACTGCACTCTCTAGCTGTTCCCCAAAGAAATTCCGTGTTTAATTACTTTCCTGACTTTCTGTGGTGAGGGATGCAGTGTTTCAGAGCTGTTTCTCTCCAGCAGCATCATTCTGTGGCCAGGGCAGGAGCGAGGCACGGTGGCCACCCTGGTCCCTCCTTCATGCCATGGGAATTTGCTTCATGGCCTCACAGGTGGCACCAGCACACGGCTGTGACCGAGCTCTCTCAGCCCTGAAGATAATCAGCCAAGCAGATTAAGTTATAAATTGTTGCTACGATTTTAAAATTAACTTGTGCCCTCTCAGCACCTCCTCTTTGGGGAAGTATTCAATGCCTTATAATTAAATTAATTAGCAACGCTGTTGTGCAGCTGCTCGGCCAAGGGAAATGCTTCAGGAGGAGATGCTCTCAGCCCATCCGTGCAGCGTGGGCAGAGCTCCCCAGACACGTCATGCCAGTGCTCAGGAGGGTGTGGGGCAGAGCTCAGCCCACCTGAACCATTAGCACCAGGTGACTGGGCTGGAGAGGAGTGAGGGAGGAGCACCTGGTGACCTGCCTGAGCTGACACGTGGCTTGGGTTTGCATCTCTAGCTTTCTGCTGAGCCCTTGCAGGAGTTGGTGCTCCCAGACCCTCCATCCCACCCTGAGCAGCATCAGCCCCACACACACGTGCAGCCTCCTGTTGCTGTGCTGTTCCTTGTGTTCCTAAGGAGGATGTCTCCACTAGATGTTCCTCTTGGCCAGGGAGAAGAGGCACAGCACAGCCTCTCCTCCAGAGTTCTCTGCACATCCTGGAGAAACTCCTCTTTGCAAATCCTTCCCCTCCCATGCTGAGCCCTGCTTTCCCCCTGAGCAGCTCCCAGCCGTGCTCCTCTCTGGGACAGTTTCCTGCAGCCAGGAGTAGAGGCAGAGTCAGTGCAGATCACGTTGGTTCACCTCCAGCTGCTTTTTGAGAGTCATTAACCACGTGTTATATACTGTAAATATATACTTGAGAAGTCAATATATATTTTTATAAGCTTGAAACAAATGTAATATAAGATCATGAGGGACACTGTGTACATTCAATGTTTGAGCTGTTAGTCAGACATCTCCAGGGAATCACCGTTGGTTTGGAATAATAATAACAATAATAATAATGATAGATGGTAATGAAGATCTATTGACATTTTTGTTAATTTTGTATTTATTGAACTATGTTTGAAGATTGCAATAATGAGATGCCTAAATACCCAAGTAAAAACAACACTAATTCTGCCCTGGTTTGTCTGTGTGGCTCATTGCAGGTATCCTGATGGAAAAGGCAGTGGCAGCAGGGTGCCAGGTGCCAGATCATGCTGAGCTTGAGGCATAACCAGGTGTAAAATGAAGTCCTGCTTTATTTCATAGCAAGTGAGCTCCTGCTCCTTCTGCAGAGGTGCTGAGTTCCTACACTCAAGGCATGCAATAAATGGTTTAACTGGGGAAAGGCGAGCAGCGTATGGCCAGCACGTTAAATGCAAGCACTGCACAAATAGTAATATTTAGAAATAATTCAGTGTGTCTAATTCAGCAGATCCCTTTCCTTCTCTTTTTCTTAGGCTGCTTAATGCCAGGGAGTGTGTACAAAGCCTCATTGCAGTGCACTGACAACAGTGACAGCTGCTCCAAAAAGGGAACTGAATGGGTGCTTAAACGGGGTGAAGTCTATTTGCCTTCTGTCGATCAATTAATTCAGCCAGTCTTCACTAGGAGCCCGGCCAGGGCTATATTGGCACTATAAAGAAATAATTAGAGCTCTGAAGCGGGGCTATGAATAGTGGGTCGCAGGCTCAGCCATCAGAGGTGCTTTTTGCTCAGGCTTTACCTGTGCTGCTGCCTCCTGGAGCTCTGTGTGGTGTTTTCCCCCTTTTTTTGATGATTTTCCTGAGGGGGGGGGACGAGATTTGGGTACCATCACACAACTGGGGTGGGAGTGGGATGCTTCCTTTATGGGATAGGGACATGCAGTGGGGTCATGGGACTCCATCAGCCCTTGCCCCATCCCCCCCAGGGCCGGGTCCATGCGTTATCTACGAGGGAGGCAGATTTTTGGGCTTATTGGGTTGCATTGCACAGTGTCAGCGTGTGTCCTGGTCTGAGCTGGAAGCTTTGTCTGCATGACTTATTGCTCCCTGCTTTATGCCTGCCCTGCTGCAGTGATGGATTGCACGGGCTGACATTGAAGCTTCTGCTCCTTTCTTCTTCCCCCCCCCCCCCCCCCCCCCCCCCATTCTGCTGGTGGAGCTGAGTGGGCTGAATATTTTCTGCACAGCAGACCCAAGCAAATGTCTCATGATCTAATCCCTGTCCTCGGAGGTATGAGGGGGAGTTTCCAGCCTGGGCTGCAGCTGTGCATGTGTCTGTGTATCCAGCAGTGCACGTATCAGCCCCTGACACATGCAGTGTCTTTGAGGAAGCTCTGGAAAACATCTGGAAAATCATGTCCCTGCTCTCCAAGGACAGCAGCATCTGTCACCTTGCTGTTTGCCTCGTGTCCCACCTCCCTTCGGACCACCGTCGCCTTCTGTTCCCCTCTGAGTTGGTCTTTAGGTGGCAAAGCAGCCTGGGGAAGGGGCCAGGAAGAGCAGGAGAGAGCCATATCCAGGGAACATTTAATAAACCCTGGCTCTGGAGGGAGAGTTCCATTTAAATATGAACGACTGCTAATTATCAGGAAGAACCAGTGCCATCTATCATCATAATCAGCGATCTGCTGCTTGAAGTGTCACAGGAACGGATGCACCATCCTTCCTTGTGTTCATCTCCCTCTGTTCCCCCACCTCTGCCCTTCCCCGTGCCGTGGCACATCTGGGATTGCTGCATGCCACGGCCTGAGCCAGGGCCCTGCAAACAGGGAGCTCCCGAGGGAGCCCAGGGAGCAGTTCTGGGCATTGCCTGCACATGGGGTGCGTGTCCCATGGCTCTGGGGTTTGCCTTTAGCGGGAGCTCCCCGTGCCCACCTCCTCCCTGCAGCACTTCCAGCTCCTGTTCTGCTAATTGCAAACGTAGAAAACGCGTGGTTAATGTATTAACCTCACAGTCGGAGGGGTCGTGACAAGCAAGCCTCTCTTAGAGCGAGACTTAGAGTTGTTAGGGTTCTGTTCAGCTGTTCAGGATTTTGCATAGCATCAGCCCCAGCCTTTTCATCCCTATTTCCCAAGAAAGAAAAACCTGCTTAAACTGCACTGAGTGGACGTGGGTGCAGTGCTTGAGCCACCCAGTAGAGAGCAGAGCCCTCAGGGACCCGCAGCTCCTCACCCTCGTGCTGGGGCTGGGACAGGGACTCAGCGAAGGGATGTGGCCCCATGGGGACGGCGGTGCCAGCCCGGGACCCCTGGCTGAGCCACACAGGATCTGACATCCCAGTGCAGTGCCACCAGCCTGTCACCGCCGGCGCTAAACCGTCCGCCCAGCTGCGAGAGACGCCTGGAAGGCACAAGAGCCATTTAATTACACAATTATAAATGTGTTTGGCCTTTTTATCTCGCCGAGGTTGACAAGCACCTTCAGCATCAGACAAAGCGAAGCCGTTATCGCTCGGCGCAGGGGCTGCGGTCCCACGGCTGATGGGAGCCGACAAAAGCAGCAGAACGGGGGCAGGGGGTGCAGCTCTGTCCCTGGGCTCTGCTGCACGAGGATCAGCGCTGGCCCTTCGCCTGCTCTGCTCTTTGATGCATTCCCACAATGTGCCATGCAACGAGGCGTGCCCCTGGTGTGGCCTTTCAGCTCGGTGCAGTGTTTGGAAGCACAGCACGCTCGTGGTGGGGGCTGCTCGGGGACACGTGTTTCAAATCTAGCCACAAAAGCAGTGAGCCATCCTGGAGTGTCCCCGTGGGTGCGTGCATGTGTGTGTGGCACCAAATCAAGCGTTTATTAGAGAGAAACGGCACGAGGAAGTGCTGAGCAGAAGCACTCATTAGCGATGCTTCCACCCCGGGCTGGCGGGTGCTGCTAAGCATGGATGGTCATTAAGTCACACTTTGCAAATGGTCAGTTTAATATTTTCCCCCAGACACAAAGCTCTGCAAGGAGAGATTCCCTCCCCCCCCCACAATCCAGTGTCTGGGGCTGCGTGGCACTGCTTCCCCCAGCCCTGGCAGCAGGGAGCGAGCTGCTGTCGCTGCACAGCGGGATGGAGCACAGCTCGCTGCTTTATGTGCAGGCATAAACATCTCCATTAACTTGCACAGTATTTAAATTCCATAATGGAGCTGAAATAAAGCAGCAGCATCTTATCCCCTCTAGAGCCCTAGATCATCTGTTACAAAGACCTGCTTCGGGGAAGCCTTGTGCATTTGGGTAAGGATTTAGAACTGTGCAATTCAGGTTGTTCTGTGAGCGTGCTCTGGTGGTGGATGCTCTCCCTGGGGGAATGCTGTGTCTGTTGGATGTGTGCTCAGGGCAGTGCTGGGGCAGCACTGGGTCTTTTTGCATTTGCTGATGCAAGAAGCAAAGCTCGGGATGGTCTCCTGAGGGCCAGATGAGCAGCAGAGGAAGGCACCATGAGACCAACACAGTGCTACAACACAGGGCACGAGCGCTTCCCCGGGGCACCTGGGACAAAGCAGAAGTGTAGTGTGCAGCCAGGAGCTGGGGCAGAGCCCTGGGAACACACACTGGGACACAGCAGCCACAGGAATGGCACTCAGCTGTGGGAGTTTATGCTGTTAAATATTTTTAAGTGAACTCCATTAAGCAAGAGGAGAGGAAGAGATGAATAGGGCAATGAAAATGCTTTTTGTGAGATTTAGGCGCTCTGGGGTGATGGCAATTGGCGTGCTGGATAAATAGCTGTTTACAACTGTAAATACGAGCTCCCTGGGTAAGTGGGATGTAAAGTGGGATGTAAAGTGCCTCTGTGGGGAGGAGCAGGCTCAGGGACTCAGACTGCCTCTGCTGTGGCTGCTTCTGGGCAAAGTCAGATTCAGTGAAGATGTAACGCAGCTTTGCAGGAGAACCGGAATTACTGCAGCGGTTCTTGTGACAAATAAGAGTCCAGGTTATTTCCTCTCCATCATTTCACAACCAGGGATCCTGACACAATCGTTCTGGCTTGGCTTTCTTTGGGCACACACACCTCCTCGCACGTTGCTCCCCAGCACTGTGCAGGGGCAGCTGGTCGTGGTGCACCCAGACGTGCTCAGGCCCACATGCAGCACAGCACTTGTGGTGCTGCTGGGACAGAGGGACCTCTGCATCAGCCCTGCAGCATCCTTGATCTTCCATCTCGCAGTGCAGAGCAGAGTGGTTCCTCTGCAACCAGAGCACTGCACTGCGGCCAGAGGTGGTGTGGCACAAAGACTCAAGCTCCCAAAAATACAGTTTGGGCCTTGAGATAAACCCGTCGCTGTCAATTAAAACTCTTGCCAAAGGATCGTGATTTGATGCGAGTTACTTTTGCCAGCAATTTGCAGAAGTGGGTGTTTTTTAATTGCTATTTATAACAGGGGTAGGAGTCTAGAGAGGAAGGTGTCTCTATCTAAGTGCGTGATAGCAGCACAACAGGAAAACCCACATCCTTGACACAGCCCCAATATAGCAGAGAGAGAGAAAGAGAGCGAAACACGATCCGTGTTGAATAATAAGGGAACGTTTCCTCCCTTCCCATTTATTGAAACGTGCAGGGAGGTGACAGCAGCACTCCCTGTGCCTCTGTGGGCACTGAGCATCATTCCCTGCAGCCCCAGAGCCCTGCAGCAGGGAGAGGGCAGCGTTAGGGTTAGGGTGAGGGCAGGGAGGGGGCAGAGTGCTGGATGATGGGATTAGGAGGTGGCAGCAGATGGTCCTTCCACGGTCTGCTCCTGCACGAAGCCTGAAATCCTATTGTGGAAGTGTCACAAAGCCTGACAGTCTCTACCTCTGTTTTCTGCCCATTTTCTTGCCCAAAGCACGACCCAGGTGATGAGAAAGGTGGAAACTGAAGTGATGTGGGGAAGCACAAGAAGAAGTCGATGCTACTGATGGTGGAACTAAAACGTAGTTCAGTGCATGGATGTCTGCAATGGGAGATGGTTGTGTGCTCCTCTCCGATGTAGACCTTAAGGAGGGATCCTGCAGGCACAGCTGGGAAATAAATGGACGTTTTGATGGAAGGGCTCAGGTTTGGAGTGGGGGGGGAGCAGGGTGGTGGGAGAACCCTGCCTGCAGCCCCTCCTTGTGCTGTGCACCGTCCCCAGCCCGACCTCAGCCAGGGCAGGCCTCACCGGAGGGGATGGGGAGACAGCACCGGGATCGGGGCGGAGCAGCAGTGCCTCGGGCTCCGTTATTGATTTGAGGAATGCTTCAAACAGATCATTTATTTTCATTAGACTTCTGCCGACGTCTTCATATCAGTGTCCCCTACGTAGGTCGACATCTGTCCTCAGGAATGCTTTAATTGCATTTTCTTCGCTTTACGCAGCTCTTAGCTAATGCATTCTGGCTTCATTAGATTAGACACCTATTGTCCCAAGGATGTTGTCATGTTTTCAAATGGCTTCAATCAGCACCTCCCAGGCACTGGCTATTTCAGGAGATAATAAAACCGAAACCTCATTCAACCTGGGTGAGTAATGGAGGTGCATTTCCCACCCCCATCCCGCCTGGCTTTAAATTCGACGGGCTGACATCCCCCTGGATACCGACAGAACACAATTAAGTCTCTTGTCTTGCAGGCATCGTCTGCGTGGTTACACACTGCTCGGGAGGAAGAGCTCTGCAACATTAACTCGGTTTCTAATGATCTTGTCATAGCGAACACCGCAGCGAGATTAAATGAAAGACCAGGAAGAGCCAAGAGCAAAACTCAGCCCTTCAGGTGCACGGAGCTGCAGGCCAGGGCTGCACATGAGACACCACCACGGGGTCTGCAGGATGGCTCTGGCTGCAGGAACCCAATGGGGAGCCTCCGTGGGCAGCTGCATGGCAAAGGGATGTGCTGGGACTGCCAGACCCGCTCAGCTGTTGGTGGAGGAGAGGCATTACCTGCTGCAAGCTCTCCTAACTTGTTCTGCACCAGAAGAAGTCGCCATTTATGTGTTTATGAAGATGGAATTGAACTGCAGGCATCATGTGCATTTTGCACAGCAGCCCTCGCTGGGGATTGGGCACAAATGTCACCAAGGGGGGCACGGCACAAATTCAGCCGAGCAACAAAGAGTGCCCAAGGCAAAGTCACAAAGCTCTTAGTACAGCAACAGCCATTCTTCCCATGGTCTGCTGTGCATCAGCTAAATCCAGTCATGCCTTACTGTTATCTCAGCACTGAACTGCCTGTGTGCTGTTCCTGTTTTGTTTGTTGGCTTCTCCGAACCCTTCTGGTGATGCACACACACATGCACGTCCACTCCGGAGCTTTCTCCCAGGGGATGTCCCACCAGGACAGCATGCAGGGTCAGGGCACCACATCCACCCATCAGCAGCAGGGTTGGGCTCTGTTTCTCAGCACCTCTAGCAGAAGTGCTGCTTACACTGCCATCCCTTTGCAGGAGCTTCCTTCCCTGAAGGCAACACCTCACGTCTGCTTTGAAGAGTTTTGAAGATTCAGGATGGCAACAGAGGGATGCTGAGGTCAGTGTGGGCTGGGCTGGCTGCGGGCACGGTCCCTGATTGCATTTCCAGGACCCTCTGGGCCCACTCAGCCCCATCCTCTTATTATGCCCACAGCCATCCCCTTCACCCCACAGGCAGTATTTTCACTTCACACCTACCAAGGGACTCTAAATACATCCTAACCAATTTCCCCTCCTCATTTTTAAGGATCTCTTTCAGCCTTAAATTAGTTTTTGAAAACACGTATTGGGGATGATGGGCTTTTTATCACAGCTGATGGACAACATTCATCACACCCGTGCCCTAATCCTCACTACACACACACAGTCATTACAGCAGCCCCACATCCATTTTACCAACGTTTAACTCACTACATCTCTATCACTGCGTGTGCACGTTCCCCACAACATCCTCACGTGCCATTTGTCATCTGCCCCAGGGAGACACAGAGCTCTGAGCCCTCAGCTCCGGGCAGGGACTGCAGGAAGGGTTGTGCCAGCAGAGCAACAACCACGGTGCTGCAGGAAGCCCGAGTGCAGATGAGGAGCCATGGAGCTCTGTTTAGGCCCGAGCTGAGAGCAAGAAAAAGAAGCTGTGTAACCTGGAGAAGGGGGACAAAGTGGAAAATCACCCACGCTGGAGAAGCTCAGCAAGTTGCATTAAAATGAGCGTTGCAGGGAGAGCGATGCTCGCAACATCTGTCACGTCCCAGGAGCGTGGAGTTGTCTGCTGGGCAAAAATAAATCCAGGCAGGCTGGCTGGGAGAGCCCAAGGACAAAAAGACACAGTGCCCTGGCTCCTGGTGTCAGCTCGATGGCTCTGCACGTTGCCGTGCTGTTCGGCTGCACACAAAGGAGCTGGAGCAGGATTTACACTCCCAGCCTACGTGCTGGGAGGTTTATTGCACCGTAAAATGGCTGGGCTCTAAACAAACAAAGCTGAACACTTCTGCACGGCTCTGTGGTTTTCAAAGCTGTTTTACGATTCTCCTTTAACATGACTGATTTCCTTTTACTGCACGGGCTGATTAAAAGCATCGTGAGCTGCTTCTCTGCTTGTTGGGCTCCGAGGGCTCCCGCAGAGGGGCAGGGATGGATGGCAGGGCTGGGTCTGTCCCTGCTGTTCATATCCACCTCCCTTCCCTTCTGCGTGTGGCCATGCCCCAAGCCCCAGTGGTTCTTCACTGAGCATCTCATTGCTGCTGAGCTGCAGAGCTGTGCCTTTCGGGCACTGCTTTGAGCCACGGAGTGGGAGCACTGCCACGGCCCACGGTCACGCAGGAGTTGGTCCAGAATGGATTATAATTCCTTTCCTGCTCCACCAGGAAAGGAAACACCTCACAGCTCTGCTGAAAGCTCTGCTGTGGTCAGGGGAGAGTTGCTACTGAATACCCACGGAGAAATACTCATATGTAATCTCTGGAGCTGAAAGGAAATTATGACTGTAGCAAATAATTTCAGCCTCCAAAGAAGGAGAGAATATTGTCTGCGCGAGGAGGTTTTGGGAAACAGGAAAAGCAATGCAGTGGTTCTGTATTTAAAATAGTGTTTCTGCTTCTAAGGAAAGGGTTGTTTTAGGACAACAGTGGCTACAAAGAGCAGAAACATTCTGACTGCAGCATCAAGCTTCGGCCAGAAAAAGGGGTGAGAAGGTGATGGCTGGTCATTAGCAAATGGAGCTGGAGGAGAAAAGCTGAGACCTTGACTGCAGCCTTGCACCAATCAGTGAGTGAAATCTCGGCTGTGGCCACAGCACTGCCCGCACTGATTGCAGTGCTTGTCCTGCCTGCACTGCCCTGCTGCTGCAGCCAGCAGTGCCCTGCCCGGGGCTCCAGCATTCAGCACATAGAAACTTCCTGCAGCAAGGCTCCAGTAAGGCACGGAGTGCTGCAGAGAGCAGATGGCAAGTGCCAGATGGGTGAGGACGAAGGAGGGAGATGTTATTATGTGGAGCGAGCTGTAGGCTCCAACGAGCCTGGCTCCAAAGAATCGGCAATTAACTTGGGCTATTAGCATCGCACTTTGTCTCCTAAGTTTCCTCCCTCTGCCATTGGGCCTCCTTGTTTCTAGGTGAGCTGGATATTGGACGAGAAAGTGAACCTGTAATTCATTCTCAGCAAGACGCCTGCTTCCTCAAACATGCAAGAAACCGCCAGGGGTATTATTTGCCAAAAATAATGGGATTGCTATCAGTTGGCGTCATCCCAAGGGGAAAAGGAAATTGGTTCTATCTTGCAAGGGCTTTTATTTATAGCAAGAAAACAGAGCCTTGTCTCTGCTTTGTACTGTGCTGGTGTGGGACTGGGACATGTCTTCCCAGGGCCATGAGGTGGCTCCGGTGGGAAGCATCCTCCATCCTCTCTTCTCCTGCCCTGCCCTTGCTGCAAGGCTGCACGCACATGGGGCATTCCCAGCACTGGCGGGCGCTGTGTTCCCGTTAATCGCACCGTTTCCTAATCACACCATTTAACAGCTGTGATTACCACATACCAGAACCCCTCTTGCTGCTTCTCAGTGTTAATTCCACCCGACAAGAGGTTTGCTGCCTGATCAGCGTGCGGGCTCATTGGTGTGAGCAGACCCTGCGACTGCCAGCGCTGCCCTGCACGAGCTGAGCTGCCTCTGCCCCTGGGATCGAACTAATCCACAGGCTGGGAAAGGAAATTCATATATTCCGTAGCAATTTATGGTTCAGCTCTCCTGATGATGAAATGCTGAGCTGGAAGGACCCGGCTGTAGCCAAATGGCTCTGTGCATCTATGGGAAAAT
Source organism: Cyrtonyx montezumae (assembly GCF_038088225.1). NCBI lineage: Eukaryota > Metazoa > Chordata > Aves > Galliformes > Odontophoridae > Cyrtonyx > Cyrtonyx montezumae. Next base: position 3,919,634 of record NW_027072036.1, read on the forward strand.
CCTCCTGCAGCCTCCTGCCGCCGCCTCTTCGTGGCTGTTCCTTGCTACCTGACTTTCCCTTTGTATGTTTTTGGCCTTTATTATATGCTGGCTATGAGGGAGGGGGGCTGCTCCTGTTATCATGCAGGTTTTTGCTCTCCGAAGGATTCTCACATCCCTGCCATGCAAAGGACTCTCCATCACCAGTGAGGGAAGGAACCCCGCTCCTGACAGCCCCAGCTCCCGTCCCATCAGGCACCTCTAATGCATTTCATGGCACTGATGCTTTCTGATGGCCTTTTCCATCAGCAGATCTCCAGGAGCTAATGCATTTGAATGTGCCCGAGGCAATTCCCTATAACAAACTAATGCAGGCCTTTAATTTTAACAAGCGTTTCAAATGCAGTGCTTGAATAGCATCACTTACAGCACTATTTTACTGCTGACACATGCTACACCCCTGTCTCTTTCTCTCTGAGACACGTTAAATCACTAAATCCCTCTTTAAAATGTCCTTGTTTCCCTAGGAAACACAGATTTCTGTGGGTTTCCTTGTGAAGCACAGCTTTCTGTGGGGTTTTCCCCCACATCTGAAGTCCCAATCCCAGAGAGAAGCACAATCCCACACCACACAGGGGGTGATGCTCTGTTGCAATATAATGCACAGAAATCCCTTCTGCTGTCCCGGCCCCTTGGGACGCGCAGCACTGAGATGCTGCCCAGAGCAGATCTACTCCCTGTGGGCACACACTGCTCCTGGGCGGGTTTCTGTACTCTGCAAAGTGCAAAGCTATTGCTTCTCAGCCCCGTGCTGCCTGGTGGGATAACAGCATCTCTTTCCTTATCTGGAAGAGCTGCCCGGAGCTGGCAGGACTCGGAGCTGGCAGCGCTCGGTGAGTGGCTTCTTCGTCCAGTGGGTTCCTATGGAGATGCATCTCCTGTCATCTTCGTGTGTGATAATTGAACAACAGAAAGGGAAAGAGAAAGCAGGAGTGTTTGTGAGTGCGCACGAGCTGAGCGCCCAGCACTGCCCCAGCTGAGCTCTCCTCCAGGGCCACGCGCTCCAGACAGAATGCATTTTCAATTGCACTTTCCATCTGGCATTGATTACCGTCCAATTTCTCGTGCCTTCATTTGCAGTCAGCAGAGGCAGGCTGACTGACATTGAGGGAGAACGACTCCTCAGATCCCATCAATCAAGTGCCATCAGGATTCGGCTTCCCAAGCTCCCGGGCCACAAGGTCACCCTCAGTGGGAAATAAGCTTTCTGTCCAAAGCAGAGCTCTCCCCGTGCCTTTCTCCCACCGTCCCCTCGCTGCAGTGCGTGGCAGCACAGGGAGGCTGAGCTGTACACCAGCAGTCATCAGTCACTGTCCCCCGCATCCTGCTGCTGGGTTCTCACACAGACCATGTCACGGAGAACTGGGAAGACAACTCATGATGTGGGTTTTTTTTTTTCTTCTGGAAACTGTGTAGTAGCACACAGGGACATCCACCAGCTCTTCCTACACGTATAGAGGAAAGCAAAAAGTGGCACAGCTTAACCAAGTCCTGCCCAGTGCCCAACAGCTTCTCCTCTCCTGCTCCAGCCCTCTTCCCATTCCGTTTCCTTTAAGACATGTACCTGCTCAGAGAGCCCCAGCACTTGGGAAACATGAACCCTACTCGTGCTCCAGCTCCAGCCTTTGCTGCACAGATGAGCCAAAGCCACCTGACAGCAGGGAGAAGGAAAAAGGGATGATGGTGCAAGCCAGTTCTTCCCTGGTCGTTTGCACATTGAGGATGATGGAACAGAATGAGGTACGCCCCCAGCTTTAATGTGTGCTGCAGCAACAGGAAGAAATCCACTCACTGCTCACAGAGAGTACCATTAGCTGATGTTCATCATACTAAAATGCTCTTCATGAAGGTGAATTGAGGCCCCTTGCAGAAGGGGACAGCCCTGCAGTGGCTGAATGCCACAGGAGCTGGATGTGGAGGGCAGGCAGAGGCAACAGCGGGATGGTGGGCAGGAGAGGCACAAACCCCCTGATGCTGCTACAGGAGCAACACAGGACAAGGACAAATCATCCTTTTCCATCATCTTTGTGCCTGGACACCACTGCATCCCCTCCCCTGCCGGGGCTGGGACACAGCTGCTTTCGGAGCACCGAGGCCATGGGCAGAGCGGGGCCACAGCAGCAGCTGAGATCTTATTAAGGTTTCCACTTGCTACTTCACAGCAAAGGAATTAAGTTCAAATTGTGTATGAAAAGCATCGTCTCCCCAGCTCAGTGCAGCCCTGAACTGTGCGAAATCAGCAGGCTTTGTACTTTATCAGGAAGATTGACCTATAACTAGTAACTATTGATTTTTCCCTGGAAAGCTGCTCTCAGCCAGCTGCTGCGAGGTGGCACAACACGGGCAATACAGCAGACGACGATGCTGTGAGAGCATCTCTTCCATCCATGCAGACAGGCACAGCTCTGCCCTGGTCACGCTCCTGGGCCCAGCCAGGCTTACAGGCAGCGAGCAACTTTGAGGACATGACTTTCCTATTAACTGTCTCATCCTTATTAATGGAAATTAGATTAATTACACTGTTGCCGGCAGTAAATCTTTCCCTGGAGAGACAGGGAGGGTGCCTGGGATTTTGGTCTCTGTGTGTGATGTTCAAATTAGTGATTCTGCCTAATCCCATTTTTCAGTGTAACAATGCTTCTGGGCGAGGGATGGGTAAAGCTGCATGGCTTACGGGCACTGACTTTCTGGGATAAAGAGAATTTCATCCTCACTCTCATCAGAGCCAGGAACAAAATTGCTCTGAAGTCCGCACCCCGTAAGCTCTGTTTCCCACCACTGTATTTTAAGAGGACATTTATGCTTTCCCCCAGCTCAGATGTGACAGCAGAGCAGTGGCACCCTGCAATTCCACAGTGAGGTCCAGACACATCGCTTTTTGTATTATCTTACAGTAAATGAGATTCACTGGACAATGTGGATCTGATTTGCAGCACAGCTGTGAAAGAAGTCCTGCCTTTAAGAAAGCTACCATCTATGAATAAATTGGATATACTTATTTGGAACTCCTGACAGCTCAAACTTGCTGTTGTGAGGTTATAAAAGCAGAAACCCAGCCTGTCTCATGACTGCCTCTCTTCTTACACAGAAGGAAATACTTGATTTATGTTGCAAGAAAGGGCTTGCAATATAGCATCACTAGTGTGTCTTGCTGGAGGGGGCTCAACACACCCAGTTTGAGCACCCAGCTCTCTCCTTGCCCCACAAGGACAGTTTTTCAGCTGAAGAGAAGCTATGCTCACAATTCCCTTTTCAGAGAGCTTGTCTATTTGGGCAGTTGGCCTCTCCCTTTCTCCTTTGAAGTGTTTTGACACTTCAGAGCCAGGCAGGGCAAAGCCCTTGTTGTTCTGCCAGCCAGCTGTGGGCAGCATGGCCCAGAGAGATGGGCTGTGACCAGCTGCCACCCTCCTTGTGTGGGAGTGCAACAGTGATGGGACAGAGTGCACCACACCTCAGGACCTCGCAAAGAGCAATGCAGCCTTCCAGAAGTGCATCTGTGCCATCGTGCTGTTGGCTTCCATAATCCCAGGTGGGGAGAAGCACCCCCTGAGCCACCTTTGGTCACTCACAGCAGGAACACGGTTTTGCCATCAGGTGAGGGGGAAGAAGGCATCTCTCCTGAACACGCACCTGCAAAGGGGCCAGGTATGTGTGAGAAGACAGCAACTGCCCTGCCCCTGAGCACACATGCACAGGAGATGAGCAGACATTACAGCAAAGCTCTTCTCTGCAGACACCTCCAGCATTCACCCAGAGCCCTGCAGTACAATCAATTAGAGAAAAGCAAGCTGCAGCTAAATCCATGGCAAACAACATTGTTTGATTTGTTTTCTGGACTCCCTGTAGCCTGTGACACATGACACAGGATCAGATAAAAGGCTGCAAGGTCCCACTGGGAATGCTGCGTTGCAGGAGATGCTGTCTGGAGAGGAAGGGACACTGCTCATCACAGCTTCCATTCAGCCAGATGCCAGCCCAGGAAAGCCACCATCAGTTAAGCCTTCTAATTAATACATTTTACCTAATTGAGTGCCCAACTGCTAAATGATATCATTCAGGTTAATTAAATGTTAAATCTGTCTCAGTCAAGGGAAAAAAAAAAGAAAGAAAAAAAAGAAAAAGGAGCAAAGTTACAGAAGCTTAAATTGTGAAACACTTACAAGCCTGCTAATTTGAGTAATTGTTTTCACCTCCCACCCTCCACCACCCACATCTAAACATTAAATGCCAAACTTAAGACTCAGCAGTCAGCCCCCTTATCAAGCTGGAACATCTGGATTAATGCTTCATCCTTGGACTACCACCACTTTGCACTGTAAAGCAATCCAACACAAGATCTGGGCTGGATTTAATATTTAAGCATTTCACTGGTCCCAACGAGCTGCTGGAAGCTGACCCTGGACACCAGCTGGGAGCTTCCAGGAGGGCTCTGCCCGAAGTGAAGAGAGCCTTGGCTGGAAGCAGGCAGAGAGCAAACACAATGAGCAGACAAGCGGTGCTGGCTGGAGCCTGCTGCAGCAGGGTTGCAGCAGAGGGACTGGGATCCAGGAAGAACTGTCAGGGCAACCCACGGACCAGACATCTTAATGGAAAAGCTCTTTCTGCCTCCTTAAAAACTGCTGTGAACTCTGCTGGAAGTTAGATCAGAGCTGGTGTAACATCCCCGCTGTGAGCAGCACAGGGCTGGGATGGGAGAGGAAAGCAGACCCACTGCACAGGGACCCTGACAAGGGCAATTCATGCTGTTGGTTAAACAATGAACGTTTGTTTTGAAAATACCTTTTCCTTGCTGTTTCCTGACTCCCAAGGCTGTCATCTGCATGCTGGCTTTCCCAAATGACTCACAAATTCCAGAAACGGATGAGATTTCAGTTTCTGCTGGTGGCAGAGGCTGCAACTGAATGTAAAATTTGGAGATGCGATCCGTCCCACGGAATTGCAAGGGTGTCCAGCTATTCATTTCACCTTGGAGCTTGCAGTTCTCCCAGTCACCAGTTTAGAAAAGAGAAATGAGTTGCAGCTCCTCCATGCTCTTGGTGATGCTAAGAAATGCTTCCACTTCGTATGTCAGAGAAAACATGGGGGTTTGGTGGAGTTGTACAGGTCGGCTGGAGGAGCTGCATGTGCTGTCCTGCACCTTCAAATCAAAAACTCCTCCATGAAACAATTGCCTGGAGACAACTCTAATTTGTTCTAAACTATTATCTCTTCCATCGGCAAGCAGGGAATTGTTATCTGTTTATTTCTTACAATGTCATTGGATCAGTGACCACCTGCAAGGTGTCCATGATGATAAACGCTTGCTTTGTGTACAGAGCTATTTCTGACAATGCTTGATAGTGCACATCTATCAAATTGCCTGGAAGAGCCACCTATTAGGATCATTATCTAACACAGTCCCATTGAACAGGGAGTTCAATGTCAGCACATCCCAGGGAAGGCACCTCACTGGGTACCTATTCAGCTCATTATTTCTCTAGATTAATAGTTTCACATTTTCATTATGAATTTGGGCTCAACTTTGGAGTTCTCGTGCCAGACAGCAGAGCTGCAGTGCAAGCAGAGATTCACAGGCAGACTCTCACACACAGCTTGTTGCTGCTCCCACTTGGTGCACGCAGGAACTCCTGGCTGAAGGACTGCCTGAGCTCAGCTAGCCAGGGAAAACAAATGTTATTTCCCCTGCAGGACTGTAGTAATTCACTACTTCAGCCTGGTGAAACAGGCACGCCCTGCTACTTGCTTGCTCCCTGCAGGGTCTGTGCTGCTGGAAGTACCACAAGCTCATCCTTCTTCAGCTTGCTTTGTCATGGGGGAGACTTACTTTTGGAAGAACTCTAGTTCATGCCAGTGGTCTTGATGTAAAGATCATTAGTGTTCAGCACTCTCTTAGCAAACCGTGGCCTAGCTTTAATCCACATCAGACAGAATTAAAACACTCTGACAGTTGGGAAAGGGCATGGGAACTGCTGAGTCACAGCCTGAACCAGTGAATGAGCACCTGAAGGAAAGATCTGGTCAGCCCTGGGAACTCAGGTGAAGGTGTTTTAAGGTGAAGGCCACTTAAGGGCTGACTGCCACTGGAGGTAGAACCAAAGTATGCATCTGCTGGCAGACAGCTGGGCAGAAAGCTTGCAGAGGCACAAGACCTTCACATCTGCACTGGAAAAGAGATCCCAGGAAGCAATTAAGCCTCCTTACCATTTGCAACAAATCCTACACTAATCTAGGGGAGTACGACCACTTTTATTAGGAAAAATGTTAATGCCTGGGTTTACTTAGTAACTATACAAAATCTCTGTGTTAAATTGGAGAATGAAATGTCAGACCAGCGTATAAATTCTTGGCCATAAAGATTATCACTGGAGCTTTTAAAAGACAATGGTATCAACAGAAGAATTCTCTCGGCAAGCTAAGCATTTTAGCTCCGCCCCCAGCAGATGTTTAAAGCAAAACTGAGACTTACATATCTGTACCCAAGTGCTTTATAGCTTTATTTGCAGTTTAAATGTTTGGGGTTTTTTTTAAACGAATGCTCAACAGAATTCAGCAAAGACAGCGAACCAGGTGTCCTTGTAACTTCCTAGTTCACAATATTGCCACCTGCAGTTAAGACCAGGAAGCTGCCAAGACCTGATCCGACCGTGGTGCTCTGCAGAGAGCTCTGCTTTTCCAAGCTGGTAAAAAGTAAGGCTGTAGTGGTTGCAGGAAAAGCAAATACAAGACTCCTCTCTCCTGCTTCGTTTTAGGAAAACAAACAAACAAACAAACAAAACAGACGAGAGTTTCTGTTTAAATTTTGGTATCAATACATTAAATTTAACTTCCTATGAAAGGGCTACAGATTCTGTTTTCCTGAATTTGGAATAAAGAAGTACATTTCAATTTCCAATAAGCAACGAGAAAGGAAAAAAAAAAAAAGAGAGAAGTATTAATGACCGAAGAATACTTATTCTGTTTAAACAGCGTTTGCTGGATTTGTTTCTTTGTCAAGGAACTGCAGTGAATCAGTTCTATTTTAATGGGCATAAAGGGGACAAAATATAAGTGTTCACTACAAAACCTCAAAAGCATAAAGACTGCAATTCATGGCAGCACCATGAACTTCCATTACAATCCCAGGCACCGATAACTTGCCTTTAGATATGTCAGATACTGCACTGAGATGATCACCGCCTCTGAAGTCCCTCAGCAGAGAAACTGGTACAACAGAGGTGATCTGCTGCTTTCTTTTCTCAGACAGAATTGAACTCCAGCCACTTGTGTCCACTGCTAATGCCTTTTGCAAGATACCAGAATTACCTTTCTACCCAGCTTTGAGTAATCAGGAAATATAGTTGCCTTTTAATTATTATCCAGGGGGACAAATATGTATGCTAATGAAAGGAAGATAAAAGATCATGAACTAAATCACAGTCGAGACGGACACCTTTGACTTTCACTTATTACTCAGCAAAATAATAACCTGCATTCTGCTTAGGCCAGCACGAACAGCTCCCACTTCTGAATAATTTTATTTAAGGTTCATTTTAAGCCACGTTTATCACCTGGCAAACCGTGGTGGCACAAGTGAACAGACACCGATGGATGAACAGGAATCCAGCAGAGACACATTTTTCTTCAGCGCTCTCAAAGCTCTGCTACAAACGCTACAGGTCAATGATTTTATTATAGTTGCTTAAAGCTCTTTCAGTCAAACTCGAGCTCAAAGAGCCGCTGTGGAACACTCTGTGTGTAGATGGCTGATACCTAAAGCGAGCAGCGGGGCGGTGCTCCATGTAAGAAGTTTAACAGAGCTCAAGCAACACCAAATTTGGATGCGACGACAGAGGCGTCTCCTTGAGCACAGAGATGACGGTTTCCAGCACGAGCTGAAGCGTTGAAGACGTTTTCGCTCGGTCCCACAACGCACACAGCACCGCTCCCGCCACACGCCCGCCGTCCAATCAGAACTCAGCCGCCGCTCAACGCAGCCAATCACAACCCGGCGCGATGTGATGACGCGCTGCGCGGCGACTGCTTCCGGGTCGGCGGTCGTCATGGCGGCGGTGGTGACGGCGCTGCGGGAATGGGCGGCGGCGGCGGCGCGGCGGGACGCGGCCTGGAGGGCGGCTGTGGCCGCCTGTGCTCCGCTGCTGGCCTCGCTGGCCGGGCTGGCGGCACAGATGCGGGCGACGCGGCGATTAGCGTGGGACGGAACGCCGCTGGGCGCCTTCAGCGAGCTGAGGGAGCGGCTGTGGAGGAAGCAGCGCGGCGCGGCCGAGGCGCTGATGGAGGAGCTCTGCGGGCGGAGGTGAGGGGGAGGCGGCGAGGCCGGGCCGGGTGCGGGGTACGGGTGCTGAGCTGTGCCGCGCAGGGAGGAGCTGCGCGCCGTGAGGGACGCGGTGGAGGCCGGCGCGGCCGCTGTGCTGCGGGTGTACGAGGAGAGAGCAACGGAACTGGGCCTGGCCGAGGTGCTGCGGCGTGGGCCGCGATGTCCGTCGTTGGCCGATGCGCTGGAGGGGCTGCAGGACGTGGAGCGTTACTACCGGCACCTGTATCCTTCTGTGGTGGTGCTCTCTGTGTTGGGCTGCTGGGTGCTCCTTCCTCTGTGTTGTCCTTATGCGGTCTGAAGGTACCTGGAGATCAAACTGTTCCTCCTGCTCATCAGCTGTGACAACTTGGCAGACATGGAAGCCCTCCCACAGGCCTGGGAGAAGATTTTGGAGCGTTATGGGGAAGACACTGTTCAAGGTAGTTCTCTACGTGTTGGACCTAAGGGAAGTTTCTTTGAGCCTTGTGCTGGTATCTCTTCCCTGGAGGCAGAAGGTCTGCATATCGCCTATGTTCTGTGTTGCTTGTTCTTTTGGGTTCAGTAGCAGTGGCTGAGCGTGTTCTCTGCACTTGCTCTGTGTGGCCTGCTCAGAGATCTTGTGTGCAGCTTGGTGGTAAATGCTGGATCAGCTGGGAGCAGCTTTCTTTCTTGCTGTTTTATAAGGGACTTGATAATCTGTTTCACTTGGTCTTCAAGGTTACACATATATGTTACTTATATATGTCCTTAGAAATAATTTTGCTGCTGATTCAGAATACAGATAAAATGCATTAATGGCTCTTCTTATTTCTTTTCCCCAACTCAGATGCTTTTCTTAAGATCACTCTCTTTTTGGACAACCAGTGACAGCTGCACTGCTGGCAAGGCTTCAGATGAAGAACAGGCAGGACACATGTTGACCAGCTTCTGTGAACACGTGGTATATCCTGAGATAACCACTAAGAGGAGGATGACTTGAGGCACTATTTAGAGGCTTGATGAGTTGGCTTGTGTCGAAGGTGCTTGGACTGTTCCATTTTCAGGTGGATGTGGATTGTGTTTGAGGAGGAGGTTGTGCTCAACAAGTCACGACAGTAGGAAGGATTGGTCTTCAGCTATGGAATTTGTCTTTCCTTTTTCCTGCTACTGTTATTAAAAACAAACAGTGAAGCCTGCTGCAAATAAATGTAGCATGGGGCACAGCAAGTTGATAAGAAAGATTTTTTAGATAACATCCTTTAAATAAAAGATGTCAAATCAGAGATTAAAAGCAGTTTGTACATCATCTTTCTGAGCAATGTCTTTACTTTCATCCCTCCTGGTACAAGGAACAAATTTGGATTGCAAGTGTAGTTACGAAGATATGCATAACCAATATAAGCACTTGAGTTCTTGTAGGTGCTGTTTTGAAGTGCATTATGATATCTTTCTGAGAAAAGACATCTGTATGAGTTAAAATAGCTTGCTGGAAACAAATATCTCAGCAAGGGCATGTTTAACACACAATCCTGCTCTGTGCCAGCAGCTGCTTTCTGTTTTAGGTTCCTCTTTTGTTGGCAGTGAAAATGATGCTCTGTGATGTTCCGGGGAAGTGATGGGATATGTGTCTAGCAATAAGTTACAGCTGCAGTTTGCTGTCTCTGTCTTTCTCTCCCCCTGTTTTTTGTTTGTTTGTTTTGGTGGGGTGTGAGACGAGGGCACAATGTGAGTCTCAAACCCAGGGAATCCGTTCCACCACCTGAGGGCACTGCTCGACCTGCAGAGAGCTCCGTTCAGGGGAGCTTTGAAGACTGCTGATTGTGCAGGGCTGGTGCTGCCAGTGCTTCTCCATCAGCTGACAGCTCTTTGTGGAATGGTACTTAATATGCAGTTTTAATTGCAAAGAAAAATAACGTCACCCACTTGGCATTGGTATGGCTTCAGGGTGTCATGACTGATGAGATCAGCGTTTGTCAAAGGAAGGGTGTTAAGCACATGGAAAGTGAGGCAGTTTCTGTTCTGAGCACATACAGGGCAGCTGTTCCAGGCATCTGCTGGCCATGGGGGCTGGGAGGCAATTCTGTTTTGTGTCTGCAAGCCCAGCGTTGCTTCAGGACCCTGGAATGCTTGCTGTTGCTGATCCTGTCCTCCAGCCTGCCCTGAGAGGGGCTCTTGTGGTGTCTGCTCTGTGCATCCTCTATACACCTTGTGCAAGAGTGCAGCTTAACTGCTGAGTCAAATTTCTGCTGCTGGGGAGCTTTTCACTTGGCCTTCTCATTCCCAGGAAAGTGAGAAATGGTCTTCTCCTCTGACTGCTTTAGCTTAAGATAAAGCAGATGATGCAGTGAAGATACTGGTTTGGCAGATTAGCCAAGAATGAAGTTTATTTAGCTAATGGCTGTGCAGCAGTCTCAATGCAGATGCTTCTGCATGCAAAGTATTTCCCATCCTCAAGCAGCTCAGTCTTGCCATGACCTGTGTCTGACTCGTGTTGTCAGTGTGCTTCTGATGCAGTTGGTTGCATCACAGTATGGTTTCAGAATAAGGTATCTGTTTCCTTGTGCACAGCACAGTGCACAATACCATGTAATTTCCAAAACTTTGCTTCCAGCTCACAAACTCCTCTCTCAGCTCTGGATATTCACCCTCAACCTTTGGGTTATTTAAATTCAAACTTCCCCACTATTTAGGTTCCAGCCAGCAAAGTACCCTACATGAACTTCATTAGCTATTGCCTGCTCTGAGTGTTCAGCCTGTGCACCTTCCCTAGGGACACCACTGACTTCTGATTGTAAGCAAAGGCTGAGTCTCTGCTGTGGGATGACACAGGCAGCAGTAGATTTACTTGGATTACCTCTTTTGTGACAGCTGACTGGTGTCTGGGGAGGCTGTCACTCTAAATCCATCCAACAAACAAGGTTGTATGCTGGGATACAGCAAAGAACAAAGATAGCAAGCTCTCTCATCCATCTACCTGTCTCTTTTCTGATAGCTAGGAGCCTGTGGCAGAAGTGAAGATGTATTGCCTGCGCTGGGAGTGTGCTGCCAAGCTGTTTGATTTGCAGCTTTGTAGGAAGCATTTTGATGGGAGGGGAGAGACTTCAGTTTTCATGTCTGTTGACATTCCTTCAGTGTGAGCTGCTGCATTTTTCTGCTTGCTTCTGCTTGCTGCCTGACTCCACGCACAGCTGGCTGCTGTGTACTGCTGCAGTGATTGTCACCACTCTCAATAGTCTGCCTTTGGTTTGCTGTCAGAGGGTGCTCTGAGCTTGTGGCTGCTTCCCATAAACATCTTGAGTCTCTCAGTGGCACAAGAATGGGCCAAAGTGATCTGACCTCTCAACAAGTGTGTGCTGCATCACCAGATGATGAAACGGGTGCTGTTAAGATGAAGGTTACCTGAGTCTTTTTTTTACTGTCACTTACGAAGCACAGTGACATACTCTGAACTTTGTCCCTTTGCCACAGCTTGAGCTAAACCCTGAGCTGTTATACTTCAGCGTAGAGAGGATACAGAAAGCCTCTGTCCTATGAGATGGCAGTGTAAAGCCAGAGGGGAGGGCAGGCAACCTGATAGGGAACAGATGCATGATCTTATGCTCATCTCAGATGGCACAAAGTGGGTGAAGACAGATTGGCTGTAGGGTATTTCTTGGGGGTGCCATCTTTGCTTGGGCCTTGAGGTTTCATCTTATTAGAAACCATTAAACCACAGTGTCTGTGGATGCAAAATTGTATTTCCATCTGTGCACACACTGTACAGCCCTTCGGTGCTGCTCTGGCAGTCTGTCTTACAGCTGCAGAAGGAACAAGGGGATTTAAATTTTGGAAGGTCTTCAGAACAGCTCAGTGGTGGCCTTTCTGCTTCTCCTGGAAGTCTGGCTCTCTATTTAATCTGTCTTTTGGGTTAACGACAGCGCCGTGAGAGTGCTGAGAGGGGTTTCTGAACTGAAGGGAGCTGTGATCCGACTCCTGCTCTTACTGAAATGGGGTGAAGGAAGTGCTCGTTGAGGTTTTGGTGCAATTAATTGCCAAGAACTGTTTACGGCTGATAGGCCATGTTATCAGTTGCATTTGTCTTCTGGAAGGGCACAAATGGACCTCTGCATCAGAGCGCTCTAATTGAACACAACTGTGGGTTTTGTTTTGTTTCGAGATCTGTACTTTGCAGCTCAGGAGGGCTGCCAAGATCCCCACTTGTTAACAAGAATATCATCCCTTGTATATGTGAGACTCCCTTCAGCCTGTGTTTGCTGGAGAATCTGCAGGTTCAGAGCATCCCACCACGAAGACAGTCAGGGTGGGCATTTGGCCTCCAAGTGCTTAACTTCAGAGCACTCAGGTGAGAAGGCCACTCCTCCTCTTTCCATCCCTGGAAGTGTGCACTGCTGAGCCATATTCCTGCAGCCAGGAGGATTGGATGCTGTTGTTTCAGTGCCACCCCAGCATGCAGCTCCAGGAAGCAAGAACACCAGGTAGGTGTGTGGGGACAGGGGCTCCAGCCCAGTGAGGTCAGGGGGTAACGGCAGCACCGAGGTCATTGCTGGCTCTGAGCCTGACTGATACAACACACCTAGCCATAAAAGTAACTCAGAGTGCCTTTATTTTTGGAACAGAGCTCTTAAAGTGTTCTCGCATGAAGACCTGTCTCTTAGGAATGCAATAAAACCAAAGTTAGCAGCTGGAGCTACCTTGTTAAAGTGAGGCTTTCAGGAAACACAAGGCTCATGCTTTGATTTTCAGCTTTACCCTCCTACTAACTTAATTTGAAAGTAGTTACTCTTCACTTACGGGGGAGAGCACCAACTAAAATCAGTTACTAAATTTAAACACCCACAAACATTTATAGGAAGCATCTGACTTCTATCTGGCTGGTTTGTTTCTCCATGCAGGGTGAAAGTTAGCTTCTGTACACAGTTCTGCTCTGGAAATGAGACTGTCTGTGGGTAGTTTCATTTTAGACACACACATATCACCCCATTCTCCTACCCTGCAATGGAGTAGAGATGTGCTATCTGACCAACTTGAAAACATGCACATTTTCATGCATTGTATCCCTCCCAACTCTTCAGACAGTGGTAGCACCTCACGCATAAGTCCCAACATCTTGGCCCAATGTCAATCTGGAACTAAAATTCATGGATTTGGAGTGTCAGATTCAGAACTCCAGACTTCCACAGGAAACACAATAGCTTTCCTTTAGCACAAGCTCACGGGTTATCAGGCGGATTTCAAAACTGAATTTCCCTAACAAGGAGAAAAGGTGAAGAATTTGGCACCTGAATTCAAGTTGGATTTTAGTTGTGGGCAGAAATATGTGACAAAAAGCCTCGTGAGTCATTTAATAAAGCAAGCATGAGCTTCACAAGCCCCTGCGGTTTCCATGCTTATTCTTTGAGACTTTCATCTTGGCCTGGAGCAGCACTCCTTTGTGATTTTGCAGGGCCCCAGAGCCTGCTCGAGTGCTTATCCACTCAGAAATAAAACAAACATTCTCCCATCTACATTAATTGAATGTGCAGCTCTCATCCCTAGTGCTGGCTGTGGATGCTTTAATGTTTCTCTAGTGCTCTTGACTTTATCACGGCGTTTGCCCTGTTGAGCTGCTGGTGAGATCCGAGGGGAACAAAATCTGCTAATCCTATAGACGTGAGTTGAATGGGAGCGCATCTGGCTACAAAGCAGGGAAGTGCTTTCCTGCTGTGAGGAAGTGCTCAGCTCAGAGTCCATTGTCTGGCCTTGCAAAGATGGGCACAAAAACCTCTTTGGTCGCTTCTTTGCCTCTGTGCTCCATCCCCTGACTCTGCACCCTGCCCTCTTTGTTTAACAGACCCTCAGTGGCAGTCAGCAGAGTACAGGCTGCTCTCATCTCTCCCACCTTATCTGCCATTCCTGTGTAGGTTTTATTTCAATCCTCCCTTCCTGCTTTTCCCCTCAACCCTTTCCCTCCTCCTCCCTCTTTCTGTGGAAACAAATCTACAGTAGGTGTCTCTTGAACTTGCCTGAACTCCTTGTCCCAAGCACCTTCCTGACTAATCCTTTCCAGATGTCCAGGAACTTTTATGTTTAGCAGTTCTGCTCGAGTTCCTCATTCATTCTCAGATGGAGCAAACGCTGTATTTCCTAATATCATTTGAAAAATAAGGCTGACCTTGGCCTTCTGAGAAACAACTGCCACCTCAAAAGGCAGCATTGTAAGCACCACTGCAGCCCCCTGCATCCAAACTGGAGCACAGGGGACATTCATGAATAACACCGTGAGTTTAATTTCCCATGTATGACTCTGCTCCATGGCTTTCTATGCAGGTCTGAAAGCACTCAGGACTGCACTTGCACCCAGCCAAGAGTCAGGGCTGTCAGCTTGCAGCTTCCCAGTTGCAGCAGCATGGAGAAATCAGGAGATCTGTCCCATGTCTTTGGACAACAGCAAGACAGCAGCAGAAACCATGTTTCCTGGCCTATCTTCTCATCCTGTTCCCTGAGTAAGTTTGGTTTTGGGGTGGTGGCTGTTCCTTCAGATGGGGACAGGCCCCACGGCTCCTTTTGCTCACACCTCCTTGTCCTCAAGCTGTGTGAATGGGCTGTGCCATTCAGCCTGAGCTTCTGAGGGGAAAGGGCAGTCTGTTGTCCCAGGGCCGGAGGGATGATGAGATTTGAAGCTGGAAGTAATGGATCAGTTGGTTTACAGTCCCGGAGAACGGCTCTTCAGCACAGCCCCTGACTTGCCTTCGAGCCACATGACGTGCTTCCCTGTGAACATCCCTTGTTTCTCCTCCCTATCTCACTCTGTGCTTTCTGTCTGTTTTTGACTCTTGCTGTTCAGCAAGGCTTGCCTTGTGTTTGGGATATTAGAAAGCTTTGGGCTGTTCAGTGGCCTTGGGAAATTGCTGCCTTTTTCTTTCCCTTTGTCCTTACTTTGGGGTTCACCTCAGCGTGTTACGAGTTGACTGCAGAATAGAGATGTTAGTAGAGAGGATTTCCATTAACCCAGAGTCTTGCTATGAGGTGGTTGGTGCCTTTGGTGGTCCAGCTGATAAGAACTGATAGGATGAACCTATTTTGTTCTGTGCTCCCTGCCAGCCCTACATTCACCATCACCTTTTCACACAACCATAGCTTACAGAACAGTATGCAGATCTTCAGCCTCACAGCACAGTGAGCTCTGTGAGGTTTGGTGCTCCTCCTCCTGCTCCTTCCTCACCGGGAGCTGACACAGGACGGCTCCTGGTCCTTTTTCCTGCTGTCCAGACAGTTTTTGGGCCACCTGGGGAAGGAGAATGAAGAATATCAAGCCGGTAAGTCTCCCAACCATTCTGCTATGTGAGGAATGAATCCAAGAGCCTTTGCAGATGATTAATCTTTTCAATCCTAAGAAAGCAAATGATCTCCTCCCGCTCCCATAAATTCCACCTCTCTCTCCCGCTCCCCCTCTCCAGTGTTTGAACTGTTCGCCAAGAGCTTTATTAAAAACTACAAGATGCAGTTTTGTTTCTAACCGAATCCCAAACAACTGTGTTAGGAGGAGAAGAAACATTTGGTGCAGTCAGCTTTAGAGCATTTTTGTGTGTAGTCCATGGCCACTTGTCAGCCAGAGACCAGAGTCAGCTTTGCACCAAGCATAATAGGACCTTTTCTCTTCTCTCCTGAGGTTAGGAGATGAATTCAAGCTGCTCAGACCTTACGGTCTCATTTCAAAGAGTGCCTGGCAGTGACTGCTGGGAGTGACCCACGTGGCAATCATGGCACAGTGCAAAGGATGCAGTCTGTGGGACCTCGGCGTGCTCCCATAACGCCCCATTCTTTCCTGACTGTGCTCTCCAAAAGCAATGCAGCTCTGCAAAGCACAGCCAGCTCCAGGAACACACTGTGCTGTGCAGCAGCGAGGTCCCGGCCGTCTTCCTGTTGTTGACTTTCAAGTGGGAGATGGCTGAAGATGCCCCAAACCCTTCTGGAGCCTTCCTGATGTCTGCAGGAGGTGCGAGGCAGCAGGTGGCCGCCGTGCTGGTGTGGGACCCCAGGAGCTGAGCCCAGGGTGGGTCAGGGCAGTGTGGGATGAGGTGCACACCGAGCCGCCAGCTGCCGTGCGTCACCGCCGTTCCTTGGCACCGCGTGCGGCGTGTCACAGCCTTCTCCATTTCGTTTCTTAATGTTCCCTGGGTCTGAAATCCATCAGCCAGCTCTGAGAAAAAACATACGAAGAGGAAGCCAAAGCAGAAGTAAGCAAAGCTGTTCCGTTGGCTGAATTCCTCCGGCTCGTTGTGTCCCGCTACTCGGATTGAGTCACAGCAGACACTTCTGCTTTGTGCACCTGAATGTGGGGACAAGGCAGAGATGGCAGCAGTGCCCTTTCTTGCTGCCATCCTTGTTTTGAGATTCATTGCAGTGCAAGAGGGATTGGAATTTTGGAATCAATCCTATGGTTTTTGTTCTTTTGGGTGCCTGAGAGCTAACGTACCATTGTTCGTTTCCTTTCTCTGTATGCTACGTGTCTTCCTCTTCTCATGAAGAAACTGAAATGACAAAGAAATTTAAGCAGAGATGAAAACAAAACATAAACTCAGCTCTTGGCCCATCACATCTTATACAGGCCTCACTGGTTTGCACAGTCTGAAGATTAGACACAATAATGACATCAACTGGTCCGACTGTCCCTCTGCCATACCAAAACAGGCCCCATTTCCACATCCAACCTTTTTTTTTTGCAATGAGTTGCAGTTATCTCTTCTGTGATGGTTCATGATCGAGGAACATTGAGATTTTCAGTCATGTGGGGGCATTTCAATTCAGCCTCTGCTTAGCACTGATTCTCCAGAGGGATTTGGAATAGGGATAGAAGGATTTCATTGAGAAAAAGGAGTGAGAAAGTCCAGGAATCTGCCAAGAAAGGGGAAAGTGGTTGAAAGAGGAATCCTGGGTTGTCCGGACCAGGACGAAGAGCTCTCCTCCCTCGGGAGATCACTGTGTTGTTATGCAAAGGAAAGGGGAGATTGCCTGGTGTGACTTCACTGGGATAATTCTGCTTCGTGGCATAATTTTGATACCTCTCCACCAAAACCCTGGGAAAGAGGGTCAGAGCAGGTTGTGCAAGTGGAAAAGAGGCAGATGGGGCTGTGAAGTGGGGAACATGCTCTTGAGGCTTGTACAAGGAGTGCTTTTAAACTTAATAAATCTATCCGTGAGTCAAACGTCAGAAGGGGAGGGGGGGGGGGAGACAAGTAAGGGATGGAAAAACAAAGGAAGAGGAATCTGGAGCAGCTCTGAAACTGAGGAACCCGGGGCTGGAGGCTGGGAAACCGTTGAAGATGGAGATAGAGCAGCTCTGCTGAGGATCCCCAACCTGCTGCTATGTGCATCCATCAGGCACAGAGCCCCTCTTCAGGTTCAGGTGCCCGTTTCCCATGTGAGCACCGTGGGTCCTGTGTCCCCCACCACAGGTGTGGGGATCCAACAGAGAGCACTGAGGCACCTGAGGAATAATCCAGACCAGCTTTTGCTGGACACTGCTCCCCCGACTCTAAAAGGCTTTTTGGTCGAGTTTAATAAGATTAGGCTGTAAGCTCTGGAGATGTCAGCTCGCTGGCAGGTTTGAGTTCAGTAGTTTCTCGAGCGCCAGAGAATGTTATTGCTCATTTCATTGGCTTGCCTTGATTTCACTGGATCAGCCCGTTGCTTTGCTTCCCAATTAGCTGCATCTGCACAACAGTAACACGCTAGAAAGCCTGGAGAGGGGTGCAGAATAGTTCCACCACTCGGAAGGGAGTTCCCTACATCTCTACCCCCCCCCCCCCCCCCGCCCCAGGGAGGTTTGAGCTCTGCACCCAACCTGACAGTTGTCACTGCCTGAAGCCCCACGGGGGTCCCGGCCCCTCCTTATCACTGCAGCATGTGGCAGTGACATTGCACAGCTTGGTCTGTTGCTGGGGGAGCGTGTGTTCTCCAAAGCCCCAGCTTAGGTCTGTGCTGACATTACTGAAGCTACTGGTAATAAAACATGTCAGTACAGGGGCCAGGGCCACATCTGATCCTGTAAAAGGAAAACAAAACAAAAAGAACCAACCAGAAATGGAAATCAAACACGTATTGACAAGCAGAGCGGGTTTCCAGGGATGTGGGGTGGCAGCTCCCCAACCTGCTGCAGTCACTGCGTGGAAGGGACAAGTGGAGCAGAGGAGTGGCTGCGTCCCCGTGCCACATCATCGTGCAAGTGCAGAATGCTCCCAGCACAGCAAACGACAAATAAATGCTGTTGATGCCTCTGCCATCCCGTCAGGGATTAGTACATGCTGGAGCAATTTGCATGGGGATGAAACTTGGAAGAGAGGGCAATGCTGAGGGAATACGGTATTATTTATTATTGCCAGTTGCAAGGGAACAGCAGCAGCAGCCTCCAAGCTTGTATAACTCTGGAACATGACTATTATTAGAACGGAAAGTTAGCAAGCAATTAGCTAATTGCAATTCACATTGTCTGCTGACAATTATAAGGAGAACAGTTATAAACCCAAACAGATGGAACTCAAATGGGTCAGTTTTTTTGTTGTTGTTGTTATGGTTTTTTTCCATCCCCAAAGGGCATTTGCTATGAACTTGTAAACTATAGGTTCCAATCACGGCTTCGTGGAGCAAGCCAGTCCTCTGAGTAAACACGTCGGAGCAGTCACTTCAAACAACTTTCCCTGCCCAGGAAACATGGTGCAGTACCTTCACCTGCTAAGAGCAGCTGTGCCCACTGCTGCCGTGGGGCTGGGAGCCCAGAGCTGGGGGCTCAGCACAGCGGGGTCAGCCCCACAGCCACCAGTCTGCTGCTGAGTCGGAGGTCTGGTTACAGCTGGCCTGAGCCCAAGCTGGACTTCTTTCGGGCTGGAAAATTCAGCTAATGGCTCTGTGGTTTCATTCATTTGCTCTGCTGTGGTGACACTTGTCTATACAGCCCTGGAAAAAAAAATAAAATAAATAAAAGAAGCAAATAAATCCAGCTCAAATATATTTCTCTTCTCATCCATTTGTTTGCTGCTCTGTACAACTTCAGGTAATACCTTCTCTTCTTTCTCCGGCAGTGACACGGATCTGCAGCAGCTCCTGAACCTCATTTCTCAACCTTTGAGGTTGTTTGAGGGATCTTTGGTCCCTGGTGAGACTGAGTCAGAAAAGCCATCTCTGCACAGACGGGTGGGGGATTAAGTCTAGTCCTGCTTCCCCTTTTAAGCTGCAGGAGATACCAGCAAGGCAGTTCTCATGGGACAGAGATTATCTCATTGCTTTTGTTAGGAATATCCAAGGGATGCAGCTCAGGGACATGACGGGTGGCTGTGAAACATGAAGCGTGGACCCCAGGGGTAGCTCTGTGCACAATTTACATTTGTTTAAGCCACAGAAGGATGTGGATATGCTGACTACCTGATAAAGGTCTTTAATCCTCCAGCTGGACTTTTTGTGGGGTTGCAGGGAGCTTTGCTCCTTATCTCAGAGTATTACTGATGTCGTGGACTCCAGCAAAGGTGAACATCCCTATTTCAGGTCAAGTTGATGCTGATACCGATGCAGCTGTGGGATCTGAAATGGATTAAGCCTGGCTATATGAATTTCATAAATAGTAATACTAAACCAGTGCACACCTTAGGCTGATATTAAACAGAGGTTGAGTTGGTATTCATCCCTACCAGTGAATGCATTATAATGAAATGGAAACATCAGGTTTTACTTACTAAGCCCAGGTTTCCCATAGGAGGCAGTTTATGGAGTGACCATTTATTAAAGACAAATGCTATCATTCAAAACATATCTCATGCAGGGCGGGGGAACCGTCTGATTCGGGGGAGCAGCAATGAGAGCTGGAGCTTTGCATTTCCAGGGCAATGATGGAAGCAGGCTCAGCATCAAGGCAAGGTGTGCTGAGAGCTGCTGGCTGTCCGCAGGTCTCCCCGAGCCCCAGCAGCACTGCAAGGTGCAGAGTGCTGAGCCCCAGCCCTAAAAGCCTAACAGTAACACATACTGAGCAGCAGGCAGAAAGCAAAGCTGGTTCTCTCGAGTCAGGGCAGTCATGTGCTTAAAATAAGCCCATCTTGGACAGGAGCCATCACCCCAGCGAGGCTCTGGGGGCTGAGCAGGGCTGGGGTGCTAAGCTCTGCTCTCCACACTGGAAATCCCCAGAAATACAAGCTGACTGCTGCTGAGCAGCTCCAGGGCTGTGTGATGCAGTATGAAGGGGTGGGTGAGAGACTGCCAGGGGTTGTGCTCCGTCCTGTCATTACCACGTGGATGAATAACCATGTCCTCAGGTTGCGCTTGTTTGATCTTTGTGGGTTCATCCTTTATTAGAAATTTCCAGCTCATACCTGCGCTACGAACACATCTCAAAGATGAATAAATGGTTTGCAGTTCTGGTGTGCTCTGAGGGAGTTTGATTTCTTTAAGTGGAAGGAGAGCATGCAGAGCACCCTCTGGAGGTGCACTACCCAGGAGGGCAGTGCCTCTTCTGCACACCCAGAGGTTTTTCTGACCCGAGGAACACACACAAAAAGGGAGATCCCCTATGTTTTAATTTGCCCCCGCTGAGGGATGCCAATGTCATAGCCCTTCCAAACCCGCGTGGCTTTCCTTTCACTTCATGAGTTAGTGATTTGGAGCTGCAGGGCAAATGTTAAATGTTAACAACTGCTGGTGAAGTCACATCTGCAGGTCGTTTTGCCATTCACCTGGAAAGAAACAGCATTCATTCGATTAATCGAAGAAGCATATGGTGGCTTTCCAGATAGATCCTGGCACTGAGACAGGATGGTGCTATTTGTTCTTTGGTTTTGAAGCAGCAATCCAGGACGAGGACATCATTTGGAGGAAGTGGCAGGTAAAACTGCATGCTTTCTAGAAGAATAGACCTGGTTTGTTGCGTGTGGGAAGACTCGCTGGCTCGATGTAGTTTGACATTTGCAACCATTTAATTTGAATAAATTCCATTTTTATGTTCCATCCGGCTTTTAATATGTCAGCCAAACCATTCGTAAGGGACAGAATGTAAATCCTGCTTGCTCTCCCTTCTGTGCTATCATCAGGGATCGATCATGCTAGAGCTGCTTGTTCCCTGTGCTTTCAGAGCTTCCAGAGGTCAGCAGTTCTGTTTGGGGAGGCTGGGGAGAAGCTGCAGGTTCCTCAGGGATGATTGGGAGCTCTGTCTCTGTCCATCGTGCTGTGCAGAGGTTGGGTGACCATGGACCAGGGATGTAAAGTGCAGAATGAGCGTGGCTTGTGGCTGCAAAGGGAGAAACTTGGCACGGAGCAAGAGAAGTGGCTGCTACAGGGATAATGGGCAAGAGCAAGGAAGTCCTGAGCAGGGTCTGACTCTCAAAGAAGGAAGGGAACAACAAAATGTGTACTCCCTGCCAGCCCAAGGGAGGCAGCTGTGCCAGCATCAGGGTGCTGCTGTGCATGTGTCTCAGTTGGAGATCTGTATCACCAGGAGGTGCAGGCCAGCTGCTTTGCTGCGTGCCACAAACCAACTGCAAACAGCTCCAGAGCAAGGAGTCCCACTGCCAAGCTGCATGGCTAAAATTAGAAATCCAATGGAGATCAGGCTAGAAAATGAATTGCTTTTCTCATAAAGCAGAACAGGTGTCAAGCACCTGTGTAGAAATGTGTGGCCTCGGAGAGCTTCACCATCTGCCTTCTTCAGTCGGTGTTGGAGGGACAGGAGAGCAGGTGCTGGGGGCAAAGGTGGGGGGGGGGCATGGAATGTAGCCACTTTTTAGCTCTTATAAGAGGGTTTAAAGCTCCTCATGTCACCTTCCACTTCCACCCTCTGCTCTTTTTCATTATGCATTAGATACCAATCTTATTTTGGTAAGCACCCTCTCTCATCATCTATGCTTTCTGTCACTCCAGTAAACCAGGAGAGAACGGTTCCACTGCACACAGATGTGAGTTGCCTGGTGAGCGTACACTTTCCTATCGAGATGCAGACAGCAGCAAGCTTCTGCTATGCCCAGCAGCCGTGGCCTGGCACCCCTCAGTGAGAGCATGGAATTCTCTGTGTGTTACAGGTGACATGTCCATGGGAATGCAGCTGGAAGAGGACACCCATCCGCACCGAGCCTGCTGCCCCTGCACGGAGAGGAATAGGCAACAGCTCCCCAAAGTGCAAATTGTGTCTACTGAGAGATCTCCTTGCTGCCTTATCCTCATGTCTGGCAGGGAGAGCAGTGGGGCAAGGGAAATGCATTGCCTGTCTGCCTCTGCAGCTCAGACAGGCTGGTGACAGCTTGGTAATGTAAATGATGCGCTTTAAGCCCGAAATAAAGTGTGAGGAACGTGTTTAGGATCAGTAAATCCATCCTGACAAAAAGAAGTGAAGGAATGAAATCCCTTTTGCCAAACAGACTGGTAAGTTCGGGGACTAAATGGAATCTAGTCCCACTGAAAAATGGCTTCTGGAGATGGTTATGATCTCTCTGCTCTCATCAGTGGCATTTACCAGGCTAAGGAGGGTTTGGGAAGGGTGAGGCTGGGGAATGGGATCACATTCCCCTCCTCAAAATGCCAAGCTCATTGCATTTATAATTGTGTTCCCCCATTGGCATTAATCACCTGCAAGGGGTGGCTGCAGCCAAATGTTCCTGCTGGCCTTCAGCAGGCTGGGGCCTTCCTTCTGCGTGTAAGTGGGAGACTTAAGATAAGCCCAGGGCCTCTTAAACACGCCTGCCTCTGAATAAACAAAGCAGTGTGATGTGTTACAGGCTGTGCTGCCTCAAACAGTCTGGCTGAGGAGCAGGAGGGGACTCTGCATTTTGCTGGTGCTGGAAAGTCACCTGTCTGCAAGGGAAGGCAGGCTGCAGGTCTGCTAGCCAGCTCACTCAGGCAGCAAGCAAAGTCTCATGGCAATAACTGAAGGCAAATGATGTTGGATCAGTGCAGGGAGCAGCCCAGAGAGTGCATGAGCTGAGCCCAGGGTCTGCTCCTGCAGAAGAAAGGTAGCCCTGGGCTTGATGGAACCTAATTCAATACAGTTTGCATGAGCTCTGCGCTGCCCATTTCCCAGCAGGTTTCTGTGCCCACTCCCTCTGCTGAGCCACCTTTTCCAGGAGACTCCTGTCTTCAAACAAGACAAGCATCTGGACAAAGCCTGTGGGCAGCCACAGCCTGGCAGCTTAGGGGAGAATCAGCATCTGTCCTCCCACACGTGAAAGCACTGCTGATGAGAGGCTCCCTCCCCAGCCCTCGCAAACCCCAGACCCCCTCCAGGCTTCACTGTTTCAGTGCTGTGGGTCAGCAGTTACCATCCCATGACACGGGGCCATGCTGCCAGCACAAGATGCATGCTCGGTGCAGGAGGCTGCCAGGACACCTCACCAGATGCATATTGTCTCTTTGTTCCTCTGAAAACCACAAAAAAAAGTTTCTCCTTTCGCAGTTCAGTGATGCCCAGACAAAGATGACGTGAAATCTGTGGGAAGACTTATTTTATTACAATATAGGAATTCACAGAACCAGATGTTAAAACTTTGCTGTTGCTCCTCCATACGGACACCACTGCCCGTGCTCAGTGGAAGCATCTGCAAGAGAATTTAATGTGGTTTATATGCACCCACTGCTGCTCAGGTGTTCAAAATTTGCTCAGAGGTGGGGCTGCCACGTGTCCCCTGTGCCATAGGAGCTGCTGGGGACAAGGTGGTGGTGCTGAGGATGGGGAGGAGGTGCAGCCATTTCGTGCAGGTGAGACTGAAGGCACTGCTGTGGGAGCAGCACAGGGCTGGCCAGGACCCCACGCAGCCTTGCAGGATGTGCTTTATAAGCCATGGGAGATTTTCCCTGCTCAGGACATCCCCCAAGGTCTCTCCCCTCTTGCAGGATCCCAGAGGATGCTGTAGTCCTCTGAGATCCAAATTCTGGGTTTCTGGTGTCCTCTGCTTCTCACCCTGGCTCCTGTAGCAGGGTTCAGAGCCCGGCTCCCTGCTGGAGCTGTGCCCCTCCTGGGAGCCATGCAGCCAGCAGCTGTTTTGCAGCAACACAGGACAGCCTTTTCAAAACACGCCAGCAGCTGTGAGTCAACGAGCATGCAGTGTTTTAGGGTCCTAAGGCTGGAACAGAGACGCGAGGCTCACACGCACGTCCAGGCTGGCAGCATTGTTTGTTTCCCCAGCATCCAAAATTTCATCTTTTCCACCTTCCCACTGCCAGCACAATTCCTTATCCCTCTGCCCCGACACCTCCGGGGTTTATTTCCAGCTGAGCCACACTGCCTCCATATGTCCTCCCACCATTGGCTGCTGGTTATTAGAAGTTGGTGCCGGTTGCTGGTTCTTTGTTGAGTCCATTCAGATTTGGCGGTCCTTAAAAACCCGTTAACCTTTGGTATGATGAGTCCCAGTCACAGCCCCCACTGGGGGAAGGACTCAGCCTTTCACCAACCAGAGGAAACGTCGGGAAAGGGAAACAGCTGGGGGGAATCCCTCTGCTGTGATCCCACGGAGCTGCACGGGGCAGAGTGCAAAAGTGGTATTTCCCCAGCAGACCTTGTAAAATCAACTTGTAAAAGGATGATTCGGATCAGCACCCGTTGCCTCCCCACCCCGAGTTCCTGTCTGCTGGGTGAAGAGCTCCCAAGCATTCGCAGAGAATTTCAGCTCGTGTTTGTCGACAAAAAATAGGGATAAACCAGGTGGAAGTGCACAGTGCTCACGCTGGATTCACCTTTCCTCTGTGTGTATGGACACTGCTTAACTAAAAATATCCCAAACCCGAAAGCTCTGAGTTGCCTCCAAGTAGAAAAAACCCCAACATTCATTGACTTTAACGACCAGGAAAAGGGGAGCAGGTACATTGGTGACCCCTCAGCGAGGAACATTTGCCAATCCTTCTGATCCAGGAGGTTCCCCCAGGTCTGCGACTCATAGCAAACGCTACCAAAATATTTCTTATGCAAGATCAGCTCTGGAGTGAAACACAGAAATGCACAAAGCGATCTCAATTGACCATCTGGCTCTAACGTTCCCAAAGCTCACAGCCATTTATCTCCGTCCAAAAGTGTGCTTTAAAGATGCAACGGGATTCTTCCTTTGTAGAGAGAGTTTGTGAGTGTGTGTTTGGCCTCCAAACAAGTTAAACTAAACACCAGCGCCTACGGGGAGCACATAAACACGAGACAACAAACGAGCTTGCTTCATACCTGAAACAGGGCTTCATTTTGGATGCAGAAGTGTGTTTATTTTCTTGGAAAGAAACAGGCCCTGGCCCTTCAGCTGCTACGGATTGTCTCTAGGGAATAATTTTTCTAGAAACCTTGTTCCTTCTGTAATCCTTCGTAACAACTCACCGACTCACGCTGCCCTAGATTTAAAAATACATTTTCAAAGCCCATTAGCAAATTCACAGTTGTTTTTTTTTTTTTTTTATACACTGAGAATTAAAGTGGAAACATAAGACCGAGCAAATTATTTTCACTTTATATACAGTCTCCCTAGTAAACAAGTGTTGCAAAAGTCTGTGCGCTGTCGGCAGAGCACTGAGGGATAGAGAACAGAATGTGGTCACATGTGGTTTTATTCAGGGAGTTATTTATATAATCTGAAGTATAGTAACAATCTTTTTGGATCCCGAGGCTCTGCAGCCCGTGCAGACGGAGCTCCTTGGCTTTTCCACTGTGTCTACACAGCCCTATGAACCCTGCTGGGCTCCGAGCGCATCGCGGCCGTGCGTCACACCCCGGGCACTCAGAGGATTTTGGAGCCAGGACCTGGCCCTGTAGCCCTATAAAGTCATTGGGGTGGGCAGTAGAAGTGTCCTCCCCGCGGGGCCCACATCCCCCCACTCGTTATTATTGAGTTTTCCAAAGATGCCATGGCTCCCTCTCTGCATCCCACAGCACGGAGCATCTCCTCTGCTCCCCTCCAGCAGCAGCCCCCTCCCCAGCCCCAGCAACACGGGAGATATCCCCCCCCCCCACAGCACGCCTCTCCCCACAGCCATCCCTCGATGGATCGATAATGCAACATTGCAGACTAGTGGTGCTAGTGGAGAGCGGCTGGCAGGCTGCAGAAGGCCAGCTGAGGTCGGAGCAACCCACGGTCCTCATCAGCCATCGGGTCTGCTCACCCGAAAAGAAACGTTTTTAATCTCTCTGGCATTCAAGTTTACAGTTAGCCGTCCTGCAGGCAGGTGAATGGAATTCTTTATTGTGGCTCTTCGGCTCTATCTCAAATAGCAATAAGGATTATCCTCCAGATTTCTGAATCTCGCTCGGAGCCCCTAGCATGTGTTTGTAATTTTCCTCTCCCTTTCAGGCAACGCCAGCAATCTCCTGAAGTTCTTAAACTGAACCTGTGAAATTTAATGGTTGGCCAGTGTATCTGACATATTCTTCTACAATACCACTTCAAGTGTGCTTCTCATACTGATTGATGGTTTTTCCTCCAACAAAGTATCCACTGTGTTTTATTACTAGTATTTCTTATGCCTTTTTATTTTTTATTTTTTGGTCAGAGATGAAGGTCAGACCAAAGATGCTTCTATGAATTTCCAAGGAGGAGCAGTAGGTGGCTGGCTTGGATTTCTTTAGTCTAATTTGTGTGGTTCAAACAGGCAAAGGCTTCATCGTGGCACCGATTCCTCAAGCTCTAGGGCCAGCCAAGTGCTGAAGATGGTGGGGCTGCACGCTCATGACGATTGTGAACAGTAATTGGGTGTCTTCTGTGTGGCTGCTGGGGGGGCAGAGCTCTGGGGGTCCCATCCAGTTGGTCAAGGGCAAGCAGAAAGATGAGATGGGGTGAGTTTTGCTTAGGGCAATGGAGAAGGATCTCCATATGGCATCCTTGGCCAGCAAGCAGTCCTTATTGCCAGGTGGGAGGTGGCAATGCAGACCCTGATTTGAGTCATTCAGGGGCAGAGGGACCCTGCAATGGGCACTGGAGGGCACCAGCCCCAGCTACCAGCAGCAGCCGTGCTGCCTCGCCGTGCTCCCCGCTCTCAATTGCTTTGTTTTTACGAGCCAGTAGTTCAAAACTTGAAATAAACAATGATAGTTGCCTAATTTGAGGGGAGGACGCTGTTTCTCTTTCTGTGCCAGAAGAATGAAAATTTGTAAGGACATAAAAATACCATAGGCTTTCCCTACACGCAAACTGCTTCTGTGGTGGCTCACTGGGGGAGGAGAGTGCTCAGGCTCTGCGATGACTGCGGCTTCCAGCACCGGATCTGGGTCGGTTCCTGGTGTCCCAGTGCCCGGTGTGGCTCGGGAGGGCAGGCAGCTCTGCCCCTGCCACGTGTTTGCAGGCAGTGCCCAGCAGCCAGAGGGATGCGGACTTTCATCAGTCTGCAATTGCAAATGTAGGGCTGTGGCAACCAGGGAATTCAGAGATCCCACAGATTTCATATCTCCGCTGACCCGCTCTGGCCCGTGAGTGGTCTGAATACTGATTCCTCTCGTCTGTGGCCAAAAGGGAACAGTCAGTTCTTGTGTTTCTGAGTGAGGCGGCATCATCTGGCAGTGGCTTTGAGGCTTTATGGAGTCATCCTTTCTGTTTCTCAAAACCTTTTTTCCCAAATCGTTCTGTCCACTGAACCGTTCTTTGCTGCCCCCGCCTCATCACAGCTCACGTCCCATCCTCAGCCATTGCCTCTGTGTTCTGTGTGTGCAGCGATGACTGATCTTCATCCATGCAGTGAATAAAGTGAGGAATTTAACATAAAGAGGAGCACCCGCAGGTACCCTACGGATCCACCTTGGCTCTCCTCTCCCCACGTGCAGGCAGGAGATGTGGGAGCAATGCAGCAGCAAGGAGCTGCCCTGGGAAACTTCCCAGCAACTCTCAATCACGGAAGTTTGCAAGAGGAATCCAGCTGCATGCCACACCAAAGGGAGTAAGGAGGCGGCTGCTGGAGGCGTTTCTTTTCTATCCCAGTTGTCATCTCACCCCTGTCGATGAGGCGGCCAAGATGGGACGTGAAGCAGCACAAGTGACCTGATGCAACGTGCTCTGCAGCGACTGGTGGGCACCAACATCAGCACCGGCACTGCAGGGGCTGAGCCACAGCTGTCCCCTGGCTGTGAGCACTGTCCCCAGTCCATCCTGCCATGGGGGATGGCTGTGTCCCCCCAAAGCAGCTCGCTGCGTTCACAGCCCCGTTCGGTGCCCAGGATGGAGTGGCCCATATCCAAACCTAGCAGAAATCCACGGCTTTGGCTCTCTGCTTCCTCCCATCTGCCCAAGTTTATTTTCCTTGTTTTCTGTTTATGAACTGGGTGAGTATTGTATTTCCCGAAGTCATTGCCATCCATTGCCACAGGTCCTGCACACAAAGACTCCCTCGGTGCCAGGATCCAAGTTTTGCAATTGGACCGATTCCCTTTCCCTCCAACCATTGTGGAAACAGCCTTTGTTTTGCTTCTGGATCTTGTTCATCAGGCCCAAATCAAGGGCCACTATCCAAATCCTGTTTTTTTCTTTTCTTTTTCTTTTTTTTTTTTTTGAAATCCAATTTCACCGCTTTAATGAAAACAGCATATTTTAAGGGATGGGGCTGAGGTCCTCAAACAGTAGGATTTCTTTCTGCAGGACATGTATATCTTTCTGAAAGCTGAGCTGTCTAGTCCTGCCAGTTTCCTCTGAATAGCAGGAACTGGAGGGATGGGGCTCCTAAGGGACTTGTTAAAAGAGAAAGCTGAAGTTCTGGAGGGGAAGCTCCATCCCAGCTGCAAGATGACAGCCAGGCTGAGCACCCCGTGCTCTCAGAGGGGCCGGGGAGCCCGGCAGCCACGAGGCACTGCTCCCATGTGCTGCTCAGGGCCCTGGCTGTGAGGAACGTGGCTCCTTTCCCTGCACCCGCTCATCTCCTGCTGTGAGAAATGCCTCTGCACGATGTCCTGGCAGTAGGCAGCAGCAGTCCTCCATCCCTCGCAAGGCGCTCGCATCAACCTCAAACTTCCCCGATGAAAACCCCATTTATTCCGGGTCTGTAGGAGAGGAATCCCCTTAACTGCGTGCTCAGGCATGTGCCACTGCTTCCCTTGTGTATGTCAGAACGAGGGAACGGCTCTGTAATCACCCATTTTTATTTAATTGTAACGCCCCTGTCCCACTAACTGTTCCAGATGCTCTAATGGTTCCTAGCTCTGGGCTCTAAAACATGCTGTTCTTTTCACCCTGGTCCCCGCCCTTCAAGTACAAACAATGGTTTTGCTGGTTTTTGAGCCTTTTGTGTGCCAACGGGATGTGGGGAGAGAATCCCCTCCATGCCAAATTCAGTTGATAATAAGAAACAGGAAAGGAGCTGGATGCCAGCTTAGCAAGAGCCAAGCAGCACTGGGCTGCTCGCTGCGGCATGCGGATGTCGCCATCGCCCAGCAGCAGGGTGGGATGTGGGGGAGAGAGGGAAGAGGGCTGGGACATCCTGGGGGGCTTCAGCCCCACATCAGTCGAATGCTGTGAGGCCGTAGCAATGCTCCTCGCAGCTGCAGGACCTTGTGCACATGAGCTGCTACTGGAGAGCACCAGCAATGGGGTGAGGACCGCAGCGGGGCAGGGTGCAATGTTGGGTGTGCACTGCATTGGTGCGTGGGGAGCTGTGCACCAGCAGTGCTGCTCCCTGCATGCCCACTGCCTGCACTGCCAGCAGACCAAGGATGCTGCGCCCACCCTGCAGATGCTGCT
Source organism: Cyrtonyx montezumae (assembly GCF_038088225.1). Classification (NCBI taxonomy): domain Eukaryota; kingdom Metazoa; phylum Chordata; class Aves; order Galliformes; family Odontophoridae; genus Cyrtonyx; species Cyrtonyx montezumae. Next base: position 3,949,580 of record NW_027072036.1, read on the forward strand.
CCCCTTGGTAGCATCCACCATGCGTGCACTTGCTGGGTGAGCAGCCCCAAGGTTCACACCTCCTCCTGCCCCTCTCCAGTCCTCGCTTGGATGTGGGATGCTTTCTGGTGCAGTTTGTTTTGTGGTCAGCCTGGCTGCACCTTCCTGCCCTCTGCATGGCTGACGTGGGGCTCTAACAGCCTGGTGTCATCTTTGCTGTCTCCTGGGTACCCGCCAGCCCCAGTTCCCTGCTGATGGAGGAGATGAGGGGGAAAAAGGGAAGGCTGCATGGGGAGCTGCAGGAGGAAGAAGACCTCGGCTCCCAGGGCAGATAATTGCAGAAATCTCTGCAGGTTCCTACATCTTCTCTTTTATCCCTTCTTTATATATATTTCAGAATGATATAAATTCTCCGCTACGAGCCCCGCTGTTCGAGCACAAAAGAGAAGTTGCAGGCAGGCCCAAGAGAAAGGGAGGATAAAAAAAACCACAGGAGAAAATTAATAAAGCGTTTGAGAAAGGGAGGGGGCGCCTCGCTGGGAAAGTGTGTAGCACACAGGGCTCCCCAAAGCACATCAAAGCCTGACTCTGAAATTAGCCCAACTGTTGGGAATGTAAAGCAGGGGATTCTCCCACTGGGCTGTGGATTGAGAGTACCCCATGGGCTGCGAGGCACTGACATTTGTATTTATCCAGCCCCGAAGCTCCATCGTGGAGCTTTTCAAAGGGCACTGCTGGGACCCAGCAGGCCACCTCCCCAGCACGGCAAACACTGCACTTTTAATTACTACTCCGAGACGGCACATGTGCCCGACCCCCACACTAATTCTTGTTGCAATTACAGCGATCTAATTGAGTTTATTCACTCTCCACGGCTTTTGTGCCTTTCTTTCTTGCACTCCCTGCCGGTGAGAGCTGGGCCCTCCATTGATCCCGTAGGTAGTAATAGGGGCAATGCCAGCGAGCCTCCCCTCGGGCTCCCGCCAGCTGCATTGTGTGCACTGAGCTGCCCTCACTGCTGGGAAGTGCAGCTCTGTCCCGAGCAGAGCTCTGCCCGCAGTGCCCGACCCCTCCGCCACGCTCGCAGCATTTCACCACGTCAGCGTGCAGCGTGTGCCCAACGTTTTGTTTGCAGAAGCAATTTTATATTTTTATAGGAAAATTACTTCCAATTAACGACGAGACGATGCCTTGCAAGTGGCAAAGAAGGCTCTCGGCGCTCGGGGTGATGAGTTATCTGAGTGGGACAGTAGAGCTCTCCAGCTGCTCTTGTGCTGAGCTGCAGCCTGCGGGCAGTGCCGCTGTCCCCTGCCCTGACCCCTCTGTTCTGCAGCTTGTCCCCAGAGCAACAGATTCCCCCTCAGGGGGGAAAGCACCGAGGTCCCCTGCCCTGTCCCTCTGCCTTCTCTTCCTCGCAGCATCACCTCCTCACACTGAGCTGGCAGGAGGCTGCAAAGCACCCAACAGCAGCAGGGACCCAGAATTCTGTGCCCAGAGGGTGACATTACACTTTGGGATAATTCTCTTCTTTCACCCCAGGGACGGAGCTGCTGTTCCTCCAGAGCTGGGAGATGTCAGGCAGTCCCAGGTGTGGAGTGGGAAATCAGCCCCCAGACGATGCTCCTCTGGATTTTTATTGTTGAATTATTTTTATTCCGGCACATGTTGATTCCTATTGGAAAAGAAATACTCTATTTAGAAATCGAATAGTTCCCACTCTGGGAAAGGCGCTCGGCTGCAGCGTTTCCCTTTGTCCCCAGCAGCCTTCCTCCATGCAGGCACATGGGGGGCATGGGGGGAGCTGGGACCCCCGGGTGGGCACTTGGGGAGAAGCCCTTCCCAGTGGGGACACCTGCCCTGGCTTCTGTGGATGCTCTGGAAAAGGGAGCTGAGCAGACACATGGCAACTGGCAAAGGGCCCGATGAGGGAGGAGGGGGAGGAATTAACTCTCATTTAAGTCCACTTTTGTTGTAAATAAACTATAATCACTTCAAACCTTTTGCTTAATCAGAAAGGGATGTTAAACATTAAGCAAACAGTCGGCAGGCTTGTCTTACTGCTGGATTAGAGATATTAAATGCCAACGATACTTGCTTTTTTTAATCTGTCCTGCAGCTGCGTTATTAAAACAAACACATTTGCGGACCTGCAAAAAAAATAAAGCAAAAAAAAAAAACCCAAACCCAAAACGAAAACAAAAGATGAGATTGAAGCTTTCCCAAGGGCGATATCTGAAATCTGGACAATTTTAAGATCTAGGTTTAGTCTTCATCTTCTGAACCAAACAATGGAGGGAAATGACACATAGTAAAATTAACCACCGGAATTAGCAGCGCATTCTTTAATGGAGCCAGGTGAAAATCCCTGGGTCGTGTCCTTGTAACCTCTTCCTGTGGGTTCAGCACCTCCTGTGCCCATGCACTGCATCCCTGAGTGTGGCCTGGGCCTCTCTTTACTGTCATTTTTGGGTTGGGAGGGAGAGCAAACAGCCCTTGCCCCTACCAGGATGCAAATATGGGGATGGGTTGGCAGTTGGGCTTAACCTCAGAGGTCTTTTCCAACCTTCACGATTTTATGAAATATTTGCCTTTTTTTTTTTTTCCCTTAAAACTCTAACTTTTGGACTCAAGCAAAAGCGTGAGAGAGAGGGAGGCTCTCACCTTCATTTGTGAGAAGCAAAGGCATCTAGATTCCTTGGTAAAGGAAGAAAAATGCTTGAAAATATGCCATTCTTAAGGACTGAATGCAGCTGGAGCTGAGGAGAAGCACACCTCCACCGGTGTGTCAAAACCAGAGCACTGCCTGGGGAGCACCATCATGAAGAAGCCAAGCAGCATTGCAGCACGGTCAGGAAGAAGTGGTTGGGATCAGATGTGTCTGGAGGCCCCGGTGCACCCGTGCTGCACCGTGCATCGCTGTGCCATGCAGGCAGCCCGGAGCAGGGATGCTTTGCCCTCAGACAGGGCTGCGAGCCGTCCCCTCCTGTCCCAGCCAGGATTACACAGCTCCTGCCACCCTGCCCTGAGCGCTGGCGTCCTTTTGTTCCTCCCTCCTGCCCCAGGGACAATAAAACAAGATTTTAAAGGAACCAAAGGAAAATGTCATCTCCGCAGGGCCGGGTAGGCTGGGACACGCAGCGGTCTCAGGACAGCAGAGTTAAGTGAGTGTCCGTTGCTGTCAGGGATGCCAGCCAGCAATTTATTTTCCACATTAATTTTGATTATGAGTTCTTACATGGTTACGAAGTCCAATTTTCACAGGGGAAATCTGCCCCTCCACACACAGGACAACAAATCAGCTTGACCTAAAGTTGTTCTTTCCTAAATTTCTTGTGGAATCTTGGCTGGACACAAGTTGTCTCAAATGCAATTACACTGTCATAAATAATTTTCCACCTCTTTTTTCTGTCTCAACCATCCAGCTCCCCTGGGGTCAGTGGAAATTTCCCCCTTTTATTAGGTTAGACGAGTTGGCACGGAGAAGAACTCTGTGCTCATGGCATCATTGTCTGCTCTGAGCCAAATCCTCAGAGATCTCCCTCCTGCTAACACAAAGCTGGGCGGGATAATGCAGCCGTGGTTGGGGCTGGACTGCCCCGAGCATCCCCCCAGCACCCCTGCCCTGGGAAACACCCGCAGCATTGCTGCACAAACCCAGCTGGAGTCCTCAGACCTGGAGCATCATCTCTGCTGGGGTGGGAAGGCTGAGAGCTTCCAGGCAAGTACGTACATTAGCAGAGGCTTTTTATACATGTATTCATGAAGGCTTTGGCCAAAATGCACCATTTTCACAGCTCCTGCTCTGTTTCCAAGCCGTCCCCTGTCCTCTCCTGTTCTCAGAGCCAGGCAGTGTGCGACCAAGCCCTCCCAGACAATGGCTCAGCAATGTGACTAACAGCTGCCACATGTGGACGCGTTCTCCTACTATTTAGTACCAGACTGTGCTCTTTTTTACTGTGCCTTTCATACAAGCTGCATCCCAAAACCACTTCACAGAGCAGACTAATTAAAATCATGGGTACAAAGCCATGCAGGGAGAAAAAACCCTCTTGAAGGCATCCAAAGAGTGAAGGGATCACGTTCAGCCCACAGGCTCCTCTGCAGGGTGACCGGTGGGCTCCTCCCTGCTCTGTCACACCCATGTGAAATCTGGGCAGATTTCATTAATTCAGCCCTTTGAGGGCTGTTAAACAATGTTCAAGGGTCATTAGGAGCGTTATTGGACCTAAAAGCCCAGTGCTGCTGTAGGAGCAGCAAGCTGCTGCCAGCGGGAGCCAGGGCACGTGGCAAGGCGGAACAGTGGGGGGGATACAGGGAGGATGCAGCTTCTCTTTTTGAACCTCCTGGGGCATTTCAGAAGGATGGAGGGATGCTGGCCCATGGGTGGAAGGAGCGAGCATCCCCAGGCTTCCCAAGCTGCAACCCATGGGTCAGGAGCGAGGTAGCTCAGGCCATGTGGAAGTCGTGGCAGAGTCTCAGAATTTTGGGTGCATCTCCTGCAGCGAGGAGGAGTTTGTTTCTTGATGCTCATAGAGATGGGACTGTTTTACTCTCTGTCCTTACAGAGGGCTCTGGTTTCTGTCCAAATGAAGAGTTCACCCTCTTCCCATTCCCGCGACCGCATGTTTTGAATTAAATCATATCTAAGGCACTCAGGAAAGTGTGAAGCAATATTTATTTAGAGGACGAAAGTGTTGGGAGAGCAGAAAGAGGACGACTCAATGAGATGGCGTTGGCCAATATTAGTAACTGATGAACAGGAAAACACAGAGGAGCCTGAACCCAGGAGCCAGGCCAGGGCGCTGCCAGGACTCGGAGCCACATTACTCCATCAATGGAAAGTCCAGGTAAAGCACATCCCCTGGCTGCACATGTGGTAGTGATTTGGGCAGATACACCGTCAGAGCAACACTGACATCATAGTGAGAGGTATTTACAGCCGACACAGAGGGCTTGGGGTGGACCTCAGCCCCCTCTCTTTTCTCTTTTTTATTTTTTGTTTTATTCTGAGCTGTTATTATAAAGTATTATTTATGAAGTGGTGAGAGCATGAGCAGCACAGGCCTGCCAAACTTAAAGCACTTTTCATTTAACAGAATGAAAATTATTTTAACATGAGTATCTAAAGCAAAGATCCGCAGATTCTGGACAGCTTTATGGAGGCAGGCTATAAATTCTGAGCTCACAAATGTATTTTCTGCGCTGCGAGTTCATGTCACCAACAGGCTCCTCTTCACCTCTGAGAGTTTATTTTCAATAAACACAAGAGAAATCCCCAGCAGTTTCCAGAGGAGGATGTTAGCAGCTATTACTGTATCTAATCAATGGAGATCCACGAAGTGCTCCAGCAGACGCTCGGAAGCAGAGCTCAGTGCCATCCCAACGCTCTGTGGCTGCACAAGGCTCACCTCAAGGGTGGAGAGCATCAGGGTGGGGCCCACTCATTGCAGACCTGACCCAATCAGGGCAGTGGGACTCGCTCTGGGGGCTCTGCTGAGCTCCCAGGGGGGTCCCAGGCCCTGCAGCACCCACCCGCTGCCACCCTCCCAGCACAGGGCATCGCCAGCCAGGCACAGCAGTGATGTCCCTGCTCGTGCTCACATAGACTCAAAACACCATCAGAGTGGGCTCCTGCTCAGCTCTTTAACCAGCAGGATGTCCTTCTCTATCCCATTCTCCTTCCCTCTTCGCCCCTGTGATGCGGAGCAGCCTGGCCCCACGAGCACAGGGCCATGCACCAGCCTTGGGGGCACAGAAATGCAGCCAGAGGGGGCCACGTGCAAAACCTCTGATTTTTCCAGACAAAAACCCCACCAAAGCCCCCTCCGCTTCCTTCCTGCCACCCACTGCAACCTGCCTGCTGCCAGTACCCGCAAGCAGGAGGAACACGCCACGGTTTTCCAACATGCAATTGGGCGTTTTCCACTCACAAGAGCCAGCGCTCGGTCGCGGGGCCATGCAGCCCCCAGCCCACACTTGGCTGCACTTTGCACACTCACGGAGGCTGAGGATCCACGGTGATCCCCATTTGTGAGAGCTCTGAAGCGACCTGCTGTCGTTGAGATGTTGTGCTTCGCTTCCTTGCTTGGGCCACTCGGCCACTGGGGTGTTTGTGTTCCTTTCTCACATCGTTCAGAATGCCAATTGCTGTCATATTATTTTCATTGGGAGTTTTGTGTCAGTTCAGTACGCTACTGAAATGTATCCTGCCCACAGATGAAGGCTGTTGGGAAACCACAAGCTTCGTGAAATTCAAAATTGGTAAGCAGCAAAATTATGAAACCACAGGAAATGGAATGAGCAATTCCTGCAATTCTTGCTTTTCCCCTCGACTCCTCCGTTGCTATTAGAATAAAAAAGAAAAAAAGAAAAAAGAGAAAAGAGTGCATTAAATGGGGTGTTAGCAAATGCTTCCTATCCTCCAGTAAGATTTCTGGTTTTCCTGGCGTGCAGTGGGTGCTGAGAGGGATGGAGGGGACCGGGGGCAGTGCTGACTCACACTGCCACTAACACACATCTCAGGGTGGAAGAGAAACATCAGGGTCAGCGTGGAAAGGATGACAGGAGACCCCATGACAACAATAGGCAGTGTCATGCACGGCCTGAAGAGCAGCCACGTTCTTTGCTCTGTGTTTTATGGGAGGGTAATTCATCTTGCTGTTTGCATCGTGATACGTGCTGCTCTTTCCAACAGCCCACGGGCTGCAGGACCAGTCCTGTGTCTGCACCAGGCAGCTTGGCCTCGTGGTTGGGATGTTGGTCCTTCCTTTAGGGAAAAAAAAACACCAATTTGGGGAATGTTAACTGCTGTGATGAGACCCGAGCCCACAGAGCAGCAGCATGGCCCCAGCATTCCTCCTGGCTGTGTCTCACCCCAGCACATGGAGCCCTTCGTTCTCTCTCAGCCATCTTCTCGTTGCAATCTCAATTACAGGCTAATGGGACTCTGACTACGGTTGTGCTTCTTCACTGCAATTTGGTTTGCATTTCGTTGTTGACATGTTTATGGGGTGATGATGCTGGGGCAACGGCCCGTGATGGTAAATGAGAGACATCAGCATTTCTTCCCCCTGTTTGAAGAATGCACAAGTTGCAAGAAGAGCCAGAAGCTGAAAGTCGTGGTATGACTGAATGCAGGAGCCTGCAATGCTCTGAGGCACCATTCTCACAGCCTCACATAAAGCTCTGAGGCCATGGCAGCCCCAGACCTCTTCTTCTGATCACTGAGGTGCAACTCCAGCCTGGCTTTGGAAACGTATGCAACTACCAATCCTCCAAAAGAGAGCAAAGCAGCAGGGTGACTGTGGTAGTCGTACTTTGTCTTGCTTTTAGAAAGGGAGGGGTGAACGTTGGGTCTGCTGTGAGGGTTGAGCAGGAGTGCAGGCATCCACCCATCTTCCCTGTATCTGCAGCTTGCAGAGGGGCCAGGTGGTTGCATGTTAACATTCCAGCTTGCAGCTCAGTGGTTCCTCCTTCCAGGGCAGACTTGCTACCCTTCCTGGGAATCATATCAACCATGATGGAGGTGTGCAGGTCCCTGTTTGTGAAATGCAACCCCTGGCTAGCGATTTCCTCCCAGCCCTTTGTCAGCTGGCTGCATGAGGACCATCTCCTTTTAGAAAAGGGCTTTTCCATTCAGCAGATATTCATGGCAGCACCGACAACCCAGGAGCACCATCAGCTCTCAGCGGCTGTGCGAGCTGAGGCAGGAGCTAACAAAGCAGCCCTGACCATATTGCTTGCACAGCTGGTGCTGCACAGAGATAGGAGCAGAAACGTTGCAAAAATTGTTCCCATGGCAGCTCTGCTGCAGGTCGGCACCATGCAGCTCCTGAATATTTGGCTGCACATCACGGGGAGCACTGTGGCAGTGCTGCCATGCAGTGTTTCCCCACAGAATGTCAAGGAACGGTGTAGAAAATGATGCTTTTCAATAACAAGGAAATATTCCTGAATGAAACCAGATCTGTTTATTTTGAGTTCACTGTTGCAAATCATTGCATGAAGAACCCAGTCCTGCAGAGTGGATCCAACGTGGATGCGAACCACATGAGGTGCAGGTCTGATCCAACACAGAAACATTCTAAATTTACTTTTTTTTATATATTAAAAAAAACCCTAATTTCTTATTGAAACAATGTGGTTTGCATGAAGGTTCTGATGTTTTGTTTTAAAACCACACATCTAATTTTAAATGTTTAAGGCTTATAAATAATACAGTAATTCTGATGCAGCCAAAGAAGATCTCATGCGAGAAACAGATAAATCAGTAAATCAGTACCTCATTTACATGTTTAACATGTGCCACATTTTATTCCCTATCCTCCTTGGATGGGACTCAAAGGGACTGTAGGAAGAATTTGCCCCCACATCTCTGCTTCATCCTGAGATAAGTTAGGAAAAGAAAAACAACACCAAAACACAGAGCTTTTATCACAGATGTCAGCAATTAAAGCGTCCATTAAATAAAACATTTGCTCACCTTATTTCTCCCTTTCCTCATTTGCCGAGACTCATCTCTCTGCATTTGCTGTATCCAAGTGGGGGAGCTTTGCAGTGCAGTCCTGCTCTGTCCCTGCAGGAGCTAAGGGTGCAGATCCCCTTGCCTGCATGGCACAGGGAATGCAAAAGCTTTAGAGAATTAAAGCATGAAATAAAACTGTTTTAACGTGTCCGCATGCAGCTCTGCACCCACCTCCCCACTGGGGATAGGTGCAGCGCTGCTGCAAAGCTGCTCATTTTCACCTGCTTTTGCACCTGCCATCAGTCATCCAACCCTCACTGAGGTGTCGCTCATTTCCCCCTTGCTGCCATTCAGGAGTGCTGCTGTCTCACGCAGAAGGGTTAATCTCAGTCAATTAATTCAGCCTCTCCAGCCGTGAAAATGAAATGTGCCCCAATTACTGTCTCGCCTCCTATAGTATAAGAGTGAAATCTCATTAACACTTCAGCACAACCAGGAATGCTCTAATGGGGGTGTTAGATGTGTTAATGGGAAACATCTTCCTTTATCCTTTGGTGAATGAAGCTGCTTCCCCCAAGTAGGAGTGGGATTTTAGTTGGAAGGGTGTGCACGGCCGAGCTTTGGGGGCATTAATCCCTAAAAAGAGCAGAGCATGGAGAAATGCAGTAACCCCAGGCTCGGTCAGAATCATTCAGCATCACCTTTCTCTGTCCCTCTGCTCTCACGATCGACATCATCCAGCAGCTGCCAGGTGCCACGACCTACATTTGGAGCCAAGATACGGGCTGACTGAGGTACACTTTGCCATGTACCTTCCCCCATGCAGGCACCCTACAAAATCGGGTGCTGCACCACGCTGCCCAGGGCATGAACAGCCCCACCTGCCTTGCATTTACAGCTACAGCTCAGGAGAATGAATGCTGGTGTGGAGGGCACAGAGCTGTGTATGCTCACCCTACTCTTCGTGCCTGTTGAAAGCCTCTGAGCTGCTTTCTGGGTATCTGTTTCCAGACTCCTGGTAGGTCTTTGTATTTCATTACAATTACAAAACTACATTGCGTTACGTCTCATCATCTCTACCGAGTACAGCTCATCTGAATTCCAAGAAGCAGCAGAAGCACTGCTTTCACAGGGCCTTGCTTCATTGCCACATGCTGACAGCAGCAGCTCAGGGACCTCGTGGGGACAGTGCCCCTGCCCACCCAGTGTGTGGGACGTCCCCACTTGGGGCTGGAAGTGCTCACCCCATACGTAGGCTCAGTGCCCCTCACTCCTTCCAACCTTTCCTAAGGATCAAATCGAGATAACAGTGCATGACCTGGATCAAAACTCCCCCAGAATAAAATAAAAGGAAGCGCAGAAATTTTTATGCAGCATTAATAGAAGCTTTTAATCTTTATTCTTCATGACTTGAGAAGCTTTCTTTCGTTTGATCCTGCTATGTAAAATCTTCTCCTCCAGGGACATTCCCACTGCAATGACTGACCTAGGAGACGTGCTTGTAAAACCTCAGCAGCAGCATTCTTCTTCATGTTTCAGGGGGAGTTTGCAATGAGAGTTTTACTTTGAGTGCAAAATCCAGCTTGATCTTAATTACGGAGCTGTCCCTGCTGTTTCCTTTAAACGGATAAAATAAATAATAATAGAAAGCAGATTTGCTTAATGTCACTGTGGAGTTAGTAAGCCAAGTTCGGTTTGACTTATGCACTACATCAGTGTCTGTGCTGATACTTAAAGCACAATAAACACCAACGGGCACTGAGCACAGCGGATGTGATGCTGTTAGAGCAGGTAATGTCGCAGCCAGGATGGCTTGGCCTAATCTCTTCTGCACTTTTTGACAATTTCCTCCTTAGATAGGGCTCACTGCCTCTTTGACTGGCTCAGTGGCACTTGCCCACACAAAACAAGCCTCTTTCTGTCTTAACCTGTGGCAGCAGCCAGGTTCCCCCTGGCTCTGTGCTCTTCTGATACTGTTTGGTACTCATAAACTACCAGAAGAGGTTGGTGAAATCAGGAAAATGCCACATTACGCCGCGCTGGGTCACCGATTAACAGCTCTTGGCAGATGGAGCAGTCATCGCAGCATGTATTTCATTTATGAGAGCAGAGCCCCAGGACTGCTGCTCATAATTCAGCTGGGGGGCTGAATGAAGTGAGATCTTTCTCCGCTACAATCAAATTCATAAAAGCAGAGCACGGAGCAGAGCCCATCAGCGCTCGGCCACAATTGCATCCTAGGAATCAGCTGCCCACCGCCTTGCTCAAACACACAGGTCCCACCCTGCACTGCTTGGGGGCACGAGTTGGACCCAGCTTGGGGGGGGCTGACAGGGTCTGGAAAGCACCCTGAGGACTCAGCAGAACTGCCCTCGTTCAGTTTGGGGCTGAGCAGACACAATGGGAGCCCTCCAATGCGTAATTGCAAAGAGGATGGAAATGGTTCTGCTGTGCGTGCCCAGTTAATCACAGCGGGATCATGGTGCAAAGGATGGGAGTCCCAACCCTTGGGGCACTTTCTCCTTCCACCTGCCACCTCACAGCCCCTCCTGCTTCCCTGGTGCTGCCCACTGCTTCCCCACAGCCCCACATTGGTTGTGCCATAGCAGGAAGAATGGGCACAGATCCCCTCTTTCCACAGCAACATCTTCCCACACTGGGAGAGCAACTCCAAAGAAAAAGCTGCAAGGTCTGCTGCTCGTCTTGGAGATATTCTAATTAAAACAATGGGGCTGATTAATGCAAACCAGATATGGGATTGGAGAAATAGGAGGCAGGGATGGGATTAAAACACGCACCCCACTGGAGCCTCCTGGCAAGGGTGGGAGCCCCTGGGGAGGGTGGGAGTCCCATGGCAGGTGGGCAGCTCCTGCCCCAGGTGCAGGGCTGGAGGTGAGGGAGAACCCCTCTGATCCTATGGCCAGGCTGCACACATGGGTTTGGTTTCACTACAGCCAGGATTGGCTCTACGTGTGCAAGCTTGCAGCGAGGGGGAACGCAGGGCAAGGGCAAGATGCAGCAAAAAACAAAACAAACAAAAAAAAAGAACAACAGCAGAAGTGGGTGAAATAGAGGAAAATAGCAGCTTCTGACCTCATTCATTTAGTCATTGTAGGGTCGCTCCAAGGTCTCACCAATCTTAGCATGTGAAGTAACTTATAAATCCAACACCATTTTAAGTCGATGACATCCCTTTAAGCAAACAACATTGGTATCTCGTTCCCAATCAGCTCCCGATCAATTATCTGCGTTTTCATAAAACTGTTACTGTATAATGTGTACAGTTTCCACTGTACAGTGCAGCATCCTGAATCAAAGAAATCTTTCACACGAACATCGCAGGCTGAAAACAATAGAACCAAACACCACTTCTTCATCTTAAATTGCTAACAGACCACAAAATTAAGTAGATTTTTTCCATCTGAGAGCTCTCCGCAGCAGAGTCGATCACAGAGGACCTGATAGTATCTCCAAATAATTGTGCAGGAAGTGGATCCCACTCATTGCCACAGCTTTTGCTCTGACATCACAAAGCTGCAGCAGAGGGAGAGAGCCCACTCATGCCTTCGTGGCTGCAACCTTGCTGTCTGCACATGGAGCTCAGGGCTTCGGGTGTGCGGTGTTGGATGTGAATCGTCCCACATCTCCAAACCAGGATAAAAAAGCATTGAGCCAAAATGGAGATTTCCCCTTGGAGTTCCTCTCTTGGCAGAAGGACAAGCTGTGTGACAGCTGCTACTCCAGACACTAAAAAATGTTCATTCATCATAGAAAATAAAAGTCCCTGTTGCTTTTCAGCTGGGAGCCCATGTAATCACCATGTAGCCAAATTAGAAATGGGTGGCTTTGCTTAGCTCCAGTTTCGCATGATCCAAACAAGACCTGCTCGGTTGACTCATCTGGGAACTGCGCTCATAATATCTTCAAAGGTTCAATAATGGTCAGAAAAAAAGAAATCTTGTATGATGTCTAGCTGGTGCCCACACACTGGAATCGATATTTCGCCATGATGCATTCTCTGTTTTGAACTCCTGACATCAGGATGAAGCTCTTAGAACTCAGCCTTTGCTATTTATCTCAGGGCTGGGACTGATTTTTATTTTACTCCTTAATTGGAGGTGCAATGCTAAGACCTGAGTGTGTGATATCCAGGACTTGGGGGTGCAGTGCCCATCACCTAAGGATGCAATGACCACCGCCAAAGGATGCAAGCCCAACAACCAGGGCTACAATGCTCATTACCTGAGGATGCGATGCCCATCAATCAGGGACGCAATCCCCCCCACCAAAGGATGCAGTGTCCAACAACCTGGGCTGAAAATCCCACCACACAGGGGTGCAAAGCCCAGCACCCAAGGGTGCAATGCCTGCAGGCTTGCTGTGGTCGTGCCACCCCCCACAGCAGCCGGGCAGGCTCTGGCTCTGCGTGCCTGTCCACCCCTGCAGGGAGCTTTGAGCAAGGCAATCCGCTGTGAGGATTTGCACACAAGTCACAGGGTTTAACTGAAATCCAATTTGCTGGGGAGGAGTGTTGGTTTAGATTATGGAAGAACAATTCCCTTGCAGCCTTATTCGGAGAGGAGCAAGGGAAGGATTGGGCAGGGCAGGGCGGCCTTCCCGTGCCTGGTCCAGGGTTTGCAGAGCACTCATGGGGCCTGAACGAAAACAAATGTAAAACTGATAGGTACATTTGTAACCTATTACCACAGGGGCTTTATGAAACTCTAAACTTACTGGCAAGGGGAGGGAGGCAGCGGCTTCCAGAGTATTTTTTTTTCCTAAATGAGAAAGCTGTCTCAGATGGAGCAAGTTTTCATGCAGGAGCTGGGCTGGGGCTGAGCTGCATCTTAAACAGAATAACCAAAGGGAATCAAATGCTGTGCCATGGAGCACAGCAGTGCTGGCTTCGTTGTGTGAGGCAGGGGACTGTCCCTGTGTAGGGCATGAGGTACTGAGTGTGGGATGCACAGTGCAGGGTGCAGGTTGCAGAGCACACAGTGCGTGGTGCAGGGTGAGAGTGTGAGGGGCAGGGTGAGTGTGTGAGTGGGTATTTCAAAGGCTTGCACTTTGATCAAATATATGTGTTGTGTTTTTGTTTTCCAAAAGGACAACAAGAAGTGCATCTCTAGGTCTGCTCCCTGCCAAATTTCAGTCCTCTGATTCAGGGCATGAAAGTATGGGAGATTCTCAAGAACAGGGTTTGCCAAACTACTCTTTTAGACATCGTAGAAATTCTTCTCTTAGTATCATTCCCAGATTCAATTGAACCATTGCAGGTGAAGCCATCCAGAAAACAAAGCAAAATACAGTGAAAGAAAGAACACATCCCAAGGCAAGCGTGCAGTAGAACAAACATCAGCCCAGTTGAAGTTTGAAGCCTAAGTTTGAAGCAGCTGCATGCAGGTGCCCACAGTGCGAGGTGCCTGGCAGCTGTCTGCAGCTGGCTGTTTGCTGTAGGGGCCTGGGAAGGATTCTGAGAGCTCTAGTTGTAGAAATAGAATAGAAAAAGTGGACTAGAGAATAGAAGAGAAATGAAAATGCAGTAAACCTAGTTCTCAGCCAGCACCACCTCAGCTGTACATTGTCACTGCTGCATCTCCAGGGCTTGAATGCTGGCACAGCTGGTGGAAGGCAGTGCTGCTCGTTAGGACAAACTGTGGGCTGCCTGTCAGGTAATTAGCAGAGATGGCTTATCAGTGCTCAGGCTCTTGAAACAGTCCTGATGCTGTGTTGCTGTGTACAGAGTGGGTGAAGAACAAGGATTGCCATCATTGCAGTAGAATGATGGAATCACAGATTCCTTCGAGTTAGAGAGGACCTTTAAAGGTCACCCAGTCCAACCCCATTGCAGTGAGCAGGGACACCCACAGCTCCATCACAACCTGACCTTGGATGTCAGCAGGGATGGGGCATCTGGAAGGAACAGTCCTGGGGAAGTTTTAGCCAAGCAAGCTGGAGGAAATGAGCCTTCCTTTTCAGGAGGTTTACTCATATAGGGTGCAGAACCGATGTGTGAGCAGCAGAATCTCACTGCAGGAGGCTGTGCCATAGCCCCAGGTGCTCCCAGCCCTCCCTGTGCCCCCAGCTCACCGTACACTTGAAATAAAGTGGGATGTTTTAGCCATTCTGACAATGTAGTGGTGTAAAACAGTGCTGGTCTGCCATCTAACAGCGTGTGTCCACGTGCCCATCCTTGGAGTGTGCCCAGCACTGGTGTGTGCCTGCCACTGTGCAAAGCCCTCAGCTGCTGCAGAATGTGGACAGGAGTGAATTCTCCTCCTGAGCTGAGCTGCTGCGAGGTGGTGAGTTGCTTTGCTTGCTGAGCATGAGCACGTGTTCCAGTATCAGGTTCCTGAGTGCAAATGATGCTACCTGCTGGTGCGTGAGCTTTTTATGGATGTGCTCACGCCTGAAAGCTGGGCCCACAAATCCCATGCAACTCACATGAATTTTGAAGGGAGAAATATTGGGTTTTATTTCTTAAAGGAAAATAAATGCGATTTCGGAATAAATCAATAGAACATGACTTTGTTCAGTGGAATAAGCCAAGTGGAGACATGGAAAAATAAACTCTTCCTGACAACTCCTGCTGAAAGATTCTCATCTCTCCAGGTCACGGGATCAACAGCGGGAATGACAGCCACTTGAACTTTGGCAGAAAGCCCTCCACGGCTCTGACAGATGTTTCTGGTGCTAACCCACGAGGATGCTTTGCTGATTGCTTCTGGTCCCGACAGCACTCGTTCCCAGACAGACTGTGAGCCCCAGCGTGCAGGGACTGGAGCTGTGGGAGATGGCTGCAGCCCTGGAGTGCTCCATCATTTTGCCAAGCACCGGTGCTGCAAAGAGCATTGGGTGGATTTGTATGAAGGTTCTGTTGTTGCAGAGGTGGTGGGCGGCTCAGGGCTGTGTCTGGAGATCCAGGAGTAGCCCTGCTGTGCCCACGGAGCAAACAGGGAGCGAGCTGGGGAAGGTTGGCAGGACAAAGCTCAGAAGGTGACACCTGGAGTCCTAGGCAAGTCGCTGAGAAGGGGAGAAACGCTCATTTAATTTGGTTCATTTGTTATAATGATTCTCCTCCGTGGGCCGTATTAAACACTTCAGTGATTTTTGCCTCTAAAACCCTCTTGCAGGGATTGTGATGAAAGGTATATTTATTGTACTTCAGCTTGGAAAGTTGTTTCAGATGTTTCCAATTCATCAACCAGTTCAGACATCTGTTCCTGGTTGGGGCAGAAAAGCTTAACTCGCGCACACACACACCAAAAAGTGTTCATTTTGGAGATTTCTCTGATGAGCTTTCTAATCCTAACACGTTGTCAGATAGTGCTAATTGCCGGGTCACCCCCAGCCAGGTCGGGGCCACCCATGGCTGCTCGCCCCTCGGCCACCCCACGTGGGGTCCCAGGGGATGGGGGGCACAAACTCCCCTTTGCCAAAAAGGAGCCGGGTGTCTGCAGTGGTGGGTTCATCCCAAGACTGCAAAGCTCGGCTTTGAGTTGGAACAGAACTCGGATATTTAGAAAGTGTCCACTAAAATAAAAACCTTCAAGCAAATGCTGAGGGAGAGTGGACAAAACGCTTCACCGAGGCAGAGATCGATCATTTGGGTTTGGTCACAGCTTCTTACAATCTATTCCCTCCTAACCCCTCGAAAATAAAATAAAATAAAATAAAATAGAGGAGACGGTGAGGTCATGTCAAATATAAAAAACTAAATGATTCATTCAGAAAATGTCAAAACAGGATGTTTTGATAGCATCAACAGTCTATTTCCAGATTTCTTTCAAAAGACATTTTGGTTCTATCCACCAGGTTGCACAAGGTGCAGTGACTCTGGGAGCTGAGCTGCGTGCTTTGGCAGGGTATGGGCAGATGCGTTTCCCACCGCTATTGCTGTTCCAGTGCTTTCTTCCAACACACATTAATACTCACAGCTGAGTGGGCTGAGGTTGCAGCACCTCACATCCCAATGGCTGAGAGGTGAAGCTGATCTGAAGGCATAAATATTCCCCCCACTCAAATCCAAGCAAGACCTTGAACTTAGATGTGCTTTGCCTGTGCTCCAGCTTCTCTCCTTCCCACCTTGGTCACTGGGATCCAGACCCACTGCAGCCTCCCACCTGCTGCTGCAAAGGGATGGGGTTTGATTTAGGGATTTGATTTAGTATTGGGTAGGGATAGTGATAGGAAGATGGTTGGACTAGATGATCTTGTAGGTCCTTTCCAACCTTATGAACCTATGAACCTATGAACCGATGGGGTTAGGGATGACAGCCCGGTGCAGGATGCACCTGGGAAGCAGTGCTGCAGAATTCCCCTGAGCATCAGCCATCAGCAGTGCAGTGATGGTAAATGGCATCGCTGGAGGGCACCCTGAAGGGGCATGATGAGCTGAAGGCTGCTTTCCAGCACAGGGTAAAAGCTATGTCCAATTGGTTCAAGGCCAATTAGAGCAGGGACGATTGAAAATGATGTATTGCAGGAGCCTTGTCCTGTTGGTGCACTACGGGTGTCTGATGGATAAGCTGCAGGTTTGGGGGAGCCAAGGAACCCCCACAGATGAGCCTGTCCTCCTCCCAAAGATGCCAGAGGCAGTGATTTTCAAAGAAGAAGAGCCATGTGTCGCGACAACATATGGGAAGACACATTTCCCA
The DNA here is from genome assembly GCF_038088225.1 of Cyrtonyx montezumae. Classification (NCBI taxonomy): domain Eukaryota; kingdom Metazoa; phylum Chordata; class Aves; order Galliformes; family Odontophoridae; genus Cyrtonyx; species Cyrtonyx montezumae. Next base: position 3,966,680 of record NW_027072036.1, read on the forward strand.
TTGCTATCTTTGCTCCAATATTTTCTTGGTGATTTATTCCGATATATTCTGACGGTGGAGATCTGAAGCGAGCAGGCTGTGCAGAAGTGCCAGCAGCTTGGTGATGGATGGGATTTTCCAGCACTGTGATGGGGATGGAGGCAGGAGGTGGTGGGAGAGGAGCAGGAGGCGGCTGGGAACCGGCAGCTCCCAGCACCCGGCAGCTTTCCTGGGAGAGAAAGGCTTCGGGAATGTCAGCTCTGTAATTAATCCCAAGCCCCATCACCTGCCGGGGGTGTGAGCCACCAGACTTACCCCGTGTCTGGCCCAAAGGGAGAGTGAGAAAAGTTAATTGAACTATGTTCTTCAAAGTCCCATAGAAACTCTCGTGCTTTTCTATGCCAAACAGCCAGAGAGTTTCCCGGAGCCTAATCCCCAGCAAGAGACAGACTGTCTAGCAGCTCGGTGAATGCAGCAAATCCTGGCTGGGGTGAATCTGCCCTCTGGTGCAGCGCAGAGATTCTTTAATTAAAGCAAATGTTGCCATGGTGGGGCATAGAAAGCCCTTGACAGATGCAAGCTGGGGAACGACAGACAATGCACAATCTCATTAGCACCTGCAGCTCCATCTGGTTATTGGATTGGGATGCTTTGAATTTTTATTGTGCTGACCTCTCGGATTCCCCTGGTCTCTCAGGGTGGAGCACAGGTTTGGGGCAGGTTGGGGGGGCTGCTGGTGGGGCTGGCACCTGGCAGCTGGCATGAAGAGGGCTCACTGACATCCATTTACCACCCTTTGGTGTGGCCTACACACAGCAGCATCCCCTGTGGCAGTGGTGCATCTCACGGTGGCATTTGGAAGTGATGGGAGCTGCCCTGCTGCTGGAGGAATAAGGAGGTGATGCTCGTCACAAGCTCGTGTGCTTCACTGACAGCTGAATGACTCTGCTACTGTAATTTGCCTGCACAGATGGGATTTTAGGGCTTTAATCCATGTTAGGAAACTGCTCCCAACATTCTCCAGCACGTTGCTTCAAAGGAGCGGGCGGTGGTGAGGTTATGAAAGCAGCAGCTGCCAGCCTGCCTCACTGCAGCCTGCTGGATGGCTCTCCGAGTGGTATTTATTAATATTATGAATATTGAATCATTGCAATGAATAATCTGGCAGCTCTAAGGCTTGCCCTGACTAATGTAGCTGTGGTACAGCAAATGTTTTCCAGCAGAAAGGAATGCAGCAGGCTGGCTCCTCAACTGGTCGTGAGATGAGGTGTCCCATCCCCTCCTGTCTCATCCCAGCCCCGTCCTGTCCCACATGGGACATTGCAGCAGATGTCCCTGTCCGGCAGCACATCCACCCAGCACATCCACCAAACTCTGCCCCCAGCTCTGCCTCTTCTGTCCATCCCAGCAGCGGTCGCACCCAGCACAGGCTGCTTTCTGCAGGCATCATCCTATCCTCCTTGACTCAGCCAGCTTTGTTTGTAAACCGAACAGAAATCAGAACGATCCCAGCTTCAAAGCTGGGCCGAGGAGCTGGGAGCTGGGCAGCACTTGGTGCTGTTATCTCAGCTGACAGTGGCCCAGGGCGAGGAGGGTTGAGATGCTCGCTGAAGTGTGGCCATTCTCCATCCTACCCTGGCGTGTTTTCCCCTTTGCTGTTTCTCCCCGCGGCCAGTGTAATTCACAGATAGGGTGTGACAAAGCCTTTGTGGCTGCTCTGAGCCTCCAAAGAGCCGTGCAGCACTTGCTGGTGCTGCTGCTGTGCTTCCAATTAGCTCACATCTGTTACAGCTATACTTCCCTCCAGCCCCCACCTCGAGCGCCTGCAAGTGATTTTATGCAGTAATAACAGAAATCACGAAACCTGAAATGAATCTAAACAAAAGGAATCATTCAAATTACCCTTAACCCTTTGAAGACCAGGCCCTGCCCATAACAAAGGAGGCTCAGGTTAGATACACTCTATGACATAGATCCAGTCTTGACCTGCTGGAGAACCCAGATGCACGGCTGACTCAGGCTCCCGAGCACAATGGATTATTTATGCTGGCAGTATCTGACCCAGATGTGTGGTGCAGCACCCCGTGGCTCAGATGGCATGCATCCTCTCAGCTCTGTGCACTGCAGCCTGGCCTCTGCCTGCCCTGCAAGCTGAGGTTCACCTGCCAACTCCTAACTGCAGTTTCTGCAGAGTTTTCCTCCTGAAGGTAGAAGCAGCTTGGGAAAGCTGCTGGGTTGTCCTGTTTTTCCTTTCCATCATGCGGTGCAACTTTATATAACAAGAGATTTATTTTCTCCTTGGCTTAGGAGAGCTGCTTCTGCTCTCCTGTTCCACAGATGGGTGCACAGAGGGACAAGCACCCAGCTGTGTGTTTCCTGTGACGTGGATCTCACAGAGTGCATGGGTGCCTCAGATGGAGCATTGCTGGGATTCTCAAAGGCAGCATGCAAATAAAAGGGCATGGTATATGGTGAGGAGCTCAGCCTGGAGCTGTTGAGACACCAAGAACTATTAGTTGGGTCTCTTCTTGTCCTGTCTGAGGCTCCACTGTAACATCACATCCCCCAAACAAGAGCTCTCCTATGCCTTGTGCTGCCCGTGTGCATGCAGGCGAGCTCACAGCCCTGCTGTGATGGGGATGGGAAGAGCTTAAATCTGTAACACTGGAAGCCATGAGATGAAGGTGCACTTCCAATCCATCATGTGCCCAAACTTTTGATCCCTCCAATGCTTTAATTGCAATTAGAACCATCTGTGGCAGCAGTAGGTGGAGACATATGGTGAGAACCTCTGTTTTGGGATCAAGCTCGCCCTACGTGTCCGGATGGCTCAGACACCAGACTTTGGTCATCATTGGGTAGGCAAGGACCCATGAATATCTGCAACAATGCAGACAGAGCCTGGCAAACACAATCTCAAGCCACAAATGGGACTGTCCTACCACGGCCACACTTGGATTCCTGGCCTGGGAAGTTCCAGGTATCCACAAACTTCTTACTGCTGTATTCCCAAATTCTCAGAGGCCCAAATAAATAAATAATAAAGCTTTTTTTTTTAATTATTTTTATTTTTTGGGGAATCCACCAGCTTCCTTCAACATGGCCCAGTGCTGAGGCATTTCTGCGGGTTGTTGTGAATGACCCCCAAGCAGGAGGTTCACGCTGGTGGTTGTGGTTAGCAGTCACCCACAAGCTGGAGGCTTCTGACACTGCTAATAAGGCACACGTGTGTGAACGGAGCGTGCAGCATGTGACAGCACCAGGATTTCCTGTGTGTGGGGCTGTCCTGCACAGGGAGCACTCATCCTGCTGTGCACGGGGCTCTTATGCCACGGGCATCCCAGTAGCACCAGGTGGGTGGGGAAACAGCTTGCCTTTGCCTGCTGATCTCCAAGATCCAAGGGGTGGAGAGCTTGGGTTTTGATCCATCCACCTCTCTATCTGGCCGTGGCTCAGTTCTGGTTCATCCTAACTTCTCCTCCAACAACAGCCCTGTGTGCAGCATCCCTAACTCTTCTGTTTTTCCAGTTCCACTTATTTCCAGTCTCCCAGATTCCCCAGAAACTCAAATCCAACTTGAGCAGATGTCAGGGAGCCTGACTGCCCAGCAGAGAGCAAAGCACCACAGCTAACCATACTTTTCAGCTAACCATGCCCTTCACATCCCCTTGCAAAAAGACATCCCATGAAAACACCAGGGAAGAGAAAAAGCATTAAAGATGATGTAGTTTATGAATTAATGTTGGTCTCTTGGAAGAGATGTCAGAGATGTGGGAAATGTGCCCAGGGATGAAGAGCTGCAAGATGGGGCAGGGACATGGCAAGGTCCCCATGACACATGGGAAGGTGGCATTTGCTGCCCACTTACCTCTCTCTCTGCATGGTCTGCTCTCATCTCTGTCAATCAGATTAATTACCCCAAACCCAGAATTCTCAGGGACTTGTCTAAAAAGCTGTGCAGCATTCTGAAAAGCTGCACTGCTAAAGAAATGTGATTTTCACAGCAGCAGCACCGCATTTTGTTCTCATGCTGTAACATTTATATTTTACAGAGGGGAAATCTACACTTCTCTTACTTTGCAGTCACAGCAAATGTGTTTTTCACTTTCTTACCATGCTTAAAAATAGCATTAAGTTTTTGCTGATCACATGATTGAGAGGAGGTAAAAAAAAAGAGGCTAATTGAATGATGCAGGGAGTAAAAACATGTGGCACAGTAAAAACAAATTAGGTTCGCATATGTTTTGTGTAACCCTCAAGACTTGTCTGTATTAGATATCAGTAATGAAAAGAATATTAAACTCTAACAGCACAAAAATACCATATGCTTAGGAATTCAAAGGGGAACAATGCATTTGTGTTGGATGCTCCTGAATGGAAAATGCCCACAAATAACCATTTATTTTCCTTAGCTGTGGAAAAAAAATAAGTATCATTCCTGGTCTTTTCAGTAAGGTTTTAGGGAGTCTGTAGGCACTGCTGTCCAGTTCCATAAAGCTGTCCCCATCTCCATCCCCATCCCACCTCCATTCCTGTCTCTATCTCCATCCCAAATTCCATCCACCACCCATCTCCTTCCATCCCATCCTAACACCATTCCCATTCCCACCCCCATCTCCATCCTATCTTTATCTCATTCCCATCCCATCTCCATCGCTTTCTCCACCCTAATCCCCATCCCTACCCACTTCCCCACCTCTTTATCTATTCCCACCCCCATCCCATTGCCAACCCATCCCATTTCCAAGCACCAGGGCACACTGAGCCCCCTGAGCTGCCCCCAGGGAAGGCTGGGGGCTGCAGCTCAGAGCCCCATGCCCGGGGCAGCAGTTTGTTTCTCCTGTTTATGAGCTGTGATGGGGATCCTCGTGTGACTCACTGCCTGCAGCCACCAGGCAGCCGAGTAACTTTCCAGTGAGTGTTGGAAAAAGGGGGGAGAGCGGCGAGAAAAGGGAGGAAAAGCTGGAAAACGTTAGGAAGAGGCAGCAAAAGCTCTGAAGGGAGAGCAGAGGCAGCTGAGAAAAACAACTAACCGTCTTAGAAGGATATTAACGTTTTAACGAGAATTCCTTTAATTTAATCACAGTAAGATTCACCAAGAGGAGGAAGAAATGGAAAGCTTCATCTCAGCCCTTAACAAAAGAGCACCTCATGCTACAGGACAGTGCTGCTGCAATCCATTCCCCTTCATGGAGCATTTCCACGTGCTCCTCTGGAGTCAGAGCCTCTGCACCTTGGCACCTGCGGAGCAGCTGGGGATAAGGAGGGCATTTCCTCACTGCAATCTTCTGTATCTCCCTCTGATGCCTCTGGCATCTCCGTAGCTGCACTCTGAGACTCCCCCCAGTGCAATCAGATGGGATGTTGCACGATGGGGGCACGTGGGGTGCACAGTGTAGGTGCCCTCTGCAGCCCAGGGATGCAGAGTGCAACGGGAGCAGCTCGGGGAGCACTTCCCTCACCCTGCCCCTGCAAATAAAATAAACTCATTTGGGTTTTACGTGGAAGCAGGATTTTACTGCCGCTGAGCCGCGGTGCAAGGGAGCAGAAAGCAGACAATACAAATGACACGTCCTAAACGGCATTTTTAAAAGCTCAAGGCAAGCTTGTAAAGATTTTATTTGTATACGAGACTGTAATGAATAAAGGAATTGGTGTTGCCGCCTCCGCCACCCTACAAGAGCCCCGTCTGCTTCCCCAAGTAAACACATCAGGGAGCAGCAGCTGTGACGCCAGGGCCTCAGTACCCAGCGGCTGCAGTGCAGGGAATGGCACAGGGTGGGGGCATGGCATGTGTGGGGGGCACGGCAAGGGGCAGGGTGCATGGCATGCAGCAGGATGCGTGGCGTGGGGGGTGGCACGTGGCGGGATGCATGGCGCGGTGCTTGACACATAGCTCGGGGCACAGCTTTGAAAGTCGCTGTGCAGCCTCCCCAGCTCCAGGAGGAGCCTCTTCCCATCGTCCTGTCTCTGTCGGTGAATTTTTAGTGCTGCTAAAGAGCAACGCCGTTGCCGGTGCTGGTGGTGGGGACGTGGCCCATGGGGGTTTACCCCGTGGGGAAGTGCTTTAAGGAAAAAAAAAAAATATTTCGCATTTGCAATAATTAAATACCTGCGCACACAAATAACATTTTCCTGGGGGGGGGGGGGAAACCCACAAGGATAGGGACGTGCTGAGGGCTGTCCTGGGTTTGCAGGGCTACGCAGTGCCCCGGCTCTGTGGGATGTCCCCCCCTGCCCGCCTGCCCCGCGGCGCTGAATTAAACCCTGCCGCTTCCCAGCAGCCCTGCCCGGGGCTCCGCGGGGTGACTTCACTGAGCTAATCCAGGGCAACTGCTGAACCATTGTCTGCCCAGCGCTGAGCTAGGATATTATGGCTGGAAAAACTTCCTTCCGAATTGCAAGCTGTGTGAACAGAACTTGTTTAAAATAGCTGCTTTGACAAACAAACAGGGCCAGCTCCATTTTCATCAGCATCTCCCCCTCCTAAAACGTCAACATTTACATTTCGGTAACAGGAGACCGCTTTTAGAGCAACCACAGCAGTTGCCACGCTGCTCGTCGGGGCTCCTGCCTCTGTTACTGGTAAATGATGGGAGAGAGGCAGCCACCAAACAGCAGCAGAGCCCTGAGCAGCTCAGCATCCGCAGCACCAAGCAGTGCAGGCACTGAGGGCACCTCTGGGAAGGGGAGAGGGGATTTGGGTGCGTTCTCCAGGCTCAGAAGGAGTCCTCCTTTCAGAAAACCCCCGAAACCACAAAGAATCCTGAGGACAGACTTTGAAGCTCACATTGTTTTCATTTGGATGTTGTTATTGAAAAAGTCACTTGCATGTTTTCTGGTAAAACGGTTTGTTGAAATGTTTCCTCTTCTCCAGCTCAGAGCTAAACCCCACGTGCTGCTGCCCCCCTGAGCTGCCCGGTGCCCTCTTGCCCTGTGCCCCACACCACACACCCAGCTGAAAGCAGAGCTGGATTTCTGCAGCAGTTTCTCAGCAGCAGTTCCTACAGCGTGAGCTCCTCATCTTTTTGCTGCTCTGTGACAGACCTGCATGGAGGCTGGGCTTGCTGCCACGCTCTCACACTTTGGAGTTGGGATGAAAGCAGGCAGTGATGTGATGGCAGCAACCCGGAGCTGCTGCAGCGCTGCTGTAACCAGATCGTGAGCAGAAGGGGAAGCCTGTGCTTCAGAAGTCACTTTCACCAACTGGTAACCCAGAGGATCCCTGCTTCTCAGCTGAAAGCTACCCCTCTGACAGAGCAAATTAATCCCGTCCTGAGCAGCGAGGGAAGCAGTGAGGAGGCCAGCTGGAAGCCACGCCAGGCCCTTCGCACCCAAGGCCAAGCTGCACTTCGCATGACATCAGTGGGCGCTTTGAGTGCGATGCCAGCAGCATCGGGGTCTGTCCCTGGTGCAGACAGCATCCTGCTCAGAGAGGACAAAACGCAGATGTCTGGTGGTGCTCCCAGCACGGGCGGTCCCCTCTCTGCTTTGTGTCCTCAGTAGGATTTGGAGCGTATCACCCTGGGGCTGTATGAGAGCCTGGCACGGCAGGTGAGATGCTTCCAGCCCTGTGCCTGGTTGAGGAGGGGAGATGAAGCAGGGGACAGGTGGAGAACAGTCCCGTGCCATCCCCGGGGGCACTCCCACATCCCTTTGTGCTTCGGTTCCCTGTGCTCTTCCAGCTCTCCCCACTTCGGGCAGCAACAGAAGCACAGGTGACAGCCACAGGGGTGGCATGGCAGGGGCTGTCCCTGCTCTGCTCCTGAGTGCTGTGAAGCCTCGTGCTGCCTCCACGCCAGCAGCACTCAGGTTACACTTGACACGGCGAAGTGGCAGCGAAACGGCTTCAATTTATTTACTTTTTAAATGTAATGATGGAAAACAAAACATGTTGCAAAAGTTGTTTGTTTCGTACCAGCTCTGCGCAGACCCAACTGAGGAAGGAGTGGCTCCTGGCAGCTCCAGCTCTTCAGGGACCGGCGATTGCTGGGCTGTCATGCTGTGCCAAGGATCAAACGACTGCGGCGGACACCCTCCCTGCCCAGGGGCTGCGAGGGCATGGCCACGCCGGGGTGTGGAGCAGGGACCCACAGGGACACCAGGGCAGATGGATGCAGGCCAGGTGCTGTGCAGGCATCGAGCATCGCACCCCTGCACCTCTTGGGAGAAGCACCCAGGAGCTGCAGCACGTTTCCCCTGGCGTGGGGCTCGATGGCAGCACTGCATTTTGGGCACCCGTTGGGGTCACACAGGAGGAAGGTGGCTGGCACTTCTAGCAAACCCAGCCCTGAGATGCGCCCAGAGCCACCGGCCTCTGCTTCAAAGCTTCCCCATGGCACCGTCAGCCACAAAATTTATGACGGACCACCAAGTGAGGGTATTGTCTAATTGCTCCTAATTGAAAACACAGTAAAAGGCAGCGCAGCCCCACAGCGGTTGTGGGGCTGGGGGCTCGGTGGCAGCAGTGGTGGGGGGGGGGCTGGGGACCCATCCCCATCCTGCTCCCACAGAAAGGCTGCGTCCTGCACAGGAGGGTGCTCTTTCCCAGAGCTTTGGATGGGAGATACTCATGAGTTAATTAATCCTTGAGTTTTTAAGCAGAGACATATTTATGAGCCTTGTTAGAGGCTGGGGCCCTGAGAGACATTTCTTTATTCTTCCTCCAGCTCAGCTGAAGGAAACCATAAGGGGAAAGAACGACCGAGCCACGAAAGCATGGAAGATGGATTTCGGGTTGGTGATGGGGAAACAAAAAGCAAGTTGCATGGGTGGGAGCAGTGGCCAAGTGACAGCTCCCTTCCCTTTCCTTTGTCTTCTCATCCTTTGTCTACGGGGTGCTCGCTAGCAGTCTGCCCGCTGGATGCAAGACTACCTCCAGAGCTTGAAGGGCAGATGTGATGCACACGTGTGGCATCTGTGCCTACCCCAAGCCTCCTTGCTCCAGGGTTACAGGAGCAGCTCTCCTGGCCCTATTGTCACAGCAGAGCGCTGGGGTGAGCTCTGGATTGTGGGTTTGTTCTCACGAGTTCTGCAGCACCCAGCAGCTGGAGCCACCAGGGAACAGCTGATGAGGATGAAGACGGATGAGGATGAAGATGAGGACATCTTCTTCAGCACATCCTTCATCCCACACCCAGCTCCACCCCCAGCTGCACCAGCCTGCTGAGGGACAGGCTCACCCTTACTCTCTTTACCCCCCACTGCTGCAGTGACACACCTGGGGATGGGGAAGAAGTTAAAACAGCTTCTAGCTCCTGGCAGCACCAGCGAGCCTGCCCTGTCTCTAGACAGCCTGGCTGCCCAATGGACCTGATAATCTTTTCTGTTAAGAGATCTGGGACACCACTGCAAGCGAGTGGAAATTGCCATTGATCTCTTGCCACCAGGGGAGCAGAGTTAACGCAGCAGTGCTGATTACATCACCCAAGAAGCTGATGGAAAATCAAGAGTAGAATAAACATCCACCGTGCTTTTGCCGGGCTCTCCACTGCATCACGAGCAGTCTAGAAAGCGTGCAGAAGGTTCCTGGGCAGGGCACGCCTCCTCCACACCAAGAGCTTGGGAGTGAGCACCCTCCTGCTCTATCTTTCTCCTTGGAGGGAGCTGCTCGTGGCATTCCTGCCTCTCCACAATCACTGGTTCATCAGTCCACCTCAAATGATGCTTCCTCAGCTTCGCAGAGCGTCTTGGCCAATAGCGGCCGAGAAATGTGGCCACCACATGTTGGCAGCAATTGAATCCTGGGCACATTTTTTCTCTGCACAGCCTTTAAGCTGTGGGAACCATTTCAAAGGAAACTGTTCCCCCTATAACATGCTTGTGATCTGAAGATGTCTATTTAGATGGCAGCCCGGCATTAATTTAGCAATTCACTACAGAGTTTGGCGTGATGTTTAAAGCACTAAAATAAATTGTGGTGAAGTCGTTTCCCTCAAACCAGATTGTGTGGTTTACATTATTTGTCAACCTTAAGTACAACTGGCATGTTTGTATCACTCATGCAAAGCCCCATTGTGCCTCTCTCGAAGGGGGAAGAATCCACACAGAAACTCGGTCCAAGTTCCTGCCCCGGCAGTCTCATGTCCCTGGGAGATCTGCCCCGGAGGCACGCAGCCCATCGGGCTGGAGGAGTGCCTGGGCTTTCCTCAGGATGATGGGTGTTAAGTACAGTCTCATATAGGTTATATTACAAAGGGTTGTTTTAATCAAACGCAGATTCGTGCTTTCTGCCTGCGGTGCCTGAAATCCACGGAGCCGCAGCGCTTCAGACACGCACATCGCAGAGTGCACACATGCACGCGCCCAGATGAGCTGCACAGCACAGCTCACACCCTCTGCCCTGTGTCTGCCCACTGCTCTGTCCCCTGCTCTGGCCACACACGTGTCCCCGCTGCCACCAGGCACCACTGTCCCTGCTCCTGGACCCAGTGGTTGGGATGCTGGTGGCGATCGGTGTACAGCAGCCTGGGGTCAGGTGGGGACAGCACGCCGACACTTGCAGCATTGAGCAGGTTGCAGGGCATGCTGCTCTCAGTGCCATCCCTCCCTGCCCTTCCCTTGGATGAGAAATGCTCCTGCTATGCTGCCCCTGCTAAAGCCCCACACTTTGCTGCGTATGGCTGGAGAGCGGGAGCTCATCAGCTGCACTCCTTCTGAGGCAGCTCTGAATTGTAAGAGACACCCAATTTTCTGGAATTTGAACGCAGACAATAAGAAACCTTTCTGCTCTCCAGAGCCATCCGCGTGTGCGTTGGCTGTGTGCATGTTTGTGCTTTCATTGGACGATGGCAGAAACTCCCTTCCTCGTAAGGAAATTCAAAGGGACAGAGCAGAAGCAGGGCCAGGCTGCGCAGACATCTGGCAGCGCGGCTCAGGGCGCAGATGCTGGCCCTGCTCCCACCCCACACTTGCATCCAGGCCGTGCCCAGGTGGCCCCGTGCAGCGCTGGTGCTTCAAAACGAGCCCAAGGGCAGCACAAAAAACACCCAGCCACGGCATTCAGTAATTGTCACCTTTTTCTCCTGGCTGGATTAACGTTCCTGCTAACCTTGCAAAGCGTCATTGAACCGCCGTCCCCCCCCGAAGCACGGCACAATCACCCGGGGATTAGGATGTCTGCGGAGCAGCCTGTCCTCGCTATTGTGCGGCCCCGGCGGGGCGAGGAAATCCTGCGGCATCAGCCGATGAGTCCCTGCGGGCGGGGACACCAAAGGCAGAGGGGCCAGGCATAAGGCAGCCCCGCAGGGCCTGGAGCCGTGCTGGTACCTGGGAGCCATCCCCACGGCCATCCTGGTGGTACCTGAGGGCCAGGGAGTGTGTTCCTAACTCTGAGCGGTGGGGAAAGCCTATACAAGTTTGAATGGGAAATGCAAAGAGTGAAGGGAAGGGCTGGGCAATTCTTGCAGGCTCTCAGTCACTTCTGCTGCACTTCGCTCGGGCACCCGGCAGCACATCAGGATGGCTGTGTGAGGATAGCAGCCTGTCGTGTCCCAGGAAGGGCCAGTTCCCATACAGAGGGGGGAGAAAGGTATGGCAGCAGCACAGACAGCACGGGCAGGGGCTGAGATGCAAAATGCAAGAGGGCAGAAGGATGCTAAAGCAAATATAAGATTTACGCACGTAGCTCCCAGGAGGGACATGGAGTGCTTATAAATGACAATGCATATTGTCATCCCAGCCCCCACATTCAGTAGCAAAGGAAAAGTGTCTCCAGCTCTGCAGCCATTGCACAATAAGAGAATGGAAAACAACTTCATTTCCTTGTCTCCAGCATCTGGGCCTTGCATCCCTGTTCCCAGGGTGTTTTCCCAAGAGGACTGTCTCCTCCAAAGAGAAACTGGGAGAACTAAGCCTGAGAAAAGATAAGAGAGCATGGGGTGCACGAGGAGCAGAGCCCAGCGTCCTCCTGGTGTGCCCGCTCAGCCAGCAAACACACAGTGCCTGCTCCAGCCCACTGCTCACTGTGGATAAGGACTCTTCTAGCAAGGACCATGTGGAGTCTCCATCAAGTCTTCGGGCATTCATTTTTGGCAAAGGGCGTAAGCAGACAGGGAGAGGTGGCTGAGTTGGGGCCAGCCTCACGCAGGCCTGCTCAAAGAGGAGCTGTGACAGCAGCAGCAGCATCTGGACCCTGCAGCCCAGCAGGATCGGTGCTTGCCTGCTCCTTGGCAGGGCGCTCAGTGTTGGAAGCCAGCACTTGCTCATTGTTACTGCTGTGCAATGGGATTTCATGGTAGTTTTTCATCAGCTTTACACGTGCTTGATTGTATGAATAGGGACTGAACTTCCTCACCAGTGACAGAAGCCTGGCTGTCTGGGCTCCGCCGGGACTTGGGAGAGAAGATGTCCGACCCTGTGCAGATACTCATTGTATTCTTGATGCACGTGGGCAGAATTTGGCTCCTCTTTTCTGGTGCTGTGTTAGTGAAAAGGCTCCTCTGCCCTGGGGACATGCAGGTAGCTGCATGTGGGAAAAGAGCACACCTCAAAAAGCCCAAGAGTTCAGGGCTTTAAATAAATGCCAGCACAAACACGGAGAAAAGCAGCAGGTCACCCAAAGCCACATCTGCATGCCATGTCCCATCGGACTGCCCTTCCTCTCTGCCCTGAGTTTCCATTCCACGGAGCCGTGCTGGTTCCTGGGAGCAAGCATCCCGGGGAATGGGATCCAGACATCTGAGCAAATGCCTTGGTGACTGGGAGCTCGTGGGGTTGCCCTTGGCATCACCTCCTGCAGGCACAAGGAGTCTGGCTGCAGCTGGCCGTGGCTGTGAGCACCCCCTGCTAGGTCCCATAGCAGCAGCTTTCTCTGGAAGCTCTGCTGCAGAAATCAGGCAGGTTTTGGGTTGGGTAATATTGTGTCATCCTCAGCAGCCTTCAGAAATGATTCCTGCCCTCCAGTCGACTTTCAGAACAATCGCACGGAGAGGCAAAGAGTCCACATGGGCAGAGCAGGGATGGCCAGGGGCAGCTGGAGCCTCCAGGCTGTGGCTGCAGCCCCGTGCTGCTGCGGGGCTGGTTCTGTTGAACTCTTCCATCAGGAGCCCCTGTCTAATTGCTCGTTAGCAACCTTTTGCCCTCACCACGCACAAGAGTGGGAGAGCGGTGCCCGAGAGTGGGAGGGCTCTGGGACCCCCTCTGCCAAACCTCACGCATCACCCAAAGCAGGACCTGCTTGGGGTTGCCAGGATCCATCCCAAGGCGAAGGGTGGATCAGAGCCAGCAGCAGACGGGCGTCTCTCCTGTTGAACCAAACCCTCGTGAAGCTTCTAGCGGGTTCTGAAAGCATGAGCAGCTGCCGAAATGCCCATCCTCCCGAGGCAGAAGGTGGCGATGGCTCTGCCTGAGGCACACGCGGGCGCTGCGGTGACTCGGGAAAGTTGTCCTGGATTCGTCTGTCACCAGAGAAGGTGGGGAGGTCCGGGCTGGGCGTCCCATGCTGGGAGGGAGGAGAAGTGGTTGTGCCAGCACAGCCAGCAGCACTGCGGGCGGGATCCCCGCTCCGCTCTGCTCAGCGTGACCGATGGCTATTGGCTATTCCGGAGATGGTTTCCATGATTTTTTAGCTTTTCTTTTTTTTTTTTTTTTTAATTTTAATGAAAAAAAAAAAAAAAAGAAGTTTGAACAATTCTGGATTCATCCCCATGTGGAACGGGAAAAATTTTGAAATCTTGAGCATTTTTGAGGGCTCAAAAACAATTTCCCACCCAGTTATAGCCACCAGTCTCATCAGGATGTGTTTGAAACCACTCCAGCAGGAGCTGAGCAGAGCTGGTCTCAGCTGGATACCACTCTCAACGAGAAATGCAATGGTCAGGGGTCATGTTTCTTCAGAAAAAAAAAAAAAAAAGAAGTATCTTCAATAGCTCAGGAAGTTATTAGTGTCTGCTAACAATAAGAGCTTTGGATTGATTCAATAGATACTCATTTTAATTGTAAAATGCCAGTAATGAGAAATGTGCCATCCAATGACTCATTTTTCCCTTGTAAAAATTATTGGACGTTTTTATTAGTTTTACAAATGACAGGACCTCGTATTTCTGAGAACACTTTATACAAGCCTTGCACAAGCCCACTCTCATAAAAGCGTGTCTGTGGTGACATCCAGAGCCACAAGAAGGGGAGCGGTAGAAAGGCCCAAAGTGGTGAGGACAGCCCACAAGTGGAACTGGCAGGACCGAACCCCAAGAGGGTGGGAAGGGGTGGATACAGCGTCGGAGACATGAGGTTCGGCGCTGCTTCCCAGCAGAGCCTTTCTGGAGAGGCACGGGACAGGGGATGGGTGCCAGCGGGCGCCCGGCGGTCGGCCCTCGTCAGAGCTCCAGTGTGGGACAGCGGTGCCGGAGCTGAGCGTCCGTCCGGGTGGGAGATGCGTGGGGACAGCAGGAGCCAACCCCAGGTAAGAGCCCACCCAGCCCCTCCACGTGGGGAGGGGGTGCCCCATTTGCTGCGCGGTGCTGCTCTCCGCTGTGAACCTCCGCGCTGTGCTGATCCATCTTGGTGTTATCTCTGACAGCGCGGAGCGGGGTTCGCTTTGGCTTTCCATAAACAAGATAAGAGGTGGAGGGAGGAGGGGGCAGGAAGGACACCGGGGGTGGCCCGCAGGCAGCCCCGCTCCACGCTGTGCTGCTGGGAGAGCTCCGGGGCGGTCCTCCTCCTCCAGACCAGATCGTGCTCTTTGAGAAAATCCCAGCGCTTCCCCATGGAGAAGTAATTCGCACAAGGCAGAAGGAAAAACAAAACAAAACAAAAAAAAAAACCAACACAAAAATCGTCTTAGAGAATTTCTCATTTCACGTCTCCTCTCCCGTTGGTGTTATTTGTGTTTTTGTTGTCAATATCTGCACGCCGCCCGTAACCCCGCGCACCATGAGCTGGCACGATGTGACATAACACAAGTGCTGAGATAGCCTTATTCGTTCTATTTTAGTTCGGAGGATATTTTAAACTTTATGTTATCCAGGAAATTTCTGAAATATTTGTCTTCATTCCAAGCCAGAGCGAAAACAATTTCTGAAATGTCGGAAGTTGCCGTGAAACAAATAGCGAGCGATTCCAGCTCAGCAGAGGGGCGGCCCCGGCCCCATGGGCAGCACTCCTCACCCCGTGCCCTCCGCAGCCTGGCATGCCCTCATCTCCCCATAGTGATTGTGCACTCAGCGTGGGGTTGGTGGGGGGGGGACAGATGATGGAGGGGCATGGGGAGGGCACCCAGCATGTCCCTGTGCCAATGGGAAGCTGAGGGTGTGGGGGGTGGGATGGGTTGGTGCTTGGTACCGCAGCCCCGGTGCGTGCTGCTGCCTCCGGTATCAGCTGGCGTGGGACTGGCAGAGGGATGTGGCAATGGGATGTGGTGACAGTGGGATGTGGCGGCCGCAGGACGTGGTAGCTGTGGGATGTGATGGCAAGGGGACGTGGTAGCAGTGGGATGTGGTGGCAGTGGGATGTGGTGACAGCAGTCAGCTCAGGGCATGGGGATGGGCACCACCAGCACGAGCCCACACAGTGGGGCAGCCCTGGATTTTCCTCCCTGTCTGGAGAGGGGTGTGATGCTGCACTGGAAAGGCTGAAGGGTTGTGCTGTGTCTCTGGTCAGTGCACTTCGGGGCCTCTACGGAGGGTCTCAGCCCATCCCAAGCCTGTGAGTTGGCTGACACCTTGAAAAGAGGTTGTGCTGAGCAGAGCAGCTGTCCCCAACAACCTCCCCTCTCCTGGAGCTGTTTCCTTGCTTCGGGTCATGCTAGCAGGGATCTGGAGCAGCCCTGCTCTGCAAACCCTCTCTGATTTGGGATGCACAAGTGTGTGTACAGTGGGACTCAGCCAGTGGCAGCAGGAGGGCTGTGCTCAGGGTCCCATCAGCGTGCTCCCTGCTGGAAAACACAGTCATCTTCCCAAAGTAATTGTCTCTGCCCCTGTGCTGAGGCGCTCGGAGCCTTGCTTTGTGTACTCTGAGAACCAACGATTTGTAAAGACACGCTGCTGAGCTAATCCTCCATGAGCTCCCGCAGCACAGTCCAGCTGGGAGCTGGCAGCTCTTTCCCTTCTCTCACTTCAGCCTGTTAAAATAGTGAGCATCTCTGGAACAAGAGGAGTACAGGTTTTGACTTATACGCATCGCAGAGCAGCAGCTCTGTGCGGATGGAGGCCAGGACTGCACGGGCACGTCGTCCTCCCCTGCCAGGTGCTGCCAGCGTGCTGCTGTGCCATGCACACAGTCCCGGGGCAATGCCAGCTTTGGTGGTGAAAGCATCTTGGCTCAGCCCCAGCTCCAGAGCCGTTGCTATGCCCTGGAGATGCTCTTAGGGAAAGGAGCACTTTTCACGGCACGGTTTGCCGTGGCTCCGGTCCATGAGCTAATACATTAGGGAAGCAATAAAATTAGGCTCTAAAAACAGATACCTTCCTCTCTGCGCGCAGGAAATCTCATGCTCTGCGTGGAGCTTTTAATAGCAAGCACAGTAGCACTGTGAGTCCTGAGCTGAAGATCCCTACCATGGTGTGTGCGTTTGCTGAGTTGCGGCCAGGTGAGTGCTGGGGACAGATAGGAATGGGGACACACTCATGGTGACACTTGAGGGAGGTTTGGGAGAGCAGAGAGGACCTGGAGCTCACACTGCTGAGGTTTTTCTGGCATATAGGTGTGTGCTGGCAGACATCAGCCCCAGGGTCCTTCGCAGGTAGTGATCACAGAGCCAGAGCTGGTGTTCACCAATGCTGGCTCTGCCAAGGAGAAGGGCTGGCATGGTGACACCCACAGCCAGCTGTCAGTGCACAACAAGTACAGCCCCAAGTGCTGTGCTGCACCTGGGCTGCGTGTACAGTGTGCAGGAGTGAGAAGAGCAGGATCCCACAGGCTTCCCAAACAGGCACTGACATCCACAGCCCCCACCCCACTCCTGCTCCCTAGTTCCAGATAGAGCCACTGCAGCTCACTGTGCAGTTAACCAGCATGGCAGGGTTGCAGGAGCAGTGCTATCAGGGAGGCTGTGGGACACTAGTGCCTGCACTGGGTGAAGGGGGCTTGTTTCACCCCAAGGGGCAGCACAAAAGCTGCCCCTCTATCACCTTTGGGGGTGACAGCAAGGTGGGAGGGAGGACGTTCTCTGCGGCACACAGTGACCATGGGGATGGGCACTGAGCTGTGCAGGTGGGGTGGGCTCATCCCTCAAAGACACAGCCACCCTGCAGCCCCCAGGAAACCCTCACACCGTTGCCCCATGTGCAGAAGGAAGGCTGTGAGTTTTAAGAAAACTCATTTTGAAGCAGACTGGAGCCTGTCAGAGCAAATTCGTTGCAGTTTCAGAGAGCCACTTGTTTCTGGTTTAGCCCTGGGAAAGCAACTGGGCTACAAATGTTTACCTTATGAGGTAAACCATCAATATCCTTGAAACTTTGATTAAAAAAAAAAAATACCGCACTGGAGCATCTTGTGGGTTTCTTTCCTTCTCCCCCCGATGCGTTTCACAATATGCCAGAAGCATGGCTTGAGTTAGAGCTTTGGCAGGGGCTTTTATCATGATGGATATAGTGGAGGCTAGAAAAGAAATTCGGTTATCAGAGAATGCCAGAACTCAGCTTCCTCGCACATACATTTAATAATGCAAAAGTTCTCCTTTAAAGGTCTCCTTAGAACAAATCCCAGTCATCACAAAATCCGTGGAGATAAATTAAATTACATTTTAATAGTGGAGAAGTCCTTCCTGGGCCGGGCACAACAGTGAAAGTATGTTCTCTCTTAGGCAAAAGTAGCATCAAAGTTCTGAACGTTACCATATGAAAAACTTAATTGGAAATGAATCCTCAAAGCTTCCAGGGCAAAGGCTGCACGAGGGGCTGTCAAGTCCGTGGTAGCTCTGCTGCTGACATTGTAAGCATTGTGGTGTTGCTTTCCCCTCCTGGTAAATGGAAGGGCAGCTCCAGGAAGCAGCCTCTCCTGTTGGCTGGAGCAGAGCTGGGGACAGATGCCAGCCATGGGATCTCCTGCCTGCAGCAACGTGCTGCTCACGCACTGATCCCTCTGCACACACCTGGAAGTGCAGGAGGAGGCTGCAAAGGGCACAGCAGGGAAATAGGAACTCATTTCTGATTAACTTTAACTGCTGCTGGGGCTCTGACGTGCCCCTCTGCCAGGCCCAGGCTGTGGTGCAGGGCTCCGGGATAGCCCCGTCCCTTTGTCCCTTTGGGAGTGGCTGTCTCCTGTGCTATGTACCTGCTGTGTCTCTCCCCATCACCAAAACCTTCCCATGCAGTGAAGTGGGAAAGCAGCCATGCACAGCAAACGCTGCAAACCCTCTGTCCAGGAGGAGAGGAGCTGCCCGATGCCCAAAGCTTCTACACACCCACACTTGGCACAGCATTACTGCAGAACCCTGGGTTATTCCAGTGAGTTTTTGTTACAATCCACCTTTTCTGAACCTCGTGGCTCAGTGCCCTCGGAGCAGTGAGGGGTGCAGGGCTGTGCAGGACGGGTGTCCCTGCGGGGAGGGTGGTGGCCGAGCTCTGGGACACATTTCATGCAGATGAGAAGAGGCACTCAGCCGTTCCCTGGAGGGATCACTGCATTTTCCCAGAGAATGGCTCATCTGAACTTGCACTGACTGTCTCCAGCCGCCGAGCCCTGCAGCAGACGACACTACATCTGCTCCGGCTCTGGCTGAGGGCTCCTGAAGCATTCTTTCCTTTGCCTCACACCATTGTTTTCTGCTCTGCCATCTTTTTCGAGCCCTGCACAGTCCATTCTCTTCTCCACACTGTCATCTTGAAGATATTTAAACTATGGACAGACTCTTTCCGTGCAGACACGGAGCTCGAAGCGGAGTGCATGCGCAGCATGGAGTGATGGGGCTGGACCAGGGCTGCAGGGTGGCACCAGCTGTCCCCTGCACCCAGCCCTCCGCTTCCACATAACTCCCCAACCTCTCCCCATCTCAGCCTTCTCCCTTTCCCTCTCCCCATCTCAGCCTTCTCCCTTTCCCTCTCCCCAGCTCTGCTGCCCCCTCCCCGCTGCTCCCTGCCCAGCGCTGGGCGTTGCTCCTTCTCCATGTTTATAGAATGACCCAAATCTCTAGGCAGAATTCGCTCCTTGCAGAGCATTGCACTCAATTAATTATATAGTTTATAACACAATACACATCTCCTCTGCACCAGCAAAGCTGATGGCTCCGCTGGAAATCTCTCCAAAGCCGCAGTGCAGAGGAATTAAGGCCGTATGCACAGCCTGAGCTGAGCTCCTTCCTCGTGCTCACAGGGTACCGTCTTTAATTATGCTTAAAATTGTCACAGATGGACTGCAAATGTCTCAGAGAGCAAGCACACATTGACAGCTTTTGTGATACGGTTACAAATTACTTATTCATCCCGATTTCCATAGAGTGACATCCCTCGCTGCCTCCACGGGCGGTGTGGAGCCGTGCCTTCCTCCCTCCCTTCCTCGTGCCTTCCTCCTCAGGTTCCTGCCACACTTGGGGACACGGGGACAGGGCCACCGGCAGTGGGGACTCCTGAGGTCACCCGCCCGTGTCCCCACGCTGAGATGGGAGTCTGCAGCAATTACAGGCCTCCTGCGTGTCCTTCCTCTGGGTTTGGTCACACATGGTGTCTCACATCTGGGATATGACCGCTTGGAGGGGGTGGCAGTGCTGTTTCCAGGCCAAGCTGTAGCTGCTCTACCCCTGGCCGTGTCAGGCTTTACAGCTATTGTGGTTATTTTGGGGAGTGGTGGGTTGGTTTTTTTTGTTGCTGTTGTTGTTTTTTTTTTTTTTTTTTTTTATGTTGCAAGAATTAATATTGGGAAAAGTGCCTTTTTTTTTCCTCTTTCCTCTCTGCCCTGGGAAATGTCAACCAGCAGGAATGTTCCCCAGAGCTGCTCATGGTTGAGAGAAGGATGTGCTCCCGTGGCATTTTGGGTGCCCCAGGAGCCCGGGGAGGCAGAAGCTGCTCACAGGGCACCCCCCAACCCAAAGCGCTGAGTTTTGTTTCCTCCTGCCTGTGCTTCTCCCCATTCCAGCTCTGGGCAGAGCTGTGGGATGTGCTGGAAGTTCCAGCCCTGTGGCTTGTCATCATTTCAGCTTGACTTTCATGGTGTCTCAAAGCAATTTTTACTTTTCCCGAACATCAAACCCCCTCAGGTGAGGCTGGGAGAGCCAGGGCTGCCCCTCACAGCCCATCCCATAGCGGGGCTGGGAGCTCCAGGGGTGGCACTCCCTATGGAGCAGCTCACACTTCAGCCCAGGTGATGCACTTCGGAAATGCACCGATGTTGTATGGAGATTAGGGCTCCTGTGAATTTGTTAAATAATTTGACTTTAGTCCTGTAACATCACAGATCAAGGCAAAGAAGAGCTGTAATGCCGTGCAAAGGGAGAGAAGGGGAGTGAAGGCTCACACTAAAGCACGAGGGAGGTTTAAATGATTGCCCTGCTACAAAGGTGCTGGATGCCTTTTCCTGAAGCAAACCACTTTGGGTGGAAGCAAGCATCCTGCACGGGGCACGGTTGAGCACCTGCACACTGCACAGTGAAAAGGACAGAGGGGGGAAGGATCTGCAGCTCTGCTGAGCTATGTCCCATGGGTGGAAGGAGCTGAGCTGGAGAAGAGTGATCAAGTCGGAGCCAGCAGAGGGCAATGCATGGGGTGATGGATGGGGCAGCACATGGTGAAGCACAGATCACGATCCATAGGATAGTTCTTGGGGTTGTGCACATGCCGTGGAGAAGAATATCAAGGAAAAGATATCGAGTTGGTGCCTGGCTAGTTCACCTTTGCCTTTGGCCTCCACCCTGCCAAGGGATGCTGTAGGATGCAGGAGAAGCAGCTCTTCGGATGCTGTGCAGTGCAGGAGGAGCAGAGTGACCACTGTCTGCCCAGAGCTGCCCCCGCCACCTCACCCCGGTGCTGCTTCCTCCCCGGCCTCCTGAGTTTCTGTAGAAGAAATTTTATAGAAAAGAATTGCAGAGGTTCCTGCCTCTGCAAACAGAGCGCTGCTGTCCCTGCCAGAGCACTGCTTTGCCTCAAGGAATCTGCGAGATCTGTCCTGCTGTGATCTGTAACAATATTGGGATTAAATTAGCTTCCCTGAGCTGCAGAGGGGTCAGCGTGTGAGGCCCCCTGGTTAATCCAGCAGGCCAAAGAGAACAGAAGCCTCCCTGCATCGGGAAAGGAAAACAACGGGGTCTGTTTGCAATCCGTGGAGCTAATTCAAACAGCATTCCTCAAACAACAGGGGAAAAGGCCCTTCGAAGCCAGCGAGAAAAGGAGCATTTCCCAGCATGCACGTGACGCTGCTCCTTGGGCAGAGATGAGATGCTGCAGAGCAGCACTGCTTTGGGTGCATGCACATGTGACTGCATGCACTGCTTTGGGTGCATGCACTGCTTTGGGTGCATGCAGTCACCTCCTGCCCTCCCGTGCCTGGTGAGCACAGACCCTGCAGTGCCACGGAGCAGGGCAGCAGTGAGCCTGGAGCAGAGCAGCTCCCCGTGGCCGTGAGGAAGGAGCGATCCTGCGTGCCCCTGTGCGTGACCCCCAAGTGCGGCTGCGTTGGGAACTTGATAGTTGTCTTTGCAACCAGAGCAGTTGTTTATGCAATAAGTTAGGCACTTGGGATAACTGTATTACTGGGAACTGAGGGCTGCAGGTGTTCAGATATTATTAAAAACAATTGCCCAGGCTATCAATCATCCTGTGCTAGATAAGCCTTCTGCAAAGCAAACCTTTTTGTCAAAGAAGGGTGCGGAGAAGCTGAGCAGGGAGGGTCTGGGGCTGCAGCACTTCAGAGTTGATTTCAGCAAGTTCTCTCTTTCCTCCTGCTGTCTCTGTGAGCGTCTTCTCTGCTTTCTGCTTATGCTGAGATATTATCAAAGGTTGATGAGGCACAGGGCATGAGTAATGCATCCTGTGTGCCAGCTGAGGACTTGTAGGCACTGGTATCTGCAGACAGGGTTAATGTCAGGAGGAGCAGAGCACGGTCTGCCCCAAGCTGCGGTGCTCTGTGCCGGAGCTGCAGGGTGGGGATGTGCTATGTACGGTGAGAAGGTGTCAGCCTGGATGTCCCCAGGAGGGGTGTGGACCTTCCTCAGGAGTGCTGTCACCAGGCAGCTGGGGACACAGGGGGATGAGAGACAGGAGATGTAGCTGTCAGAGCACAGTCAGGATAAGAGCAGAGTGGATGTGCAGGCTCCTGGCATCACCGCCCCCCCCCCCCCCCCCCCCCCCCCGGCCCTGTTGCACAGTCCCTGTCCTCACGAATGGGACAGCATCCCTGCAGTCAGCTCTGGTCCCCAAGATCTTATGCCTTTCTTGGGGAGGATCCCAGGAAAGCCCCGAATCAAGGAGCACTCGGCACACAGCAAGGTTTCCCACACCTTTCCTCATCTCTGGGTTTGGATGGGAGCACCAGGTCTTCAGGGTTCAGAGCTCAGGCTTTTCGTGCCACCTTAATAATGAAAGCACATATATGTTGGGTGGCAAACTGTCCAGCGATCCGTCTGATGCTCCTACAGGCATGGTCCTACAGCGTGGTGCTCTGTTGAGGCTGATGCTTTTGCTGCTGGAGGAGTAAATCTGGCAGGTTCTTCTTGCATGAGCCTCTCCGTGATTGCATTGGGCTGCCTGCAAGCAAGAAGAGATGGTGCTGGGAACGAAGCCCAGGGCAGCTGAGCAGGAGGAGTGGGATCTCCTGAAACCCCAGCACCTGCTGAGATGGGAACCTCCAAACCAGTGACTCTGCTTCCAATCGGGAGCAGCTTGGCGTTTTTATCCCGTGAAAATGTGGAATTTCATATCCTTTTGTATAAGAGAAAAACAGCCTGTTCAGGATTAATTTAGGATCAGCCTCAACAGCCATTAGCGAAAGAAAAACAAAGCGGTAAATTAGCTGCCTGTCAGAAGGGGGAGAAATGTGGGACTCGATGCTGGATTTATTGTGCAGGGTGTTAAGGCAGGATTTAGTGTGATTTACCGTCCTCTGCAATGATACCTCCCCACACCAGGGAGCTGGCAAGCCCCTCTCCTGCCTTCAGTCAGACACGGAGCACTGCTCGCTAATTACTGGTGTGCCCAGTAGCCCCGTTCCCACTGCTGGATTTGTCAGCATTTCCACCATAAAGTTCTGTCTTCAGGGGTTTATTGCTCAGTTATAAACATTTGCTCCGCACTGAAACTCGATCTACGGCCGTCAGCTGGGCTGAGGGAGGTTGGAAAGGGAAAAGGTTTGGTTATCCCACACAAGCAGAACGTGCGGGAACTTCTGTCCGTCAGGCTGTTCACTCTTAGCTTCCATTATGGGATTTTGTCTCAGAACAATGTTGAGTGTCACTTCAGGAGTGAGCAGTGAGCTCTGCTGAGGAGCAGGAAAGCAGGGACCCTGAATCAAGTGCCAAAGAAAATATTCGGGACAAATAAAACATCCATGTGCATTTGTACACACATCGTGCAAAGGAAAAGATGCATGAAGGGTGAATTTTCCTCACTGTGTGTTCTGGGCTGTTTCAAATCTTTGTCTTCCCACCTGAAGAACGCAGATCCCAGTGATGAAGGCGGTGCAGCTTCTCATTTCTTTGAGGCTTCTGCAGGGTTAGTCACACTGCACGGCACAGCAGCATGTCAGTGTGATCTCCTGGGACGTCCCCATGAGCATTTGGAGGCGAAGAGAGACTTTTACTCATTACAGAAGGACGATAGCATATGCTCCAGTGGATCTCACACCTACAATGAGGGCTGCCATGTGCTCAGATGGGAGGGATGCTGACCCACTTCCCGGGGGAGCAGGGCCGTCTGGAGCCGTGCTGCTGCAGCTGCCAGAGGGGCAGTGGTGTCTGCAGGAGCAGAGCTGCAGGAAATGCCTGCTATGGGATCCTCCTGCCCTCCTCGTCCCAGCCCAGGAGAGACGTTGCTTCTCGACCTCATTAACAGCATTGCAATTAGAGCGAGCGTCACATCCATCTCTCATCCAGCCACTCAGAGCGGTGTCTGGGGATCATCTGCTGTCTCCTGGCTCGGATCAATACCGTGGCACAGAAGTGATGGCTGGAGGAAGAATGGTGGGCAGAAGAGGGAAGGCGAAGATGAAGCATTCGGTCTGTGAGGTCTGTGAGCTGCTGCTCACTGCAGTCACACATTTGGGCCGGGAGGGAACTGCTTTGCTGGGTGATCCTGACTAACCTGCACATAGAAAGTTCGATGGTGTCACTGCTGACATCACCCCTCAAAGGCCACAACGTGCAAATTACTTCTGGACCGAGATGGGCAGAGGCATTATGACGAGGGAAGCCTTAGGCAGGGCCATGGAGCCAGGCAGGGAGCAGACACACTGCATCCTCGTGTGCTGAGGATGGTGGAGCTGTGCTGGAAGGGAGATGGTGGCCTGGCCGTTGCTGTCCCATGTGCAAGACCTGAGTATCCTCCTGAACCCACCCGTGGATGGGAGTGGGCTCGAGACCCTGATTTCTGACTTCAGGTGGCAATGGAGCAGAACTGGGGGATGAATCCAGGATGGTGGGCACAAGATCTGCCCCATAGGGGTGGGGATGAAGTTCGCTGACACTAGGGACCACTGCTGCCCTCCCTCTCCTGGTCCACTTTGCAGCAGATGCAGCTGAGTGCTTGCAGGGAGGATGCTGGGTGCTGTCCAGCTGCATCCCAATCAGCCCACCAGGCATGGTGGCTCCTGGGGACACCAGGGAGGTGCCACACACTATGCCCCACGCAGAGCAGTTGGTCCCATGTCACTCCTGTGTTAGGGAGATGCAAGGGAATAGGAAAGCAGCGAGGAGGAGAGGGGACAGGGCTCGGGGCAGGGAGCAGCACGGCCCCACGAGCTTTCCCACGCGTGAGAGCTTCCTCCTGTTGCACAGCTACAGGGATGGAAAAATAACCGGGCTGTAAAGCTCTTCAGCTCGGTGCCTTCCCCCCTCTGGAGGATAATAAGCTGCTTTTAATATCTGACATGTTTATTAACAGATGCAGTTGTGACAGCTGATGACTTCATATGCCAGTTACCACTGAAATGTTAGTAATAACTCGGAATTAACTGTCATAAATAAAAAAGACTACAAAGAAAACGAGATGTTGTGTCACTCTGCAGTAATTTACTGAGACCCCGTTGGCTCTGGATGCAATGCTGGAAGGTCCTTTGTGGAGCTCCAGTCCGGGTTTTGCAACAGTCACAATATTTTGGCTGGATATTGTCTTAGGAGGTGGTACTAGTGGGGTGGAATTCCCTCATGCAGGAGTTTGCACTAGATGCCTTTACAAAGCTGGATACTCTGGTAATAATAATAATAAAAAACCCTACCCGGTGGATGGGGATGGAGTCTACGGCACTGAGACCTGGATTTATTAATGTGCAAATTGCTCTGATATGATCACATACTTTCTGCTTTGCATACACAGGGAGCAGCGTGGGCTGATGGAGTATGAACTAGCCTGGGCGATCTTTACGAGCTGAAATCCTGCACATCACAGAAGGGTTTGTTTCTCTGCGCAAAGCCCGGGATGCTGTTAGGAACCTGCTTGAACTGAGCCCCCAGACCCAAGCGTGCCAGCCTTCTCCATGAACTCGCCATGAAAGTATTTTGTATTTTTTTTGACAGAAACGCTCACGTAACTTTCTCTGGAGGAACAGAGGATTTTTGTAGTTGGTCTGGTAGTGGTTTAAAACTGAGAAACCAGTAGAGCCTTTGCAGCAGTGATGAGGGAGTGACAAGTCAGAGGTAAGGGTTTCAGAATGCATGTTTGTTTAGATGAAGCTTTTGCAATGCGGGCTGCTAATGAGGAACGCAAGCCTTGTCAGCATCCGACTTGTGGGTTTGCCTTGTGCAACGCGGATAATGAGTTCAGACAATGAAAGCTGTGAGAAATCACAGCCTGATCTGTCGGGATCCCCCACCCCCAAGGTGAGAGGGGCTGCACAAGGGAGCCGGGCTGCTGTGCTGCCATGTGCCGCTGCAAAGCTCTCCAACAGAGGGGCGAGCTGTGCTGCTCGGTGTGCTGTTGGATGTGCAGCTGGGTGTGCTGCTGGTACCGGGTTTAGGGCCGGCTGTGGGGTGCCACGGCTGCTCAGTGTGCTGCTGCTGTCCCAGTGGTTGGTGGAGAGGAGCGTGCCCGTGCCATGCAATGAGGGAACCGGCCCATTAAGTAATTACTGCCTCGATTCTGTCCCTGCCGCATGCAAGTCAGCCTCCTCCAGAGGAAAGGACCCATGGGGACGCAGCAGGCAGTCGAGCAGTGTGGGGTAAGTGAGTGCTCCTTGGGTTCTGGGGTGGGGGATCAGCGAGAAAATGGTTAACAGTGATCGTGGGACTAATTAGACATCGGTGTTAACACCCGGCGCTGCTGTGCAGGGGAAGTGCTGCTGTGGCTGGGTGCTGGAGGGTGAGCCAGGGGTTAGGTTCAGTCCCATGGGCAGCCAGGGACACAGCTCCATTCCTCGGGGTCCCCAGCACCATCCCGGGTCATGGCGAGGTCTGATCTGTCCTTGTGGTCCTGTGCACCTATGGAGCCAGGGCACTGTGAGATGCTGGCACTGAGGAGTTTTGTCTTCGGGTGTCTATGCTTTCTACAGTCTCTATAGTCCCAGGCGTGTGTGTTCCCCTTGAGATGGGCAAGGAGTTGCACAGGTTTGGGCTTAAAGGAGTGTTTTTCAGAAAAAGGCACTACAGCAGGGCAATGCTGGTGGAAGCAATGTTGCACGGGGTGGCAGGATGGAGCCTTTGCCCTCTCCTGTGCACAGGTTTCTGAGAACTGGTGCAAAAAAACCTGCAAGCTGAAAGTCTGGGATCTTGAGGCAGTGCTCGCCAGTGCTGTTTGGTGGCCAGGCTTTTGCTGAGACCCATGGGGACTCGACGCTTGCAGCAAAACCTCTGCCCGCAGCACTATCTGGCTTGAATTATTTTGCCTGGAGTCCACCTGTGACCCCGTGCTCCTCCCTGCCAGCTCACCTCCATCCTCCTGCCCTGGGCCAGGATGTGATGGCTGTGTGGGACGCGGGCATTGAGCCATGCCTGGAAGCCCTCCTGGGGACGAGGCTCCCTGCAGCTGGATGCGTGTCTGTCCCCACTGCGAGAGCAGCAGCACCACCCTGAGGGACACGGTGGGGAGAGAGCAGCTGCTCTGCAGGGATGGGGCTGTCACCCCACCAGCACGCCCCAAAAAGGTGCGCAGGTGGCTGCAGGGCACAGAGCATGCTCCTCATTCCCATTGCCTGAGCTGGACTGGCACCTTTCTGCCTGAGCTATGGGGCTGCTGACAAAGCAAGAGGTGGAGGGGATGTACAGCGTGTCATGGGGACAGTGATGGGGTGGGAGAGCAGGGCCACCTGTCACCTTCCCTGAGCATGGAAGTGCCCGTGTTGCCTGCAGCCCCTGCTAGAGACAGCTCTGCAGCAATGCCTGCAACAACCTGTCCACGGGGATGATCCCCTGTGACTGCAGAAAGTCCTCATTGCAAACCACCCCTGTGCCATGCCTGGCTCTGCAGAGCTCACTGCTGGTCCCTCTGCCCCTCAGACACAGAGCAAAAATGCATTTGCAGCAATAGCAGAGAGCTGGGGCTGCCCTGCTCGCTGCCTTCCTCCAGCACAGCAGCAGCAATGCCCCATGCTGAGGCTGCTGGCTGTTTATCCCGGTTGTGTTTTTTGTTCTGCTCCTGAAATGTGTGAGGCTCAGGTTTCCCAAGTGGTACCATGTAGCTGGGAGAGGCAGAGGGGGGGGGGGGGTCCTCACAGGGAGCATGGTGATGCTCCCATTGTGTATGGCCAAGCAGAAAGTCCTCAGTACTTCTCCATGCCTTTGCCTTGGGTCGCTCTCTGCCTTCGCCTGGAGAAGCTGCTTACACAGTAGCTTGTGACTCATTGGGCTCCTATAAGCCCTGGAAGTTTGCTTTTAAAAACCATATATTTAGAGTCAATTGTATGACGTTTGCTGTCAGCCCTTGCTTGGCCACACTGGCAGTGAAACTCAGCACCCCACTGTGCAGCAGTGCAGCTCCCGGCGCTGTCTGCTGAGCTCTTGTGGTGGAAGGCTCTGGTTTTCAGCCCACCTGGCCCATTGCTGTCTGCAAAGGTCTGCTTTGAAACTCCTGCTTTGAATTTTGCTTTGGTTACTCCTGTTGTAGCACACCGTGTCACTGCCCGGCACCTGGGGGGTTGTCAAACTTTGAGAAAGCTTAAACTATTGTGAAGTTGTGCCTAAATTAACCACACTGGGTTATTCGGTGACCCCATCTAAGCCCCCGGGCAGGCTCCACCTCTGTGAGGATGCAGGGATGGCCTGAGTGCACTGCCAGCTGCTCTGGGGGGCAAGCAGCCACGTGGCACAGCCCACAGCCCACCGTGTCTGCCTGCACTAGTGGGAAGGGCAGTGGAAATCCCCCAGCAAAACATTTCCTGGTGTTTTACAATGCTGAGCACAAGCACTCCCAGAGCAAAAGACTGTGGCATCAGTAATTGCTGTCGTGCTTGGAGCTGCTACTGTGCTGGGCACTGTGCAAGGAGACCGAGCAGAGCAGGCACTGGGGATACACAGTACCACCTGGAAGAGGGGCACCCGTGGGCAGGACCCTGCTCGCCCTGTTCCCCACCCGTGGGGTCACAGCACGGCTCTGAGATATGGGGGAATGCAGTGCAGGAGCTGGTGGAAGGAGTCAGACCTCAACAATGCTGCGGAGAATGCTGCTGCCAGATTGGTTTTTGTTTTTTTTTTTTCTATTATTATTATTATTTCATTTTTTCAGCGAAGTTTATGGGTTAGGGATTTTGCAGAACTTGGCACTCAGATGCAATATCAAATGAAGACCTTCTGGTTCGGAAATTTGACTTAATGCAGCCTTCTTTTATTGCTTCAGGGATTAGGCAGAACAAAGTGGCTCTGCAAGCAGGGCCACTCATGGGCTGAGCACGATGCCCACACCGTACACGCGTGGGATGCTCCAGAAGCACTTCTTGTGCAGAGAAAACTGCCCTTGGAAAGACAGGAAGAGAGTCCCACCACTGAGCACGATGTGCTCTTGGTGGAAAAGGTCTTTGCTGTGCCAGTTCTGCACTTCAGGCCCTCACTGGTGATGGGAACAAGCTGCTCGGGTGCTCTCAGATTTGGTGTTGCTCCTGCTATTGCATCTTGTGGTGTCCTTGCGGCCCTCACTCGTTGCCCCCACCCTCTGTGTGGTGCAGTTTTGCATTTGCAGAGTCCCAGTGCAGGGAGCTGGTGCTGAGCTGTTCCCTGGTGCTCAGCCCTCTGCCCCACTGCTACCTGTTCCCTGCTCTGATGAGCTCTGCAGGTGCTGGATGGGACTTCAGTCCCTGTGCCTGTGTGGTGTGCCAGATCCTGACCCCCCCAACTGTAGGGCACTCCAAGGGCTGCAGCCTGGCCCCAGCCCCACCTCAGCCTGTGAGCTTCAGATGTCTTGGGGTGGCCTTTGCCAAGGGAGGGCAAGGCATGTTGTGAGATAAAAGTGTGTGTGGGCTTCTGCTTGTTTAAAAGACACCTGCTCTCTGCCTGGCGATGTCCCACGTGGTGGGACCCAGCTGTGCAGCAGCAGAAATTGGGGAGAACATAACTGGGAAACAAGAATGAATGGATGGAATCTGATATCTTCTTATCCCTCAAAGAGGCTGCCAAGGTGAAATCCAAATTATCTGCCCACCCCGAGGATGTGGAAACTCAAATTCCTGTGTCCAGCATCCCACGGGCAGCTCCTGGATGCTGTCCTGCCTCCAGCCCTCGCCCAACATCTGGTCCTTCTCTCCCTGCTTCAGTAAACCTTCAGAGAGTCCGTTTACATTACTGATAGCCTGATACGTCCAGTGAGAGGCAATATATCAGCAATTTAGTTATTGAGGATTAGGTCTCGAATATCCCAGGGATATAATGTTGGTCTTTCTCACCTTGTGTGTAGGAGGACTAATGGTAAATTATCTGGATGGTTTACATTTTCTGGCTTGTATTGGAGCTCCCAAGGACCAATTTATCCTGATTGAATTGCAAACAAGGCTTACTGTCATCTCAGATGCAGGGGCCAGGTCTCTCCATAAATGAATTCAGAGCAATTCAGGTTACCCTAAATTCTTCCTGTCGATGGGATAATGGCATAAATCCTGCTAATGTTTAGACTGGGAATTGTTTGCAGCAACCTGAGCTTGACTGATGGCTGCAATAGTGTAAAGAATCATAATTTGTGTCCTGAGGGTGGGAAGTGATCGCAGCTCCTCTCCTGGTGGGCATGCCATGGGCACAGGGAGTTTGCTGAGGCACATGAGGATGGAAAATGCAAAACTGCAAGAAGATGAGGAGGAGAAAACGTGTTCAGAGCTCCGGGTTCCCCATGGCACTCCCTACCCCTGCGCTCGTGTGGCTGAGGCACAGCCTCACGCTGCCTCTTGGCACGCAGGGCAGTGTTTGCTCCGTGAGAGCATCCCTGCTGCTGTCCCCTCGCCGGGAGAGGATTGTCTGTACTGTGAGTGTTGTGTAAACAGCAAAGGACGCAGAGCTGGTTCAGCGTGTACTTCCTGGGACACGCATCACCAGCACGCTGCAGGGATTAGCAGCACGGCAGCTGGAGTGGTGGTGGCAGTGCTCTGCTGGTCCAGCTTTCAGTGCCAATCTGGGGAGAGTTCATTCTGTGCTGCTGCACTGGCACAGCTCTTGCTGAGCATCCCCGGGCTCCTCCTGGTGTGCTGTGCTGTGCCACACCACGCCATGCCATGCTGTGTCATACCGTGCCATGCCATGCTGTGCCATTCTGGCCTGTTCTGTGCCATGCTGTGTTACACCACCCCACTCCATGCTGTGCTGAGTTATGCCGTGCCATGCCATGCCATGCTGTGCTCCCCAGAGGATCCACACAGCCTCACCTCTCCGTGCAGGCTGCCCCACACACGTGCCCATGCAGAGAGGCTGCAGCGGCCCAGTGGTGTGATCTCTGCACAGATCTCCTCTCCAGTAAACACTCCCAAACAGCTCAGCTTAAGCACTTGACAGTGTTTATAAAGGAGCTTGCAGCAAACAGGCTGGGAAGTGCAGAACAAGTTGGTGTTTACACAAGCTCCTAATTATTTATTTGAAAATCCCCTGGATGATGCCGTGGGCTGTAACGACAAGCACATGGGCAGTGCTGTGCTCTTGCCCCAGCAGTTCTCGGGGGATCTGCAGGATGAATACAGTGAAAAGTTCAAAGCAATTGGGGCAGGCGGATGCCAGCAGTGCCCTGTGGTGCTGTACGCCCTCCCAGCAGTGTCAGTGTGCCCTCCCAGCAGTGCTGTCCCGGCATCTAGCTGCACTGCTGCAAGGGCTGCCAGCACACGGCTCGCACCTTCCTCCAGCAGCTTTCCTGCCACTGCTGCTGTGAGAGGCACTGAAGAGCTTTTCTGCCATATGCATGGTCCCTCGTGTGCTCCCAGGGTGCAGGAAGCAGCTTCCTGGGCACAGGGCTTGCTCTCAGCTGGAGGGCTCACATGGTTTCTCCAGCCGTGGGGTCCGTGTGTGCTGTGGGATGGAAGGTGAATCCTCAGCAAGGCTGAGTAGTGGGGTGCTGCACTCCTTCCCAGTGCCAAACGTTGCAGTCAGGCACTGTTCCAGCCCCATTGCCACAGTCCATTCGGGGCACTGGTGACTGCACAGTTATTATAAGGGGATTAAAACCGTTTTTCTATTTCCAGTGACCTCGCAGAGTGAGTGTTGTCACCTTTATTCCCACACAATGGCAGCAGTTGGTGGGGCTGTGGTTTGCCAGCTGAGTACAGGGGAGCACAGCCCCATTGTGCTGGGTCAGAGCTTTCTGTTCAGCCTGGAAGTCACGCTTCCTCCACTCCTGATGCACCCAAAGCCACTCTCGTGGCCTTTCCCCAGAGCAGAGCACAGTGCTGCTCCCCCAGCAGTCCTGCAAACATCCCTGCACACCTTGTGTTGGGTCTGGCATCACTTCAACAGCTCAGCATCCCACAGCCCTCAGCATTGGGCTTTTTTCTTTCTTCTCCCAGATTTTAAGCAGAGTAACATGTCACCAGTCTTGCTGGAATTGCACATCTCATTGCTCTGAGTACATTTGCTGGCTGATCCAGGGCATGCAGCCATGGCAGTGCTACTGAGAGGAGCTCAGGTGTTTGCAATTGCTCTCCGAGCATAACTGCACCGTTGCAACAGGTCCAGGACAATCCCAGCCTGTCCCCAAGCTCAGGAACAACTCCCCAAGCTCTGCAGGGTCTCTCCTTGCTCTCAACTCTACTCCCAGCCCCCAGAGGTGCCCACCTGATGGGAAACATCCTGCGTTCCTGGCAGCCCGCAGTGATCATCTGCTGAGGAGCACTGGCACTACAATAAACACGTTACAGCAACAATCATGTGCAGCATCAGCAGATGGCACGACTGCATCAGGCGTTTCCCTGAGAAAGCCATGTGCTGTTCTTCAGCCGAGCAATGGTTTGCAGGTGGGGTTGGAGAAGGATTCCCCCCATGCACTGCTCCCCCAGTTCTGCCCCACGGCTCCCTGCAGCGCCGACTCGATCTGCTCCGTATGGGTGCAATGGAGACCAGTGTTTGTTATCCAGTGGAGTTAACCCCCCCCTTCTCCTCCTCCTTTCCAGGTCCTGTGCGTGCACTTGGAAACTCCGAGCAGCTAACGCTGACTGCCCAACCCCCCGATGGGACTGGACCCGAGCTCCTGCACTCCATATGGGGATGAAGGTAGAACCATGTTACCTGCTACCTAAGGTCTCTGCTGCTGCTGTGGTAACTGGTGGATATGGTCCTGCACCAGGCTTCACACACAGACTCTCAGCTCTGAGCCAGCCCAGGAGGTTTTAGCGGCCGCAGAGACACCTGGCTGTGGGACGGACTCTGATCACCCTGCGCTACAGGGCTGCGGTGCTGGAGAGTTACTATGCAGCTTGGACTGTTTGTGGTGGTGGTTTTTCTAAGCTCGATGGATCTAACAGGCAGCAGCAAAGCGGCGAAGGGCAAGAGGCAAAGACGAAGTATGTATGAAACATTTCTCTCCTTCCGCTGATGCTGGGCCGACTGGGAATGCTTGCCTATGCAAGTGGTGAACGTTTGCCTTTGCAGAATGGGAACGTTTGCCCGATAAGGCCAGGAATATGTGTCCGTGTGTGGTGTTGGGCACAGACTCATGGAGCCTGTAGAGGTCTGGGTCCTCCCTTTGTCCCTGGCTCCTGCCCTATGCGGTCCCTCTTCTCGTGGTTGTCCCCATTCAGCTGCAACCCGAGGTGCATGGGAAGTGCGGGTTTTAATTACCAGGACGGGCTTTGGGCAGCCCCACCCAGGGACTCGACCGGCTCCAAAGGCACAAGAGCGGCCCCATGGGTTTCCCCTCATTTATGCAAGCTCGTTTTAGAACTGGTTTACATTAAAACTGATTTAAATTAAATTATATAAAAATGATTTTATGTTAAAACTGACTGCTGGAGCTCCGTGAGAACAGGGAAAGCTGGATGTCGTGGCTAATGCTATTAAGCACGGCTCCCAGCGAGTCTCAGCTCATACATTTGCCACAGAGGCAGAACTCATCCCCATGGTGAGATATGGGGTCAGATCCCCATGGGGCTGCAGCCCCAAACACAGCACAGAGGTCACAGACAGACACGAAGCAGCCTCCTGGCTTCAGGGCACCACAAGAACCCTGGGCAAGGGGTCCCCCTATGTTCTGTTTCCACTTCTGAGGCTGCAGCTGCTTCTGCACACTGCAGGTGAGCTGGGACCCGTTATAGGGTGAGGACAGGAGCAGGGAACGTGCAGGACCCCCGGTCTGCAGGAGGGAGAGGAAAGCTCTCGTACTGCTCAGTCCATCATGGGAATGCCCTGGTGCTTCACTCCAGTTTTTGAAGTGTAGTAAACACGGCATTTAAAAGAATACATTTTAACATACACAGTCTTTCTATAAACAAGGACAGTGCTTGCATAATAAACTAATAAAAAGAACCTGCACTCTAGCCTGCAAAGAATGCCATTGGTTTCAAAACAAGCAGCATTTTATATGATAATTAAAAGCAGAAAACTCTCAAGACAGGGGATTGAGAATTTTTCTTGGACTAAACGTAGGAGCTGAGAACACATCTCTATTCTGGGGGCAGAGAAATCTCCTGCACTGCCAGATAGGGTGAGTGTCAGAGGGGTGATGGTGAGACAGAGCTGGACTCAGCCCAGCTCAAAGTACGAGGTCCTATGCAGACCGTTCCCCTCTGGCTCTGCATGGCTCTGGCCCCTGCTTGTCCCAGAGGTGCCTGGGGTGGCAGTGATGTCTGACCTCAGGTCAGGTGATGTCCTGTTTGAATGCTGCTTGCAACTTTGGACCCTGGTCCTGGCGGAGCTGCAGGGAGAGCAGGGTGACCACGGCATCCCCCAGGCAAAGCCGTGCGTGGGGACAGGGCTGATGAATTATTGAGCTGGGTTTGATTTGTTCTCTCTGGGCAGCAATTGTGTCAGGACATGAACTCATACTTTGAATCAAATATTTATGGCAGCTTTTCTCAGAGGGGGATTTGTCTCCAGGAAGCTGCTGGCTGCCCTCCAAAGAGGCTCTTGCTCAGCAGCGATGCCCATCTCACCACTGCCTCTCTCCTGCTCTTGCAGTTAGCACTGAGCTGAGCCAGGGCTGTGCCAGGGGCTGCGACCTGTGCTCTGAGTTCAACGGGTGCCTGAGATGTTCCCCCAAGCTCTTTATCCTTCTGGAGAGGAACGATATCCGTCAAATTGGGATCTGCCTCCCATCCTGTCCACTGGGATACTTCGGCCTTCGCAATACAGACATGAACAAGTGCATCAGTGAGTATCAGCTCTGAGACCCTCCATGGGTTCCTGCCCATGCCATGGGTGGGGGTAGCAGTGAACGGATAGTCCATGACAGCAAAGTGTGTCACCAGCAGAGTGTGCCAGGCTGTGCTGCAATGTGGCATCCTGCAGGAGAGAGATGCTGACACCCCTTGTCTTTGGGAGGGAGCAGGGGAAGCAATGTTTTGCACAAGTATCTGCTCTTCTCTCTGTCCATTCGAATAATGGAGCATCTCTCTGAACGGGATCCTCGTTCTGCCCAGCTCTGCCTCATTCAGACAGAGCACCAGAAAGAATCTGGGTGTGGAAAAATGCAATCACTTCCCTGGCAGTTCCATGCAAACCACCTCACAGCCAGGTTTCCATCCAGCCTGCTTTCTTTGCTGCACATGCTGGAGCTGCAGCTAGAGCAGCTGACACGGGGCTTTATTCTTTGCACTTTCCCACTTTGGCATACTGATGGTTGAGCTGAATATGAGCCCAAACCTTTTCCACCCTGCCTGACTTCCACCCAGAATCTGCTGCAGCACAGTGGCTCTGTCCTGTAGCAGAAAGCAGCTCCAGGGATACAAGCATTCATGCAAGTTGCATGACCAGGGCTGGCAGGGCAAGCAGCGATTCTCCTTGGAGCCAGGAGCAAATTGTGGGGAGCACTATGGAGCTCCCTGTGCCTTTAGTGCTCAGTGATGCCTCTGCCCACACCTGCTCCCTGCTCATCCAGACCTCAGCCCTGGCACACACACACACACACACACACACACACACACACACACACGTGTGAATCCTGTGTTGCTGCTCTGCTCACCAGGCTGCCAGTGGTTGTGTCCAAACCAGGCTTCACGACAGCTTTGTGTTTTTGTTTCCTCCAGAATGCAAAATCGAGAACTGTGAGTCCTGTTTCAGCCGAAACTTTTGCACAAAATGTAAGGAAGGTTTGTATTTGCACAAAGGGAGATGTTACGTCACATGCCCTGAAGGCTACTCTGCTGCCAATGGCACCATGGAGTGCAGCAGTCCTGGTAAGCAATGCTCAGGCACTGAGCTTTTGATGCATCTATTGCCACACATTGGTTTAGGTTGATCAAACCAACCCCTGAGGGATGTTGTTTCGTTGCTGTCTAATGGGAGATGGTTCAGGTAGACTTGTACCCAGCCCTTGGCAGGGCAAAGCCTGCTGGGCACAGCATGGATGGGGAGGAGCACTGCAGCATTCATACAGATTGCTTCTGGAGGGCTCAGAGCTCGTGGTGTGGTAGGAAAGGGGATGCCATGAAAACCTGGGATCTGCTGGGGTACCGCACACACTGCTCTGGTTCTGGTGGGAGAGGGGGTGGGAGGGCTCCCAGAGGTACAGCAGAGAAATGAGAGATACCTCTGGCCTCTCTTATTATCTGGCAGCACAATGTGAAATGAGTGAGTGGGGGCCCTGGGGGCCCTGCTCCAAGAAGAGAAAGCTGTGTGGCTTCAAGAAGGGAAACGAGGACCGAACGCGGCGGATCCTGCAGGCTCCCTCTGGGGACGTGTCCCTGTGCCCCGCCACCACGGAGGTGCGCAGATGCACTGTGCAGAAGAGCCAGTGCCCCGAAGGTGAGCGTGGAGCATTGCCTTTCTTCTCCCCAGCTTCCCTTTATGTGGCAGTGTTCAGCCTAGCAGTCCAGCACTGTAAATGTACACTCCTTCACCTCTCTATGGCATGGGTGTTAGGGCACAGAGCTCCCCGAGGGATCCCAGTGGGATGGAGCATCTGGGCAGCCCCTTGGCCTCGTGGCTTGCTGCCTGCCCTGCAAGATGTGGGTATTTTAGCAAACAGTGCAGCTGAGCCACCTCTGTGTGCTGCAGCAATGGGAGTTGTCTTCTCCCTCACGGGAGTGCTGAGGTCTGTGCTTTCCCCGGGAAATGCAGTGTCAATAGGATGAATGGAGGCTTGGTCATCCTCTTATGAGATGCACAGGATTGAGGGTGGGTTGGCTGCTTGGAGGGGAACCGGTTCTGAGCGGTGAGTAAGAGCAGGGAGGGTTGAGCCCCACCTGGCTGTGAGCGATGTGGGCAGCAGTGTGACAGCAACGGGGCTTCGGCAGCAGCAGGGAAATGCATGCATCGGGAATCCTGCTGGAAACTGAAGACAGGTCCAGGCCTGATCCTCCTTTGCTGCCCTTTGCTTTGCTGCAGGGAAAAGGAAGAAAAAGGACGAGCAAGGAAAGCAAGATAACACAAATGGGAACAGGAATCGGAAAGACACCAAAGATGCAAAGTCTGGCACCAAGAAGAGGAAGAGCAAACAGAGAGGGGCTGTGGCCCCCACCACATCTGCCAGCCCTGCCCAATAGCTGCCCCTTTACGTCACCTGATGGCAAGACTTCATTGCTGCTATGTATATGAAAGCTTTATTGAACCAGAGCACTGCTACTCAACATTACACGTGTCAGAAAGACAGACCTATACTCCTAAACTAGACCCGACAGAAGCCACATCCACAGTACTTAAGGAGGCAGTACCCCTGGCACCATGGATGGCATCGCTTGGGGCGGTGGGACACTGTGGGACCAGAGGTGAGGATGAACCAAGGACAGGGGCATGGGGCCTCGGGACACTTGCCCCATGCTCAGCCAGCCACAGGGGCCAGATTTCTGCTCTTCCAGGCCAGGAAACTGGACTCATGCGAAGGCAGTGTCCTCTTTCTCTTCTCCCCACCCTTTATTTTGTGTTTTAAGCTGTATGACTTTATCATTGAGAATAATACATGTTAAACGTTTGTGGTAAGAGGTCAGCAGTATCTGCCCTGAATCTGCTTCAAAGAGCTATTTCAAATTAAAAGCAAAGCAAAACGAAACAAAACAAAAAAAGCAAACAAATCCAAGACGACAACCAGCTTCCTGAGTGTGTGGTTCATGCCTTGGCCCCTATGGAGGCTGGTGTCCCACAGGACAGAGACTCACTTGTGGAAGGGAAACTGACCAAAGCTTTCAGAAAACCCCAGCAAACGCTGCCTGCTGCAACCAGAGCTCAGCCTGCTCCCCGAGGAAGTCCCCATTCAAGGACCCAGCTTGAGACAACGAGAGCTTATAGCAAGCTGCAGGCTGCCTTGCTCATTGTCACAGCTGCCAGGCACTGCTCCTGGCCTGGGACAGGCTTGTCTGTTTGTCCCACCACCACCCAAACACGTGGCAGGAGGGAATGAAGTTGGGAGGGGGAAGGCACAGCTCAGGCTTCTGAAAAGCAAATGTTTAAGTTTGGTAGGCACCACCGGTCTCTGTGTCACTGATGGAAGATCCTGGACTCAGCACAGCAAGAACTGGCCCCGGGAAGAGGAACCAGGAGGATGGTGCTTGGTGGGAACCTGGCGAGGCTGCAATGGGCACACGCTTCTCACTGCCCTTCCCTGTGTGAGGAGCCTTGCCCTTGACCGTGTCACAACGAGGCACGCTGCTCCATTTCCCCTGTATTTTAAAGCTTGCTTCCTCAGCATAAATATTGACACTTATTTCCTCCAGAGCTCAGCAAAACCCACTTGGTTCTGAGGGATGGAGCCAGGGAGGTGCCATGGTCCCCAGCGATGTGCCAGAGCTCCTGGCTCCCCAGGAAGGAAAGGGCAGGGAAAAGCTCAGCCAAGAGCTAAACCTGACAGACCCAAGCCCTGCTGCCCTTGTTTTGCACCACCTCTGCCTCACATGGATGTGAGTGCCTCCCCACTGGGTCCCGGTGCTTTGGCTTAGCTCAGAACGTGGGAGCTGCATAGTTGTTCCAGCTCCAGGGCTGTACCAAGCGCTCCGTGACTGCTCCGCTGGCAGCAAAACCTTTCAGCCCATCATCCACTTTGTGTTTAAGTAAACAAGGAGCCGTTATATCTTTTAAAGGGGATTCCATTTCAGCACAATGATGAACGACCAGCATACCAAGCAGAGAGAGAGAGGTTCTTAAAGTCATCCTTTGGGTTGTTTATGGATTGCGTTCAGGCGATTCCTGAAGGCCTCCCAGCTGAAAGATCAGGTCTCGCTTTACTCTCTAGCCTCAGCTAGCCTGGGAAATAACTATTTTGTTTGTGACCTGGCACTGCGTGGAAGCAGAATCATTTTTCCCTTCCGCTTTGCTGCAGCAATAGGCAGTACCCCTTTCACAAACCTCAGCTTGCTCATTCGGCAGCTCCTCTTCCTTCCCTCCTGCTTCAGTATCCCAACCCAGTTCTCAACAAGGATTCGAGAGAAGAGAGAGTGCATTCGTAAGGTTTTAGACACCACGGCTCCATTCACTGACCAGACTCCCTACAGTAACTTGTGGCAACATTAGCACAGATGTTTCAAAACCGAACTTCATATAATAAATCAACACAACATATCTTGTAGAAATTTCTAGAGTTTGTAGGAAAACTGAAGACTGTTCTGCTGTGCCCTTTTCTCTTTTTTCTTCCCCCCCTCCCCCCCCTTTTTTTTTTCATAGCAAAATGGGAAGAAAGAGGGAGAAAGGCAAAGGAAAGCTTAAAACGTGTATAAGAAAATCAGGATGTTTCAGTATGGATGGTTGAAAATGAAATTTAGAAAACTTAGAAGGAAAATATATATACAAAAAAAGAAAAATCCAATTTCTTCTCCTTTTTTTTAATTATTTTTTATTTTTATTTTTAAATCAGCTCAAAAAAGAAATAGTGCTTCTTCCCACTCTCAGAGAGCTGGTTCATGGAAGGACTTAGACACATTTTGCCTCTGACCAATGTGGTTTGCACGCTGAGCTCGACAGTCCAAACTGGAGATTTCCTTAGGTTGATGTCATCTCAACTCACACGCGCACGACTGCTCTCTTTCAGCCCACCAAATAATAAATACCTGTTGTGGTGTTCTCTCCGTGGCATCACTGTAAAATATGCTTCTTTAAACGAATAAATAAATAAATGGGTTTGCTGAATGAGCTCTGTTTGCTTTATTCACCCCAACTGGGGTCACATCCCTAATGAGAACAGTTAGGAAGAGGGAATGAGGAGGTCTCTCCTCAAATAATCCGCCCATCCGTCTCCATCCAGAAGCCAAATGTATCTGCATGGATCACAGCACGGAAATGCTGCTGCTCTGGATTCTGTACGTATCTGTGTTCCACACTTCGGCCATTTACTTGCAGAACTGGAGAAACAGTTGCTGGACATATGGGCAGACAGAGTGATCCTCTTTCAGAAAGGCCTTTGCATAGGAAAGGCCTTAATTCACACCCTCAAACCAACCAACGTTTATTCACTGGACAGATCTACTCAAAAATTGCAGGTCGGTTGCCAGGCAGTTCAATGAGCTTTGGGGTAATTCTTCCTAAACCACAGGGAACGAAGGGCAGGGGCAGTGCATTAACAGCTTGCAGTCAGTTTTGGAAGCACTTCATCTCCATCTCCTGTGCCAGGAGCTGTGGCAGATAGATTTCACCCAACACAGGTTGGCTGTGTTACGGTCTTATCCTCTCTGCATAAAGCAGTATTTTTCATCAGCTACACTCAAGTTACATGCGTGCACACCTACTCCTCAAACAGCAATCTACCAGCTTTCTACCCCCGTGGAGGTGGAGGCAATGTATACACATCTTAGTTCATGTTTACGTTAAACCCATTTCTCACTCAGGAGAAATCTCAGCTTTGACAAAAGGAAATACAGCAGGATGTTGTCTGAACACATGAGAAGAAATGTTTTGTGCACGTTTACTCACAGGTTTTATTATATCAATAGTTTTCGTGGGATGAGATGTTAGGTATAACATTAAAAAAACATAGACTCTATTAGAATTACAGAAAAACCAGCTCTGTGTAATCAGTCACCACGCATAAATCACTCCAATGGCTTTTACAAAGATAATAACATATCATACCCAACACACAGGCCTAAACTGCATGATACAGCGTGTGCAGCTTTCCAGAAAGAAAGTCATTTTTTCCTCACTACCAAAATCAAACCACAAAAATAAAATCTTTATGTGCAAAAGCTTCACATTTCTGATTGTTTGTAAACAACTCCTATGGGGGAGATCTGCAGCACCGGCCTAACTTCAGAGAGCAGTGCAGAAAGCTGTGTGAGTCTGAGAACTGCATGGGATCGAGCACAACTTTCTCTCTGAGGTCTGGGTCCTGGGGGCAGCCTGGCTTCTCAAAGTTCCTTTCCACCTTTTTGCCTTTTTTTTCCTTGACTTCACTTTTCTCCCATCTCCTAGCTTTCCCCCATTGCTTGTGGTTGCCATTTTAGGAACTCGAAACCCAAGGCAACGATACCTCTTTTTTTTTGTTGTTGTTTTGCTTTGTTTTCAGTTACGGAGCTATCAAACCTGGAACCCTTTGCCAAGGAGCACTGCCTCCCACTCCTGTCAGTTATATCCTTGAAAACAGGCTCCTGAGAAGCTGAGTTGAGAAAATGACTGAGGTGATAAATAACCAAAGGTACCTTCTGGCAGTGCTCTGGATGATTTGAAAGCTAGCTGTGAAGCTCACTTCTGTCCTCGCACTCTGCTGGGAATCACTGCAACAGGGAGAGTAAGACGGCTGATGTTGCTTTTAACTGATTCAGTAAAGAGAAGTAGCTCGATACCACACTGAAAAAGTGCTCTGAGTACAAGTCCAGTCTTGTCCTGAAGTCTTGGAAATCTATTTTTCCTTCATTTAATTGACAAAATCTGTAGATCATACAAGGAAGACGATCCCTGCCAAAAATCAAACATCACTATTTTTTAATAATACAATGGGAATAACCCCTTAGAACATATGCAATTATGGCAGTGAGTCATTCTGATGGCATCCCATAACCACATTCACTGGGATTTTGACGAGGAAGAGGCCACAGAAAATTCCAAATGATTTCAATTCAGACACGGTCGGGTTGGTCTTGTCAATGGAAATGAGGGTGTTTTGGCAGACCCGCTGGGCCTGGTGCACATTGCTGAGCCCCCCATCCACCCGGTGCACAGCACGGACAACATCTCACTGTCAATATAATTGAAAAAGGAAAAGAAAAAAGAAAAAGTTAAGAAATTGAAATGAGAGTATGCATCAATGGCAAATGAAAAGCTGGTGAATCACGCAGCAACGTAGAATTAGTTGTAAAATAAACTAATCTGCCCCATATGTTAGCTGATAAGTAAGTCCAGCAACCACAGCTCCAGAGATGCTGTGAGTTAAACGCTAGCAGTTAGCCTCAGTAATGTAAGTTTAG
This sequence comes from Cyrtonyx montezumae, assembly GCF_038088225.1. Taxonomy (NCBI): domain Eukaryota; kingdom Metazoa; phylum Chordata; class Aves; order Galliformes; family Odontophoridae; genus Cyrtonyx; species Cyrtonyx montezumae. Next base: position 4,008,599 of record NW_027072036.1, read on the forward strand.
TCTGGAAAAACTTGAGGGAGAGGTGGGCGCAGCTGAATAAATGAATTTCTTCCAATTTGAATACAATTCCCATATGTTATCAGTATCATGTTTCTTTATGACAGAAAACACAGGGCCCACTCTGACTTGGATGACAGAGCTCACCGTAAGCGAGGCTGGGGAAAAAGCAGCTCGTGCCAAGGCTTTCAAAGTGGAAATTTTCTGATTAACTCAGATGCATTACCAATAAAAGTCCTCCATGACATAACCTAATGTCTAACGCTATTTCTATTCTTTCAAAGAAAGAGACAGCGATTTTCTGGATGCATTCCAAGACGTTTTGCAAACAATAAAAGGAGTGTTTTCTTAAGGAGGAGGAAGAAAGAGTGGGGAAGAACAGGGCAAGTATTACTCAACTATTTAGTCTAAAAATTTGAAAATCAAAAGGATTTTCTGACAGATTAATATCAGCTCTAATAGAAAACACACTTGTCCCGAGAAAACTCTTCTGCATAAGCCTCAAGTCTGATAGTTTAAACAATTATCTACAATTTGGAATTAATTTTTTTTTGTGCCCACATCAGTGTATTTTTTACAGGCCCGAAGGCACAGATAATTCCATTAAGAGAGAAAAAAAAAGAGGCTTAAACAAAACAGACTGAAAATTCAAGACTGCCATCTTACAAAACAGCTCACAAGTCTGACTAATTAGGACTACTTCGTACAGCGGGGACCGTGCAGTACCTAAAAGCAAAATGCTGAAAATCATTAAAAGAACACAATCTCAGAAGCTGTGTTATTGTTCTGGATTTAGCAGAGCATTAGCAGAACTGCGAGGAAATTGAACTAGCCGTGAATCCTCTGCCACTAATAAGTATTTAGGGACGCTGTGCCAGACCTTCACTTTGGCAAAGGACTCCCCAGCGTGCCGAGCTGCCTGCTCTGCTCTGAATTAACGCTGCTTAGGAGAGGTTTTGGTAATTCCTCCTAGGTGAGGATCTTTCCAATTCCTAGTGAAGCCTGGCTGCACGTAGGCGTAGCCTTCGGGACTACAACTTGCCTAAATTTGATTTAGACCGCTGCACGCTCCGTGCAATTCTTGACGTGCATATAAACGAGCGTGTTGCCTTTTCTAATTTTGACAAGTCGCTGCCAGGAGTGTGGGACCAACAACTGCGTGCCTCCAAGCACCACGGTGCACCCCGCTGCCTGCAGCGTGCTCCCCAGTGCTCCCCCAGCATCCCCGCATCAGCAGATCGCTGCTGACCGCATGCATTCACCCGCAAATGGAAATAAGTCCTAATGCCAAGCTCCCAAATGATTCTTATTATGCTTCTGCGAACAAACACCGTTTCAAAAACAATGAGGGCTCCTGTGCCAGCGCTCTCGTTGTTCCAACCCTTTGAAACGCACGGCGGTTGCCATGGCAACCCGGAGTGCGCCTGCGCGGCCGGGAGCCGGAGCCGGCGGAAGTACGTCACTGCGCTGCCCCCGCGCCGGAAGTGTGGGGTGTCGCTACTTCCGGCCCGGTGCCCCGCGTGCGGCGGAGCGGTCTCTCCGTTTGTCCCGGTCCCGGTCTCGGTGACACCATGGTGAAGCCACGCTATAAGGGCCGCAGCACCATCAACCCGTCCCGCGCCAGCACCAATCCCGGTACGCGCGGCGCTGCGGGTTTGAACGTGACCTGCCGCATCGTGCCGGGCCTAACGGTGACTTCTCTCCTCAGATCGCGTGGCTGGCGCGGGCGGGAACAACATGCGGGACCGGGCCACTATCCGCCGCCTCAACATGTACCGGCAGAAGGAGCGGAGGTGAGCGTGGCCCTGCACGGTGCTGTGCGGCGCTGGAGGCCGGGCTAGCACGGGGAGTGCCCCTGTCCGTGTGGTGGCAGTGTCTGCTGGGCTGTGTTGTGGAATGGTGTGAGCCGGGAAACGCTAATTGATATGTGTCAGCTGGAAAGCATGATACAGAACAGCTGATGTGATCACGTTGGAATATCACAAATCCCCAAATGCTCAAAATGCCTCTGTGTCCAACCACAGTGCACCTCTGAAAAGCCTGACATCCTGTGGCTCTTGCTGAAAGACCCATGTGAGAACCTGCAGCTGTGGCTCAGTTCTCACCTTGTAAACATGTGCCTCTGCCACGATAAGGGTGCTGTGGGGGTTCTGAGGTTGTTGGTTAGGAGTAGCAGTTTTGTTTTGCCAGACTTTGGTACAACTTGGGAATGTGTATTGTAAAAAAAATTACTGAATTTAAGCCAGCTCTCAGGGTGGAAGCATATCTTATGGCTAGTGTTCAGCATAGGCTGATGGGTAGAACTGATGGAAAAAATTCCATGTGAGTACATGGAATTAAAAAGGAGTAATATGTTTGGAAATCGTGCTTAAGTATGCATTGCACCCCAGTAAGATATTTGTGTTCAGTCTTCTTGGATAGTTCAGTCAAGCTGGAGTGAGAATTGAGAGGTTTTTGAGGTGTATTGGAGGAAAACTGCTATAGTGTTTTCCTAGTATGTTGCATGCTGACTTTTATCAGTTATCTTACAGAACTTGGTTTGTCCCCAGCCAGATCTTATAAGTACTGAGGTCAAAGCACAAAAATAATTACTGAGGTGTTTTTCAGAGACATTGCTCTGTGGTTTGACACAGCAAACAGGAAAAATGTCAGCCTGGGATCACTGCAGGGCAACGTATGCCAGCGGGTGTGATAGCTCATCCAACTAACAGCACTGTGCTGCCAAACTTAGCATCTTTGTGCAGGCATAGGCTTGGATTGACACAGGGGGTGAAAGCTGACTCTAGTGGATGAAAGTGCTACCAAGGTGTATGGCTTCTTTGTGTATTTGCATGCATTCTCTTTTTTCACTTAGAAACAAACGTGGCAAAGTGATTAAACCTCTGCAGTATCAGTCGACGGTGGCACCAGGCACAGTTGCAAGAGTGGAACCAAATATTAAATGGTTTGGTGAGTTTTCTCAGCTTTCAAGCTCTCCATTCAGCAGGCTTGGCATTTGTTGAACCTTGTGAGTTTTTCAGTGTATTTCAGAATTGTGATTTCAGTGCTGTGTGAGACAGATGTGGAAATGAAGGTGAAATACCCCTACAATAGCTAAGTGCATTGGCTCTCACTTTGCATGTATTTACATTGGATATTTGCTTTCCATGCACTGCTGTCAGTGTATGTTGTGACCTAAGTACATTAAGTGTCCTAGGTGTGCTTTTAAAAGCTTCTTTAAGTGATGGAAAGGAAAGGGATTGGTTTGGAGATGCCAATCTTGAATTTTTATTTATTTTTTAAGTAAAATCCTATTTCCTGTTGCTGCTATTTTATTCCATTTAAAGTACTTATACTCTCTTAATGTACCCTGAGTCTCTGATGCAGGTAAAGATGGGGAATGGTGTAGATGCAATATTTATTTTTATGTGCAGGGAATACTCGTGTGATCAAGCAATCATCCCTACAGAAATTTCAAGAAGAAATGGAAAATGTCATGAAAGATCCATACAGAGTGGTCATGAAGCAAAGCAAGTTACCAATGTCCCTTTTCCATGATCGTATTAAACCTCATGTGAGTATCATTCATCTGTGCTGGGTGAGCGCTGAGTTACGTGCACAGAGGTATCATGAATGTTGTTTATCAGTGGAAGGATTTGCTGCATTTGTAGAAGCATTGGGGGAGGAACTGGGACAGATGTTTTGGAGTGGGATATTTCTGAGGACACAGTGCTGCAGATGTCAAAGGCAAAGAAATGGTGTATTATTTCCTATAGTTTGTGAGGTCTGTGTTATGGAGTTCACATTTTATCACAGGAAAAATACTTAAGAGCACTCTGAGTTGAAATATGGCATTTAAAATGGCTGTATCAGCTTGCCACCTTATGTTCTAATGCTAATAGTTGATGTGACAGATCTTTTCTGAGGAGACATCATTCTTATGCAGTGAATGTCTGAACTCAGACGTGTGCTTTTTATCTTGAATCAGAAGTTCTGCATGCTGCCTTCATGTCAAGCAGGATCAAGTTTCAAGTACACGAAGCTTTAGTTATTACCAGACTGCTTTCACAGTGTCTGAAATATTATTTTGGACTATTGTTAGATACTTTTTTGTATGGAAAGGTGCCAGGTTTGTGTCATAAAAATTGTTACCTAAACGAAGGGAAAAGTTACTGTAAACTAAAAATAAGTGTTATAAAAACAAATTATTTCTTCCAGCTATGAATTGCATGCTGTTCCAAGAAAAGTTGGCATTCATTACAGGCTTCGAATTCTACAGTTTTGACTGTAATTATCCCTGACAAAAATCTGTGAATTTGGCGAGATTTGAGCACTTGTTAGAAAAATAAGAAATGATCAAAGATAGCAGCTAAATTTTCATCATTGTAGCCTTAATTACTTTTGACACCATTTATGCAGAAAGAACTGAAGCATAGTTCTTTGGCAAGTGCAGCCTGTTTTGGTGCTTGTTAAATATCCACTTCTATGCTTCTCTGAGATTAAGCTGCAGAACTCAAATGTTGTTAGGAAAGTGCCTGTACCTCTTGTTAGAGGTTAGAGTTGTGTTGCACTGAGGTGTTGTAAGCTGCGTGCTGTGAGTGGTGGAAAAAAATGAGATTGTGGATGTGTTTTCATTTTCTTCTTTTAAAAACCCATCTTTCCGTAGACCTCCAGAGTTCACATTCTTGACACAGAAACGTTTGAGACAACATTTGGCCCCAAAGCACAGAGGAAAAGGCCAAACCTCACTGCAAGTGACATGCAGTCTCTGCTGGAGAATGCTGAAGCCTCATCAGAATCTTATGATCAGGGCAAAGACAGAGACCTGGTCACAGAAGACACTGGTGTAAGGTAAATAGGAAGGAGAAATTATTCTTCCTTTATATTTCTTAAAAATCAGCTTCATTGATTTAAATAAAAGGTGCTGCTAGTACCTCCATCAGTGCTGTTACTGCCTGATTGATGAGTATGTGAAGAGAAATAAGCTGAAGCTTATTATTATTATCCACCTCCAGGGATGAAGCACAAGAGGAAATATTTAAGAAAGGACAGTCAAAAAGAATTTGGGGTGAGCTGTACAAGGTAAGCAACACTTACAATTTGCAGCAGACATCCTGACTATGTAATCCTCTTGCTTGTTTTCCTGTCAGCCTAACTGAACTGGCTGACATGAAACCATACGCCCTTTTCTAACATTGGACTGGTGCTGAACCAGATCATTAGCTAGAACAGAAAAAAAACAGCTGTAGAATAGAGGAGAGATTCATTTTCAAGTCTCTGCTGACTCAGCTTGATTCTTGAGCTCTTGTCCCAGTGGAACAGACATCCTTACATTGTACCATGGAAAGATAAATTGGCAGAATGAATGATTCCTGGGGCTTTAGCACAAATAAGCCACTCAGATGCCTATAGGTTTCTTTAGACTAAGAACATGTTATGTTAATAAGGCCTTCTTTGGAGTGCATTGACCTTCAGTTCCCCGTGAGTCACTTTCTGTGCTGGAGGAATGGAGACTGGGAATGAATTAGATTTGTAAGTGCGGTTTGTTTGCTCTCAGTGACTGTTAGTTGTTTAAATTGCTTGACTTCTTGTTCTGAATTTCTGAATGTAGCTTAGAACTTTCTCATTTAGGCCTGAAAGTGCCAGGAATTACAGAGCAAAACAGATTTCAAGTAAGATTCTGCCAAAAATGCAGGAAATAGCTGTGAAACAAATTCTCTTGGCTTGAAGCAAGTCATGAAATGACAGCTCCCTGCTGTAGATGCTTAGTGGACTAACAGCAGGTTCCTACTTGCTTGTGTGTTTCATACTGATCCAGCAAACACTCTTTATTTCCTGATCCTTCATGGAATGGATGGAGAGCATTGTCTGCTAAAGCAAATAACTTTGCTGTTTGATTGCAGTGTTTGCCTTCCCAAGTTCTCCTAGAAGCTGTAGCAGCATGAATTCAGAGGCGAGCAGGGAAGAGGGAGTACAGGAGCAGTGAGTGTTACTTTGAGTTTGTTACCAGAAAGTAAAAGTTGTTCCTAAAGGATGTAAGGTTTTATCCTATAAGGATAAGAATTTAGAGAATTGCTGATTTATACTCTGGAGATGTATATGACTTTCCTTCTGCATGATTATTTTTTTTCCCAGGTGATAGACTCATCAGATGTTGTTGTTCAAGTTCTTGATGCCAGAGATCCTATGGGTACACGCTCCCCTCATGTGGAATCTTATCTGAAAAAAGAGAAACACTGGAAACACCTCATTTTTGTCCTGAACAAATGTGATCTTGTTCCTACCTGGGCTACCGTAAGCACAGCCTTGCTGCTTGTCCCTTGAATGTTTTTTGTTCCTTTCATAGCCTCCAATTCTGTTGCCATTCCTTGTTCTAGTCTCTTAGGGGCATAATGTAACTGAGTCAGTGAGAACTCTCTGCTTGCTTGCTATAAAAGTAACAATTACCATTTAAATCAGTCCAAGTTTGACTCAGTTGAGCAACAGTCACCAGCCACAAATTCTCTACTTCCTCTGTCTGGATTTAACTGTTCAGCTGATGTCTCCAGAGTATGCTAAATGTTAGTACATTTAATATCCATATCCACCACAGCTGGTCTGTTTTATATTGTTAAATTAATTAGCTAGCAATGAAGGCATTTTGGGGAAATTGTCTTTTTATGAAAACAATAGTCAGTGCTTTTAGCTATTGGGTTGATGAAATGCTTCTAAGGTTCTTACATGTCAATTTTCATAGACAGTTGTGTATGTGACTCAAGTGAGGATGCTGTGTTCTCATGATCTCATTGCTGCACCACCTTTGCAGCACAGCATTGATAACTGAGCAGTGTTTTCCTCTTCAGAAGCGCTGGGTTGCTGTCCTTTCCCAGGAGTACCCAACACTTGCTTTTCACGCCAGCCTCACAAACCCTTTTGGCAAAGGTGCCTTCATACAGCTTTTAAGGCAGTTTGGAAAGGTACAGAACAATTCTGGGGCTTTGTATGGTGTGGGGGTAGAGGAGGGCTGGGATTAGTATGTACTTTTGTTCTTCTGTGTTCGTGTTTGGGGTTCAGTGTACTTTCCTGTGGCCATTCTGCAGAAATGGAAGGTACTCCTGAATAGAGTGTTCAGTTGATACTCTTTAAGTCTGATTTGAATATATAGAAGAAGGGAATATATTTCAGGCCTGTTAATGTCCTGCATGTATGCATATTCTATAAAGATATTCTCCTTTGTTCTCCCAAGAAAGACTTCTTCTTTTGTCTTGAGATTAGTTACCATCTCCAGACCACAACCCTGGGCTGTCCTCTACTGCTGTTTGTATTTGCTCTCTACCCTTCTATGTTTTTCCTGTGTAGTAATTCTGTCCTTTTCTATGAGGTATTACAGTGTTTCATTTCTTAACAGTTACACTCTGACAAGAAACAGATCAGTGTGGGCTTCATTGGTTACCCAAACGTTGGCAAAAGCTCAGTGATCAACACACTGCGGTCTAAGAAGGTCTGCAACGTGGCTCCTATTGCAGGTGAAACTAAGGTAAGAAGACACTGCTGTTTTAAAGATTAATAATAATTTTAAAGAATGTAGTTGCACTGTCAGAGACAGAATATATGTGAAATTAACTCAGTATAATTTTCATGATGAAAAACTGTTCTGGAGCACAGCTACTCTGAAGCATTTCTGAGTTTCTGTGTGTGCTGCTCTAGCTGTACTGTAGTGCTGTATGATCTGAGCACTCAGCTGCCCTGTCTCTCTGTTAATACTAAGTGTCTAAGATGACTCCTCTACATTAAATCTGTGCATTTAAAAGCACAACCAACAGTTGTGCATGAGAGGAGGTAACGTGGGAACCACTGATGTCTTTCAGGTGTGGCAGTACATTACTTTGATGAGGCGGATTTTTCTCATTGATTGCCCAGGGGTGGTGTATCCATCTGGAGACTCTGAAACAGACATTGTTCTGAAGGGAGTGGTATGTATCTGCTCTGTGTGTGGGGGAAAAAGTCTTGCTGTTTTCAGTGTGGTGAACTCAAAGAAGTGACTGCACACTTTCCAAGGGGTTGATACTTTACCATTCATTTTCAGGTTCAAGTTGAGAAGATTAAGAGCCCTGAAGATCACATTAGTGCAGTGCTGGAAAGAGCCAAACCAGAGTACATCAGAAAGACATACAAAATTGATTTTTGGAAAGATACAGAAGATTTTCTTGAGAAGCTTGCTTCTAGGACTGGAAAACTACTAAAGGTTTGAGAGCATCCTGCATTTGCAGGTTGGAGCACGTGGGGCTGTTTCTGCACTGAACATGGGAAATATGTTTCAGTTGCAAAGGGATATTATGAAGATGGTATGCCCTGCAAACGTGGACAGAAACTGTTACTGAATTCTTTCAGGGCGGTGAGCCTGATGTGCAGACAGTCAGCAAGATGGTTCTGAATGACTGGCAGAGGGGCAGAATTCCTTTCTTCGTGAAGCCACCAAATGCAGAAGCAGGTTCTGAGGTGAGGATGTGAGGCTCATGCCTCATCTTGCATAGTATTCCATTTCTCTAATGATATTCACAGATGCTTTTGCCAGAGCACCATGTAACTTGGACTTTTCCTGACGTGATTCAGATGATATTCATTTAAATTAGATAATTATGTGGAGAGGACCAGGTAGTGAAGAACTCTTCCACAGAGATGTCTGAACTGTTTTGCTATCATCTGACTAGTAGAAATGTCAGCAATTACCATGTTGTTAGTGGTCTTAGGCTTCATCCAAAGAGATGTTTGGACAGGATAATACATCTATTACTCTCTTTCTCCTAGCCACCTGCATTAGAAGGAGCAGTAACATCAGGCCAATATAATAATGAGAAGGAAATGTCTGAGTCTGTTGCATCAAATATGGAACCAACAGAAGAGAAGAATAATACAGACTCTGAGATTAAGCAACTCATGGCAAACGTTCGGCAAAACTTTGGGAGGATTAATGTGGCACCTCAGTTCTCAGAAGAAGACCTAGTTCCTGTAGATGTGCCAGGCTTTGATGAAACAGACAGTGATTCTCCTGAAGAGGAGGAACAGGAAGAAGAGGAAGAGGAAAACGAGCAACGTCAAGAGTCAGTAGAGGAGGAATCACAGTTGTCTGTCCAGAGTGCCAGGGAGAGCTCTAAGGCAGTTCTTCAGGCTTTGGAGGAGAAGATTGCAAAATGCAAAAAATTTCTGGATAAAGCCAAAGCCAAGAGATTCTCAGCAATAAGGTACCTGAATCTGTTCATGAACTCAAGCGTTTTCCTGGGGGAGGCTGGGAAAGAGACGATACATCTGTCTTGTAGTTTCACTCCATTTGTGTCTCACTGTCGTGGTTTTTCTAGTTCAGTTGTAAGTGCTTGAGCTGTGGCTGAGCAGCAGTTTCATTTTGAGAGTGCTCTAAGAATTCCTGTGATAAGAATGGCCATCGTGTGGCCATGATAAGAAACCTTTCTCACTTTTGGAAAGTTGCCTGTTCAGCTATGGTTCAGAAACCTGTGGATAGCAATATTTCTTTTCTTGAGCAGTGCACCACCAGGTTTGTGAGGATAAAGATGACAAGGTTAAGTGTTAAGTTTTGTCCTTTGTGGAATGCACAAGTCCAGTAACTCCGGAGACAAGATTACTGGAATATTTCTTCCATGCAAAGTCTGTGGCCTTGCTGATGACAGGCTGCTGGGACCTATTGGAGACTGAGCACTTCTTAGTGGCTCCATTTTGTGTTATGACATTATTTTATTGCCTGTTTTATCTTTTGTAGAATCCCTAAGCAGCTGAGTGAGAAAGTGTTTGCAAAATCTGTGCAGAAGGCTGAAGAGCCCAAAGAAAATGAAGACAAAGGTAAAAAAAAAAAAAAATCAGTAGTTTCTGATCTACGTTTGGAAATCCAGTGGGAGAGAAAACAGAGATTTAAGTAAGAATTTTCATGAGCTCCTGACTGCAAGTTCTTCTTTCCCCCAAGCTGTTATTTAAACCTCTGCTTAGGGAGCCTAAGGGCTGCCTCATGACCTTGCTGTGGCCTTTCTGTAGAGCTGTAGAGTCTGTATAGTAAAGCGTGCCCTCAGCTACTGAATGAAGGTAAAGACAAATGTATACCCTCAGCAGAATGGTGCTGTGGGTGGTTTTGCAGCCTCAGCAACATCCGTTCCACATGGTATAGGATTGCACAGCAGGGGGTGGAAGTATTTGATGGCATTATAAAAGTACAGGACTACTTGGGGCTATAGGTTTTACTGTGGTCACTTTTGAGACTCTGTGTCTTCAGTTTCCAAAGCAAGTTTGAAAAGGCAGAATAACGTGGGAGAATCCTGTACTGACAAGACCGAGGTTTTTCTAGGCCTACATAAGGCTTTAAGCATTGTGCTTAGCAGGAGTGGCTTTCTTAATAGTAACTTTCTGGTAAGAGACACATATGTTGTTTTGGTAAAAGCTATTAAAATACCACCAAAGAATTGTTTTGCTGAAGTGGATGGGACAGTGACCCACGTCTTAATTCTTTGAACACGTGGCTGTTTTGGAAGGTGCTGGAGTACCTGATCTCTGCTGTTTGCAGGTGGCACGGTGAAGAAAAGAAAAAGGAATAAAGAAGAAGAGGATGATGAAGACCATTTGGTTAAACAGCCTTGCAAGAAACTTACATCCAAAGAAGTGAGTTTGATCTCTTGTTGTATAACAGATTAGTGGAGTAATAGATCTGGCTCTTTCTCACATAGATTACCCTTTATTATTTGGGAGGCTTGAGACCTGACATTACTAGCAGAGAGAGAGAGCCCCAGGCCTGTAGGTGTGAGTCAGGGTGATCTGCTTCATGGAGGTTTTGCCACGTGAGATGTGACAATGGTATGTTCCAGCTGGCCTTACACCCATTAGAGGGACCATCAGGTAACAGTGGCAGTGCTGAAAGGGAGAATCCTTTGTAGATAAGTAATGCTGCTAAGAGAGCAGGGATCTAAGTGCTGACAGACGGGAGAACTTGGATCTAGATGGGCAAAAGTCAGTGGCTGTTCCATTCTGTCTACAGCTGCTGCTCGTATTTCTTGTGTTTGTTGAGTCACAACAGACTGTCTCACTTGCTATTTGTAGCATGTTAAAAGTGTTTTGTAAGCAAGTCCTATACTGCAAGGAGTTTGTTGGGGTTTTTTTTTGGGGGGGGAGGTTATTAAAATATGTGTGGACTTCTAGGACTGTTAGAGGAAGGCTGACAATGGAAGACTGAATCTTCTGTTAAAGCTCTTATATGTGACTGTGCACATCAGTTTTGTTGTGGTGGTTCTCTCTCTTTGTAGAGATTAAACTGTACCCTCTTATGTGACGTTTTAAGAGCTTGAGTGGGCGGGTTCTTTACAGATGTATGCACATTCACATCAGTAATGGTTTATATGAAACCGTTTATTTCACGTAAGGCATTGTGGAATGGGAAGTGAACAGTGTCTGGAAGAATGCAGACATTCAGGCAGTGGGTAGTGTGGACTTGCTAACACATTGTGTGTGTATTTGCAGAGGAGACGAGCTGAGAGGCAGCAGCGCTCCAAGAAAGTTGGAGTCCGGTATTATGAAACTCACAACGTGAAAAATAAGAATAAGAACAAGAAAAAAAGTGGCTCGGAGGCACAGAGATCAAAGCACAAAAAGTATAAACATAAGCAATAAGTGCTTCTTCTATTAAATTTTACATAAAACAGCTCCAGTATGCAATGACTGTTTTTTAATATAATACTTGTAGTTCCCAGTCAGAGCTGAGTTTGACTTCTGTCTCGTTCCCAGGAGTAACGTCTCATTCTTTTTCTTCATCGTCTGAAACTTCTTTATGCAACTGGATGGTGGTATTTCCACATCACCATCTACAGCCAGAAACATTGCACTTGCAAAAAACACCTCCTGAAACATTCTTCAGATTTTGTTCTTCTGGAAATTAGCTTTACGGAGTTGTTTCAGTGAGTACAGTGAGTTACTCTTCCCATGCCTGTTTGCTATTTAGAGCTAGCTAATTATGCAGGTACTTTAATTGAAAGAATTAAGGAATTAAGTTTTTGTTCGCTTTCACTGGGAAGCAGTGCTTGGAATGGTGTCATACCTCTTCGTTTCATTAGAAATAAGCACAGAGAGAGCTTTGTATTGCTCATCCTAGGTGACTGCTACTGGTTCCCCAGAAGGATTTTGGTACATGAATAACATGCTCAGGAAGTACCCTCCAATTGCCTTCTGTCCAAGAACTACCTAAAACTTGTTTCTTAGCAGTGAATGTGACACGCAGTTACTGTAGATGCTTCATAAATGGCTTCTGGATTTTGTACAACATCACAGGGAAGTAATTTTAGAGATGCTTGCATGTAAAAGCATTGATTAGTTTATTGCTTTGAAGATCATCTAGCATATTGCCAACAAGCAAGTCCCAGACATGTTCACATATCAAGGAGCTGAATGCTGTGATGGCACTGGAAGAAGGCACAGTCGTTAGAGAAGCTTTTGAATTTCAATTCTTAATGAGAAAAAGGAAGAAATAATGCAATTAGACTGCTTTCAGTTACCGGTAAGTGAAAATTCATTATTGTTTTATGAAGACAGATCTTTGTCATTAACTGCAAACACTGTGCTCTGACAGCTCTTCTGAGCACTGCCTGGAGGACAGCAAGGAATCTACTTCTGTGGTGCAATGATGCTTTCAAGTTGAGCCTGAAAAGCAAATGAGAGAGTAAGTCAAATTAGATTTAATCTAGGAATTGGCTGAAAAGTGATAAATAGTCTGTTAGGTATTCAGAGAGGAGCTGAGTGATACTGCAGTACTTCAAGAGAAAGAGAGCAGTGTTTTTTCCCTAGCTACTCCATTCCTTACTACATGTTTTATAAATTAGCTTTTCATTCTTGGCATACACACTTGTTGCTTTCTGAGAAGAAAAGAGCTAGCCTTGGCTCCATACAATGAAAGACTCGTTTTATAATGTAAAGCATTGAAGAGGAAATTAAATAAAAGCTGTTGAAACAGTGGTCTGAATTCTCTGATTTCAGGCTGGACCATGTTAGCTAAATTAAATATTTGGCTCTCTAGGGTTTGGAACACAAACAGACTCTAGGACAAAAGTAGCTGGGAACAGCAAGTTTTTCAGTTCCTGAGACAACTTGACGCCCAGTGAAGAGATTGATCCAGAGAGCTTAAGGAGCATGTAGTGTGTGAGGCTTCCAGCACGCTGAGATTGCTCTCTTCCTAGAGCTGCCATAAAAATAAACTACCGCAGTGATATATGCACAGCTGTTAAAATACTTCAGGGAGGAAACACTGGTTCAGCCCTGCACATATTTGCTCCAACAGTTACTGTGTTTTGTGCCCTAAAACACTTCAAGATGGCCTGAGGATGTTAATGGTTTAGAAAGGAAAAACTGTAGCAATACTGAAGATCAGGAGGGCAGCCTGGTGTAAAGGAAGTATTTTAGCCCTAGCCAGAAACATTTATGGTTATGATTACATTTTTTTTTCCCCCTTTTCCTTCTGAAAGCAAAGTAATTGACAGAAGCTCTGTTTTCATTAAAGTACCATACACAGAATTACTCCTTTCAGATACAAAACAATTTCAGTAATCCAGTCAAGATCACCATGGGACAGATCACGTCAGTGTTGTTAGCAAAGACAGTCTCATGGAAAACGAGTGAGTAGGAAGAATGGTTCTGCCTAAATTACAGCAGTTACACTTCAAACATGATGTAAGGGATTTTTGGAGGCTAGAGATGTTGGTGACATGTGCTTGCCCTTCGTAGGTTCTGCTGTTGTCTGTAGTTCTGTTACGTCAGATGGAAATGAGAAGTTCTGGGAATGTGTGATGGCACTGCCACTGCGCTTTTAAGTCTGCTGCTAAATAAGTATAGTAGGAAAGCATGAGTTCTATGCTATCTTCCCATTGCCTTGAGAATTTAAAGTGTTTCATTAATACAAGTGCATTAGAAGTGTAACTCCTATTGAACTGTAATGTAAAAGTAACTAATTTTATCCTCTTTAATTGCAGCATGCTGGGGCTTACCATCACTAATTAGAACTGCATTTCTTTACTAACCTTCAGCTGTTGATTTGTTCGCTTCAGGAGCTGGACCTCTTCAGCATGCTTCTTTTCCTCTAGCAGTTGCTTTTCAGCTTCACGTTTCTCAATAGCTTCACATTTAGCTTTCTCTTCGTTCACTTGTCTTTCCAGCTCCCGCTTCTCCTCTTCTAGCTTTTCAATCTCAGAAAATAATACAGATCTCTCATGTTCTGTTCGTTAGGAATCGCTTTTCAATCACAGTGGGACATCACTATGTTGTACAGTCTTTAAAATGCTACAGGAATAGTAGCAGGTAACTTCAGCCTTAGGGAAGCAGTTAGACAAGTATTTGGATGCACTTTACTGCCATCCAGTGGATGCAGAAATAATTGATTTTTGGCATAAAACTAATAAGCCCATAGCACAGCTTGCTTCACATGATACAGTCTTAAGGTTAACTAACAGACCAGCTTACTCTTTTCTCCATGTCAGATTTGCCTTGCTCAGCTTGTAGTGCCTTCCGCACGCCGAATGCGGTGCTGCTCTTGTACAGAGTCTGGTAAGCAGCAATGGTCATTTGGATCTCATCCCTGACTCGAAGCAGCAGCAGTCCTCGCTCTGCACAGTTAATTGTTGTCTGGCGGATCAGCTCATCTGTAAAGAAAGGGTACAGCAACAGTTACGTTTGGGAATGCTGGATGTGCTCAGGGTTCAGGGCTTGTTGTCTCTTACCTTTTCTCTGCACCCCAAAAGCAGCATCAATTTAACTGGAGGTGGTCATAGCTTTGTTTGTTATGGTACTAGAGCTGTAATAAGTGCTACTTAATGAAACCACAGAGATGGAGCAGGGGGATAGCACAAAGAACTGGTAGAAACAATGCAGAACAGCACAGCCCTTAATCCTCCTCGTGGCTTTATGCTCCAGCAGAGTTCTGCTTAAACACGTGGCAATCTCTGCACGCGGCAGACCCCAATTAGCAGTGCAGGAGCAGTTAGGGATTTTTGCAACCTTTTTAAGTTACTGTAACTACTTGAGTTATCAGTGGATGAGTTCTCTCTTTTATGGATGTGTGAAATGCCAACTCCAGGCTGTCATTTTAAGGCAGCTCTGCAGCTGCCAGGAGCACTGACCAAAGCACTGCGAGTAGAGCTCCCTCCGCACGGGGCAGATTCCCGTCTCCCTTGCCTGCCGCTGCTGCAGCTTCAGATCCAGCTGCTCCTGCAGCTTCACGACGTCCAGACGGGTGCTGGGCGCGCTGGACACCTCCTGAACCCACAGCTGGTTGTCCTCACTCCAGGACCTGCACCGGAAAGCACCGTGCTCAGCGGGGCGGCCCCGAGGCGCGGCTCGCCGGGTCCCCAGCGACTCACTTTGGCGGCAGGATGGCGTTCAGGATCTCCTGCGGTTCCTTGGCCGTGAGAGGTCGGGACGGCGGGACGGGCCGCGGCGGCGGGACGGGCTGGGACGGCGGGGAGAGCTGCGGGGTCGCCTTGAGCGGGAGGGCCTGCGGGGAGAGAGCGGTGGGTGCGGGCCGGGACCGGTGCGGGCCGGGACCGGCGCGGCCCGCTCCTTCCCGCCTCGCTCACCTCTGGGGAGCGCTTCTCGGTGCGGCGGCTGACGAGCATCGGCGGATCGTAGCGCAGCAGCGAGCCCGGCGGCGGAGGCATGGCTGTCACCGTCGCTACGGCAACGGCGCCGCGCGTCTTTGTCGCACAGCGCATGCGCGGGGAGGGAGCGCTTCCGAGTGATTGAGCGCGGGGCCGGAAGAGGCGCGTATTTCCGTTTGTGGCGGTGCTATGGAGGCGGCGGCCGAGCGGCGGCGGCGGCGGCGGGGGGAGGTGACGGTGAAGGCCGAGAAGCGGAGCCCGCGGCGTTCCGGCTCCCGCTCGGCCCGTGGCAGCCAGTCACCGCCGGCCGAGGAGCGGCGGGGCGGCCGCGGCAGGAGCAGCAGGTAGGAGGCCTACCGAGCGGCCCCGCGCCGTAGCCCGTAGGCCCCGCTCACTTCTCGTGTCGTTGTCTTAAAGATCGCCCAAAAGGAAGAGCAAGTCCGGCCGGAGGAGCAAGTCGCCCCGCGGCAGGCGGAGCCGGAGCCCGCACCACGGCACTGTGAGGGTGAAGCAGGTAAATGGCGTTGGGAGCGGCTCTGCCCGCGGAGGTGGCAGCGGGGGCCCGGGGTGCTGCGCCTGCGAGATGTCTGCAGAGGTACGGAACGTGCGGCTGGCCCGGAAAGCCCTCAAATCCGTATGAAACGCCTCTTTAGGAAGAGAGAGCAGCGTGTAGAGGCGCTCCCTGCTTCAAGTTTTGCCGTAAAGAACTGAGTATTTGCACCTTTCTACGAGCCCAGCCTTGTGCAGGCTGACCCTGAAGGCTTCCTTTCTCCTGGTGTCAGCGATGCGTTGCTCTCTGGCAGTCTTGTATTACTGAGCCCAAGATGTGGGAATTTAATCTGACAAGGGAATAAATCCCTCTCGCATTGCACTAGACATATGCATAACATATCCCAGTCTGTGTTTTCCAAGTGTGGATCTGTGATTTCTGGTAAAACTGAATCAGATTTGCTGCACTTTCATTCGGGTTTCATCATTGTAAGTTTCTTGTTTTTGTTTTGCTTCAGGAACGAGATGATCATTCTCGCAGAGGGAACGAGGAGCGAAAGCAGAGATACCCATCAGAGCAAGAACACAGGAGAGACAGAAGTGGTGACAGAGACAGGCACAGAGATCACTCAGACAGGAGGAAAAGTTCAAGTGAAAGGCCTGGAGGTCGAGGCCACGAGCGAGAGAGAGATGTTCAGAACATCCGTGAGCAGCAAGCAGAGAGAGAGCTCTATAATGAGAGAAGACGAGAGCATCGACAGAATAACGAGGGGAGTGGCATTGACCAGAATCCAGAACACAGGCAGTCTGATACCAAACCAAAAGATAAAGCAGTAAACAAAGAAAAACCGAGCTTTGAACTGTCTGGTGCCCTCCTGGAGGATACCAACACTTTCCGAGGGGTTGTGATCAAGTACAGCGAGCCCCCAGAAGCTCGGATTCCTAAGAAACGCTGGCGCCTCTATCCTTTCAAAAATGATGAGTTTCTGCCAGTCATGTACATCCACAGGCAGAGTGCATACCTCCTGGGCAGGCACCGCAGGATAGCTGATATTCCCATCGACCATCCCTCCTGCTCCAAGCAGCATGCTGTGTTTCAGTACCGGTGAGTGTTGCTCTGTCTCCCTCCGGTAGATCAGGATGATTTGGTGATTTGCACAGGGGGAAAGAAAAATTCAACTCCTTTCGTTTAACCAGAAGCCTTTTAGCGTGACAAATACGGCAGCAGGGTTAAATACAGAGCTGCATGTATGTCTGAATTGGAGTAATTAGCAGGTGTCATTGGCAGTAAGAACGTTTCAAGGGGATTTTTTCATTTGGTCTTTCACAACAAAGGCTGCTGATCTCCTGCTGAAACAGCAGGGGTTGCCTGCTTCTGCAGACAGAGTTGCTCTCTTAAGGAACAGCCATCTGCTCTGCTGCAGGAATCCCCGTGTTGTACAGCAATAAGTTTTAGGGGGTGAAGCAGTCTGTCAGAATCCGCTGCAGAGATTTTCCACGTCTCGTTGCTCTCACTGTACTCGCTCAGATCTTTGAAGCAGCGTTGAATATTCACGGCAGCAGGGCTGGTGGGTTGAAAAATTCACGTGTTGTGATGAAAACAATGCAGTCTTGGTTTGTTTTGCCAGGCTTGTGGAGCACACTCGTGCTGATGGCACTGTTGGCCGCAGAGTGAAGCCGTATATAATTGATCTTGGCTCTGGCAATGGTACATTCCTGAACAACCAACGGATCGAACCTCAGCGTTACTATGAACTGAAAGAAAAGGATGTTCTGAAGTTTGGATTCAGCAGCAGGGAGTACGTTCTCCTCCACGAATCTTCAGATAAATCTGAGGCCAACGCAAAGGACGATGACGAGGAGGAGGAGAAGGAGGAGGAGTCCGACAGTTAACAGACAAGAAGGAAATTGGGGGGAGGGAGCAGGGGAGAGAAGTTGTCTTTTTTTTTTTCAGTGAAATATGCATTGGGATGTAAACGTTGGGGTGTCAAAGCACTGATGCCTCTTACTGCCTTAAAGTCCTTCTTCTGTCGCTGAGTGGTTCTCGTGGTTTATTCTGGGGGGACTTTGCTGAGTATTTGTCTTTGGTAGGTCTGCATATCAGGGCATCCAACTTATTCCAACCCCCCCAGCAAGCAAAAGAGCACCTGGATGTGGACGTTCTGATGCTGGAAGCAAATGTTCAAAGACTGTCTTCTTCTAAGAAAAAAAAAATGATGTAGGACGCAGCAAGCGTATTTAAAGTTATTTTTATTAACTGTTTTGTCATAACCCTTTGAAAATGCTACTGAACCCAGATCTTAGTTAAAAAGTAATGCATCCTTTTGTAACATGTCTGGTAGAGTTTGCCAAATTCCTTGGCCAATTAGGAGTTGCAGACAGGAGGATTTTCCCAGGCTTGCTGCTAACGAGGCAGGAATATTGCAGACCCCCCAACCCCCCCTGAGTGCCTGCATGGTTTGGGCAGTTGGTTTGCACTGTGCTAACTCAGCAGTGGGCATTGCACCACGACGTGCTGCCTGCCCATGGCAAGGTCACGACAAAGGGAACTGCTCTGTGGGGTTTGAGGTTGCAATAACATGGTTTGGGAGGGCTGAGGTCCGTGTTGGGGCACTGGAGCTGTCTCTGGGTGTGTGTCCTCCTGAAGCTCAGGCCTTTCTGTCAGCTCCGTGATGTTTTTGTTTGTAATTACGTATTGTATCTGTTATATGGTGGCATGTTTTTACCCGTTTGCACTATTTAAGTTTCCTTTGTATTAAAAAAGAAGAAATGAAACCATCCTTTTGTTTAAAAACATTCTCCCCGCTGTAAATGAAAACAGTGCTGTAAGGAAGAGGGGAGAAACCAGTTCTGCTTGCTGAAAGAAAACACATCTGGCACATCCGTGGATGTCTTCTCCCTCTGCTTTGCTTGGAGGTGAAGGAAACACATTTCCCACCCTGGTTGTCCTGGATGTTTGCTCTGTGGCCACGTCTGCTGTTCCTACATACGGGGTGTATACACACCAGATCATCGATGGCGTACATAGAGGTTTCCAAGTGGTGAGCGGGATGAGTTTTCACTTGAAGGATCTCCTTTATAGATAACTCCGGAGGTTTTTAAATAAAGCATTTGTAAATTGAGCCCCGTTTCCTTTCGGTTGTAACGTTTCGTCCCTCCCCTCTGAAATAGAGACGCCCTTTGGAAAGGGAAAGGTGGAGAGAGGCGGATGCTGGACGTTACCAAGCTGTAACCCGCGCCGCTTCGCGCGCAGCTCCGCCTCCATCCGCGCCCCCGCCATCGCGGCGCGCTCCCGCGGCCGCCGTGGGGCGGGGACCGGAGGGGGCGGGGCGTCCCGGCAGCCCCACCCCTCCCCCCCCCGCTCCGACCGCAGCCGCCATGGCCGCGCTGCACGCCAAGGCCGGCGGACCCCCGCAGATCCCCGATACCCGGCGGGAGCTGGCCGAGCTGGTGAAGCGCAAGCAGGAGCTGGCGGTGAGCGGTGGGGAGGGGGAGGGTGGGGGGGGGATTGCGGGTTTTGGGGGGTGGGGGTGGGGATGCGGTGGGGCTTTGTGCTCGCGGTTGGGGCCGGGCCCGCTCCATGCGCTGCGCTGCGCCCGGTAGGAGACGCTGGCCAACCTGGAGAGGCAGATCTACGCCTTCGAGGGCAGTTACCTGGAGGACACGCAGATGTACGGCAACATCATCCGCGGCTGGGACCGCTACCTCACCAACCAGAAGTGAGTGCGGCCCTCCCCCCCCCCCCCCCCCCCCCCTTCCCCCTTTCAACGCCCGCCCCACGTCCCCCTCTGTCCCTTTGCAGGAACTCCAACAGCAAAAACGACCGCAGGAACCGCAAGTTCAAGGAGGCCGAGCGGCTCTTCAGCAAATCCTCGGTCACCTCGGCCGCGGTGAGTGCCATCCCCGTCCCCCGGTGCTCCCGTCCTCCGCTCCTGCCGGGCCAGGAGTTCCTATGGACGTCTGCTGAGCTCTGAGTACATCCCCGCGGTCATTAACGCCCTTTCTGACTTTCCAGGCCGTCAGTGCGTTAGCTGGAGTTCAGGACCAGCTCATCGAGAAGCGTAAGTCACCTCTTCATCTCTCTCCGAATTGGCAGAATAGGAAAGAGTTAAACTCCCCACAGCTCGGCCCCCTCTGCGCTCCCCTGCGTTTCTGTCCCATCAGCTGTGGGAGGAGATGAGCACTCCACTTCTGGAAGCTGCATTCTGCTGTGGGTGCTCAGCGTTCAGACCTCTCCTCCTGAGCTGGTGGTGCTGGCACCGTAACTTTGGGTCCGCCGTGTGCTGATCACACAGCAGTGCTGCATTTCCAGTGCTGGGTATCAGAAACGTCGGGGTTTGTAGTGTTTTTTTCCCCGATGCTTTGCATGGGATGAGAACTGGGGGAGGGATAACCACAGCTTTTCTGCTCCTTGCCCCGTTCCAGGCGAGCCGGGCAGCGGGACGGAAAGTGACACTTCTCCAGACTTCCACAATCAGGAAAACGAGCCCAGCCAGGAGGACACCGAGGAGCTGGATGGATCTGTGCAGGGGGTGAAACCCCAAAAAGCCGCTTCCTCCACTTCTGGGAGCCACCACAGCAGCCACAAAAAAAGGAAGAACAAAAATCGGCACAGGTTGGTGGTTGCTCCGAGTAGCTGCTGCTGAAGGGTGCGAGGGGAGCTGGTTCACTCGTGAGGATAAGGACAGGTTCAGGTGGCTTGCTTACATCACCTGCTCTGAAGTTGTTTCAGGGAGGGGAAGGAGTGCTGAGGCAGCTCAACGAGCACAGCGGTGCTTTTTGACCAGGCCTGATGGCTTCTTTCCTCTTTCAAGCAGAATAAAGCTGTCTTCCCCACAGTAGAGACAACGGTCCTGGCCTCCCGTGATCGTTCCTTGGTTTCTGCAGAGCCAAGGAAGATAGGAATGTCAGTGCTTTCTCTGGAGAAGGAGGATGAAAAACAACTTAGAGTGTTTTGGGGGCTGTCGGCACTCAGAATCTTTACTACATTTTCCAAACCCTTTTTCTGTTGTCATGTCCCGGAGTCCTCTGATCGTAGCACGTACAAGTTGCTCTATCACATAAAACCACAAGTTCTTGTTATTAAACTGCCCTGAAATGCACGTGAAACAGATCTCCTGAACTCTCTGATGGGATGTAGATGACTGCTTCTAGCCCTTAAGGCGTGCCTTCAAGGCTGAGGGCTCAGAAATAGGGAATAATTGAATTCCACTGCTGCTTTCCCTGGGGAACATGAGCATTCGGTTCCTGTTATGTGCTGCTCTTTGGCTTTGGGTATGGATGGATATTCCTCCTGGAGGGGCCTTCCCATAGGGCTGCAAATGTTGTAAAGAACAGTGACAGGTCGCACAAAGGCCGCTGGGAAATGGTCTGGGAGGCACTGAGGTAGGTATAGTGCCTGAAAGCTGATGAACTTTTTCTTATTAGGCCTCCAGTCGTTAGCATTTTTAATTGTTAGGTCAGGATTGTTCTTCCCTCAGCAGCCTTAATCAGGCAGACAACCCAAAGTATTGGATGTCCTTCTGGGTTCCTCCTGAGCTGGGAAGCAGGAGCAGTTCAGAAGTGTTTTTGAGCCCTCAGATCGTGGGGAGTAAGGCCAGCAGTAACGAACTGCAGCTCTAAACTGCTTCAGAGAAACAGTCTGTGAAAGTGCAGCATGAGAACGTGGCTATTCCAAATCACAAAACACTGCTGAACGTTGACACGGACCAAAAGCAATCTGCTGCAGGTACAGTGGGGTCTGGTGCTCTAAATAATAGAAACTCTTCTGCTCCATTACATAAACCCAAACTGTAGCCACAGGAGTTAGGAAGAAACTGCCCTCCTGAAAGCTTGTGTTGCTTTGGGCTTTCTTCTGCTTTCCTTCCACTGAAGCAGCTGTACTGTCAGAATGTTGGACACGAGGAGCCCTGGTCTGATCTGGTATGGGAATTCTTATCCTAAGAGATGCATCTAAATTAGGGACAGGACTCGGTGCTTATTCTGTAATAGCGTGGCCCGGTGGTGGAAAGTCATTAAATCTGTAATAGAAACTGTTAGAGGTTGTGACTGCTGCTAATGACTGTCCCCTGAATTTCAGCAGATCTTCAGGCACTTAAACCAAACGAAAGCCAGTCCCAATCTTTTTAATGGCACGTCTCATTCAGGAGCTCTTTGTTTCCAGCGTGCATTTGAGCTCTGCTCACCTGTTCCCGAAGGACCGGGAGGGATGCACGCCCTGAAGGTGCACTGACTCCACGTGGCTCCAGTTTTCCTCCCTCCCGTGCCACCAACGGAGAGTTGGATTCAGATTGGGCAGAGCTTGTGTCCTGCTTTAATCCCTAACGATGACAACGGGGGTTCAGGCAGCAGGGATTGATCGAAGCCATCCTCTGTTCCTTCAGACCACAGACCAGATGCTGATTTTCTGTGCGTTCAGCAATTCTCAGGGCTGAAGCAGTCCTCCTTCCTCTTAGAAACCCATAGAAGCACCCGGTGGAGCTTTGGGGCACAGCTGTGTGTGGGGTGGGAGTGCAGCCAGCCGTGGTCGGGCTCAGCTGTGGCTTCAGGGGGGGGGGGGTGTGGGTGTAAGGGTGCGTGTGTTTTGAGAGCGTGGAGCACGTCCTTGGCCACACAGCTTCACAGCTGCCTCCACCTCTGCCTGAACAAGCTTTGCTTTGCTTAATAATCTAGACAAAGCCACTGCTTTCTGACCACCCATTGGTGGTGTGGTTTTATTTCTCTACCCGTGAGCTCCTCTGCTGCCCCCGTCCCCCCCCACCCCCCAGCATTCCCTCAGTAACACTGCTCCCATCCTAACACCTCCCTGTCCCCGAGGTCCACCTGGGGAGGGCTCCTCTGGACCATCAGATCTGGAGTGCTTTTTGCTCCCAGTTCTGGTTCAAGGCGCCTTTAAGAACGTGATGGTGTTCGTTTTGGTTGGTTTTTTTTCTTTTGAACACTGGCTTCGTTTATCTGTTGGTTGATTTATTTATTTTCAGTATTCTGGCTAGGGTGGCTAATCAACTAATTCATTTAATTCGTTAGTATATTAATTTCTATTGCTTTCTTCCTTTCAAATGCTGCCCCTCAGCCCGTCTGGCATGTTTGATTATGACTTTGAGTAAGTTTTGACTTGAATTAGTACTTGTGCTGTGTTGTTAGTGTGTAGACACCAATGTGCCTTTTGAGACCTTTCTAACCCATAGTTTATCTGTTTAATTGTAGGTATGTATATTAGGTTAGGCTGGGAAGGTTTTTTTAAAAACAGAAAAGCGTGATGGAGGTAACATTTTATTTAATACCTTCGGCAACATTAAATTAACTGCGCTCTCCTTTACCTCTCTATTCCATTGTGATTATTATTATTACTATTTTAAATAGATAAACTCTTTAACCTACCAACGTAGTTTAAAAGCTGATTCTTCTGGCTTTGCTTCTGAAGGAGATCAGTGTAGATTTGGTTGTTTCCTTCTGGGCAATGTAACGAGCTCCGTAGCTTTGTCTCCTGTTAATCCCTGTCATCTTCAGCCCCTATCTCTGTTCCAAGTGAATGACCCTCAGTGCTGTGTCTGAATAATGTTGCACACCTAATGAATTAACGTAGAGCATGCGTTTGTAACCTTATTTCTTTATGCTGCATAACTTCCCCGTGGCTTTTATCCTGAGCCTTTCTTAACTCTCTTTCTGAATGGAACGGAATATGCGTTTTGGCACAGAATAAAAGAATCCACTCTCCCTCTCTTTGCTCCTCTCTTGTCCAGTAATGCTGGGACAGTGATTTGGCTCAGCCCAATTGAGAATGTGGATTGAATTAACCTTTGTTGTGCCTGTGCCACATGCACGAGCTGGTTCTTTGAAATCCAGTGTTTGTTTCACGTATTGAAATGGACGTTTCTCTTATCTTTCCAACCGCAGGATTGATCTCAAGTTAAACAAAAAGCCGAGAGCTGTAAGTATCAGTGCTCTGTCCTTGTTTTCTTTGCTCACCCGTAGACTTGAGTGGCTGGCTGATTGCTAATCCTGGAAAGCCTCCTCCTGCCGTGATTTAAGATGTTGTTTCCGTGGTTGGGGAATGTCTAGGGATGAAGCATAAGTGTTGTCTTGTGGATTTAATAGCAAACGAGGCCGGGTAGGCTTGACACAGGGCTAGGCTGCAGTTAAGAAGCTGCGTGCACTTATGAACCAAAAAGCTGCTTTGAGTCTTGCTGTTTTGTCACGAAGTGCACCAGTAGAAGCACCTGGTTTGGGCTGAATCTGATGGTATGTGGAATGAGAGAAGGATAGGGATCCCAGATCTGCGAGCAGAGTTGGAGTAGAAAGGTCTTAATGTGCCCATCTCCTCCCGTCTCCGCAGGACTACTAGACACATCAGTGCTGAAGATTCTGGGACCTGGGCCTACGTGAATCCCCACCGAGAATAACTGCAGACGTCTGAATGAGCACGGTGGCAGCTCTCTTGGCCATGTGTGTGCAGAAGGGAGTGCTCCACTGTAAAGAACTCGGGGAGGGGAGGGAAGGGGAGGGGGGGGAGAAACACGGACATGTCTTTGCATCATTTGTAGATCACCTGAGTTACAGGAGGCGAAGGTGTAGTAGTGGTAGTCTTCAATTCCTGGCTATTCTGTGCTTCCAGCTCAGTCAGGAGCTTCCTTCAGTTGGGCTGATGTTACTGCTGCTGCTGTAAAGCCATGGGGAGGCGTTTCCTTTCCTGCTGGAGTCGGGCTGTGATTCACTGTGTCCCATCCACCTCGTAGGACTTAGGTTACTTTGGTTACCCATACTTAGCTTTGTGGGTTGGTCTGTTTCTTTGTTTTTTAAACCAAAGTGCAGAGTTTCTGAACGGGCCTTTGGTTGCTTTGTTTTAATCCCTGTAGAGAGGGAGGTTCTTCGTTTGGTGGAGCAGCTCAGTTTGACCCTTATGTGAGCAGAGAACAAGGTGGCTGCCTGTTTTCTCTGACTTTCCTCTTGAACTCCATCCCCTGGAGTTGCCACAGTGCTTTTGGATGCAGAGGAGCCTGGAGCTCAGAGCCATCTTGCTCTTTGCTGTCTTTGACGTTGGGTAGATGCTCTTTTTAATACAAACTTCCGCCCTTTGTACATAAACAATAAAAGTTGCATTTGTCTCTCTTCCCATATTTGGTTCAGTCAAACTACGGACTCGGAGCACTTTTGGTTCTCCATTGGGTTTGGGGTTGGGGTTGGGATGCTGGAATTCTTCCAGGCTCACACTGTGACCCCGTGGAGGTATCCTTTGTGTTTGCTTTTCTGCTCAAGCCGTAACACGGAGTACTCAAAAGGATTTCCAGGCACTCCTCTCCAGCCGTGCTCAACTGATCCCACTCCAAGGTAGGGCTGGGATGGCAGCACTCATCTCCCCCACACAACCCCACCGTGCAGGACTTGAGGGTGAAGGTGTGCTTAGGAGAGCAGTTCCCTGTTGTTTTCTTGTTTTGGGGGTGCAGGCAGCTCCGTGCCTGCTCCTGGTGGCAGCTGGCTTATCCCACTGCACTGAGAGGTGGTGGTGCTCGGCTGCGGGGACCTGCTGGGGTGTAGTGGCTTAACAGGAGAGCAGCAAAGCTGCCCTACTTTTTTTTTTTCTTGCTGTGTGTGATTAAAGTTATTCCTCTTAAAAGGTAAAGTAGAGAGGAATAGAAGATGTAGGAAATGGCACAAAGTCCTGAAAGGGCCTGCTCCTCTGTAGCTGTGGAAATAAAGATGACTTAGCTGATGGTTTCTGACTGCTTGACCTTGGGACAAAAGCTGCTTTGCTCCGGTGCTCTTTTTCTCTGCTGCTGCTGTTCCAAAGCAAGGTCAGGAAGGGCCTGACCTCGAGGGGTCCGTGCTGCACCTCTGACCTCAGGGACAGCGTTGCTCCCTGCAGAGGAACAGCAAAAGGGCTCGTGTCACCCGGAGACCTACATGTGCCAGGGCTTTTATGGCCAACTGTCGTCAGCTCTGCATCCCTGCCATACGTACTGAGAGCACTGCAACCTTCCCCAGCAGTGTTTGTCCTGAGGGAAGGGGACAGTCTGTTCTGAGTGGGGGGGCTGCTGCCCTTCTCTGCAGCCATGGGGAGCCAGCACGGCGCTGAGGGCAAGGAGTGCAAGGATAAATGCTCTGAGGTTCAAGGAGCCCCATGCCATCCTGCTGCCTGTGCAGCCTTCGGGCTGAGCCTGTCCACTGAGGTCTGCTCCAGCAGAGGGAGCAGAGCTGCACGTCCCAGAGCAAGAGCTGCCAGCAGTGACAGCTTCCTCGTGGTGCTATTGGGAGCCTCTGCGGCAGCACTGTCACCCGTAAGAGACAGAGCCTGGGAGCATTGCCCGGACCTTCCCCCTTATTTCCAGGAGTCCTTTATTTCTCTTCCTACACAGGTGGAGGGACTTGCACCCGGAGCCAGAGTGCTGCACACTTTTACCTCAATGCCAATGAAAGCTGAATACAGTTGCAGTAAACCTCAAGCCCCTTGCTTGCAGAAGATGAATCCTGAGCCAAGAGGGGTGGTGGCCCAGCAGCCGCTGTCCTTCTGGCGACCGAAGGTAGAGCAGGAGCATTGCTAATCCCCGGCGTGGCCTCGTCACCAAGAGGATTATGCGGGCATTTAGTGATCCTAAACGAGGGGCTGAAGGCGGACCAGCAGGCAGAGGAGCAGCAGCCACCACGGCCACGTCACGGGCAGCCGTCCCCACACCTCCTGCTCGGGCTGTGCTGCGCTGCCAGGTACGTGGGCACAGCACTGGGGGGAGCAGGACCACCCCCCACTTTGGTTTGCCCTCCCTTTGGCAGGGCTGGGTGCACCCTGCAGCCCCACTGCCCGCCCTGGGAGCTGCAGCACGTGGCCGTTCCTCCATTTGTGTCTGCAGGATCCCCATGAGGAGGTGGCACAGCCCAGGAGTGCTGCAGTGGAGGCAGCTCCTGCACACCGGGTGCTGGCAGCTCCTGTCCCTCTCCAGGACGGCTCTGCGGGGGCTGCAGTGGCTCTGGAGGCTGTTGTGGGTCGGTACTATGGGGCTCCCTCCCTATGGGACTGCGTGCACGTGTGGGCTCCGTGCTGCTGTGGGACTGCAACCCCGTTCCTGGGGTTGTAAAGAGCCCTGGGGGATGTGGGGTCTTTGCTCCCCTTCCAGGCCCTGTCAGTGGGTCTGACTGCACTGTGTTCTCCCTCCAGTACCTTCTGATCTGCTACACGAGCTGCTGGGACATCACCTTCCAGTTCGCTGAGGAGGTAAAGCCCCACACACCCCAGTGCTGGTGGGGGCACCCCCAGGAGCAGCAGGGACTCCTGGGGACACAGCACTGAGTGGCAGAAGGGTCAGTGGGGGGGTTCAGTCCACGGTGCCTTCCAGCTGCTGAAGGTGGACCATGGCAGTGAGGGGAGTGAGGAAGAGGAGGATGGGACTTCTGCTGCCGTGCTGGAGCCCGGGCAGTCAGGTGGGTGCTCAGGGGGCAGGTGGGGTCCTGGTGCCAGCTCAGGTGGAGCAGAGCAGTGGTTCCTGGGCAGTGCTGGAGCTGCAGCGGTTGTGTGATGCCAATGAGGCCGTGCTGGGGAGGTTGGAGGCACTGGAAGCCGACGTCCACTTCCTCTGCACTGAGCTGGGGGCTGAGAAACTGCTGTGGAGCAGTCGGTTCCTGGAGCTGCTGCGGGAGCAGCAAGGGCTGCGGCAGAGGGTGAGTACCCCTGCTGGGTCCCTCGGGGTCTCTGGAAGGTTCCCCTTATCCCCCACCCCAATGCAGTCACTCATATCCTGTCCCAGCTCCTGCAGGGAGACAGTCCTGAGCAACCAGGAGAAGCTGAGGAGCTGAATGGGAATGAGGGAGAGGATCCTGAAGGTAGAGCTGGGGCCATGGGGATGCAGCTGGGGAACAGGGAGCGTGTGTTTGGGGAAGGGGCTCTGCTGAAGGACCCCACTGGATGGAGTCCCAGCCCACCCCACACCCAAGCAGCTTCTGGGAACCCGCGGATCTGTGCCAGGCAGAAGCTGTAAGTGCCACTGTGAGCCAGGTTCTAGGGGATTGCTCATCCCTGAGACAAGACAGTGCAGTTCTTGTGTTCCTCATGGGAACACGGGAGCCCTGCCCTGCCCCATCCTGCTCAGCCCAGCCCATGTAGCAGAACTGCAGCCATTTCCCAAAATGAAACCACCAGGAGGCAGCTCACAGTGAACAGGACCTGGGGCCTCTGCCTCAGAGATGGGGTCCCGGGCACTGCAGCTCTCACCGAGCACACTGCAGCCAGTGCCGTGCTGCTACACGGTGCTACGAGTTGTCCTCATGCTCTGCACGGAAACCAGGCCAGGCACTGCTGTCCCTGCTGCCAGGGCCACACGCAGGCTGTGTCCACAGCATGGGCAGTGCTCCCCGGGGAAGCAGCCAGCATCCTCCTCAGCTGTTGCAATGCATCGGGAGTGTCCCGGAACAAGGATTGTGGTCACTGAAAGTTCCCACCGTCACCTCTCACAAGCTGGAGGAGCTGCAGTAACGGAGGGATTGCAAAAGCCAAGCACTGCCCCATTCACTTCCTTCTTGGACGAACACATCCCCTCCATCAGCATCTTCCCACGCGTGTTGCAACTGCACCAGGTCCCGGGTGGAAGGATTGAACCTGGAGGAACGGCTCGGGATGGGGAGGAGGGGGTTTGCTCCAGGATGAGGCTGAGCATGGAGCAGCCATCACCGACCAGCCCCTCTCCACCCCAGCAGTGGGGCTGTATACCCCCGGCCCCTCTTCTGCTGCCATGAAATAAAAGGCAGCCACCTCCTGCTGGCTCTGCTATTCAGCCCTGTGTGTGTGCTGCAGTGATTCACTTACGGAAGTGTTTCTTGTGAGCGTGCAGATAGAGGCTGGTGCTGTCCAAAGGAGTGTGTGGCAGCAGAGCTTCCTGCTGTGCAGATAATCCTGCCTTCCGAGCAGGCTGTGCAAACCAGCCCCTCCTCAGCTGCTCCACTGCAGCTCCAGCCCTGTGGGTACAGCCCTGGACAGACATCAGCTGTCTCTGTGCATGGCAGTGGTGGTTCCAGAAGTGCCCAGCACTGAGCAGCTCTCAGTGTGTGCCAGATAAAGGGGAATGCAGGAAAAAAAACCTGTGTTTCTTCTGCCTCCTCTCCAGCTGCTGCTTGCTGTGGGATGGAGTTCGTACCTGGCCTGGGCACAGAGCTATGCCTTGGCTGCCTGAGAGTGTATGACCCTGCTTGTCAGTCCTGCAGCCAGGAGAAGTGGCCTCCATCCCCACAGCATCTATGGGAAGAGTCCCATGCCAGCACCAGGCTGACGTGGTTGCTGCTGCTTGTCTGTTAACCCTGGGGCACTGTGCAACTGCCCCTAACTCAGCCCTGCACCATGCCCCCCACTGCAGCCTCTGCCCCCCAGGGGCACTGCTCCCGACGTGCCCATGCAGCACCCACAGCTCAGGGAACTGATGCAATGCAAATAGCAGCAGCCTGACTCATCCTGCACTGACCTGGCTCCTGCATGTGCTTGAGACGGGACAGCCCCACACTTCTAAGAAGTGCCAGAAGCAGTGGGGCCCTGGGAACTAACCACTCCTGGGACTGCTGCAGCCAAACCCAGCTGCAAACCTGGCCCACTTCTGCAGGAGGAAAAGAAACACCCAAGCTAAGGGGGCTTTAGGCAGATAACATGCTGCTGCTTGGCCACTCCAGGCCAGCACCTGCAGGTGTGAGTGCAGCAGAGCCCCTCCACAGCCCACTCCGTGCCCCTGCTCCCAGTGACACAGCCACACTATGCTTCCTCCCCCCAGGCTGAGCCAGAGCTGCAGAAACCTTTCCCTGGGGCTGCAGTGCCATGCAAATCCTCCTGACCTATTGCTTCAGCAGAGACTGAATTTACTCCAAAACATTTGTGCAATGCAGGCCTTCAGGGGGAGGCAGGCTGGGGGAAGCACAGGGCTGCCTCCCAACTCCTGCTCCGTGCCTTCCCCGTGGGATAGAGCTGCTGCTGCTCCCCTCTGTGCCACCACAGGGCTGAGCCCTGTGCTGCTCTCACAGGGTGCTATGCTTGAGGAGCTGCCGGGGTGGAGAAAGCACTTCTGCCACTCTGATGCAACTCTCTAAAGGAAAAAAAAAGTGTCACTTGCAAACTCCTGGCCTTAGGGAGCACAGGGCCCAAAGGAGCACTGAAAAGAAGCACAGCCAGAGGGAGAACACTGGCAGGAGCCCGCAGGCAGCACCTGCAGCACACACTGCTTCCCTCCCATCTCACTGCAGCAGCTGGGGCATCTCTGTTTGCTGCAGGGCTGTGCAGCTCCTCACATCCTGCTTTGCTTTCCTCCCCTCCTACCCTTATGCTGGAAATGCTTCCTTGTAGCACGGCTCCTTTCCCACGGCCCAGGCTGGAGGCTTAATGCATCTTCTGAGGCAGGAATCTGGCCTGAAATGTCAGAGCTGAGCCAAACACGTGCTGGAAATCCCTGTGCAGGAGGGAGCCAGGCAGCTCACAGGGCAACTCAGCAAGGAGGGCCTGGGGCACAGTGGGCAGAGCCCCCAAGAGAGGGCTGCATCCCACACAGAGGCAAGGTGGGAACACAGCAGGCTCTGCCCCGATCTCTGCACAGCACTGTGCTCCTCTCAGCACTCCAAAGAAGAAAGGGGAAGTTGAGATATCCCTCAGCACTGACTTCCAAAGGAGGGCTCTTCCCCTTCCTTTCATTGCACAGTGGAAGCAAAGCCTTGATGGTATTTGTCTGCCTCTGCATCTATTTCTAGCACTAGTGAGAAAGAGATGGCTCACTTCTACCCATCACTGCATAACGTTGCACTCATTCCCCTTTGCAAGCACCCTCCTCAGCCTCCTCTGTTTCACATCCAAGGAGACTTTCGTGCCCCAGCCCCTCCTCCCTGGCAGGGTCACCCCACTGAAGTACAGAGTGCTCCCCACAGGGTGCTGTGGGTGACCTCCTTGGCTGCATTTAATAGATCAGCAAGCTGACAAGAAGATTTAACCTATTTAGATGGGCAAGAAATAATGCAGACACAGCACTCGTGACAGGTCCTCCCCTGCAGAGCACCAGGAAGCAGTGAGCCACAGGATGCCTTGGCAATCCCTCAGCAACACAGCAGAGCTGAGAGCCAGGCACACTATGTGCCCTAAGTCACACTCATCTCACCTTACACCCAACTACAACAAACAGAGATCCTCACTGGGTTAAGAGGTGACACATGGCTTGGTTCCCCACCACTGAGGTCCTGGCAGCACACAGCAAGGCATCAGCTTACCTGGGCTTGGCACAGCAGCTTCCAGAGGAGTCCTCTGCAACAGACAATGTCACCTTTCATGTTGTGCTTCACCTCAAACAACTGCTGTCTCCAGAAGCAATTGTTTTCCTTGTCTTTTATGAGCTAGAAATAGCCATTGCCCTGTGTTAAATTAAGAACACTGGCTTTAATGAAGACCATAAAAATACATGCCTAGTCAGATGACTTATGAGGTATGCACCACAGTACAGCAGGTGGAAGACATCTACTGAAAGAGGTACGTCCACACTCTTATTTCACATCCTGTGAGCTCCAACAAAGCTTTAGAGCAAAGCCTTGACGTGTTAGTTGCACGTCACTGTGCTCACAGCTGGCACAGCCAACGTGTGCATTGGTTTCCATGCTCTGCCACAGAGCTGAGGCAGAACCCACACGCTCTTCCAGAATGATTGGGAGTGAGCCTGAGCCATCCAAACCACACTGCAGTGCCAAGTGAGAGGGCCACATCACCACACTGTGCCTCGTGGCACCTTAATTCCCACTGCATCCCCTGCACAGTGGGTTCACTTGCCTCACCCCCTGCACACATTATCCACTGAAGCACTTTGAAGCTTTGTTTTTCTAAACCTAGCACACCAGATCAATTAACAACATCCAGGCAGACTGCTGCTGGCATTAAATTCTGTGCACCCCAGGGAGGCAGGACAACCTCTTCCAAAAAGCCACTGGAGCCCAAGTTCAACTCAGCAGTTTTTATTTATGTAACACAAGTTCTTACTTTGCCATGGCTTCCACACAGCTGCCTCTGTTCAGGACATAACCTACACACTGCATAACGATACACAAAGGTCAGGAACGTGGCAGCTTTGGAGCATTCATGGTTTGCCTTCTGACTGCAGGAGAAGCAGCATCTATCAGCACTGCCAGGAAAACACAACGCACCACGCCAAGTAACACAGCAGCTGAGTCAAGGATAGCACTAATGGAAAACAGCATCAAGCAGCAAGTTGGTGGACAATAACATTAAAAACCTTTTTTTTTCCTCCTTTCCTGTAATTTACAAACACGCCAAGTATCAGGTTACTTAAAATTAAGAAGCATTTTGCTTACTAACATGAAACATTACCCATTTGTAATGTATCCTCATTAACCAGGTATACAGGTTTCTGTGTCCCTGTGGTTTCTATGGCACATGGTGCCTGTTTGGATAGGTCACTCTTTGGACAGAGGGAAGACCAGTCACAGACAAAACTCCACTCTCCCCTCCACGATCTGCCACTCGACAGCCTTGCTTGAACCACGAGGTGGACGTATTGAAAAAAACCCAACACACAAAACACAGATACAATGTGCATCAACAAATCAACTGCTTCTGGCCTGCAGTGCAAGGAACATCCCTGCACTGTAACACAGTGAAATCCCAGGACCAGAACCAATTACTACAGCAATTGGTTGGTTTGTTTTTTCTTTTTTCTTTTGCATATTTAAAATCTATTACAGTATCTACAATTAAAAAAAAAAACAAACTTCTTAGAGGAACAAGGAATGAAAGGGGAACAGCCTTACCAAGTCAGTCTCTTTCTACATTTTTGGATGCTGTTACAGTTTGACAAAGCTGAAGGGGACAGGAGAATATCAGTGAGAAGGAAGACGAAGCAACAGCTTTACAGAGGAAGGTATTCAGGAGTCCTCAGGCAGCAGCCCACGTCTGACTACAGCTGTCTTACTGAATGCTCCAAACCACTGCTGTCTGAAGACAAAAGGCACTGTATCACAAATCCTCTTTGTCAGTGTTACACAGAGAAAGCCCGAGACAGGATACCAGGCAGGGGCAATGTTTTAGGGCACCCT
Source organism: Cyrtonyx montezumae (assembly GCF_038088225.1). NCBI lineage: Eukaryota > Metazoa > Chordata > Aves > Galliformes > Odontophoridae > Cyrtonyx > Cyrtonyx montezumae. The sequence continues at coordinate 4,041,709 of NW_027072036.1, forward strand.
CAACAGCATGGCAATCCACATCCTGACAGCTGCCTCTCCCAGCAAGTGCCAAACACACAGCTCGCTTGCAGCTTTGGAGCAGCGTCAGGTCTTCCTTCCCTTCTGAGGATGAATTATATTCCTAGCCCCTTGTACTTTTAGGAGCTGAACAGCCTGCTGAGCACCTGTGGTACGTATCATGGAATTGCCTCACATCAGGAGGGTGAGCTGAAGTGGGAGGGATATCATTAAACAAGTGCAGCAATAAAGTCAAATCCAAGTCAGCTAAACCTGACTTCATGTTGGATTTATAATCCAATGTTTTCCACGGATCTGCATGGTACAGTTTAGCAGAGAGGCTTAGTGAAGAGCTAGGAACAGCCTTGCCAATGCATTTCAGTCCTCACAAACGAGCCCCACACAACTACAGAGATAGTATCCCCTTATGTTTCACAAGCTTCATAAAACCCTCCCTCTGTATGCCTGCTAATATACCAAGCCAACACAAGCTTGAACTCACAGGAGGAACAAGGCCATACACAGTTCTGAACTGCAGGAATTTAGGGTGTGCCTGACTCACCATGTAAATCCCATAGGAAAAATGGGCCTCTTCCCCTGCCCAGCACCCAGATTCTCTTCAGCATCCTCTGAGGATGACAGGGACCATCAGCTGCTCTCACGTCTTTAGGAGGGACACACTGTCATGACTAAACCAGAAATCACTGTGAGCATGCCGCATCTGGTATCCAGGCTCCAGCTGGAGCCTGGGACTTGCAGGGAACAAGGAAGAGCCTTCAAAAGGCAGATGCCATCTATGGCAGCTACAGAGTGCAAACACTGCCCACAAGCTTAGCATGCTAGCTGCCCTTGGCTTCATATACCTGGGTTCTGGGATTTGTAGGTTAGGATCTCTGCAGCTAGCTTTTGGGGATCCAAAAGCTGAGGGAAACGGCTCATCACAGCATCGACTAAATGGGGATGGAATATGCCACACAGCTTGACATGAACGTTGGCCCTCTCCTCTGCAAACTGATCAGAGACTGTCCACTGGCAGGAGTCACCATATGTGGGCCCTGGGGCTCTCTGCACTGAGTGAGGATCTCTCACGCTGCTGGATCTTGCCTGGGGAGGAGGCATCTGGTATGGCTCGGACCAGTACTCACGAGAATGAAGTGAAGGAAGAGAAGGGGCATTATACTCACTGGGGAGACTGTACTGCCCAGCATTAGCTGGATGGACAGGTACTCCATAGCCTGAGAAAGAGTGAGGTGGCCCTGAGTGAGGTATCTCAGGGTTATACTGCAAGAAGCTAGCACCAGAGGCAGAAGATTTATGGGAACCATGCTTGTAAGAGACCAGACCATTCTGCTCTAAGCTGGGAGAGTGTGGGTAGACAGGTCTCTGCCTACCACAGGTGCAGACTGTCACCTGCTCAGCATGGGAGTGATCACAGTGACTGGTAGATCTGTAAGGCCACATGTCAGACATCTGGTTCTCCAGAGACCCAATGCCTGAGTCAAGATGCTCCTGAGAGATGTAAGACAGAGAGTCCATATGAGGATGCTGGTACCTTTCAGAGGACCTGTGGCTCCCACTGTTAGCAGGAACACTGCCTGACACACAGCCTTTGATCTGAACTGGAACATCACTGGGCTTTGCTTTATGTGTCAAGCTTTTCCTCTCTGCAGAGATCTTCTGCAAAGAGCTTTTATCACCCTCTGTGGGCACAGAGCACAAGAGCTCTGCCTGGGAACCTCTTTTGCCCTTTTTCTCCTCCTTGACAGCACTGGTACTTCTGGTAGGAGACAATCTTGCATTGGCTCGGAGTTCATCAGCTAACGAGCGCTGGGGTTGATTGATCCTTTCAGGGTGGTAGAATTTACACTTAATTCCATAAGTACATTTCTTCCCTGCAAGGAAAAAGCATAGACAGCATGGAATGACAGCTGAATTTACTACATGCATGAGCTACACTTGTATAGGCACTGCTGTTTTCATGTTCAGAAGGCAAATCTTACCATAAGGGCACTGCTGCTTCTTGTGTTCTGGCACTACAGGTTTCTTCCTCAGGAAGTTATCCAGGCTGGGGCCATGTCTCCCCAGTGGATCATCTGGAGGCATAAACCTAAGAAAATAATTATAAATCTTAATCAGAACAGCTCACCTTCTGGGGTCAGGGTTTCACTCCCATTACAGCAGGCACTGTAAGTTACCTGAGCCCTAAAAAGCTCTCCCATTTCACTGCACAGACAGCTCTTGTCACTCACTAGAGACTGGCAAGAAGTGATTCTCTTCAGGGACAGAAGAGGTTTTGTGCTGTGCTGCTGACTAAAAGCAGAACTTGCTGCTGGGCCTACTAATAACAGTGTTGTGAGGAAACCAAGCCCTAGAGCTTTGCCAGGAACTCCTCCAGAGCAGAGCTCCTAGCTGCAAACCACGCACAGCTATTAGGATGACTCCAGTTCTTCATACCTTACTACAGTCAGGGAGGAGCTCTTCCTGTCTCCCTTCTACAGAGGTATCTATAGGATTGTTTTCCTCCATTCTCCACCACCCTTTTCAGTTTTTCATGCCTCACTTGCTCTTGCTTCATTAAAACAAGACTGCACGCTCACAAGGACCACTTTTAAAGCACAGGCACTCTGGGAACATACTTGTCATTAACAAAGGAGTACATCAGCAGACGCTCCTCAATGAATTTCTTCCACTCAGGACGCTCATTCTGCAGGTCCCGATAAGTATCGTTAGAAACCACGATGCCATCAGACTCATGTGCCAGTTTCACAATGAATCGATCATCATAGCACACAACACGTTTGCCCCCAACCCGTCTGGAAGGAGTGAAGACCAGAATCTTCTTCTTTTCAAGGTCACGGAGAATGTACTGATCTAGAACAAAAACAGCTGTCAGCACACTTGTATAAACGTGCACAGCCCAAAGATCTTCCCACAATTAAGTAACATTATAAATAAAGCCCATGAAAATTCATTTCTCTGCAGCCCTCACTTCTTTATATCACCTCTTGAGATTATCAGAGATGGATTCCCACTCCTGTGCCAGTGTGGCACCTGGGAACACTCAGGAATATGAGCTTACTGAAACACAGAGTCCCATCTACACAGTCCCCTGCATACATCAAAGTATTGATTTGCATTTAAGACTGGTATCTTTTATAGTGACACTCCACATGCATAGGTTTCTTTTGAGCAGATTTACTTAATCTCAGCTGCTCATAAGCTGAGAGCAAGCTCCCTTCTATTTGAAGAAATCTGACTGCTCTCCTATTGAGGTTTTACTTTTAGCACACAAACTCAGTACTTTCTAGTGTCAAACATGTTAGTCAAATACAGCATAAAGGTGTTCCCCTGAAAGGAGAATTTAAATGATGAAAGACAAGTTCAGCAGAGTAGTATTACATTCTTTGTTCTCAGAATTATTCCACCTGATCCAGGCAAGAACTTGCTTAAGGGAGAATTTAATGACTTCAAATCTCACTGGTCAGCACAGCTTATTGGATCTCCTACTACTCAGATCTTCCACTCGTAAGTTAATTACTAACTACCCAGAACTTTGCAAGCTCATTAAGTGACAAAGCAGTAAGCCTGAAAAGCTGCCCCTGGCTTTCATATTTCCACACCTGTTATAAGCACATCTGGTCGTGGCTGCTCCTTCCTCCAAGAAGGCACAAAGACCGTAATATCCTTGTGTCCCCTGTCCCAAAACCACTGCACAGCCAGAAGGATACCTCTGCAGGAGAACACTTCTTTATTTCCATGGCTGCAGTGAAGAAGAAAATAAAGGATTTCAACATTCAGGTGATGCACAGGTTAACGAGGCAACAGATTAAGCAAACAGATCCAGCAATTAAAACAACCTTTAGTGTTGGAGCAGAGAGAATCAGTACTACATGCAGATCACCAAGGCTCACCGTTGCTTTCAGCACCTCAGTATACCAACAAACAGCCAAGTTCTCAGCAAAGAACAAAGCTGCTGTAACTGCTCCTTTGAAGCAGAGCTTTTTGCTTCAGCTCTTTTATTTTTAGCCCTGAGTACAGCGTGATCTTGAACTTCCTTTGTCCTTTTCTACTAGCTAGTGCCAGCAGCCAACCTCTGCCAGGGCAAACTGCACTGCCACGGAGTGATTTGCTTACCAAGTTATTTTGATAACTTAGGGAAAACAAGCCATTTTGTGCACTCTTACCCCAATGACATCAGCACTGAGGGAAGATGCTTCTTCACCACACTGTGGCCCAAAGAATCAGCCGTTGGTATCTCATGCAAATGTGCTATTTGCATGAGATTATCAGCATTTTCCTTAATTGGTGCTAAATGCCATGAGAGCACTTGGCAGCTATGGAACAAAGTTTAGCCACAGTGTCAAGAAACCACCTACCATGATTAAAAGCTGCTTCATTAGTCCGTATCAGTAAGTTTGCAGAACCTCTAAGAGGAAACTACCAGTTCTGTCCTATCAGTGCCACTATTTACAGTGTTATCAGCCTTTCTGTTGATAACAGTGCTGGCAAACTTTCAATGTCTCTCTGTTGCAGCCTGATTTGTCATTCTGAGGATCTGAGCCTGCATTTTGGAATGACACCAACACATGCTTTATATACTGAAGATAACTGGTGGCAAGCTGCAAGATTGAACAGCAAATGAGGGGTATGAGTGAGAAACATTCATAAATCTTCACTTTCGTAAGTGAAATGTCTTCTGTAGACTTGAACAGGACACAGATATGTTGCTATGCCTCTGGATGTTTGTATTAAGCTCCATAGTCAAGGGCACAGTGAGGCCAGTACTGAAAACTGTGCACATGCTTAGTCAAACACATCCTGTCTATTACAGAGGTGTGCTGACTCCAAGACATTCACTGCTATATGCATTATATAGAACACAGAGCAAACACTACAGCTAGATACTGTCTGAATGCACACACAGGGCCTCACAAGTGAGGAAGAGAAAGATGAATATATGCACTGTGTAGCACATGGAGTCGAGCAGACTGTACACAGGCTTACAGCAGGGTGAGTGGTCTGTAATCAGAGAAGATGCTGCCCCCGAATGTGGAGACTTGAGGGACAGCAGGCAAACACTTATCCCTAAAGGACACAAGTGAGTTAGTCCAAAAATCAAACCTGTAAACACGAATCAGAGGTTATATGAAATGGCTGAAGTACCTTCATGCAGGGTCAGAGAGGGAAAGAAGACAGGGGAGGTAACCAGTTGCTCCAGCACCTCATACAACATGTAGTATTGCTGAGCTCATGCCCAGTCCTCAAGAATGCAGCAAAGTCACAAGCTTAAGTGCTTAACCTGTACTAATCTGCTGACACTTACATTTAAGCTTCTCCCTTTTCTAAAACATCAAACTTCTTAGGCCATCATGAAAATACTTCTTAAAAGCAGTAGGTATTAAAAGGAACGAAAACAAAGAGCACTATGCATTAGATAGAAATAAGCCTATTATCTTATTACTGGATTAAAAACATTCAAGATTTCCCAGGTCTAGGAATACATATTGCTGCTTCTTCATTAAGCAATTATGAATCTAATATTATTTTCCAACTGTCATCACATTGTGCCACACTCTATCAAAGCACATTCACAAGGCTTCTTAAATATAACCCAGATTTGTTCTGGAAATATAAAAAACCACTTTCCAGGGGAATAAGGTTAGTGTTCTCCCCTCACCCACCTCTACAGCAACCAAATCCAACAGTTCCTGTTTTCTAGGGGGCCTGAAAAGTCAAAGCCAGCCAACCCTGCATACTCTTACTTCCAAAACCCAGCAAGATATCTTCTTCAGGGACAAACTCCCACACACTTTCCTGAAGAGCTTACATCCCAGAGGCATCTCCTCCAAGAAGAGCCATCACTGACAGTACAACTGTGCCATCAGAAAAACTTCACTGTTTCTCCTCCTACCCTCACCTTTCTCAGCTATTAAGAGAACTGAAGAGTTGCACCAGAAGAACTAGACATTTAACAAGACAGCTAACACCTAGAGAGACACTCGTCTTCATTAAGAATCTCAAGTCACAGAAAAGTTAGCATTAACAATCACAGAAAAGATAATCTAGAACTCTGCCAATATCAGATTGCTTTCACTACAGACAGACACAGGTTAACATCCTCTGCTTACTTCTCATTTATGAGTCCCTGCTACCACCCTCGAGTCTACAGAAGGTAGCTCACCAGGCTGATCTGATTTGGCATCAGCCAAGAAAAAATTCCCTTAGAAGGAAGTAAAAGCTAATTTCCACTATGATTTGCATATGTTTGTCAAGAGCTGCTCAGGGAGGCCGCTGTACACACTGCAAATGAATCAGCAGGGAACATCACACACCATCAATACAGGAAGTTTCAGAATGGAATTCCCCTTCTAGCAAATTGCTTAAAAAAAAAAAAAAGAGCCAGACTGAGTTTCTCATGTCAAACTGTCCTGTTGCCACTGTTATTACTGCCTGGTCTGCCTGAGTCACATTTGCTGTAATCTCTCCTGCACTTTATGGGGTAACTCTCATGGGTAAGAGGTTCCTCATTCAATCAATGCGACCAATACTGTTGTTTCAGCCTAGCTACTTCACTAAGGTAAACGTCAGCGCAGGAATCACACAGATCAGCTCCACATCTCAAGTAACCACACAGCTGCTGAGCACTGTACTCTCCTGAAGACTCCAAAGCCAAATACTTTATTCTGTTGACAAGACAGTGGGGCCAAGGAGCATCACGTTTTCATGGGGACTTGCAGGCTCTGTTAGCTGGTCACGCAGCAGACTGCACCCCATCTTCTCTCAGTTCTATTCTTAGAACTGCCAGCCATGGCTCAGTGAAAACCACACCTGCAAACAAATCTCCATTCAGCACTTTCACCTCAGGAAGAAGTCTACAATGACATACACAACAGCTGCATGCACTCACTTCTTTTAATAAGCAAGCACGTGCACAGAGACATGCATCACAAGACCTATTAAACTTTAACAGTGAAGAAGCTTGCTTCTCGACCACAGAGACCAACTTCAAAACCTGCTGCATTAAGCTAACGACACCCAGAGCCCACCTGAAAATTCAACATCTAGAGCTGGGGAGGTGGCAAGTAACTCCCACCATAAGGGGACTAAAAGCAAAAGTGAAAGGAGCATCAGTATGGACATCAAACCAAAAAAAGCATCCAGTGCAAGGATTCTAATTGCTCTGTGACTACTAGGATTACTGTAACCCCAAATTACTGTTCCAACTCCATTGGCCTTCCTGTAGTGTCTGATGGAACTTGCTCTACCAACACCAGAACACCCAAGATGCTGAAGATGAGCTGCAGCCCTGCCCTGCTGCCACAGCCATCAGAAGTGGCAGAATTGGCTATTCTAGACATTATTTAATAGAGTGCCCCATTCCAAATTCCAGCATACTCCACACTGCACAAAAATGCAACCAAAAATACCTGACTCCCAGTCTGGAGACTGGCCTCCAACACCAGAGATGGGATCATATTAAAACCTTTTCTAATTAACCCCATAATTATTTATTGAGCAACTTAGTGCTACAGAAGCTTATATAAAACCATTAGGTAAGAGAACAATGCATCTTCAGTTATCCTTCTCAGCAGCTACAAGAAGGAAGGAAACTTTGATTCCCCATGAAGCACATCCGCTGCTGTCAGAACAGGTACTCTGATCACTGGCAAGTGCTGGTGGAGGCCATAGGTAGAAGGAGCCACCTAGGCTGTCACCCTCAAGAAACAGCTACGCACACCAGTGATGAACCTCGGAAAATATTACCAGCCACCACCGCAACATCCAGCTGTAGTTTTTTTTTTTGTGAAAAAACCCTGACTTTTTCAGACTCCAGGCTCTTAGATCTTGGCACGCCTCACAGCTACAGAGGCAGAGAAAATCACCACCTCACAGGAGCACTTAAGGGTCACATTAAGCACAAACTGCCTCAGAAGGACCCACTCTCAAGTCCCCCAAACGCACCTCATCGCCACATTGCTTCCATCAATAACAATAGGCTTCAGGTTATCACTCTCCTTCTCCTCCAGAGGTGGCACAGGTGCGGGGGTCTTGTTGGCAGCTCCTCCTCGAGGAACCAAAGGAGCCTCCTTGGTGTCCTGAGGGGCCTCTGTGGGGTCTCGCTCAGCCGGGCCATGCTTCACCAGCTCCCCGAGGACAGTGTTGGTATCTGCATTCAGGCCGAGCTTCTGCAGCACGACATAGATCTCCTCAGAGGAATAGCCCAGCTTGCGGAAGAAGTCCACCTTCAGCTGCATCTCGAGGCTGTCAGGGGGCTCCTGCGTGGGGCTCCCCACCGGCTCCATGCCCAGAACAGCAGGCCCAACGCTCTCCTCACGGCTCAGGGCCCGGCCCAGGCTGAGGTAACTGCTCTCACATGGGTCTCTGGAGCTCATCCTCTCCTCCAGCCGACTAAACTGCTGTCTGAGCACCGGGAACGCCTCACGCCAGCCGGGACAGCCCAGCAGGGAGGACACGCTGCCTACACTCATGGTTGCCCTCAGCTGCCTCTCGGCCTTCACTGGCACTCCAGATCTGTGGGCCAAAACGACAGCGTTAGGGGCAACGTAGCACAGCCCGTACAGTTTCTCCCCCCACCCTCCAGCCCACCCCACCGCGCTCAAGACCCGCATCCCGAATCCAGCGCACCCCTTACCAGCCTCCCACCGCACAGCCACCACAACATCTCCATGGGGCCGGAGCGGGCCGGGCGGCGGCCCCGCTTTATACCGGGGCAGCGCTGCGCCAACGCGGAAGGGCAGAGCGGGCGAGGGCGGAGCGGCAGCCGCTTCCCGGTCCGCCCCGTGCCACGCCTGGCCGCGGCCCTGAGGCGGAGCGGAGTGGGGCGGGGAGGCGGCGCGGCCTAACGCGGGGCCTAACGCGGGGCCTAATGCGCGGCCTAACGCGGCCCAACGCGCGGCCTAGCGCGGCCCAGCGCGTCTCTCAGCACCGCCGACCCCGGCCCCCTCCGCTTCCCCCGGCCCTTTCGGTTCCCTTTGTTCTCTTTCCAGCCCCCGCCGAGTGCCTCTTCGCGGAATTAACCCCGTTGGGTGTAGAGACAGGTCCTCTGTTGCGAACACCTGGCTTTTATGCAAATCGTGTTGCAATGAAGGCAGATGTGCCCTGACATGTTAGGGAAATTCATTCGTCTGCTTCCTGCTGCGCTGCAGTGGACGCCTTTACTCTCGATTTCGTGATCTGATGTGCTCTTGCCTGACTGATGCGGGGCTGTGCGTGGAGCAGGAGGCCCACAGAGCCCCGGAGTCAAGCCCTGAGTTAGCACACATCGGCACACCCTGCAGCAACCAAGGCGGTGCGGTGGAGCGGCTGGTTCCTCAGATGGCTTTCCAGCTTGTCCTTGGCTGCTGCTTTTCTGAGGTTAAAACCATTAAGAGGTGTGATTCAGGACTGCGGCCCTGGCTCATTTTTTACTTCCTCCCACCAGCTGAGGTGCAGCTGCAGCTTTAGAAGCAGATGTCAGGTCCTATGCTTGGTGCTTGCTGAGGGAGCACCTGCCTGACCTGTGGTGCCAGACCTGCAGACACTCAGCACAGTGAAGACCAGACTTTGACCTACAAGCTGTCAGGAAGCACTTCTGCACGCTTCAGTACACAAAAAACCCGTAAGCTGAAACTGGAAGAGAGAAACGGGATAGAGGGCACGAAGTGGTGAGTTGTAAAGATGTAGCCAGCTTTAGGCAAAAGTAATGTGTGAATCACAGAATCATTAGGGTTGGAAAAGACCTCTAAGATCACCAAGTACAACCCCAACCCATCTTCACCATGCACACCAACCACATCCCTCAGTGTCACATCCCCGTGGTTCTGGAACACCTCCAGGGGGCAGTGACCCACCACTCCCTCAGCAGCCTGTGCCAACGCATCACCATTCATATGAGAAGAAATGTTTCATATTATCCGACCTTTTTCCCCTGGCACAACTTGAGGCCATCACCTCTCCTCCTACCGCTGTTATATGGGAGCAGAGGCTGACCCCTCGCCTCACCACAACCTCCTTCAGGTCACTGTAGGGAGTGATGAGATGGCCCTGAGCCTCCTCTTCTCCAGACTGAACCATCCCAGCTCCCTCAGCCATTCCTCATAAGACTTGTTCTCCAGACCTGTCACAGTTTTGTTGCCTTCTCTAGACACACTGCAGAGTCTCCATGTCTTTTATGTCACGAGGAGCCCCAAACTGTACAGCCACAATGTATAGCCACAAGTTCCAGGCCTATCAGCGAAGGTGCTCCATGTGATTTTCTGTTCTTTCTGAGCTGCACCTCCAGCAGCTGATGCAT